>NC_083418.1:24521761-25764976 GCF_020745735.1 Hemiscyllium ocellatum | reverse complement strand
CAAACCAGTATAAATGCCGGAGGAATCAGCACAGAAGCGCTTCACAGGAGGCTCCCAAGCACTGAAGATGTCACCTAGAAAGGAGACGAAACATTTGCAACAAAAACTCCCAGCTCGGCGAACAGAACCACAACAACGAGCACCTGAGCTACAAATCTTCTCACAAACTTTGAGCTGCATTTAATGAGATACCAGCAGCTATGGGCCAATTTGAAAGGGGTTTTAATTGGTACAAACTGTGGAACAGTCACAGTTAAGCAGGTAATGTGAAGCTCATTTTTGTATGATGGTAAGATTTTCTTAAGCCTCCCCCCCATCCCACAATTTTGAAGATGCAAAGCCTTTACTTTCCTTCCCTCCTTTCTGTTTACTGTCAACTGCTCCCCAATCCCTAAGCTGGGAAAGTATTATGGGATACAACTCCTTGGCCACAACTACCACTCGCAGCTCACTATTAACATTAATTGTGTAATAAGTGTGGGCTGTGAACACCATCCAAGACACTAACGTTTGGCATTGCTATCGCACGATAAAGCCAGCCATGTGTTTTCCATGTCAGATCAATGGATCAGAATTAGGACCTCGCTGGTTTTGCTGGTCTCCTATTTTTTTAAAAATGTCCACATGAAATCTAGAACTACTACAGTCAAAACTCATTAAATTGTGCAGGGGTAATATATACAGCAGGAAATGAACAATGTGCCAAACATGTTACTGTAGTCACACTGGTGCTATAACACCAATGGGAAGAGCATACTGGAAGTTAACCCCATGATTCAATGGGCTGTCACATGTACAGATCAGGGTGGTAGATTTGCTGTCTTTGACCTCTATTAAAGAAATGCATGCCAGGCTTCATCAAGAAACAAGGAAACAAAAGTTATGAACAAACCTATTCTTTAACAAATGGAGAAAGAGAATGTAATTGCAAATTCACAAACTTAAATTTATTCCTCCTTCAATCCAACACACATGCAGATGCATTTTCAAATAGGACAGATAATTCTTCAGAAACCAAAGGTAGGAAGCATTGGAAAAAAGTAACAAAAGCTGTGGTTCAAGTGTCCAGATCACAAGAGTGCAATGAATTCAATTTCTCTCCGTTTTTCTGCTTGCTGCTGATGACATTACATCACTGTTGACCCCAAATAGTTCTCAATTTGACAGGTGGTCAGTTGGACTGAGGGTTTATTTGAGTTAGAGATTTCTATTTTCAAAAGCTTTAAGTGCTTTTACTCTTCCAATGGGGTGGGGGGCGGTGCGGGGGGAGGCGAGCAGACAGAGACTGGCAGAGTGAGATATCTATATTGGTTTGCAAGTTTCTCTTACTTCTGAGTGCAACTGCCTCTTCCCTCTCAGTTCTGTGACAAAAAAACAACTTAGCTCTAAAAGCTGTTGATAGGCAGCTTTTAACCAAAAGATACCTGGTGCCTGTTTGGTCCCTGAAAACATCAAATCAAGCTACTCGAAAAGTTATATTGTGTAATTAATAAGTGAAGACTACACAGTTCTAGATTTGATCTTTGTGAAAAAAGACGCATCATTTTCTCCAACATAGCAGTGCCTAGGGTTCTATTTTTCCCAGTTTGCTTTTTAAGGAAGATCTATGTTGTCCTTACACATGGGAATTTGTGCAACTATGTTGAGCAACTGCTTCGCTATCATAGTCACCGAGTCATCGAGATGTACAGCATGGAAACAGACCCTTCGGTCCAATCTGTCCAAGCCAACCAGATACCCCGACCCAATCTAGTCCCACCTGCCAGCACCCGGCCCATATCCCTCCAAACCCTTCCTATTCATATACCCATCCAAATGCCTCTTAAATGTTGCAATTGTACCAGCCTCCACTGTCATTGAACAGTAATTCTTAAAGGACCAAATATTTGCAACACATGACAAGGCATTACTGAACTGAACATTTTGTCAAATGTATTACTCACTAAACTTGGACGGATTTGCTGTTAAGTGAATGGCTCAGGTTTGGTGTGGTCCATAGTAATGAAAAGGGAAATTAATGATTGTAAATGTAAAATAGACAGAGAGGGCTTTTGGGGATAAAGTGAGAGAACACTTTTTTGGAATGGGAGTAACGTTATTCACTTACCATGACAGAATAAAATAATCCTTATGGATTCAGAGTTGTACAGCATGGAAACAGACTTTTTGGACATAATCCTTGTTGGACATAATCGCAAACTAAACAAATCCCACTTTCTTACCTGGCCCATATCCCTATTATTACATATCAGAACACAAGGAGGGAAACAAAGAAAAATAATTGTTTGTCTATCCAGACTGAAGTCTGCATTGATCATAGGAGAAAGTGATGCTGGAGATCAGAGCTGAAAATGTGTTGCTGGAAAAGCGCAGCAGGTCAGGCAGCATCCAAGGAACAGGAGAGTCGATGTTTCGGGCATGAGCCCTTCTAGAGTCGACGTTTCGGGCATGAGCCCTTTCTGAAGAAGGGCTCATGGCCGAAACGTCGACTCTCCTGCTCCTTGGATGCTGCCTGACCTGCTGCGCTTTTCCAGCAACACATTTTCAGCTCTGCATTGATCATGTCAACTTCTAACTTTATAATATGGACTTTGGTTAGGCTACACTTAAAGTACTGTGTTCATTTCTGGTCACCACATTACAGGAAGGATGTGGAGGCTTTGGTGAGGGTACAGAAGAGGTTTGCCAGGGTACTGCCTGGATTAGAGGGTATGAGCTATAGGAAGAGGCTAGAAAAACTCAGATTGTTTTCTCTGGGGCAGCAGAGGCTAAGGGACGGGGAAGTCGATAGAAGTCTACAAAATTGAGAAGCATAGATAGGGTTGACAGGCAGAATATTTTCCCCAGAGTTATAACATCTGATACTAGATGGCATGCATTTAAGGTGGGGAAGTTCAAAGGAGATGTGAGGGCAAGTTTTTTTTAAAACAAAGTTGTAGGTGTCTGGAACCCACTGCCAGGGCTGGGGGTGGAGGCAGAAACGATATGGGTGTTTTAGATAAGCATATAACTGGACATAGAGAGTGGTGGGTATGTGGAATGCACTGCCAGTAGTGGTAGTAGAGTTAGATACATTCTAGACATTTAAGCGATTCTTGGACAGGAGCATGGAAGGTTGTGTAGATTAGTACTGAAGGGCCTGAACTGTTCTGTGTTCATATAAATATGCAAGGGAGGGAGAGATATGGACCAAGGGCAGTCAACAGGAATTAGTTCAACTTGGCCTCACCTTCAGCACAATACTGTTGGTTGAAGGGCCCTTTCCCGTGCTGTACAGTTCTTTGTTCTATCAACTTTCAGGGTGTCACTCCATGGTCCATACCCTGTGTTCACAAAAAGTCCACTATGAGAGCTCCTGGACAAGCAGACATGATTGAAAGAGGCTATTCAGCCCATTTTACCTATCCGTTTTTTGAACGTGTTATTCCAAATAGTTCCATTTTTCCCTGTGTTTCCCCCTTTGACACAATTTCCTTTTAATGACTGAAACGGCGACCTCCAACTTTACAAGAATACAGATCATAGCTGCTCACTGAATAAACGCATTTTCCTCCTCAACTACAACTCGCACGGTCAGTCGGGATTGTATCCCATAAATAAATATCCCTACATTAGCAAAGCAGTTTAAATGCTATTCAATGCAAATTTACTATGTAAATGACATGAGGGGGAAGTGGCGAGCCGAGGGGAGGGACATGCATGTTAAAAATCGAGTTGTGGACCTTCAAATGGGTTCAAGTGAAAGTGTTTTTTTTTAAAACACACACACACACACACATACATACAAATGCTTTTCTTTAATTACCAGGTTTGCACGGTCCACTTCCGGAAATTGGCAGCAATAACCTGTTTGGCAAATTGAGAGAGGCTCCAGTTTTTCAATGTAGTTTGGACTGGAAATATTAAACAAGTCTACACTGACTACTGACTCTGACCAGTAACAGGTAAGACTCCCCACTGGGTAAAGTAAAGTCTCTCGGTTGTTTCGTACCAGTTGGTCGGCTGTTAACCAGCTCGCAATAACTAGCATAACTGCTATTAACAGGCTGCACGTTTGAGATCGCTGTTAACCTGTTCCCAACTGCTCCTCCTGGCCGGGCCAGTGAAAAAGCAATTCTCCTTTCTAATAATCCTGTTTCTTTCAGCGTTTCTCTCCCTCGCTGATTATGACACTTGAAGTGTGGAGTTATTTCATTGAGTCACGGGACAGTCAGGTTACTTGCTGCTTAACATCGAAAACTCAAGTTTCCAGGGAATCTCCCTTTGGAATGTGATCCTGGGTTGGGGGTAAATTAAAATGTAAATGTTGATCTCTTAATCCCCCGCTTTTTATTGGTTGTCTGCAACATAGTAAAAACTGATCAAAAAACGGTTTAGGTTTTGTCACCGTTTGCGATATTTTTTTCTCTTTTTGCCAATTTTTGGCTTGGAAACGGACTGAGGAGGATCCCGGTATCCCTGTCAAAGGTAAAGGTCGCATTAGTCCTGATTATGGAGTATGTTTTGCCACTTGTTGGCAACTGTTTGGCACATCATTAAGAAGGAGTAAAGATTAAACTCCAAAAGATAATTGTATTTAGGTCGAAATCAAGTCTATACTTTTACGTGAGACCTTTATTTCAGTTAGTCACACTTCATAAAATTCTTGACCATTGATTACAAATCTCCATGTTTACGCAATCAATTCAGAACCAATGAACACTGTAATGAATATATTCTTTCACCTATTCCCTCATGTGGCCTCTAGCATTCCTTTTGACCGTGTTAGATTACAGTAAAACCAATTAATTAATCTCCTTTTGATAAAGTGTCAGTTTGCTTGTGAGAGAATGTTTAGAAAGTTATTTGGCTGTAAATTAAGCTTTATTTTATTGGTTTTATCCAGTCACTCTGGCCCCCTACGTTGAATCGCCCTTTTTTTATGGTCATCGTTAATCATATGTACAGAAAAAATCTCTTTGTCCATCAAGTCTGCTCCAGTTTATCTATTCTAACCCCCATTTTCCACCATTGAGCCCATAGTCCTATATGCCTTAATATAGCCTCTGCACTTTTAAATATTTCTTAAATGATACGACAGTTTCTGCCTGTACCACCCTTTTAATGGCAGTGAGATTCAGATTCCCATAACCCTCCTGAATGAAAAACATTTTTCCCCACATCATCTCTAAACTTTCTGCCTCTTATATTAAATCTATGTACTCTGATCATTCATCCATCCAAATGTTTTCCTGGCTATCCTATTTATCTATGACCTTCATAGTTTTATGCACTTTAATCGTGTCCCCACTCAGTCTTCTCTGTTCCAAAGAAAACAACTGTCCAACATCCTGGTAAATTCTCCTGCAGTGCAATCACATTCTTCCTATAACATAGATTCCAGAACTGTGCAACATTATAATTAGTGTGGAATGTTGAATGGCTGTGACAGCTTGCATTTACGTAATGCTTTTAACATCGTAAGATGATTGTGTGCTCTGGAGGGAAATGCAAAGTGGGTGGGGAAATGCATAAAGTCAAAAATGCCCATAAGACATTGCAACAGAAGTAGGCCATTTGACCCATTGTGTCTGCTCTGCCATGCAATGAGATCATGGATAATCTGATAATCCTTAACTCCATGTTTTTGCATTTTTTGCACACTCAATCCTTGATTCCCTTACTGATCAACAATCTCTCAGTTTCAGCCTTGAATATAATTAATGGCTTAATCCTACAGCCCGGTATGGTACAGATGTCTACAAATTGAATAACAACCTTCTGAGAGAAGAAATTCCTCCTCCTAACTGGGGGATCCTTATTCTGAGATTTCGGTGCATAGGTCCTAGATGATCCTCCAAGGGGAAATAACCTCTCTACTTTGGCCGTTTTAAGTCCTCATGAATCTTGTGTTTCAATATGTTTGCCTCTCGTTGTTCTAAATTCCAATGGGTATATTGCATCCACTGCTCCTGACGTAGTCTCCTCTACATCAGAGAGACCAAATGCAAACTTGGGGAGCGGTTCAGGGAACATTTATGAGCCGCACACTCCAATCAACCCCACCTTCTAGTTGCCAGCCATTTCAAACCCCCTCTCTCCAACAACATGTCCATCCTGGGCTTCCAATACTGTTAAAATAATTCCCTCTCCACCCTGCCCTCTTGACCTGACCTATCCATCTTCCTGCTCACCTATCAGCTCCATTCTTCCCACTCACCAATCACAGCCACCTCCTACCTGCATTCACCTATTTGTTGTCCACCCCCCATTTATTTTGAAGCTTTCTTCCCCAGCCTTGACGAAAGATTCTGACCTGAAACATTGACTTTCCTGCTCCTTTGATGCTACTTGACTTGCTGTGCTTTTTACAGCTCCACACTTTCTCAACTCACTGAGTATAAACCCAATCTACTTATTCTCTCCTTTTTTTTAAACAAAAAATCCTCCATACCCAGGATGAATCTAGTGAACCTACTCTGGACTGCCTGTGATGCCAATATGTCTTCCTTCAGTATGGGTATTAACATTTTGCAACATTCCAAGTGTGATCTAATTAGTGCTGAAAATGTGTTGCTGGAAAAACGCAGCAGGTCAGGCAGCATCCAAGGAACAGGAGATTTGAAATTTCGGGCATAAGCTCTTCTTCAGGAATGAGGAGAGTGTGCCAGGCAGGCTAAGATAAAAGGTAGGGAGGAGGGACTTGGAGGAGGAGTGTTGGAGATGCGATAGGTGGAAGGAGGTCAAGGTGAGGGTGATAGGCCGGAGTGGGGTGGGGGCGGAGAGGTCAGGAAGAAGATTGCAGGTTAGGAAGGCGGTGCTGAGTTCGAGGGATTTGACTGAGACAAGGTGGGGGGGAGGGGCAACACATTTTCAGCTCTGATCTCCAGCATCTGCAGACCTCACTTTCTCCTCGTGATCTAATTAGTACCTTGTATGGCTTTAGAAAGACTTCCTTTTTATTTAAAACTCCAGTTCCTTTTTACTAAAGACTAATAATTCCATTAGCCTTCCCTATTATCTGTTGAACTCATTTGCTAGCCTTTTGTACCCAATTCCCTCAGTAATGCAGTGCTTTGCAGTTTCTCCATTTAAACAATATTCTGATCATCTATTCCTCCACCAAAGTACACTTTCCTACATGTTCCATCTGCCAACTTGCTTGGCTTGTCTGTATCCCTCCTATTTTTGAGTCATCTGTAGACTTTGCTATAGTACATTCGCCTCCCACATCCAAGATATTAAGATGTATTTTGCAAACAAATACAGCTCCAGCACTGATCCCATTGGCACTCCAGCAGTCAAGCAGTCACAGGTTGCCATCCTGACATTCCTTTCCTCTCCGCACCCCCCCCCCCCCCTCAATCTCAACTCTGTCTTCTCTTAGGCAATCCTCTCTGAGCTCATTACTCAACACTGAACTGTTATCTTCTTTAATTATTTTTGCAAACATCTTTTTGGAGATCCAAATATAATAAATCCATTGCTTCACCTTTATGTATCCTGTGACCTCCTTTATACAGTTCGGTATATAAAGCTGTGCTGACTCTCATTCATATTACAGTTGGAACTTTTAAATGCTCTGCTATTACATCATTTATAGTTGAGATAAAATGACTGGCCTATAATTGTTTTCTATCCCCTCAGTACTTTTTTGAATCAAGGTATTTGTTACATTGGCACCCTTAAGCATTTTTCTGGAATTTAAAGATTCTTGAAAATTTCTACCAGGGCATCCATTACATCTCTGGCTACTTCTTTTTAATATCTTTTTAATATCTCCAATGGACTTATCTGTCTTTAGCTCCATTAGATGTCCTAGTACTTTCTTAATCTGTGATAGTGATTGTATCTCTATACTCTTCCCCGTTTTGCCTCTTGAATATTTAGTAACTTTGAAATGCTATTAGTGTCTTCTACTGTGAAGACTGATGCAAAGTATTTATTCAATTTCTCTGCCATTTGCTCATTGTTACTTCTCCAGTCTGTTCACTTTATGGTTACTTAGGCCTCTCGTTTCCATTTTGTGTTCAAAGAATCTCTTGCTGTTCATGTTGATATTACTTGCAAATTTAGTCTCAATTTGGTTTTTTTTGGTCATCCTTTGTTGGTTTTTATAAACTTTCCTATCCCGCTGACTTACCATTTAATCATTGTCATACTAATGTTTATTTTCTTTCAATTTGATGTTATCCTTAAGTTTCCTGGTTAATCATAGTTGGCTATACCCTTCTGAATCATTTGTTCTCACTGGAGTTTGTCGTTATTATGAGTCATGAAGTATTTTCTTAAATGCCTGACATTGTTCCTTTGCAACATTTGTTGCTAAACTCCTTTGGTCCACACCAACTAGCTCTGCCATCATTCCTTTGCAATTAGCCTTACTTTCAATTGTACTAGACTTCAAGTAACCTGGGTTACGAACAAACTTGAGTCTAAATTCCATCCTATTACAGTCACTGTTTCTAAGATTTTTTTTTAACTCTGACATAATATATTAAAACCACCCTCATTGATCTGCAATGAGGCAGCTGTGTTGGTGCAGTGGTAATGTCCTTACCTCTGAGCTAAAGGTCCTTCTTCTTTTGTCTTTCCTACCTGCTCCAGAAGTAACTAATATATCTTAACAGTTTGATTTAGAAAATATCTACACTATCACCAGATCCAAAACAGCTTGATCCCTGGCTGGATCCACAACATAGAATAATAGAAAAATGGAAGCAGGCCATTTGGCTCACTGAGTCCACACCAACCGCCACCCCACCGAAGAACGTCCCACACAGACCCACTCCTACCCTATCCCTGTAACTCTGCACTTCCTCTGACTAATCCACCTATCCTACACATCCCTAGGCAACTTGGCATGGCCAATTCACCTAATTAGCACATCATTGGACTGTGGAAGGAGACCAGACCACCCAGAGGAACATCCCTACTGATGTAGGGAGAATGTGCAAACTCCACAAAGACAGTCGCCCAAGGTTCCTGGTGCTGTGAGGCAGCAATGCTAACCACTGAGCCACCATGTCGCCCAACAACACTGTTGTTATAAGAAACTGTCAGGAATACTCTAAATTATTTCTCAAGGTTATCTCTGCCAATTTAAATTTCCCAATCTACATGAAGATTCATGACTAATATACTGCCATCATTATCTCCTGATTAATTCTCTGCCCTATCATAGAGCTACTGATAAGAGGCCTATGGACTACATTTACCAGTCTTTTTTTTTCTCATCCCTTGTTATTCCACTCATTTTAATTGTATATCTTCCAACACAAGATCTTTTCTTGCTATCATACTTATTCCAAGCTGTACTTGCAAAACTATTTTGAGAAAGTGAGGTCTGCAGATGCTGGAGATCAGAGTAAAGTGTGTGTTGCTGGAAAAGTACAGCAGGTCAGGCAGCATCTGACAACCAGCAGAATCAATGTTTCGAACCAGAGCCCTTTATTAGGAATGAGGCTGGGAGCCTCCGGGTTGGAGAGACTAACCTTCCTTTCCTGATGTCCTTTTGAAAAGTGATATACCATTGAATATTTTAGATTCCGTCTTTGATCTCTGTAATATCGATAAGATTAACCTTTATTTGTACTATTAATTCACTTGTGTTCCAAATAGTACATACATTCAATGGTGACCACAAAGCTCTTGTTAATTGTTGCAAAACAGAGTTTACTAATGTCATTTTTGGTAGGAAATCTGTTATCCTTGCCTGGTCTGATCAATGTGCAATTGAGACTCATAGCAACGTGAATACCTGATGGCTTCGTAAGCCATTTTAGTCAGTGAGGGGTGAGCATCAAATACTGACCGTGCCTGTGATGTGCACATTCCATGAAAAAAATCAAGGATATTGTCACCTCAATTGAAAAGCTTCTAACTTTTACATAAAACAAAAACCATACTCTTGTATAGTATGTGAAATAGGAACAGGCATGATGGCCTCTGAGGCCTTTGGCTGCCAAGGGAACAAGTGCAGTACTTGGTGAAAAGTTACTACTTCTATGTTTGTCTACTCACTACCGACATAATGATACAAGTTCCTAAGTCATTCTGTTTCTTGACAGCGTTGTCTTCTGAGATTTGATACTTTTTTCATAGAAACGTAGCATTCCTACAGTGCAGAAAGAGGCCATTCAGTCAGTCGTTTGCACTGACTCACCATAAAGCATCTCTAGCAGAACCAGCCATCCACCCTATCCCTGTAATCCCGCATTCATCATGGTTAATCCACCTAACCTGCACATCTTTGGACTATGGGAAGAAACCAGAGTACCTGGAGGAAACCCGTGCAGACACTGGGAGAACATGCGAACTCCACACAGGCAGTCAGCCAAAAGCTAGAATCAAACTTTGATCTGTGGCACTGCGAGAGACAAAAAGACTGCAGACACTGGAATCCAAAGTAGGCCAGGCAGGAGACTGGATGCACATAGCAAGTCAGGCATCATCAGGAGGTAGAAAAGTCGCTGTTTCGGATGTAACCCTTCAGGACTTGGAGTGGGTATGGGTGGAGCTGCAGATAAAGGGGGTGGTGGGGAAAGAGTGGTGAAGTGGGGATAGCTGAAGACTGGCAGAGGGTATGACCTGATTGGTCAATGGGAGGAATGAATCTGGTTGATGGAAGGGAGGAGTGGAAAGGAGGGGGAGGGGATGGGAGGGAGTTGGTGGATGAGAATGGAGGTTACTTGAAATTGGAGTGCTCAGAGTCCTCTGGCCTTTAGGCTGCCCAGGCAAAAGGTGAGGTATTCCTCCAATTTACGGTTTGGTCCGTTGTGGCAACGGAGGATGCCAAGGATGGTCATGTTGGAAAGGGAGTGCCTGTACACCACCCCCCTTACCTCCATCCAAGGCTCTAAATCCTTCTAGATGAGAGAGAGGTTCACCTGGCTCTTTCAAACCAAAGTTTATTGCATCAAGTGTTCCTGGTATGGTCTTCTCAAAATCGGGGAGACCAAATGTAAACTTAGGGAACGACTCACCGAGAATCTCAGATGGGTCCACAGGGGCTGACCTGACCTCCCAGTCACCGCCCACTTCAATTCCCCTTAACAATCCCTTTTTTTAAAAAAACAAATGCGCAATAAGTAGGAATGTATCTTGAATGCTGTAGTGATGGTTCACATTTGGAGCAGAAACAGTTGATGATATTTAGTATCCCTATTTCTACATTTTGGGGGTGGGGTGAGGGGCAGAGGCAATATGAATGAGTTCTAGCTATGATATTGTATGGACTTTAGATCAGCTAATGTCTTTGTAATCCCTGTTTGAAAGCCTGCCCAATGAACTCCCCAAAAGCTCAGTGTGTTATCTACATTTTGAATTATGATGCTGTGTGAACAGCCAGAAATGTCCCAGATTTATTGGTTAATTCCAAATATATGCTGGGGGTTCAAGATGACTTTGCAATAGAGTGAGAGTGCAATGCTACAACCTCTGATTTCATTTTTTCCTATGAACGTAGGCTGCAGATTCTTATAAACCTGTTATACAATATTGCTTGTATTGAAATTTTACTGTAACAACTTGTATTTACCTAGAGGCATTTTAATTCATAACATTTCCCAAGCTGATGTGTAGGGGTACATTAAAACTAAATATCACACCAAACCCACATAAATTATTGAAGTAAATGACAAAGAACTGGTTGATCGTTTTAGGAAATGTTTTTGGAAATTAGGAAATGAAGGAAGAGAAGCAAATGTATTTGAGGTCCCATAGTTTTTAATTTGCTAAAACTCTCTTGATTTAGAGAGGGTCCCACCACAGGGCGGCACAGTGTTTAGCACCGCTGCCTTACAGTAACAGAGACCCAGGTTTGATTCTGGCCTTGGACGACTGCCTGTGTGGAGTTCGCACATTCTCCCTGTGTCTGCGTGGGTTTCCTCCCACAATCCAAAGATGTGCAGGTTAGTTGAATTGGCCATGCTAAATTACCCATAGCGTTAGGTGCATTAGTCAGCAGGAAAGTCGGTCTGGGTGGGTCCCTCTTTGGAGGGTTGGTGTGGATTTGTTTCCACACTGTAGGGAATCTTTAAAAAAAAATGGAAGATTAGCAATGTAACTCCTTTGTTCAAGTAAGTATTATTGTGGGATAATGTGACAATGTCCATTTTGGCATGAAGAATTTTAAAAACAAAAAATGCATTTGGAATAAATAGTGATCGATTGCTGAACTCTGATATGTAGGAGGATATGGGTATGCGAGTACAGGTAAATAATCCTTTATCAAAAGTTCTGAAATCCGAATTTTTTTTTGTGTGTGTGGGGAATCATTTTGGCATGCAGGCAGATGACCCAACTCCCACACATAGGGTGGCACGGTGGCACAGTGGTTAGCACTGCTGCCTCACAGCGCCAGGGACCTGGGTTCAATTCCCGCCTCCGGCGACTGACTGTGTGGAGTTTGCACGTTCTCCCCGTGTCTTCGTGGGTTTCCTCCGGGTGCTCCGGTTTCCTCCCACAGTCCAAAGATGTGCGGGTCAGGTGAATTGGCCATGCTAAATTGCCCGTAGTGTTAGGTAAGGGGTATGGGTGAATTGCGCTTCGGCGGGTCGGTGTGGACTTGTTGGGCTGAAGGGCCTGTTTCCACACTGTAAGTAATCTAATCACACAGCTCAACCATGGCAGGTGTCAGTCGTGTCTCAGCGCTTGTACTATTCACACGTGCATCTGTTGTTAGGTAATGTTTTAAAAATTTCACTGTGGAAATGTTGTTTATTTCGAATTCTGAAAAACAGCTAGCCCCAAGGATTTCAGATAAAGGATTGTGGACCTATAATATGAATTGCACAAGTTGTATATAAGGGTACAGCAAATATTCAAAGGTTATAAAATGTTTTTATTCATTGAATAAAAGACTATGAAGGCTATGCTTTAGCTGCAGAAGATATGAAGACCACATCTAGATTAATGAGTCCAATATTGGTCAACATTTTGAGGAAGAATGTAAATGTGCTGGAGTCAACTTGAAAAGTGTTCATTAAACTTACTGCTGAAATGGCCAAGTTGATTTAGGAGGAATGGTTGACCAGGCCAGCCTTGTACTTCTGGAGCTTAGAGTAAGAGCTGACTTGATTTGAAAGATCCTGAAGGGACTTGACAGGATAGATGTGGAAAAGATGTTTTCCCCCAGTGGAATTCTTGAACAAGGTGTTTCTGTTCTAAAAACCAGGGCATGCCCATTTAAGACAGAGGAATTGTTTTTCCCCTTAAGTCATGAGTCTCTCCATTGAAAAGGTTGTAGAAGGCAAGCCTTTGAATATTTCTATGGCTGAGGTGAATAAATTCTTGATTTTAAGAAGAGGATGATAAGTAATCTCGGGTAAGCAGGAATGCGGAGCAATTGGAACAGCCATGTTTTTCTTTGAAAGGCAGAGCAGACTCAATGGGGCAAATATCCTACTCCTCCTGATTTATGTTTGTGTGGACTCTGTCAGTAAGAGGGTTTAGTTTTGTTCAGTTGGCATGGCTGACCAATATGCATCAGATTGGTACCACAGCAGATGATTTGATTCCTGTTTAGATGGGTCACCACCTTGCGGTCCCCATTTAGACATTGCAGTCTGAGCCAGCCCTGTCTTTGGGCAGAGAACTGTAGAGGATAATGACCTTCACATACTGCTGAGATAGTTGGTACAATAGTTTGTACTGCCTTTTCTGGTAGTTTATTAAGGAATGACTTTCATCGAAACCAAATGGATTGTCTTTTACAAATCTATTCGAGGTAAATAGGTGTTGCATTTACTCACAACAGGTGCAGCAGAGGAATGTGGTCACCTGATCTTCACCAGTCTGTTGTAAAAAGCCACAGTGGCATTTCCTGCTTGTTACTACACTCTGATGTCAAAGCAAACAGATTTCCTTAAGCTGGAAAGGAATCACAAGGGGAGTGATTGTCTTGTTGCTAGGTAGCAAAGACGGATTGGAGCATAAAAGAATCATGAGTAAATGTTGGGTATGATAGACTTGACCTTTTTTTTTAATATAAAATACTGCTGGAGACAAATTCAATTTTCTGTCTCTATCTTTTTCTGTGCTTTAAAATGCTTTAAACTTTGTTCCCTTTTTTTTAAAACAGCAACTTTTATAAACTCCATTGTTTTAAAGATTCTTGAAATGTAATGTTCACAACTATCCAAAGATCTTTGGCCATGCATATACAGAGGGTCAAAAGTGGGAGGGATGGGAGCGGGAGGATGTTGGGTGAGGTGCAGAGAGTAAAAGCCTCCTGTGCCAGTCTTAGACAGGTTCACGAGATGGTCCCCTGACTTGGCAAGAGTCCCATTCAACCCTGGCCTTGACACCATTCCCTGACTACTTCAATATTGATTTGTAGCTTTGTATCCGTACTGCAGGCCATCATTTTTAATCTATCAAACTGCAATTATACAATCTCCTCCTTGGTGAAAGTGAGGACTGGAGATCGGAGTCGAGGGTGTGGTGCTGGAAAAGCACAGTAGGTCAGGCAGCATCTGAGGAGCAGGAGAATTGATGTTTTGGGCATTCCTGATGAAGGGCTTAATGCCCGAAATGTTCGGGTAAAAAGTGAGGTCTGCAGATGCTGGAGATCACAGCTGAAAATGTGTTGCTGGTTAAAGCACAGCAGGTTAGGCAGCATCCAAGGAACAGGAAATGTCAATTCTCCTGCTCCATGGATGCCGCCTGGCCTGCTGTGCTTTTCTAGCACCACATTCTCAACTATAATCTCCTTGGTGCCTTAATATTGCGACCCCGCCCACCACCCACCCATCATGCAGACATGTCTATTTTGCAACCAATTCCAGTCGGTTAAATTATCCTGTACATTATCTTCAGATTATTGTTGGTCATCACTCCACATATGTAGTGCCAAGAGACGTTGACTGGTTGGAGACTAAACTTGTGATGCAGAAAGAAACACCATTCCTGGCAGTGGGAAATAGCCTCATTTAAAAATTGTAAGGCTAAGTTTCAAGCCCCTAGAATACTGTCAGCGGCCTTGCATGAGCAATACGATTGATTGGCTAATAATTCTTAAATGACTACAGAGTTGGCTCATTCATTAAAGTTGTCATTTTCCATTGCATTAGATTCTCATGCAGCGAGCTATATAAATTGCATTAATGGAATTCCTACTGGGGGAGAAAAGTAATAAACATCACCACGGTAAATGTAAATTACCTTTAACAATTCATCAAGCCATTAAAATTAGTTTGGACATTTATTTGGGCTAATACAAATTTTGAAATGTTTGGTGAATGTACTCCTTTTACAAGAAGATCAGTTAACAATGTGGCCTTGTTTTGGATATATTCCATACTGCCATGAATTGTACTTTGAGAGTACACTTTTTTATAATGGTGCTCCTTGCTTGTCCACAGTGCAATCCTGATCAAAGAGGATTTTCCTGATTTCCTCAATATTGGGTAAAATAGGGCCTTCTGTCTGGCTTGGAGGGATATTCCTGGTAATTTTCATTTTGTCATCTCCCACCTTCATTGGGTCCATTGAACAGTTTTCGTTTTACCCTCTGCATTACTTTTATAATCAGGAAACAAGTGAGTGAGAATGAAAATAACAGGGATAAAAACAGCTCCTCTGGAATTGTCTTAATTTCTATAGACTCCTAATGACCCTGGATCATTTAATACGTGCAATGCTCTGCTTTTGTCCCTGCATGGGCTACTTACTTGTAGACATGTTAGTTCAAAGGAGAAAACAGCACAATCCTTGAGGATTAGTCGTTCTCTCTTTTTTATCTCCATAGAACTAGGGGCATAGCCTCAAAATAAGGAGAAGCAGTTTTAAGATTGAGTTGAGGAGGAACTTATTCACCCAAAGAGTTGTGAATCTGTAGAAATCCTGCCCAGTGAAGCAGTGAGGCTACCTCGTTGAATGTTTTAAGACCAAGACAATTTTTTTTGAAAGAATGAAAGGTTATAGTGAGTGAGTGGGTAAGTGGAGCTGAATCCACAAACAAGATTAGCCATGATCTTATTGAATGGTGGAGCACGCTTGAGGAGCCAAATGGCCTATTCCTGCTCTTCTTTCTTATGTTCTTATTCTGGATCTATTAAAGTGATCACATTCTGTCTAACTCTTCACCGGCTCTCTTTCACCTTTTACTGTTTTATTTCATCAGCGTTGTTGTCTAGATCCAGGGAACTGTAAAGTCCTGCTCTCCCACCACCCTCTTTTTGTGCATGAGAAGACAAATTATCTGTCAAGGGGGAATCCATTGTATGCACATCCAGTTTTATTCTGGTTTAGAGATCAAAGCCATAATATTGTGACAAGGCCACTTTTTATGTTTTTAAATTTTTAATGACTGGCTAGCTAATTGTTTTCTGAATTGGATTTTAGCCTGCAGTTATTTTTAGGGTTATTAACTCTTGCATGAGAAGCAATGACTCATGAGAAATGCAGTTCTACCAGAGTTCTGTCTATTGACTGTTTGGGAGGTGCCTGAGTTTATTGTTCGTTTATAGTTCTTCCCCAAAGAAAAATATTTGTCTGTGACATCTGGCCCTCAGCTTCGCCAGTACTCCTTGATCTGAAGACTTTCTAAACGAGGTACATAATCCTTCCTGAAATTGCTTATCTCATGAGCTGAAGATACCCAGATCAAAGGTTCAAACATATAAAATTGCCAAAATGCCCCAAGCAGTGCTGGAATCATGCTGGATGTTAGAATGATGTTGTCCTTTTGTGTTCTTAAAAATAGTTGGAGTGGAATCAGTTTGTGTTTTTCTTTTCATATTTCCACATTTTACAGAGGATACTATGTGATATGAAGTAGAACGCTGTCAGGGCAGCAAAACAAATTATGGCTATCAGAATTCGCCCTCATAAATAGGCTACTAAGCTGCTTTTTAACCATGAGTTGTGGTTAGCACAACAGTCATGGGATGGTATTGAGAGGATGGAAGCAAAAGGACTTTTTAAAAAAAACTCTTTTGATCCGAAACTGAGAATATTAGGATCACCCTTCCTTTTAGCATGGCATTACTTGAAATCTAGCAGGCAATCTCCTCCTTTCTCTTTTGCTGCTTTTTTCCTCTATAAAACGAGAATGTCCTGGTTATTAGTTACTGCTGCCACTATTAGGTCGAATTTGAACCTTTTTCTCCCCTAAGTCTTGCTAAAGCAGAAGGAAGGAATCAGGAGAGTAGGGCTGGTTCTCGGTACTGGAATTAACATACATTGCAGTTTCACTGCTTTCCAGTAAGACCTTTGCAATCTGCCGTGTGTGTGTGTGTTTACCTTGATTAAGAAGGTATTTGCTGTTCAAATTTCTATAGCTGCTGTTACTAATTAAAAGAGATCTATGCATTGGTGCCAGCATTGACTCATGCAGTTACAAAGTCGATGGTCATTCTGTCATGTGGTTACCTGTGGGTTTTTCCATACTGCCAACACTGCTGTGGATTGCGGGATAATGTGCTGCTGCCCCTGGGGCTCACTGCTCTAATTGTTTCAATGAGGGTGAAGGCATTCTGCTGGCTCTCTTTGACCATTGCTCCTGTGGGTAATGCCACACCCCATGCCAGTGTCCCGGTGGTTTAGAATTAACTCCCAAGCTTGCCAGATGGTACAAAACTCTCATTGAAATGAAAGGGGATGCAGGTGACTCTACTACTTAGTGGTGTCATCCCAAAAAAGCTGTTCCAACTACAACTTACAGTTGTATAGCACCCTTGTTTTTAATATAGCCAAACATTCCAAGGCATTTTACATTTGGTTATAGTATGAGCCTGAGAAGAAAGTTGGACAGGTGTTCAAAAGTTTGGTTGAATCCGATTTTAAGGGGTGTAGGAAATGCCAGAGTTTCTAGTTCAAACATTTGAAGGTGTCACATCCTGAGTTGGAACAAATGGAAACAAAAGCTGCACTGGGGGCCAGAATTGAAGAATGCATCATTTAGTTGGTTGTAGTTCAGGAGGGGATTACAAAGATTGGGTTGGCCAATGAGGAATTTTAAAAATGAGGATGGGAAGGTCAAAATGAGGCATTTGGGTAGCAGCAGTCAATGAAAGTCAGCAGGTATAAAATTGATGGGCGAATGAATACTTTGTTCAACCATGGAGGAGGGTGGTGTGGTTAATCATGTTAAAGGTTGTAGGAAGATCAAGAAGGATGAGGATGGATGGTTCACTCTGATCTCAGCCATACTCAATGGACAGAAATCTGATTGGACCGGTTCAAAAATATGGGCAAGTTATGCAAAGCAGTGGGATATATTAGCATATTCCTTTCATGAGGCCATCAAATAGGTGGTAGTTAAGATGAGGATCAATGATGTGTTTTTGGGGAGCAGACATTAATGGCAAATTTGATAGAGCAATTTTGTAGGGCTTGGTCAGTTCTGTATTATTACCAGCATGAAATCTTCTCATTTCGGGCCACAAGGGGCTGGGAAATCCACAGCTGATGAATGACCATGATATCTAGTCTGTCAGCTGTCTGGCTTCAGAACAAATTAATTGAAACCTGGAAGGTTTCCAATGAACTGTGAATCATTAGATGTCTCAAAGCAGATTGGCTCCGACTCTGTATTATGAGGCTGACCATAGCTCATATAGGATTTTATCAATTCAGCTTTGATCAGAGAGACGCTGTGTGTACGTGTTACTTTGCAAGGTTGAATAGATGTCAGTTCTGGAGAATGGAGTATTTGTGCACATAGGCAGCTGGTTGTAACATTGTTTCCCTGGGGAGAGGTGTGGCACTCACAAATGTGTACAGTTCCACTCTGTTTCAACAGCTACTCTACTTAAACAAAGTCTTTGAGTGCAATTTTACCTCCTTTGCCTGTCATGCAATTGGGATCCGGTGCAATGAACGCATTATATCCCACCTCGTCTTTGGTATAAATTGGGTAAAAGGGCTTTTACTAACTATTTTATTGCACTTCAGCCCCCTACACTCGGCCCCGTGGTACTCAAAAGGGCAGACAGATTGGCCAACTTCCTTGTGATTAAACCTCACTGGTGTAGCCTGCTGGAAATCAATCCCCTATGTTCCCAGAGTTGTGACAAGTTTTAAATATTTAAAACCATGCAGAATTCCACGGCTCACCTGACGTTTAGACCCAGGTCAACAATGTACAGACCAGGTTACTGTGATTAATTAAATTTGCGTTATTACATAGATTTTATCGATAGATAAACTATTCTGAACCATTGTATTACAACTCAACTTGTTAATATTCACATACGCCCACAAATCAAAATGAATGTTATGGACAGAGGGAAGGTCTAGAAAGGTAGTTCAGTGATCCCTGTTCCCAGGGTACACTGGGATGGCCTTTCTGGCATGTCACTGTTGCTCAATGATTATTGTCCTCCAACTGTTTTTACTTGCCAGAGGTACAATGTGCCTGGGTTACACATGTAACCTCTCTCTGGCTTGCCAGTTAAAAGCCAAACCTTACATTTAACCGCTGCTGGAAAAATAAGCTGGTTTACTTCAGCCTTAAGTTGATATCTACTTCTGAGAGAAGGGACAGCTCCTGCCCTTGCACCCATGCCCAGATGCCCTTGGAAAGCTTGCTCATGTTGTCTGCGGGTACCCTTCAAGTCTGTCCCCACTTTACAAATTAAATAAGTGTAATTTTATATGTTTCCTTTTGGAATTTTGTTGTAGTACCCCTAGAGGGGCTGTCTTCCGTAATTTTTAAAATCGCATAACACCAGGTTATATTCCAACAGGTTTACTTGGAAGCATTGGCTTTTGGAGCACTGTTCCTTCGTGTGAAGCTATAAACTTTTTGCTCTAAGTTCTGTGTCTTATAATCCTGTTTCACAGCTTCACACTGGCATCTTCACATCATGCCCTAAATTTTGATGGAATGTTGTTTATTTAAAGTAGTAGATTAAAATTGGATGGGTGTTCTTTTATATAGCCATTCTGCCAAGTTCACCTTTGCTGAGAGGTTGTCACTTTTTTTTTATTGGTTTGTGCTGATTTTAAGAGTAACTTTGTCCTGTGGGTTTGTTTCTGCTAGGAACTGAGCTAGCATTGCTCAAATGTGGTGGACCTGATCTATATGGACTTCTGTAAGACATTCGACAATATTCCCAAAGGAAGACTGGTTAGCAAAGTTAGAACTCATGGAATACAGGGAGAACTAGCCATTTGAATACAGAACTGGCTCAGCTAGCCACAAGGATTGGTGCTGGGTCCACTACTTTTCGCCATTCATGCAAATGATTTGGATGTGAACGTAGGAAGTATAGTTACTAAGATTGGAGGTGTAGTGGACAGTGAAGAAAGTTACCTCAGAGTACAATGGGGTCTTGATCAGATGGGCCAAATTCTAGGGAATTGTGAAAATCTAAGTGATTGCATCCATGATCTCAACAAAGATAGCTATAGAAGTGCTACATTATAAGCTATCTGATCTGAGCTTTACATATCTTAGTCCCATTCATTTCCCCAGAATTCTATTTCTAACATTGTTTCCTTGAAGGTTCTTATCCTCACTAGATTCTTGATCCTTCATTATTTCTGGTATTTTCTAGCATCCTAATTATGCACCTCTCTGTCAGCATTATAACAGGAATTGCATCAACTGCTGGTGTCACCTTGGTTGAAGTGCATCCCAGAATTTAACTTCATGAACTACTGCAGTTTCTTGTCTTGCGAAGGTTGCTTTCAATTGTTTAGGGAAAAAAAACCTGACGATGACTAGTCCTGTATGCAGATGACTTGGAGGTCATTTCTTCAGGCTCATGCCCGAAACGTCGACTCTCCTGCTCCTTGGATGCTGCCTGATCTGTGCTTTTCCAGCAACACATTTTCAGCTCTGATCTCCAGCATCTGCAGTCCTCACTTTCTCCACTTTTGGAATATGGTGTGCAATTCTAGTCTCCTTCCTATAGGAAAGATGTTGTGGAAAAACACAAAAGATTCACAAGGATTTTGTCAGGGTTGGAGCTTTTGAGCTAATTGGGAGAGGCTGAATAGGTTGGGCCTGTTTCCTGTGGAGCATCAGAGGCTGAGGGGTGACCTTATAGAAGTTTATAAAATCATGAGGGGCATGAATAGGATAAATAGTCTTTTCCCTGGGCTAGGGGAGTCCAGAGCTAGAGGACATAGGTCCCTTTTACATCTTTCCCCTCAACATAAACCTAATGGGCCACTTTTTCTTGCAGAGGGAGGTGCGTATATGGAATGAGCTGTCAGAGGAAGTGGTGGAGGCTGGTACAATTGCAGCATTTATAAGGCATCCCGGATGGGTTTATGAATGCCTAGGGATATGGACCAAGTGCTGGCAAATGGGACTAAATTAGGTGAGGATATCAGGTCAGCATGGACGAATTGGACCGAAGGGTTTGTTTCCGTGCTGTACATCTCTATGACTCTATTTGTCAAATACACTCTATACCATGAAGACAGATACAAGATATTGTTTAATATCTTTGCCGTTTCCTTTATTCTCCTGTCTGCAAGGAGCCCTTGGTTCCTTTCATTGGTTTTGCCTTTATCAATAACTGAAGTATATTGTAGCAACCATGTTTCACTTACCTGCTCAATAAAACAGTTTAACCAACACAAATTTTGGACAATGATTTATGAAGATGTTATTGAGCAATAGGACGTGATACTCCACTCCACTTGCAGGAACATGTCATGGATTCTCTACTTTACGTCAGAGTCTCCTTTTTATTTACCAAGGTACAGGACAGATAGGTACCACTCTAGTGGCACAACACATCAGGGTGGCTTGTAAGTTTACCTTTTGCCTTCTAGTAAAGTTTTTTTTTCTGGAGACATTTTTGGTAGCCTTGGAGAAGAAGTGATGGTGAACTGGTCAGCAGATGCTTCAGATAACAGTTGTTTCCACTTGAACAGGTCAAAAGGATCTCCTCGGTTAATTGTTAAAATTGAAAATGTTCAAACTTGGCACAGAAGCAATGACCAACAGAACCTGCTTAACGGGAGCAATAGCAAACAGAATTTGATACCCTAGCCAGCTGTGATATTGGGCAAGGTGATGAAAAGCACTGTAGAAAGGAGGTCTTCAGGAATATCTTAATGGCAGTTAGGGAGGGAATTCCAAAATGAAGGCCTTGGTAGCTGAAAACATGTCCACTGATGGTCGAGTTAGGTACTCCAAAAATAGACAATTATGGAGAACGTGAGTAGCATGGTTGAGGAGATTATTGCAGGGGTGGGGCCATATAAAGAGGATATGAATGTAAGAATGAGAATAAATGTGGGCAGGGGTGGCTGATGAATAGGATTTGGTGCAAGTTGGAATATAGTTAATAGAATTTTTGGATCGACACAATATAGGAGGTTGTCCAGGAATATGTGGAATAGTCTATTCTCGAGTGCCCAAGGGTTGGGTGTGGGCTGCATCTGGAGATGAGTGAAGGCATGGAATTCAGTAAGATGAAGGAGGTGGTTTTAGGCATAGTTAGAATTGTCAGTTGTAGAAACTGATTGAGAATTCATGTTTTGACTCAGATGATCTTCGAGTGAATGACTTCCTTCCTTTCAGGACTTACGGGTGACTGAAAAGTCTAATATTAGGTCCGCGCACCTTGCCCCCAAATGTTTGAAGTGCTCAATGGGTGGGTTTTCACATGCTTCTTCCACTGTTTGCATATGGTCGCCACTTGCCCCTACTGGACGTTCTCTGGTTGGCAGCTTTTTTGTCTTTTTCCGGTTTGGCTGATTAAAAAAAATGAGACCAAGTTTGCAAATAGGAAATTCCACCTCACCATGCCAAGAAGAGAGATGAAGTTGGTGGTTCAGATACCGATTGGGAACTGAAGACCAAGGCTTTGGTCGTTTTAAAATAAATCGAGAAAATTTCTGCTTGAGGGCTGGATATTTGTGCTGGTAAAGCACAATAGGTCAGGCTTTTGCCTAAAATGTTGATTCTCCTGCTCTTCAGATGCTGTCTGACCTGCTGTGTTTTTGCAGCACCACACTCTCTATTCTGATCTCCAGTATCTGCAGTCCTCACTTTTGCAGCTATCAAAAGAGAGCTGTCTCTTGTCAACATACAGATAGGAACTGTTATAAGGTGAAGTAAATGAGGAGCAGCTTGTAGATAACACCAAGGGTTAGATCCTTGAGGTATGGGAGTAATGCTGAGTGAGGGGTAAGAGAAGCCATTGCACTGATACTGGGTAATTATGAATGGAACCAGATTTATGACAGCCTATCAGATGGATGACCGTGAAGAAATGACACTGGCGAATGGTGTGGCTGAAGCTTGCCAAACGTTACAGATAAGGTTTGATCGCTTACTTTTAATCACGGTCTTACCATCATAGAAATTGTGCCTGGGAGAGCTGGATCAGTACTGTCAAAGATATTTGATTTGAGGAAAGCAAATGTGGAGTTCTAACAAAAATGGGCACTGAATTGGGAGGTGAAAATGTGTTGCTGGAAAAGCGCAGCAGGTCAGGCGGCTGAAGAGCTTCAGGGCAGAGGAGATGGCTTGGGGTGTGCAGTGAGAGAGGGACTCACTGAAATCCTTGTAGAGGGAGGAAGAGAGCTTCTTCAAGGAAGGCATCCTTGCAAGAGGATTCACAGTAGGTTAAAATCTTTAAGGAGAAAGTGAGGACTGCAGATGCTGGAGATCAGAGCTGAAAATGTGTTGCTGGAAAAACTGTCTCCTTGAAGATTCTTGAAAAGTCCTCACTTTCTCCTTGAAGATTTTAACCTACTGTGAATCCTCTTGCAAGGATACCTTCCTCTGAAGAAGCTCTCTTCCTCCCTCTACAAGGATTTCAGTGAGTCCTTCTCTCACTGCACACCCCAAGTCATCTCCTCTGCCCAGAAGCTCTTCAGCCTTTTCCAGCAACTGAATTGGGAGGCACTAGCATGCGTTCAGGAAGCTGAGTGTTCCCCAGATGGATGTAATGATCTGGAGAGATTGTGGGGCCATGATTGGGTGATGGTGAGAGGTGAAAGGGTAGGACGGCAGTTGCAACCTGATACTGTTCTTTGCGAGGAACAGAATGTCCCATTTTAATTTTATTCCATTTCTGTTTCATGCACATACATCCTTACCACAGCAAAAACATTAGTTGAGTATCTTTTGAATCTTTATCATTACACTGCCCAATATGGTAAATATCTTGTAATAAGTGGTTATTGCACCATGCTGTTGTTAGAATTGCTTTGCTAAGCTATCCAAGGTTACGAGCAAGGTTAAGGCAATCAGAACAGGACTGCTTATAATGCTGTTTACTCCATTCAAGAGTTTCCAGGAGGTATATATAGTCATTTCAAAATCACTCCAACTTCTTCAGTCATATAATATTTACGCTTTGTTTGCCTGTGCTGCCAATTTCCAATTGGATCTCAAAGTGGCAAGGTAACGGTTACTTGGATATTTATGTACATTTGTGTCTGTTGCTCCAGCCTTTGACTACAGCATCAAACTTGCAGTTCATATCAAGAGCTCAAATTTTATTCCAGTGCTGCATTCTTGTAATGAATCAGATTTTAAGCACTGTATTAGGATAAAGTGTAAATCTCTTGATGTCGTCAGACACATAATCAACATTTGAAGTTATTGACTGCTGATTTGGAGGCCATCAAGGAGGGGAGATTTTATGTGGGGCTTGCTTTTGACGTACCATTCCGAATGGAGAATATCTGTTATGCCTGTTTATAATGTTGCATTGTCAGAAATTCTGCAGAAACCCTCCTCTTTCCAAGCTACTTTAGGTCAGCAGTTTTTCAAGCACCAAACCTAATATAACGGGTGGTTTGGATTCAATAAAATGCATAAGACTTAGTCATAGAGCTGGACAGCATGGAAACAGAACCTTCAGTCCAATTCGTCCATGCCGATCAGATATTCTAAATAAATCTAGTCCCATTGCCAACATCTGGCCCATGTACCTCGAAACCCTTCCTATTCATATACTCCTCCAGATGCTTTTTAAATGTTGTAATTGTACCAGCCTGCACCACTTCATCTGGCATCTCATTCCACACACGTACCACCCTCTGCATGAAAATGTTGTCCCTTAGGTCTCTTCTATATTTTTCCTCTCTCACCTTAAACATATGCCATTTAGTTTTGGATTCCTCTACCCTTGTCTAGGCACACTACCCATGCCCTTCATGATTCTATAAATCTCTATTGGGTCACCCCTCAGCCTCTGACGCCCTCAGGAAAACAGCCCCAGCCTACTCAGCCTCTCCCTGTAACTCAAAGCCTCCAACCCTGGCAACATCCTTGTAAATCTTTTCTGAACTCTTTCACATTTCATAACATCCTTCTTTTAGGAGGGAGACCAGAATTGAATACAGTATTCCAAAAGTGGCCCAACCAATGTCCTGTACAGCTGCTACATGACCTCCTAACTCTGATGCTCAGTGCTCTAACCAGTAAAGGAAAGCATACTAAACACGCTCTTCACTATCCTATCTACCCGTGACTCCAATTTCAAGGAAACACTCCCCCAGACATTGCCATGAAGTGTAGAAGTCCTGCCTTGATTTTGTCTTTCCAAAATACAGCATCTTGCATTTATCTAAATTTAAACTCTATCTGCCACTCATTGGCCCATCCGATCAAGACCTTGTTATACTCTGAGGTAATCTTCTTGGCTGTCCAATCCACCTCCAATTTTGCTGTCATCTGCAAACCTACTAACTTTACCTCCTATGTTCACACCCATACCATTTCTATAAATGACAAGCAGTGGACCCAGCACTGATCCTTGTGACGGACCACTGATCCTTCAGACAGATCACAGGCCTTCTGTCTGAAAAGCAACCCTCCACCATTACCCTCTGTCTTCTACCTTTGAGCAGTTCTGTATCCAAATAGCGAGTTTTCCCTATATTTCATGTGATCAAACCTTGCTAACCAGTCTACCATGCGGAACCTTGTTGAACATCTTACTGAAGTCCATTTAGATCATATCCACCACTCTGCCCTCATCAATCCTGTTTGTTACTTCTTCAAAAAAAACTCCATTAAGTTAGCTTTGCACTCCATCTTAGACATCATGAGACTGTTGAATGGCATTTTCTTTTGAAGTCTTAGAACAGCATTGCAGAGAAATTTCTTCTCCAATGCTCCCTGCAGAATAATTGTAACAGAAATCTAATTGTCATTATAATATAAATTGCCTCAAAATGAATGCTGTCTTTCTTCGCTCTGTTTCTTTTTAGATAAATTATGTATACGAATATCAATACATTTTAAACTGCACATGTAAACCAGATATATTGCAATATTGCATATTTCTGAGTAACGCATAGGAAGACTTGTTAGCTGAAGTAACCACGTGTCCTACCAAACCCCTTTTCAGTGCCTGGCTTATTGATTTGATTCTATTATAAAGCCTGGTATTGATCTAATTTACAGTCATACACAAATGAGCAATATAATCAGAGTCTCCAGAATATTGTTGAAAGCCAGTAGAATGTATTCCAGAATCGCAGAGAGCTGGATGTTTTAACAGAGAAATGTAACAAAGGGACCTGTAAGCACCATGAGAAGCACTTCTGCTATTGTGTTGGAGCTGCCAATTCATTTTGTTTTTCTCCTTCATCAGTTTAGTGCAAATTAGCTCTTACTCATTTTTTGGGATGTGGATTTTAAATGATGTTGGGTAAGGAGCCTGACAGCATCTTGCATTCTTCTGGGTTTCATCCTGACTGGTTTGAAAGTGAGTTGAAAATGTGTTGCTGGTTAAAGCACAGCAGGTCAGGCAGCATCCAAGGAATAGGAAATTCGACGTTTCGGGCATAAGCCCTGGTTTGAAAGTGAGCCAACTACCTTTTTTTTATTTTTTGCAGAAGTCAGGTTAGTAAAATTCCAAGAGCTTAGTTACACTTTTTTTTTAAAACCAGGAGTGTTGACTTTAACAGTTCATGAACCTATATCCTAATGTGGGTTGAATCTGCCAGTGTTGTGGAGCTGAGTGCACAGGAGCAGCTATGTGCGATTTGAAGCATCTTGCTTCCATCCTCGACAGTAGATGTTACTCGGACCTTCTCTGATATCAGTACCACTAGTTGTCAAGGGCATGACCGGGTAGAGCCCAGCACAAAAGTTGTCTGTTAGGCCACAGACCATCTGGGCAATCCAGCCATTCCACTGAAATGATTATAGATGTGCCTGAAGAAATGCAAAACTAGATAGACTAGATTACTTAGTGTGGAAACAGGCCCTTCGGCCCAACAAGTCCGCGCTGACCCGCCGAAGCGCAACCCATCCAGACTCATTCCCCTACATTTACCCCATTCACCTAACACTACGGGCAATTTTAGCACGGCCAATTCACCTAACCTGCACATTTTTTGGACTATGGGAGGAAACTGGAGCACCCGGAGGAAACCCATGCAGGCACGGGGAGAATGTGCAAACTCCACACAGTCAGTCACCTGAGATGGGAATTGAACCCGGGTCTATGGTGCTGTGAGGCAACAGTGCTAACCACTGTGCCACCATGTCATAGTTGGGCATAAAGCAGGCCCACCATATTCCCAGCTCAAGGAATTGGGCATGATACCTCTACCACACTTCCACTGCTCTTGCTTTCCACCTACTGCATAGTTATGCCTTTTTGGATGTGTTATAACCAAGTGAGCAGGGGTAATTCATTTCTGTTCTCATGCAGCCTTTTTTGTACTTTGGCTACAAGCTGAATGAAGTAAATTTGAAGAAATAAACAATGGTATTTATGTGTCTCCAGGCTAAATGAAAACAAATTCAAAACCAGATATTGTTCACTGTGATTCTGATGAATCAATAACAATTTCCTTTGATTAACTTCACAATAAAAGATTTCCATTCCTAGTGCACACTTCACAACTTCACAATATCCCAAAGTGATTTCCAGCAAATGAAATACTTTTGAAGTATAGCAGAAGAATAATTATCTGTCTCGGAGGATGAGTATAAAATGGGTATAAAAGGAGAGCAAGCCTTCTCATTCTGCTGAATCCATCAATCTTCTGTCAGCACTGCTTGAAAGGAGTTGACTGAAATAAAGTTCACTTTTGTGTTCTTGGATCTGACTTCAACATTTTTTTTCCCCCAAGGTTGGTAATCTGCAGATAAGATTTATTGTCACAAAATGTAAAGCCATCAGAATGGTGTAAGTCAAGCTTGAACTTTGGATCTAAGTGACTCTGTTTTCAGACATTTTTAAAATATTAATTTCAGTTCAGACTAGCTCTTGATGATTTAGTTTGTGAAGAACTGCACAATCTAGACAAGTGATCACTATGGCCATCTTAACTCACGATTTTTTTTTGAAAAAAGAAAAACATCTTTTAATCCAGGTATTACAGTTGAATGATGGAAGTTGCAAACTGATCATCCGTTTTCACTACTATCATAATGGACCATTTGTTGGGTCAATATCCTGGACCTTCAGCACATGACTGTACAGTTCAAGAAGGCAGTTCATCGCCACCACCTCAAAGGAAACCAGGGCTGGACAATAAATGCTGACCCAGCCATTAATGCTCACATTCCTTGAATTAATTTGGGGAAAAAAATACAATGTTCTATGCTACTTGTTACAAGATCTGAGTGAAGAACATTGGATTGCCCTGGAGCACAATACCAATCCACCAAGTTTCAGGACAGGCAGCTTGAGGATGCAAATGGTGTGTATTCTGTATTCCTTATTCACTCTGAGCTCTACTGGAATTTTTTCCACTGCTCTGTGTACTGTGTCTAAGTAGGAGACCCATGATGTGAATCTGTTTGCTCTCCATCCCTAAGTGTCCACTCTTTATTTTGTCTTAATAAAGTGTAGGGATTCTTCTTGGAATTTACGTACTGTGGTGAAGGTGAGAGTGGGCTGCTTTCTTGAACTGCTGTAGTCACTGGGTCTGGGTACAC
Organism: Hemiscyllium ocellatum; assembly: GCF_020745735.1. Taxonomy (NCBI): domain Eukaryota; kingdom Metazoa; phylum Chordata; class Chondrichthyes; order Orectolobiformes; family Hemiscylliidae; genus Hemiscyllium; species Hemiscyllium ocellatum. The sequence goes on along the minus strand of NC_083418.1, from coordinate 25,736,166 downwards.
TTGAAATTTCTCACTTATATTTTAAAAGAATGACAAGATGCCTTTGGCTTAACAGGGTAGAATGGGAGGAGTTGTTTCTTAATGTGGAAGAGTGAGCTTTGAGAAGATTTGTAGCTCAGGTTGAGGTTTTGGATGTAAGTTTGCTCGCTGAGCTATAAGGTTCATTTCCAGACACTGTAACCTTACTAGGTAACATCTTCAGTGTGCCTCAGGTGAAGCAATGCTTGAAAATTCCTGCTTTCTATTTATATGTTGGGTTTCTTTGAGTTGACACTTACAAAATACCATGCAAGGACTGTAACAGGCAGAAAACTAGCCACCAGGATACTTGTATACTAGCTAGCCACAAAAAGAATGACCCTCTCTCACTAGTATCCTCCCATACGGATGAGGGAGGATACCACTTCGACTGGGACAACCCATCCATCCTTGGACAAGTCAAACCAAGACAGGCATGAGAATTCCGAGAAGCATGGCATTCCAACTGTAACTCTATCAACAAACACATCATGTTAGACCCCATCTACCACCCACTGAGAAAAAGAACAGGAAGTGACCTCACCACAGGAAATGACATCACCAACCCAAAGAAACTCAAACAAATTAATAGAAAGCAGGGATTTTCTGCATTGCTGCGCCTGAAGCCCACTGAAGATGTTATCTAGTAGGGTAACAAAATTTCTGGAAATGAACCTTGCAGCTCAGCGAGCAAACCTACGCCCAACATCCTTAATATGGGAGAAGCTAGAACCAGAGGAAATAAATTTAGTCACCAATTCCAGCATTTGGAGAAGTTGCTTCTTGACGGTGCTCAATCCACAGAATTCTTTATCACCAGAGGACTGTCAAGGTTGGTTCATTAAGCATATTCAACCTTGGTATAGTCAGAATCTCAATCAATGACGGGATCAAACATTAAGAGGATAAGGCCGGAAAGTGGACTTGAAGATTCTCGTTATCGAGCATGATTTCATTGAATAGTGCAGGGAACTGGAATAGTCTACATTTGCACCTACATCTTATGATGTGATGCCACAAGGAAATGACAAAGCAACTGAGCAGACACTTTAGTTCTGTTCTTATGGAAGTAGGCCTAAATAACTTTACAAAAATGCTAGGGATTCCAGGGTCTGTTGAGGAGAAAGAATTGAAGGAAATGAGTATTAATTTAACAAAAAATACTAGAGAAAATAATCGGACTGAAAGCTGATAAATCTTAGAGCCGAATCACCTCCATCCCAGGGCATTAAACAGAGCAAGTGAATGAGCTGGTAGTCATCCTCCAAACTTCTGTAGACCATCTCTGACATTTGGAGGGTAATAGTAACCAGATCCATTTTGTTTCTAAAATGGACAAACCAGGCAATTATAGACCAGTGAGCCGAACATCAGTAGTGAGGGAAATTTTAGTCTATTATGAAGGATCAGCCAATAGGACATTTTAGAACTATGGAATTACACAAAGTCAATATGCATTTATTTGTCTTTGAAAAATCTACTAGAATTGTAACTAGATAAGGGAGAACTAATGTACATAATATGTTTAGATTTTCAGAGTTTTCATGATATTCTCCCTCAGCACCACTGTAATGCTATTCTTGGAAATACATCCAGGGAAGTTACTTGGGTGGAACTGAGAAATAAGAAAGGGATGACCACCTAATTGGGATTGTATTATAGATCCCCTAATAGTCAGAGGGACATTGAGAAACAAACTTGTAAGGAGATCTCAGCTATCTGTAAGAATAATAAGGTAGTTTTGGTAGGGGATTTTAACTTTCCAAACATAGACTGGGACTGCCATAGTGTTAAGGGTTTAGATGGAGAGGAATTTAAGTGTGTACAAGACAATGTTCAGATTCAGTATGTGAATGTACCTACTAGAGAAGGTGTGAAACTTGACCTACTCTTGGGAAATAAGGCAGGGCAGGTGACTGAGGTGTCAGTGGGGGAGCATTTTGGGGCCAGCGACCATAATTCTATTAAATTTAAAATAGTGATGGAAAAGGATAGACCAGATCTAAAACTTGATGTTCTAAATTGAGAAAAGCCAATTTTGACGGTATTAGGGAAGAACTTCCAAATGCTGATTGGGGGCAGATGTTCGCAGGTAAAGGGACGGCTGGAAAATGGGAAGCCTTCAGAAATGAGATAACGCGAGTCCAGAGAAAGTATATTCCTGTTCGGGTGAAAGGAAAGGCTGGTAGGTATAGGGAATACTGGATGCCTAAAGAAATTGAGCGATTGGTGAAGAAAAAGGAAGGCAGCATATGTAAGGTATAGACAGGATAGATCGAGTGAATGCTTAAGAGTATAAAGGAAGTAGGAGTATAGTGAAGAGGGAAATCAGGAGGTCAAAAAGAGGACATGAAATAGCTTTGGCAAATAGAATTAAGGAGAATCCAAAGGGGTTTTAACGAATATATTAAGGACAAAGGATAACAAGGGAGAGAATCGGGCCCCTTGAAGATCAGCAAGGTGACCTTTACTGTGGAGCCGCAGGTGATGTTGCAGATACTGAAATGAGTGTTTTGCATCAGTATTTACTGTGAAAAAGGATATGGAAGATATAGACTGTAGGGAAATAGGTGGTGACATCTTGCAAAATGTCCATCTTACAGAGGAAGAAGTGCTGGATGTCTTGAAATGGTTAAAGGTGGATAAATCCCCAGGACCTGATCAGGTATACCCAAGAACCCTGGGAAGCTAGAGAAGTGATTGCTGGGCCTCTTGCTGAGATATTTGTATCATCAATAGTCACAGATGAGGTGCTGGAAGACTAGAGGTTGGCTAACGTGGTGCCACTGTTTAAGGGCGGTAAGGACAAGCCAGGGAACAATAAACAGTAAGCCTGACATCGGTGTGCAAGTTGTTGGTGGGAATCCTGAGGGACAGGATGTACATGTATTTGGAAAAGCAAGGACTGATTAGGGATAGTCAACATGGCTTTGTGCGTGGGAAATCATGTCTCAAACGTGATTGAGTTTTTTGAAGAAGTAACAAAGAGGATTGATGAGGGCAGAGTGGTAGATGTGATCTATATGGACTTCAGTAAGGCGTTCAACAAGCTTCCCCATGGAAGACTGATTAGCAAGGTTAGATCTCACGGAATACAGGGAGAATTAGCGATTTGGATACAGGACTGGCCCAAAGGTAGAAGACGGAGGGTGGTGGTGGAGGGTTTTTCAGACTGGAGGTCTGTGACCAGTGGAGTGCCACAAGGACTGGTGCTGGGTTCTCTACTTTTTGTCATTTTGGATGCTAGCATAAGAGGTACAGTTAGTGCAATTGCAGATGATACCAAAATTGCAAGTGTAGTGGACAGCGAAGAAGATTACCTCAGATTATAACAGGATCTTGACCAGATGGGCCAATGGCTGAGAAGTGGCAGATGGCATTTAATTCAGATAAATGCAAGGTGCTGCATTTTGGGAAAGCCAATCTTAGCAGGACTTATACTCTTAATGGTAAGGTCCTAGGGAATGTTGCTGAACAAAGAGACCTCGGAGTGCAGGTTCATAGCTCCTTGAACGTGGAGTCGCAAATAGATAGGATAGTGAAGAAGGCATATGGTATGCTTTTCTTTTATTGGTCAGAGTATTGAGTATAGGAGTTGAGAGGTCATGTTGAGGCTGTACAGGACATTGGTTAGGCCACTGTTGGAATATTGCGTGCAATTCTGGTCTCCTTCTTATTGGAAAGATGTTGTGAAACTTGAAAGGATTCAGAAATGATTTTCAAGAATATTGCCAGGGCTGAAGGATTTGAGCTGTAGGGAGAGGCTGAACAGGCTGGGGCTGTTTTTCCCTGGAGCGTCGGAGGCTGAGAGGTGACCTTAGAGATTTACAAAATTGAGGGGCATGGATAGGATAAATAGACAAAATCTTTTCCCTGGATTCGGGGAGTCCAGAACTAGAGGGCATAGGTTTAGGGTGAGAGGGGAAAGATATAAAAGAGACCTAAGGGGCAACTTTTTCATGCAGAAGGTGGTACGTGTATGGAAAGAGCTGCCAGACGAAGTGGTGGAGGCTGGTACAATTGCAACGTTTAAGAGGCATTTGGATGGGTTTGAGTATGAAAGGTTTGGAGGGATATGGGCTGGGTGCTGACACGTGGGACTAAATTGGGTTGGGATATGTGGTCAGCATGTATGGGTTGGACCGAAGGGTCTGTGTCCATGCTGTACGTCTCTGACTCTCTATCCCACATAAAGAGGTTAGTGTTAACATTAAGTACCGTAAGATTGGAAGTAATATACTGGCATGGAATGAGAATTGTTTAATAGGGCATGAGATTGGTGCCTTGTGGGGTACCACAGAGGTCAGTGTTTGGGTCCTAGCTATTCACAATGTGTATCAACGGTTTGGATATGGAATTTGAATATAATATTGACCACTTTGACATAAAGATAGGTGATCATGTGAGTAGCCAGAAGAATGTAAAAGCCTTCGAGGCAATTTTAGACAAGTTGAATTAGTGGACAAATACATGACAGATGTGTTGTAAGGTGGATATGTCTAACTCTGTGCACTTCAGTAGGGAAAAAAACAATGGCAGAGTATTATTTAAATGGTGATAGATAAGATATTGGAAGGCAAACGGATCTGGTGTTTCTGGGCAAGTCACTGAAAGCAAACATATAGGTGCAGCAAGGAGTTAGGAAAGCAAATGGCCTTCATAACAGGAGAGTTTGAGTACAGGAGCAAGGGAGTCTTGCAGCAGTTGAAGAAAGCAATGATGAGATATTCTTTCTGTGCAGGATTTGTCTCCTTAACAAGAGAAGATATCCTTTCCCTTGAGGACAGTGAAGGTTCATCAGACTGATTCCTGGAATGGCAAGGGGCATCAGAGAAAGAGAGATTTGAGTCCAGTAAGTCTGTATTCACTGGCAATTAGAATGTAAAGAAATCTGCTTTGAAACACCTAAAATTCTAACAGGTCTGGACAAACTAGATGCAGGGATTCTGTTTCAATTGTCCTGGAGATGCCTAGAACAAGGTGGTGAAGTCTCTGAATACAGGGTAGGTGATTTCAGACCGAGATGAGTTAAACGTTTTTTTTTATTCAGACATTTGTGAATCTTTGGAATTCTGTATCATTTAAGGCAGTGAAGTTCAACTCACTGAATATGTTTATGAAAGAAATGGATACATATCTAGATATTGAAGACATCAAAGAATATAAGAGAGAACACGGTGGTATGTCACTGATCTAAGAGATCAGCTGTGACCGTATTGAATGGTGGAGCAGGCTCAGTGAGCTGCTCATATTCTCTGTATTTTTGTGTAATCTTGTGCTCCTGCAACAGCTTCATGATGATGATTTATTGTGCAAAAAACCATTACGATCAAGTCAGCTAGGTTAAATGCCACGGATATTATTCACAGGTCTACTGTGATCTAAATTGTTTCAAAATAAGGGATGTAGTATAAAAATTTGAGACAGACAACATAAATACATGAAAATCCGCACATATGCCTGTGGATGTATATCAGTAGATCTTGACCTTTTTAACCCCACTACTGAAGCTGTTTTTGATTATTTATGTAGTTTCATGGGTACTTCATGCAGTCTTTAGCATTACACCCCCACCGTGTTTCCACTCCTAGGCAATTGCCTTGGTTTGCCTTGTGGTTGCTCCAGTCCTGAGTGAATGAGACCATTATGAATTGCTAGTTACCCTATCTTGTTTCTAGTTGTCTTGAGGTACATTCCATTACTGTGTTACAGCATTGGGTAAACCCTCCTGCTTAATTTAAACCAGCAACACAAAAAAAGTATCCCATGCCGTAATCTGTTAAAATTCGAGTGGCCAAGAACTACTTAATGTAAAAATTAACAACTTTATTTCTTAAAGTATAATAGAGAATAATCAACTAACAACTAATCACAAGTCCTTACTCTAACCTATCTTTTAGCTTCCCTTCTATAAAACTAGTCTGATAATACTCCCAATTAAGATTTACAAAACAAAACTTATCTCAAAAGCAAGCAGCTTTCGGCTCTTCTATTTGGATCTTTCTGTGTTTGTCTTTTCTTCTTAGGGATTCTGCTTCACAGGTTACTAATCGATAAAGATACTTTTAAGAGAGCTGTTCTTCAGGCAGTCTTTTATTTGCTGGTAGCTGGGCTGTTCTCCTCCAACTGTTCAATTCTCCTTGGTCTAATATCCCAGAGCATCGGATTGTGTCATTTTGGCTTTTAAGATTGTCAATATGCTAAATTCAAACTTGGGGTATAAGTTAAACTGGCCTAATTCGCTTTTTTTTGTCAATTCCAGGAAACCAGCTACTCCAGTAGCTGGAGCCCATTTTACATTGGATCTTGTTGAGAATACTTGGTGCTGTTACTGCTGGCTTTTTAACTCTCTCTTAAAAGGTATAGTTCACCCACATCTTAACAACTGTACCAGATTTTTAATTATATTGTTTAGCTACAATTGTTTAACATATCTTAAAAATAAATGCCCTGTATTGTTGAGGAAGTGACAGTTTGATCTGCCATTCTTATCATTGTCACTTTCTAACAGGAATAGCCATATATCAACCTCTGAGTAATAAACTGCCACACACAACAACACTGTGGCAGAATGCAGGACTACTGTTTCAGGTTGCTCCTGAAATATTGTGTTTTTTATTTTTGTGGAAGCTGATGTACTTTGGATTGAAGGACAAACCGGTTATCTAAGGGAAATTAATTAAATGCTTATTTGTTTTGAGATTTGGCTATTTGCAAAAGTTAAGCAGACGACTGGCATTGAAATCTGATGCTTGCAGCTTTAAGCTGAGGGATATTTTATTTGTATCTCAAATGAATGTTAAAAGATTTAACCTAAGGACTGCTCTGTGAAGTTATTAATAGCTAAAAATGAGTGAACCTCATTGAAATTAGTGACATGTGGATTTAGAAATGAAGTTATATTGCCCATGCCTAGCCTGGCATGTCACATAATTAGAGTAATTGGAACTATGGGTGGTTTGCTGGTGGCTAATAGATGAAAAAGAGCACGGGTGACTTGGCAGTGGAAGGAAAAAGCCATTCAGTTGTGTGTGATGACACTTCTGGAGACCGAAGAAAATTTTAGGTTTGAAGTGCAAAACAGCTTTTTCTACCACACACTAGGTAGGTCCTTCTGTGAAGAAGGAACTCCTCGATAGAGTGCAATTTCCAGCGAACTGAGCACCTTTCTACATGGATGCACAAAGATCTTTTTCCTGAAACAAAGACAGAAATTGCTGGAGAAACTCAGCAGGTCTGTGGAACGAGGAACTGAGCTAACATTTCAAGTCCAATAACTCTCTCCATTCGATCTTTTTGATCTCGGTCGATTTTGATGAAGAGTTGCCAAACTCAAAATGATAGCTCTACTTTTCTCTTCACAGATCCTGCCAGACCTGCTGTTTTATTTTTTTTTTCCCTCTGTCTAGCAATTTGTTTTTTGTTTGATTTCCTGGACCCACAGTTCTTTGTTTTATTTTATGAGTTGCACTAGCTTGGGAGTATAGGTACTCAAATCAGTTAGCAAAATGGAGAATTCCATGTTGGTTGCAGTTTACAAACCTTTGCTAGGATAATACTTGAGATATTCTTTAACCAAATTTCTATCTGTAGTGATTTAATTCTGCATAAAGAACAGGGAAATCCTTCCTATAACTGTTTCTTTGTTTTGTTTCTAAACTATTTTTTTTATATAGATATTTTTATTGGGAATTTAACATTTTGACAAATTTACAAAAATAAGCAGAATTTTCAAGCACAAACATTAATATAAAAATAGATCTTAAATATAAAATCATCAAAATTCAACTAATCCACAATCATCCAGAGTGTATAGTTGAGTCGCTTACATCCTTCAAATAAGAGAAAATGTTCTCTAATACACTCATAACAGTATGATAAAAAGGAAGCTATTTCCAAACAATAAGAACAAAAAAAAATTAAACATGTTTGAATGGAGATCTTCCCCCTTGTTCTCAGGGGGCCTTACTACCTTTCCAACGTTCCACCATATCCTCTCCCAAACAGTGTCCCACCCTCGACCCGGGCGCTCCTTAATAGGATTTAGATATAATACCGAGCTAGAGTTAACAGTGAGCGCCGCACCCCCACCCCTCCCCACCCATACCTGAGTATATCTAATAGCATCAATGCCACGTACAAACACACATAACTATAAAATTACAACTCCAACAGATTACAGTCAAGTATAATAACATAGCAAGGAAGACAACCCCGCTCCCAGAGGCAAAAGTAAAGTAGAATAAAGTATCCATTTCTCCCCACGGAGTGTGGAAGAGGCAAGCCAACATAAATTGTCTCTTACGATTTATTTAACCGAGTCTAAAAGTTTCTTGGCCTCTTCCGATGATCTAAAATTATACTCGGATCCTTCGTGGGTAAAGCATAACGTCGCTGGGTAGCGTAAGGTGTATTGAATATCTAAGTCCCTTAAACATTTCTTCACCTCATCAAACGCCTTCCTTCTTCGTGCCAAAGCCGGGGAGAAGTCCTGAAATAACATAATCTTGGATCCTTCATGAATCATAGCTTTAGGATCCTTTCCAAGCTTTCTGGAGGCATCCAGGAGTATCTGCCTCTCCCTATAACTCTGCAGCCGGAACAGGACCGGGCGTGGGCGCTGGTTTGGGCCAGATCCGCGTACTGCGACCTGGTAGGCCCACTCCACCCTTACCCGATCAGTTTCAGCCCCCAGGTTTAAAAGCTGGGGCAACCATCGCTCCAGAAATGCTGCTAACTGTCCTTTCCCTTCTTGTTCTTGAAGGCCCAGCAACCGAATATTCTTTCTCCGATTTCTGTTGTCAATATCATCCATGTAGATTTCAAAGGCCCTGATTCTCTGCTCGAGCGTTCGCACCTGTTCTGCAGCTGTTTGAGCTGCAGCCTTGGAGGTCGTGGCCTTTAGTTTCGCCCCCTCCACTCGGCCCTGTAATTCTCCGATAGTTTGATTCTGTTTCTGCAGCTTTTCTTCGAATGCATTCCATCTCTGTCGGGATTCTGCGATGAAATTGACGAGTGTCGATTCCAATCTGGCAATCATCTCTACAAGGCCTGTTTTTACATCAGTTGCAGCCGGAGGAGAGGAGGGTGGGGGAGGGGTCTTTGTTTTCTGAGAGCTGTGGGGTCCCTTTGATTTACTCATTATCCACTCAGTATTAGACTATTTAAATATAATATTCAGCAGCTAATTAAGATTAAAGAAATTTTTTGGGTGGTTTGGCAAGTGTGGTGGGGGCAGGAAACCCACTTTTCCCAGGTTTTGGGAAGGGCTCTGTAGACTCAGACTTGCTGAGTCGCCACCATCTTGGATCTCCCTAAACTATTTTTAATGTCATTGACTTGGAATATTTCTGTTCAGTTTTAGTGACTAAATCTTCTCTTTTTGTTCGTTCATATTGGCAAACTCGACCTATTTCATCCCAGTTAAGCAACATCAGAGTGATACTGACGTGAAGAAATCTGCTTTTGAATGGTGTCCCACCTTTTGCTGTTGAAGGGTGGTGCAAAATGGAAACTAATGTGATAGCAGAAGTTTTACTTATTTTCAACAGATTAGAATAGTGTTGGTGCAGTGCATGTTCAGAGATGTAGCTTTGTTGTCACAACCCCTCATCTGACGGAAAGATTGCATCTAGTTTCTGTAGTTTAGTGCACCCTTTGGGAATGAATTGATGCTTCGTTGTTCAGTACCAGGGTAGATTTCTCCCCAAGCTAATAGTTGGTTGATGGCTAGAATGCCTTTTTGGAAGACATCCCAGATACTGTCTATAATACCACTTCCCTTTTCCTCCTTCTCAGTGGTGATTACTGAATGGTGTCGAGAATCTGTAGCTAATTTTAGCACAAGACTTAATTGGTTATATTGCATCATTACCTTTCAAATGAACATTTCTTAAGCTGCTGTTTATCTGTTCCTTTGGGTAAATGCATCTAAATATGAAAAGTGCAAGGAGATATTTGGGGTGGAGTGAGGCAAGGCAGTACACAATGAATAGTGGGGTACTGGGAATTATCAGCAGAACATTTGTGCTTGTCTATTGACCCTTGAAGACAGCAGGACATGTAGAAGGGTTCTTTTTAATGCACATGTGGGGCATGATATCATTAGCTATGCCAGCATTTATTGCCCATTCTTAGCTGCTCTTGAGAGGGTAATTGTGAGCTTTTGCCTTGAGCCATTGCAGTCCATGTGCTGTAGGTTGACCTTTGGAAAGGAATTCGAAGATTTTGATCCAGAGACAGGTGAAGGAATGATATATTTCCAAGTTGGGATGGTAAGTGGCTTTGGAGGAGAAATTGCAAGCAGTGGTGTTCCGTGGTGCTGCCCTTGTTCTTCTAGATAGAAATAGCTGTGTGTTTGGAAGGTGCTATCTAAAGATCTATCTTCTTGTAAATGGTGGAAGGCAGAGTGGTTGTTTGCAGATGTGCCAATCAAGTGGGCTCCTTTTGTCTTGGAATACCCCCCACTTGCTTGGATGAATGCAGCTCCAACAACACTCTAGAAGCTTGATGTCATCCATCTCTAGTCTTAACTTGTGCAGTGGACAGGCTTTGAGAATTTGGGATGTGGGTTGCTCACTGCAGTATTCTTAGCCTCTGACCTGCTGTTGTAGCCACTGTTATTTGACAAGACCAGTTTCGTTTCTGTTTTTCTTTTTTTAAAAAAAAGCATATGGGATACTTGCATTTTACTGGTCAAGCTATTAGGTACAAGAGCAAGTGGGGTAGTGGGATTCTAATTGAAACATACAGAATACTGAATGGTCTGGACAGACTGGCTGTTGGGAAGATACACCTATTGGTAGGAGTGACTAGGACCTGAGGGCACAGCCTTAAAGGGAAGATCTTTTAGGACAGAGATAAGGAGAAACCTCTTCCGCCAGAGAGTGGTGAATCTGTGGAATGCAGAGGCCAGATCATTGAGTATATTTAAGATGGAGATAGATAGGGTTCTTGATTGTCAAGGGTTATGAGGATAGAGGTTTCTCAACCCCAATCAGCCATGATTGCAGGGATGATGGGCTGAATGGCCTAATTTCTGCTCTTGTGTCTTATGGTTTTATTTGTTAAGCTGCCATTGGGTGCACCTTGCAGGGCCCTGTTGATGGAAAACTATCAGTGTTCCTCTGTAATTAAGTGAAACAACAGGGTGTCAGGTATGTGCAGAATAGAATGGAAATATTAAACTTCTTGCTCGTCCCTCGAGGCGGAAACACAAAGGTGCATTGGGGAGCCTGCCATTGTTGGAAATCAGTGAGAATTTCAACTTTCCAGCTCTTGTATTGCTGTTTCCAACCCCTTTAAATGGTCACACCTTCAAACAGACAAACCTGGATATCTATTGGCAATCTGATTAATACAAATTCATGGACAGAGCTGACCCTAATGTTATAGTTAGAGTAAATGATTCATTAGTTATTAAGCCAATTTTAAAATAAACTTTTATCTCTCAAATTTGCCAAGTGAATGTTCCAATTCCTATTCAAAGTTCCTTTTTTCTTTTTACAATGTTATTTTGCTGCTTTTAGTTTCCTGTTCATGTATATGGAGATCCAGTTAGTTTCTTGGAGAACTGAAAATGTCAGTACAGCTCACATTGGGAATGAATCATCAGACTCCCTACAATGTGAAAACAGGTCAATTGGCCCATCAAGTCCATACTGACCCTCCGTAGAGCATTCCACCCATAGCCATTCCACTATTCCATCCCTGCAATTCTGCTAACCCACTTAGCCTGCACACCCATGGACACTAGGGGCAATTGGACTTGGCCAATCAACTTGCACATCTTTGGACTGTGGGAGGAAACCGAGCGCCTGAAGAAAGCCCACGCAGACGTGGAGAATGTGCAAACTCCACACAGACAGTCCCCCAAGGTTGCAATCAAACCCAGCTCCCTGTCACTGAAGCAGCAATGCTAACTACTGAACCACCATGTGCCCAGTAACGAGCACTACAATCAGCAGTTGTGCCACTGCACCAACCTTGGAGATTATATTCTTGTCAGAGAGACCCTGCTCTGTGTGTACTCAAGGACAACAGCCTTGCTTCCCCAATCCTGATTTATGTCTCTTGCCTTTGGAAGTAGACCTGTGTATACACTCCAGAACTTCTCTTCTAACATTTGGTACTTCACTTGGCTCTTCTCTTTTTCTAAAAAAAAATCATCTTCAAGAAAGTAGTGCTAAATGCTCCCAAACATTTTCCAGTAAAATAATAGAACAATAATAGTCATCTCACGAACATAGAAAACAGTAATTTCAAAATACATCCAGAAACGTTTGCTGATAATCTGAGAACTATTCTCTGAGATTTTGTTTTAGAAGAAACCACATCGCTCGATTAATTTTTGGAAGTTTTTTTTTTAAAAAAAAGAGATACTTAAGGTGGGACCTTCATATATCAAATATCTGGAAAATCTCCCAGATGGCCAACTTCTGTGGCCAAGAAAATTAAAATAATTCAGTAAACTCTCAACCTTAAAGCCATTAAACAAAGTCATGCATGGAGAGACACTTTACATATAAAGTGAAATGCTTATCAACATTTGCACTCGTGTCTGCCTGAAATATGGCCATTAATTAAAATTCATAATGGCTACTCTTTCCCTTCACAAAAGGAATGTGTTTAAAGAAAAAGAAACCCCCCTGAGGAAAACCCAGGTCAGAAAGGTAGAATCAAAAATCAGTTTGAAATTCATAAGGTATTTTGTTATCTCCTCTTGGGAGATGGTATATTCTAAAAGCCACATTTAGAGTCATGGATCCTGGAGCTTTTTGCAGGATGAAAAGATTCCCTTTGGCCCATTCTGTCCATGCCAATCAAACATCCACCTACAGGTAATTCTCCTATAATGCCATAGTTGCATTCCAGTGAAATCTCGCTTAATAGAAAATTGCTTATTATAAATAATAGGGCCTATGGGGTTCAGGGCAGACCAGCAAAAAAAATCTCAATGGCTCAATCACCTGAAAGCCTAATGCAAAGTATAATACAGCCTGAATATAAGTATAAATTCATCATTAATGAAACAAAAATTTAACAACGTGCATTTTCAAAAAATATAAGAAAGCTGCTCTCCATACAAAACCTCTCACAGAAAGCGACTCTGTCAGCAATTGGCATTGGCTCATGCACAGACAGCACAGAGGTTTTTTGTGCACATGCAGAACAAAGCACACCAGCTGATCCCCACTGGAATCGTGCTATTGTGAACGGAGGTAAGCATTCTTGAACATACCGTTCTCTAATTCTTCAGCCACGTTATAGCCAATTGCACTGCTGAAATGTGCATTATCTCCAAAACTACCTGTCTCCCAATCTTATTTTCCAGCACTTGGCCAATAACCTTGTACACAATGGCATTTCAAGAATTCATCTCTATCGTTCTTAATGTCTTGAGAGTTCCCGTATCTATTACCCTGTTTACGTAGTGAGTTCCAGATACCCACAAACCTCAGGATGAAAAGGAATTTACTTAAAATCTCCTCTAAACCTCTTGCCCTTTACCCCATAATTGTGCCCTTGCTTACTGATTTCCCCTTACTGAAAGGAAAAGGTTCCTTCTATCCACCTTGTCTATGCCTCTCATAGAATTACCCTCCACAATTGGATCTCCCCTCAGTCTCCTTTGCTCTAAGGAAAATAGCCGCATCTATTTAGTCTCTCTTCATCTCTGAATTGTTCCAATCCAAGCAACAACCATGCTGAATCACTGAGTATGTCATCTGGTGTAAAAAGTAGTATTTTCCATCCGAGTTCTCTCACTGCCTGAAAACTGAGAGGAAGTTCACACTTGTCATCTTGCATTCATCAGGACTGGAGAGCAAGAAATCCAAATGTGGAATGGGACATCATTAGCATATGCTAAAACGCTATGTATGTATTTTTCGATTGGAAAAAATAAGCTTGTGCATAAGTTACTTTGTTTTCATTTGAGGAAAAGGCAATGGTGACTGCTAATCCTGGCTGCATTTCCCATGGTAATGCACTGACCGATAGCCTGGCTTGCCAGGACTGAATTTAATCTGTTAAGACTGATAGTCAACCATCTCCATGCTGCCTCAGCACCCTCATCTCATGCTGTATAAATTGGTGTCCCCTTTCAAAGGTTTTGGTTTATTGTGTCCCAGGCCTGATGCGTGCAAGATGAAAAGCTTTTGACTTTGTCTCTTTCCAAATTTTTTTTATCTCTTTTCCTCTCTCTCTTGCTTTCTGTCTTTCGTGCACTCTTTGTTCCCTTGCTGTATTGCTTGTTGCTTACACTCTCCCTCTTTTTTTTGCACTGGCCTCAGTGACTCAGTCCACCTGCTCTCTTTCCATGATATTATCTGTCTTTTTTTTCTTGCTCCCCTTCACAGCTTCAAGGTTGCTGCGTTCCACAGATGAAGTCAAACATCTTTCTCCTTTCTTTCAGGGGGAAGCTGCGAAGGGGAGCAAGAAAAAAGACTGATGATATTATGGGGGGAGAGAGAGAGAGAGAGAGAGAGCGCAGATTGACTGAGTCACTGAGGCCAGTTCAAAAGAGGGAGAGTGTGAGTAACAAAAAACACACAGTCCTCCGAGGATAGAATCAAACCCTCGTGCTCTGAGGTAGTAGTGCTAGCCATTGTGCCACCCTAGTGTGTAATGGATAGAAGTCGTTATTATGATGGTGTAACAACAAATTCATAATCATGTCGTCATTTTGGGAATGTAATCCTTGCATTTTCATAAATCCACTCTCCATTTGTACCATGTAGTTTGTCCTTACTTATAGGATGTAGGATCATTTTGTCTTTTTATTGGAATATAGAGTATTGCTGGCAAGGCCAGTATTTTGGTGTTGATCCCTAATTGCCCTTGAACTAGATGACTGACTTGGCTAATTTTATCAGGAGTCATTTCACAGTCAACCACATTAACGTGGGTCTGACGTTGTGTGGGCCAGACTGGATAAGGACAGCAGAGTTCCTTCCCTAAAGGACGTTACTGAACCAGATTGGCTTTTACGATACTTGATGATATCTGTCACTGGCATCATTACGGACACTAGTTTTTCAATTTGATCTTTATTCATTCTCGTTAAATTTCACCCACCACCATGTTGAGATTTGAAACCATTTCCTCCAATGACTAGTCTGGTGAGGTTTTCACGATGTCCGAAACCGGGGAGGCGGTGACATGATTGTTCGCTTTGCCGGTTTCCAGATTAACCTGTTTTCGCATTTCTTTCTACCTCACTGTGACATTAAAATTAGCACGGGGATGACATCTGGAAGGATTTATTGACAGAACTGTGGAAATTCTGGGCTCCTTTCTGCTAAAAAAAATCTTGTTGAAGCCACAGCAGTTGAAAAATGTCAAATCCTGGCTTGGTAAAGTTTGAGGTAAGGACTGAAACAGAACTAAGGCAGGTAGACAGAAGTAAGGTGGAGATTTTGTTGAAATCTAATTATACAGCACAACATTCTCTAGGGGCTAAATGTCCCACTTTTCCTGTGTTCTTTGACTCACCAACTTTTCAAATGTGGAGCTTTTTCTTTCAGGAGTGTAGGTTGCCATCTCCCTAAGTCTGATCTGCCAGTTCCCAATAAATCTATATTTTATGTTTCTCCTTCTGCATTTTCTTTTCCTATCTCTGCTGGTCAAAAGAACTGACTGATTGATTTAGCAGCAATACTCAGAACCTTTCAAATCAGCACTAAGTGGGTTGTTGCTAAGTGATGCTACTTAATATCCGACGACTCAATGAGTGATGCAAACATATGCACCTTTTGTTGTTGTTGTCCCTTATAGCGGCGTGCTCACTGGGCTGTGTGCTGTTTGCTGGGCTGGAGCACCAACTAGATGATGTACAGAAAGAGAGGGATCCCGGCTGATGATTGGTCTGTAGAAGGAGTGGATCCCAACACAGTAGGGGATACTCGGGACACCAAGTCAAATCCAAGTGGACGCATTACTCGCCATGAGACTTATGAAAAGGCCCGTGAACTCTTCCAGTTGTGTGACAAAGAGGAGAAGGGCTTCATCACCAAGCGGGACATGCAGGTACTAAGCTTTCTACTTCCATTCCCCTGATGAATCCGTTCTACAGTGTAAATATTTATGGATGATTTCAGGTGAATGCTAGCAAGTCGTTGATAGGATCAATAGAAGATGACAGTTTGTGAAATGATAGGCTGGTTGGGTTTGGGGATGCCTGTGAAGAGAACAATTTGTGTCGCGAAATCTGAGTACTATATTCGAGGTGTCGGTCTTGGACTAATCAGTGGTATTTTTGTTGTCGATTAAAGTCCCGTTGCCAAGGTTTAAGGAGCAAAATCATGAATCTGGCACCCCCAGTGCTGGGAGAGCGCTGCACAACATACAATGCTACATCTGAGATGTGATGTTAAATGTCTGCGTTTTCAGGTTGACTTAAAATATCCCATAACACTATTTTTTTGAAAAACAGCAGAGTTTTCCCTGCTGTTATGGACAATCTTCAACCCTTTGCTGCTTTATATTTTAAAAAAAACTTATCAGCATATTGTTGGTGTGTGCTTGTTTGCATAAATATTCATTTGTTTAAAGTAAAGAAGTTCTGTTTGCTTTTAATATTTTTAAAGGCTTTTTTTAAATTAAGGAAGCACTTTGAACCATCCAGCATGGAAATAGACCCTTTGGTCCAATGGGTCCATGCTGACCATGTTCCCAAACAAACTAATCCCACTTGCCAGCACTTGGCCCATATCGTGCCAAACCTTTCCTATTCATGTATGATTCTGAATGTCTTTAAACCATTCTGCTTGTGCCCTTAGAGGTTATTAACAAGCTGGCTTTAAAAAAAAAACTCTTTGGAAAGCTGTGTTAAAGCTTGGAGATGCTAAAGAGCTGGGTCTTTTCCCCCAAGAGCTGAGAACTAGGATGCTATTGGTTGATCTCCACCAAATTATCTACCTTGGTATGCACGTCCATTGGTTCCTTTCAGATGCCTCTGATACTGATGTTCTTGAGGTCCTCGTGTTCATTGTGAATTAGTTTGCCTTGTTTGTCCTGTCCTAAAGCACATCACCTTACGCTTCCCTGGATTGAACTCCATTTGTCACTGATCAGTGCATCTGACTGGCCCATCTACATATTTGTCATTTAAGGTGATCCCTTCTGTTTGCTACCTCACCAATTTGTGTCATCCGTGAGCTTATTGATCAATCCTTCTCATTCAAGCCTAAGTCATTAAACATATCAGAAAAAGCAAGGCTCCTGCACGGACTCTGATGGGATTTCACTGGACACAAGCCTCCAATCACACAAAACGCCCTTTAACTACTGCCCCTCTGCTTCCTGCAACTCGGGCAATTCTGAATCCAATTTGCCAATTTTCCTTGGATTCCCAAGGGCTCTTGCATTCAAAGTCCGTCTCCCATGTGGGAGCTTGTCAAAAGCCTTGCTGAAGCCCGAGTAGGTAAAGTCAACGCTTTTGACATAATCTACACAACTGGTCACCTCTTTGAAAAATTCGATCAATTTGATCATACACGACCTCCCCCTTAACAAAACCATGTTGACTGTTGTAGGTGAATCTCTCCCCTTTCAAGCAAGGATTAATTCTGTCCCTTAGAATTTCTTCCAATAATATCCCCACCATCTAAGGTCAGACAGAGTCCTGTAGTTTCCTGCTTTATCCCTTCCTGAACAAAAGTACCCCATAGTGGATGTTGTCCAGTCTTCTGGTGGCCAGAAAGAAATTAAAAATTATTGCTCATGTCCCTACTAGTTCCTCCCTTGCCACAGTCAACATCCTTGGATACGTTTCACCCAGTCTTACTGGTTTATCTACTTGTGAGACGACTCAGCACTGCCTCTCTGTCTATATTAATATCTTTAATCATATCATAGTCCCTCTCCCTGATTTCTATGCCCACATTATCCCTCTGACTATTGAACACTGACATCAAGGATTTATTAAAATTCGTGTGTCTTCTGGCCCCATTCACAAATTATACTGTGGTCATTATTGGGCCTTACTCTTTCTACAGTTATCCGTTTTCCCATAATGTACTTATAAAATAACATAAGAACAACCTTTTTATTTTACCATTATCCTTTCATGCCTCTTTGTTTTCCATTTTTTTTCTCCTAGTTTCTGCTTTCACATTCTCTACTCCTCTCGGGCTTCTGCTATTTTGAGCTTTTGGTATCTTCCATTAGCCTCCCTTTTCCTTTTTCTTTTATCCAACGCTGTATGTCCCTTTGATGTCCAGTGTTCGCTGGATTTTAAAAAAAATTACTCCTGGAACTTGAACATTGCTGGCTGGGTCAGCATTTATTGTCTATCCCTAATTGCTCTTGACTGACTGACGACACCTTCAGTGTAAACAACTGATTTCCTGGAAGACTGCTGCCTCCCGCTTTGCTCTGAGGTGTGAATACTGTGGAACTTGATTAGATTAGATTCCCTACAGTGTGGAAACAGACCCTTCAGCCCAACAAGTCCATACCGACTCTCTGAAGAGTAACCCACCCAGACCCATTTCTCTCTGACTAATCCACCTAACACTATGGGCAAATTAGCACAGCCAATTCAGCTAATCTGCACATCTTTGGACTGTAAACTTGTGCCATCACCTAAACGTGGCCCCTGGTGTCAGACTAAGACAAAGAACAGAGGGTGAGATGCACCGTGATGCATGAACATGCGAATTGAGAGCAGGAGTAGCCCACTCGGTCCCTTGAGTCCATACTGGCATTCAGAAAGATTATGGCTACTTTTATGACTGAACCTTCATGGGACCCATCCTGTTGACTGCCTACCCTGAGTCCATCAGCCCTCTGATGGGGTCATAAATGTCACCATGGCCCAATTTCAAAGAGCATTTGGTGCAACACTTTATCATATTTTTGTCCTGTAACACTTTGAATGTGACCCACTGTTTTGACACAGATTTACCTGTCTAGTCCAGTCCAGTCTGGGCAGCTGCCACATATTAACCATTTTGTAATGACCAGTGAGCCTGCACTACTGGGCTGTTGTATGTTCTGCTATTTGACAATTTTAATTTTAAAAAAAATTGTTATGGGATGTCGGTATTTTACCCTAGGCCAGGAGAAGATGATCTGATCTGCCTTCTTGAACTATTTCGCTGTGTTCTGGACCAGGCCAGAATCCCTCAAAACATTTCAAGTATCCCGGACCTTAACTTTGCCATTTGTTTTAAGCAGGTGTACTGTGGATATTCCAGGAGTGATGCAGTTCGTCAAACACCTTACTGTTAAACAGAATTGAATTTATTTACAAGATTACTGAAATGAAACACAAACAAATGAGAACGGAATACCGAATAACAACCTAACTGAAAACCCAACAGATTATCGCAAATTAATGATGCTGTTCCAAATACTCTCATCAATCCCCATAAGCACCCCTTGGCACAAAAGGTGAAAGAGTCTTGCGAGAGAGGGCAGAGACTCGACATGGAACACCTTCTTCCATATAGCTGTTTTTTGGACCAGCAACCTCAGAACTGTACTGACTGCATTCAGTGAACAGCCAGACTGCTAAAACCAAACCAGAGAAAAGCTGAGCTGGCCCTTCATTGTTCAAATTTTTTGGTTAAATATTGAAAGCATTCTCAAGTAGATCAACCCCAGACCTTTCTGAATTGGTGTCTTTATGACCTCCTGAAAACAATCCCTAAGGCATAAATGTTGAAGGTGGTGGATGGGATGTCCGTAAACCAGATCGCTTTGCCCTGGCTGGGGTCAAGATTCTTGGGTGTTGGTGAAGTTGCAATCCTCCAGGTAATTGGAGAGAATGCCACCGGAGCCCTGGCTGGTGCCATGTAGGTCGTAGGCAGGCTTTGGAGAGTCAGGAGCAATATTCCCTGTAAATGGCTCAGTCAGGCACCTGATCCAAAGCCACGTGCATGCTGATCCACATGCCAACATGTCTCCGAGGTCAGTGCGTTGCTCTGAATTTGTGCAGTGAAAAAATGTTTGTGGGATTATTGGTCAGGAGCTGAGTTACTTGCTGCAGGATTCCTAGCCTCTGATCTGCTCTTGTCATAGTGACCATAGTAACTTAGATTTAGCAAACATGTTTTTTTTTAAAATGTGACTACAAGGTACAGAAAGAGAGCGGTAAAATCATTCCGTATTCCTGCCCCTGTTCAGATGAGGATCAGATCAGGTCCGTGTTGTGAAGAAGTTTGTGGACACTGCTGTAAGGGGTCAAGGATACCAATGATAGAGAGGAAAAAATGGATGGGCACGAGTGAAGCAGACTTTGAGAGGAGACGATGATGGTCGTGAATATAGTTAGGTGAGTTTCTGTAGTAAGGTGAGAGATTCAGAGAGAACGGGAATTACAGGAAAGGGGGGCTGGGTGGAGTAAAACTGTTAGATAAGTATATGCTCAGTGCAGAGCTGAGTTATTAATTGTTTTGCTTTGATGACCCATTCTGGTTACCTGTCCTGACCAATATAGATTCCAATATCTTTGATATCCAGTGACAGTGGAGGTGAGAGAAATGGGGGAGACTGATCTGTTTAATATGGATGCGGGTGGGACCTCTTGGTTCTGGGAGAGGGTACTGAAATGGAACGCCTCCAGCAGATTGCCTTGTGAACCAATTGGGAGGAAATCTTGGTTGAGAAAAGGGTAGGCAAATCAGAAGCACTAATATGGAAGGTTGTGTTGTTGGAACAGATTTCATTTCTGCCACCAGCAAAGACATCATTTGCTCCTCCTTTCCATATCAGTATTCCAAGACCCTTGTTCCGTCAGACATCCTGATCAGCTCTTTAACCACCCCCAACAGTCCTTGAACGTCCACAACACCGTCCTTTTGCAAATGTAGGAAATTCAGCACCTAACATCTTGCCTCCTCCCTTCTCATTGCATATAGGTGGGTGAATCTTGTCCTTAATTACCTGGGGCAACTTGCTCATGGAACAAGAGAAGTGCCCCATTAGAATAGATTGGTCGTCAAGGGTGCGATGCTGCTTCTCTGATTAGGGGTAGGATGTCCCTTATGCTTGCTGCCTATCAGTAATAAATACAGAAGTGATTAAGTGTCACAATGAGGAAATTGCCAGGGGGACCATGGTTTTGTGAGTGGGGAAAATCGACTACACCTAGGCTACAAACCTCCCACTATTTTTCAGAGGCCAGAAGGGGAGCCATGGTCAGCAGCTGATGTTGGAGCTGAGGCGGAGTGGCTGTTGGAAGTGTAGTGGCACCTTTTTTCTTTTTTGCAGAAGTGGTGTCTGCCCACTAGTTATTGGGACTGGGGGCAGGAGGGACTCTGTCTCCATCTAATTCCTTTTCAATGTGCCAGAGCACAAAGAGGCCACTAGGTGGTTGGAATGGAATATGGAGGCTGCATGTGGGTTTGGAAGAGAGAACAAGCTGTTTCAAACTTGGTAACAAAGGAACACTCCACTAACTAGGTTCTAGATGAACATTAAATCACTAAGGGAATGAATGCATAAGGTTTCTCAAACATAAGGCTGCATATGTTTCAGAGTTACTCTGGGGAAGATTTGTAATGGATACTATTGCAGTGGATACCTCAGATGAAAACGGAGATATTATAAAATAAATCGTAATTGCCTATTTAAAATTTTCAAACTTTGTGAATATGTGATAAAAATATATTAGCTGTGACCTGATCCATCTAGGAAGATGCATTTTGGATGATTGTTTTTGCCAGTTGAAGTAAGTATCCTAGGAGATTTATTTTTGGTAACTTTCATGTCTGTTGACTTTTGCTAATTTTAAGTTTTCTGGTGTGTAACCTTTTGCTTTTCTTGTGTTATTTTGAGTTTAATTTTCTGCTTCTGTGTGAGTTGCATCAATACACAAGCAAAAAGTAATGTTACTATGTGACTGTATCATATAACAAAGGGGCTAGTGAAAATGGAAATGTAATCTTCGAGGAGAGCCTTTGAGGGGAAAGAAAATAGGGCTTTGTGCAATTTCTTTTGTGCAGTTGACAATGCACTTAAATTATTTTGCAAACTCTAATTTGACCATGAAATAGTACTCTTTCTCCTGAAAGATGAGACAAAAGCACTTTTTAAAAAATTCAATGTGATCTAATTCTGTCTTCCTATTTATCTGTTTGAAAAGTCTTTATTAGACTAATTTGGAAATTATGCATTCAGAAAGGTTAGCTGTACTGTGCAGAATGCTCCATCATTTATGTGCATGAGAAACGATTGTCTTGCTCTGAATTTATTGAACAGCGATCTCTCGGAGAAATAAAGCTTTGAGGTTCGTGTATTTTGAGTTTGCTTTGTATTTGTACGCAAATTACTTCCGCCAGATCCGCTTCACATTATATTTAGCAACACTACAGATCTCCTGAATTCCATTTGCTTTTATATCTACCTTTTACTTGACTTTCAATGGAAAGTGTAAGCAAAATGTTTCTATTTTGTCCTGAATTCCCAATTTGCTTAGTGCATGTTATTAGATATTTCAAATCTTAGTTAACTGAATGTCTTTGATCACATGAGGGAGGTGCGACATGTAGTGCAGCCAAAATAAAGTAAGTCAACAACAGCTGGCAAATGTTGTTATTCTGACTTTTCCATGATTCTCACATGGGCCTGCTGCCTTTCGATGCGACTTAGGAGTACTGTGACTAGTGCAGTTGTCCAGCAAGTCTGAAAGTCACTTTTCCAATATGGAATCTAATTGCCTCAGGAAATTAACATTCCAGAGTTTTTTTTTCCTCCAAATCATGCTGTCTCTCTTTTTTTTAATTTAATCTGGATGTCTCAATTTTGTTTTGGAATAATCTTTGTTGCTTTCCAGTTTGCAGAAGCCACAGATTCCCCTGAAGAGGGTACTGTACTTGACCATATGCCCAAGTAGTGGAAATGCCCGCTAAGAAGCAGAGAGGTGTTTGGGGAACTGTATGCAAGGGAAACCATGAGAGCAATTCTTTCACCACTACCAGTATAGTCCAGGCCAGTAATGCCTGACCCTTCTACTCAACCACAAATGAACCACGTGCAGGGTTTCATCTTGTATGTTATCAGCTGCAACACACTTTTTAAAAATTTTTGTTGCCTCCTCCTCCTCCTCCGCCTCTAGAGACTGCTCATAACTATTCTTTTCAGATGATCAATTTCTCTACTAAAGTTATGCTTTCTTTTTCTATAGTCAGCCTTGAAACAGGTTGATGAATTATCTTGTATGCAACTCCCTGGAAGGCTCTGCCCTTATTTATAATCATCTCAAAAGGCAGGAGTACAATACCAGATTGTACTGTGCTTTTGACACTGAACAAAATCTCAAATTGTTGCTGTGACAGATAATGAGGAAGTTATGTGCATGAATCATCATTGCAAACCAGCAAGCCAAAGAGTACAGCTACTCTTTTTTTTTTGCCAACTGTATAACAGTTGGTCTGTAGGGATCAGTCTATCTATTTCAGTCCAAAAATGATGGGATTTTAAGCGACCGATCAGCATGAAAAAAATATGTGGAGAACTTTTAAACATTCTAATGCAGTCAAAAGGTCCAATTGGAAAAGCATTCAAAGTGGCATTGTACCATACATTCAGAAAGTTAAGACAAAAATATTGGTTATGTATATTTGGTCTTAGTTACTTGCCATTCAAAGTAGAATGTGATGATAAATTGAAGACTCGTCCAGACTGCATTACGGTGATCAGTGATACTATGGAAGTTAGGTTTTCAATCCTTATCTGTTTGTATTATTTGGAAATGCGAACATGGAATCATGCTAACAAGGAGCTGGAGTAGGCTATTTAGCCCCTTGACTGCTCCATCATTCAAAGAAGATCATGGCTGATGTGATTGGAACCTCATTCACGAACCCACCTCCCCCAATAACCTTTTCACCCCCAACACTTCACAAGAAGTTTTCTAACCTCTGTCTTACAAGAGTGAGGGCCTTTGTTTCCACCACTTCTTCAGAAAGTGATTTCTAAAGAATGATAAAATGCAGAACAAGTTTCACCTCATTTCTGTTTTGCATAGACAAACCCTAATTTTATTTTTTAAAGTGTTCCCTAGATCTAGATTCTCCCACAAAAGGAACCATTCTCTATCCATGTAGCCTGAGAAGAGTTCTCAGGATCTTGTGTTTCAATCAAGTTGCTGTTATCTCTTTTCAACACCAGTTAGTCTGTCCAAAAGTTAACCCTTAAAAGTCAACCCATTTATTCAGGTATTGGTCTGGTAAATCTTTGCTCAACTACTTCCAACTCATTTAAATCATTCTTTTGAAAGAAGATGGCCAATACTGTGGACACTACTTCATATGTGGTCTTACTGATGCCCTGAAAAAAAACGAAGCCTGACCTCCAGATCTTGTATTCAGGTTCCCTTGCGATATATAATAACATTTCTAATAGATTTCCTAATTATTTATCAGAACTGTATTCTAACATTTTGCTATTTATGAATTTGGCTACCCAGATCCCTCTGCATCTCAGAGCTCTGCAGTCTTTCACCATTTAGATAATCTTTCTATTTTGTTCTTCCTGTCAAGTTTGACATTCTCATTTTCCTATTTTGTCCCATTTGCCAGATCTTTGCCCACTAATTTGACCCATCTGTATCTCACTGTAATGTCCGTATACCCCTTCTGACAGCCTAACTCCTTCCTTACACTTATGTTATAAGCACATATGGTAGCCAAATGTTCTGTTCCTCCAGCATTGATTAAAAGTTGTAAACAGTTAAAGTACCAGTATGAATTATTGTGACATGCCACAGGCTGTATCTTACCTGCAAAAGAGCCATTTTTGCTTCCTGTTAGCCAATCAATTTTCTATCGATGCCAATAAGGCTGAGCTTTTAATTTTCACAATAATTGTTGATGTGGTACTTATATCTTCTGGAAATCGAAGCACAGTCAATCCACCTATTTCCCTTTTTATCCGCAACATACGCGACCTCCTCAAAGCACTCCAATAGATTGATTAAATGTGATTTCTCCTTTCACAAAACCCATGTTAATGCAAACCAGTTGCCTTTTAGAGGTAGTCTGAAATGCTTTGCTATATGTTTAACAATAGATTCTGACAATTTTCCTTTGACGATAACCTAACAGGCCTGTATTTTCTTTCTTCCTGTCTCTATCTCCCTTTTCAATTAAGGGCTTGCCTTCATTGTCTTCCAATTTAGTTGGACCTTCCCTGAAGAGTGTGTTTGGAAAAATAAAATCAACATATCGACTATTTCACTGGCCACTCTCTTTTTAAGACGAGAGGGTGAAGTCTGTCAGGACCCATTGACATGTTAGGCTGAAATATCAAAACTTTTCTCAGTGCCACCTTTCTGGTAATTTGTGCTTTTTTTCAAAGTTTCTCCCTCCTTTCCATTCCTTATTTATTGGAATGTTACTTGTATCCTCTATATTGAAGATTGATGCAAAATGCATGTTCAATTAATTGGCCGTCTCTCTCTCTTCCACCCCACCCCCTTTTTTTTCCTTTCTATGGGAACAATGCTCATGTTGTTAAATTTTTTTTTTGCACATATGTATGGCAACTTTTGCTAACCGATTGTATGGTTCTGGCACTTTTTTCTGTACACTACTTTTTCTCTTAAGTTATTAGAAGGTTTGCATAGCTTGGTTTCATTGTTTCAGATTTTGACTCCCTAGAAGTGTGATCTTGTAGCTAAAGGAAATAAAGCTCTTTATTTACAAATGTATTGAAGCAGATCTCCCAACAGAATTTAACATGTTTGAAGCAAAGGTCAAAGCTATGTTTTCTAGATTCTGGTGTGTCTAATGCAGAAAAGCAAACCGTCTAAGCAATTAAGAACCAAACTTTACACAGACATAACACATCAGGATTATAAGCTGAAGTACTACAAGATCCCAAAAAATATTGATTGCATTAGAGGACCAGTGCACAGTTGGATTAAACATGCTTATTCATTGACTAGTATTTGTCACTTAGGTAAAAGTCTACAGAATCCATAATCCACTTTGTGACCAGATGCAAAGAAAAGTACTCATTGTGATTTTTTTTTTTAATTGAGCAGCTAGGAAACTGAATTATTGAGGTGCTGTTTCCTTGTCGATCAATGTGAGCTTTCAAAAAAAAAAGTCTGATCGACCAAACTGAAGACTCCAGCATCAAATAACTACTGAAGGAAGGATGTAGCGCACGACCCTTGCAGGTTGTCAAAGGTTTGTAGGTCCTCAGTACAACTTCAATGGAGACACGATCACTAGAGAGCCAAGATAAAGGTCAACATGTTGAAGGTATAGTCTTCTACATGCACTAAGGAAGGACCCAGCTTTCAGTAAGTCCTGCAAAGCAGATGTTAGAAAAGACCACTAGCAGAGGCAATGCACAAGTGACCAGGCTGATGCAGCTACAAAGCTGTGCAATAAGCCACCTATACATAATGTACTCATCAGAGGCCATTGACATTCTGCTCGAGGTGTGTACATTAAAGTAATCCACAAAGCAGAATCACATGATGTACATGAAACCAGGTGAAGAACACAGTTCCCCTGTCAATTTTGGGCAGAGCATCAATGTCATCGTACTGCTTGATGTATTTGCAAGACATCAAATTATTTGGCCTCAGAAAACAGGTGACTGCCAGTGTAAATATCCTATCCCTATGAATTCCAAAAAAGAATTGTGTGTCTGAAAATGTGGAAAGCCATGACACAATGCTGTGAAGGTAAAATGTTTGCATAAAGCAGTTCACTAATTCCATGTGCAGCGTCAACATTGCTGGAATGTTAATACAATCTGTTTTTATGCTGCAGATGACATAGACCTGGCTAGCCCAGCAATTGCACTTTCTGCATACTAACTAAACACTAGCTACAGTCTAGCTGTCTCTGGAGTCTTGATCAGACTTGTTCAAATATGATATTGAGAAGTTTCTACAATTCTTCTTTCGGAAGAACAAACTGGCTTAATTCTGACCGCAGTAAAAGGGTTTTCTTTTTCAGAAATCGAAGGGATCAACTGGGTTACTCTTCCTCATAGGCGGCTTGTCCCTCCATTAAAGGCGACCTGATTAAAAACCTCTCTAAGCCAGTCACTATTCCAACAGCCCCAGCTGAGGTCAACAGCAAAGCAAGCAATTATCACCAATCATGTCATTTCTAGGTAGCCTTATCTTTTCAAAAATCTCAAGTTTACAGTGACCTTTCAACAGCCTTGTTTTAAAGAGATTTCCACAACACTTGAAATGAACCATTTTCTATTATACTTCAAAATCTTAACTTCCCAAAGAAGTACTAAATGTGAAGCATCTCTGTAATACTATGGTGATATCTGATGAGGAGAAAATAATCACAGGCTAATGTTCCAATGAAATTATAAACGTCCAGCAGCATAAAGATATTCTGAAATCCATCTAATGTATATGATAACCTAGGATCTATGAAGCGCTGAATGCATTTATAATAACAAACCCAGATTCATTGAAGGGAAATTTGCCTTCCCTGCAGAGAATGTGAAGGTGCTGCCAAACATTTAACATCAAGGTGTTGCCTTTTAATTCAATTGTGTTACAAGCAGATTTGATATTCCATTGCTTCCAGGCAATCCTTCATGTTGCTGCAGCTGATGAAATCCTCCAGTTAAATCAGTGGAGTTATATTCGATAGGAAGCCCCATTACGAGTGTGAAATGAGATTGTTTAGTATTGGAAAGCCACTTTTTAAACTTGAGATATGGTACAATGGAACTTGTAATCATTATTGTACAGCAATAACATGCAATGCTATTCTGAGAATTAATGTAACATTATTAGTTAATTACTGTTTTAACAAGTGAAACAATTAGTTCAGGTATTAATTGTGGTGAGTCAAAGTGTGGTGCTGGAAAAGCACAGCGAGTCAGGCAGCTTCTGAGGAGCAGGAGAGTCAATGTTTTGAGCATAAGCTCTTCATTAGGAATGAGACCTCTCATTCCTGATGAAGAGTTTCTGCTTGAAACGTGGGTGCTCCTGCTCCTCAGATGCTGCCTGACCGGCTGTGCTTTTCCAGCACCCCACTTTTCGATTCTGATCTCCAGTATCTGCAATCCTTGCTTTCTCCCCAGTTATAACCTCCTGTTGTGTGAAATTTAATTTTGCCCACCCCAGACCAACACTAGCAAAGAAGAAAAATACTGCTAATTGTTTAAGGCAGTAATTAAACCTTACTACCTATCACTGTTGCAATGTACCTTGTTGCAAATTATTGATGTTTTCCTCTGTATATGTTAAGTTTATGTCTTGCATATTATAATTTTAGGTTTGCTATGGCCTTACTTGTGTAGTTTATGTTCCTAAGTAGCAGGATGCTCTCCTAGAGTGCCCATTAATCTAGAGTGCCCTTGATTACCTGACGTGTTCTCTTCAGGACCATCTCATGTTTGCTCCTTTGCTGTACAGCAAGCAGAGGAACCTTTCTCTTTAAGTGCTTGTAGATCTCTCTGTCAGGAATGCTGTTGGTCATTTAAAAATTGACTGAGCAAAGAAAATTACTTTCTGAAAAAAACCTGTAAGCTTTCAGTTGTGTCCCAAATACATCAATACATCAGGCTGAGTTCATAACTTAGTAGCCCTTCAGAAGTCCACTGAATCATTTAGATTATGGCTTAGATTCTCAAGTTAGGAAATTCCCAACTTCATGTGCTCATACCATCTGAGGATACACAAGATGAGCGTGACTGCAGTTGGACAAGCCCACTCAGAAAAGGGGCAGATATAGACACTGCTGGATGCCGAGGAAGTCTGTTTTGAAAAATATCTGCCTCCATTCTGTGGGATTTTGTTGCAGCTAAAATTAAAAATGGAAATCTTTCTAACTCTCGCCCCCTGAAAAACCTCAAGATGTCCTTATGCCTCTGACATCAGGCTATGCCTGTTAATTATTATCATTTTCTCCATGCCATTTACTGACTTATGCTATATAGAACCAAAGAACTAGCTTTATTACTTTCCATTTTGTTTTTAGGAAAATAAAATCCTTTGGCTACTTGGGAATGAATATGTCAATTATCCAGATCCTTTAGACTATTCATATTGCGAGCAATTTAATACGTTGTGCATTTGGCAGTAGAGATTTGAGAGGTAGACCTGTCAGGCAGGCAATATCCTTCTTGGGGTTCTAGTGTTATAACAGTCAAATATGTCTGGGCTGTTGGTTATAATCATGTGTGTATCTGTAAAGGTATTATAACATTCATATTCTAATATTTTGAACCGCCTCACTCAAAATGCAGTAATATGCTATTCAGTGAAACAGGTCTGTTATATCATGACGTGTAGATAGCATTTGTCATTGTGTGGATGCTGTGAATTTAAGGCTAGAGTCCAATTTTCAAACCAACATTGAGTGATGGTCACTTAGAGTCTAATTGCTGTTCAAAATTCCTGTCAGAAACTTTAATTTTTCTTTAAAATGTCTTTCGCTGCAGGTTTCTTGATTTTCCCCATTCTGGCTTTGGGTATTTTAGTCCAGTCGAGTATTTATGTCCATGTCCTCATTCTTCCACATTTCTTTAAATATAGAGTACAGCGTACAGTTCTGGTCACCCTGTGAGAAGAAGGATATTATTAAATTGAAAAGGGTTCAGAAAAGACTTACCAGGATGTGGTCAGGAATGGAAGGGTTGAGTTATAAAGATAGGCTAGGACCTTTCTCACTGGAGTGTAGGAGGCTGAGGGGTGACCTTTATAGAGGTTTATAAGATCATGAGGGGCGTAGATAAGGTGAATAAGAAGGATCTTTTCCCTAAGGTCGGGGAGTTCAAAATTATTTTTAAGGTGAGAGGAAACAGATTTTTAAAATGATGTGGGAAGACAATTTCTTTTTTACTTTGATATATGGTTTGTGTTTGGAATGAACTTCAAGAGGAAGTGGTGGATCTGGATCCAGTGAAAACATTTAAAAGACATTTGGATGAAGTACATGAATTGGAAAAGGATATGGGCCAAATGCAGGCTGGTGGGACAAGTTTGGTTTGGGAACATGGTCAGCATGAACTAGTTCAAATGAAGGATGTGTATGACTGCAAAATGTGAGAGGCAAGAAAGTGTTTGCTTTCATGTCAAAATATTATAAGTGGCACATAAATACTAATGTTAATTTTGAACTATTATACGGATGAGTAGATAAATCTGCATACATTAGAGTGCATCCACATCCCCAAGCAACCATGAAACTAATGACCAGTTTGCCTACTTTATCACGTTGCTGTCTGAGGGAACATTGTTTATTAAATTACTCGAAGACCAGTATTTTTCCTGAATAATGTTAGTGTTTAAAAGCTGTCTGCAGCAATAGATCAGGACCAGCAAATTACAATGCAAACTGAAGGAACTCCTCTTCAGACTAAGCACTTTACAACCTTCTGGACTTAATATTGAGTTCAATACCTTTTGGATTGTTAACAAACTCCCCATTTCTTTCCTTTCTGTTAGCTTTTACTGGTTGTATTCTTTGTGACCACCACCTTCAACTCCCACCACAACTCCCTTACACCCCACCCCACCACCACCACCACCACCATCTCACTCACCATCTCCCCTCCCCAGTGGGACTGTCTGCTGTTTCCAGTCTGGCAGTTAGATATACCATTGTTTGGCCATTCTTACATTTCAATCACATAATCTGCTCTATCGATACCCTTTCTCTCCTCCTCCACCACTCCTCCAACCCCTTCCACCCCACTATTACATAATTGCTTCTCCCCTCTACACTTCATGTCAGCTCTGAAGAATCACAGACTCCTAGAATCCCTAAGTGTGGAAATTGGCCATTCAGCCCAACAAGTCCACACTGACCCTACAGTACAACCTGTGTCAGAAACAACTTGAAGCAGAATTATACACAAAAAAAATTGTTAAACTACAGCAGATCCTATGCCTCCAGTGCAGTCACCTTTCCCTGGCATTGCAGATTTTGTAACTTCATCCATTGATACAAATGCATAAATCAATTTTTTGCAAACGCCAGCTTCTTGTGCATCTCCATTTCTTCATCCTGCCAGTTCCAGCTATGCCTTCAACCATCCAGTTCACATGTTCCAGAATTCCATTCCTAACAATTTGGCTCTGCATCACACTTTGCTCCTTTAAAATTCTCTTTGGCAAAGTGGTGGATCCATCTACCCCTTTCCACGTTGTCATATTTTGACACTGCCCAATTTTTTCCCCCACTTTATGTTTCCATCTAGAGCAAATCTTTTCTGCATCCTACATTCCCCCTCAACCATCCTGCTCATAGATATCAACCTGTGCTAAATACCTATTCCATTTTATATACAGAACAAACTCGATTATCCGAGCGAGTTAGGCAGGGAATATTTTGTTCAGATAGCTGATAACGTTTTTATGGGACCTTGAGATCTTATTCAAATAATCTGAAATTCAGATATTGACATTCAAATAACCCAGGTTATTCTGTAATTATACATCTATTTACTTCAATTCAATATGGGTAATGGCTTTAGGATTAAGCAGTCTCACTGTTGTTAGGTATGGCTTGTGTTTCAGAAGCTCTAAAATCTGACAAATCATAACCAATTCTGTTGAGTAAGTCACACAGCAATAAAACAGGGCTAGTATACAAAAGATTCAAATGCCTAAAAAAGGAGTGAAAATAAACTCCAGCCTAATTTTAAACCTTGTGGCCTTTCCATTAGATGTCAACACAACACTCTGGTCATATAGGAACAACTTGAAGTAGAATTGTGTAAAAGCACCAAAAGTTGGTTGCATGCAATCAGAATTGTATTGGGTCAGGAGATGGTTTTGAGACCCATGTCAAAGTGCATTATCAGGCACACCCCAGTGCAGTGAGAGAGAGTGCTGACATCTCTGATAAGTTATTAAATCCCGACCCTAATCTGAAAACAAATGCTGAAAATCACATCGGGTTAGGCAGTATCCATGGAGACAGAGAGCAAGCTAACATTTCAGCATGGTGGCTCAGTGGTTAGCACTGCTGCCTCATAGCACCAGGGACCCAGGTTCAATTCCGATTTCAGACGACTGACTGTGTCGATTTCGCATGTTCTCCCAGTGTCTGCGTGGGTTTCCTCAGAGTGCTCCGGCTTCCTCCCAAACATATGCAAGTTAGATAGATTGGCCATGCTAAATCGTCCATAGTGTTCAGGGTTGATGTAGGTTGCTTGCGATCTATTAACAGCTAGCAGGAGGCCAGCCAGGAAATATTTGAGTGTGGAATTATTAGAGGTATAAATGAAAGTTTTGGGACAATACCAGGTGATGATATAGTTGTGGAAGTAAGCATTTGTCGTAATGGAAAGGATTAGCTGTGGATTGAACTATTTGTTGAATTGGCAGACATTCTTATTTGACCTAATAATCCGTTTGGGAAGGAGACAGAGTCCCTGCCCAAGAGATAGAACTTTGGGAATATCGTGATGAATACTGAAACCATTAGGTTTGCCAGCGATTTCTTTTTTTTTTGAGAAGATTTGTAGCTCAGGTTGATGATAAATATGTAAGTTAGCTTGCTGAGCTTGAAGGTTTGTTTTCAGATGTTTCATCACCATGCCTAGGTAACATCAGTGAGAGTTTCTGGTGAAGTGCCAGTGGTAAGTCCTGCCTCTCTATTTATAGGTCTTGGTTTCTTATGGTGGGTGGTGTCATTTCTGGTTCTTTTTGCCATGGTATTCTAACCAGGACTCCATCAATAAACACATCGACTTAGACCCTATCTACCTTCCCTTGAAAATAAGAACAGGAAATGGCATCACCCACCTTAAGAAATCAAGACCTATAAATAGAGAAGCAGGACTTTACCACGGGCATTTCACCAGAGACTCTCATTGATGATGATGTTACCTAGTATGATGAACAAAACGTTTGAAACCAAACCTTCAAGCTCAGCAAACTAATTACAAACTTATTGCTAGGTTTGCTTTTCAAATATTTAGCTTGCAGAAATTGGGATTCATTCAAGAATAAGCTTCAGGTGAGCACAGGAAGAGATGGTGGAGATGTTTCAGTGGCAGGACATGTGAAAATGAAATTGTAATTATATTGGCAAGGAAGTGGCTGGTAAGACCACTGGTAGATTTGAAAGATTGTTAGAAATTGGGGTCCTTATAAAAACTGAATTTTTTTTTCATGTGTAGCATGAGATCTGTTTTTAACTATTATTGCAATGGTTACATGCTTTCCACAAACATAAACAATTTTGAATAAATGAGACAAAAAGCAAGTAACAGCAAATATCACCAAGGCTCCTAGGTTCCATAATTAATGTCAGTGAACTATATGGCACCATGTGTATCTTATTGCTGTGTTTGAGAAAACAGAACTACTATTTCTGCAAAAAATGGAAGTTTAAGATTCGAAAGTGGGGCATGTGTATTTTGATGTCATGATTAATTGTCCTATGTTCATTGGTTAAGAAAGGATTCAGGCAAGTGATTGACCATATTTTTGGGGTTGGTCATCTGCAATCCTTGCTCATAGTCAGAAGGCCGTTACAATAGGGAGCTGCTGTCTTCAGATGGAGGATAGACCAGCAGAGGTTTAGGGAAGACTCCAGGCAGATTTCCCTAACACCTTTTGTCTGGAAAGCAGGATGCTGTCTTCATAACAACATTAATATGATTGACCTAGACCTTGCCAACTGCCTATTTATCCTCTGGTCTGATGAATAGGGTTGTCATGGGTTTTATACTTATGCATCATATCTAGACTGCTGCTTTTCACACCACCTGAAAATTCCTTATGAATGGTCAACTGCTTATATTAAGTAGCTGTGGTAATGAGCCCCAAAAATCTAACCAAGTTATATTTGGGTGTGAGATGAGTGGCTGTTGATAGAGATGCCCTGGCTATATTTGGCTGCATGAATGAAACAGAATGAGAGCTGTTCCACTGAACTGTACACCAGAGGAAAAGCATGAGGAGACCAATGTGCTGACCCACCTCAAATACTCTAGAGAGGTAGGGGAAGGATAACATACCACTGTTAAAGCAAAATTCAGTACACATCATTGGACAGGAGGCAGAGAAACTTCACAACTTTCTGATGTAACAGCTAATCAAGGGAAAGAGATAATTAGGCAGATCAACATTCTACTTTTACAACAAAACGTTGCATCAGAGGTGAAAAGTACTTCTTTCCTTGTTTTAAAATATCAAAGTATTCAGTCAGTGTTTTTGCTCTGCAATAAAGAGCGTCTCAAGCCTGAAAATAGCCAATTTATTGCACTTATCATTTGGTGTAAGCTGTGACTTTAAGTTACTGTGTCAGAAACCCTTAAGTATGAACCAGTCCTTGTGTTTCTCCTGCAAACAAGTGACGGTACCTGGAGAAGGAGGGTTGAAAAGTAGCATTCTGATCAGCAAAAGAATCATCTCAGCAAACCTTGTGATCAAGGATGACATCCATGTATATTTCTGTGTGTAGAGGGAATGCTTATAAATGGATAGAGT
Organism: Hemiscyllium ocellatum; assembly: GCF_020745735.1. Classification (NCBI taxonomy): domain Eukaryota; kingdom Metazoa; phylum Chordata; class Chondrichthyes; order Orectolobiformes; family Hemiscylliidae; genus Hemiscyllium; species Hemiscyllium ocellatum. The sequence goes on along the minus strand of NC_083418.1, from coordinate 25,701,755 downwards.
TTAAACTAGTTAGTAGAGTTAAATGTCAATAGTTCATAATTGTTCATCTGTAGTTAAAACCTATTTTGTTTATAAGAGACCTGGTCCCCATTTTGTCAACCTGGGTTGAAAACTCACGTAAAGTAGGAAATTCTCTGTACTTTTTAAAATCTTTTGCGTCAACGCCAGGAATAGTGGGGCTCTATTTCCAGAATGCTATCTTAGTGAGGCATAATAGTTTGATTTTGTGAAGTGCTGGAGAATTTATGTTTGACTACCTTCTGTAGATCTGTCCTTTGCTTCATTTACAGAGATTGCAGAATGAGTTACCTCTGACCCCGGAGCAATTGGAAGATGTCTTTGATAGCCTGGACCAGAGTAACAATGGCTATTTAACGCCCTTGGAATTCAGCATGGGATTTGGTATGTACTAGAAACCCTCCTGTAAATTGTGAAAATGCTATTGTGATTGAACTAAGCGGTGTCTTTTGTCAAGTTGGAGAAATGTCTTTACATAGCATTCTTTGCAATGGAGAATCCTACATCTCCACGAGACTTGTTTGTTGAAGCAAAAGTTTTTAGGTGCATGTTTGAAGGTAAGAAAGATAAAAAAGGTGGGGGGGGGGGGGGGAGGCGGGAGTGCAGAGAATCTGATTCATTTTGGATTCCTTTAGCAAAGAATGTGGTGACCGTGGGCTGCTTTGCTGTATTTGAATTTTGCCCTAAAATGTCAAATTCTCCTTCAAAAAACTCCGTTCAATATTTTCTTAATAACTGAAATGAAGGCATACTGAATTCAGGATGAATTTGAAGTAATTTAATAATTTTGTCTTTTTAATAAAGATTGTGATGCGGGGCAAATATTGATGACAATAAAGGTTATTCTAAAAATAAATGAGCAGCTCCATTAAACCAAGCCTCATGGTGCCACAATGTAATGAAGTTTATTGAATTCAAAAAGATAGAATTAAATGAATAAAACCATCTGTACTCTTGTCTATTCTGCACAAAAAAAAAGACCCACTCTCGAAGTGCTAACAAAGATAGTAATGGTAGAACTGCTAAACTACAAATCAATTCCTCTTATAATTGGAACTATCCTTTCAACTCCCACACAGTTATAATTAAAGGTTCTGTGTGGAAATAGCAAACATATTTTGAATAGGGCATGTTGTGTAAGGAAAGCATCACTGTTGCTGGAAACCATTGGCAACACTAGAAGCACTGAGTTCATCCTAATTTGCCTTTTATGTTCCCAATACCACTCAGAATGGATTCAGTGCTAATTAGTTGCAAAATTAGCATGTGTGTTCCATTTACATTAGCCTTCTGAAGAATATGGAGTAGGTCATTGTCAGCTGCACCTATTTCATCGCTTGTCGTAGAACGGAAACGAAACATGAAATAAAACAAGTTGTTACAATTTCCCAGAGACCAATTTAATTTTGTTTTTAAAAACCGAGAAACTTCCCAACAGCTACTGGAAATAGTCAAAGGACAAGATTTTATCTTTTCAAGACTTCAGCTGTAACAAGTAAACTCAATCCATATAGATCAAATATTAGTTAATGCATAATAACTGCATCGAACAAAGGAAAGGCACTTGTGTATTAAACCAATGCATGATGCTTCTCAAATTACTTGTTTCTGTGCGCAGTACTTCAGGCAGATGTGCAACATCGCAGGAACGAGTCTAGAGTATCTCCTAACAGACTGCAACTCAATCATGCTTGATCCGAATTTAATGCATTAGCAAGCAAGTAGGATGCTCATAGGTGATCTGTTGATCCTCGACTCCAATTTCCTGCTTTTATTTTCTCCTAATTCCCATACAGATTAAAAATCTCTCTAGCTCATATATAAGGACCCAGCTTCCAAAGTCCCCCGCGGTAAAGAATTCACAGATTCCCAGTCCACTGGGAGAAGAAATTCCTCCTCATCTCCATCTCCAGTAGGTGACTCTTTTATTCAGAGATGATGCTGTCTGGTTCTAGCCTCTCCCACAAGAGAAAACAATTTCTGTCAAGTCCTCCATAAATCCTGTATGTTTGTATGTGTTTCACCATTTTTATAACACAACTGTCTTGTAAAGTCATTGAAATAAAAAGGTGTATGCTGTATTTGGATCTTCAGGGAAAAAAGTCCTAACATTTATCGCACTGAATTACTAAACAATTGACCTCCAGTCAGGCTTTGCTGAAAACCTGATGAAAGTTGCAGGTGGAGAATCATGGAATCCCTATAATGCAAATAGAGGCCATTTGGTCTATCGAGTCTGCACCAACCATCTAAAGAGTGTTCCACCCAGTTCCAGCCCCTTACCCTATCCCCTTAATGCTGCAATTAGCATAGCTAATCCACCTAACCCCCCATGTCTTTGAAGTGTGGGAGGAAACTGGAGCGCCCAAAAGGAACCCATGCAAACACAAGGAGAATGTGCAAACTCCACACCGTCGCCTGAGTCTGGAATCGAACCCGGGTCCCTGGCACTGTGAGGCCACGATCAGAATAATGTATTGGTATTGGACAAGGTTAGAAGTCACATGATGACACTAGGTTATAGTCCAACAGGTTTATTTGAAATCATAAGCTTTCGGAGTTTGCTCCTCTCAGTCAGATAGGGGGGTGGGGGCAGGCACTGAAGTAGGTGCACCCAGCTTGCGATCTGGATTCCTGGCGCCATTCTGCTCCTCCAGGCTGTTTGCATGGAGGCAGAATGGAGAAGTGGCAGGTAACTGATCTAACTGATTTAAGGGCCTCTAAAAACTGATTAAGGGAGGCTCCTTGGAATTTTCAGTTTACCTCCAGGTTCTTGCATAGGTCCAACTTTGCTGACTGTAGGTGGACTCCCAGTAGTGGCTCTGGGTGGGGAGGAGTCACTGCTCCAGGGAAACCTGGATACCACACTACCTTACCTGCCCTTCGGTGCAGCTGCTGTCACATACTGTACTGTGGAGGGTCCACACCCACCCCCCCCACAGCACTGAACCTGGCTGCGAAACTCTTTTTATCATTAAATTTCTAAACGTTTCACTTCCAAATGTGCTTTTTTAAAAAATGTACCTGCTATTGCAGTCTTCTGCTGGCTTCAAACAGGATGACCTTGAGTTAACCCTCTAGCTTTTTGGGAGGGCGAGCCTGCTCACTGGCCATCCACTGATCACTATCGGGGAGATCGTAACATCTCACACTCTGTGGACTTCTCACCCTCTCGTTTTGAGCTTGATTCCTGGTTTCGGAAGCCCTGAAGAGAACAACCAGCCTTAGGAGTAGCTCATTATTAGATAAATCTTCTCTCCAAGAAGATGGTTACACAACAAGGGCTGTGTCCTTCTGTTGGGTGGGAGAAGTGGTATCCTGTGAACATCTGGGGCAACCTCACCCCAAAATGTCACCCTGACCCACCTCTGTCCCACACCTCTCCTGTCTCATCTCTCCATAAAATCCCAGGGCTTAGTCCAGGATCCGTTTTGTTTTCTCCCAGGTCTCTTTGCATTCCCAGTAACATCCACTTACAATGTTCTGATGCTTCCGGGAGAGCTAACTGATCCCCACCCTTTCACTTGGCCATAGACTGAACCCATTGAAACAGTCATAATTCCGCAAAAGCTTGACAGGATAGAGACAGCAGGTGATTTGTCCAACTGGAGAATCACAAAGGCAGGAGAACAAATCGGAGTGTAAAAGAGTCACTTCTTCCTTCAAAAGGGTTGTCCAGCGTCCCTCTGTCAGACAGTTGTGAATTTTCTATTATTGGGTATATTTTAAAGCTGAGTCAAAAATTGTGGCACTGGAAAAACACAGCTGGTCAGGCAGCATCTGAGGAGCAGGAGAGTCCACGCTTCAGGCATAAGGCCTTCATCAGGCTGATTCTCCTGCTCCTTGGATGCTGTCTGACCTGCTGTGCTTTTCCAGTGCCACACGTTTTGACTCTGACTCTCAGCATCTGCAGTCCTCACTTTCTCCAAGGTTTTAAGGCTGGCGTAGAGAGATTCGGAACCTTTTTTCTGGGAATCACTGCATGTGAGGGTGAGGGATATGATCAGGTTGAGTGGGTGAGACAAGATCTTTAGACCATACTCCTATTCTTACCCTACAATCTTAATCTGTATTTTACTGCTTTAGTTGGTAAGTGTGGAGCAGTGCAGGCTGCCCTCCTATGTTCTTGTATCTTCATTCTTTCTCTTCATTGCACCAGTTTCCTTTAGTTCCGTTCTATTGCTGCTAGATTCCCAATGTTTTGACTTCAAAGGGCTGGGATTCTTCAACTGTAAGTTTTTGTTTATTGACCCGTTGGTGGAGTAGCTCGTCCAACTGTGTGTGTCTCAAATGTACAGGACAATTCATAGGTATCGAGATATTGCCAGCAACAGAAAGTCGGGAAAGCTCAAAGCTTGAGGAAACGTTTGAATCCGGCTGGTCTGATGACCTGGATATCATAGATGATGAGGAAGAGAAGCGGTTTTGTTTCTTGATGCAGCAACTTGGTGCTTCACAGATCTTTGAGGAGTAAGTATTTCCTATTCTGTTTCTGTGTAGTTTTATCGCACCCCCCCCCCCCCCCCCCCCCATCCAATATCACCTAATAGGAAATAGGTTGGGGTTAATTTAGGATGTCTGGTTGGACAAGTCTGACCAAAGGGTCTATTTTCATGCTGTACATCTCGATGTAGTGTCCAGGACTTCATGATTTGCACATGTTAGGCAGGAAGCAAAAAGCTTTGAAAGCAACTGAAGCTAATTATGATGTAGTTCAAATATAATGGTGGGGACAAAATGGTGCCCTCAGGTAAGAAGGATCCCAGTGAATTGAAGCCCTGTAATTTCTCCTTGAGTAAAGAAATGGACCGTTTGCACTTTCACTGTGTTTGTGAAGAATAATGTGAATTTTACTTATTGAGTACATGAGCAAGGATGACTCACTGCAGCTGTACAGGACCTTTAGTGAGCCTGCTCCAACAACAAAAGCTATATTTGCCTGGTAGGAGAGCAGAGGAGGTTCACCTGGGATGGCAGTTTTGTTATATCACAAGAGATTGGGTTGACTTGGGTTTGTATTCATTGGAGCTGAGAAGAATGAGTTACGTCTTGTTTGAAATGTGTAAAATTCTGACAGGGTGGGAAGTAGGGATGCTGCATCACCTGGCCAAGGGGTCTGGAATAAGGAGTCATGGTGGTAGGCCATGAGATGCAATCTCTTCACTCAGAGGGTGGTGAATCTATGGAATAACCTCCCACAGAAGACTACAGTGTCAAATCACTGAATATATTGAAAAAAGAAATAGATTTGGAAGGTAACAAAGGGTAATGGAAGAGAGCAGGAGTTTAGCATTGAGGTAGAGGATCAGTCATGATCACAGTGAATGGTGGAGGAACAGCCTACTTCTGATTCTAAAGTTTTGATATAGTAAGAGTGGTTAGCATACTGCTTGTATTTCAAGTGGGTCTAACGAAATGTAAGGCCATACAGAAGCAAATATGTCACATGGTTTTCAGTTTTAAAAATAAACTAGCAAATTGCCACTTTTTTTAAGGAAAGCACTGCTCCATTTACATCTCAAAAGGGCAAAGCTTCTTGAGTGTTTTCTTTAAGGTCTTAATCCAACGCCTTGACTACGCATAGTATGGATTGAGCTCAGAGGGCCTGTCAACCGAATTAGAAGCGGAGAGTGGGACAAGTGAATGCAACAAAGTGGATTGGGCAGAGTAAATCCAATCTTTTTATTATGTTTTGATTGAGTTAAGTAAGCAAAGTTTTTTTTTCTTCCTCCATCCTTTTTTCTTTGGATGGTGTATAGCTGTTTTCGGGGGAATACTGCAAGTGCAAGATTTTACCCACACCAGGCTGGGTCTAAAGTAAATTGCCCAGACAACCTATATTCCTTATTCCTGTCTAGTGATCCTTGGTAGAAGATGTCTTGTGTTTGGCTGTCACATGATAACCAGATTAGTTTTGATTGTCTGACAGTGAGAGTAATCACCATCAGGCTGACATTCCTTGACTCTGACTCCTTGTACTAGAGAGATACCAAACAAAATTGTATTGCGTCAAGTAATTGGTGCCTTAAGGTGAGGAAAGGAGAACTGAAGATAAAGACCTCAATAAGTAACAGTTATGTTGGAAAGGTTAAAGCTGTGAGAAAGACATAGAGCTCTTTATATAGATTGGGACAGACAAAGAATGCAATCTGAAATCTAACCCAATTGTGCATATTTACTGGAAGCTTTCTAACATGCTCCTGCAAAGCCAAGTCTTGGGCTTCTAAATATAAACCAAAATCAGCAGGATATATTGCGTATGATGTACCTTTTTTTTATTCTTGATTTAGCCTGGTGTAAATAGCTGCCATTGAAAACTGATACAACCACATCCATTGTGCACCTTTCAATGGTAGGAGACCACCACAAACCAATGAAACTATGTGACTTTATAAATACACTTTCTCCCCAAACCCTTCTGGGGACAGCAGGTGAGTAGCCTGCATAGTAGTGATGTGATAAAAGCAGCTAGAACACCACACAGACAACAAGGGCTAACGCAGGATACAGTCAGTCATTACCTTTTTTAAAAAAATTAAAAGTCACAAGGGCATAGTATAATTTAGGTTAAGAGAAAAATGAAGGTGGGTAGTTAGGATCCAAGAATTTGCTGGAAAAGCTCAAAAGGTCTGGCAGATCTGTGGAGAGCAAACAGAGTTGACATTTTTGGTCCAGTGACCCTTCCTCAGAACTCAACGTTCACTCTGATTTATTTACACAGATGCTGCCAGACCGACTGAGCTTTTCCAGCAATTTCTGTTTTTGTTTCTGGTTTACAGCATCTATGGTTTTTTTTTAATCTTTACTTTGTGGGTAGTCAGGAGTTCGTTTATATAAAAGAAGGTGACTCATTGATGTGAGGAAGCATTTTGCCAAGCTTGCATGTAAGGGAATATTGTACTGGTTTTGAAATAAGTGGGTTGAGCCTTGTATTGCTTTTTTTTTGCTACATCTAAGTTGCGTTGAATTTTATGGATGGAGTTGGAGTGTGGCGCTGGAAAAGCACAGCAGCTCAGATAGCATCAGAGGAGCAGGAGAATTGACGTTTTTGGCATGGATGGATCTCTGCAGCGGGGCCTAATGAGATTTCTTGCCATACCTTACCAAATTTTGCCTCATTAATTACCTGCACTGCCCCATAGCATCGCTCACCCAATCCCTGGAGCAACTCGGCGCTTGGTGGATCTCTCTGGAATTCACTGGCATCTCTTGCACCTGTTTTATCCTTAAAAGCCTTAAAACAGAGAGTCCGGAGCTGTCTTAGATCATTCGTGAGATTTGTCCCGAGACGAGAACAGGCCATGTGCAGAATGGCAACAGCTGTTTAGGTACTGGAGGCCCCACCCCCCCTTGCTCTCAGGTGATCAACATCTTGATGGCAATAAGGCTTTAAGATCTAGATGTCTTCTTACTTTTTTTGGCTCTTTGTTTCTGCTATTCTTTTTATTTTAATTTCTGGTTTTGTTACCAAGATAGCACTGGAGAATGGCGACTTTGTACACTTTGCACTGTCTCGTGTATTCCTCTACTTGAGTACATGCAACAATAAAATCTAATTATAATTCAACTCTCGTGCTCTACCACTCTCCCTGTTGTGTACAATGTCTTCTCTCACCTGCTGTTATCTCTCAGACCCTAAAGTCATTGACCCCATGTGCCCTCTGTGCTACCAAATTGCTCACTTGACCCACATCCCCACCTGTGCTGATAGTAACAGCTGTCCCAGACGCTTTGGTCTCACTTAATACCTGCTTCTCTCTCATTCCAGGAGGACAATAACCTCCACATTAGGACAGAAGGACTCAAAGAGCATGCTGGACTGTCCTACACTTGGCTCTTCACCCCTCATGTTGAGAGCATCCTGACGCTGAAGGCTGAATTGTCTGGCTGACTGTTTTCAATCCCTTGGAGTAATGTTGAAGGCTGCTCTTGGATTACTACACTAGAGTACCCTTTTTATGAAGACTATCTCTCTCCACTTGACTGAGGGCCTGCTAAGAACCATGGCATGCTTTCTGACTTTGTGTCTACACTAAATAGTATGGCAAGATAGAAGTGAATGTGCTTGGTAGCTCTGGCTGAGGGATGCAAAGTGGGGATGGTGTTAGCAATTGGTGTTAGTTAGACCAAGTGAGTGAGTATTGTGACTGTGGGGCTTTGCCCAATCCATGAGCTGGGTGCGTCCCCCTTGATGCAGTGTCCAGACTGCAGCGCTACAATGAGAGTTGCTGGTGCAGGTTAAGTTGCAGCATTGAAGTGGAGATGTGTCCTGTAGAGGAATTGAAGATGTGCCATGATGGTTCTTGTTGGAAGCCTATGTAAATGGATGTGATGGCCATGTGTGTATCTGGTGCCTATAGAGCATGTCCCAAGGTGTTGATACCTGGTGTCCAACAGGAAGCTCATTCAGAGAAAATGGTGTACTGAACACACCAGCTGCTCACTCTTTTTGGTTTTCCCATGTCAAGCCATCTTGATATTTGCGTGGGTTGGGGAAGATGGAAAGCTGAATGTTAATAAGGTTAGCCATTAACAAGGTATTTGACAGGCAATCATCTTCCTTAAATGGCAACTGCCTAATGGAAGCTCACTATGCCACTTGTTAAACCATAAAGGATGGAGCAAAGTGTTTTTGAGATGGGCCTCCCCTGATTCTGTCACTAATTAAACAATAGCCCACATCACTCTGGCTCCTGTGTGATTTCACTCCTAAGAGTCTGGTTAGATGTTCTTTATGCTCACGTGCTGTGTGACCACGTTGCTCTACCAGATGTTTGCTTTTAACTGTTCACCCAATCAGTGTCCCTCAAGATTTTACAATCCCCTAAGGTCACCCCTCAGCCTTTGATGCTCCAGGGAAAATAGCCTCAGACTATTTAGACTCTTCCCTGTAGCTCAACCCTAGCAAACATAATGTGGTCATGCCACTTACCAGATAGATCAGTGCAATTGTACCCAACAGGTTTTGTATGGCAATACTCAAAATGAAATTACTGATGCTAATTCATTCATATTATAGCACTGTTTGTTAAGTTAGCCGGTGTTCTGGTGTTCACAATAGATGTGTACTGTTTCCTTTTAAAATCTTTTTTTCTCTCTCTCCCTCTCCAGTCAAAGTGAAGTGAGAGAGTTGTGGACCAGATTGCGGAGGGACAAGCCTGAGCTGCTGGCTAACTTTGAACAGTTTTTGTCTAAAGTTTCAACACATGTCCAGGAGGTGCAAAATGACAAGATAACCATGGAACAGGCTTTGAAACGGTAATCAATTTAGTAAGCAAATATTGCAAGGCACAATCAGTGGGTGTTGAAATTGACTTGGTCCCTACCACTATCCAGCAATTCCCATTGGAAAGTGTTAATTACCAGGCACTGGATGAAGCCAGTATTAAGTCAGGCCATAATGTTTTCTACATTCATGGGGAAGAGTTGGCCACCACTCTCAGTGTAGTCACAGGTGAAGTGTGGGCAATTGGGTGATTAAATTCCTGAGAGATAATAACAAAAGGGGTATCGAAAGATAATGCAAAGCCATTAGAAACTCCACTTCAGATTTTCTGCTGATGCACTTGCTCCTTTTTGCTTTTCTGTCATTAAATTAGATCATTTTCTTTGTTCGTCACCAGTTATTTTATTGGCAAACATCAGGTTATTCTGAGCTGAATTATTTTGTTGAGTACCTGCCTCTTGTAGCAAGTAGTATACATGTGTGGAACAAAGTTTTATCATCTTTTCTGAAGCTCCTTTCTTTATCCCAAATACAGGAAGGAGTGTGACCATGATCGAGAGGTTCGATGCTTGTACGAGGAAATGGAGCAGCAGATTAAGCGGGAGAAAGAACAGCTGTTGAATCAGGTAAATGTTTAATTTTATGGTGGGGGTGAGGGAAGGGTGGTGATGCACAGATAATTTCAAGTATCCTGCATTTTTTTTTGTTAGTCAGCTTTTAATAATATTTATTTCCTCAGAACTTTGACGGACATTTTCTTTCATCCATTGTCAAGAACCAGAACCTGATTATTTATAAAAAATTGGCTTGATGAGTAAATATTCCATTCAAACCATACATTTGTCTGTTCTGTCATATTGTGATAGGTATTTACAGCTTTATTAATACTATGCTATTTTATAGTGTGATTACTTATTCTGACTGCTGGGTTCCTGTAAATCAGTCACAAGCCAAAATTAGGATGACAAAGGGACTATTTAATTACTTAAACAGATGGATTTTACAGAAGAAGATTGTAAAAAGACCACTGAATCATTAAGAGTAGGAGATCCATTTGGTTTATGAAGGAAGAATTCTTTTAGGCCACACGCACCAGACTTGACTTGAGGAAGTTGTTGAAAAGGACCTTGCTTAAGCATTGCTTATTAGATTGTGAAAAGTGGGATGTAATCCATTGAATCTTTCTGTTTGACTGAGAATTGCATACGTTTAAGCAGTATTGTGACACAGAATTGTCAAGTTACAAAATGTAATTTTTTTAAAAGAAGAAAGCAAACCAACATTGGTATGCTGCAAGATTAAAAGCTTTCAGAGCTATGGAAGAAAGCAGCATTTGAGAGAGTACAGAATTAAAAAGCTTTGAGGAAAATAGAAATAATCATGTTGCGAAGAACTGGCATAATATTGCGTGGTAGGTTTAATATCAGAGTTAGATCAAATAAACACATGATCGGACATCTTTGAAAAAACAATTCGTAAGATACAAAATAGTTTCCATGCTCATCCCTAAAGCACGAGATTCATAAATCAATATCCAATTGCATTTAATGTGATGTTATAGTTCATCCTAGCCATACAGAATTTCATATGTATGAAGTTTTATAAGCTTTTGATAATCCCTTCACCTGAGAATAATTACAATACTCGAAAGAACACGACATAATAAGAATGCATTATTCAGGGGCATCCATGGATTAAAGCCTTCACAAATGAACCTACATGGTGCAGGTGGAACACTTTTCAAGGTTAAAGTGAAGGGTGTAAGATAGTAGAGACTGTCCACAATTCATAATCAAAAAGCCTTACTCTTTAAGTGTGTGTACACATTTGACCTCCACGTTCTTGAAGTAACAGGAAGCATTCAAGAGAGACCAAATTATGCCAATTCAGTTCAAGGACAGCAAGGAGGAAAAAGCCATTCATTCAAGTGGTAGAACCCACTTGAGCTCATCGACCTATCTTTAACTGGAATTGTTCAGGCACCAACAGCACTTGGTGAACAAATTGTAACAAAAAGTGTGTGGATCTGGAAATCTTAAATAAAAACAGAAAATGTTGGAGCAACTCAATGGGTCTGGTGCCAACAATGGAGTGAAAAGTGTTAGTGTTTTAAGTCTAGTATGACTCGTTATTGTAATTGAGGGAGGCTGGAAAGCAATTTTTTTTCAAAAGCATTTTTTAAAAAATAGAGATCAAGTGGAGGAGAAGGGAAAAGTGCTGAGAGAAAAATGCAAAATAAATGCTAATAGAGTATCTCAGGTAGTAGAGGAGTGATATATAGATGAAGCGCAAGTGTTACTTGCCTGCTATCTGGTCTGCTGAGAGCAAACCCATGTAAGCAAGGCAGAGTGGGGAAGATGAGGTGGTGTTCCTCCAGCATGTGTTAGGCTCTGCTGGCTCACTGGGTTTAAGGGCCTACTGCAAGAAAGAAATGTGGCGAAAACCACTGTAACCAAAAATTGGTAATGGTTAGAATTATGTCACATGAAACAACTTAGATTGCATGCCTTGCTGTAGTGTGGCAGGTGGGCATGAAAGGCATGGAGAGGGAGGGACTCTGCATTGATCAATTAACACATTTGGCCTCAAAATATTTTAAAGGACTATAAATGCAAGTTGTTGGCTCCCCTTCTTCTTTTGTAAGTTAAAGAATTAGCTCTAGCTTTATGTTTTATGAGAAATCAGATCTTGGTTGTTGACATCTAAATGAGAGAAGTGGGACAGGTGGAGAGAAGTCTTTTTGCAGTGTTTACTATTCTAGACAAACATTTGAATTTTGAAAGTAAATGAGTGACTTGGTGGCTCAGTGGTTAGCACTGCTGCCTCACAGCACCAGCGTCCTGGGTTCGATTCCACCTTGGGCTCTCTGTGTGGAGTTTGCACTTTCTCCCTGTGTCTGCATGGATTCCCTCCTACAGTCACAAAGATGTGCAGGCTAGGTGATTTGGTCTTACTAAATTGCCCAGGGATGTGCAGTTAGCCATGGGAAATGTAGGGTTACAGGCACAACATGTATCTGCATGTAATGCTCTTTGGAGGGCCAGTTTGGAATTTGATGGGCTAAATGGCCTGCTTCCACACATTCTAAATAAAAACTGCTTGACACAAGGGATATGCGGAGAAAGGCAAAAGATTCATTGATTTCAATTCTCACCCCAGAGACTTGAGCATGCCATCTATACAGCAGTGCTTAATGGGTGCTGGAACATCAAAGATACATTGCACCTCTGTTTCATCCAAAAGACAGTCTGCTATTTCACATGAACATAAAAGATTGCTTGCAAAATTCCAAACATAATGGACGAGTTTGTCCAGGCCAGTCTTAATTGTTCAAGCAATGTTAGCCAAGCAGATCGTCTAGTTATGTATTTCATTGCTGGTTGCATACATGAAGATATTTGGGAGGTTCTTTATTGACTGTGAAGCATCTTGAGATGTCCTGAGGTTGTGAAAAGTGATAAATAAACTCATTCCTCCTACTCCTTGAAAAGACTAGAAATCTTTTTCTCATGCTGTTAACTCAAGAATAAAAGCTGGCCAGGACACTGGGAAAGCTCTTCAAATAGTGCTGCCAGATACGAAATATCCACAGAGTTGTGGTTTATTATTGCTTCTGAAAATACATTACTTCATACCTTGCAGCATTTATTTCCGTATTGCATTGAATTAGCAGCCTTCGAATGGAGGCTAGACCATATCCGTCTGAATCAATGGTGAAGTGCCACTATAGAGTCTTGGCTGATGCTTTTAGCTGGGGAGAGAGTGGAGAAGGAGGAAAGGACGGATGGGGAGGGAGATGGTTATCCCAGAGCCTAACTGGCCAAAAGGAGATGCCAAAAGAAATGTAGCATAGGAGGCCTATTCAGGGTAGGGTGACCATCAGGCGGTGAATCTTTGGAACTCTCTTCCTAAAAAAGAAGAGGAAATAGACTCTTTGAATACATTTTAAGGCTGAGATGGCTACATTCCTTGGTCAATGATTAGATGAAAGGGATAGCTGGAAATGGGAATTTGAGATCAAACCAGCCACTATCTTATTAGATAACAGAGCAGCTGGGGGGACCAAATAATCTATTCCTGCTCCTTGTTTATATGTACATCCACATTTCCCAGCAAGACCGTCCCTACTTGATGTTGTGTGTCGCTGGACAAATAGCATGCTTGCGATCTCAGTTCATCAAACTCAACCCGAGTGAATAACTTAACAAGTAAAGGCCACACGGATTCAAATCAGAAAACAATGTACCCAGGGCTGCCCTGTGATTGGTCAATAAAATGAGAATGGGCAGTTGGGGAGGAGTGACTGAGAGGAATACCTTACCAAAGGCTGGATTCATGAAGGTTGTGACTTTTGACCGCACTGTTCATACCCTGCACAGCTTATCATGGACCCTTCCCAGACTGTCCTGTGAAATTGGGCTGAAGTGAAAATGGCCCCAGAACCCAAAATGTCAGCATACCCCATGTGCCACTGGTAATCGGACTGATGGGCAATGACTGGAACTGGGTTGTGCAGATATTCTGGGAGCTGAATTAATGCGCCCAGGCAGTCTCTGATCATGTGGGCTAGCGTCGGATCTGCATGTCCCTGAATGTAAATTTTAAAAATACAATCTGCCTGATCAAGGACAGAGTTACTTCAAACTTTGCTGGAGAATGCTAAATGACAGACTTTGTTTGTTTGTTAACTGCACTGCAGTATATTCTTGCTCTTGCTATGTGTCCCAGCAGGATGTGTGGAAGCACAGTGACCGAAACCATCAGCTACAGAGGGAACTCAGCAGTAAGGAGCAGGACCTAGAAAATATCATTCAAAAGCAGAAGAAGGTATGTTGTGAGACCTAGATTCCTTTTCAAATTACTGGTTTTAACTTTGGGATTTGTTTGTTTTGTTTTCCATAAGGAGAATTCTCTGGGCCAGCAAAAAAAAATGTACCTTTTATAATGTCATGTTTGAAAGCAAGTGTCTTCATACGCATTTTTTCTTAATGAGTGTACCTAGACTGATTGGGCTCCATATTTAAAATGTTCCACAAAGAATGTATGCAAGTTGTTCTATTTTCACTGGTTTCTGTAAGCACTGGATGTTTGTTCTAGCTAGAAAGTATGGGGGAAGAAAAAGACACACTGCCATTAAACAGCTGTAAGGGCAAACCTTTGTGAGCCAGGAGAGTTTGACCCATGTAGGGTTGTGTGGAATAGAGCAACTTAATAGAGCAACTTCTTATATGACGTTGTCTTCCTTGGCGTTTTCCTTTTCTCTCAATATGTCTTCCAAAAGATTAGAGATTTTGTAGCAATCTGACTGAAAGATTTGTTATTTAGTTCAAATTGCAAAGGGACACTCTTATTCTTGCATACTGGGTATTGTTATTTGTATTAAACTGAGAAAAAGCTGCAACACAAAGGGACTTGGGATTACTTGTACATTCAGAAAGCTTGCACCCACACAGCAGATAATCAGGCAGGCTAATGGAACGTTGGTCCTTATTTCAAGGGGGTGAGAGTAGGGAAGTCTTACTGTAACTGTACAAGGTGCTGGTGAGACCACATCTGGAGTATTGAGAATAGCTTTGGTCCCCTTATTTAATTTGATTTGTCTCTGGGTGCAGTGTAAAGTTTTTTTTTGTTTAGCGTGTAGTACTGGCAGATCATACCATACAAAGATCATTGAGAGACTGATCAGAGTGAGGGATACAAAGTTATGGCTGCAAAGAAGGTGCACAAAAGCAAGACCAACAATAGATTCGAAACTTGAGAGACATTGAGGACTGCAGATGCTGGAGATCAGAGTTGTGTGTGTGGTGCTGGCAAAGCACAGCAGGTCAGGCAGCATCCGAGGAGCAGGAGAATTGACATTTCGGGCAAAAGCACTTCATCAGGAATGAGGCTTGTGAGCCAAGGGTGTAGAGAGATCAATGGGAGGGAGATAGAGCTGGGGGGGAAGGTAGCTTAGAATGCGATAGATGAAGGTAGGGCTAATGGTGATAGGGTAGAGCGGATAGTTGGGAAGGAAGATGGACAGGTCATTGGGGTGGTGCTGCGTTGGAAGATTAGATCTGGAATAAGGTGGGAGGAGGGGAAGTGAGATAACTGGTGAAATCCACATTGATGCCATGGAGTTGGAAGGTCCCAAGGCGGAAGATGAAGTTAGAGTGTGGTAATAGAGGAGGCCCAGGACCTGCATATCCTTGGTGGAGTGGAAGGGGGAGTTGAAGTGTTCAGCCACGAGGTAATTTCCTGTGAGTAAATATTTCAATCATTCCTTTCCTCTTCTGGAGAAGTTTGGATATTTTCTTCCTTGAGCAGATTTATACAAGTTCAAAATTCAGTTGAGGCCTGCCTTTCTGCTAAACAGATTAGAACAAGTAGTAGCCTTGAAAATTGAGATGTGGAGGAGTCTGTGTTGGACTGGAGTGGACAAAGTTTAAAAATCTCTCAACACCTGGTGAAAGTTCAACAAGTTTATTTGGAAGCACTAGCTTTTGGAGCACTGCTCCTTCATCAGGTAGATGTGGAGCAGGACAATAAGATACAGATTTTATAGCCAAAAGATCTGTGTCATGCAACTGAAATGATATATTGAACAAACCTAAATTGCTGTTACGTCTTTCATCTTTTAGAATGGGTTGCAGGTTAAAGTTCATTAAAAGAACGACTTTTAAGTCACATTCTTGAGGTAACTTAAAGTTTTATAAAATAATGTGACAGCTCAGCTCAGTCAGTGTATTAAAGGATGAGGTTAGCGTCTGTCTGTATCCCAATCTTGAGTCAGACTGGTTCTATTTCCAAAGTAGGAATTTATAAAATGTTATATGGATTGACTGCCTTCATTGTCTGCAGATTGTGTTTTTTGAGCAAAAATAGAATGTATCTGCAAATGCAATTTCACCCCACAGACTTGTATAAATGTGTGCATATTTTGTGCACATGAGTGTGATGGCAGTATAAGCCTGTGACTGTGTGTGTGTTTTTGTGGTTAAGAGTGTTGGGGGTGTATGTGTTTGCGTCTGAGAGAGGGTGTGTGTGTGTTTGCGTGTAGTGTAGTGAGGAGACCTGTAGTGTGATGTGAACCCAAGGTCCTGGTTGAGGCCATCCTCATGGGTACTGAACTTGGTATCAGCCTCTGCTCACAATCACGTTCTCTCTCTCTCTCTCTCTCTCTCTCTCTCTCTCTCTCTCTCTCTCTCTCTCTCTCCCCCCTCTCTCTCTCTCTCTCCAGATACATTCTGCACGGCACTGTGATCTTTTGCTATAAATTCTGTGTCTTATGATCCTGCCCAACTAGCTACCTAATGAAGAAGCACAACTCTGAAAGCTGGTACTTCCAAAAAACCTATTGGAGTATAACCTGGTGTAGTGTGATTTTTTTTAACTTTGAAAATTGATGCAAGAGTTGTATCTTGCAGTCAGTGAACTGCAAACCAAATTCATTTCAAACTGTTGTGATTTATCTACTGGTAATTCACTTTCGTTATTAGGAACAAATCATTTAATATCTTAGCCAAACATACAAAAAATAGATCTCTGTCCAAAACTTACTGTGCCTTGGCAGAATGAGAAATTGCGAAGTTCTTCTCCGTTTCTCCAATGTGACATTTTTTTCCCCTTCCTTCCAAACCACAATGGCAACTCTTATTCTGTTTTAATTTATAGTTCTCTTCCTGCTGAATTCAACCCTTGACTCCATGTTTTACAACTATGTCTTTGTACAAATGACTTACTGCTGAAGAGGTATGAGAGGCCTCATGCATACACTTTTCTTGCCATAATGCTCTGACTTTATTTATTGGTCTGTAAACTATTCTCTGGAGTAAAATGTTCCTCTGACTTATGCACTCGTGACAGTCCTTCTGTGATAAAAGCTTGGGTTTCGAGCTTTTATCAGCAGTTTTAAGAACATGATTGAAACCATTCCTTTCTACATCTTGAGCCTCTGCTTTTGTTTAAGGAGACAAAGTAAAAATATATTCATGATTGTACAGAGACTTATCCTGTCACCTTAGCAATAGGCCTGTCCATTGTCCATATTGGAGTCCATTGTGAAGGATGAGATTTCTGAATATTTGGCTATGTATGGTAAAATAGGCAAAGTCAGCATGGTTTCATCAAGTAGAGGTCATGCCTGACAAATCTGCTAGAACTCTGAGGAAGTAACAAGCAGGTTAGACCAAGGAGCGCAATGGATGTTATCTACCTGGACATCAAGAAGGCCTTTGACAAGGTGCTGCAAAGGAGGCTGCTGAGTAAGATAAGGGCCCATGGTGTTAGAGGCAAGGTACTAGCATGGATAGAGGATTGGCTGTCTGGTAGAAAGCAGAGAGTGGAGATAAAAGGGCCTTCCTCAGGATGGCAGCCGGTGACTAGTGGTGTTCCGCAAAGGTCGGTGTTGGGGCCACAACTTTTCACTTTCTATGTTAAAGATTTTGATGAAGGAACTGTAGGCATTCTGGCTAAGTTTGAAGATGATTCAAAGATAAGTAGAGGGACAGGTAGCATTGAGGAGTTGGGGCAGCTGCAGTAAGATTTACACAGTTAGGAGAGTGGACAAGGCAGATGGAGTACAATGTAAGAAAGTGTGAGGTCATGTACTCTGGTAGGAAACAGAGGCATGGACTATTTTCTAAATGGGGAGAAAATTCAGAAATCCAAAGTGCAAAGAGACTTGGGAGGTCTAGTTCAGGATTCTCTCAAAGTAAACTTGCAGGTTGAGTCAGTAGTTAGGAAGGGAAATCAATGGTGGCATTTATTTGGAGAGTACTTAAATATAAAAGCAGACGTACTTCTGAGGCTTCATAAGGTTTTGGTCAGACCACATTTGGAGTGTTGTGTGCAGTTTTGGGTCCTAATCTTAGGAAGGATGTACTGCCCTGGAGTATGTTCTGAGGTGGTTCACGAGAATGGCTGGAGGAATGAAAAGGTTAACCTATGAGGAAGGCTTGAGGACTCTGGGACTATACTCTGGTGTTTAAAAGGATGAGGGGGATCTAATTGAAACATACTGAATGGCCTGGACAGAGTTAAAGTTGGGAAGAAAGAGTTAATCTTTCCATTGGTAGGAGAGACTAGGACCTGAAGGCACAGCCTTAGAATAAAGGGAAGATCTTTTAGAATGGAGATAAGTAGAAATCTCTTCAGCCAGAGAGTGGTGAATATGTGGAATTCACTGCCAGAGAAGGTTGTGGAGGCCAGGTCATTGAGTGAGTATACTGAAGACTGAGATTTATAGGTTCTTGATTGTCATGGGGATCTAGGGTTACAGGCAGGAAGTGGGAGAATAAGGTTGAGAAACTTATCAGCCATGATTGAATGATGGACCAGACTTGATGGGTTGAATGGCCAAATTTCTGCTCCTATGTCTTATGGTCCGAGAGAATCTCATTGGGTTCTTCTTGCTCACACTGGCTCCCCTGTAAAAATTGAATGCAGAATGGATGCTATCGTATACCTAGATGATCCTGAATGGTTTCATAAGCAATCTATTGTTTGACATCTAGAGGTTTTGATGCATGCAAACAAATAAAGCCCTAGAGATTGGTTGATTTTCAAGCTCCTGGTGTTTATTTGATACAACAGTGAATGAACTGCACAGCTGATCAAGAATTGGACCATTGTTAAAGTAACTCCCCTCGGTCCAAACAATTATAATAACCAGCAGCACACCCTCTAGTTCATTGGGATCTGATTTTACCATTACTACTAAATCTCCTGATTGTTCACATGTCTCATCTCCAACAAGAGAGAATCTAACTATCACCCCATGACATCCAATGGCATTATCGTCCACTGCTATCAACATTCTGGGGGTGGGTGGTGGGGAGAAAGGTGTTGTGGTTAACTATAAACTGAATTGGACCAGTTTAGATAAATATTGTGGCTACAACAGCAGGTCAAAAGCTGTGACTCTCACAGTGAGTAACTCAACTCCTGGCTCCGAAAACCTATCCACTATCCAGAAGGTAAAATTCAGGAGTGTATTGGAATACTCTCTCCTTGCTATTTAGGACAAAACAGCCCACTTGATAAGTATTAAATCCACCAACATTTATTTCCTCTGTCTTCGACACTCAACAGCAGAAGTGAGTACCATCTACAAGATCATAGAATCCCTACAGTCTGGAAACAGCCTTCGGATCAACAAATCGACACCAACCCTCTGAAGAGTAACTCACCCTGACCCATTATTGACCCCTGACTAATGCATCTAACCTACACATCCCTGGACACTACGGGCAATTTACATGGCCAATTCACCTGACCTACACGTCTTTAGATTGTGGGAGGAAACCAGACCACCCAGAGGGTACCCACACAGACATGGGGAGAATGTGCAAACTCCACACGGGCAGTCCTCCAAGGCTGGAATCGAATCCCAGTTCTTGGCACTGTGAGGTGGCAGTGCTAGCCACTGTACCATCCAAGATGTGTAGCAGAAATTCATCATGTCTCCTTAGATAGTATCTTTCAAAGCTATGGGCACTATAGTATTAAAGGTGATGGTCAACAAATATTTGGGAGTATGACCACCCATAAAGTCTCTTTCAACCCATTCACCATGTAGTAAATTTCCTTCATTGTAACTGGGTCTAATCCTGGGCATTGTGGGTCTATCTACGGCAAATGGAGTGCAGCTTATCACCATCTTCTCAATGACTACTATGGATGGACAACCAATACTGGCCCAGCCAGCAAAGCCTATGTCCCATGAATGAATAAAAATACGGTTATAAATTGGTAACTGAATTCTACAAAATCCAAGTCCAAAACATCTCGGTGGCACTTCCTCTAGTCTACACAGGAACCTTTCTTCCTAAACATTTCCATCTCTGTTGCTGTCTCCTCCTTCAACATACTTGGTGAAGCTTGTCTCTCTAATCAAGCTTTTGGTCACCTTTCTCTAATATTTCCTCAAGTGGCCCTTTGTTGCATTTTGCTACTTGATCCTATGAAGCACATTGAAATGTTTTGATACTTTAACACTAAGTTATGTAAAAATGCAAGTTGTTGGATGAACTGAACCTGGCTGAAGTGTTACAGAAGCCTCTATGATCCCAGATAAGTGAATGGGAATTAGTAAGGTTCTGGTAAATGTAATTGGGCTGAAACTGGATTGGCCTAGCTTTTTATACCATTTCACAATCTGAAAGGTTGGCAATGCCCTGCATGTAGGTGCGCCCTGGGAAGAATGGCTACCAAAATGAGACACCAGAGGACTAGTGACACACATGGAATCATATACCAAGGAAACCAGTATCCTCCAGATAGAATGGAGCAGGGGGAACAATTAATATGTCCATTTTTCTGCATGAAGTCAGGACAGTCTTCTCCCTTAATTACCTCTCTAGACAATTGAAAGTGCAGCACTTTCATGGTATGAGGGCACTATGAAATGGCCAGGAGAGGTGCTGCAATCTCCCTGACTGAAGAAGCAATCGGGTACAACCATTTAAATGAATGAAATGGCCTCGCTTTCGAGACCGAGAGTGAGATGGGAGAGATCTCCATGGAAACAAATGTTTTAGAAAACAAAAACTGAAGCTGCACTCAGCAAACATTAATTTGCAATGAATGGCATCTCACCATGTTTTGAAAAAAAAAATCAAAGTCTTTGAAGGTGATTACTTGGAATTGTGGAATTTGTGACCATGGTGATGTGCATCGAGATTCCATTTGGCTTTCTATTTTCCATCCAGTCTTTCAAGAACACTCCAATTAGCCAAGTATTGACATGAGTCATAAAGATGTACAGGACCGAAACAGACCCTTGGGTCCAACTTGTCCATGCTGACCAGATTTCCCAACCCAATCTAGTCCCATCTGCCAGCACCTCCCACCCCTTCCTGTTCGTACCCATCCAGATGCCTTTTCACTGCTGCAATTGTACCAGCCTCCACCACTTCCTCTGGCAGCTCATTCCATACAAGTACCACCCTCTGCGTGAAAAGGTTGCCCCTTAGGTCTCTTTTATATCTTTCCCCTCTCACCCTAAACCTATGCCCTCTAGTTCGAATGGTAAGTCACTGGCCGGATTAGTTACAGAAGACTAAATGAACCTAAATTGGGTAGTTTCTGAAAATAGGTATGTAATTTAGTCAGTGCCTTTTCAGTGAAATGCAGGCAACCTGTTAAATTTGTTTTCTGCTCTTAAAGGTTATTGCATGCGGTCAGCAATAATCATGCTATTCATTGGCAGCACAAACCAGCCACTGACCCAATATTGCTATTTGCTAGCATTATGTACAGCTAGTCTACACTGTTTAATAAATCCTGCACCTCTTGGAATGTATGTTGTGATTTCTATGAGATGCTGGGGTCATTTTAAATCAAGCTGTGCAACAAATGATGTCTCAGCATAAGCATGTACATTCTCCAAGGATAACCACTGAGTTCAGTGCTCGGGGTTCAGCCCCCAGGGCTAATTATAGAGTCATTGAGATGTACTGCACAGAAACAGACCCTTTGGTCCAACATGTCCATGCTGACCAGATATCCCAAACCAATCTAATCCCACCTACCAGCACCTGGCCCATACCGCTCTAAAGCCTTCCTATTCATATACACATCCAGATGCCTTTTAAATCTTGCAATCATACTAGCCTTCACCACTTTCCCTGGCAGCTCATTCCATACACATATCACTCTCTGTAAAAACGTTGTCTCTCAGGTCTCTTTTATATCTTTCCCCTCTCACTTAAACTTATGCCATTTAGTTCTGGACTCTCTGACCCAGGGAAGGGACTTTGTCTATTTATCTTATCCATACCCCTCAAGATTTTACAAACCTTTATAAGGTCATCTCCAACATAACCTCAACCTCATCCTCCGACACTCCAGGGAAAGCAGCCCTAGCCTATTCAACCTCTCCCTATAGCTCAAATCTTCTAACACTGGCAACATCCTTGTAAATCTTTTCTGAACCCTTTCAAGTTTCACAATATCCTTCCAACAGGAAAGAGAACAGATTTGCACGCAATATTCCAAAAGTGGCCCAACCAATGTCCTGTACAGCCGCAACATGACCTCCCAACTCCTGTACTCAATACTCTGACCGATGAAGGAAAGCATACCAAACACCGCCTTCACTATGCTATCTACATATGACTTCACTTTTAAGGAGCTATGAACCTGCACTCCAAGGTCTCTTTGTTCAGTAACACTCCCTAGGACCTTACCATTAAGTGTATAAGTCCTGCTAAAATTTGCTTTCCCAAAATGAAGCACCTCGCATTTATCTGAATTAAACTCCATATGCCACTTCTCAGCCCATTGGCCCATCTGGTCAGGATCCTGTTGTAATCTGAGGTAACCGTCTTCGCTGTCCACTACACCTCCAATTTTGGTGCCATCTGCAAACTTACTAACTGTACTATTTATGCTCGCATCCAAATCATTTATATAAATTATGAAAAGTAGAGGACCCAACACCGATCCTTGTGGCACTCCACTGGTCACAGGCCTCCAGTCTAAAAAACAACCCTCCACCACCACCCTATGTCTTCTACCTTTGAGCCAGTTCTGTATCCAAATGGCTAGTTCTCCCTGTATTCCATGAGATCTAACCTGGCTAACCAGTCTCCCATGGGAAACCTTGTCGAATGCTGTACTGAAGTCCATATAGATCATGCCCTCTGCCCTCATCAATCCTCTTCGTTGCTTCTTCACAGAACTATATCAAGTTTGAGACATGATTTCCCACGTACAAAGCCATGTTGACTATCCCTAATCAGTCCTTACCTTTCCAAATACATGTACATCCTGTCCCTCAGGATTCCCTCCAATGAATTGCTCACCACCGATGTCGGGCGTACAGGTCTATGGTTCCCTAGCTTGTCCATACCACCCTTCTTAAACAGTGGAACCACGTTAGCTAACCTCCAGTCTTCCGGCACCCAACCTGTAACTATTGATGAGACAAATATCAATCACTCCCCGAGCTTCCCACAGAGTTCTTGGGTTGCCAGGCCACAAGAAATTCAATGGTCTTCTACATATGGCCTCTATTCCTGATGAAGGGCTTTTGCCCGAAACATCGATTTTCCTGCTCCTCGGATGCCGCCTGACCTGCTGTGCTTTTCCAGTACCACTCTGATCTAAACTATACAAATGGTCATTATTAGCCAATGTATTATAAGCTACCATCTGCATTAATAGCCTCAAATATTCCTCCATTTAATGTATGCCTATTGCTCACTTTCTAACAATCATAGTACATACCTAACCAGTACAGTTTGAACGCACCCTCCCACATTTAGTCCTGTTGTATCTCTGTTTGCACACATTGCCAGCTATTCAGCTATGGTAGCTACACCATTTGCCAATGACATTCACTGACTGACTTCCCTCTGGTTTGTAGGCACGACCAGACGGAATTGCAGAATTATTACAATGCAGATGGAGGCTATTCGGTCCATTATGCCTGCACCTGCTCTGTACAGTATAATTCTTACATCCCTCTCACTTCAGTTGCACAACACTTTTAATCTGTGCCCTCAGCCCTCACATTCATGTTTCTTTTACTAGCAGAAACTGCTTCACCCTGCCTATTCTGTCCAACCCACTCATAATTTTGAAACCACAGTCTCTACTCTCCAAAGAGGACAGTCCCAACTACTTCCACCTATTTTTTTAAGCTGAGGTTTCTCCTATCTCTAACCATTCTAGTAAATCACTTTTGCACTGTCTTTAATGCATTTGCATTTTTCCTGTAATGTGGCACCAACCACCGTACACAATACTCTGGCCGAGGTCCAACAAGTGTCCTCGTTTTTGTGCACTCTATACCTATTAATAAAACAGAACATAGTATGCTTTATTTACTGCTCGCTCCACCTGTCCTGCTACCTTCAATGATGTATGCACATTCACACCCAAGTTCCCGAGTTCCTGCAGCCCCTTTAGAATTGTGTCTCCTTTTTATGTTGTCTTTCAGTGTTCTTCTGCTCAAAGTGCATTACCTTTCACTTCTCTGCATTGAAGCTTACCTGCCACCCATCTGCCCATTCCATCAACTTATCATTAGAGTTCCACAGTGTTCTCTCACTGTTTGCAATTTTTTCAAGTTAAGTGTCATCTGCAAAATTGAAAATTGCTCCCGACGCACTAAGCTCCAGATCATTAACCTATATCAGGAAAAGCAAGATTCCCAATTCTGATATCTGGAGAACTCTTCTACAAACTGACTTCCAGCTGGAAATATATCCATCAAACAATATTGTCTCACTAAGCCAATTTTTATCCCATGTTGCCAGCCTCCATTTTATAATATGACATACTTTCCTTGCAAGTCTGTTGAGAGACACTCAATCAAATACAGTGATGATTAAAGCAGCGATGTGGAGGTACTTCTGTATATTTTATTCTCCACAAAACAAATAGTAATTGTTGAAATGGGAAGGGTCTTTGTTGGGGCTGGGTACAAGACCAGCGAAGAATGTGAATTAATTAGGACACATTCATACCTATACCACTATCTCACATTGTACATTTACCACATTTCACAGTAACCAAGATGGTGGCAGAGCAGCAGTACAGCATGTGGGTTCCTGTCCAGAGCTCATCTGCTCCATCCCATTTTATGCTGCCTTTTCTTTTGCCGCTTTCTTTTCTTTCTTTCATCTGCTTACCTTCTGTGGAGAGATTGGTGGCCTCAAGATGTCCAGTGCATGTGAGACAAGGTTTCTTCGCGGTGGTGGAGGGAGTCGACTTTAGTGCAGCATGGGTGGAGATCGAGCCCAGAGTGTGAAAGATTGAGCCCAATGTGCAGGAGATTGAGTAACAACATTTTAAAAGACATCTGGATGGGTAAATGAACAGGAAGGGTCGAGAGGGATATGGGCCAAGTACTGACAAATGGGACTAGATTAATTTAGGATATCTGGTTGTCATGAACGAATTAGACCGAAGGGTCTGTTTCCATGCTGTACATATTATGACTCTGTCACCACTGCTTTTTTTTCTCTGCTATCCACTTGATATTGGTGCCCTTTGGTTCTTGAGCCTTTCTTCAAAAAGAATTTGTTTCTTTGTCTTTGTATAGAACGCCCATGGTTTTCAACACCTCAATCGCATTTCCTTTTTAACTTTCGCTTTCCAATGGACAACGACCCCAGCTTCTCCAATCTATGTAACTGAAGTCTTTTATCCCTGAAACATGTCTTCCTTGCACGTGTTAACACTTGTCGTACTTTTTTTTTTAAAAAAAGCACTTCCGCCTCCAATGGGTTTAAAGCTACACACATGATTTCATTACATGTTACATTTAGGCAATATGTGGATGGGATAGGTATGGAGGGATACGAACCAAACGCCGGCAAATGGGGCTAGTTTAAATTGTGAACACTGGGAGGCATGGGCAGGTTGGGCCGAAGGGCCTGTTTCCATGCTATAGGGATTTTGTAAACTCCAAAAAGGCAATTTCACAAAACATTGAAAAGTTGACATGATTTGGAGATGCCGGTGTTGGACTGGGGTGTACAAAGTTAAAAATCACACAACACCAGGTTGTAATCCAACACAGGTTTAATTGGGAGCAATGTGTGCTTCCAATTAAATCTGTTGGACTATAACCTGGTGTTGTGATTTTTAACATTGAAAAGCTGGTAGACTTACCAAAAATCATAGCAAACAAAGACATAAAGATCGTAGGGTGCTTAGATAGTGAGGCATTCCAGGTTATGGCTGCACAGAAGGTGCACAAAGCAAGGTCAACATTAGCTCGATTAACATTATTTGAAGTTTGAGAGGGCCATTCAGTAGTCTAATAACAGGGAAGAAGCTGTTTTTGAACCTATTGGTGCATGTCTTCAAGCTTCTGTATCTTCTGCCTGTTGGAAGAGGCTGGAAGAGAGTATTACTGGGATGGGAGGGGTCTTTGATGATGGTAGCGTTTCCACAGCAACGCGAAGTATAAATGGAGTCCATAGATGGGAGGTTGGCTTGCTCTGGGCTATGCACGCAACTTCCTGTAGTTTCTTTCGGTCCGAGGCAGAGCACTTGCCTGACCAGGCCATTACGTACCCGGATAGAATGCTTTTTATGGTGCATATATAAAAGTTGGTGAGGGGCCTTATGGATGTGCCAAATTCCTAAGCCACCTGAGGAAGAAGAGGTGTTGTGCCTTGACTGGCATATCCAGGTGGCGGGTCCAGGACTTGTGTTTTCGTCATTCAGAGGAACTTGATGCTCTCAACCCTTTCCACCGTATCTCCATTGATGTAAATAGGGGCATGTCCTCCTCCTTTTTGCTGAAGTTAATGATCAGTTCTTTTGCTTGCCAACATTGCGAGAGAGATCGTTATTGTTGCATCACAACAGATAGAATCATGGACCAAACTCAATAG
The DNA here is from genome assembly GCF_020745735.1 of Hemiscyllium ocellatum. Taxonomy (NCBI): domain Eukaryota; kingdom Metazoa; phylum Chordata; class Chondrichthyes; order Orectolobiformes; family Hemiscylliidae; genus Hemiscyllium; species Hemiscyllium ocellatum. The sequence goes on along the minus strand of NC_083418.1, from coordinate 25,675,172 downwards.
GCTGAATGGCCTCCTCCTATTGAATGAATGATTGTAACAGTGTCAGCCAGCTGGACCTCATATTCTGAGTTCCCTGACTGGGGCTGTTAATCTGGTTCAATCAGGGGGTCCCAGCTGGCGCACACAATAGGAGTGCCAGAGATACTGACATTGTGGAACTGACTGCAGGAGAACTATAGTCAAGGCCTCTGTGGAGTTATCTCCCCTATTTTCCGTGTTTCCCTTAGGATAGCATTGCATGAGGAAAATCATCTCTGCGACTTGATTGAGGCTTTTGGGGAAGTTACTAATAAGATTGAGGGCAGAGCAGTCGATATTTACTTGGACTTAATTAAAGACTTTGACAAGGTTCTGCATGGTCATGTGGAATTCAGGGTGAGCTTTCCAATTGAATATCAACTTGGCACAATGGCAGGAGACAGACAGTGGTGCTAGAGGGTTGCTTTTCAGACTGGAGGCCTGTGACCAGTGGTGTGTCACAGGGATTGGTTCTGAGTACTCTGTCATTTATATAAATGATTTGAATGAGCATATAGAAGGCATGGTCAGTAAGTTTGCAGATGACCCCAAAATTGGTGGCATAATAGATGGTGAAAGAAGGTTTTCTAAGATCACAAAGGGATCTAGATCGAATGGGTCAATGGCTGAAAAAATGGCATATGGAGTTCAGTCTGGATAAATGCAAAGTATTACATTTTGGTACAACAAACAGGTTTGGAATTAATACAATTAATGGTTGGTGTTGTAGAGCAGAGATACCTAGGGGTTCAGGTACATAATTTCTTGACTTTGCATCATGTATCGGCAGGGTGGTTAAAAAGGTGTTTAGCATGCTTGCCTTCATTGCTCAGTCCTTTGAGTGTAGGAATTGAGAAGTCATGTTGAGGTTGTTCAGGGCATTGGTGAGGCCTCTGAACTACTGTGTCCAGTTCAGGTTGCCCAGTTATAGGAAGGATATTGGTAAAGTGGTGAGGGTTCAGAAGAGATTTACCAGGATGCGGCTGGGTATGGAAGGTTTGAATGATAAAGAAAGTCTGGGACTTCTTTCACTGGAGCATAGGACGTTGAGAGGTATCCTTCTAGAAATTTATAGATTCATGAGAGGTTTAGATAGGGTTAATGGTCAGTGTCTTTTCTCTCGAATGGTGGAGTACAAGACTTGGGGGACACATCTTTAAGGTGAGGAGAAAGATTTCAAAAAAAGACATGCGGGGCAGATCTTTCTCACAGAAGGTGGTTCACATGAGGGGATGTGGTGGATGTGGGTACAATTACAATGTTTAAAAAACATTGGGATAAGTTACATGAATAGGAAAGGTTTGGAGTGAGATGGGCCAGGAGCAGGCAGGTGGCACAACGTTAACATGGGATTATGTTTGGCAAAGACTGATTTGACTGAAGGGTCTGTTTCCATACTGTATGATTCTCTGACTGTATGCCCACGCAACCCAGTTTTACTGATGAAACATAAAGAAGGAAAGCTAAGCTTTTAGATAGCATCCTTCAAGACTGTGGTGTCCCAAAGTGGGGCAGGCGTACTGACATTCCACGGAAATACTGCACCATTTGGAGAATGTGTGTTTCGGAAGAGACAATGAACTGAGTTCTGGTGATTCCCAAAAATATCTCAAGGTGTAATTTCAAAGAACAAGCAAGTTCTTCCCAGTATTCTAGTCATCGCTAAATTGACATCACAAAAACAAGTGATCTGATTGCTATCATCTTATTTGTAAGAGCTTGTCATGTGTAAATTTCATATCGATTACGTTGTAACACTAATACTTCCAAAAAAAGGCTTTATTGGCTGTAAAATGCTTTAGAATGGCTTGAGGATATGAACTAGTCAGGCAGGAGGCTGGAAGAACGCAGCAAGCCAGGTAGTGTCAGGAGGTACAAAAGTCAAAGTTTCAGGTGTAACACTTCTTTAGGACTGGGCGTGGGTGTGGGGGCAGCTGCAGTTTAAGGGGAAGACATGGACAGGGTGGTGAAGTGGGGGATAGGTGAAGACAGGTAGAGTGACGACTTGGTTGGTCAATGAGAGGAATGAATCTGGTTGGTGGCAGGGAGGAATGGAAGGGAGGGGCAGGGGCTGGGACAGGAGTTGGGGAATGGGGAGGGAGGTCATTTGAAATTGGAGAACTCTATGTTGAGTCCTCCAGGCTGTAGGCTGCCCAGGTGGAACATAAGGTGTTGTTCCTCCAACTTGTGCTGTGGTTTGTTTTAGCAATGGAAGAGGCCAAGGATGGTCATGTCAGAAAGAGAGTGATTGGGGGAATTAAAATGGGTGGTGACTGGGAGGTCTGGTTGGCCCCTGCGGGCCTGTCTGCAATGTTCAAAGAGCCGTTTGCTATGTTTACGTTCGGTCTCCCTGATGTAGAGAAGACCAAGGCAGTATAGAAAGGTAAGTCTTTTACTTTTGCCCAATTTAATCACTTCAGTGGGAAGAAGTACTTCCTGACATTGATTTGTGACGCACTTTTTTTTTATCCATTTCAACATCACTGGCCACTTCAATAAATGGGACTCTCATCTCCCAACGCCCAAGATGTCCAATATTTGACTAAATGAGTGAGCCCTTCCTGGACTGCGTCATATGTTGTCATGTGAATCTTTTAAAAGCATAGAAAAGGCTCTTGTTAGACTGTGAATTTGACTCTGAACCAAGAAGTTAATGAATTGTATATGTTCTGGACCTGTGAATCATACATTTTTCAATTCCAGAGACTTAAAAGTAATATTGATGCACTTCCTTTCTCTAAATATAGACTTAATTGGAGATCTACTTGCGTCAGCCTAAAAGCTTCTCTGCTGATTGGCACTGAACTTGAAATTACAAAGCTCTTTATCGGAGGGTGTGGGCTGACTGGAAGTAACTGCGAAGCCTGCAGTTAGAAAATCCTTGCCTATTGTTAAAAAGGACTACAGCTAATCAGCGGTGCTGGCATGTCTGCGTACTGATGTGTCTCCTGAAGGAAAATGATCCATTTCCCTTTTTGAGGTTACACCGTAATAAGAAGCAGGTGATGGTTGCATCTTGACTCATTGTGTCACACTTTTGAAATGCCCTAAGGCTCTTCACAGAGTTGAAAATCGCCCCTGGAGCAGATTGAAAAAGAGGAATATTAGGAGGACTGATCAAATGTGTAGTTGAATGGGTTGGTTTTCTGTAAGATCTTAAAGCTGAAGAGAATGTTTCACGTAGAGAATTCTAGATCTTGAGGCTAAGGTAGCTGAAGGGATGGCTGCCATTGCTGGGTTGATTGGAAAGAGGGATGCACATGAGGCCAGAGCGAGAGAAATGCAGAATTCTTAGGAGGTTTATAGAGTTAGAGGAGGTTATGAAAATCTGTTTGGTAGTTGGGAGGATGTTGGTGAGGTAAGAAGTCATGAAAAGATTTAAACTGCTTAACTCTTTGAATAGAGTGAGAGTCTTTGAATTCTTTACTCACAAAGGGTGTTCTTCATCATTGTGCGTGACTGAAGTAGATGTTTGGACATTAAATCGAGGGATTTGGAATGCTGTGGGAAAGTGGGGTTGAGCTAGGTCATCTTAGTATGATCTTAATGAGTTATGGCAAAGTGCATGAAGGATTGTACAATCTACACTTGCTCCTATTTGTAATGATCTTTTAAATGGATAGTCCTTAAGTTGCCATGGTGTATTTACTATTGGCTGGTTGAGATCAGCTCACCCAGCGTAACATGCGCATAAGTTTTGCATCTTTATGATTTTCCATTGCTCAGGGGATTATTCAATGAAACTTGCAGCTTTCAGGGGAATTGACAGATTAGCAATGTGACCATGTTCCATACATTTCTAATCAGTAATGTTGTATGCATTGTAACATCTTTACTTTTATGTGCTGCCTGTGATGTGAAATCTAAATGTACTTTACTTTCACTGATCACATGCAGCCACTGGTCTGCACTAGCCAGATCCCACAGGCAGATTACTAATCAGTCAGCTTGATTTATAATGTAGGGGGAAGAATGTTGGCAAAGGCAGACATTGATCTCTCTTCTATATTTGTAGTAGTGCCACAACCAGCTGAGCTGACAGGTTTATGCTTGTAAGAAGAATGGTCTATTTAACAATACAGTGCAGTCTGTGTCTCTCTCAAAACCCTGCTGAGAGATATCACATAATGTGATAAATACCTGATTGTGGCTTGAACCCACAACCTCCTGGCTCTGAGGTACTTTCCAAACTGAAGTAATTTGGACAATCAGGATTGGAATGTTCACTTTATTCTGTGCAACAGGATTCAGGTATGAATTGATCTATTTGGCCAGTAGGTTTTCACATTTTGGATTATTTTTCAATGAATTCATATACACCCTTTCAAAATTGATCACTTTCTTGATTATCCACCAGATCTTGTGAACTAATATGATATTTTTATTTGAAAATCAGAGGCTTGTGCTTGCTGCCAATATTCTAACATAAAACCATTCTAATTTCTGATCACTGAAGATGATATGACTCATACACCACCGCTTCCAATGGCCAGAAATAGGAAATACCCATGCTTAATGCAGGGCTGAGCAAGGGTAATGTTTGACCTCTGCAGTAAGTTAGGAACTGAAGTCAGTGCAGGTTAGAAAGGGGGAAATGGACAATCAGTAAGGGATGTATCAAGGGTTGGGTCCTGTGCAGATCTAGCGAAATAAAAATGGATTCTGCCACATAGCATTAAAGAACCCTGTCTGATTTGATTCATTGTGTTTACAGTTGGAACTACAACTTGAGGAGTATAACTATGAACACACCGAGACTAGGATTCAGAATGAAAGATTGAAGCGGTTGAATGAGGACCTGCAGGACCAGCTGGATAGGACGAAGAAAGACTTGGAGACTACACGATTTAACCTTCAGGTCCTTCAAGATGAGGCCCGCTATGAACATCAGCAGACAGCCAGGTAGGTCTCTTTACTACATGAGTTCGATAGGCTAGATGCTTTTTAAGCCATTAGAGCTTAGAGAGGGATTCCAGTCAGCTCCTGTACTCCTCTTTGATCTCATTCCCTGTGCAACCCTCATCCCAGTTGACCATTAGGAAAACAGCTGAGATAGCTTTAGAGTCCTTAGGATATTGCTGGCACCAAACCTGGGAAGAAGAGTCATTGGAGGATTAAAAACAAACTCTTCCAACAAATCTGTTCATTACTTACAAAAATGTTAGTTAAAGGTAAGAGATGGTGTTTAACTGACAGCCAAGAATCATCCAAATAGAGAATGAAGTTTTTGTTTCGAGTTGTAGGATATTTACGGTAAGGATGGACTTGTTGAGTGACCTTTGTGGGATCAGTTCAGCAGAGTAATTGATTGCAGGAGTTCACGTAATGAGGCCCCTGGGAATGCACCCAATCTGTTGACAATAGGTAGGATAAGCTCCTGATCATTATCAAGTAGAAAAATCATCAGTTAAAAATCACAACACTAGGTTATAGTCCAACAGGTTTAATTGGAAGCACTAGCTTTCAGAGCGCCGCTCCTTCATCAGGTAGTTGTCAATTAGTACTCTCTAAAATAGTCAATGGCCAGAGATTTTAATTAACAGCCTCTGAGAAAGAAAAGTTTGCTTTTCTGCATCTCCACTCCTCCTGTGCACTGCTGGCTTTCCATAAAGGCTCTCCTTTACAGCAAGTTGGTCACAAAGTTGTAAAACATAACAGAATTGTAAAGTTGATTTCTGATGCAGATTTGAGTATCCAAGCTACACTTCAAAAGTAATTCCTCTATTGTGGAGCACTTTGCCCATATCTTGATGTGATGACGAGGTGCTATGTAGAAAGAAATTTAATTCAAATTTAAATGTGGATTTTGTCCAATTGAGTGTATGCTGTCACTTAGCTGTCAATTTGTTCATCATCGATAAATAGATTAAAATATGAATCCATTTGGAATCCTCTGACCTTTTTAGTGGCTGTTTCCATTGATCACTTTGACCATTTTCCTAACTTAAGTGACCTAACTGTGACCAGATGCATACCAGAGATTGTGATTCCAAGAGTAGACATCTTTAATCTGCATATTATTTGATCATCTGTTGTCTACATTTGACCTTTTTATAGTCTTCCTAATCCATTACCTGAAAATAGTTTGAAATTCTGCCCGTGGATGGAGCAAGTTTTTGCAAAACCACATTGCTCTCACAATTTAAGGTCTAAATCCAAATTTTATTCTTCTGTGACATCGAACAGAAACCCCACAATAGAGGTGATAATAGCGGAGCGCTGCAGTTATTTATAACCATTTACTCAGTCATTTTATTTTCCCACAGCTAATAAAATACTGAGTACTACTGGTGGGAGTTATACCACGATGTACATACATCTCATCTTATGAGATATAAGGAATGATTGGCCTATTTAGCACGATTCACAGACCCATTAACCATATCACCGGCTAAGTTGGAAGATCTACATTCCTTTTACGTTATGTATTATTTACTTTAGATATTTGACTTAAATGTCAATTTGCTCTTTTCCCCCCACAGTACAAGTTGGGAATAACACAATTAAGTTTAACATTATATTAAATAATTTTAGTAATCGGCAATTCAATTCACGTTTTGTAGTCAGTGCACATGCATAGAAAAGTAAGCTGGAGCACTCTAAGGCTAATTAAATCTGATTTGTATTTGTGAAGGCCCACAAATGACAAAGAAAGGTTCTGACTAATAGTCCAAAAATTAAGGGAAATGTTAAAGATCACATCACAAGTGCATTGTAATTAATGAAAAACATGAAGTCACGACTTAACTGGTTGCCTTTTTTGTCGAGAGAATGATAACATTTTTGTTGAACATGTTCTAAGCATCTGTCCTTGTAAAATCTAAATTTAATTCAACTTTCAGATTTGATACAATAGTCTGCTGCCTTTTTTTTCTGAACAACAATTTGAGGGAGTACGGTTTTAACTCCCCTAAGCTGTTATCCACAACACCAAAACAACCATCATGTGTGCACAGGTCAACTGACTGTGACAAATCATCGATTGAAGAGGGGGTGATCCACCTCCTCATCCAGGTGCCAAAATGACTGACACCATGGCTGCAATGATGTGCACAGTTGGGCTGAGTAATGTCAGCTGGCCGTGATGCTGTGTGTCTCCATGCGTCCACGTGTTTCTGGTGGCATTTGCAATAAATGTGCCCACTGGGTCAACTATCCAAAATGGCACCCTGTGTATGCAGAAACACCACAATTTCATTGGCTGGCTGTAGCAGGATGCAGGAAGAATCTGTGGCACGTGCGACGCTGCCGTCACCAGGCTGTGGATGAGGGGGCTGGGTATGGTGGAGGTAAAGGTAAGCTTGGGATGGGGAAAGCGAAGCTCCCCCTTGCTGATGGCTTCTAAGCCACTGTGCAGATCCTCTCCCAGGAGCTGTGAAAATATGTCTATGTCTATCAGTACCCCCCCACTCTCCTCACCGATTACTAAACTCCCTCATACTTGCTGTTGAATGAAGAATGTCACACCTCCTTACTGATACAATGGCTGCTGGCTCATGCAAAGAAGGGACTGATCATGGCAGTTGGCCACAATGCTGTATTCCTGTTTGTGGTTGTGATGGCACCCAGAATGATCACACTCCTTTATCTAAGTGCCTTTTGTTCCAAAACCCTTTGGACCATCCACCTCCAAAAATGACAAATTAATAAGCGCATAACTGTTACACTGGTGTTCAGTTATCTGTGGGCCTGGATTTTCAGGGGGGTGGCAATCTCCTGCCTCTCTGTCAATAAAAAAAAGATCAAATGAAAGAGCCCCACACATTTGACTCAATTCTGATCCGGGCTCGTTCAGAACTGCGGTACGGTTCTTCTATCGTGACAGCTTCCTTGTATTGTAGATCTCCCCTTGGGGAGAAGGCAAACCCCTCCCCCTTTCTCATTGCAGTCAGTTGTCATATTCTGCCATTTAAATGCCTTGCATTGCTACTTAGAGTCATACAGCATGGAAACAGAACCTTCAGCCCAACGCATCCATGCTGACCCAATTTCTCAAAGTAAACTAACCCCATTTCCCTACATTTGGCCGTGTGCCTTCCTATTCATGTACCTGTCCAAATGCCTTTTGTAACTGTACCTGCAGCTATCACTTCTTATGATAGTTCATTCTGAATGAAATGTTTAACCTTAGGTCACTTTTTAAATCTCTCCCTGTCACCTTAAACCTGGGAAAAAGACCTTGTCTATTCATCTCATCCGTGCCCCTCATGATTTTTATAAACCTCTATAAAGTTATCTCTCAGCCTCCAATGCTTGAGAGAAAATCGTCCCAGCCTATTCAGCCTTTCTCTATAGTTCAAACCCCTCAAACCGGCAACATCCTTGTCAATCTTTTCTAAATGCTTTCAAGTGTAACAGCGTCTTTTTCTCAGAGCAGGGAGATCAGAACTGAATGCAGTATTGCAAAAATGTACAGCTGCAACATGATATCCCAACGCTTATACTCCATACAGTGACCAATAAAGGCAGGTATACCAAACACCACCTTCATTACCCTGTCTACCTGTGATGCCACTTTCAAGGAGCTATGAGCCGTCACCAAGATTTCTTTGTTGGGCAACACTCCCAAAGACTCTGATGTACAAGTCATTCCCTGATTTGCTTTCGGTGCTCCAGTTTCCTCCCACAGTTAAAGGTGTGCATTTTGATGGATTGGCCATGTCAGGTTGCTCCATTGTGTCCAGGATTGTGCAGACTAGGTGGGTTAGTCATGGGAATTGCAGGGTTATAGGGTAGAAGGGTTTGGCCAGAGTGTGATGCTCTTCAGAGGGATGATGTAGACTTAATGGGCTAAATGACCTGCTTCCACACTGTAGGGATTCTATAATTCAATGGAACACCTCACGTTTATTTAAATTGGACTCTACCTGTCACTTCTCGGCCGATTGGCCCATCTGATCAAGGTCCTATTGTATTCTGAGACAACCTTCTTCACTGTCCACTATGCCACTAACTTTGGTGTCATTTGAAAACTTACTAACCATACCTGCTATATTCACATCCAAATAATTTATCCAAATGATAAACCTGTGGACTGAGCACCAACCTTGTGGCACTTTGCTAGTCACAGGCCTTCAGCCTGAAAAATAACCTTCCACCACCACCCTCTGACTTCTGCCTTTGAGCCAATTTTTGTCTCCAATTGACTAACTCTCCCTGGATTCCATGTGATGTAACCTTGCTAACCAGTCTCCCAAGTGCAACATTGTTGAATGCCTTGCTGAAGTCCATATTGAGAACATCCACTGCTCTGCCTTCAATCTTCTTTGTTGCTTCTTCAACAACCTCAATCAAGTTAGTGAGACATGATTTCCCATGCACAATGCCTGTTGACTGTCCTAATGAGTCCTTGTTTTTCCAAATACATGCAAGTCCTGTCCCTCGGAGTCTTCTGAACTCCAGGAAGCTCACCACTGATGTCAGGCTCACTGGTCTGTAGTTCCCTGGCATTTTCTTAGCACCTTTCTTTTAAAAAATGGCACCACATTAGCCATCCTCCAGTCTTCCGGCACCTCACTCACTGCCATTGATGACATGAATATCTCAGCAAGAGCCCAGCAATCATTTCCCTAGCTTTTTAAGGTTCTGGGATACATCTGATTAGTCCCCAGGTATTTATCCACCTTGTGTATTTTAAGACCTCCAACACCATCACCTCTGAAATATGGACACTTTTTTTTTCCCAAGATATCGCTATTTATTCCCCGCTAAGTTCTCTAGCTTTCATATCCTTCTCCACAGTAAATACTGATGTAAAATACTCATTTGGTATCTTTCTCATCTCTTGTGGTTCCACACATAGATTATTTGTTTGGTTTACTCTATCACATCTGGTCAACTAGAAGCTCTGAAACTGTCAGTTCATTATTCATTTCTTGGTATTCATCACTGATGAGGCCAGCATGTAGTGTCCACCCTTCGTTCCCTGAGATGGTGACGATGAGCCATCTTCTGTTTTGATACGGCTGACAGGTTTGCAAAGCTACCTCCGATCAGGTATCGAATATATGCTGAAGGCACAACATTGAATCAAGTGACATGAAAGATACATTACTCTCCTGCACTGTTCAAGGCTTTGTGTACATGCCTTTGTGTGACGCTCCCATTCATCATTGCTGTTTGTATTTCTAAAGCTAAAATGTTTCCCCAAGAAAATTACCTAATCTGCTGGATAGCTGGTGTGATACTGAATGGACATGAAAAGAGGGAAGGCCTCAGGTTCTATTTCTCAGTCCCCTGTCCAATCAGTAATAGGGAAGTTAAAACATTGAATTGCCTAAATCTAATAGATTTGCCGAGGCTTTGAGACTCCTGTTCCGGTGAGGGTTGGCTCCATTTTTATCAATGAGTGAACGTTCTCAGTGATGGAGAGGGATAGGGAAGAGTTGATCTGCACCTCAAAGCTAACAGCATGTAATTTGTGACAAAACATAGCTACGATACCCTCCATGGAACTTCCATGTAGTTGGACTAATCTCAAACTCCTGCTGTAAAAATAAGGTCTTGATACAATTAATCTTTTTTTTTCTGTGAACAGGGATATCCTGAAGGTGTCAAAGAACATGCAAAAAGAAAGAGAAAGTCTACTGAGACAACTAGAACTTCTCAGGTGATTGATAGCAGGAGTCTAAAAGACGTAGCACAAACCTTGAATGTTGCTTTCTCAAAAGATACAATGTTAATTGCATAATATTTTACTCTTGTGATAAAGAAGCTGTTTGATAGATAATATCTTTTGGGTCATTTTCTTGCTGCTTGAGGCATTTTTCAATCTTTCTATTAAATTTATCAAAATATTAATGGGAATGTTAACTTGATGTTCACCGTGTTGAACTCTTATCTGTTTTCTGCATGGAAATGAAAGTAATGAAAGAAGTATATCTCTTTCGTGGGGAAAATGGGAAATTGAAATAGATAACCATTTAGCCCCTTACGTCTGTGTAGTTGTTCCATCATGTCATAGTTGATTTGTGTTTGAACTGAATGTACCTGTTTTTACTTTATATCCATTTTGCTTGTAAATTGTGGAAAATATGCCATCCTGTCACTGTGATGGAGTCTGTCCCAGTGGAGTCATCCTGTTGTCGCACTCTCTCTGCAGGAGGATGGGCATGTGCTAGCACAGCAGGCAAATGTACTGAAGCTGATGCAGTAATAGTCAATGGCTCCACTACTTTGGGTAGGGGGACTGTTACAATCCCACCCCCCCCCCACCCCCCCCCCCACCCCACTTCTCTCCATCCCCATAATAGATTAAAAATGCCCTTTGAATGGTGGTTCCATCAAATAGTAATGGGTGCTTTTATAAATTTAAAAATCCAAAGTGTTGAAGAGAGAAATGATTAACGTTTTGAATCCAGTAGTTATTAGATTAGATTAGATTAGATTACTTAGTGTGGAAACAGGCCCTTCGGCCCAACAAGTCCACACCGACCCGCCGAAGCGCAACCCACCCATACCCCTACATTTACCCCTTACCTAATACTACGGGCAATTTAGCATGGCCAATTCACCTGACCCGCACATCTTTGAACTGTGGGAGGAAACCGGAGCACCCGGAGGAAACCCACGCAGACACTGGGAAAACACGCAAACTCCACACAGTCAGTCGCCTGAGTCGGGAATTGAACCTGGGTTTCTGGCGTTGTGAGGCAGCAGTGGTAACCACTGTGCCACCGTGCCGCCCATAATTGGCCCATAATTATATTGTGCTCTAACTGTTAACTCTGCTTCTCTCTCAATAGAAGCATCCTGCTGAGTTTCTCCAGCACTTTTTTTTGTTACAGTTGCAGCTTCCACAGTGTTTTTTTTCCCTCAAGGGTGCTTCTATATGGCCAAAATCATGGAACCGTGTAAATCTTAAGATGCGAAGCTTTTTAAGCGAGCGCCATTATAATGGATCTGAAGTGGGGAGATCATCCCAGAATGGTGACTCAGGGAACGGCGTTGAGTATTTGTAAACATCGGAGGGACTAACTATGTGGAGAAAGGCATGTATATGGCTGCTTAACTGCAAGTCGATCCTTTTTTCTCCCCCAATCAGGGAGATGAACAAGAAACTCCGAGATGAAAGGGATGCCTACGAAGCCAAGAAGCTGGTTAGTCTCAAAAAGCGACTTGTAATGCAGAGACGTGACAATTGCTGCTGCTGCTGCTGTTGCTTTGGCTGCTCTCCTGTGGGACCACGCTGTACTCCCTGGGCCCACTGTAAACCAGCGCAGCCAAACTCCACGCCTGTCCAGCTGTATCATTATGTGGGTGCTAAAGAGCAGGACGGATAAATACCAAGCCATTTAGTTTGCACAGTGTTGGTTACTTTCAGAGTGGGTTAAATCTGCTTGAACTCAAAGGAGTGAATCTCACTTGAAAAAATGTCAGGTCACCTTTTAAGATGGCTTCATTTTTCATGAATGTGAGCACACTATTTGCACTTGCTGATAGAAATTAGATTCTCCGTAGTCATAAGGATTGATAGTTATCAGTTGCAATGTGCAGCAAGGAACCGATCATAATATGACATCTTTGGCTAGAACAAATTTATTCCTGGATTGTGTAGCCTTTTTCTATCTATACACTAATTTTGATGGAAAGCTACACCGTTAAGATGTATTTTTGTATGTACATAATTCTATGAAAGAAATAGTTATAGCATCTGTTACTTTAATATTTTGCAATGTGAGGCCAGTTAGTGACCAAAGGTTTCAGCTGCTGCTACATCTTATAAACACAGTTTATAAACAGAGGTTGCTAATATGCTCAGCGATCACCGGTCCAGTTGGCGGCATGGAGTTAAATATCGGTGTGTTGATATTTAAGTATGTTAACATACAGGATGGAAGTTTTTACATGTATGTGTGTATACATGCATAGATATCACAATCGTTTATGAAGTGTTTCAAGAAACCACAAGCTGCTGTACTGATGGATGTAGTTATATGTTGTTACCAGTAGTGTTTCTGTGGCTATTTTTATACTTGGATGTTTTGGACATGTTGGGTAACCTAGAAGATGTTTTTTTTCTCTCTATAATTAGGGACCAATAAATCAGTTTTCATTTTCACCAGCAGATTCCTGGATAGGACAGTTTAAACTGATTTCCTCTCAGATAATGGGCACTTTCCTTTTGTTTCGATCTCCTTTCCCGTTGAAGTTTTTCTCTTGTTCTCTGCAAACAATGTAAATTTTGGAGGCCTCTGTACATCACCCCGTGCTGTCCCTATGCATCTTGCACACTGCGTTGGCTGTGCTAAACTTTGAGCTCTGTACCTGGGTGACCAGTTATGAGACTGTCCCACATTTGTCTGCATCCTGTAAAAAAAAAACTCTCCCTGTAGATCATTTGCTTTGTGTTTCCATTTAGGTCCTGAAATGAGTCTGCGAAACTCTGGACTCCAGACTGGCGATGGAGAGAGTCTCTTTTTGTTTTTGCTGTTGCCTTCAGGTCTTTGTGACTGGGGTATGGGCTCAGTGAGATTGAGGAGAAGGCATTGGAGCACCACAAACTGAGGCTGTGAGGGAGAAACTGCAATGGTGTGAGCAAGCCCAACCAGGGAACAGCAGCAATACTGGAACTGGACCAGAATGGAGAGAGAATAGGACTACAGGAGAGCAAGGGACCCCTATCTTCCAACCAAAGATTTTTCAGAGGCAGACAAAATATCACTTTTTGATGTCGCAGCTTTATACCAAATGCTAAAACATAATGACTCATTGTGCACAATAGACGTTTCCTTGCAACAAAAGACCAATTCTTCTTCCGACGTTGCTCAAAATTGATCGTGTAGACAGACAAAAGCCAAGCAAATTGTCACAAATGTCAATCGCAAGTTGGCTATATCAGACTTAGTATCTGAACTGATATGAACGCTGGGCCTCAAAAAAGATAGCTAGCATTTGGTCATTCAATGGTCATTTCGTTTTTCAGTGGTCTTTTGTTCCCCTCAATTTTTAGCATTTTAATTTCCCTGCACATCCTGACAATTTCCAGAAGGAGAGAAACACAAGACGGTGCTGGTGGTATTACATTAGCAAGGATAGAGGATTGGTTAACTAATAAAAGGCAGAAAGTTGAGGTACGGGAGTCATTTTCAGGATAGAATCAGAACCCCTACAGTGTGTAAACAGGCCCTTCGGCCCGACAAGTCCACACCGACCCTCCAAAGAGTAACCCATCCCCCTACCCTATATTTACCCTTGACTAATAACCTACACCATGGGTAATTTAGCCTGGCCAATTCACATAACCTGCACATCTTTGGATTGTGGAAGGAAACCAGAGCACCCGGAGGAAACCCACGCAGACACAGGGAGAATGTACAAACTCCACACAGACAGTTGCCCGAAGCTAGAATTGAACCCAGGTCTCTGGCGCCAAGAGGCAGCAGTGCTAACCAATGAGGCAGTGTGCTGCCCACAAATAGCAATATTTAACTAGTGAAATGACACTGGCATCAGTGCTGGGGCTACAATCATGTGCAATTTTTGTTCACACTCAGATGAGGAAAATGAATGTACTAGCCAGGTTTCTGGATGACACAAACATGGGTGGGAAGCCAAGTGATAAAGTTGACAGAGTCTGTAGAGGCCTATAGACTGGTTAAGCAAGTGGGCAAAAATGTAGCAGATCGAAAAAATGTTGGAAAATGCATGGTTGTGCACTTGGGCAGGAAGAATAGCAGAGCTGAGTATTATTTAAATGGTGAAGGATTGTCAAAAGCTACAGAAACTAGAGTTTGGAAGTCCTCGACAATAAAACACCAAAAGCTACCATCCAGTCCAGCAGGTAATCGGGACAGCAAATGAAATTTTGATGCTTATTCCAAAAGGAATGGAGTATCCAATAGGGTTGTTTTTTGATTTTTGTTTGCTGAAACTACTCAAGGCACTGCACAGACCACAACTGGAATACAATTATTTGTTTTGGGCCTGTATCTATGGAAAGTTACACTGGCATTGGAGGCTGATGAGAAAGTTCATTAGGCTGATACTCAACTCGGAGGACCTGTCTTAAGAGGAGAGGTTGAACTTGTTGGAGTTTAGAAGAATGACAAGGCAACTTTGTTGAAAGCTACAAGGTGCCTTAGGAGACTTCCCAGGGTAGGTGCAGAGAGATTGTTGCCCCTTGTGGCTGAATCTAGGACTAGATGGTATAATCTCAGAGTAAGCGACCACACATTTAAGATAGAGGTAAGGAGGAATTTAATCTCTGAGGGTAGTGAATTGTGGAATTCTTTACTGCAGAGGGCTGTTGATGTTGGATCTTTAAGGGTATTCAGGGCTGTCATAGACAAACATTTTAATGAGGAAGGGAGTCCAGGCTTATGGGTAGAAGGGAGGAAAGTGGTTCTCAGATCAGCCATGATCTCAATGAATGGCAGAACAGACTCTATGGGCTGAATGACCTACCTTAGCTCTGATATGTTATGGTTTTTTTTTTGAATACTGATTAATTGGATTTTGGATTCTTTGGCAAAGTTAGAGTCTGGCTTCACATACATTGTTGCTCCTTTTGTTGACCCTGTAGAGCAATGACCAAGTTCAATATGGCTGAATTTGCTCAAGTGGTTTGCTCAGAATTTTTTGAGGACCCTGAATTGCAATTGTCCAAAAAAAGTTCTTTGCCATCTCTGAAAGTGCTCAACTAGCAAGTTCATGTGTAAGTTCATCCTTTTATGTAAATAAGGGAACTGTTCCACAGCTGCATGTGTAGATTTTAATCAGAAATATTAGAAAATGACTATTTACTTAAAATATCCCCTTTCCCACTCTGGGGGTGAAATGAATGCTGTATAAATTCATTGCTCACTGTCTTGAAACTGGATTTTTTTTGCAACTTCAGATCAAGGAGCTACGTTACAAGGATATTTCCTCATCTTTGGAGATGGGGGAAGCAATTATTTCTTTAATTTGCCTCAGGTCACTTTCTATTTCTCTAGCGGTCTCTTGCAAACAATTATTCTTAATGTGTTGTATATAATTTACATTATTAGCCTTTAGATTCTTAGGTGAAAATGATTTGAATAACTTGTAGATTCAATCTCTAGCAATGAAGATTTCTGCAAGGAATTGTTTGATTGACAACAGACCAATGGGAAGGAAGAATATTACCTCAGAATTCTATCTTTTTATGAAACTTGGTTGTACAGCCTGTCATTTGGTGAATTCTCTCTGATCACAGAGTCATTAAGTAATACAGTCCATGCCGAACATAATCCCAAACTAAACAAGCCCCCGCCTGCCTGGTCCTGGCCCATATCCCTTCAAACCTTGTTGCTAACATCATTGTCAATTATTGTTTGTGTAGAGACGAAAACAGATAGTTAACTATTTTAATCTTTGGTGCTTCTTTCCCCCCTATGCACATTAAACTGTAGTTGTGTATAACCCTGCACTTTTTCCCTGAGGTTCAGTATTAATAATGGAATATTGATAGGTTTCTTCTAGTGTACTTGTGCTATCTATGTACTGATTCTTATGAACTGTAGCTGTGTCGCAATCAGAGCAGTGTGAACACTGTATACATACAACACTGAGCTCTCTGCCTGGCGAGTTACAATAGGAATGTTCTAAGGGAGTATCTACACTCCTGACATGCTTCAGATAAGTTTTAGAAAGTGCATAGGAGATGCAGGTTACCAACTGAGAACCATTGTTTATGAATCATGTTTGACTCAGCATGATTTTTGCATTATGTGGTACCAAACCCTAGGCAAGAAAGGAGGTTTGAACTCTCTCTGTCTCTGTCTCTCTTTCTCTCTCAGGTCACTGCTTTTTATAGCTCTCTTCTGCATACAATCCTCTCTCCAATTCTACTTAAAACTCAAATTAGATTTTTTTTTGTGATATCTTCTATATTTAAAATTCTGGATTGCTACTTTATCCTGACCAGCTACAGTACAACCTCAATTATCCGAACATCAATTATCCAAATTTTGGATTATCCGAACAAGATCTCACGGTCCCGGTGCTTGGGTAAACCACATTATCCGAACTGTCGATCTGAACAAAATACTTTCCACCCGGGTTGTTTGGATAATTGAGGGTGCCCTGTACAACACCCCACCCTTTCCAGTCATTTTAGAGAGAGCAGGTTTAGCAACTTTGACCCTCATGATCAAATTATAGTATATTAAAATATTCCTAATATCTGATACAATAGACATTTTGGGGTGGTGAATTGATTAGTTCAAGATCAAAATGATAAATTAAACTTATTATATAATTCAGGCAAAAAGTTATAAATGTGTAGTCATGCACATAAATATTAAAAATATATTGAATCATTTAATTGCAGAAAATGCCAAATTGTTAGTGCTAAAGTATGACATAGCGTGTAATTATTTTGATGAAGAAATTATAAATGAATACTGCTATGTATAAGATTATTTGAGGGAATCCCCAATACACTGGTCTTTTGATAATAAAGTTTTATGATGTGAACAAACTTTGCAATATTGTTTTAATTTGCAACACTTCTAGCACAGCTTTCGTCTGACACTAATAAAGGAATGAAATGTTTTTCTCAGCATTTGATTGGAAACAATGACAATTTGCATTTATCTATCACCTCCGATGTAGTAGGTCAGGAACTTGCATGAGTGTTAGCAAGTTTCTGCCAAACAAGGTATTAAATGAGAGAAATGCTTTAAGGAAGCATTTTTCAAAAATCAGGTAATCCATAAAATAATGGCTAACCTGCCTCACAGCGCCAGGGACCTGGGTTCAATTCCCGCCTCAGGCGACTGACTGTGTGGAGTTTGCACGTTCTCCCCGTGTCTGCGTGGGTTTCCTCCCACAGTCCAAAGATGTGCGGGTCAGGTGAATTGGCCATGCTAAATTGCCCGTAGTGTTAGGTAAGGGGTATATGTAGGGGTATGGGTGGGTTGCGCTTCGGCGGGTCGGTGTGGACTTGTTGGGCCAAAGGGCCTGTTTCCACACTGTAGGTAATCTAATCTAATAGGTCATGCTACAGCATCCATTTACTATTGAGGGGTAATTTTCTAGTATTGTGCTCATGGTCTTTGTCTCTGTCCTTGCCATTTAAACTAATGGCTAGATTTAATTGCATGCAGTACATAGCCATTTTTCCTAATCGTACTTTGAACAGGAACATTTCCCCATAGATGGTATGAAGTCAGCACACTAAGCCTGATTTTAATGTTGTGCATCAATGAGTGGACTTTGTAAGGTTTTAAATTGGGCTCATTAGTTCTGAAATATCAGAAACCTGTTACAGGCTGATATGGGATTCAGACGATTAATATATCAGATAATAGACAGTCATGACTGAATAGTCAAAGGGAATCAAGGGTCATTGTTAGAAACAGCATGTTGGTTTCCAATAAGTTGCAAATGTTACCAAGAAAATTCAAGGTGGAGAGATTACCTTGGGGGTGATCATTGACTCTTAGGAAGTCAAATTAAATTTGAATGTGGTGTGAATAAACTTGAAATTTTTACTGTCCCTATCTTTAGGTGTTTTAGCATGAACTGGTTAAAAGAAATGGGTGCTTTTTAATGCATTGGCGTATCAACTTGAAGCATTAACACTCCTCCTTCCACAGATACTTCCTGACTTGCCGAGTTTTTCCAAAATTTCATGTGTGTACTTCAAATTTCCAGGAAGTGCAATATTTTATGATTGGATCCTCTAATGCCTTGCTTTTGAAATGGACATATCAAACTCTTGATCATCAGTTTTTTACAACTGTTTTACCCAGCACTGGACCAAGTTTGTTCAGATTTTTGTGTTTCTATATATGTTCTACCCTGTACTGTTAATGATTTGAACTTATTCTTTTGAATCCATGTACTGTTCTCAGTTGAAGAATATTTCCTCTAATTATTTGCCAGAGTAGAATTGAGACATTAGTTAAGAGGTGTTTCGTGTTTTGTTCACTCTGTCATGGCTGTTGTCATTTGGTGAACATTGCTCAGAGGCACTTTTTTTTTGTTTTTTTAAAAAAAAAATGTCTACCCAAACTATCCAGCTGTAATTGCATGATACTACCAGAGTCCAGAGGACCGAACACTGAACAAATTATCTGCTTGAAACTGATGTGAACAGTTGGTTTGCAGTTTCCACCTCTCTGAAAATACCAGCATTAAATCTTCGCACTCCCTGATCACCATGACTTTCCTTAAGCATAGCAGTCTTCCTGTATATTTTCAATCGGATTTGGAAATGAAGGGTGTGGATTTGAATTGTGTAAAGCTCCGCCATGAAACTGAACTCTACTGAAGATGTTATTGAGACACAGGATTCTCTTATTCCCTTTCTTTTAATATTCACTTCTTCCATTCCTCAGCTTCATCCTGCCGAAATCTGGTCTGGAATCTCTTTCATACCAGAAATATTTTGACCTATTGAGACTTAGTGAAAAGTGTTCACTGTAACCTGCCTTGCGAATAGGAAATTTTGTCCATTTTGGTAGCTGTTTGCAGAAGGAATGGTGTCACAGACACTGGGAAACTGCGGGCCTTTTCACTCCAATTGTTTAAAAGGTTGCATAATGACCAGTGAAATAGTGGCATATACTTTGTCAGGACTTACACCCTTATCTTTTTAAAAAAAACACTAGCCCATGGGATGAGGGCATCGTTGGCCAGGTCAGTATTTATTGCCAATCCCTAATTGCCCAGAGGACAGTTAAGAGTCCACCACATTTCTATGGGTCTGGAATCACATGTAGGCCAGCCCAGGTAAGGATGGCATTTTTCCTCCCTAAAAGACATTACTGATGGGTTTCTCCAAAAATCCACAATGGATTCATGATCATCATTAGATTCTTAATTCCAGATTTTTTTAAAAATTCAAATTCAAATTTCACCATCTGCTGTGGTGGGATTTGAACTTGGTTGCCCAGAACATTACTTAGGTTTCTGGATTAACACTCCAGTGATTATTACCACTAGGCCATCCCTTCCCCTCACCCCCATTATTCTGTCATTTCAAATTAGCAAAGCCACTTGCCAGACAGCAATTTGCAGGTATTGGTGCCACTTCAGGCCAGGCTGTGTGACATACTAAGTCTTTTTTTAATAATAGTTCCAGTGGCACAAAACCTTGCTGCAATGATCAATACAGAAAAAGTGAGGGGGAAGTGATTGATTGGCAGAAAGACAGTGAGAGCCTTTGGGATGCTGAGGATGATTTTGCTTTTTTTTTGGTTTTGTTAAAATACATTATTGTCTATTGAGAATATTTAATGTTAATTCTTTTGCCATCACAGATTAATTGTGGCGGACTTGTTTTCACTTTCAGACTTCACCCAGCAAAAAGCCTCTGTTGAAGAGAGGTTCAGTGATAGGGAATTACCTGGTGGAAGACAAACCAGTCAAACGGTTAGACCTGTGCCAATGCAAATATAAGTGCATGCAATGAATTGTCCGGTATTGATGCAGTTACTTTTTTGTTTTTTTTGAGTTGCTGCTACTTCATCCATGGTATTGCATGATATCTTCATATAATTGCCTGCATCATGAACATTTCCGTGTGTGGCACTGCTGTTTCTGCAAGGCTTTGTGATTACTGATTCATGTAGCCAAGATGTCAAAATTGTAGATCATGTAACATCCTTCATGTGAAAAAAATTATAAATTTTTGAGGAGCGGGAAAATCACTCCCCTTGATGTATGATATTCCTTTGGCATTGATGCTGTCCACTATGTTGCACATGGACATAGTCGTATATAGGTCCAAACCCAGAGTAGACCAACACAACCAGATCCAGAACTCTGTAGTGCACTCAGGGAGAAATGTAGAAGGAAGGATATTTTGGAACAGTGTGACCCTAGTTTGTTCTCCAGTGCTTTCACAGGCTGTAGCGATAGGGTACAGGCTGTAGTGTAAGTTGCCCATTTATTTTCTCTTATTGTGAAATGACACTTGGTGACATGAGGAAACTTTTGTGGGGAAGCGATGTGTGGCAGTAAGTGCCTTCTGAGGAGCTGAGAGAGAGAATGTGAATGTTGCATTACTGAGCTGTGAGGAAGAAGAGGGTATACTGGGTATTTGGATCTCAGAAACAGTAATAGAGAGTTTGACCCTCCAAGACTGCTCCATTTCTCTTGTTGCCTCAAATTCATGGCCTTTGGAGGAAGAAATGTCAGATCCTCCTTCATCTTGTGTGAAAAGGTGGTTGGAGAAGTTTTCTCCTAAATGGTCTAACTCTAATTTTAAGCTCATGCCCCAACATTCCTACCACCGTCTGAGGAAATAATTTAACCACTGTATTAACGACATCTCAAAAGTCAGTCAGATTAGCCAGGCATGAGTGCAGAACCTTCTAACAAAGCCTCTGTCCCACTCCCTTCTTTTGACCAACCTCCTATCTACTCACATTCTCAGTTGCTCTATCCTCTAAAACAAAAGCAGTGATTCTTTTCTTCAAACAGACATCAAGATGAGTTCAAAACAGTGGTTAATATTTCAGATGTGATTATTTGTCAAGTCTTGGAACTCTTCTTGACGCTGTTAGTGCACCACCATTGCTTCTTTGGTTCAGATCCAGGCCAGACTAGATGAAGTGAATATTATTTAGGCTTTCCATATAAAAAATGAAACTAATTTTGGATAATCCACTGAACGTCTGGTATGTCTAGGAACATGGTACAGAATTACCCAACGTTAAGCACAAGCTTGATTATATTGGCAGTCTGGCTCTGAAAAAGTCAAGGAATGTCTTATTAGTAGATTAAGGATTGCTTTTGTGTAGGTAAAAAAATGAAGTAGACTGAGGTACTGTAGATCTATCTGACTTTGGAGATTTTCAAGAAGACTTCAGGTTCTTTGGAAGAGTTTATCTTCATCAGTCATAAGATTGTAAAACAACTTGAAGTGCCAATTGACTAGTACAGGATAGAACTTCATTCCTGAGTTAAACTTTTGAACATTGGAAGGTTATGTGGTAATTCTGCCAGGTTGTTTAGATCCCACAAGCTCTTAGATATTCAGAACAATTTGATTTCTGGCCAATTCTTAAAATGGTTCATGCGGCATCACTGAAACATTAAAATATTCTTATCCAATGTGTCTGCGAAATGGATTGGGCATACTGTGTGTTGGGTTAGCACCTGCCGGACACCTGATCCTGATTTATAAACAGAATTAACTAAATTTCTTTCTTCCCTCCCAAACAATCATGGTCTGGATTTTTTTATTATCTTGACTACAAAGAAAAATTGGAAAATCTAGCTGCCGGATTCCTGTTCAGTGCTTGGCTCTGCTCTGCTTTGACACCAGACTTGCATATGAGAAAAGGGTCTTTATTTCGGAATGACACACAACACTTGCTTAGCCTTTTCATTGTACTCATTGGATTGTAAGTTCTGCTAGGTATGTAGAATCACAGACAACATGATATTGGCTGGGCCTGGTAACATGGCCAAACCTGATTCTTACACTGGAGAAGTAGCAATTGTGTGCACAGGTATACTGAGCCAAGACCACAAATGTAGCAGCTTTATTCAGCATTTATGATGTTAATTAGGTATCTAACAGTGATTTTTTTTTTAAGAAGGTTTGTAGCTAAGGTTGAGGTTCTGGGTGTCAGTTTGCTTGCTGAGCTGGAGGACTCGTTTTCAGACATTTCATCACCATACTAGGTAACATCATCAGTGAGCCTCCGGTGAAGCACTGGTGGTATGGCCCACTTATTATTTATATGTTCAGGTTTCCTTTGGTTGGTAAGGTCATTTCGTGTGATGTCAGTTCCTGTTCTTTTTCTAAGGGGGTGGTAAATAGGATTCAAGTCAGTGTGTTTGTTAATAGCGTTGTTAAAGTGCCATGCTTCTAGGAACACTCACACATGCTCATGATGCCAAAAGGTCTGAGTAGTCTGGCAGTCCGTTCCGAGATGCCTTTGATGTAGGGGAGAGTGGCTATGGTTTCTGAATGCGTTTTGTCTGCTTGTTGGGGTTTGTTGTTAAGAAATCTGGAGAAATGACTGCCAGATTACTCAGATCTCTAGGCATCATGGTAGCCCATAAACTCATCAACACACTAAAACAGCAGTTAATGAACTCGAAAGACGTAATACAGACAACATGCCAAACTAATGTCATTTACAAAATACCTTGCAAGAACTGTAACAAACATTACATTGGACAAACTGGCAGAAAACTGGCCACCAGGATATATGAACATCAACTAGCCACAAAATGACATGACCCACTCTCACTAGTATCTTTACATACTGATGAGGAAGTTCACCACTTTGACTGGGATAACACACCCATCCTAGGTCAAGCCAAACAGAGACACGTGCGAGAATTCCTAGAAGCATGGCATTCCAACTAGAACTCTATCAACAAACACATTAACTTAGATCCCATTTACCAACCTCTGAGAAAAACAACAAACTGACATCATCACAGGAAATGACATCACCAACCCAAGGAAACCTGCATACATAAAATAGAAAGTGAGCCATACCACCAGTACTTCATCGGATGCTCACTGATGTTACCTAGTATGGTGATGAAACATCTGAAAACGAATCCTCCAGCTCAGCGAGCAAACTTACACCCAGGTATTTAACAGCTAATTAGGTGTACACTAGGAACAAAACTCAAAACTTGACTTGCCTTTGTGATTATTGTATCTCAGTCAAGTTTGCAAGTGAGTGGAGTGCATGGTGAAAAATGTTTCATAAACACCACCCATGTGAATTTATCGTCCAGGTCTACCCTCCCAAATGCTGTATTGCCTTTCTGGTGTTTTCCAGATTTAAATTGTCTTGAAACTCCCTCTCCACCTCCAATGTAATGAATGTACCCTCTTAAATCTGCTTTGTAATGTAAACTCAGGAGATGACCACTTTCTCTAGCAGCTCATTCCATACATGAACCACCCTCTGTGTGAATATTTAAGTTAATTCAAAAATTGAGCTATAATTTCAGTTTAAATGCAACGGCTCAAATATTCCACTTTCTCGGAAAATTTGGGTGCATCTCCATCATGACAGGTTCTGACCAAGTGAGGGGATGTTCGCGTGACTTCCAACCTCTAAGGTCACGTTGTGGCTTTTTTGGGTGCAGCAGAGATCCGCCTGTAACTGGAATGGAGAGACCACTTTCTCTGCAGGAAATTTAATCTTAGAAACATCCATGAAATGGCTTTGTGATATATTATAATTTCAAAGATTTGTGGCAGTTTATTAGCTTTTGGTTTTTAATTTTAACTTGGAGAAAAATAATCAATTGCAAATGCCTGAAACTTAGAGTCATAGAGATGTACAGCACGGAAACAAACCCTTCGGTCCAACCTATTCATGCCAACCAGATGGGCATTGGATAGGCATATGGAAGTAAGTAGGCTAGTGTAGGTTAGGTGGGCTTGGGTCGGTGCAACATCGAGGGCCAAAGGGCCTGTACTGCGCTGTATTTTTCTATGTTCTATATCCCAATCCAATCTAGTCCCACCTGCCAGCACCTGGCCCATATCCCTCCAAATCCTTCCTGTTCATATACCCGTCCAAAATCCTCTTGCAATTGTACCAGCCTCCACCACTTCCTCTAGCAGCTCATTCCATACATGTACCACCCTCTGTGTGAATATTTAAGTTAATTAAAAAATTGAGCTATAATTTCAGTTTAAATGCAATGGCTCAAATATTCCACTTTCTCGGAAAATTTGGGTGCATCTCCATCATGACAGGTTCTGACCAAATGAGGGGATGTTCACGTGACTTCCAACCTCTAAGGTCACGTTGTGGCTTTTTTGGGCCCAGCAGAGATCTGCCTGTAACTGGAATGGAGTTCTGCCTGGGCGGCCTATTGGGAGGCTTTTTGAATGCAAAGCATTAGTCACTCTCCCCCTCACTCCATTGCAACAGAGGCCAAGCAGGTGTTTTTGTGCAGCGTGTCTCCAAGGTTTGCATATGTCGACAGTGCACCTCTGCTATTTCCATAAATTTTAAATATATGTATATGTGGTCAACTCTTCCCTTCCTGACAGAAACTGTAGATGAGTTGGAAAATGTGTCCGTTTCCCATCTCTACCCAGCTGATTTACACTCCGAAACCAAGGGAAAGAAAGCAGAAAACCCAGCCATGGTGTACTACTCCTTCCCTAGACAGCCCTTAAAATGCATGAGAAATTGAGGTCCAAGTATGCAGGCTCAATGTCCTGCTCTCAATTGCATTACTGACTTAATTTTAAAAATGGTTGAATATCAGCAACAATATCAAATACAAGGTCCAAGGCCACATTCAAAAATTTGAGTTTTTTTTAATACAACACTCAGCTGCTAGAATTCGGAAGTAACCAATCCAACTCTTGGCTCTGGAATGTCACACTTTGCTATTTCAATGAGATTTATTAATCCATTTAAAATAAACAAGTTCACTTCTTGTCTAAAATTTCAAAGCATAATTTGAGATGAATGCGTTTAAGTTGGGTATACTGTGAGGTAATTTGAGGTACCCTTTTGAATTTTCCCTAAGTAACTGTGGTATTGAATCAGGTTTGGTTTTGTAACCTCTACTTCCCCT
Source organism: Hemiscyllium ocellatum (assembly GCF_020745735.1). Taxonomy (NCBI): domain Eukaryota; kingdom Metazoa; phylum Chordata; class Chondrichthyes; order Orectolobiformes; family Hemiscylliidae; genus Hemiscyllium; species Hemiscyllium ocellatum. The sequence goes on along the minus strand of NC_083418.1, from coordinate 25,649,660 downwards.
GCGCTTGGGTTACTTTTGTTATTGTTTATTGAAACAAGCTGCAATGACGCACATCTTTCCTTTCAAAGTACTTTCAGCTTTCCATAGGCTTTTGATGAAAAGTACTGCTGTCAAACCACCCTGAGCCTTGGATGTATCATTGTAAAATAGATATTTACATGGCTGGCATTAGCAAGTAATTGTTCAGATGAAAATGTTTTAAATTGGTAGGGTGACCAGACATCAAGATTTTCATTGGGTGACCCAGAATACCCAAACATTTCTGACAACTAGGTTCAAACGTTCCAATTTTTACCTTCTCCCATTTTTTTTTTTTGAAACAAATTTGGGTCTGAGAGGTGGCAGGAAAAGTCTATTAAGTTTCACACTTGTTCTTGTACACACCCATCATGTCATGTTGCCACAAAAAGTTGAGAATTTCTTTGGAGACCCAACAGGGTGGTGCAGGAAAGGACACATTTTGTTGTTCCCCCGTATCACCCTGTTGAATCTCCAAGAAAATTGTCACAATCTTTGTGGCACCAACAGTTTCAATGCTGATGATTTCTTTTCAGGTGATCCACAGAGGAGAAAGTGAGGACTGCAGATGCTAGAGAGTCCGAGTCAAACGGTGGCACGGGAAAAATACAGCAGGAGAGTTGACGGTCCAGATGAAGGGCTTATGCCCGAAATGTCGAATCTCTTGCTCCTCCGATGCTGCCTGACCTACTGTGTTTTTCCAGCACCATCCTTTTCAACAAATGATTTCCACAGGAGAGTTGTCCATTGTGACTGGCAGATGTAATCACATATCCTCCCATCTTCAACTGAGCCTCCATCTGAGCTCTGCCATTGGACAACCAATATGTCAATCATCATAGAGCCCTTGTTCCCAAGGCTTTTCAGTGATCCCTGCTTTAGAATTTTGAAAATCTGGTCACCCTATAATTAGCAATGTTATTTTAATTTACTTGCATGGAATAAGTTCGGATTTTTGTGAGTGTGTGTGTGTGTGGTTGGAATTAATCGTCAGACTTACCTGTTTGATTTTGCTGTATTTATTTCTGTATTGGTGCCAAATGCACTTCTGCATAGACAGCTTGTTGCTGCAGATCAATCTCCCGTCTCCACAGAGGATGTGACTTTGGAACCCAGCAAGAAGAACTGTCGATATTTCTCCAAGGAGACAGGCAGAGGAGACTCTGGTGATGAAGAGCTGCTTAGTCCAACATTGACAGAACACCACAGCCCTCTAGAGGAAACTGCAGACTGCAGGGTAGGTGGACTACCTATGCACACCTCAGAAGAGGAAGAATTTGATGAGGCCCCACTTTCACCCAGAGGCCAGCCTATTGGCATAGAAACAGCGGTGAGTAGAGGCAGCTGTACTTTACAGGTTGGTCACTCTTCTTAAATCTGCTTTTCTGGCAGCAACCCGAGCCCATAACAAACAATTGCCCCCATCTGAACTTCAGGCTCAACTACAGTTTATTTAAAAGAAAAAGGAAATTTGCTGAGAAAAGGGATGCAGCAGTTGAATACAATTAGGGATACATGACAATTTCACAATTTGCATTTAGTCTGTAGAGTTCTTAGTTTCAGGTAAGTGAATTTTATGCTGTTGTAATCTTGTTCATTTGTAAATACATCTGATGATAGTAGTTGGTTTATGGTACTTGAATTGAATAAGCATGATAATATACAACTTAAATTTATTATTATAGCTTTCATCTGTTGTAGTTGCAATGGAAAGAAATGCATCAATTATGCACCAGAAACACTCACTATTTCTTTCTCACTTTCTCTTTCTGTCTCTCTTTCTGTCTCTCTCTCTCTCCAGTATAGTCCAGGCTCCCTGCACCCAGCTGTGTACCCCAGCACTACTTTCAAATGCTGTGGGAGGGAAAGAAAGAAAGAAGGGCAAATAATAGCAAATCATTATTAATACTTTCTCGTATTTGTAAATATCTATTCACTTTTTTAGATCATAGCATCCCTACAGTGTGGAAACAGGCTTTTTGGCCCAACTTTTCATCAGCTGTGTGTGCAAGTCTGTGCAGCTCCAACTGCAAGAATGAAGGTTCAGATGTGAGCCACACTTGGTGCTCCATGAGATTTGATGAGCCAAGTTGTCATGTGAGCAGCTCCTGAACCATGGGCAGGCTAAGGGAACTTGAAATGTGCTTGCTACCTTAGCAATTGGTGTAAACCTTTTCCAGACTGCAATAGATTGTTTGTGCATCACAGCCAATACTAGTTCCTGATGCTGCATGGTGTGGTCAGGAATGCTTGGGACCAGGATTCACATTCCACACAGTTGGTTAATGCCTAAGGTTTACTGCATGTAGTGTCCACCAGTACTGTAAAGGTGTCTGTGTGATGGTATTTTCTTTGAAAGGCTTTCCCTTGCTCATGAGTGAAGCCTCCCTTCCTCTCAGAATGAACACTCATGCCTTCCCCTCCCGTTTATCTCACAGGTCCCTTTCCCCTTCCCAGCCTTGAAGAAGGGTCCTGCCCAAAACCTCAACTCTTGCTCCTCGGATGCTGCCTGACCCGCTGTGCTTTTTCCAGCACCACGTTTTATCAACTCTGACTCTCCAGCATCTGCTATCCTCACTTTCCCCTGTGTGGTAGCAGCCATTTTCAACTCCATTGCACACTTGATATTTTCATCACGATGAAATGAAACAGTGGATTCATTTCACTCAGAATCTCGGGCCCTTTGCCTTCTTCACTCTACTACCCCCCAGCCTTGCCCCTCACACTGTCTCTGCCTATTCTACCCTTCTCAACACTGCGTCCACTTCCTCTTCACACGTGGTCCTCCTTTACTCCACACTCCTCCATCCACCTCCATTCATTTCTTCACTGCCAGACGTGTAAATTAGATAACTCATCTTAGCCTCCTCCTGAGGTGCTCACCATTACAGATACCAGCTTCAGCCAGTTTGATTCACTCCATGTGATTATCGTACAATGGCTGAGTGTGACAGGACAGAGCATGGTCTCTAAAACCCAACAATAACCTGGCTGTAATAATGATGTCTTGGTGCCACCCTCTAGCCAAGCTGTTCCAGTACAATGCTGCCATTTGCCTGACAAAGTGGAAAAACTGCCCAGTTTTGTTCTGCCACCAAAAAGATGTCCTCCTACATCCAGCCAGCAACCTTCCGATGAGCCCACACTGGAAAGTCAGCCGTGTGGTGGAAGGTGCCATTGACAATACTGTCAAGCAGCACTTCCTTAGCCATGATCTGGTCATTGATGTTCAGCCTGGGTTCTGCCAGTACCATCCAGTCAGAAGGGGAGGAGAATGTGACCATGTTTTGTGGTGTTTGGCATCAAGAAACCTTTAAAAAGTCAATGGGTATCAGGGGACAGTTCTCCACCATTTGGAGTCATAGCCAGCAACGTGTACCATGTTAGAAGTCAATCATTTCTGTCCTAGGACATATTGTTGGAGTTTCTCAGTGATGTTCTCGGTCCAGCTATCCTCGGTTGCTTCATGACAGCGCTCCAATGTAATGTGAGAAATTGAATGGTTCATTGATAGTCTCACAATGTTCAGCATCCTTCGCAAACACTCTGTGCCATCAGGCAACGGGAATTGGACAACATTCAGGGCTGATAAGTGACAAGTAACTTTCATGCAGCACAAGTGCTAGTCAATGACCACTTCTAATGAGAGAATCCATATCCCATTCAATGGCATTGTTATTGTTGAATCCCCTACCATCAGCATACTAAGAGTTACCATTGATTGGAGACTGCTCTGACCAGCCACATAAATACCATAGCTACAAGGACTGGACAGTAGTTGGCATTTCTGCAGTGAGTAACTCTCTTCCCAATTTCCAAAGCTATCTATCCCCAAGGCACAAACTAGGAGTGTGACGGAATACTCTTCGCTTGTCTGGAAAATTGCAGGTGCATCCAAAACCTTTCGGAAAAAGCAATCTGCTTAATTAGTACCAAATTCACCAGGTTTAACGTTCGTTCCCTTCATCATCGGCGCATAATATTTACAGTGTACCATTTACAAGATACTTTGTAGCAACTCCCGAAAGCTCCTTTGACACACTCCTCAAACCCATAATCTCCTTTCTCTGATAAATGACACACTGATGCCCTACCCTCTCTCTGTTGATCTCCACTCCTTGCTTCTTCTCAATTACTATTTCTTCAAATAGTACCCGCTTCTCTGTATTAATACTTACTCCCCTCATCTCATCACTCTTTCCACCTTTATTTATCCCCATTTCTCATTTCTCTTCTCCACTCATCTCATCTGCAGTCCTAATCTCTCAATGCCTCTCCTCACCTTTTCCCTCTTAGAAATCATGTAGCTCTTCAGCTGATCAAGACTGTTCTACTAAAAATGTACTACCTATACTAGTCCCATTTTCCAGCAATATGCCCATGACCTTGAATGTTATGATACTTTTAAAAAGTACTTGGATGAGCACTTAAAGGTTGTGAGGTATCCTGCCTCTACTACCCTCCCTGGCAGTGCATTTCAGATCCCGTGTCACTCTCTGGGTGAAAAGGAAATTCCTCAAGTCCCCTCCTGCCTTTCACTTTATAGTTATGCACCCTTCTCCTTGCCCATTCAACTAAGCTGCTTTCTGATTACCCTGTCCATGCCCCTCTATCAGGTCCTCCTCCGCCTTCTCTTTCCAAAGAAACCAACCTAAGCTCAGTTTCAGTCTCTCTTCATGGCTGAAATGCAACATCCTGGTGACTCCCCTTTGCACCATTTCCAGTGCAATCACATCCTTCCTAGAGTGCGGTGAACAGAAATGCACACAGTATTCCAGCTGTAGCCTGACCTAAGTTTCATACAGCTCCAAAATGACCTCCCTGCTCTCATAATCTATGCCACGACTGATAAAGGCAAGCATCCCATATACTGCCATAAGTATCTTATTAATCTATCGTGCCACCTTCAGGGATCAATGGGCAGGTATCCTAAGATCCCTCTGAGCTTTCTCGCGTCTTGCCACTCATTGAGTACTCCCTTGTCTTGTCTTGTACCTTCTTCCAAAGTGCATCACCTCACAATTATCAGAAGTAAACTCCATCTGTCACTGGTCTGCTCCTCCTGTAGCCTCACACCTTCCTCCTCAACCACCCATCCAATCTTAAATACCATTAGCAAATGAACTCATCCATCTCTCCCATGTTCTATTCTGCATCATTTATCAATATTACAAACAGTAAGGGACACAGCACCCATTCCACTGTACACAGGGCTTGAATCACACAACCAGCTTGAGACCACCACCTTGTCTCCTATCACTAAACCTATTTCAGATCCATCTTTCCAACTTGCCCTGGAACCCATGTGCTTTAACCTCCTTTAACAGTTTTTCCATGTGCGAGCTTGTCAAAGGTCTTGGTGAAATCCTCAAACTATACCAACTGCCCATCCTCATCCAAACACTCGGTCACCTCCTTGAAAAAATTCCACAAGATCCCCGCCCTCTGACAAACCTATGAAGACCATCCCATATCAAACCTTGCCTCTAAATGGAGAAAATTAATTTTCTCCTCTGCTGTTTTCCTTCGCTCTGATGTTAAGCTCACTGGTTTTGAGTTCTCTGGTCTATCTCTACAAAGTCTCGCCTGGATGTACTTCCATGAATCTCCTAATTTCTCGATTCATCTCTGTGCCACTTTTCACAGCTGTCATTTATCACTACTCCCCATTATCTCTGCTTCATTACAGCGACCTTCACGTCTCCATTAAAATCTTTTCACCTCGCCTTCCCTGGCTGGCCATCCCTTCGCCTCACTTTGCCTGTCATTTCCATTCAACCTAATTTCTTCATCGGACCCCTATCCTGTCTTCTCTTTTCATCTCCTTCATCCCATCATGTAAGACTTTTCCATTCATATCCACACCTCTCCCCACTATACCGTATCTCGCCTATGCTCTAATATTGAGTGATATTCATTATATTTGAATTTTCAGCCTGTGTAGCAGAGAACCAAATGAAGTAAGACAGAGTGATTAACGCATCCTGCTTGAGCTGCATTTTTAGGCTAATAGTATTCACCATTATTAATCTTTGAAATTCACAACCTTTAAATGCATAAATCAAGGAATCGCTGCCCTGCTCCTTCAGAAAGTTGTATGATTATTTTCTCTTGCTGACAGCCACACTATTAAAATACATTGACTTGTGTCAGATTGCTGTACTTATCTGATACATGAGGACTAAACTTGTGTGAAGAAATTAGGGTTTGTCCATTCCAGTGTTTTGGCCGAGAGGAACTTCCCATGTAAAAGCCAATGGGCAATCATAGAATGCTTGCAGTGCAGATCAAAGCATTCAGTCCATTTGAGGCTGCACCAATCCTCTGAAATCAATCCCATCCATAAGCCCCCTCCCCCCCCCCCACAACTTTATCACAATTTACCATAGCTATCCCACCCAGCCTGAACACTACAAGGCAATTTAGTATGGCCAATCTACCTAACCTACACACCTTTGGACCATGGAAGGAGACCACAGCACTCAATAGAATCCCACATAGACCCTGGGTGAATGTGCAAACTCCACATAGACAGTCACCCAAGGCTGGGATTGAACCCAGATTCCTGGCAGCAGTGCTAAACACTGGACTACCGTGTCACCCATAGCCCCGTAGTTATGGGGAATTCATTGTTATTCTGTTTTTAATAAAGACCTTTGCAGCCATTTAACATTATCTGAGTTGGACTTAAATTGGTATATTAATGTGAAATTATCGGAAGACTCTTTCAAAATGAATGCTCTTTTATAGATATGTTAAGTCTTAATTTTGTTTTTAATAACACCATCTGGAACAATTGCATTTTAGTAATGACTTTTGCAAGGTTCTTTGGTTCATTGTATGCTTGCTATGTTTCCTTTGGGCTTTCCCACAGTATTAAACTCAAAGTATTATTTTCGCAACAGATTGTAGTTATAAATTACAATTTTCATGCGTATTTACTATTGGACAACTCTGGCATTTAATTTTAAATTTTATTGATAGAGAGAAGATAGAAAAGCTAATAAAAATGTCCAGTAAAAGTTGGTGTTGTCAAAATGTACTAATATGAGTCTATCAACTAATGTGTAGGTTATCTGGGAATAATAATAAATGTCTATCTATCAAAATGTGGGGGAGCCTGGGATATGGAGCTGTGAAAAAGTGGGATATCTGTGAATAGGGGGTTGTGGGTTGATGAAAGCTTGGTACCTGGAATGGATGGCATACGGATCTATAGAAGAGTTTGGTATCTGAGAATGGGTGAGAGTTAGGTATATGAAAGAGTGGAGAACCTGGGAAGGGTTTAGGGAAATAAGAGGACGTTAGATATGGGTCTGTAAAAGTGAAGGATACTTGAAAGGGTGGAATATAAGTCAAAAGAGGTAAACTGATACGTTTTCTTTCGTACTTTTTTTTTAATGCAGGAGTCTGAAGCATTGGGCTCTTCCCCTGACAGAATATTTAAAGTGGTGTTCGTTGGGAACTCTGGTGTTGGAAAGAGCTCATTTATCCATCGATTCTGCAATGACCGATTTCTCTCAGAAATTAATCCAACAATTGGTAAATATGAAACTTCTCACTGTACACTTGGAAAGAAGTCCCCTCCTTTAGCTTTTTTTTTGTTTATGAAGGATCTGAACTATACTGGAGTCCTGTTCAAACATCAAATGTGACCTTCAGAAGTGACCATTCTTGATTTGTGACCCTCAATTCCACATAATTGAGGCTAACACTTGAGTTCAAAATTGAGGGAGTGTTTCAATTTGAAAGAGTAATCTCTCCTGAGGAGGCAATAAATAGAGGCTTTTATTTGCCCTTCCAAGAAGACAAAAAGGATCCCCTGGCATTTTTCAAGGAAGAACTGGGAGGGGTTCCCTGGAGTTCTGATTAACATTTATTCCTTAAACCAACAAACAACTAGATTATCTAGTCAGCTTATTGTTTGTTTATTTATGTTTTTTTTTCCTCATTGGATGTTGTTCTTGGCTAAATCAGCAATTTTGGCTGTCTCTAAATGAGAAGGTGGTGGTGAGCCGTCTTCTTGAACTGCTGCTGTCTTTGTGGTGTACATACAAAGTGTTGCTGGGTAGGGAGATTCCGTACTTTGACCCAACAAGGTAAAGGAACAGTGATATAATTTAAGTCAGAAATGGCGTGTGTCTTGGAGGTAAACCTGTTAGTGGTTATGTTTCCATGCAGCTGCCACCCACCCCCCCCCCCCCCCCCCATATCAAAATAATGCTTCACAAATACTTCAGGCACATGTCAAAAATTCCTTCCACCTCCTTTTATATAATGGAGGTGTTCCACGTAAAAAGCAGAATGGAATCTTTGAACGTGATGAACCCTTGAATGCTGATGTTTGTTGTATGTGTAGCTATCATCAACTTTAAGTGTAGCGATATACAGGGCCTACTTGGGTTAATCATGGCAGAGAAAAGCCTATTTTCTGGTGTAACCAAGAGAGGCTGTTGTATTGACAAAAAGTAGTTTATTGCATGTTAGTGACTATTATAGGTTACATTAGATATTGTAACAGAGACCAAGAGGAGAACCTGGATGTTGGGTTGTATTTTTTTCATATCCTAAGCTGTTCTTTCCACAAGTCCAAATGCCGTCCTCTTATTGTTGATATTTAAGGCCTGCTCAGTATTAACCACTTCGGACTCTTGCACTCCAGTACAATGGAATCCAATGGCATAGTTTTAGGCAAAAGCAGAATTTGCTGGAGGAACTCAGCAGATCTGGCAGCATGGTGGAGAGAAAGCATTCTGGGTCAGGTGATCTTTGTTTAAAATGGGATACTGGTTGACAAATGTTGCCTGGTGGTGAATCAGAGCTTACCTTTCGAATCAGGTAGCAGTGGTTTCAATTCCCAGCCTCAAAACTTGGGCACAAAACCTAGGCAGACACTCAAGTGCAATCCTTGGGGAATGTTGCATCATCATAGATGCTGGCTTTTGAATGAGACCTTAAATCATTCAGCCTTCCTGCCTTCTCAGTGGATGTAAAAGATCCCCCACAAATATGAACACTGCAGTTGACTGTTAATTTGGAAGCAGATAGGAGGCACTGCCCCTAGGGATGTGTTTAATTAATGTTGAGATAGCCACAATGTACATCCCTGCCTCTGCATGCTCTTTTAGAAAATCTGTGTTGCTATCCTGGGATTCAATTGAGAGCAGTAAACCTAAATAATCCATCTTAACTTAATGAGACCAGTCTTGGAACAGTGTACTAGGGAAATGTGTTTTTTATGACCAACAAACAAAAATATGAAAATCATGTGCTGATCTGCTCATTGGGATCATTGGAGGTGACCTTGTATTCTTTGGTTTATGTGTGTAGTTGAGGATTAGTTAAGTATAACTCCTGCAGAATAAAACAATCCATGAAGGAATAGATTACACATATTCTATTAACATCTCTAATATAAGTGTTTGAGAGGATTAAATAGATTATCTATCCAACCCCGACCCCACCCTAATTCAGACTGTCTTCCTTAAATTGGTGATTTCCTTACTTTGCTTCTCTTCTCTGTGCCCCAGGATAAATTATGAACTGATTGGGTGGTGATTTGAAAGGTCCATTTGTCACCCTGTCACTTTGAAATGTTTTCATTACTGCATGAACTCAGATTCTGCTTCATGTAAACTGATGGTATGGGAATTTCTCTGTTTGTCCAAAGACATGAAGAAGTTGATATTAATCCAAGATTTGACTTGTTATAACTTTGGTCAATTGACTCTATTCTCTCCTCTAACTCAGAAGGTTGGGAATTTATTAATGAAACTTATCAACTTCAGTCCTAAATCCAGATTGACACTTGGGGCTGAATTTTCACTTTGGGAGTGGGAAAGAGGAGCTGGAACTGTTTGCAGCTCCTGAATTGGACAGTAGGGGAAACAATTACTCTTTGACTGATTTGGAGATGCCGGTGTTGGACTGGGGTGGACAAAGTTTAAAAATCACGCAACACGAGGTTATGGTCCAACAGGTTTAATTGGAAGCACACTAGCTTTTGGAGCGAGGTTGTGTCCTCCACAACCACCTGATGAAGGAGCGGCGCTCCGAAAGCTAGTGTGCTCCCAATTAAACCTGTTGGACTATAACCTGGTGCTGTGTGATTTTTAACTCTTTGACTGAGGCGCTGCTTTAATTGCCATGAGACAGGTGGGCTCCTGACTGAATTCAAGATGGCAGGTTGGGCCCTGTGAAGGCTTTATCACAGAGTAGCTACCACCAACCATGAATGGTAAATAATTGCAAGGACCTTTCAAGACGGAAGCAGTCTTCCACTAGCTTTGTTTGAAATCATAGTAGTGTACTTGCAGAATGAAGTCAATTGGCTTATCACACTCTTCAAAGGAGCATCATTACCTAATACCAATCTCCTACTTCTTCTACATACCCTTACACACTATTTCTGTCCAAATAATTGTCCAATGCACTCTTGCACTCTTGCCTGCCTCCTCCACACTTGCAGACAGTAAATTCCATATCCCAACTGTCATGTTTGTTATTGTTGCAAATTTTTTAAAGCCTATGCCTTCTCGTTCTTATTCCTTCTGAGAACATGAACAGTTTCTCTCTATACAATCCATTTGTCACTTTGAAAACCTTGATCAGGTTTCCTCTTGTCCCTGTAAATCTTGCCCTTCTTATAAATCACTTCTGCCAGAGTCAAGGATGTCTCTGAGAAGGTACAGGATATTCGGAAAGGAACATGTGAGCAGCCACAGATCGTGATCTTTATGATACTAACAACATGGGCAGACGGAGAGATGAGATCTTACAAAGGGAATTCATGGAATTAGGTTGAAAGTTGAAAAACAGGACCTCTAGATTTGTAATCCTGGGATTATTCCCTGTGTCATGTGCTAGTGAGACCAGAAATAAGAAGATAATAGAGTTGTATGTGTGCCTCAAAAGCTAATGTAGGATGGAGGGTTTCAGATAACTGGATCATTAGGATCCCTTCCAGAGGAGGAAGGACCTGTACAAGGAAGGCACCAAGATTGTCGCAGGCAGGTTTGCTTCGGTCACTTGGGAAGGTTTAAACTAATGTGGCAGTGGGGTGGGAAACAGCAGTAGGTCAGCACATTGAGTGATTGTAGAAAACGTCGATGTTAAGTAATAAGAAAAACAGGCTGGACCAGGTTAACGAAAATGGTGGGACAGGCAATCTGAAATGTATTTACTTTAATGCAAGGAATATAATAGGAAAGGCAAATGAACTTTGAGCTTGAGCTTCGTACATGGGATTACGCTGTGGTAGCTATTACAGAAACTTGGTTCAAAGACACTGGGTTACGGGTGGCACAGTAACTAAGTGGTTAGCACTGTCACCAGGGAGCGGGTTTGATTCCACACAGTTTCTCCCTGTGTCGGCTCCGAGTGCTCTGGTTTCCTCCCACAGCCCAAAGATGTGCAGGTTAGGTGGATTGGCCATGTTAAATTGCCCACAGTGTCCAGGGATGTGCAGGCTGGGTGGATTAACCATGGTGGGGAGTGGGGTAGGTCTGAGTAGGATGCTCTTTGGAGGGTTGGTGTGGACTCGATGGGCCTACTACCACACTGTATGGATTCTAATAGAAAGGCAGGACTCTCTCAGCTCAACGTTCTGGGATTGAGATGTTTCTGGTGAGATAGAGGGGATGTAGCAGGGGTGGGGGAGTCCCGTTACTGATGAAGGAGAATGTCACAGCTGTACTGAAAGAGGACATCTTGGAGGGTTCATCCAATAAAGCCACGTGGATGTAACTCCCAGAATAATAAAGGTGTAATCATTAAGGTGGGATTATATTATAGGCCTCCCAGTACCCAGTGGGAGATATTGGAATAGATACATAAGCAGATCAAGGAAAGATGTAAAATCAACTGTGTATTTGGTGTACTGTATGCAGTTCTGGTTGCCACTCTATGGAAGGTCTGGAGGTTATGGAGAGGGTGCAAAAGAGGTTTACTCGGATGTGGCCTCAATTAGTGTATATTACCTATAAGGAGAAGTTGGACAGGCTTGGATTGTTTCGACAGAATTTCAGAGGCTGAGGAGTGACCTGGGAGAAGTACATTAAGTTACTAGAGGTGTGAATAGTCAGTCTTTTTCCCAAGAAGGATATCTCAAATTCTAGGGGCATAGTTTTAAAGTGAAAGGGGGGTAAGTTTAAGGGAGGTGTGCAAGGCATGTTTTTACACAGAGGGTGCTAGATGCCTGGAACATGCTGCTCGTGAAGGTGGCAGAAGCAGATACGATTACAATATTTAAATGGTATTTAGATAGACACATGAGCTGGCAGGGAATAGAAGGATAAGGGCCATGTACAGGCAGATGGGATTGGTTTAAAATAACATCACAACGCAGACATGGTGGGCTGAAGGGTTTGTTCCTGCGCTCTACTGTTCTATGTCGTTTGTGGAAACCGGACCTATTGGATAATCTCAGTCAGCTTCCCCTGCCCCCCCAACTTTACAAACCCTAACAAGACTTTTAATGAGACTAATTTGGTGACTACTCATGGAGGTGGACAGCTTATGCCAGACTCAAAAACCTACCTTGTCCAAAATATCTGACACTGGTATCTGGAAGCCTGTGTTTTCGGGGCTCTTTGTCTTCGTTCACACCTCGGCAGTTCCTGATGTTCCCCCCCTCAATGTCATATTTGAACTAAGCCGTAATCTGCTCACTCACACTGTTACAAATTATTTCAAGACTTGTTTTTAAAAGGAATTGTAATTTCTCTTGATGTCTTTGCCTGAATTTATCTGTTAATCAATACCTCCCAAAATGATTACCTTGTAATCTTTCTCATTGCTGTTTCATATCTTGGCATATGTGTAAATTGCTAAATGCAGTTGTTTTTAAAGTGATTCCGTGAATGGCAATACTTTGGGGGAGTGGAGCAATGGGAAAGGTGCTGTACATATGCACACTTCTTACTTGGTGTCCCATTTTAATAAATAGTTCCAGAAAGTTAACAAATACATTTGGCATGGATGCTTTAATCAGTGAACTAAGAAAAACACTACAGAGTTTTGACTCCATTGTTGTGTAACATTCATCACTTTCTGTCTGGCTGAGGAATAAAATTTAGATGGGTTAAAATAACTAGACAACATCATTTTTCTCTAACCAATGGTGCCAGAAACTGATTTTTTTTGTGCCATTGTTTTCAATGTTATATTTTCCATATTCTCGAGTCCATTCTTCAAGCTAACACTAACTTTGCTTTCAATTTCTTCTCATGAAGGATAAAATGTTGTTCCCCCACAGGTTTAGTATTCTTGTAATTCTATCCAGATGGAAAACTTCAACAGGATGTCTCTCTTTTTGGTGATGTTTATGAGTGTTTATTTTCTTTCCGTTGTCAGGCATTGATTTTCAAGTGAAGAGCTTGGTTGTAGACAAAATCCGTGTGGCATTACAGTTGTGGGACACTGCAGGGCAAGAAAGGTAACTGGCCTGTGCTGCTTTTCCTCTGGATAGCATATCATTTATAGGGGAAATTTAGGGGAAACACGTACATATACCTTTCAGAATGAACCTGGCTGACTTAAAAGCAACATAGTTTTATATCCATGCTATGTTGCATCAGAGAGCAAAAGCTCTTTCTTTCAATCTGTGACCAAGACCATTTTAACACATGAATTGCTATGGTTTGCAATTTGACTGCAATCTTGGTCATTGTTGTGAATAGTTGGCCATGATTTGGAGGTGCCGGTGTTGGACTGGGGTGTATAAAGTTTAAAAATCACACAACACTGGGTTATAGTCCAACAGGTTTATTTGGAAGCACTAGCTTTCAGAGCAATGCTCCTTCATCAGGTGGTTGTGACCATTATGTAGTCTTCTGAGCTTTTCTAAAATAAGGTTGTATATCTTAAATTGAAAGCTGATGTGTTAAAGTATTTGATTGAAAAACTTGCAAGTACAAGTCTTAGTTTATCTTATGTATACACATTTACCTTACCATCTTCTGCTATATTGGTTGATCAGTGGTTTAATGTCATACTGATAATCTCATCAGGAGTTCTCTTTTAAATGTATTTGATCTACAGTATTCTCACAATAAGAAATGTAGGGTGCTGTTAGAGAAATTAGTTACAGTTGATTAACAAGCAACTTCTGTTTAGTTTTTGTCCAGTTAATGCTATTCAGGTGACAAGGGAGGTGGTATCTTCGCTACCTTTTTATGGAGAAGTACAAAGTAAATTCTGGTTCAGTTATAGAGTCATATAGTGCAGAAAGAGACCCTTCAGTCCAACTCGTCCATACCGACCAGATATCCCAACCTAATCTAGATTAGATTAGATTACTTACAGTGTGGAAACAGGCTCTTTGGCCCAACAAGTCCACATCGACCCGCTGAAGCGCAACCCACCCAGACCCCTACATATACGCCTTACCTAACACTACGGGCAATTTAGCATGGCCAATTCACCTGACCCGCACATCTTTGGACTGTGGGAGGAAACCGGAGCACCCGGAGGAAACCCACGCAGACACGGGGAGAATGTGCAAACTCCACACAGTCAGTCGCCTGAGGCGGGAATTGAACCTGGGTCTCTGGCGCTGTGAGGCAGTAGTGCTAACCACTGTGCCACCGTGCCGCCCACTTAGTCCTGTTTGCCAGCACTTGGCCCATATCTCTCTAAATCCTTCCTATTCATATACCCTTTTAAATGTTGTAATTAAATGTTGTTACATTGTGATGTCTTCTTTCAAGGTTTCGCAGCATAACCAAGCAGTATTTCCGCAAAGCTGATGGTGTTCTGGTGGTGTATGATGTCACATCCGAGACTTCATTCACTGCTGTCAGGAACTGGATGATCAGTGTTCAGGTAGGAGAATAGAGAATGTGCTGTTATTGCTCTTCTAACACCAAAAACCCTTATTGAAGATTTGATAGATTTTACGCTTACTTTTGGCAGGAGGTGGTGGAAGAAAAAGGGGTCATTTGCTTTCCCTCTGAACGGTTTTATATTTGGAGGCAGTCTGGCACAGAATTGTTAGTGTGGCATTGTGTTCTGAGACAAAATGGTAGAAATTGGCTGACACCTATAGTTATCCACTTAGTGAGTTTTGAATCTGAGAAGTAAATTAAGAAAACAATAATCAGAGGCTAAAGATCCTCGGTCTTTATCATTTGCAAAATAATTAAATTAGTGGCTAAAAGCCTTGAACCATTGCCATCACTTGCATCATCTCATACAATGGTTTTAACGATAGAATGTTTTGAAGTGCTTTGCAAAAATGCGATTGTTTTTTTCAAAAGGGTGACAACCCAAAGAGGAGGCCATCAGAGTGGTGCAAAAGGTTAGATTGGTTTTAATGATAGATTTAATGATGATGTAGCTGGAGACAGGGAAGGATTTAAGGAGGGAATTGTAAATCATAGAATCCCTACACTATGGAAGCAGGCCATTGAGTCCACACCAACCCGCCAAAAAGCATCCCACCCAGGCTCTTCCCGCTACCCCATCCCTGTAACCCTGCATTTCCCTAGGCTAGCCAAAACATCCCTGAACACTATGGGCAATTTAGCATGGCCAATCTGCATAACATGCATGTCTTTAGACAGTGGGAGGAAACCCATGCAAACATGGGGAGAATGTACAAACTCCACACAGATGCTCGTCTGAGGCTAGAATTGATCCCAAATTCTGGGCGCTGTGAGGTAGCAGTGCTAACCACTGAGCCATTGTGCCGCCCCCAATGGTGAACCATACTGGTAGAAGGTACAGTTGCTGACAGGGGTGAAAGAAGGGGCGAATGCAAAAGACAGAAACCAAATGGAAAGTTTTTTTTTTAGAAATGCCTATACACCTGAAGAGGATTGAGAGAGAAGGAAGATATTTAAATCAAGAATTTGAATTTGAAGAGTTGGAAAACCAGAACCTTTCGTAGATTTGCAGAGGGAGCAAGGGGGAGATTGTGCTGCTTTAATTATATTTTGAATACATTGATGTTTACTGTTTCAATGTCACTTCCTGTTCTTATCTAGAACTTGAAACCTTAAGAACTTTGCTTTCAATTTCTACCCCTGTTCAGAAGACCATCTCTGACTTGTCCCTTCCTTAAGTTTTTTTTTTGTTTCCATTCTGAGGACAGATTATCAACAAATAAGTCACTGTAAGCCCATTGACTCCCACAGTTAACTTGAATGTTCTTCCATATTATTTGCTTCCTGCAAGGACTCTATTCCATATTCCATGCTCCAGGTTTATCTGTATTTGTTACAACATTGTAAACATTTAATAAACTAACGTCCTTAGTAGTTTATCTAGTCATTTAAGTTATTCTTAGAAGTTATGTTTGAACAAAATGTTAAAAATTTCTGACGATGTAAGTTTTGTCTACTAAATTTTCTAAAATGGGCAGTGTGGTGGCTCAGTGGTTAGTACTGCTGCGTCACAGAGCCAGGGACCCCAGTTTGATTTCTGCCTCTGGCAACTATTTGTGTGGAGTTTGCACATTCTTTCCATGTGTGCGTGGATTTCCTCTGGGTGTTCTGGTTTCATTCCACAGTCCAAAGATATGCAGGTTAGGTGAACTGGCCATTGAAAATTGCTCGTAGTGTTCAGGGATGTGGAGGCTGGGTGCATTAATCAGGGGAAATATAGGGGTAGGGGGATCGGTCTGGGTAGGATACTTTTCGGAGGGTCAGTGTGGACTTGTTGGGCCAAATGGCCTGTTTCTACATGTAGGACTTCTATAAAATAGTTGAATACTCTTTCCAGCTCTGAAAACCTGGACTGAGAACAAAATAAATTGCCCTTCTGCTGATATAAAACTTCTTCTTAATGGAAACCTGTTTGTCACCTCTAATCTGTCACAATCTCTGAATGTCATAAAAGGTCAACGCTGTAAACATTTAATCAATTAACACCCAGGTAGTTTATCTAGTCATTTAGCTTACGTCATATATTTTCTTATGTTTAAACTCAAGGTTCAAAACTTCTGACCTCTTTTAAAAAAAACTTCTCATTGAACTAAAGCTTAAAAACCCACTTAGGGCAAACTTAAAATTCATATTCAAAATGATACAATAACATAAAATATTATCACAAGAAAGCACAGCTTCACACAAGGAGCCATGGGTGGTGAGTAAAGGGACATTGTTTGGCATGGAGGATATGAAAGGTCATGCAGGTTGATTGTGGGTATATATTAGTGATGAGGTGATCAGGGACCATGACTTTTGGGGTGGGATTGGTAGGTGGGAGCTGTTGCTTGGCATGGTTTGGGGGTTGCATGGGGGGTCATGGACATTAGGTCAGGGTTGCATTGCTTGGTGGGTGACATAATTTGGCATGGACTTCATGAAGGGCCTAGATGGAGCTTAACATAGTTTGGCATAGGAATCATGACCTTTTGACCTTACCTTTTCAAAATGTTCCCTCAGCCACATGATGGTTCTTGACATGGTGAGGCATTACAAATCACAAGTCCTTTAAAGCTTCATGAAAGTTGCTAGGAACTAAGAGTTATCTCTTCTCACAAAGAAGCAGACCACGTTGGGAATGCAGGCTTGCGACACTAATCTGCCTGCATCTTTACTCTGCACGAGTGAAAATCAGGAACAGGGTCATAACTGGATCCTAGTTGCTCATGACTCCTTGAATATTCAACCCAAAAACTGTTTCCATCTCCATAGAACTGCCAGACCTACTGAGTATCTCTGCCATTTTCTGTCCTTATATCATGTTTGCAGAATTCACTGTGTATTTTACTTTGTCAAAGTATATTTGGTTTTAAACTACATCAGAGTTGAGAGGAGAGGATGCTAGTCCCATTTACTAACCAGCCTCTTGAGATTGGAGGGCAGGAGGAAAGATTTGCTGAGGACTGAGGAGGATAAATTGCTTAACTCAACAAGTTGTTCTTGCTTGGAACTCTTTCCTAGAAAGTTGAAAATGCTCCATCATTGACCATATATAAAACTGGGATATGCAGACTTCTGGTCTTTCTCAGTGAATTAAAGGATATGGGGGAAGTGGGGAGGGATAGGTGGTAGGCAGTCAAGCAGGAAAGTTCAATGTTATTTTTGTTCATTGTTGGGATGTGGCTTGGCTGGCTGGGCCAACATTTATATAGTCCACCTCTAGTTGTCCTTGGGAAAGTGGTGGTGAGTTGAAGCCCTCTGTAATGTTGAATGGTGGAGTTTGCTGGACGAATCATGTTGTCTACACCTGCTCATATGTCTTATGTTCAAACTCCCTTTGCTCCCATCTGATGTGGAGATCCTCTGGGCGTAGATTTGATTGATGGGAAATTATATCACACCAGCTAATTATGCTACTGTGAGACTTCATTCAGCATTTGTGACTCATTTTATACTGACCTGTCTGCTTTATCCAATTATTGGATTATAGAGACGTAGATTTATATTATGCAGAAAAGGCCCTTCAGCCCATCGAATCTGAACCAACACAACTATCACTAAAGATGCAGTAATCCCAATTTCTTGCACATATCCATATCCCTGAATGTTATGATACTTGAAGTGCTCATCCAAATTTTTCGTGAAGATTGTAAGGATTTTGACCTTCCCAGGCAGTGCATTACAGGTTCCCATCACACAGTGGAAAAGGATTTTCCCACATCTTTGAATCTCCTACCCCTTACTCTAAAACAATGCCCTCTTGTGACTTTTCCATCAACCAAGGTGACCAGCTCTCTCTTCACCCTGTCCATATACCTCACTATCTTATACACCTCAGTCATGTCTTTCCTCAGTCTTCTCTGCTCCAAAAGAAAACAATCCATGCCTCTTCTTTACAGTTCAATTTCTCCATTCCAAGCAACATCTCTTGTGAACCTTCTCTGTACCCTATTTGGTGCTAACACATCCTTCCTGTAGTGACGTGACCAGAACTGCACACAATATTCCAGCTGTGGCTTGACTAACGCTGTGTACAAACTGCAACATTTCCTCTTTGGTCTTATACTCTCTGCCACCACTGATGAAAGCAAGCATCCCAAATGCCGCCTTAACAATCCTATTCATATGCTCTGCCTAGATAATCTAGGTTTTGGAAGTGGAAATTAAAATAATATAATTTATTTCCTTCCCAAATAAAGGGAGTTTCTTATTACTGTTCTGATTTAAACAGGAAGGAATGGATGAGAGGGCAGCTATTTGTCTACTTGGCAACAAGGTAGATGCTGTAGACCGTGAACCACGACAGGTGTCCAAAACAGAAGGTGAAAGGTTAGCAGAGGTATGTAGAACTTGAACTTCAAGCCTGTGACCACACTTTGGACTATCTACTCTGCATCCAATGTAAAGAGCACTAAAACCTGTGGCACTATCATTGAAACCTGTGCCAAGATTGGTGTAACAGTGGGATTAATATTAGTTCACCTTAATCCATTTTTTGTGTGTTACTTATTTTGATTATTTTCAGATTGTAAATTGACATCTAGCTTTTGGACGTTTTCAACCTCCTCCGGTTTTGTAAAAGCGCCAACTGCCTGAGATTCATACAATTTATGGAACCGCAAACATAATTATTTGATCTACTCCCAGTTTGGGTTCATGTAAGCTCAGGACCTATTTCTCAGCAGCTGTTCAACCATATTCCTTATTACACTGTACACAATGGTCAGGCTAAGGAGCAACATACTCTGTGCTCACAGGTTTCAAGCCCATAGTAGTACACTGGCATGTGACTACTGAAATAAAACAAAGGGCTGTAGATGCTGAAGATCTGGAGTAAATAAAATTGCTGGAGAAACTCAGCAGATCTGGCAGCATCTGCAGAGAGAAAGTAAATGTTTTGAGTCCAGTGACCGACTCTTCATTTCTGAAGAAAGGTCACTGGGTTTGAAACATTAAATCTGTTTCTTTCTCACCACAGATGCTATCAGACCTGCTGAGTTTCTCCAGTAAATTCTGTCTTTGATACTGATATGTAATCACTGAGGTCATAGTGGCATCACACCTTACCACATAGGTATATTCATTAAACCATGTCTTAACAATAATGAGCATAGAATAACGATTTTCTCTGTTGTTTATACCATCTTAAAAAAAATCAACAGCGGTGAACGAAATACAAAATTCTGATCACCTTACTGAGAGAAAAAATATTGTGCAGTTGATATAGTTCAATCTTTGTACAAGCTGCCTTTATGACTATTTTCATTTTTAAAAAAAATTAAGTCAGTACCTAGAAAATTACTGATGAATTTCATTATGAAGTCAGGAGAAACATCTTTGCAGAGAGATTGGTTAGAATGTGAATTTTGGGTAGTTACATGTAATGGTTGAGGTGAATAGCATTAATGCCTTTGAGAGGAAGCTAGAGAAGTAGATCAGGGAGAAGGGGGCAGATTATGTTAATAGGGATTAATGAAGTAAGTAGAATGGGAGAGGTCTCATATGAAGTAAAATTACTAGCATAGATTAGATAAACCATTCTATAAAATCTTTTTGAAGTCTCAATGACGAATACTGATCCAGTGAAGAGAGCTATGAGGATTCGATATTTGAAGTTGACAAGATGTACTCTTAGTTTGTATTGATTAGTGCTGACTTTGTTCTCTGTTATGGGGATATTAATAACGCCATGTTTATTATTCTTCCCAATTTGCCTGTGGATGTGGTGCTGTGTTGTAATGAAATGTGAATTGGTGAAAATACAGTATAACTAAATCTCACTTTGGAAGTTACTGACTTTAAAATATATCCCGGGGACCACTTAAAAACATCAATTGTTTAATAGTCAATTGTAACCAAGTATACCCTGATATATCCAATCTCATGTTAATTACTGAGGATGTTTAGCACAAAAACAGCTATTTGGAAATATTAATGTATTTGTAAGGAGACATTTGTTCTGTCAATTTTATATCTCACATGAAAAAATGAATAATACATTTTTTTTCAAATTAGGAGTATAATGCAGTATTCTACGAATGCAGTGCCAAATCAGGGTACAATGTAATGGAACCACTGATGCATGTGGCAAGGTAAATTATCATTATTTCCTTAACATTATTTATTTAAAATATGCTTGCTTGAATGAATAAAACAGTCAAAAATCTATCTGTGCTTCCACTATGAATATCAGCTTTACCATTGGTAAAGAAATGAAAGAATGAATAAATATTATCCAGCATTTCCTAGTCTATATATATTAAACTCTTCAACCATTTAAGTGTACCATGGCCTCCTCTGGCATCCATATGAGAAAGCAGGCATGGCCTTAGTTTAATGTCTGATTAGAAAGATTGTACTTTTAAAAGTGCCATTTTCTGTCAGTACTTCACTGGAGTATCAGCTGGTTTTTGTGTTCAGGTCTCTGGAAAGGGATTTGATCCCAAGCCTTCTGACTTTGGTGGTCACCAGTGCTGACATTTCAAAGTTGTTTAGCCTTCACGTCAGTCAATAGCCAAATGGACATTATATGCTGCTTATGAAAAGAAAGTTTGAGAATTCGGATTCTTGTAGCTAATGAAAATGATGCTTTAGCAGCTCTATCTTTCCAGATAAATGTAATATTTTGCCAATGTGTGCAGGACATGGGTGCAAAATTACTGAGTGTTCTTTTTAATAATAAGTAGGCTTTAATCAATTTATTTTAATAAATTTTAATACTACATTCCGTTTCCGACAATGTATTTTTATTTAGGGTTTGGGATCGAATTTGTCCTGAGTTTAATATTTTCCAGCTACAGGCTTTGTATATTCAGAAATAAAGATGATTTATTTTCAGGTGCATGCCACAGGAGTGGTAACACAATGTCTCACACATCATTACGTACAGATGAAGCATAGTGGAAAGGTTCAATGGCTGAATGACCAACCTTTCTCTAATTTCTTATGCTCACAATATAATAGGTTCATAGAGTCATAGAGGTGTAAAGCACAGAAACACACCCTTCGATCCAACTTGTCCAAGTCCACGAGATATCCCAATTTAATCTAATTGCTCTTGCCAGCACCTGGCCTATATCCCTCCAAACCCTTCCTATTCATATACTCATCCAGATGGCTTTTAAATGTTGTAATTGTACCAGCCTCCACCATTCCCTCTGGCAGCCCGTTCCATACATGTACCGCTTTCTGCATGAAAATGTTGCCCCTGAGGTCTCTTTTATATCTTTCCCCTCTCACTCTAAACCTATGCCCTATGCACTCCCCCACCCCAGGGAAAAGACTTTGTCTATTTATCCTATCCATGCTTCTCATGACTTTATAAGCCTCCAGAAGGTCACCCCCTCAGCCTCCGACGCTCCAGGGAAAACAGCTCCAGTCTATTCAATCTCTCCCTATAGCTTAAATCTTCCAACCCTGGCAACATTCTTGAAAATATTTTTTGAACTTTTTCAAATTTTACAACATCTTTCAAATAGGATAGAGACCAGAACTGCACACAATATTCCAAAAATAACCTAACCAATGTCCTGTACAGCACACCATGACCTCCCAACTCCTGCACTCAATACTCTGACCAATAAAGAAAAGCATACCAAACACCGCCTTCACTATCCTATCTACCTGTGACTCCACTTTCAAGAAGCTATGAACCTGCATCCAAGGTCTCTTTGTTCAGCAACACTCCCTAGGACCTTTCCATTAAGTGCATAAGTCCTGGTAAGATTTGCTGTCCCAAAATGCAGCACCTCACATTTATCTAAATTAAACTCCAGCTGCCACTCCTCAGCCCATAGGATCTTGATCAGATGGGCCAGTTGTAATCTGAAGTAACCTTCTTCGCTGTCCACGACATCTCCAATTTTGGTCTCATCTGCAAACTTACTAATACCTCTTCTGCTCACATCCAAATCATTTATATAAATGACGAAAAGTAGTGGACTAGATGCAGTCTTAGTGGATCTTAATTGAGTTGATGCTTTGGCTGGAGTGTAGGTCTTGCAAAGGATAGGTTTCTCATTTAAGCTGACTGACTTGCCATGAGATTGAGATCTTAAATCTGGAAAAAGTTGGAAAAGGGTTCTTCCACATCCAAGGTATTGCTGTTTTATTACCTTGTTTGCTTGGTTAACTCTATCTCGTCCAATAGCATCTGATGGCCATGTGTGGACTGTGATGGAATTCCTTCAGTAAATTTTCTGTAGTTTCTTTTTAAAGCCGTGGACTAAATGGCTGCCTAACCCAATTGATCTTGCAGTGAGCACTGAATTTTTTTTTTCCCAAACAAGATAATGGGTTAAGTCAGTAGGCATCCTGTGGTTTTACATTTTCACATCTAAATAGCTTGAGACAGTGTTTGTGCTTGAAGATATTTCGATGTAGCTTTTGTGTCCGAATGACTCATTTGAGTTAGTTCCTGAAGATTCATGAGTATGCATCAGGTCAGTATGTATACTTTTGTTTCCTCATGATAAGTCAGATGATTCTCATCTGGCATCCTGTTGCTGTCTTTTTATAGATTTAAAAGTTTCTAATATGTTCATGCCTGTACTGGACATAAAAACATTGACATATATTTGATGAAGTCTCTGTACACTCTGAACAGTGACTCAGGGAAATTCGTTGCTCAATCTGCATATTAAGCGTGATATTAGCAAAGTGTTGATTAATCAGGTTGAAATGCTGAGGCCACCTACTCATTCTTGGTGTTTGGGCAAGTTCTCAGGGATCAGATCAGAAGTAGGGAAGAAAGAACTCCACATGAGATGTAAGGAAGATGGAAGAAGGTTCTGATGAGTAGATTCAAAGCATTATCAGTTTTCTGATATTTCTCCAGTCCCATGTGGAGGATGAATATTTAATTCATTGACATAATTTATTTTCCAAAGTCTAGATGAGCAAATTGAGCAATAAGTGACTTGATATGAAAGAAGTAAATGAAACTACTTGAAAGTGCATTGTGTATTTCAAACAACTTGTACTTAAATAGCACCTTCAAAACAGCAAACAAGTTAAAGGCACTTCGCTGGAGTAAAATTAGAAGGAAAAGTTTTAGATTGTGGAGATATTGAAGCAATGTGACCTAGACTGCAGTGATAATGGACCATGTGATCCAGACTGCAGTGATATTGAATTATGTGATCAAGTTGCAGTCAATTGATCTGTTAATTAATCATCCAGTGAACAACATGGCAACTATTTAAGGATTGTTTTCCAATTTGAAAGCAGTTTGTATGTAATATGAAAAAAGTGTCCTGAAACAAAAGCACAGGTACTTGTAATTTGAATGATTTAGACACACACACACACATGCACACATGCACACACACTCTCAACCCCCACCCCAGACAGACAAAGACCCACATACACACGTATATTTTGTGTGGTGAATTTGTATTGCAGAGTTACATTGCACTCTGCTCAAAAACTGCAAACATTCATTTAGAACTCTGAGCTCAAAAACTGCAGGAATTTATGTAAAACACTGTTATCTCACTTATTAGATTAGAATCAATCTAAACATCAGGTCATAGACAGAGAACACAGGGGGCTAACAGCTTCAACATATTGTCTAGCTATCCCCATTGTTAGCAGCTAACCCGAGAATGTAACTTTAAAAAGAAGGGTTTTGTGATTTACACATGAAAGAAATGAAACTATCACTGTATTCTAACAGATGAAAGACTTAACAATCAATTTTTCAATGTATAATTTCAGTTACATCACACTGCAAATTTTTGCTATAAATTCTGTTATGATCGAGCCCTCCACAATCACCTGATGAAGGAGCGTCGCTCCGAAAGCTAGTGTGCTTCCAATTAAACCTGTTGGACTATAACCTGGTGTTGTGTGATTTTTAATGTTGTAATTTGAAAGCTGTTTTAAAAATCCAATTTGATTCAAACATTGAAAAATGCAGGGAATGGTGATTGAGTACCGTATTTTTACTTTAAAACAAACATTATTTACAGATTGTTGAGTGAACAGGAAGACAAACAGAGAGAGGATGCTTTGCACTTAGATGATGACTGCAGCAAGAAAAAAGGTTGCTGCAAATGAAAATGAACAAAGGTCCATTCGCCACTGTCACGAGAGCCGAGAGAAAATGGGTAACTTGAATAAACTGATGGCTTCACTAGACATTCCTGAGCTATAGGAACGTGCCCTTAGTGTTTTACCATGTTTGCCTTTAGAACCATTTTTGCCTTTGAACATAGATGTATTCTTGTCATTACTATGTGTTGTGCTGCTGTGTCCCATTGTTACACCAATTTCTACTTTGTGCAGCACACTGGCAAAAAAACCGATAACAGATTTCATATGGCATTCCTTTAGAATCAACTTGGATGTATATTGCAATGAGATAATAGAATTGATAATATATTCCTGTGCTTGATATTTCAAGTAGCATTTAGCAATGAATGAACCAGTTTCTGTTGTATATGGCAGACATATTTTCAATGTTCAAATTATTTGATGGTGCCTAGCATTCCTGTGGCAAGAGATGAGTTTACAAAAACATTAACCTACTCCATAAATGGTAGTCTTGACTTGTACATCATTCATTGATTTTTTTTTAACAGTATAATAGTATACAAGCAGCATCCATTAATGATGCCTATAGTATATCAATAGGATCAAGTATGCAGCCAAGTAGAATATACCTTTTAAAAGAGACAATATTTCTAGTGACTGAAACTACATAGAATTAACAATGTGAAATATTTATTAACCTCACTTGAAGTCTTTGGAGACTCCTGAACACTGCCATATGAGCTCCCACCAACATTAATTGTCAATTACCTTGTCCATTTAATGGCCATTCTGTTCAAACTTTTTGAAATTGTATTTATAGGCAAAGTTAGTGTTCCATCCCATGTAACTCTAAGAAACCTGGACCTTTTTAAAATTACTTATTAAAAATGCTGTACCAAAGACAATTTAAATAGGGATAAAAATCAACCTGAACAGTTCCAGCAGCAGGTCAATATCCTTTATTTAAAAAAACTTACACTTTCCTGAAGGTGTCTCACAATATCAGTATTGAATATTCAATTATCCTCATGAACAAGTGCCATTTCAGAATGAAAGTAACCCAGGTTTGACAGTGGTTGTAATTTAAAGACAACAGAGTGAATATTAAATATTGTTAAGAGAAACAGAATGTCGATGCTTTTCACCTTGCATTTGTCAAAACCAATTCCAACAATGTCAAATTTCAAATGATCAGGACAATCTATCCCCTCAGAGTAATTACTATGAAAGGCAAAATGGTCATTGCATATGGACAGAATTGGTAATGCCACGTTACCACAACCACCTTCTTTGCCAAAATGTGTTTGCTCAAGTATGTACCATGGAGTCTTTTAAATTATGTTTGCCGTGATGACTTTTCCCTTCAATTAAAAATATGGTTTCCCACTCTGTGACGAGGACACCCATTACATTGCCAGAGCATCTTCAGAAATTTTACAATGATTTCCAAGCCTTTCGGGGTTTTCCTCCTTTGAGATCAGATTGCACATAGATTTTGATCAAAAATCAATCTGACCAGAGATGACTCTCCAAATGAGCACATCACAGTATGAAGTTGATCCATTTCCAATTAGTATTTACAGCAAATGGGACATTGCAAAATGTTTTAATAAAATCAGGAAAATATTTCTTTGCACAAACCAACTTTCTCAGAACTTCTATCAAAGTTCTAAATATTGTATTGAAACATTTTTAAGAATGATCAAAGCAGGAGGTGTTGATTTCAGTGAGCAACTCAGGAGTTGAACTCTGTTCCAGGCAACTGATGTTTCAATGCCAAACTGTGTTTGAGTGGGCTATAGTGCTGTGCCACCTAGTGGTGGCATTCACAATACATGTGGCTCAATCCTACAGACAAAATCCATGATCAACTGCAAGTTGAGACTGATTAAACAAAGCAGTGAAATGGAGAAAGCTATGGGTTCCCCATGTTCCTAGGTAATTCAAATATGGAACAAAGCTTGAATATTTTTCCTCTGCTTTGCAGAGTCCCTGCTTATTAATGTGTGTTATTTCTAGCAGATATAAGTTAACTATAATATGAGCCTGACATGATCTTAAATTGGTTGTTAATACAGCTGTTGGTGCACAATTAGGATTGTTCAGTAAGTGCTGTCCAATCACATTTAACAATAAATGTTTTGGTTTGGGTTTTGCAACTGTGAACTGGCTGAGTATGGTCTGTACTCTGCCTATTATGGACAACCAAAGAAACGCTGTTTGATTTGATCAGTCAATGACTGAGAATTGTGGCCCACATCTTTTGTATTGTGCCAGCAACAAATTTCACACATGCTACTCAATTGCATGGGTAGAAAGAACACTTTTCTGGACCGACTGCAGCATCTTGCCAGTAGGAAAACACCATTTATTTAGCCAATGCATAGTAACAGTGTGGAACTACTTCCTTGATCGATTGCTCAAATTTGAGATAGCACTTTTCAGGATTGAAAGTCTTTAGCCTATTTGCAAGTTTTTGTGATACTCAACAAGTAATGATCTGATCAGGACAGCCATTGTATTGCAAGATAGCTTTCCGCTCTATTTCAGCATGAAGCTTGCAAGAAGAGCAAATGGCTGGGACACTATACATGAGACTGATGAAGTAGTCAATCTTGTAGCACATGGAGCTATAAAACTTCCCAAGTACAAGTAGTTCTGCTATAAAGTGTTTTCTCAGTGTGCATTGCCTATACCATGATTGATGAATTGTGGATGTTGTTCAGATAACATGAACTTTATACTGAACGGGTATAGTGATTTTCTGTTAGCGACTTTCCACAGTGCGATTTTCTATAATGAGGTTGCAGAAGAACACAACTGTTGCATAATGGCAGAATGACCTGCACATAATCAGCAGTGAAGCCAGACAGTAGTGGAAGCTTGTGCCCGCCTTGAATGACGAGCTGGGAGAGCCTATAATTCTGTGCTTTTCTCAATGGCAGTGCCTTGGTCAAATGGAAGTGATTGCTAACCGGATAACACCCATTCATCCTTGCATTTGTCCTAATCAGTGCAAAATGAAAATGTTTAGCAACATCTCGCTTTTCAGCAAACTTCAAGTTTGTGCTTTCAAACTGCATGCTCAATATTGTTAGTGCTATGAACTGCTTTCAATATTGTTTGTGAGTTATCTATCCATTAATTGCCCTGCAGCAGCGTGTGCCGTGATGTCACATACAAAAGCTTACTGATTTTACTTGCATGCAGACAGGCTATAATCATTTCATGTCCTTTACATTATCCAAAGTTTAATGAAAAATAGCAGGTGTTGATCCAACAACTCTATAGATGACAAAATGCTTCACAACTAACTGTAGATGCTGTAAATTTGAAACCAGAATATGATGGGAATTCAGTTCTGGCAGCATTGTGGCAAGAGAAAAAGTTAACTTTAAATACCCAACAATTTTTCATTTAAAAACTGTAACTTTGTTCTTCTCTCCCCACAGATGCTGCCTGATTGCTGAGTGTTTCTAGTATTTCCGCTTTCATGTTTTACATGTGCCATTTCATGTCAGAAATATGTCTCTGTATTTTAATAGAAATAAACTGTCATTGTGTCGTAATAGTATCCATTTATGTTGACATTTAGTTGAGAAACATTTGATCTTGTATAATTTCAGAAGCCTTTAGTTTTGGCAGCTGATGTACCAAAGTTCATCGTTCATGCAAGACAGAATTTGCATTTGTATAGCACCGTATCACATTCTGGAGACGTCCCAAAGCATTACCCAATCAGTAAATTCTTTTTGTTGAGTGGGCAAGTGTGTATAATGTGGGATGCCAATTTTTATGACTAGGAAGCTTTTTTTTTAGTTTTTTAAATCAAGATTGTACCATGCCAGTATAATTCATTGCTTTTGTTAGAACCCTCTGAGCAGGAAATTAAAGAAATGTTTTGTTTTAGAAGTTTTAAGGACATTTTGCATTCTTTCCCAGCATGATTGAAACTGCATAATAAACAATGCACTCCAATTGTTTATTTTGCTGATTGAAAAGGCTGAATTATTAAATATTTTCCGCCCTCTGACCTGAAACCATTGACTCCTAATGAGGCATAATTCAATTTAAAAGACATATCATGCAGGGAGAGATGGTATTTATTGACCATTTCTAGCTATGCTGGGAAAATGGTAGGTTTTTGTCTTGAATCATTGCCATAACGTGGTGAGAGTTCTTCCACAACATTGTCTGTTTTTCAGCATAACACTTCAATTCAACTGAGTGCCTTGCTGGGCACTTAAGACAGCAAAATGCTCTAGGTTAGTATGCAACTGGAGGCTCATAGACCAAACTGGATGGGGACAGCATGTTAACTGAAGGATACGAGAGGTCCTGAAAGAACTAGTTAGTATTTCACAACAAATCCAAAATTTTATGGCCACTTTTACTGATTCAAGATTTTTTGTAAGCTCAATTCATTGCCAGCAACACCAACTGATTGCTGTGATGGAATTTTTCTTTTTTTTTGCAACTGTAGGTCATGTTTATCAGCCTAGTACAATTCATAGTGGATTAGAGGTTTTTGAGTTCAACTCCCAAGCCAGCACTGGAACCCCTAACCTAGGCAGGTACTTAAGTGCAATAAACTGGGGGTTTGTATTTATAAAGTTATGGATTAAACACAAGCAACTCTGGCCTGTTCTCACCGAACTTAAAGATTCCATTGCTCCGTTTGAAGAGTTTCATATCTTAATTATTTCTGAATCAACATTGCTAAATATTAATTACGCGATTCAAATTAATTTAATCTGCTATTTGAATTTATTGGGAAGTAGATCCTGGTGTGACAAGGCTCAATTAAATCTAAGTTCTTTTCATTGTATCATGGTACTATACTAGTTTGAACAGTATTAAAAACGTTTTCAATGGATTCTTGTTTATTCAACTTGTATAAGGGAAAATGATCATAAAAACTATTTTACTTTAAAACTATAGCATAATAAAGGGCATTAATTAAAAACATACGGTCTTGAAACTGCTGCTTTAATCAGTAAAACTGAACAGAGGTGAATGCACTTCTGAGGATCTTACTTCATATTATTTCGAATTTAACTTTTGTTCCGCAGTTTATTTCAGCCCAATTTTCCCTTAGTTCACAGTTTAGCATGCAGATGTGCATATACCTCTACAAATTAGTAGAAATCAAGGTTATAAATGTGTAAAACAAAAAGTAACTAATCAAACTCATACTGCTTTACAGTGACAGAACAGATCAATTTACTTTACCACTGGAATTCTGGATTTTAACAGTTTTACTGGTCTATTTCTCTCCATGACAATTTTTGCTAATCCACTTTCAATAGAACTGTAACATTTTGTGTATGTATCCTTTAACAAACGACTTGTTGGGCACTGGAGAGGAAAAGTTATCTAGAATTCCAGCTCCTGATCATTGTCTTGAGATTCTTGCTGGAACAAATAAGCACAGACATGGTAAATAAGACTATGGGGGTTTGGAGCAGAATTAGACCATTTAGCTCATCAAGTCTGCTTGGCCATTCAATTATGGCAAATACGTTTATCAATTCCACTCTTCTGCTTTCTCCCCCTAACCAATCAAGAACCTATTTATCTCTGTCTTAAGTCAATGACATGGTCATGGTCTCCATAGCCTTCTGTGAAATGCGTTCACCCTCTAGTTGAAGAAATTTCTCCTCCTCCTCAATTCTAAAGGGTCAACCCTTCACTGAGTCCTAGTCTCTCCTACAATAATTAGATTCTATTACCTACAGGCCCTTTGGCCCAACCAGTCCACACCGACCCTCGGAAGAGCAACCCATCCAGACTCATCTCCCTCTGACTAATACACCAAATACTATGGGCAATTTAGCATAGCCAATTCACCTGACCTGCACGTCTTTGGGAGTATGGGAGGAAACTGGAGCACCCAGAGGAAACCCACGCAGACACAGGGAGAATGTACAAATTTCACACAGTCGCCCGAGGCAGACCCTGGTACTGTGAGGCAGCAGTGCTAATCACTGAGCCACCATTGCCTCCACATTTAATGTGTTCAGACCTCTCGGTATACTGTAAATTTCAATGAGATCCCCATATCTTTCTAAACTCCACTAAGTACATACCTAGGGTCCTTGAATGACAAGCTCTTCATCCCCTAGATCATTCTTTAAACTTCCTCTGAAATCTCTAAGGCTAGCACATCCTTCTTTAGGGACAGGGCCCAAAAATTGCTCACAATAGTCCCAATGCAGTCTGACCAGAGCCTTAAACAGCTTCAGCAGTACATACCTGCTTTACTGTTCTAGCCCTCTCAAAACTAGTTTTTAGTATCCAACTAGCATTTAGAATAAGTTTCTTGAGAATAATACAGAACCCCATAAAATCCAAAAAAAAATGACTTGCTAACACAAGTTGGAGAAGAACTTCTAGATTTATCAACAAGTACACTGTTGTCCTCATCCCCATCCTTATCATCATGCTACAGCTGGACAAGTGAGATTCTCCTCCCTTCATGATAGCTCCCCAAAGGACACTAAAAAATCAGATTTTTATAAAAAGTTTATTTTCACATACATTATATCCTTTCCACATTACATACAATGGATCTAGAACACAATTCCTACTGCAAGATTTCAACAGTCACGCATGGAAACAAACTCAATGTTAGATAATACCATATGATCACGGGTCTATCAGGACCCCGTGACAGTGCTTACAGAATGCCATTCTTTCATTTCACTGAGACAGAGGTGAAGACTATTTATCCTCTCAGGCCAGAGCTGGAGCAATCTCAATTGTGTTGATCCTGAGAACAGTCTGAGGTTGCACAATAACTGTAAAAGAATAATAAGGTATAATAATGAAGCCTGGTGATAGTAGTGGAAAACTTAAAATCTCTGGAAAGATTTCTATACATACACAACACACATTTGTACACAGATACAAGTTAACAATCTGCATCAAGAATTAGGATTGTAGTGTCAAGACCAAGAAGAGCAAAGAAAACTTGAAAGTTAGAGAATGTGACGATGCTTCTCCTTTAACAAGGTCACTTTGTCTCAGTATTTTTTGAGAGGGGTTGTAAAGGCTGAAGTGCCACAAATTCTGAACTGGCTACTTTAATAATGGCTAACAGATGCTAAGAGGAAGGGGAGTGGATAGTTCTCCCAGGTCAGGGTTTTTTCTTAGTTTTGGGTTAGTTTTTGGCTGGGTTTCCAAAGAAACCGCTCCATACTGATCCCCTCCCTTTTCTTGAAGTACCTGTGTTTGAATTTATCTTTTAGCCAAGGGGTGTGTTTATGGGATGTTGCAGGAAATTGGAACAGTTCTTTAAGTTGCGTTCTCATGTCAGTTGGTTTTTCAAATAGTGATGTTAGTCTAAATTTGGTTTTGTTTAAAACTGAGGCATTTGCTCAGCTGCATCGATCCTGGAATATTCACCTTGCATCTGCTTAAAACAACTGGAAAAGTTAGGTCTGAGCCACTAGCCTAGTCCATAAGAAAGAAAAATACATCAAACAAGGGAATCAGTGAGTGAGGATAAATGAATTCAGTGAAAACAAGTATAAAAGTAAAATATTTTTTAAAAATTAGCAATGTCCTATAAAAAAGGAACAAAATGTTCAGTGGTAAATAGAATGCAAAGTCACATTGAGGTTTACACAAAGGACATTTTAATCACTGTTGCTGCTTTCACACATATGATCAAATGCAGAAAGTGACAAATGATCTACATGTAAAGTTTATCTGGAAGCACCAAGGGATTTTACACTCTTACGTACTAATGAAAGGACAAAAGCAGCAAGATTGAATTCTACATGGTCTTACGCAGAATAATCTTTAAGCAGCACAGATGAGACACTAAATTTGGTAACAATATACTAAAATCAAAACTGTTGTTCAGTTGTAAACACTGAAATCTTGACTTACTCTTTGTTCTGCGGTAACGCTTCCTCCGTTTGAATCTGAAGTTTATTTTCGGCCAAGATTCTGTCTTCTCAACGACAGTTGCTTCCACTCGTACAAGATCTCGCCTAAGAACAAATTGTATTAAACAGCATCGAGTAATGCGATATGTCCCCTGCACTTAAGTGAAATACATCAGATTTTGGACCACGACATGACTCGTGAAATCTGAATATTGTGATTAGTTCTTTTCACACTAAGCATTTTGAGCCACAGAGAACTTTGTCTATATTTGCAGGGTTGAAGGAGGAAGTAACCATGTCTGTAAAGTCTTCAGTACTATTACTTGATGAGCAAAAGTCACATTCATGTCTGATTGTTGTAGAAATTTCATAGGTGTTGCTATAGCTTTTTATGGCAAATGTGTCCAATAATAAAGCCTTGAGGTGAATCAAAATATGGAATAACATTACAATTCAGAATATTTTTCTGCTACTGATGCAGTCATAAAATGAAAACTTTTTGCCTCTAATGGCCAGAATATTGCCAGTCTCACTGGTATGGGTTTCAAGGCAGCACTGACAGGAATTTGAGAAAAGTGCATCAGTTCACTGACCTGACACATTCCTGCCTCTGACAAACTTGCCAGAGGTGGGTTATCACCTGCAGAGGCTCTCCAGCTCTCGGAAGCAGCTAGCCTACCTGTATAGATTATTACCCATGTCTAGGCTGACCGGGCATGCCTGCGGTACCTTCTCAGTGGCAGAAGGGTCACCTCACTGAGGATCAAATCTGACAAATGCCTACAGGTGGTGGGCCCCAACTTCTTCAGCCAGCCATCTTGTGAAAGTGTTTCTCCTTTTCCATGAGTGGCCTCACAGTTGCAGTCACAATTTTGTTTAATTGAATTTCCTTCGCCTTAAAGGGGACCTCCAGGTGGAGCTGCTCTCATCTTCTCCCAGAGGCACTGGCTATCTTCTCTGGTGGTGGGCCTACAGACTCAGACAGCTGCTTAAGCATTTTAATTGGAGAGTGGACCCTCCCTGAACAAGTTTGCAGATGAGTACTCTTAACTCAGTGGGATCAGGGCCTGGAAATGGTTCATCATCCAAGGACTCAAACACATCCACTGGACAGAGTTTTATTCTCTACTTGTAAGGGAATTACATATCAGAGAAACAGATCTCAACTACAAGGCAAAGATTAGCTGTGACTTCAGTTTCCCCAAATAAACCAACAATAGCATCAGCATAAGTACAGAGTTGCGAGAAAATATTTGATCTGCTCTTTTACATGCAGAAGAGGAAAATGCCTTTTGGGGACTTAGGGAGAAAACAATTGCAATGTTGAATAAAGTTATTTTACAACAATTTCTACATAATCAAACTATTTAATTTACTTAGCTCTTGCAGACAGTCAAAAGCCAAAAGATACTTTCTGCATGGTAGTTGCATATATAGTTGTAATTTAGCATATTAGTGAATCTTGTTAATTTTTATAAGTGGAATCTTACCCAAGAAGTGGTCGACCGATTAACGTGAAGTCATTCCCACCAACCAACAGAACCTACAAAAATATACACACATGTATTTTTTTTAAAAACTGCATTATTTCAACAACACCCTGATAAGGCATCTGGTCTTATGATGATAAGATTAAGATCAGATTTCCAAGGTAAAGATGAAGATACATATCTGATTGGGTGAATTTATCCCATTCCATCAGGTCACTGTCATTCCATACCTTCTCTAATCTGATCCTATCCCCGCAGTCTGCTTCAATGTGATTTTCTATCAAGATCAAGTCCTCATTGGTTACTTTCCATTGCCGACTAGCAAAGTGGACAACTGCAAACAATCTGCCATATGCTCCCGTGGAAATCAGAGTCTTTACATTTTGTACAACTTCTGCAAAAAGAGAAAGTTAACTGATAAAACAAACTTGTTGGCACCATCGTTTGTAGGTATTGCTTCAGAAATCTTCTCAATATTTGTCAAATGATAGCAATCTCATGCTAACTTTGGAAACTCTTCATATCAAGTTATATCCAATGCTGCCACAGCAGAGTTGTTATTAAGAGATGACAAGTGTTTTATATGTATCATAAATGCTACAGAGGGAGAATATTTCAGATTATACTTTAGTTGAAGTGCATGCATTATGTGATACACATTCCACCAAAGTGCATAATTACAATTGTTACCTATGTGATGTTTGGCCTCTTCTGCAGGATCTGGCAATTTGACTTCAGGCCATGGTGGCTTTGACAATGATGTTACTGCTTCTTTTCTGTTAGATTTAATTTAAAATAAAAAAAACTAGTAAATTTAATTAACACATTCTCTCTTATAAACACCACAAATATGAAATTCATGTACTAAGCTACAATACTAGAGCTTTCAAAATGACGTTTCAGTTAAGACAAATGCCATTCAAAGCCATTTTGTGAGGTGCAAATCAATCTTGCAATTAAATCAAGACAAACCTTACTTCTAGAGGAAGGTAAGTGCTCTACGCACTAGCATTAAACTTACATGGTTCAGTCCTATCGTCTCAATAATTTGAAGAGATTGCAAGCACTGTGTTACTATGTATGGTTAAAAGAAATTTTTATAACCTGAAGATGAGAGAGACCATATTTACTACTGTTAAAGTCAATTTTGCTTAAAATTTGATCCTAGTTTTTCAGAGTTCACATCATGTTAATTATTATTTACTGATGATGACTACAGTTCATTCATTTAAAAGAGTGCATGAGAAGCTTTAGATGTTTCCATCAAGTCTAGAGATGATCTCCCTGCCAACTGACAAGGCTAACAATATGAACTGTCTTTGGAAAAAGAGAAAGTGAGGACTGCAGATGCTGGAGATCAGAGCTGAAAATGTGTTGCTGGAAAAGCGCAGCAGGTCAGGCAGCATCCAAGGAGCAGGACAGTCGACGTTTTGGGCATGAGCCCTTCTTCAGGAAACTGTCTTTGGAAAAGACTAACAAGTATGCAGCTCAGTTTAAAATGAAAGTTGTAGCACACATTGAGAATATTAATTGTTGTGCAGCAGCAATAGAGTTTAATGTTTGTGGAGAAAATAATTAGAGACGAAAGAAAATTATCAATGAATTTAAAGGTGCCAAGAACAAAAGCACCAGTAGAGGACTGGCTGTGTGGAGTTTGCATGTTCTCCCCATGTCTGCGTGGGTTTCCTCCGGGTGCTCCGGTTTCCTCCCACAGTCCAAAGATGTGCGGGTCAGGTGAATTGGCCATGCTAAATTGCCCGTAGTGTTAGGTAAGGGGTAAATGTTGGGGTCTGGGTGGGTTGCGCTTCGGCGGGTCGGTGTGGACTTGTTGAGCCGAAGGGCCTGTTTCCACACTGTAAGTAATCTAATCAGGACAATCGAGCAAGTGGCCACAACTGGAGATAAAAGTGGCAAAATGGATAACTTGCTTCAGCAAAACCATTATCATCAGCCATAGAATCAACCAAATCAAAATCTTCAAATTAGATGGTAATCCAGACCTCAAGGAGATGTAGCACAAGATTCATTAAAAGGCAGGATTTAGTTCTTTATCAGAAAACAAAAAAAGTCACAAGTGTGACAACAAAATGGTAAAATTCCACCATCTTGTCAACTGACATCAAGAATGCTTAACCATTGTAGAAATGGATGAAATACCAATGAACTTTGATATGTCAGCATACGTGACTGTCATTGACATTGGTGACAAAGAACAATGTTGTAAAGGCAACTGGCCCAAGATGTTCTAGTTCACAGCTGTCCAATCCTGTATGGCAGATAACACAAAATTAAAGCTGATGGTGACATGGTTTATTGGGAATATCACTGGACTAAGGAACCCAAAGATCTAGGATAAGATAATATAGGCTGAGTTCAAATTACACCATAGCAGCGCATTGAACTCAAATCCCACTAATTAAAATTATATCTGGAATAGAAAGCTTGTCTCAGTTATGGTGACTGTGAAACCACTGTCAAAACAACCCAATTGATTTAGTAATGTCCTTTGGGGAAGTAAATCTGCTATCTGTACCCAGACTGGTCTACATACAACTCCAGACCTACAGTTATGTGGTTAATCCTTAACTAAACTATGAAATAGCCAAGTCAGTCACTCAGTTCCTGAGCAATCAGGAAGGAGCAACAGATACAAGGTTTGCCAGCTAAGTTCATATCTCATGAATGAATGAAGAAAAATAAAATGCAAAATTCTCCCCAAAGAGAAATGTTAGAAAAGTGCTTTGTCATTATTTATGAGAAAGATGATTGCAAAGAAATGTTAAATTTGAGACCAGGAAAACCATATAAATGTTTGCTCTGCTGAGACATGCT
Source organism: Hemiscyllium ocellatum (assembly GCF_020745735.1). Lineage (NCBI taxonomy): Eukaryota > Metazoa > Chordata > Chondrichthyes > Orectolobiformes > Hemiscylliidae > Hemiscyllium > Hemiscyllium ocellatum. The sequence goes on along the minus strand of NC_083418.1, from coordinate 25,612,523 downwards.
CAGATCCCACCTTGTCAATGATTGTGATGTGAGATGTGTCATTTTTCCTGATGGGCTTACCACTGCTGTTTAGAATGTGTGCATATGTAAAACTCTCAAAGACAGCATTGCAAAAATGTAGAGCAATTGGACAATGGAAACATTCACTCAGAGCAGAAATATGCAAGCACCCTCACCAGCAATGCTGTCTCGACGGGTGATAAATGTGTTGAATGAACTTAATCCCAATATTGCCAAAAGAAACATTTCTAAAATGTGGAACATGAAAACTTTTGACAGTATTGGTACTTGTAGATTATTTGTAGAATCATGATGACAAAGTTATTGATATTACTGATAATGAAGAGGAAGAGAAAAGATTCATGTGATGATCTTACACAGGTAGGCTGTTGGGATGAACTGCACATAAATTCAAATGGTGATCAATGTGAAATACTGAAGTCATTTTATTTTGTTGTAAAGTGTTGAATTAAATGTACTTAGCTCAATGTTATAAAGTAAATAAATAATACAAGAATGAGTTCTATAGTGTTATTGCTTTTTACTTTATTCAATTATGGTGGTCTTTCTGGATCTTTTCACCCATGCAAAAGCCAACCTTTAGGCCTGCAAACTTGTCAAGTAGTAAACTGCAACTGCTTGTGTTACCAGACCCTATTGGGAACTTTATTTTTGCACTGTTCTCCTTTGAAGAACTGATATTGACTAGGAACTTATTAAACAACAAATCACATCATAACTCTTGCTGTTTTGTGTGGCAGTTAGATGAGATCTCCTTAATGGCATGACTGAAGGATTAATAAGATGACTGCTCAAAGTGAATGGCAAATACGCATTATGTCTGTGGCCTAGTGATGATGATATGCAGTATTTTCCAGTTGTGACCACTGACTCCACTGCTGTCATGTTGATCTTCGATGTTCACTTACTGATTCACTGACCGTGATCATTTTGTCTGTGACCCCACCTCTGTTAAGGTTCATGCATTAGTAATATTATTAGTGTTCTCCAAACACTTCACAGACTGAAGGTGTCAGTAAATGTGTTTCCCAAACAAAACAAAGAAAAATCAATTCCAAACCAGAGATGAAATCACAAAGTTTGAACAGGTCTCCCAAGCACAGAAATAAGTGACAGCCATAAATTACATTGTCAGTAGGGTGGCTTTGGACCCACATGTGCCAGGCCTCTTTGCCATAACTAGATGTTGCAAATAAATTGATGCTTCATTTTATAGTGCTATGTGGAGGTGCCTTGGAATGGTCATTACAATAAATATGCTATATTAAAACAATTGATGTTTTTGTCATAGCCAATTTTGTAATGCACAAGAGGAGAAATTGGTTTTACAATGGGATGAGTTGGTAATCAGATGATCCAGAGTAGAATGATGATTTTTATTATGCATCAAGCAATGGTCTAAAGTGGACTACCTGGAATAGTGGTGGAAGAAGATTGCTTTATAAATGGCAGCTAAAGTAACAATTACCTTGGTGGAAGTACACCGCTTTGAGAATGCTGATGTCTTGCCGCAGACGACAACAAAGACACTGCAAACAGAGAATACTATTTGTTCAACATTGTACAAATCGGTTTTGCTATCATATGCTTTCCTTCTAATGTGAATTGACTACAACCTGAAGAATTTAAATCATTATTTGAAGAATGCGAACTTTCCTTACCTGTGCTGGCTATAATGTGTTTCTGGTTCCATTGGTTTAAATGGCGCTGCTATTATGCGATTTTTAGATTAGATCAGATCAGATTCCCTACAGTGTAGAAACAGACCCTTTGGTCCAATAAGTCCACACCGACCCGCCGAAGAGTAAACCACCCAGACTCATTTCCCTACATTTACCCCTGACTAATGCAACTAACAATATGGGTAATTTAGCATGGCCTATTCACCTGACTTTGAAATGTGGGAGGAAACTGGAGCACCCAGAGGAAACTCACGCAGACACAGGGAGACTGTCTGTGTGGAGTTTGCACAGTTGCCTGAGGCCAAAATCAAAATCATGCCCCTGGTGCTGTGAGGCAGTAGTGCTAACCACTGAGCCACCGTGCCGCCCTTCTTATAACATGAGATTGCATGGAAATGCAACTATTGCATTATATCAGATCACGCTGCATGCTCATAACATATCCATAAATCTAAATCAAACTGCTAATTTTTCAATTAATTTAAAACCACACTTTTTTTTAATGTAACATGTTCTGTTCTCATTGCCTTTTGGAAGCATTTACACAAAAAAATTATTAATATTTTTAGGCCCTTCTTCGTTGAAATCCAAATATATATGTGAATTGACTACAACCCGAAGAATTTAAATCATTATTTGAAGAATGCGAACTTTCCTTACCTGTGCTGGCTAGGTCAAATTAAATGTTCAAAGTTTTTTGTTCCTCAAATAAAACAATTTTATTCAGCTGTTTCACTGTTTCTCACTGCCCCCTCATCTAAGGACAAAGCATGGAGGGAATATCTTCCCCTATTTCCACTACTGAGTTATTATTTAATGTACATAGTTACATACAGAACAACCTCAGTTATCTGAACATCAATTATGTGAATTTTGGATTATCTGACTAAGATCTCAAGGTCCCATAAATGCTTCCTTTGTTTAAGATCAGATCAGTTATCTGAAAGGTCAGTTATCCGATCAAAATACTTCCTGCCCGTCTTGTTCGGATAACCAAGGTTGTTCTGTATTTCACTAACCATTAAGTGCTAATATTCTGCATTTTGTGTAACACTGGCCATTGTACAAAAAAAAATTGAACTCAATTATGAAGTTGAAGGCGTCTACTGTACCTTTAAGAGCATGTGAAAGCTGGCAAGCACCTGCCATGTCACAGAGTGTGCTTGAAAATTGAAAGATGTAACATTTTGGCTGTAACCTAGATACCAGTTGCTTTCACAGCAGTTTGAAATTCACCAGTGTAAACTATGATCCAAAATACTGAAATCCAATCAAATTTGAATTTTACTGTTTTGACAACATCAAACCAATGAGATGATCCGATGTTTGGGGTATAAAAAAGCAGGCATTTTGGACAGTCAGCCATAAAGAACACCACCTACCATGGTCAGACAGACTGCCTGAAAACACATTCTATCAATGGTACAGTTTTCATGTGAAAAATCTGTGCAGCAGAAGACCGAAGATGACCCAAGGAGATCTACAAAGAATAAGATTGACACCGGAGATCACAGCCAGTGTCGGGTGTAAAAAAATTGAGCAGCTGTAAATTTAATAGGGGCTTTATAAGATCAGTATATTGTTATAGAATGGGAGGTAGATAACAAATCTTTGAGAAAAGAGGCTGAGAGTTGTAAATAGTTGTTGTTCAATGTTCACTTTAGAGTTAAAGAATAAAATTGTTACTTCTTCTTTAAATAGTGGAATTTAGGTTGTTCTCTGTCACTCGTACTTTAACAAATTACAAAGCTAGGTGAGCTTTTCTGTGTGTTTGGTTTAATTAGCAGAAGGGTTTAACCACCGTGTCATAACAAATCCTCTGTATTGGTCATAAAGAAATAGTGTGCAAAAAGGGAAGTTATGTCATGATTATAATATACTGATGAAGGAGTCAGCTGGAGTATTATGTTCAACTCTGTGCTCCAAACTTTTGAATTTTACTGTTTTGACAACATCAAACCAATGAGCTGATCTGATGTTTGAGGAATAAAAAAGGAGGCATTTTGGACAGTTAGCCAGAAAGAGCACCATCTGCCTTGGTCAGACAAGGAAAGGTTTTACGGCTGAGGGGAGAGTGTGCAAGGCATTTACTAGAACAATACCAGGGATGAGGAATTTCAGTTATTTGGATAGACTGGAATTGGATTCCGGAATTGTTCTGCTTAGAACAGGGAAAGTTAAGATGGTCAGCATGGACAGGCTGGATCCCGACTGTGTGATGAAATCTCAAAAAACAGGAATCCATGGGACAAGTTGATGGCAACTTCCTCTAATACAGAATTACTGTCATTTATGTTCTATTTAATTGATTGTGTAGTTGCAAGCAGGTGGTGAGCATGAATTTGGGGATTCTGTGTAGTGACTCTATAGCCCAGTAGTAATGTCTCAATTTATGGCCTGAGTTCAATTCTCACTTACGCTGGAGGTGTGTAATAACATCCCTGTGTGTAAGTACTGCTCACAGGCCTTTGGCACTGTGGTAGTGTCCCCACCTCTGAACCAGATCAACCTGTTTTCACATGTTTGAAAAGGTTGATTAAAATAACTAAGAACAGACGAACAATGGTGCTCAGGTTTGGAGATGCATGTTTTGACATGTCAGCTGATGGTATAATTAAAAAGGTCAGATCCCAGAATAAAACTTAGTTTGGAGAATCACAGCGTCTGCACCAGCTCTTCAAATAGGCATCATAAGCTAGAGCCAATCTCTTGACTTTTTCCCCCCATATGGCTTGTGCAATATTTCTATCCAAATAATCACCCAGCCCACTACTGTGTCCCCATAACCCAAAATTTATCTTTGCTAATTCACCTTGCTTACATTATCCTGGCAATTTATAGGTCAAGTTAGCATGGCCAATCCACCTAACCTGCACATCCTTGGGACTCTGGGAGGAAACTGAAGTACTTGATGGAAATCAATGCAGACTCTGGGAGAACGTTTAAACTCCACACAGTCACCCGAGGGTGGAATCAAACCTGGGTCCCTAGTGCTGTGAGGCAGCAGTGCTAACCTCTGAGCCATCATGCCACCCTCAGCCTCACAGAAGACACCCAGGGCCCAGCCAGCAGCCCTTGGTCCTGGAGTGTGATTGTAGATACTGCAATACATCAAAGGAGGGGGATTGTCAGCTGGATGCTTTACTCCTGGAGGCTCTGCACCTAAATGCATTCAAAACAAAGCGATGTAATGATAGCACAAATAGAAATAATTAAGCATGATCATATGGCCTCACAGAAACATGGATGTTGGATGCCATCAAGTGGGACCTGAATACCAAAGGATACATACCATTTAGGAAGGACAGGAGCAAGAAAAATGTGGAAATAAGGCTCTTAATTAATTAGCACAATAGATAGGGATAACCCAAGATCGAGAAACCATGATGTAGAAGTGGTTTGGGTAGAGATGAGAAATGATAAGGCAAGAAGTTATTTGTTGGAGTTGTGCATAGGCCCCACCACAGAACCACATTGTAAGATTGAGTAAAAACAAAAAAATTGTGGAAACTTGTCAGAAAGGCAAGTTGATAATCAGGATAAAATTAAATGTGCAAAGGCAGTGCAGATGCAGAGTTTCTGGAACATTTTCAGAATAGTTTTCTAAAACTGCAAATTCTGGAGCCATCCAGAGAACAGACTATAGTGAACCTGGGATTGTGAAATTAGTTGGGATTAATTAATTACTTCATGGGAAGCCATACCCCTCCATCCAGACAGCAATGACCATGGTATGACTGCATTCTACACTCAGGGTGAGGGAGAGAAGAGGGGGATGCATGACTATAATTTTAAACTTAAAGAAGGGTAATTATGAGGTCACAAAAGCAGTGATAGCTGAAGTGTATTGGTAAATTAGGTTAAGAGATAGAGATGTTGGGGCAGATACATTAAGGGGGATAGAATCAAAGAATCCCTACATACAGAAAGAGGCCATTCAGCCCAATGAGTCTACACCTACTCTCCCAATTAAAGCATACTTGAGAATACACACATATCAATTCTCGAGTGGGTGGGAAGCTTACTGCACACCATGTAATTCATTCAAAAAGATAATATATTGCAGTACTTTCCAGACAACTGGACAATCGGTGAAAAACAGAGATTGGATTACTCTAATGCTTCTGCTCTCATGTGCAAAATGATTTCCCTTAATCTCACCATCTACTTATACTCAGAGGCCTATCTCCTGCCAGCTCCAGAGGAGCAGATGCTAATGACAAAACACTTCAACACAGCATTTATACGTTTTTTTGTATGTTCTCCAGCCGTTCCCCTTCCTCGTAGAGTCATAGAGATGTACATCAAGGAAATAGACCCTTTGGTCCAACTCATCCATGCTGACCAGATACCCTAACTTAATCTAGTCCCATTTACCAGCATTTGGCCCATATCCCTCTAAACCCTTCCTATTCATATACCCATCCAGATGCCTTTTAGATGTTGTACCAGCCTCCACCACTTTCTCTGGCAGCTTATTCCATGCACGTACCACCCTCTTTGTGACAAGTTACCCCTTTGATCTCTTTTATATCTTTCCCCTCACTCTAAACATATGCCCTCCAGTTCAGGACTCCCCCACCCCAGGGAAAGGACCTTGTCTGTTTACCCTAATCATGCCCCTCATAATTTTAAAATGTATTTTTTTCTATCATGACCCGGCTGCACTTTTGCAGTATTGCTTTTCCATGTTCTCAGCCAGACAGCTCAAGCTCCACAGAAAGACTCTCCAGCATCTTGGAAAAGTGAGTTTTGAGAAGATTTGTAGCTCAGGTTGAGGTTCTGGATGTAGGTTCGCTCGCTGAGCAGAAGGTTCATTTTCAGATGTTTTGTCACCATACTAAGTAACATCATGTGTGGTGATTAAATGAACCTTCCAGCTCAGCGAGCAAGCCTACATCCAGAACCTCAACCTGAGCTACAAATCTTCTCAAAACTCGCTTTTCCAAGGTGCTGGAGGGTCTTCTGTGGAGCGTGAGCTGTCTGGCTGAGAACATGGGGGGGGGTACCCTTTTGGTCAGGGTGTTTCCTCATATGTCTTCAGCACAGCACCATGAATTAGAGAGAGAGAGAGAACAGTCACCTCCACAAACACTCAGCCAAGCCCTCGTCCAGGTTTTGCAACTTGGATGGATCTAAATGGCTCCTTGGGACATCCCAACTGCTTCCCACCCACCCACTCCCGGTGTTTATTTAGGACAGGAGCACCCCCACCTTTTGGGGTTGAGCTGTCCTCCTCCCCAGCCCGCCTGGTGAGTGTGTGTGTGAGACAGACGGGCTCTTACCGGCGGCTCGGACTCGGCTCCAGCTGCCGAGGAACCGCGCGCAGCTCGACGCCATCTCCCCGGCTCCGGGCGGAAGCGGAAAGTGGACGGACCGGAAGGTGGACGCGGGGGAGGAGAGAGCGGCGGACCGGACGTTGGGAGGGTGGGGGCCTGGTAAGTGAGGCTGCGCTTTTGGGGGGACGTGGGTAGTACAGACTGTATGTTATTGATGTGCTCCTCCTGAATGTACTGTCACCTCCTGTACTTCCAGGGCACTCAGTTTTGTTTTTGGGCACAGAAGGAGCGCATTCTATTCCTTGTTACCTCTCCCTCATCCAAACTTCCCTCAAAGTGTAGCCCCTATCCTTTAAATGCCCCTCATTTCCCTTCTGGAAATATGATTCCCAGCCTGTGTCACTCCGCCCCCCCCCCTCCCCCAAAAGGCAATAATTCGTTATGTTCCCTTTGCACCCCTTGTCCCAAACCCTTAAATCTGAGTTCTCAAGTCCTTGCTTTGGGAATAACTTTACTTGCTTACTTGGTTCTGTAGTCTGCCAGTTGTGCAGACTGTAACAACGCGGGCACTGGGTTTTTGAGTCCCAATACCTTAATGACCAACATGCCAACTGAAGAACCTGGATGGTCCCAGCCAGAACCAGAAGTCCAATGACCCTCGCGGGAGGAAAGGAATCAAATCTAGCAGCATCTCTTGCAGAGAAATCCTCTCACTGAGCAAAACCTCAACCTAAGCTACAAACCTTCTCAAAACTCGCTAAGAGAAATCAGAGTTAGTGTTTCTGGTCGAGTGACCCTTCCTCAAGCAAATCTGGCATTCTGTATCTCGTGACCAAGAAGGTCATCCTGCCCCACAACCAGAATGGTTTCTCAGTCTGTTAATCATATAAAGGCCCACAATGGAAACTTAGGCCGATGAATAAAACATGATCCTTCAATTGCTGACAATGTTTCTTCCAAATTTTCCCTCAATCTCTTCTGCTCCAGGAGCAATCCCAACTTCTCCAATCTAGCCTTGTATCGAATGTCCCCAATTCATGGAATCATGTTGGTAAATAAGTCCATATGATGTAGGAACAGAAGCAGCCCATTTGCCCCATCGCTTCTGCTTCAGTGAGATCGTGGTTGATCTGATAATGCTCCACTCCTGCCTTTTCCTTGTAAGCCTTGATTCCCTTCCTGATTAAAAATATATTTCAGGTAAGACCATAAGACATAGGAGCAATTTCCCCTGCACCCTCAAATCCCTCCCAAAATATGGTGACCAGAATTAAATACAGTGCTGTGGTGTGGCCAAATTAAGAGTTTACAAAGGTTCAGCACAACTGGTCTGCTTTGTATTCCACTTTTCTACTTATGAAGCCCGAGATCCCATATTGTTTGCTAACCATGTTTGGAATATTTAAAGATCCTAAGTTCTTCATGAGACACAGATACAATAATTAACAATCTACGTTAAATGAGTTTGTTTAAAAATTTGAAAATGTTATTTTTAGTCTCTGAATTATATGAAATGAGCATTGATCTAAAATATAACCGGACTAAATATAGTGATTGTGGGAGTGGGTCAACAACTAGAAATTCTGTGGAGAAAAAGTCAGCTCCTGACTTCCTAAAACCTAGCTACCATCCACACAGCACAAGTTATAGGTGTGTTGGAGTATTTTTCACATGTCTGAATGATTGCAGCTCAAACAATTTTCAAGGTTTGATCTGCATCCTATCCAACATACACATCCTCCATCACTGACTCACAGTGGCAGCAGTGTTGTTCAAATATCCAGTTTATAAGATTATGTTTTAGGACAGTGTTTCTAATTTTAAGGTAAAATAAGGGAGTGAGATGAATTAATTTGATGTCGGCTTGACAGGAAGTCTGGATTGTTTGATTGTAAGAGATTACAGGAGGCCCAGATTATTTCACTTGGAAGAAGGGATTTTCATTTAGATGCGAAGGCAGCAGCTTTTGTGCTTATAAACTATTTCAATTTGTGCCTCCATAGTCGGAGAAAAGTGTTCAAATGTGGTTTAAACAGTTCGGTCAATCTGATAACAGAGTAGAGTAAAAGTCTAAAGATTTATAGGTTGACATTCTTCAATTTGAATGATAGTGGACATTTAGAAAATGATGCATTTAGGTTAGGGACTCCATTCATGCACTTCTGTTAATGGCTGTGTTTGTCAATCCTTGAAAGTGAGTTTCTACCAAAGAGCAGTTTATGAAACTGATACTTCAGATTGTTTTTGCTGTTGCCAAACCGTTGTTAACACTGCTCATCATGGATCTGAATGCTAGCCTGCAAAGAGTCATTGTCATTTCCCTCTTTTGTTCGCTAGTCACTCCCAAATATAGCAGTCAACATTTAGGCCTTTATGTTGCTCTTGCAAGCATCCTTGAAGTGGAGCATTGAGCACTGCACTTACCTAAAGAAGAGTTAATCAGCATTTCTATCTTAATACAAGGCCAAATGATTCACCTTGCCATGGTGTTGAGCTTTTAGATGGGAAAGTTAAGAGCAAGCCATTATGATTTTGGATTACCAGATTTCCAAAAACATCACTGAATGTCACAGCCATTCTGCCTGGATCTGGGTGAGAGAATGAAGTTAGGGACTGTAATTCTGTATGGTTCACCACTGCAGAATACAAGTGGAAACTCACAGATTGAAAAGGCCAGATTTGTGAGTTGAAATGAGGGCGGAGGATTCCTTTATTTTGCATTTGAGAGGGTATCTCAAGTAACACTCTTGCCATGAAGTACAATTCTGGTGTTAGATGTTGCTAGGCTGAGAAAGAGAAAGAGCAGAAGTAATTCTTCTTGAACAAAGAGACACTTTGAACCAATTTTAGGGCAATTGAATGTGTACATAAAAGTCTGTTTAATGTCTTCCTGTGAAGTTTGTTTTATCAGTTAATACCCCTAATAAATACCCCTATTTAGTTCTGTGGTTTATACTACAAGTTACTAACAAAGGTAGTATTTTGTTCATAGATCTTTTCATCTTTTGCTACAACAAACATCTTAACAGTTGAAAGCTCATAGTCTCCATAGAAATCATTAACAATATACTGTCATACAATACAAATGCATGACAAAAACTCTAAGGCTCCTTCAAGAGCAAAAACAAACCCATATTCATCACAGCTTAGAACGGCATAAGAATAAGACACATTGGCATGCCAGTGCAAGTTCCCTTACAATTTCTACAGCATCTTCACTTGGAACTATATCACCATTCCTTGACTGTCACATGTTCAGAGTACTGGAATTTCCTTTCTACATCTCTGTTGGTGTACCTGCACCACATAGGCTATTGTGGTTCGAGAAACACGCTTATCATTCCCTTCTTAAGGACAGTCATAACCATAGAGTCATAGAGATGTACAGCAACAGACCCTTTGGTCTAACCTGTCCATGCCGACCAGATATCCCAACCCAATCTAGTCCCACCTGCCAGCACCCGACCCATATCCCTCCAAACCCTTCCTATTCATATACCCATCCAAATGTCTCTCAAATGTTGCAATTGTACCAGCATTCACCACATCCTCTGGCAGCTCATTCCATACATGTATCCACCCTCTGCGTGAAAAAGTTGCCCCTTAGGTCTCTTTTATATCTTTCCCCTCTCACCCTAAACCTTTGCCCTCTAGTTCTGTACTCCCCGACCCCAGGGAAGAGATTTTGTCTACTTATCCTATCCATGTCCTTCATAATTTTGTAAACCTCTATGAGATCACCCCTCAGCCTCTGATGCTCCAGTGAAAACAGCACCAACCTGTTCAGCCTCTCCCTGTAGCTCAGATCCTCCAACCCTGGCAACACCCTTGCAAATCTTTTCTGAACCCTTTCAAGTTTCACATCTTTCCGATAGGAAGGAAACCAGAATTGCACACAATATTCCAACAGTGGCCTAACCAATGTCCTGTACAGCCACAACATGACCTCCCAACTCCTGTACTCAATTCTCTGACCAATAAAGGAAAGCATACCAAACACCTTCTTCACTATCCGATCTACCTGCGACTCCACTTTCAAGGAGCTATGAACCTGCACTCCAAGGTCTCTTTGTTCAGCAACACTCCCTAGGACCTTACCATTAAGTGTATAAGTCCTGCTAAAATTAGCTTTCCCAAAATGCACCACCTCTCATTTATCTGAATTAAACTCCATCTGCCACTTCCCAGCCCATTGGCCCATCTGATCCAGATCCTGTTGTAATCTGAGGTAACCTTCTTCGCTGTCTACTACCCCTCCAATTTTGGTGTCATCTGCAAACTTACTAACTGTACGTCTTATGCTCGCATCCAAATCATTTATGTAAATGACAAAAAGTAGAGGGCCCAGACGTAAATGGGCAATAATTGTTGTCTTAGCTGGTGACACCCGCCTCTGTGAATGAATAATAAAAGTACTCCTCCAAGTCTTTCATTATGTTGACTTGGCACTGTATCATTGTCCCTTCACTGCTGGCTAAAGTACTTGGAACACGTAATCTAATGGTTCTGTTGGCATTGTGGACTTAAGCAGTTCAAAAGGGCAACTCTTACATACTTCCTTAAGGCCAATTAGGGATAGGTAGTAAATGCTGGCTTTACCAAAAGCATTTGGATATTATGAATAACCTCCTGAAAATATTGCAGCCCCCCCCACCCCACCCAGTTTGGCTATTCGGCCTCTTCACAATAATAATACAATAAAGGTAAAGTCGCTGTAGTCTTACCAGAGCATCGGGATGCTCTCTCATTAGAGAGTGACAACTGGTGGTAGTTTAACCTGATGGTCAACATGCCTCAGGTGAGGGGCCAAGTCCTTCATGGTAACCTCAGCCAGTGTGGGAATTGAACTCTGAGTCATAGGGATGTACAGCATGGAAACACACTCTTCAGTCCAACTCGTCCATGCTGACCAGATATCTCAACCTAATCTAGTTCCATTTGTTAGCACTTGGCCCATATCCCTCTAAACTCTTCCCATTCATATACCCATCCAGATGCCTTTTAAATGTTGCAATTGTACTAGCCTCCACCACTTCGTCTGGCAGCTCATTCCAAACACACACCACCTGCGTGTAAAAGTTGCCCTTTAGGTCTCTTTGAAATCGTTCCCCTCTCACCCTAAACTTATGCCCTCTAGTTCTGGGCTCCCCTACCCCAGGGAAAATACCTGGTCTGTTTGTCCTGTCTATGCCCCTTTTGATTTTATAAACCTCTGTAAGGTCACCTCTCAGCCTCTGACGCTTCAAGAAAAACAGCTCCAGCCTATTCAGCCTCTGCCTATAGCTCAAACCGTCCAAGCCTGACCATGACCTTGATAATCTTTTCTGAACCCTTTCGAGTTTCACGACCAAAATTGCATACAGTATTCCACAAGTGGCCTAACCAATGTCCTGTAGAGCTGCAACATGACCTCCAAACCCATGTACTCCATGCACTGACCAATGAAGAAAAGCATACCAAATGCAGTCTTTACTATCCTATCTACCTGCAACTCCACTTTCAAGGAACTATGAACCTGTACTTCAAGGTCTTTTTCTTCACCAATATTCCCCAGGACCTTACCATTAAATGTTTAAATCCTGCCCTAATTTGCCTTTCCAAATTTATCTAAATTAAATTCCATCTGCCTTTCCTCAGCCTACCTGATCATGATCCCATTGTACTCTGAGATAATCTTCTTTGCTGTCCACTACACCTCCAATTTTGGTGTTACCCACAAACTTAATAACTATACCTCCTATATTCACATCCAAATCATTTATATAAATGATGAAAAGCAGTGGACCCAGCACTGATCGTTGTGGCACATTACTGGTCACAGGCCTCCAATCTGAAAAGCAATCTTCCACCACTACCCTGTCTTCTACCTTCGAGCCAGTTCAAATAGCTAGTTCTCCCTGTATTTCCATTTGATCTAACCTTGCTAACCAGTCTACCAAGAGGAACCTTGCCGAAGGCCTTTCAAAGTCCATGTAAATGACGTCCACTGCTCTGCCCTCATCCATCCTCTTCGTTACTTCTTCAAAAAACTCAATGAAGTACATTGCTAAAAGGATGTGGACACTTTGCAGAAGGTGCAGAGAAGGTTTACGAGAATGTTGCCTGGTATGGAAGGTGCTAGCTTTCAAGAGAGGTTGTGTAGGTTAGGATTGTTTTCATTACAAAAAAGGAGTTGAGGGGGACCTGATTGAGGCCTACAAAATCATGAAGGATATGGACAGGGTAGGTAGAGATACGCTTTTTCCCAGGATGAAGGATTCAGTAACGAGAGGCCATGCTTTCAAGGTGAGAGGTGAAAAGTTTAAAGGGGTTACACGCGGCAAGTACTTCACACAGAAGGGGGTAGGTGCCTGGACCGCATTGCCAGCAGAGGTAGTAGAGGCAGGCACGGTAGAATCATTTAAGATGCGTCTGGACAGATGCATGAGTAGGTGGGGAGCAGAGGGATACAGATACTTAGGAATTGGGCGACAGGTTTGGACAGTAGATTTGGATTGGCTCAAGCTTGGAAGGCAGAAGGGCCTGTTCCTGGGCTGTAAATGTTCTTTGTTCGAAGTTAGCAAGACACCATTTCCCACGCACAAAGCCATGTTGACTATCCCTAATCAGTCCTTGCCTTTCCAAGTACATGTAAATCCTAGTGGGTTTTGAGAAGATTTGTCGCTCTGGTTCAGCTTCTGGATATAGGTTTGCTCGCTGAGCTGCAAGGTTCATTTCCAGACATTTCATCACCCTACCAGGTAACATCTTCATTGGGCCTCCAGGTGAAGCACTGTTGATGATTCCTGCTTTCTATTTGGGTTTCTTTGGGTTGGTGATGACAGGATCTATATTTTCCTTGTGCTTCTCCACAGTAAACACTGATGCAGTTCCATACATTGGCGGCTTTCTTGATCTTTAAGGGGCCCTATTCTCTCCCTGGTTACCTTTTTGTCCTTAATGTATTTATAATATTGCTTTGGATTCTCCTTCACCCTGTAGGCCAAAGCTATCTCATGTCCCCTTTTTGCTGTCCTGATTTCCCTCTTAAGTATACTCCTCCTGCCTTTTTCTCTTCTAAGGATTCACTCGATCTCTGCTGTCTATACCTAACATATGCTTCCTTCTTTTTCTCAACCAAAACCTCAATTTCTCTAGTTCACTACATTTACCAACCTTGCTTTCATCCTAACAGGAACAGACTGACTTTGGACTCTCATTATTTCATTTTTGAAGGCTTCCTATTTTCCATCCGCCCCTTTACCTACAAACATCTGCCCCCATTCAACGTTTGAAAGGTCTTGCCTAATACCTTCATTGGCCTTTCTCCAATTTAGAACTTCAAGTTTTAGATCTGGTCTATCCTTTTCCCTCACTATTTTAAAACTAATAGAATTATGGTCGCTGGGCCCAAAGTACTCTCCCAGTGACACCTCAGCCACTTACCCTCCCTTATTTTCCAAAAGTAGGTCAAGTTACATCCGCATTTTAAATTAGAAATTTTTTTTATACACACCCAATAAATTCCTCTCCATCTAAACCCTTAACATTCTGGCAGTCTCAGTCTATGTTTGGAAAGTTAAAATCCCTGACCATTACTACCCTATTATTTTTACAGATAACTGAGATCTCCTTATAAATTTTGTTTCTCAATTTCACGCTGACTATTGGGGTCTATAATACAATCCCAATTAGGTGATTATCTCTCATTTCTCAGTTCCACTTAAATAACTTACCTGGATGTATTCCCAGGAATATCCTCCCTAAGTATAGCTATAATGTTATCCCTAATGAAAAACACCACTCCCATTCATCTCTTGCCCCCCCCTTTCTATCCTTGCTATAGCATATAGACCCTGGAACATTAAGTTGCCAGTTCTGTCCATTCCTGAGCCATGTATCCGTAATCGCTCTGATATCTCATTCCCATGTTCCTAACCATGCCCTGAGTTCATCTGCCTTCCCTGTTCGGCCTCTTGTATTGAAATAAATGCAGTTTAATTTATCAGGGTTACCTCATTCTCTGCTTTGTTCCTGCCTGCCCTGACTGTTTGACTTACTCCTGTTCCTGACTGTACCAGTCTCCGGTTGATCTCTTTCTTCACTATTTCTCTGCTCGCTCTTCCACCCCCCCACCATCCACAGTACTCGTTTAAATCCTCCTGAGCAGCTCTACCAAATCTTCCTGCCAATGTATTAGTTCCCTTCCAATTCAGCAGTAATCTGTTGTTCTTATGCAGGTCACTTCTACCCCAGAGGAGTTCCAGTGCTAAAAATGTGAATCCTTCTCCCCTTCACCAGCTCCTCAGCCACACATTAATCTGCTCTATCTTATTCCTACCCTCACTAGCTCTTAGCACCAGGAGTAATCCAGATATTTCTACCCTCGAGGACCTCCTTTTTTAAATTAGGCTTTCTAGTCCTGTCTGTTGTTTTAAATAAGGGTATAGAATTGGTATCATTGCCATACTGTCCAACTAACTCTCCAGGAGACCCATACCATTTTTGGGCTAACCTTATTTATTTCTTCCCTTGATGTAGCCCACCAGTTGTGGGAAATTTTCTGGCTCCCACTATGGGGCCAATACCTTGGACAGGTAAACATGCAGCCCAATTAAGGACTACCACTTCGACCTTTTAAATGTTTGTTGCAAACATTATCTCCTGTAATATCCCTGAAAACTACCTATGTGAAAACCTGATTTTATGTTCAAACTGGCTTTCACTAAAAAAAAGTGGGTTCTTGGGCATCTACAAAGTTGGTAAGATGCCCCTTCTCCACTCTGTTCTCAACCACTGACTTCGTGTTCTCTGCGGGTGAAAACTGGGTGGCCGATGATTAACCATTGCCCAAATCTAAGCATTTTTTGACTGCCATCATGTTGCCTTTGTCTTGCCCATGAGAGAAACTAATTTTGAAAGCATGGTGATGGTCTCTCAGAGGAACAGGCCATTCAGCTTGTCAAGCCTGTCCTGTCATACATTGAGATTGTGGCTGATCTGTCGCCTAAATCTATATACCTGCCTCTGGCTTGTATCCCTTAATACAGTTGTTTTAAAAAAAAGTCCATCTCCGATTTAAAATCAACAACTGATCTGACATCAACTGCTATTTATAGAAGGAAGTTCCAAACCTCTATCACCCTTTGTGCGCAGAAATGCTCCTAACATCCCATCTGAACAGTCTCATAGAGACTTCAGTTGTCTTGGATCCACCTTCCATAATCTCCTAATCTTTAGAATATAACTGGAATTTCCAACCAGTGGAAATAGTTTATCTACCCTATCTTTTCCTATTAATATCTGGAAGATTTGACCCCTTAATCTTCTAAATTCTCAAGAAAACAGTCTTAATTTGTATAATCCCCTCAGAACTTAACCCCTGAAGTCCATGCATCATTCTTATGAACGTTGTGATCCCTGCTCAGATCTGTTCACTTTCCTCCATGTGGGGTCTAACCAAGGCAAGCTTTGCAATGAATCGCCAGGCTGCTACTTTTCTTATAAGAGCTGTTATTTAACGGGAACAACTCCCTCACTGAGCTAGGCGCTGTTATTAGCATAAGCACTGCCGTGATAGCAACATGAAAGTCATTAATAAAATAGTAAAGTATTCTTGCAATAACAAGAAACTGTAATGTTGGACTTTCCACTTGCCCACATGATCTCTCATGTAGAGTTGCTGAACTCCTATACGTCTCTTTTCGTGCACAGTTATCACAGCAGTCATATTCTGGGTGATCGGATGACCAGCCATTTGTCTCTTTCTCTGTGACCATTATTACAGACTCTGGTAGCACAGTGTTCCCCTCTCTTCACCTTACCCTTGATGACAGAGACTTCAGTTGTCTTGGGCCCATCTTCCATAACTCCCTCTAAACTCTTTCACCTCTCTCCCATTCAAAGTCTTTCTGAAAGCCCATATGTTGATCCAGGCTTTTGTTCATACCTCCTAATCTCACTCTCCCTTACATAGCATTGACGTTCCAATCTTGATTCTGTTCATGAAGCACTTTTGGAAGTTTTATTTTACCATTTAAATTTCTAATGAAAGATGCTGCAAGTTTATTACAGGAGGTCCCTGGGTTACAAATGCCTGATTTACGAATGTCCCGTACTTATGAACCAACCTCCACTTCTCTTAGTTAAAAATTATTTTTAAGAATCCGAGTTGCTTATAATGCTTCATACAAATGAACGGGCAGACTAATTTGCGCGTATCTGTTCCAACTTACATACAAATTTGACTTATGAACAGCGGAAAAAATGGAACTCGTTCGTAACCTGGGGACTTCCTTTTACTTTCCTCACACAGAACTAAATTGAAGTCGTATTTGCAATTTTAATTGTTGTTACATTCTTTTATTTATTTCTTGAACAGTTGCAACAATGGAAAATTTTGTGTCTCAAAGTTTGGAGCTATTACAAGAAGAAAGAGCTGCTGAAATTGAAGAGACCAGGTAGGCTTTCTCAGTACTGTCCTTTCATCTAATGCTCATAATATGTGTTTAAGCATGTGATACTCAACCCCACAACTCCAGTCTATCTACTTAACCAATAATTGAGTAATTTACCGTCAACAGTTTAATTTCGTCCACAGAATTATTCCAGGAAATAAAACCCTTTGTCCAAGGCTTGCCTGATTTAAGTCAAAACCGCTTTGTTGAATATTCATGAGTTTATTATTTGTAAAAAAAAGACTTAATATTGATTCTGGCCCCATATACAGAATATGCAGAAGATCTTTTATATGATGGAAGTACACATATACACAGCTTGATGGATATAATAAATATTGATCTGACTCTGTCATGGGACTGCTTCCAATCAGCCTACTAGCAGGTTTATGGTATTAACCGTTTGGGGAGCAAGGGTTATTGTTCATGGAAATTCATGGAAACCTGAAGTTATGAACAGTTTGCAGTGTGTTCCCCTGGGTTGTACTATTTGATAGAATGCTCTCCATAAAATGAAACAGGTACTGCAATCTGTAGAGGTCTTAAAATATGCGTGGCTATGAAATGGAAAACGGATAATTGACACAGTGAAAGCCATAAGGGTTTGCACCAACAAAAATCTATACATTTTCATTTGAAAATTAGACTGAGTGTTTATGTTGCAACAAGGGATTCCAGTTCTTAAACAGTTTAGATTTGAAACCATTCTTTAGAGCAGAGATTCTCTAGTCAGACTAAAGTCATATAAATTGTTCAGCACAATATAGTGTGACTTTAGTTCTTCCAATGTCCTGTGACTGATATCCTAACGCAATGAATGTTCTGTTCACCCCATAGCCCTATGTTTGCTCTTTGATCTTGGTAACCCATGTCCAGCACCACTGTAACTATGTAATATTCAAAAGAGATGCTGCCACACTGGCTGAGTTTCTCTAGCACCTTCTATTTTTAATCTCAGATTTCCAGCATCTGTGGTATTCTGCTTTCTAAAATAGTCAGCTTTGTTTTCAAATTGCTCTACTTTACCCTGCAACCTTCGGAGATCTCTGAGCTCCTCAAACTCTGGAATCCTGCACGTTTCTGATGTTCAATCACTCCAGCCTTCACCTGCCTAAGACTTGAGATCTGTAATTTTCTTCCTTGACTGGGTCGGAACAGGAATATGAAATTAGTCCCTTAATTTGATAGACATCTCAGTGAGACCTGCAACCAGACTCTATATAAAAACATTGAAATAACAAGCATTATTTATTTTATCTTTTACTGTGTCATACATTAAAAGAGGTAATCATTTTAACATATGTGTTTCTTATGAAGATAAGTTAAAGATATCTGTTAAACGCATGAGCAATATATTTTCTGGGTTCATTTATACTGGAGATAAACAGCCCACTTTGTCCTCATTACATATAGTTGGCACTTGTACTGCACACAGAGTTGGCAGAATGAAACTGAATTGCTGCTTCTGTGGTGTTGGATTTAGGCAAACATGTTAAGATTGCAGTCGGTACCTGCGCTATTACACCAATATTGATTTAATCTATCAGCAGTAAAATCAGATCTATATTCTGTTTTCATAAAGTCATCATAACAGAAGAAGGCCACATAGACTTCAATCCTACTCCACCATTTAATAAGATTGGAGCTGATCACTGACCAAGCTCCATATACCTGCCTCAAGCTCATATCCCTTCATACCACTAGTTAATAGAAATCTATAATCTTTTGATGTAAATTTTTTTTTGTATTTTCTTGAAAGTTATAATTAGATCACTGCTTAATCTTAAATTTCAGAAACTACGATTCAAGTTTGTATAATCTTCCCTTGTTATTTTTCTTTTGGAGTCCCAATTGTTATGCTGCTAAGCATATACTACACAGTCTGGGATCACTTATGGCACAGTGGTAAGATCTCTGCCTCTGGGCCAGAAGGCTGGGGTTCATGTTCCACCTGCTCCAGTGGTGTGTGCCGTAATACGTCTGACCAAAAATATCTATGTTTTGCATACTCCGAGGCCAATAGATCTTAAAACATGGTGCTCAGACCTGCTTGCAGTACTGCAAGTGAGGTGTAACCAGAACTTTCTAAAACCCTTTATACTGTATTATGACAAATCCTTGAACAGATGGCAGAGGAGAAACTATAATGATATTTAAATAGTGCTCGGATATGTGTTTAAAATATTATAAACTAAACAGCCATAGAGAATACAGTTAGGTTGAGTGGTTGTTTGCCAACCTGCAATTTGCCCCAGATCCTCAGATAGCACCTTCCAAACCCATGACCACTTTTATCTCAAAGTACAAGGGTAGCAGATACATGAGAACACCACCACCTGCAAGTTCCCCATCAAGCCACTTGCCATCCTGACTGAAAATGTATGGCTGTTCCTTCACTGCTGCTGGATCCAAGTCCTGGAATTCCCCCACCTAACAACATTGTGAATTTTTTCCAAAGCAATGGACTGCAGTGATTCAAGAAGGCAGCACACTAGCTTATTCTCCTGGAGTCTGCAGGAGTTTCCTCTTTATGCTCCGATTTCATCCCACAGTCCAAATATGTGCAGGTTAGGTGGATTGGCCATGCTAACTTAGCCATTGTGTCTAAGGATGTGCAGGCTGAGTGAAGTAGCCATGGGAAATGCAGGGTTACAAGGAAAGGATAGGGGGCTGTGCCTGGATGGATGCTCTTTGTAGGATAGGTGTGGATCAATGGGCCAAATGGTCTGGTTCCACACTGTAGGGATTCTATGATTCTCAAGGGCAACTAGGGAAGGCCAATAAATGCTGGTCCAGCTAATGAATGAATAAAAAAAGCTCACTCAATCGACTGAATGGCCTCCTGTGTTGTAGATTTCTATGCTATTCTAGTCCTATAGAATTCAAGCATTCTATTGATTTTTTTTTATCATTACTTTGTATATTGTCCATTAATGATTTATATACCTGGATGTCCAAATATCTTTGAATCTCTGCCGTTTTGAGCATGAAAATACCTTTTTATGGGCATAAGCTGGATCATCTCACATTGCTACCGTTGAAATTTGACAATTTGCTAAATCTATCATATCTTTTTGTCACTTTGCACTTCCACCTACACTGGTTTCAATGTTATTTCGTTGTGTCTTCAGAACCATTTGACATGTAATTTTTGAACCTTTTTTAAGTCATTAATGTATGCAATAATTGGTTGAGGCTCAAACACAGATCCTTGCTGTGTTTCAGTAGGTGCATTCTATTAATTGGAGCACATGCCCATTATCCCAATTCTCCTTTACCCGGCACACAGCTTGTCTCCTGATCAGACCAGTCATGTAACTACAGTTCCATCAACTTTAGCTTTGGTTAGCTCCAGTGACATTGTTAGGGTGATAAGTCACACTATCCTTAAATGTACAGTCAGTAATTTTTGGAAACAGATATTAGGTTAACTGGTCTTTAATTCCCTGG
Source organism: Hemiscyllium ocellatum (assembly GCF_020745735.1). Lineage (NCBI taxonomy): Eukaryota > Metazoa > Chordata > Chondrichthyes > Orectolobiformes > Hemiscylliidae > Hemiscyllium > Hemiscyllium ocellatum. The sequence goes on along the minus strand of NC_083418.1, from coordinate 25,591,655 downwards.
TTTCCCCTGTCATCTTTCCTAAATGGCAGAATAATGTGTACAATTTTTCAATGAAAAGGGACAGTTTCCAGATTGAGAGAACCATGAAAGATTGTAGTTATGGCTTCTATAAAGTTCTCATCTATTTCCATTAAAATCCCCATCAGACCACCCACTGCTTTCCAAATATAATTGTAAAAATGTTTTATGTTGATTTTGATATCCATATGTTTCTGTGCTTCTGTACTTTGTAGGAAGCACTCCGGAACATTTTACTATTTAAAGAGTGTATTACAAATTCAAGGTGACTAAAAAATAGCATTGTCTTTATCTGGTTGTTTTAAGGGCTTGGCAGGAAAACGTCTCTGTTAAAGAACTCCAGCGACGAGGGGTCTGCCTGCTAAAGCTGCAAGTATCAAGCCAGAGAACCGGACTGTATGGACGCTTTGTTGTTAGCTTTGAACCAAGAAAGTTTGAGGCCAGTGCAGCCCTACCCAGCAATAACTTCAGCTCTGGTCTGTGAGATTTGTTTTTTAATGCTGTTCCATTCATTGCAATGCCAGTGTATCATGTAGAATGTACAATAGCTGACTTCTCTTACTGATCTTTCCTCGGAAATTTCAAGACTGGCAGCTTTAGGCCAGATTTTCAATGTGTTTTTCAGATTTCACACTGAGGCAAATGGTCAAACCTACCACTGATTTCTAGTTCTTGCAGCCCCCAGTCACTTCTTTCAAGCCACATTTAATGTATGCTTGCATTGAGAAAGCTTTTATTTATTTCAGTCACATGATTTTCAATAAACCCAGTGTGTCGGCACGGTTCTCTATGACAATAAAATTGACATAATGACATATTTTTCCCCTTTTCCCATGGAGAAACAGATACCAGGGCGCTACTTAGTTTCCCTCCTGTAACCTTGTGATCAGAAACTTAGCAGAATGGAGATTGAACCTACGTGTTTACTACTGTGCCAGAAAGATGAGTAGAAACTGCAGTTCAAAATATTGTAAATTGATTGGCAGTTTCTTATAGAGTCATACAGCAGGGAAACAAACCCTTTGGTCTAACCAGTCCATGCTAAACATAATCCCAAACTAAACTAGTCCCACCTACTTGCTCCTGACCCTTGTCCCTCCAAACCTTTTCTATTCATGTACCTATTAAAATGTTTTTAAACATTGTAATTGTACCCACATCTACCACTTCCTTAGGAAGTTCATTCCACATGTAAACCACCCTGTGTAAAAAAAAAAAATTTGCCCCCATGTCTTTTTTAAATCTCTCTCCTCTCACCTTAAAAATGTGCCCTGTAGTTTTGAAATTCCCCATACTAGGGAAAAGACAGCTACCATCAACTCTATCTATACCTCTCATTATTTTGTAAACTTGTATCAGGTTGCGCCTCAACCTCCTATGCTTCATTGAAAAAAGTCCCAGCTTATCCAGCCTTTCTTTATAACTCCGGACCTTACATACTAGGCAACATCCTGGTAAATCTCTTCTGAACCCTATACAACTTAATAATATCCTTCCTATAATATAAAGCTTGTGCAGCATATTGAAATCTGTACTTTTTTTGCCACAATGAATGTTTTCGATTGTAATAATGTTAATCTTAGCTACAGTAGATCATGGTGCATGAGTTGACCTGATGTGTAAAATGACTCCACCATTATGGCCCCTAAAACTGTACTTTTGCCTAAAAATGGTGTTGATCCCTGCTTTTCAGCTACAACAAAACATATCCAAATTCGTAGCTAGCCTCAATGTCTTTGCCTCGCAATTGCAGGTTTAACTTCCAACTGGATGCTAGGCATTGAGCAGGTGATATGGAATGAATTGTGAAGATGTTTTGGAATTTAAGACAAGCCAACGCAGAACATATGCCTAAACAATGGAGATAATTTTCCAAGAAAATAAATTAAATATGATTCAAGCTATTATTCTTAACATTTGCTAACTCGTCATTTAACAGTGCCATAGTGAGGAAAGTCAGTGTTAGTCAAAAACTTTGTGAAAATGGAAGCAGGGGTTGTACATCCCTGGAAGAAGATCAGTACTCAAGTCCAAATACACTATGAGAACAGCAACCGGCCATTGTCTAGATCTTATAAAGTTTGTATTGGAATCGTGCCTCCAAGATCATTAGGTTTTATTATCGCCAGAAGTGCAGTGAATGTATACATACTTAAATAAGCCAAATCAAGCACTGAGTCCTGCCAAGATAGCGAACTGCTAGCTAGTAGGTGTAACTGATTTATGGACTAAAATATCTAGTGGTGTGATAAAAGACCAAGATCGTTCAGAGACTATTAAAGTAAGTCTGCCAAAACTTTGCAAAGGTTCCTGTCAGACATCAACAAAACTATGAGTGCACTTGAGTTACCAGCAATGGATTGCCTATGATTTTGATCTGGAAATATTTGGAAAAGCTCTCCGAAAGTCAAGGATGTGAGAGGACAAGATTAATTATGGTGATAGAAGCCTATTAGGGCAGATGGAATGAAATTAAAATCTGTGGTAATTTGAAATTGTTGAATCACGCTGAAAATCATTTTGTGCATCTTGCAAAGATTGTCTTTTTATTTTTATGTAGTTTTGAACTGTGGACTGAATTGGAAAAAGGGCAGTTTTATAAAGCAAGGATTGGTGAGGGATTGCTGCAGTTTTGGAAAGCAAAAACCTGACACTTATTGCAAGTACTGTTAACACAACTGCTAATTCATGCTGTAGTACAGTCAGTTCTGCTATTATGTGGTAGTTCCGTTCTAGTGCAATCCTGATTATAAGAAAATCACGTAATAGTAGCACCATTTAAACTAATGGGGCCAGAATTATGTTATAACCAATGCACACTTTAAATGTTTGTGCTTTAGAAACAGTGACCCCCAATTCATAAATTGTGTTATAGCAAATTCATGTTATTGAAATGCACGTTATAGCAGAATGACCTGTCGATGACGTGCAGAAGGCAGGTGTACAAATGGAAATTCAGGTGGCAGCAAGTTGCTAATAGTGACCAGTTATTGATGGCTTTTGCCTACCAACAACTAGCTGAACAGTTTGAATTGTGGACAAGATAGTAAAAAGCTATCAGTTCTCCGCAAGCTCATGAGCTGTATCTGTTCTCTGCAGTAAAAACCAATTAAATTGGTTTTCTTCAGGCTTAATCATTCCTTCTGTATGGTTTCTGTAAGCTGTAACTCTTTAATTAATATGTCATCTTAATAAATGTGTCAAGCAGTCACTCTGTGCCTCCTACAAACTAGTGAAAGCATCTCGAAAAACAAGGTTGAGAAGCAGTCTTCTGATCAGCCACGACTCTTCGAATAGCAGGACTTGACTTCCAGTCCATTAACCCAATGAGGAGAAATAATCTCTATGACAACATTTGGGTGGATGAAACTAGAATAGACTTATGGTTCAACAAACTATGGAATAGGCATCTGAGTTGACCACATAAAGAATGAAGCTTATTGATCTGGGACATGTTTGGATTCCATACAATTCATGAGATTCAGAAATTCCTGCGAAGAAACAGGACCCGCTTTGCATTTACATCAAGGGTACTTCAGCCTTTGGATGAGTACTTTGATAAGCCATTTAAGGATCAGGTTCACATCACATTGGGTAGTTGATGAAGGAAAAAAACCTTCACAAGATTGGAAATGCCATCCACTTGATGTTTTGTGTTTTGATGCTGTTATCTCACAAGCTGTCAATGGATTGTTCAAAAAGGCAAAATATCCAGTTCGGTAGATGGAGAAGGTGGTGATTTCTTGTGGAGGCTAATTCTGAAATTGAAAATGCTAAATCTGATCTAGAGTGACATTCTCAAAATAATGCCCTCTCTACAATCAGTCAAGGAATTTGATAAACTCTTCAGGTACAGAAGGCACTGAACTTTTGATGCATCTCAGAGTTATTTCATTGTGATTAAAGGTATGTTTACACAATCAATTTATTAACTAAATTATGTGACGTTAATGCAAATCACCAATTCCCCACATTTCAAAATTGTGACCATCCACACCAGAGACACGTAATTTGTACTGTGCATGTAGGTTGACTCCATTTATTTTTGGAACAATGTTTGAGGGCTTCAAAGATTGACTTGTACACTTACACCTATGGTGCACTCAGTGTGCTCTTGCCGTTGTTAGTTCTTCATTGTAATGCTTTAACCAACATTTTAAATATTTCTAATTATTCTTGAGAAGGTAGTACTGTTGAGCCACTTTCTTGAGCAGTTGCAGTCCACGTGGTGTACGTCTGTTAAAGTACAGATTTGAGACGGCCCAGGGAATCCCTTGTGGACTCAGGCCTGTAAAGCCTCTCTCTTGGTTCATCCCGGAGATCATACTCTTTGGAAGTCTGGAATAACAACTTCTTACAGTTTAGTTTAATTTTAGTTATTCTCTTTATTTACCAATAGCATCACTGTTACAACATAACACTGATACCTATAAGCTAAACTAACTAGGGTATAATAACCTAGGAGAGTAGGGTACCAGCTCTTCAAGTGCCCCAGCAGGCTACTCTGATGTACTCATACAAAAGTTTACAAAACATTGCGTGTTCTTAATTAGATAGATTATGGTGAAAGACAATAATTCGTAAAGAAGAAAAGCTAATTGACAGATCTGTGTGCGCTTGACTGATCACTTCTACAGCCCTTGAGCTATCCATCAGGTGGGAAAAACAAATCCAGCTGAGTTAGGCATCTGCTGGCGAGATAATTTCCTATAAAGAACTACCAGCCTAAATTAAGTGGGAGATGTCATAAGGTAACCTTGCACAGCTCGCATGTCTGATATCAGTGTCTTACGAAATGGCTTCCCGACAGATTGTGTCAGAATCTCTTCAATGTTAAGTTTAGAATAATTTTAAGCTGGGAGCAGATTCCTGCCTTTTATCTTAAGCATAGAATCATTCTGTACCTATGGTTGAAATGTTACTGCAAGGTTATATTTAAAATTATTAATTAGTCACAAATTAAACATGCCTTCTTTTCAAGTTTGTCATTCAAATTCAAATAAGACATAAGATCTGAATAGTTAGAATTGACAGTGGAGCAGTCTATAAGGTCTGTAGAGTGGTCTGCAAGAACAGCAAGTAAGTTAAGGCTTCATCAATAATAATTTTTAAAGAGTTTATTTTCAGTAACTGGTAATGGCTACTCAATATCATCAGAAAGTCCCAAAATGCAATTAAATTCAATTCATAGCAGATAAGCACTGAGTGTTCATTTTCTCCTGGTTTCAACAACCTCAGCACTAAAATGGTCTCTCTCTCTCTCTCTCGTCCTCTCTCTCTCTCTCGTGTCCTTTTGAACTCTCAAGTCAGCAAAGATTCTTTTCCTCTCTGTGTCTGCCCCACTTGCAAGGGGTTACATGAATCCATTATAATTAACAGCATCTGATCGTTAACTACAAAGCTTTTGATAGTACCGAGTTTTATTTCCGGGTCAGAATCAGTCATTACTTTCACAAGGGAATGGCTGTGAATGTTATCACTTGATATCCTGATCACACAGATTCACTGATGCTAAGGCACATATTCTTAATTGCCTTACAGCATCCTGTTATCACTTGGCGAGCCCAGATGTCCCTATCATCTGCATTCTTTGAGATTCCCCCTTTTTTCTGAGCTTTCCTGCCTGTATATTTTCTAGTGCAGCAAATGTGTTCTCTAATTCAGCATTACATTTTAGTCTAAATGTTTAAAGACAAGTTTTAAGGCTATAGACTTTCTCATTTCCCCCCTTTTTTTGTCATTTCATGACAACTACCTGGCTCATACAAGTATAATTAGTCCATTCAGTTGATTTGTATTAATAGGTCAAGTGCCTCCTCTGGCGAGTCATCATCCGGAGGAGCAGAGTCTGAAAAATACTGGATTTCAGCATGGGAGTTCGGGCATGGAGGAAGAGGGGGAGCCAGGGATCGGTTAATCAGATTCCTCTTTGGCTTAGGTGTAAAGCAATGTACGGTCCATTTCATGCATAAGCAGACAACAATGTATATTCCAAGATGAGACCAAGGATTATCGGTACGTCCCACATGTCCATCTGCACAGCCACATAGCCAGCAAGTAAAACTCCATCCACATGAATCGGATGATGGTGGGGCAGGTACCTTCCCTGCGTCTTGACCCGTTTTGTTGAAAACATCTGTGTTGTCCAAAATGTCTTTTGAGAAATCATCTATGTATGTGCAACAGTGCAGGCCAATGACTGAACAAGCGCCTCCTTTAGCAAGGAGGAAATCTAGCACTAGCTGATTCTGAAGTGTCATCATCTGAGTCTCCTGTAACTCTTCGTTCACCAGTCTCAAAGTGTCTCAGTCGAGTTGGCAAGTTTTTCGATATCAAAGGCAGGTCACTTATCTGATCTAGGGCCATCTCAACACCTCAACCAGGAATAAGACTCCCAGCAACCTGGACCACCAGGATTGTTGATGGAAGATGTTGTGTAAGTTTTGTTTTTCCTCTACGTTTTGTTCCATACTGATTCATCTGTTGGTGGGCATTCCATTCATCATCTACTTCAGCCATTTCATGGTGGAGGGTGAAAGGCGGTACAGACATCAGAATGATGGAAGAATGAGCAGATAACACATGGAACAGGGGGTTTAGCTTGAATAAAAAAACCATTAGTAACAGGAGGAGGATTGGGAGTGCATAGTATTTTTGGTCTTTCTTCATCTTTCCAGCTTGTCTTGTTAATTACTATAGCTACTGAATAGAGGAAATGTGTAAAGTCATTTCTGTCAGTGGTGGTAGGTTGGATAGGAGAGGATTCCATCGTGAAGGTCAGTCTCATGGCAATAGGTGCCTTAGGGTTTGGTGATTTCAGTACTATGTTCTCAATACTGCAATCTGTAAGGTTAGCTTAATCAGGTACCTGTGCATCTCTTCTGCCATGACATGCACATCAACAGCAGTTAATGGTGCAGACCAAGGAGTCCTTACGGGCTTTCTATATACCAGTTCAGCTGCTGAGAATTCCGACTTTTTCTGTGTCATGGTTCTCATGTTAAAAAGCGCAGTTGGGAGTAGTTGCAGCCAATTAAGGCCTGTTTCTTCTACCAATTTGCTTAGCTGACCTTTTAGGGTACCATTGGCTCTTTCTATAATTCCCGCTGCTTGGGGATGGTTGGCACAATGGAATTTTTGATTCATGTTCAAGCTTTTACATAGTTCTTTGTTTAACTCCGCACAAAAGTGGAGGCCATTATCAGAAGAGACCTGTTACTGGTATTCCAAATCTGGCTTTGATTTCCCTTAGTAGAATTTTACAAGTTGCTGTTGCTGTGCAGTCAGAACAGGGATAAGCTTCAATCCATTTACTAAATACATCGACTTATAACAGTGACATCTAGGTAACTCTATAAAATCTAACTGAATAGTATCAAAAGGTGCACTTGGTAAGTGAGTTTCACCTGGTGGACACTTTACTCTTTTCCTGGGATTATGCTTTTGACAAATTAGGCAATTTGCAGCTGCTTGCTTTGCTTTTTCTTGCAAGTGAGAATTCCACCAAGTTTGAAGAATTCTGACCACCATTCCCTCCTTACCTACATGTGTATGTGTATGAACATAATCAACTAGAATAAGCAAAAGTGAGTCGGGCAGCTTATTATAACTATTTACATAACAACAATGGTTCATCCGTCTTTGTCTTTCCTCATCAGAGGCGCCCCGACTGGTCCGTATTTGCTCTAGGTCAGGCATGGTCGGGGTGTCAGAAGAGGAAATAGGAGAGTCTCTCTTTGGTTTCCTATTTGTCATTTGAGTAACATGTCTTTTTGCTCAAGAGCCGCTTTCTTAGCAGCTGTGTCAGCAACGTTGTTGCCTTTTGTGACATTGGAAGCATCAGAGGAGTGAGCAGAACATTTGGTAATTGCCAGTTGAGGGGCAAGTTGAATAGCACTGAGGAGATTAGCAACACAGATAGCATTGAGGATGAGGGTTCCTGATGAGCTAAGGAAGCCACACTGCTGCCAAAGTTGGACAAAATTATTGGCACATCCAAAGGTGTAGTGGGAACCAGTATAGATATTAGCTGACTTTCTTTTAGCAAGTATACAGGCACGGGTGAGAGCAATGAGTTCAGCTTGCTGGGTGGAACAGGGTGGGTCGATAGAATAAGTTTCTAGTGTCTGGGATAAAGTGACAATGACATCCCGACATACGTTTGCCCGCTGGAGAGATAGAAGAAGAACCATCGACACAAAGTGTAAGGTCTGGGTGAGCAAGGGCCTGATTGGTAAGATCAGTACGTGGTTTAGTAACAAGGTAATTTTATGAGACCACAATCATGGGGAGGATCAGATAGTTCAAGAGGTTCTTCCTGCAGGAATGTAACGGGGTTAATGTTAGAGCAGTATTTCAGGAGAGAAATGGATTCTGAGTGGATTATGTTTAGAAGTAAGCAAGCATACTGCAGAATGGAAGGTACAGACTTTTACATTTTGATGTAAAGTTATATTAGCGGCAACCAATCCCATAGTATGGATGGCTGGGAGAATCTGGGTGCAGTTTTGAAATAATCATGTAGAAGTCACGTGTACTTTCATCTTGAATGAATTAAATGTGGTACCAGTAGAATGCCATAGGCAGTCTGTAAGTACTAATTAGGGGGCAGAGTTGTAAGTGTCAACCTGTACGGTGGCTTAATCCTTCTAAGCGGAATTTTAAATTGTATTAGTTTGAATTTGACTTGCACTTCTGGTTGTTTTAAAGTTGAACTGAAATACTTTTCTTTTGAAAAACTAGCAAGATTTTGGTTCTTTCAGCAATGCATCATTTTCTTTCACCGTCTGGTTAAAGAGTACAAATTGATTTTAAAAGCAGTAGTTAGATTTGATCAAAATCAGTGGCCTTAAGTTCAATCATCAGTGCAATTGTAACACTCCTAACACAGTGACAAATGATTCGTTGGGGGAAGGGCATGGGCCTCAACACATTGGTCCTCAGAATAGGGAGGAAGGGGGGGTTCAGGTGATTATTGTTTTATGAAGTATGTTCACTTTGGCTGTACTGTGGGTGAGTTTTGAAAAGGCAGGCTGACAGGAGAAGAGGCATAAAATATTTCCGTCTCCAAATCAGAATCCCATTTCTCATTCACAGATGGATCAGGATTCTTTATGGGTCTTTGGGAGAGGGGAGGGTGGAGTGTAAGGAACAGACTCTGTCATTCATCTTGTCTTGTGTGGCTGAAGCCAGTTCTTATTCACCGGTTTTCCTTTTCATTGGGGCCACTGACGTTTCAGCTTGGGTTCTAAATCTTTGCTTTCCTTTTTTTTTCTCTAGCCAATTCCAATTCTGCTTTCCAATTCCAAATATACTTCACATTTGCATTTTAGTTCTGTCCAATCTAATTCAGATCCTTCCTCAGTTAATGGAATAATTCCCTGTTTAATGCAGTTTTGCCTCCATGATGATTGCATGGATTTTTCCCATTTTTCCCTAGCTACTTTTCCCCACACTGATATGGCTTCTTTCTGCTTACTCCTCGTTCTTTTTTTCTCCAAATCCCTTGTTCAGTTTTCATGAGTAGAGTTAAATCATGTGTGCCTGCTGGAGGCCAATCCTAATTTTGTTGAGCAGCTGCGGCTGATATTTCCCTTAATTGTTTATCATAATTCGGGTACAGACTTATTATTTCATTAGGGGACATTTGTCTTTCATCTTATCTAGAGTTACACCCATTAGTCTTGAATTAAACATGCCTTCTTTTCAAGTTTGTCATATAATTCAAATAAGATGTAAGATCTGATTAGTTAGAATTGACAATGGAGCAGTCTGTAAGGTCTGTAGAGTGGTCTGTAAGAACAGCAAGTAAGTCAAGGCTTTATCAATATTAACTTTTACAGAGTTTATATTCAATATAATGGCTACTCAATATCATCAGAAAGTCCCAAAATGCAATTAAATTCAATCCATAGCAGATAAGTGTTAATTTTCTACTGGCTTCAACAACCTCAGCACTAAAATGGTCTCTCTCTCTCTCTCTCTCTTTCTCTCTCTCTCTCTCTCTCATGTCTTTTTGAACTCTCAAGTCAGCAAAGATTCTTTTTCCTCTGTGTCTGCCCCATTTGCAAGTGGTAATAAGAATCCATTATAACTAACAGCATCTGACCGCTAATTACAAAGCTTTTGACAGTACCGAGTTTTGTTTCAGGGTCAGAATAAACAGTCATTAATTTCCTAAGGGGATGGCTGTGAATGTTATCACTTGATATCCTGTTCACACAGATTCACTGATGCTAAGGCACATGTTCTTAATTGCCTCACAGCATCCTGTTATCACTTGGTGAGTCCAGATATCCCTATCATCTGCATTTTTTGATACTCCCCCTTTTTTTTTTGAGCCTTCCTGCCTGTCTGTTTTCTAGTGCAGTAAATGTGTTCTATAATTCAGCATTACATCTTAGTCTAAATGTTTAAAGACAAGTTTTAAGGCTATAGACTTTCTCACATCTGCTAGCATAACATTTCTTTAGTGTTGAAATCGTAACGTCTATGTAAGGGGGATGAAAATCCATTAACTTTCTCTCTTGTTATTGTTCAGGGGATATTGTGGGTCTGTATGACAGCCAAGGCTCCACTTCATTGGACCAACTTGCATCTGGCATTGTGACGCGCATCACACAAAACTCTATCACTGTAGCTTTTGATGAACCCAGTGATCAGTTAAACTTCGACACTGGCTCTTCCTTTACACTTCTGAAACTCGCTAACGATGTAACATACAAAAGATTGACACGGTAAGCATGAATCATTTTGACTTGAGAGGTGAATGCATTGATGTGTTTTTAAGTTTAAAAAAATTGAAGTTAGATATCTAATAAATAAATCAAAGATATATGCAATGCTGACACCATTTGCACTATATTATATTTTTCTCATTGGATTTGGTTAGTTTCTAACCTTGTTCATACTCCATACATGCTTGGAGAAATGGAAATCAATGACCACTTTTATGGCAATTTATTTGGACATGCACGTGCAGATTGCAGAACATCCCTATATTAGTACAATGAGATTTAATCTGCCTGCAGAAAATTCTGATTTCATAGAGACACATGGATTAGGCACTAGACCATTCAGCCTTCACGCTTGTTCCACCAAACAAGTAGATCCAATTGATCTTTGACTGAGTTCCATGTGGCCCGTAATGTCTTGTAATTTAGATCTAGAAATTGCCTAACCAGGTCCATAATTTAACCTCCATTCTTTGAGTTTCAATTGTAGCAAATTTTCACTTGAGGTATATTATTGAATTAATTCAGGAACTTCATTTTAAAAGGTCCATAGACATTCCACTGATTTAGCCACCTCTTGAAAGCATTCAGTCAGGTTTATCAGTTACGACCTTTAAATCCATGCCAGTCTTTAATCGTCTGCAAATTTTCAAATTGTTCAGTCGCTCTGTACATAATTACAGGCTTCATTAATTTCCTGATGATTGATTTAGGCTGACATTAGTGGCACTTGTATGATATGAATGATTATCTATAACTAGACAGCATTTAACCAATTTCACTTGACAATCAGTGGCATTGTTGTCAATATCCTTGGGGTTATTAATGAACAAAAACTGAATTTGGACTAGCTGCAGATATAAGAGCAGGTTGGAAGCTGCAGATTTTGTTATGAGTAATTGTGTCCTGATTCCCCAAATTCTGTCCATCATCTATAGGTTATGAGTCAGGATTGTCATGGAATACTATACTTGTCTAATTGTGTGTAGGTCCAACAACAGTCACGTAACAGGCCTAAGCAGCCTCAATCGTTGGCACTTGTTCTACCAACTTAAACTTTAGTTTTATTCACAAAAGGTCCATTGGCAACAGTGTGTGCAATTAAAGGTGCACTGCTGGAACTAGCTGTGGCTCCTTCAACAACGTTTCAGACTTTTAGAATACGTTTACCACCTAGAAGGATAAAGGCAGCAACAGTGGGCGGCACGGTGGCACAGTGGTTAGCACTGCTGCCTCACAGCGCCTGAGACCCGGGTTCAATTCCTGACTCAGGCAACTGACTGTGTGGAGTTTGTACGTTCTCCCCATGTCTGCGTGGGTTTCCTCCGGGTGCTCCGGTTTCCTCCCACAATCACAAAGATGTGCGGGTCAGGTGAATTGGCCATGTGTTAGGTAGGGGGTAAATGTAGGGGTATGGGTGGGTTGCGCTTCGGCGGGTCGGTGTGGACTTGTTGGGCCGAAGGGCCTGTTTCCACACTGTAAGTAATCTAATCTAATCTAAGTATTGAGATACCACTATGGCAAATTCCTTTCAAGTTGCACAGTATTCTGACTTGGACAATATCATGACTCCTTCATAATTGCTGGGCCAAGATCCAACATCTCGTCCCATAACAGTGCCAAGGGTTGGCCTCCACAATTATTACAGTGGTTCAAGTGCCACCTTGTCAGTGCCTTCTTGAAGGCAATTAGGAATAGGCTTTGAATGTTGTTGATATCAGTGATGCCCATAAACAAATGAAAGATAACTAGTCTGTAATTCCTTGGTTTCTCTGTTTCACTGTTCTCTTAAATAGCGGAGTGACATGCAATTTTTCAATCTAAACAAATGGCTTCTGAGTCAAAAGTTGTTTGGAAGTTCGTAGTTGAGGCACTGTTCACATTTACTTATGTTTAAACCTGGTATGGGAATTATCTGGTCATGGAGATTTATCCTTTTTTAGTATCTTAATTTTCTTCATTACTTTTTTAAAACTTATGTTATTTTCAGTGAATCTGTTTCCCAGGTTCTAATATCCTGAAAATGTCAGGCATCTGTTTATCTTTCTCCATTGTAAACACTGATGCAAAGTCCTTTTATAAGTAGTTATTCCCAGTATTTCCCAGTTTTTTGTTTGTAGTATCGTGACTGTTGATGTTGATTTTGTATCCCTTGCAAGTTCCTTCTCACATACCCTTGTTGCAGGTCTATGCGATTTGGCTTCCTTTCTTCTTCACTGTAGTTCTCCCACTCTTAGAATCTGTACTTTCACGCAGTCTTGTTTATTTTTTCCTTTTAGTGTTATGTTGCCTCCCTCTTCTTTCAATAGCAGTGACAAGCATGTTATTGCAAGTTATGCACATCCTTTTCTTACAAAGTGACTCTTCTGTGTATTGCACCTTGTAAATAGTTAGGCCCATGATCCTTTTTAATTAGTGTTTTTATTTCATGCTTCGTACTTGTGTATATGAAGGTCTGACTTCATCGAAGTTGCACTCACTTGTTTTGTTCATTTATTATTTATTTCAGTGCTTTAAAGGCCTTGAGCCAGTATCATGCTGGACCTGTTTCTAAGCTCATCGACATCCTGTTTGGCACTTCTGAGCCAAGTTCTCCCTCAGAAATTCTAAGTAAGATCAATTTCTTGCACATCATTTGTTCGTTATTCTGATATTTGAAAATGAAGACTTAATTGTAACTTTACAATATAGAGTCATCGCGAACGTATAAAGTATATGTTCACTTTGACTATTGTGACCAGTTTTGTTTTTCAATATAGAAGTGTTGGTGACTGACTATTTTCTGTAGGAAAATGTAGTCAGGAATTCTGTATTCAGTGGGAGTGCATTCTCTTTTTTTTTTGTGTTGTACATACATAGCAACTATAGTGTTAATGTGATTTATTTCCTTTAAGAAACGTTTGTTCCTGGTTTGTTTTCCTTAAGAAATCCCAGAACTGTACAATCCTAGCCTGGATGACTCTCAAAGAGAAGCAATACATTTTGCACTCTCACAGAAGGAAGTTGCAATTATCCATGGGCCTCCTGGTACTGGAAAGACAACCACAATTGTGGAAATAATTCTACAGGCTATAAAGCAAGGTCTGAAGGTAAGCCAATGATTGATAAGATGTTACATGGGCTAAAAGAGCAGCTCCAAATCATTCAGAATATGTTTGAAATGTTATTTGAAAACCAAATTGAAGAGCAAGATAAAACCAAGGAAAGAAATCTTGATTTCACACTGATTTGGAGATGTCAGTGTTGGACTGGGTGTACAAAGTTAAAAATCACACAACACCAGCTTTTACGCAGTTGGCCATTGTATTGGAAGAAGAATGTGTAGCAGATTCATAAAAGCTAAGAGGTTAAATATGTTAAAAAGAAAATGTTGAAGGCGTGTGTAGAAGTGCAGATGGGTTACACTAAATAGATAACTGAGAGGCAGCATTGATGTGATAGGTTGAATGGCCCCTTTATTTTGTGCTGAAGACTTCACTGTTTCCTTTTTAAGATATTATTGGATATACCATCAAATTTGAGACAACCAAGGAGATGAGAGTATATTGAAATAATGCATAGATAGGATGATGATTCTGTCGACCTGGATCCTTCACTGATGCTCATATCAGACTGTTTTGATAGAACAATTACAAAGTTGTTTTAATTAATAATTATCCACCAACTTACTAAAGTGCAAATTAATTGATTATTTCTATTTCCATATTCTGAAGTGACTAATGCATCTAACCTACACATCCCTGAACCCTATTAGCAAGTTAGCATAGCCAATTTACCTAACCTGCATGTCTTTGGATTGTGAGAGGAAACCCTCGCAGACACGGGGAGAATGTGTAAGCTCCCCACAGTCGCCTGAGGCTGGAATCAAATCCGGGTGCCTGGTACTGTGAGTCAACAGTGCCAACTGCTAAGCCACCATGCCTCCCATTAAGTATACATTCAGTTCCATCATAATTTCAGGCAATGTATTTGAAATCATAGTGACTTAATTTGTTTATTTTTAATTCTACTTCTTTACCCATTAGTCTGCTCTTTAGTTCGGTTACCAGGCAGTGTGATTCTCGTAGACTGGGATGGCATAATTAGGAAGAGTTGAGTGGAGTGGGATTGATTAACCTGATTATATTTCAACCTGTTGTCTTATGCACTGACCTGAACTTTGCTGCCAGTAGTGAATGAATTGAGATCACTGGACACTGCATTGAAAGTGATCCAATTTGCTCTGTCATAAAAGTGAACATTTAAGCCCTTACTGTTATTCTCAGTGCGGAATCTGAGCCATTTTAAATTTGTTGCGTTTGAGAGCTTTGGATTGTTGGCATTGATTGCTGCATCCTGTGTAGGGTGTCTGTGCTGAATAAGCAGCATGAACCATATTGACAAAAATCCAAAAGTAAAATACTGTAGATGCTGGAAATCTGACATAAAAACAGAAAAACTGGGGTAGTCCTCTGAAATCAATAAGGTAGAAGAATCCTGACAGCCCACAGAGGGTCTAACCCAGCAATGTAAGTAAAATTTGAATGATACACAGATGCTAAACAAAGGTGCCAAGCCTAAAAGTGATGTATGTTTATTGTGCAGCTTTTGGATAAACAGGACAGCTGCTGACTTTCTGTATTTTTATAAACATGTCTACACTCCTAAACCAGCTGTTGAATTTATTCCATAGGAAATGTGAGCACCCATGCCCTTACCATTGTTCGCATTGCAAAATCCAAATCATAAATTAATCTGTGTTATTTGTTTGTGGTGATTTATTGTTATTCTGATGGCTCCAATTACTGAGAGTAATTGATTACCATTTTATATGTTGCTAAATATTGGCTTCTCTGGTAGTGTTGAAAATGGGTTGCTGGAAAAGCGCAGCAGGTCAGGCAGCATCCAAGGAACAGGAAATTCGATGTTTCGGGCATAAGCCCTTCATCAGGATGCCCGAAACGTCGAATTTCCTGTTCCTTGGATGCTGCCTGACCTGCTGCACTTTTACAGCAACACATTTTCAGCTCTGCTCACTTTTTCCTTCTCCGGTAGTGTTCCTACCTTTTGAGCCAGAAGGCCCAGGGCCAAGTCCCACCTGATCCAGAGGTGTGTCATGGCATGTTTGAATGGATTGATTAAAAATATCTAGATTAAGTGAAAGCATAAAAGCATGTTAGCAGAATGACACCCTAACAGCAATGGAAAAATATCAAAAGCTGCTGAACCACTTTTGAACTATTCTTACAATTACAATAATCTCAAAAAAACTGGTGAACTTTAGTTTATTTTGTTTGTCTTTCTGTACAACAGAGATTTTAAGTGTGAAATGCACCAAATGCACCAGTTCCATCACGGTTTTCCCTTCTGGCTGTCTCTCTAATTTGAAGGAGATCGTTTTTGCTCAGACATGGCATTCATGGTTCTGAGAGATACTAATCACTATGTTTGACAATATTATGGCACACATCTGGGCAGCTGAGGCTTGGACCCTGGCCTTCTGGTTCAGGAATAAAGGTGAATTCAACATAGTCTCAGAGGGCTATAGGGCTGCTCTCTAATTAAAGAGAGTCAACTGTGGTAAGCTTGAGGGTCACCACACATCAGTCGAGGGACACAGCTGAGAAAGCAGGACCTTCATAGTAACCTCACCTGATACAGGAATTGATACCGTGCTGTTGGTTCACTCTGTATCACCACCCAACCCCCTTCCAGAGGTAGTGATGCGTCTAGTGTGGCAAAAGAACTCTTCTAATGGTGCTGATAGTCTGTGCTTGAGTGAGATTAGTTGTAGGGATTTTAATTATTCTGCTCCTGCATGAAGGGATTTGAGAGCAAGACCAATAGAATTAACTGTGTTTCATTCGCCAGCCTTCTGGCATTTCACTGAGACATAAAGCCTGGTGGAATTTGTAAACTACCTGACTGGCTTTATTTCCTTTCTTAGAAATGTGTTTCACAAGGAGGAGGGAGAGATAAAGAGCCAGCATGACTTGGAGCCTGACTTATGTAATAAATTTCTAATTCAAGAAAAAAAAATCACACGTGGGAATTAGAGCCAATAACGAAGCATGGGGTGATGACTATTTTTAATTTTCCCTTTTTTCAAAAGAAGTCTTTAAGGTATATTTTACTGGTGATTTAGTTCTAAATTTGACCAGGATTGGAATTACAGCATGTTATTGAAATTCAGGAGTTGTTTTCTACATTTTTTCAACTTTAAAATTAGCTAGATTGAAAATTGCTTTTCTAAGTATCACAGGTACACATCACTGTGGGCTAGAAACGTTCATCAGATTTCCTATGCCTCAGTGAAATTACTCTGTCTTCGAATCCCAAAAGTATGGAAGCAGCCCATTCAGCCCACAAAGTCCAGACAGGCTCTGTGTAGAGCATCCCACCCATACCCCCCCCAGTTCTGTAACCCTACATTTCCCATGGCTAAGCCACCAAACCTGCACATTTCTGGACATTAGGGGAAATTCAGCACGGCTAAGTCTAACCCCATCTAACCCCTGCACATTTTTGGATTGGAAGGAAACCCATGCAACTGTGAGGAGAATGTGCAAACTCCATGCAAACAAGTGCCTGAGGCTGGAGTCGAACAGAGGTCCCTGGTGTCGTAAGGCAGCAGCGCTAAATGCTGAGCTACCATACTGCCCAAAGTCCAAAGCATTATATTATATAAGTAAACCAAAATAATACACCATATATATCTGTGTGAGTGTTATGATTCCTGACAGCTTTACATGTATAATTTTGATCAGTCTGTTTCATTGATGTGGATGTCAAATGATGCCTTATCAATTAACTTTGTTTAAAAATTCCTTCCAAGGTGTTGTGCTGTGCTCCCTCGAACGTTGCTGTTGACAACCTTGTTGAACGTCTAGCGCAATTTAAAACACCGATTTTGCGTTTAGGTCACCCTGCACGACTGCTTGAGTCCATCCATCGTCATTCTTTGGATGCAATATTAGCTAACAGTGACAACACCCAAATAGTAATGGACATCCGGAAGGATATTGATCAGGCTTTTGTGAGTAGCTCCATAAAATTGAACCATATTGCAATTTTGTTTGATTACTTTCATATTTCTGGAGAATTGTACTTTCTTTTAAGTCATCAAATTTTCAGTGAATCTGCAAACTATTCAACTGAATTGTTTCATATGAGTCATGGAAACAGACCCTTAGGTCCAACTTGTCTGCACCAACCAGATATCCTAAAATGATCTAGTACCCTTTGCCAGCATTTGGCCCGTATCTTTCTCAACCTTTCATACTCATGTATCCATCCACATGTCTTTTAAATTTTATAATTGTACCCACCTCCAGCACAACCTCTGGAGACTTGTTCCATATACGACCACCCGCTGCATGAAAATGTTGCCCCAGGATTCCCATTTAAATCTTTCCCCTCTCACCTTAACCTATGCTGTCTGATTTTAGGACTCCCCAGCCCTGGAAAAAAGACCTTGGCTTTTCACCCTATCCATGCTCCTTATGATTTTATAATTCACTGTAAGGTCATCCCTCAGCCTCTGACACTCCAGGGAAAACAAAACTCAGCCTATTCCGCCTCTCCCTATCGTTCAAACTCTCCAAATCTGGCAACATCCTTGTAAATCTTCTGTGAACCCTTTCAGGTTCAACAGCATCTTTCCTGGAGCAGAGAGTTGAATGCAGTATTCTAAAAGTGGCTTCACCAATGTCCTGATCAGCTGCAACATGACATCCCAACTCCTATATTCAGTGCACTAGCCAATGAAGGCAATCATGCCAAACACCACCTTCACCACCCTGTCTACCTGCAACTCCACGTTCAAGGAACTATGCACCTGAGCCCAGGGTTTCTTTGTTTGGCAACACTCCCCAACACCTTGCTGCAAAATCTGCTACAAATTTTATGTTAATCTGTCAATATTTTCGTAAACATAGCAAAATTTTTATTTTATCCCAAGGCAAAATTGAAAATAACACAGGAGAGAGGAGAGAAAGCGCATTTTCGTGGTGAAATCAAGACTTTGAGAAAGGAGCTGAGAACAAGGGAGGAGGCAGCTATCGTACAAATACTAAAAAAAGCCAGTGTTGTGTTGGCAACTAACACAGGTAGGCCTTATCAGGAACAAAGACACAATCTACTTGAGTAAAGAAGAAATTTTATTTATTTTTTGCATATATGTGCCCAGGCATATTGCATTATGGGTAATCATTCTGATAAATGGATCAGCATGGTACGTGGTCAAAAGTGCACTGAGTTGTGGGTTTAGAGTTTGTGTCCAAGTCCTGAAGTGAAAGCTGACCTTTTATTGCGACATTTATTTTTATGGATCTTTTTGCAAAGTGTGTTTTTTTTAAATGTGTTATGTGACAACAAAGGCATTATTGTCCTTTTTCCTGTCAGTAAAGTATGGAGATTTGAGGCTATGTTTTCAGAATAGGTGATCAGGCCAATTTCAATTTGGTTCACCTAGGATGATACGTTAAAAATCAAATGTATAAAAAAGTGATGTGTTGTGAGCTATTGACAGAAACATCATGTCAACAGTAACCATATTTTTATGCACCAAAGATGCCTGTTTTACTTATAATCATTCAACAATATCTGTAGTTCTCTGACCATGAATTCAAAGATAACAAGAATAACAATACAAGTTTGTGATACAATGGGATTGAAATCTTACTATTGTAAATCAATAGTCTGATTAGATTCATTTTTACACCCAGTTTATTCACTGATGTTTTACTTTTCTTCATTGCTCTTTGTAATTTCTAGGTGCCTCTAATGATGGTCCATTAAAACTTCTGTCAGATGATTACTTTGATCTTGTGGTGATTGATGAATGTGCACAGGCAGTGGAAGCAAGTTGTTGGATACCATTAATGAAAGCCCCAAAATGCATCCTGGCTGGGGATCACAAACAACTTCCTCCAACCATCATTTCTCACAAGTAAGTCCATGAAAGGTAGTAAGAGGCTCTGTATCAGCTTGTCATGTGGAGCCTTGTCAAGGGCTTTGGTAAAGTCCACATAGGGAACATGCATCAACATGCCCTCAACAGTCATAAGACCATAAGACATAGGAGTGGAAGTAAGGCCATTCGGCCCATCGAGTCCACTCTGCCATTTAATCATGGCTGATGGGCATTTCAACTCCACTTACCCCCAATCTCCCCGTAGCCCTTAATTCCTTGTGACATCAAGAATTTATCAATCTCTGGCTTGAAGACATTTAGTGTCCCGGCCTCCCCTGCACTCCGTGGCAATGAATTCCACAGACCCACCACTCTCTGGCTGAAGAAATGTCTCCGCATTTCTGTTCTGAATTGACCCCCTCTAATTCTAAGGCTGTGCCCCGGGTCCTAGTCTCCTTGCCTAACGGAAACAATTTCTTAGCGTCCACCCTTTCCAAGCCATGTATTATCTTGTAAGGTTCTATTAGATCTTCCCTTAATCTACTAAATTCCAATGAGTACAATCCCAGGATCCTCAGCCGTTACTCGTGTGTTAGACCTACCATTCCAGGGATCATCCATGTGAATCTCCGCTGGACACGCTCCAGTGCCAGTATGTCCCTCCTGAGGTGTGGGGCCCAAAACTGAACACAGTACTCCAAATGGGGCCTAACCAGAGCTTTATAAAGTCTCAGTAGCATATCGCTGCTTTTATATTCCAACCCTCTTGAGATAAATGACAACATTGCATTCGCTTTCTTAATCACGGATTAAACCTGCATGTTTACCTTTAGAGAATCCTCGACTAGCACTCCCAGATCCCTTTGTACTTTTGGCTTTGTGAATTTTCTCACTGTTTAGAAAGTAGTCCATGCCTGTATTCTTTTTTCCAAAGTGCAATACCTCACATTTGCTCACATTGAACTTCATCAGCCATTTCCTGGACCAATCTCCCAAACTGTCTAGATCCTTCTGCAGCCTCCCCACTTCCTCAGCACTACCTGCCTGTCCACCTAAGTTCGTATCATCGGCAAACTTCACTAGAATGCCCCCAGTCACTTCATCCAGATCAGTAATATAACGTTAACAGCTGCAGCCCCAACACTGAACCCTGCGGGACACCGCTTGTCACCGGCTGCCATTCCGAAAAAGAACCTCTTATCCCAACTCTCTGCCTTCTGTCAGACAGCCAATCCTCAATCCATACCAGTAGCTCACCTCGAACACCATGGACCCTCACCTTACTCAGCAGCCTCCCGTGTGGCACCTTATCAAAGGACTTTTGGAAGTCTAGATAGACCACATCCACTGGGTTTCCCTGGTCTAACCTACTTGTCACCTCTTCAAAATATTCCAACAGGTTTGTCAGGCACGACCTCCCCTTACTAAATCCATATTGACTTGTTCTAATCAGACTCTGCTCTTCCAAGAATTTAGAAACCTCATCCTTAATGATGGATTCTAGAATTTTACCAACAACCGAGGTTAAGCTAATTGGCCTATAATTTTCCATCTTTTTTTCTTGATCCTTCCTTGAACACTGGGGTTACAACAGCGATTTTCCAATTATCCGGGACTTTCCCTGACTCTAGTGACTTTTGAAAGGTCTCAACCAACGCCTCCGCTATTTCCTCAGCCACCTCCCTCAGAACTCTAGGATGCACCCCAACGGGGCCAGGAGATTTGTCAATTTTAAGGCCTTTTAGCTTTTCTAGCACTCTCTCTTTTGTAATGGCAACCATACTCAACTCAGCCCCCTGACTCCCTTTAATTGTTGGGATATTACTCATGTCTTCCACTGTGAAGACTGACGCAAAGTACTTGTTAAGTTCTCCAGCTATTTCCTTATCTCCCATCACTAGGCTTCCAGCATCAGTTTGAAGTGGCCCAGTGTCTACTTTTGCCTGTCGTTTGTTTCTTATGTATTGAAAGAAATTTTTACTATCATTTTTAATATTACTGGCTAGCCTACCTTCATATTTGATCCTCTTCTTCCTTATCTCTCTCTTTGTTATCCTCTGGGAAGGCTACAAAAACAAACAATCTTCTGATTTCCTAGTGCTCTTGGCCACTTTATAGGATCTCTCTTTTTCTTTGATACATTTCCTGACTTCCTTTGTCAGCCATGGCTGTCTAATCCCTCCCCGGATAATCTTTCTTTTCTTGGGGATGAACCTCTGCCTCATTATGAGCAGCACTTCCAATACCCTCATTCGACTTTCTCTCATCAGCCTTCCTATCCAGTTTGCTGATGGGGTCTGATCAGACTGAGCTCCTTCTCAACAAATCATCCCTCCTATTCTTGTGTATTCTACCAAACAATCCATTCTAGTGATCCTTCTCCTTCTGTAACATCCATTCACCAGGACCTTTGCCATGCATGAGTTTATTGTGGATAATTACATTAACGTCATTGTAAGAGCGGCACGGTAGCTAGGTGGTTAGCACTGCTGCCTTACAACAGCAGGGACCTGGGTTCAGTTCCCGCCTCGGGCAACTGTGTGGAGTTTGCACATTCTGCCTGTGTCTGCATGGGTTTCCTACGGGTGCTACGGTTTCCTCCCACAGTCCAAAGATGTGCAGGTTAGGTGAATTGGCCATGCTAAATGGTCCGTAGTGTTGGATGCATTAGTCAGGGGTGAATGTAAGGGAATGAGTCTGGGTGGGTTCCTCTTCGGAGGGTCGGTGTGGACTTGTTGGGCCGAAGGGCTTGTTTCCACACTGTAGTGAATCTAATCGTGGCTTTATTATATATTTGGCTGAAGAATGATGATATCTTTCCCCTTGATGAAGTCTTCAAACCTGGCTTTATCTTCCACCACTTCCCCTGACCAGATTATCACCTAATCTCACCACGGTCTAACTCCCGATTTCTGGTGCTTTCTCATACGTTTGAGCATTTCGCATTGTTCCAGTATTTGTCTCTCATTAAAAATGGTAATCTAGCATTTGTGTGGATGTATGGTTCTTGCTACTTTTAGCCCATGCCTGGAATGTTGTCCAGGTCTGGTTACATACAGACATGGACAATTTCAGCGTCTGTGGAGTTGCAAATGGAACTCAATATTCATCACCTTCTGACGGAGAAAGTGTAATAGACAGAGTTATAGGTAATTTGGAATGAAAGACATTACCCTGAGGAACTGTGGCAGTGTTGTTCCAGAGCTGAGATTATTGACCTTTTTAAAAACCACAACCCTTGTCTTCCTTTGTGCTAGGCAAGATTGAACGAGCAAAGACATGTCATTTTGATTTAAACTTTACAACATGGTCATGACTCTAATGCTCCCAAGGGCAGTTCTTCTCACATCATCTTTCTTGTCATTCAAGACTCTCCATAAAGCCAACTTAATTGATTATTATTCTTGGGAAGTTCTCAGGATCAAGACTGACTTGCTTCCTCTCCGGTTCGGTGGGATTTCTTTAGAAATTTGCAATGGCTGCGAAGTTTAATATGTGATCTGCAGAATGCTACATGTGGATGATGCTTGAAGGGTTGGGTGGATCAAATGTTTCAATTTTTGTATTTCTCCCTGCTTTGACCTTATATTGACACATTCTTGATGGTCTCTTGATGTGTCCAATGCCTTCTGAATGATTCTTCTCCATTTTCATCAGTCACATCCACAAGTCAATGGACCTCTTCAGGGATGCTTTGGAGACATGCTGAGACCATTTCTATGATCCTTATGGAGGCCTCTTGCCATAGTCAAATTCTATGTAAGGCTTCTTCCTTAGGAACCTGCTGTCAAATATACGAATGACACTTCTCATCCAATGGAGCTGGTTTTGAGTTTTTAGAACTGGAATACTGAGCCAATTGATTTGGGTAAGAATGTTGCTTTTGGATCTTTCTTCTGACCAGATGTGGATAATCTTATGAAGGCACCGCTGGTGATGCTTCTTCAGTGCTTTCAGATTCTTGTCTATGTTGTTCGGCTACTGAAGCATTTAGGAATCTGGGCAATCACTGATGGCCAGGTCTTTGGTCATATCATTGAGATTCTGGTCCTGAAATACTCTTTTCCTCAGTCAAAGGCTGAGATAGCACTTTGGATGCAATGATGAATTTGATTATGTTATGTCTGCCTTCATTGAGCAGAGGCTCCCATGGTGTGGAAAGTGGACCTATTCCAGGATCTCACTGTTGTCTTAATTAAAAGGGAGGTGTTGTACTGTGGGTGCTGTTTAGTACATGACCTTTATTTTTCTGGGTGTTTAACGATAGGCCCATTTTCTCTTGTTCCAGAGAAAAAGACGATGAGCTCAGTTTCTGAATGAGGACGCACACACACTAGCTGCATACTAAAGTTGTAAGACTGTGGTTGGAGTGGTTTTGATTTTGAATTGATGGCAGTTGAACAGTTTTTCATCAGTCTTCTTGTCATCTTCATAATTGTGGGTAATTTGGTGGTGGTGAGGTGCAGTTTTACAGTGAGGAAAATGGAGAAGAAAGTTGTATAATGACACAGTCTTGTGTGACCATGGTTTGCACCTACGTAAGGTTTGTGGTGGTTTTGTTAGTGAGCCATCACAGTTGGCATGTCATCATGGAGTAGTTAGAAGATAATTACAAATTTCAGAGAGCAGCTAAATTTGTTGAAGGTTCTTTGTGAGCCGTTGCAGTTAACGTGGAAACAGACCCTTCGGTCCAACTCCTACATGCTGACAAGGTTTCCCAAACTAAATTAGTTGCATTTGCCTGCGTTTGGTCCATATCCCTCTAAAGCTTTCCTATTCATGTACTTGTCCAAATGTCTTTTAAATGTTGTAATTGTACTTGCAGCTATCACTAGCGTGAAAATGTTGCCCAAGAGGTCCCTTTTAAATCCCTCCTCTCTCATCTTGAACCTTGCCCTCCAGTCTGAACTCCCCTATCCCAAGGAAAAGACCATTGCTATTCGCTTTATCTGTGCCCCTCATGATTTTATAAACCTTTATATCATCACCCCTTAACCTCCCACGCTCCAGCGAAGGAAAAACTCCCAGTCTATCCAGCCTTTCCCTATAACTCAAACCCTCCAGTCTTGGTAACATCCCTGTAAATCTCTTCTGAACCCTCTCTACTTTAATAATATCCTTCTGACAGCAGGGCGACCTGAACGGCATACGATACTACAAAAGTTGCTTCACCAATGTCCTGTACAGCTGCAACATGACATCCCAACTCATATACTCAGTGTTCTGACCAAAGAAGGAAAGCATGGCTAATGCCTTCTCACCAGCCTGTCTACCTGTCACTTTCAAGGAACAATGGACTGGAATCCTTAGGTCTGTCTTTTTAGCAACACTCCTCAGGAACCTCCCATTAATTGTATAAGCCCTGCCTTGGTTTGTCATACCAAAATGCAATACCTTGGGTTTATATAAATTAAACTTCATCTGTCACTCTTCGACCCATTACCCCAGCTGATACATTATACTCTTAAATAACCTTCTTCAAAGCCAGTTTTGGTGTCATCTGCAAACTGAGTGACCATGCTTCCTATATTCTCATCCAAATAGTTTATATAAATGGCAAACAATGGTGGACCCAACACCGACTTCTGCAGGACACCGCTGGTCACAGGCCTCCAGTCCAAATGAAAAGCCCTCTACCACCATCCTCTGTGTCTTACCTTCAAGCCAATTTTGTATCCAATTGACTAGCTCTCCCTGGGTCCCATGTGATCTAATTTTACTAACCAGTCTACTATGTGGAACCTTGTCAAAGGCCTTGCGGTGTTATGATTAATGCTGAGACTACAGGGTAGTCAGCATATGACAAATCCCATTTCTTGACTAAGCATTTAGTTAAATATTCTGAGATTTCTTTATTTTTACTCAGTATCAAATTTTATTTTGATAGTAGTCTTGGGAAGTGGCTTAGGATACTTTGCAATGTTAAAGATGCCATGTTGTTGTCATGAGCAATGGAGGAGGACAGTGTAAGTAGACAAAAAAGAGTTAGTGCAATGTGATCCATGAATATATCCACATTAAAGGAGTAATGATTGTAGCATTGTTTAAAGGTGATTGGTGAGCACTTGATTACTACTGGAAAGAATGGATTCTGCAGGCATTGTTACTTCAGTGTCTTCAATGTGCTCATATTTCTAATCCCCAAGGACGAGTAAGGAGGAAATCCTGCATGTTTGTAGAATTTTAGTTCATCTCTTGCTGTGTACCATACTTGTTTACAGCCCTATTCGGCAAGCTGTAAGTAATTGTCATTCTAAATCAGCACTGTTCCAATTATTCACAAGAATGTGACCTCTGTAACTCACTTAAGCTCTTGCTAGTCATGAATAAAAAATATTTTATCCTTGCAAAAGAGTAATTGAACTCCATCAGCATTACCATAACATACAATCTATGAATTTATCTCAATGACAAATTCCACTGTAAGTGACATAACTCTTTCTCTTGCAATTTCTTGTGCCTATTTTTGAAATAATATTGCCTTGTTTTTCTGCTCAAGGGAACAATATTTCCTGTGAAGAAAAGATGGCAATTCAGTGGAGATTTGAAATTGTAATGAGCAGTATTTATAAAAATTACTCAATATTACACTTCAGATGCTGAGAATTAATTGCTATTATTATCACTGAAGTTTGAAGTACCCTTTGGGTCACTAAGGTGTTTTCATATTTGAGCAGATTATAATAGCGCATACAGGGGGTACAAACGCCTGACTTATGATGCTTGTACTTACAAACACAATCTTAAACTGACATACTTAGATAGAGTCATAGAGATGTACAGCATGGAAACAGACTCTTCAGTCCAACTTGTTTGTCCTGCATTGATGAATGGCTGCTTCATATTGCCCTGCATTGTGTTCCAACAGTTGACAAATGGAACCTGTTTGCAATCAGGGGGTTTGCCTGCAAAATAGACAAAGGAAAAGTAGGTTAGATTAGATTTTATTGTTGCATGCACCGGAATACAAAAGTACAGGGAAAAATGTACAGAGTCACCACTCTCCGGCGGCATTTAAATTAAATGTTAGAATTAAAAAGAGCTGCAATTACAGAAACAGATATAAAAGAAAAAGAAAATATCTAGATCACCCTCACCACCACCTGTGCAATGAATCTTGAGCCGAGGCTCACCAACACTGCTTGCGCTGGACCCACCATTGCCATGGTACTGTCATCATTGCGACTGCCACTCTGCCGCCACAGATGCCACCGCCTCGAGTCCTGTGCCTTACCACCGCATGCGCCAGACCCACCAATGCCATCCCTCGCCGGACCCATCTCGCCGACGCTGCTGCCATCTTGGAATCAATTGAAGCATCAAGCGTCCACAACCTTCCTGAACAAATGCAAGAGTGTAACCCTTTGAACCAGCGCTGACATCAGAGCCTTTGTCAATGCTGATGCTGCTGCCACCACCTCGGGTTCTATGCTGCGCCAACCAATGTTGAAATCACCATGCTCGACACCAGCTTTTGCCTCTGGGTCCACACTCGCTGCAGTCTCTGATGCCACCAGTTCAACCACAGCCGAGTTCCCCAAGGGCAAATGGTAAGAGAGAACTGTAGAAAAAAGAAAAATAGAAGGAAAACTATATATAAAAGAAATAGACGGGAAAAAGCAGTGGATGAGCAGGAGTCCAAACACTGCTAGGGACTGAAAAGAACTTTTCTTTTGGATCAGAAGCATTATTCAGATACCAAATAAATACATTGCTTGACTATTCTTACATTGGAAATATGCTCATCTCGAGTGAACACAGACACAGTTGGAGAGAAATTGGAGATGGTAAAAATAAATATAAAGAGCCGGTATTTAAAGAGTATGCAGATTCAAAGTAGAAAAGCTGCTGCATCTGGATAAGGTGAGGACTGCAAATGCTGGAGATTAGAGCTGAAAATGTGTTGCTGGAAAAGCACAGCAGGGCAGACAGCAACCAAGGAGCATGAAGGGCTCATGCCAGAAACGTCAATTCTCCTGCTCCTTGGATGCTGCCTGATCTGCTGCGCTTTTCCAGCAACACATTTTCAGCTCTGATGTCCAGCATCTGCAGTCCTCACTTTCTCCTCGAAGATTTTAACCTACAACGAATCCTCTTTCAAGGATGCTTTCCTTGAAGAAGCTCTCTTCCTCCCATTCCTGAAGAAAGGCTCATGCCCGAAACGTCGATTCTCCTGCTCCTTGGATGCTGCATGACCTGCTGTGCTTTTCCAGTAACACATTTTCAGCATCTGGATAAGGGGCAGGTTAGCTTGATGAGGGATTTCCAAGTGGAGGGGCTGGTCACAACCTTCAACATGGGAGTGGTGCCTGAGGACTAGAAGGTTGCAAATGTGATAGAAAGTTGTATTCAAAATAGGAACCTTTCAACCTAAATATGAATGCATTTTCAGAGATATCAATCTGGGGCAAAATTGATCAGCACTTGGAAACCTATGAGGTAAAGAATGAAAATTTCTTTGACTACCTTGACTGAGTCCTTTAGGAAGGATGTTAGGATCTTAGTGATGCAAAGAAGATTTGCACAAATTGTACCAAGGATAAAAGACTGCAGTCAGGTACAGAGGCAGTAGAAACTAGTTGATCGTTTTAAGCATACAAGATGAATAATGAAAGATTTGACGAAGTGGTTTAGTAAAAGCAAGGCTTAACTGATTCCAGTGACATGAAGGGTTCAGTAACCAGACAATGCAGATTTAAGATAATTGACGAAGGAACTGGAGGCAATAACCGGATATGCTTTTTTACACCAAGTTATGTGGAAGGCACTGTTTGGAAGGATAGTAGGAGAAAGTTCAATAGCCTCCTTCAGTAGAGATGTAGATAAAAGATCTGCAGCACAATGGGCATTGAGCAATAGACTGGAACTAAAATAGTTCTTTTAAAGAGCATGTTGGACTCTATAATTTCCTTTGGTTCTAATGAAAACAGTAACTTTCAAAAGGCACAGTTGGTATCTTTCAGAATGCTTTTCACAGCTTCTGAACCAATGCAATAGAAAGGCTGCTCAATGTGTATCAACAAATTTTCTGATAGCCCGTATAATATAATATATACGCTATCTTGTAATGAATTCAAATTCCCACTTTTAACAAAAGCATAGGATGGTCAACCAGCTGCCTTTTTAGATGCCTTAACAAACAAACTGCCATGGTAGATCAGAAACTAGAAACCTCACTTAACAAAATTGCATGAATGTTTTGTCTTTGTTTTCATGATATTGCTATATTTTATGCTTGCTTGTTAATTTGACTTTCTTAGGCCAATGATAGCCATCTCACTTAGGTTCAGTGAACCGACTCAGCACAGACCAAGATCAAACGTTGGACCTAATACAAATGGATGCTGGAAGTCTGAGCCAAAGGCCAATCAACCACAATTGTCAATGCTTGAAATAAGATAAAGAATGATGGAAATACTTAACAAATCTGGCAGCATCTCTGCAGAGAGAAATAGATTTGGCATTTTGGGTTGGTGACCTTTCATTGGAAATGTGCTGAAAGGTCACCGAACTAAAATGTTAATTCTGATTCTTTTGCCAAAAATGCTGCCTTACCTGTTAAGTATTTATATCATTCAGACATAACTCTCTTCATAACTAAGACTCTCCATCCGAGTCAACATCCTGGTGAATCACTTCTGCACCTTCTCCAGTGCATTCGTGTACTTCCGATTGTGTGGCGAACAGGACTGCTCTCACAGGATTCCATCTGTAGCCTAACCAGTGCTCTGTAAAGTTGCAACAAGACCTCCCAATCCTATATTCTATATCCCAGCTAATGAAGGCAATATGTCTTTTTCATCCACCCTATCAGCCTGTGCTGACACCTTCATGGATCTGTGGACTTACACCAGGTCCCTATGTTCCTCAGTGTTCCCATAGGACCTACCATTCATTGTACAACATATATATCTTTCCCTTATTAGACCTCTCAAAATGCATCACCTTGCACCTATCAGGATTTTGTAGTAGAAAATATGGTAAGGCTGTCAGCACATACTACTTTTAAATGGCTACTCATACAACAGTTTCTAATATTTACACGTTCAGTTAAACTCTGAAATTAAGAAGTCACTCCCAGAATTACATTATATTCTCCTGGAAGCTTTACTGCTGCCTCTCTGAGAGAAGCAGCATCCAGATATGTAGAAAGGTGTGAATTTGGGGCCGGGGGAGTCCAGAACTAGAGGGCATAGGTTTAGGGTGAGAGGGAAAAAATATAAGAGAGACCTCAGGGGCAACTTTTTCACACTGAGGGTGATACGTGTATGGAATGAGCTGCCAGAGGAAGTGGTGGAGGCTGGTACAATTGCAACATTTAAGAGGCATTTGGATGGGTATATGAATAGGAAGGATTTGGAGGGATTTGGGCCGGGTGCTGGCAGGTGGGACTAGATTGGGTTGGGCTATCTGGTTGGCATGGACAGGTTGGACCAAAGGGTCTGTTTCCATGCTGTATGTCTCTATGACTATGTGACAAGTGCAGAGTAAACAAACCAGAAAAAAGTTTGAAAAGAAAAACAAAGTGCTGGAGAAACTCAGCAGATGTGGCAGCGTCTGAGAAGAGAAACTGCTTTGAATCTGGTGACCCTTCTTCAGAACAAGAACTGCTGACTTTCTCCAGCAATTTCTGTGTTAGTTTCAAATTTCCAGCAAATGCAATTCATTGGTTTTTGCTCAGAAAATGCTTGGGCCTGTTCACTTGCATTTACTGCAGTAAATTTGCTGCAGTAACAAATTGTACTTGTGTGACATGATCAACTTTGATAACATTTGGGACATTTTACTAACAGAATTTGATACTGAGGGAGATCTGACAGCAGATGATCAAAAATCTTGGTTAAAGAGGCATATTTTAAGAGGTGGCTTAAAGGAGAAGAGTGAGGTGGAGGGGGTTAAGGAAAGAATTTCAGAGTTGTGACATTTGAAGGTATAGCCACTGATGGTGCAGGAATTAAAGGTGGAATGCAAAGGAGGCTAGAATTGATGGAGCACAGATGTCTTGGAGATTTATAAGCATGAAGTACATTAGAGATAGAAAGTCTTATAACATGGAGACAGATAGCTGAATCAAATCAGCCTTCCTGTCTCTGTATTAACAACGCAGTCAAATTAAAATACTTAGTTAACCTCAGAATTGACCCCAATGGTTACTAACCTGACTTTTTGAACAACCAGTACTAGACTCTGTGAATAATCAATAGCATGACACCAGGCTTCTAGCGTAAACAAAATATTTTACCATCTATTAGTAATACAGTAGCTTTAGCACAGCAGAATTAAATCACAAGGTATTCTAATTAGCGTTTATGATTTAAATGCAAGCCTCTTTAATTCTAGCCCCAATTCGCACATGAAGACAGACAAATAGGCACAATTAAGGAATAAATCAAAAAACAAAACAGCCAGTTCATTTAAGCAGATATAATAATTTGATGAGTCACCTGCAGATAGGATTATTTCTTGCTTAGTTTCTGACGAGACTGATGCATGCATATATCTTCAAGTAGGCTATGAGAAATATTCATTTAATTCATATAACTGAGATTCTATTCTCTGAAATATCAATAAGTTGGTACTCTGAGGATAACCAGGGAGCAAGCAAACCTCCATCTTATAGCATTCGCATAACGCAATCCTTTTTCCTGAGCAAGTCCAAAAATGAGTTCAAATTTTGGCCTGACTGACGAGATCCTAGTTAACATTAAACATTAGCTTGAGTATAATACTTCTGTGGGGTCCAAGTAGCTCTGGAGCACTTTTTAACAAGAATTAAGCTGAAATTAACTTTCAGGCCTGGCCTCATAAACCTCATGTTTGTTCTCCTCTTTTTTTAAACAAGCTGCTAGTCACAGTCCAAAAGTCATCTTCAGTTCAAAGTTCCAAATCAAAAGTGATTAACTTAAGTAAAATAATGAAAAAACAGCGAGCGTTTCAAACAAAATGAGCAGTATTATGGAAGGAACTACCCATTCTCATCTGAGTATAGCATCCAGGCAATTTAATTAGCAGACTTTGGGATCCATGTCCTTTGGATGTCCTCAGCATTCCTGGATAGAGTTGGAGAAACTCTTGATATCTGTGCAGGAGCGTATATGTGATGGCATAGCATTGGACTTGCTTATGGTTTTCCTACAAGCTGTTAAAGCCACTAAATGCAGAGTGACCAACTGGTTGGCAAAAGAGGCAACAGTAACATGAGAATATATTTTATCCACTAAGTGGTTAGAACCTTGAATTAACTGCTTGGGAGTGTGATGGAGACAAAATTAATTGCGGCTTTCAAGAGAGAATTGGACAATTATCTGAAAGGAAAAAAAATTGTGCAGGTCCACAGGAGAAAGGTAGGAGAGTGAAGGTAGGCCAGTTGCAATTGCAGAGGTATAAAACAACGAAAATTAACCGAATAGCCTCTTTCTATGCCGTTACTGTTCTGATTTTATGGATGAGGTACTGCTGGTGTTTGTAGAGCTATATCCCAGCAGGAAAGGAATAACAACAAAATTGTTGATGCCAAAGATTGAACAAAGTTTCTGGCTACACAATGTCGTGAACTACTGAGAGAGGGGCACAAGAAATGGGAGAGGCTCGAATTATCATAGACTGGAAAGCCACCAACAATCTCTACCATCTAGAAGGAAAACAGTAGGAGGTACGTGAGAAAACTGGTTAGTCCAAGTTCTCCTCCAATTTACCCGTCATTCCAACTTGGAAACATGTTGACCCTTTCATAGCTGGGTCAAAGCGTTGGAATTCCCTACATAACATAACCTTCACCAAGTTGACTCTGCAGTGGTTCCACAATATAGTCCACTATCACCTTCTTGAGGGCAATTAGAATTTTCTAGGACATTTATACCTTACGGTTGAATTTGAAGAGAAGACTGCAGTTATGAACCTTGTAGTTGAGGAGCAGTGTTAGTGGTGGTCTGGGAGCAGGACTATTCTTGTCTAGTATAGCATCAAACGTTTAGCATTGTCTAGGGAAGTGATTGTGCTGCACATCAGTAATTACATGAGAGAGTTTTTCATTGGACGCTATGCTGGCTGAGAGCTGAAGTCCTTTTTCAGGAAGTTATGGTTTAGGATTAATGCTAAATGTTTGTACCAAGCTTTTCATTTTAACAAATAATTTAAACTTGCCATTGCTTGATTATCTTGAAAATAAGGCTTTATTTCCATGTCTGAATAACCTTAGGGTTCACATTATCAGCCTGTGGCATCAGAAATTTCACTTACAGGGTCATTCTAGATGGTGAACTAATGGAAATATTCTATTGAATGTGCAATATTTAACGAAACAAATTAAGGTTGTATGGTAATGTATTCTAGTATTCTTCTTTGTGTATACCTAGTTTTGCAGATGAACAGCAAATTATTAGTGTGATGCTAATTTTATAATTGTACTCTACCCTTAATTGAATATACCTCTCTGTCATATTTGGGTTTCCTTTGCAGTTAACTGTTTTTTCAACACTTCCAACAGAGCTGCAGCTAATGGCCTATCGCTCAGCTTGATGGAGCGACTAATCCAGAGATTTGGTGAACAGATGGTGAGAATGCTGACTGTACAGTATCGAATGCATAGTTCCATAATGGAATGGGCCTCCAAACAGATGTACTGTGGACGACTCACAGCTCACAAGATGGTGGCGCATCACTTGCTAAAGTAAGCATGGTAATAAAAACAGAAAATACTGGAAACATTCAGACGGTATCAAGAAAGAGAAGTGCTTGATCTTTCAGGTCAATAACCTCTCATCAGAACTGGAAATTGCTAGGTATTTAACAGTTTATACAGTTCCATTATGCCTTACTTGATGTTCCGTCTTCCATCCTCCTTTAATGTGAGTTCATCCAAAACTCTGATGCCTCTTTTCCTAACTTTCACCAAATCCTGTTTGCCCATTTAACTCAATACACACAGACCTACATATGTTCTTGTGTGGCAAAGCCTCCATTTTTAAAATTCCCATCCTTTGCTCATTTCTCCAAGATGGTTATCACTCCTTTCTATCTCTGTAACCCCCTCCTGACTTTCAATCTCTCTACATATCAATGTTCTTCTTGCTCGTTTATGTCAAACTTTGATAAAGTTTATGAAAATCTTGGGAACATTTTGAGAATATAAGAACATAAAAAATATTGACAAGAATAGGCCCTTTGCCGCTAAATCCTGCTGCCCCTAAATTCAGTGAAATCATGGCTGTCCTGATAATGGCCTTTGCTCCACTTGATTGCTTGCCAACTATAACTGTGACTCCCTTGCAGATCAAAACTGTGTTTCACTCATCTTTCAATATGTTCAATAACCTAGCCTCAGTTATTCTCTGGGTTAGAAACCGCTCTCTGAGAAAAGAACCTAGTCCTTATCTCTATCTTAAATGGGAGAACTTTATATTGAAACTATTGCCTTGTTCTAGATTCGCCCATGAGGGGAAACATCCTGCAAAGCACCGACAGAATCAGTTATGTTTCCTAAAGGTCACCTTTCTTTATTTTAATCTCCAATGCACATAGGTTCAACCTTCCCGATAAACAATCCACCTTCCCAAGAATCAAACTAGTGAGCTGTCAGACATGTATATCCTTTGTTAAGCAAAAAGAGCAAACGTTAAGTGTGCACTTAGGTATGCCCATTATGTGACAAGTCT
Organism: Hemiscyllium ocellatum; assembly: GCF_020745735.1. Taxonomy (NCBI): domain Eukaryota; kingdom Metazoa; phylum Chordata; class Chondrichthyes; order Orectolobiformes; family Hemiscylliidae; genus Hemiscyllium; species Hemiscyllium ocellatum. The sequence goes on along the minus strand of NC_083418.1, from coordinate 25,557,357 downwards.
TTGCTTTTGTTCTCTTGCCTTGCAATGAAGAATAACATTCTATTTGTCTTCCTACTGCCTTGCTTAACCTACAAGCTAACATCTTGTAATTCATGTGCAAGGTTGATCAAACGGGGCACCACGATAGTGCTGTGGTTAGCACTGATGCCTCACAGCACCAGGGACCCAGGTTCGATTCCAGCCTTTGGCAAAAAATCTGTACGATGTTTGCACATTCTCCCCGTGACTGCGTGGGTTTCCTCCGGGCGCTCCGGTTTCCTCCCACATTCCAAACATGTGCAGGTTGGGTGCATTAGTCAGGGGTAAATCTAGAGTAATTGGGTAGGAGAATGGGTCTAGGTAGATACTTTTCGAAGGGTTGGTGTGGATTTGTTGGGCCAAATGGCCTGTTTCCACGCTGTAAGGGATTCTGTGAAATTGCTGCGCTATGTTATTCAGAAGTCTGTCCATTTAAATCATATCTTGCTTTTTATTTTTCCACTAAATTGGACAATCAGATTATGCTTCACCAGATTTTGGCCACTCAGTTAGTGTGGCCCTTTGCAGAATCTTTATGCCTTCTTCCCAAAAGCCTTTCCTATCTATCTTGGTATTACCTGCAAATTTGGCTAACATGTATTTGGTTCCTTCATTGAAGTCATTAATATCAATCACAAACAGTTCAGACTCCAGTATTAATTGCCCTATGGCACTCCACTTGTTAGAGTTTGGCAGTCAGAAATGGACGCATTTATTCTGAGTTCATGTTGCCTGTAAGCTTATCTCTATCCATCCTAATATATTGCTAAGCCGGAAGATGAGGCGTTCTTCGTCCAGGTGTCGAGTGGTTAGGATTTGGTGATGGAAGAGGCCCAGGACCTGCATGTCCTTTGTGGTGTGGGAGGAGTGTTAAAGTGTTGATCCATGGGGTCGTGGGGTTGTTTGGTGCGAGTTTCCCAGAGATGTTCTCTGAAACAGTCCGCAAGTTGGCCTCCTGTCTCAGCGATGTAGAGGAGACCACTTCGGGTGCAATGGATACAGTTGAAGATATATATGGAAGTACAGGTAAATTCCTGTTGGATGTGGAGGATCCTTTGGGGCTTTGGATGGTGGTGAGAGGAGAGGTGTGGGCGCAGGTTTTGCACTTCTTGGGTGGCAGGGGAAGGTGCTGGGATTGAGGTGTGAGCTGGTGGAGGATGTGGATCTGACCAGGGAGTCGCGGAGGGAATGGAATCTCCGAAACGCAGATAGGGTCGGGGAGGGAAATATATCCCTTGTGGCAGGATCTGTTTGTAGGTGGTGGAGGATGATGCGATGATGATGGGGATTGGTTGGGTGGAAGGTGAGGACCAGGGGGTTTCTGTCCTTGTTGCGATTGGAGGGGTGGGGTTCAAGGACAGATGTGCGGGAAGTGGAGAAGATGCGCTGAAGGGCATTGTCGACCATGTGGGAGGAAAATTGTGGTCTTTGAAGAAGGAGGCCATCTGGGATGTTCTGTGGTGGAATTGGTCCTACTGGGAGCAGATACAGTGGAGGTGGAGGAATTGGGAATACGGCATGGCATTTTTACACGAGGCAGGGTGGGTGGAAGTATAGTCCAGGTAGCGGTGGGAGCCTATGGGTTTATAGTAGTCTGTGGGTTTATAGTAGATGTCCATGGTTAGTCAGTTACTGGAGATTGAGAGTCCAGGATGCCAACTTATGGATCGTTTGAGAGAACATCTCTGGGACACCCGGTGCCAAATGATTTAACTCCCCCTACCACTCCACCAAGGACATGCAGGTCCTGGCCACCTCCATCACTAAACCCTAACCACCCGACACCTGGAGGAAGAACGCCTTATATTCCAGCTTGGGACCCTGCAGCCACATGGGATCAATGTGGATTTCCTCATTTCCCCTCCCTCCACCTTATCCCAGTCCCAAACCTCCAACTTGCCACCGTCTTTTGACCTGTCCATCTTCCTTCCCACCTATCGGCTTTACCTTCCTCTCTGACCCATCACCTTCTCCCCGCCCCACCCCTTCATCTACCTATCACATTCCCAGCCACCTTCCCCTCAGCCCCATCCCTCCCATTTACCTCTGCAGACCCCCCTGGCCCACAAGCCTCATTCCTGATGAAGTGTTTATGCATGAAACATCAATTCTCCTGCTCCTCGGATGCTGCCTGACAATAGACAATAGGTGCAGGAGGAGGCCATTCTGCCCTTTGAGCCAGCACCACTATTTATTACGATCATGACTTATCATCCTCAATCAGTATCCTGTTCCTGCCTTATCCCCATAACCCTTAATTCCACTATCCTTAAGAGCTCTATCCAACTCTTTCTTGAAAGTATCCAGAGACTTGGCCACCACAGCCTTCTGGGGTAGAGCATTCCATACAGCCACCACTCTCTGGGTGAAGAAGTTTCTCCTCAACTCTGTTCTAAGTGGCCTACCCCTTATTTTTAAACTGCGTCCCTCTGGTTCGGAACTCACCCACCATCAGCAGAAACATGCTTCCTGCCTCCAGAGTGTCCAATCCTTTAATAATCTTATATGTCTCAATCAGATCCCCTCTCAGCCTTCTAAGCTCAAGGGTATACAAGCCCAGTCGCTCCAATCTTTCAATGTAAGATAGTCCCGCCATTCCGGGAATTGACCTCGTGAACCTACGCTGCACTCCCTCAATAGCCAGAATGTCTTTCCTCAAATTTGGAGACCAGAACTGCACACAGTATTCCAGGTGCGGTCTCACCAGGGCCCTGCACAGCTGCAGAAGGACCTCTTTGCTTCTATACTCAATTCCTCTTGTTATGAAGGCCAGCATGCTGTTAGCTTTCTTCACTGCCTGCAGTACCTGCATGCTTGCTTTCATTGACTGATGTACAAGAACACCTAGATCTCATTGTACTGCCCCTTTACCTAACTTGACTCCATTTAGGTAGTAATCTGCCTTCCTGTTCTTGCCACCAAAGTGGATAACCACACGTTTATCCACATTAAACTGTATCTGCCATGCATCCGTCCAATCACCTAGCCTGTCCATATCGCCCTGTAAACTTCTAACATCCTCCTCTCTTTTCACCCTGCCACCCAGCTTTGTGTCATCAGCAAATTTGCTAGTATGACTTTTAATACCTTCATCTATACCATTAATGTACATTGTAAAATGCTGCGGTCCCAGCACTGATCCCTGCGGCACACCACTGGTCACCGCCTGCCATTCCGTGGTTTTTCAGCACCACAGTCTTGACTCTGATCTCCAGCATCTGCAGTCCTCACTGTCTCCTCCTTCATGTTGGATCCTGAAAGGACTCTAATAAATTTGGCAAACGCAATTTCCCTTTCAAGAAACTATGCCTAATGTTTTGATTTACAAATTGTCCTGTTATTAAATCCTGAGTAATAGATTCCACCATTTACTTAATGACAGATGTAGGGTTACTTGGCCTAAAGTTTCCTGCTTTTGTCTCTCTAGTTATTTAACAGAGGTGTTACCTTATGGTTTACCTCTTGGTAGCTTTGCAGAATCTAGGAACTTTTGGAAGATTACACCTATTGTCTCTGGAGCCATTTTGTTTAAGATCCTAGATTACAGGTCAATGGGAACTGAGCCACTTTCATCCCATTAGTCCTCCTAATGCTTTTCCTGAGTAATAAGAACATAATAACTAGGCGCAGGAGTAGGCCATCTGACCCTTGGAGCCTGCTCCGCCATTCAGTAACATCATGACCGATCTTATCATGGCCTCAGCTCCATTTATCCGCCCTCTCACCATAACCCTTAATTCCTTTATTGTTCAAAAATATCTATCTTAGCTTTAAAAACGTTCACTGAAATAGTGTCAGCTACTTCACTGGGCAGGGAATTCCATAGATTCACAACCCTCTGGGTGAAGACGTTCCTTCTCAATTCAGTCCTAAATCTGCTCTCCCTAATTTTGAGGCTCTCCTCTAATGTCCTAGTTTCACCTGCCAGTGGAAACCTCATCTCTACATCTATCTTATCTATTCCCTTCATAATTTCATATGTTTCTATAAGATGCCCCCTCATTCTTCTAAATTCCAATGAATAGGCCCAGTCTACTCAATCTCTCCTCATAAGCCAACCTCCTTAACTCCAGAATCACTTCAGTGAACCTCCTCTGCACCCCCCTCATGCCAGTACATCCTTTCTCAAGTAAGGAGACCAAAACTGAATGCAGTATGCCAGTTGTGGCCTTACCAGCACCGTATTCAGCTGCAACATACCCTCTCTGCTTTTAAATTCAATCCCTTTAGCAATGAAAGATAAAATTCCATTTGCCTTCCTAATCACCTGTTGTACCTACAAACCAACCCTCTGTGATTCATGCACAAGGCCACCCCGGTCCCTTTGCATAGCAGCATGCTGTAACTTTTTGCCATTAAAGTAATAGTCCTTTTTACTGTTATTCCTACCAAAATGAATGACTTCACATTTATCAACATTGTATTCCATCTGCCAGACCTTTGCTCACTGACTTAGACTATTTATGTTCCTCTGCAAACTTTTGCAGTCCATTGCTCCGCCACTCAGATGAGTGTCATCTGCAAAGTTTGACACACTATATGTGGTCCCCAACTCCAAATCACCTATGTAAATTGTGAATAATTGCAGTCCCTACACTGAACCCTGAAGCACGCCACTACTTACTGATTGCCAACCAAAATAGCACTCGCTTGTCCCTACTGTTTGCTTCCTATTAGTCAATCAATCCTCTGTCCATGCTGATACTTTACCCTTCACACCTTGAATCTTTGTCTTATGCAGCAGCCTCTTGTGCAGCACCTTATCGAAGGCTTTTTGGAAGTCTAGATACACAACATCTACTGGGTCCACCATGTTAGTAATGTCTTCATAAAATTCCAAAAGATTAGTTAATCATGACCTGCCCTTCATGAACCCATGCAGGGCAACTTCTACTTAAATGCCTTACTATTTCTTCCTTGATAATAGATTCAAGAATCTTCCCCATTACAGAAGTTAAGCTAACAGGTCTATAATTTCCCATTTATTCTCTACTGCCCTTTTTAAACAGTGGTGTCACATTTGCTGTTTTCCAGTCTGCTGAAACAGCCCCAGAGTGCAGCAAATTTTGAAAAATTACAAGTGCATTTGCTAATTGTCCTATCATCTCTTTTTCAGTACCCTGAGATGCATTCTATCAGGGCCAGGAGACTTGTATATCCTTCGCTCCATTACCTTGCCTAACACTACCTCTTCCGTAATAATAATTGTTTCCAGGTTCTCACCTAGCTTCTCTTTGTCAATTATTGGCATGTTATGCGCGCCCTCCACTGTGAAGACCGACACAAATTGCCTATTCAGTGCCTCGGCCATTTCATTATATCCTATGACTAAATGCCCTTTTTCATCCTGCAAAGGACCAACAATTACTTTAGCCTCTCTCTTTCAGTTTACATATTTATAGAAGCGTTTGACATCTGTCTTTATATTCTGTGCTAGTTTTTTCTCATGTTCTATGCTACTTTTCTTTGTAGCTCTTTTTGTAGCTTTCTGTTGACCTTTAAAGTTTTTTCAATCTTCTAGTTTTCCGCTGATCTTGGCCATTTTGTATGACTTCTCTTTCGATTTGTTTGTTTTTAAGTGATTGTTTTAAGGTCCTCTTTGATCTTCTATTAATGTTTTTCAGATTATATTTCTTTTTTTTACATTGGAGCCAAGTACAAGCTACTTGTTTAAAGTCTGTCCCATTTCTTTGATACTCCAGTATCATACTCTGCGAGACCATTGCTCTCATAAGCTACTATTTATTTGTATATGATTGTAGAACCTGTTAGGTTTTGTTTTATTTCTGGCTGTTTTACTTTCTTTTTAAGTCATTCTTTGCTGGTTTCTAAAAATTCTTCCAATAATCTTTTTTAGCATTATGCGTATTTTCTTAGTTAGCCACAGATGAGGCATCTTCTCATAGAGTTTTACTTTCTTAATGGAATGCACCTTTGTTGATAGTTGTGAAATCTTCGCTAACGCACTCTGCTGCTTTTAACCTGTTTGACCAATCAACTTTATTCCTTTACATTTGTCTTTATTTAAAATTAAGATACTAATTTCATGTCCAAGTTTCTCACTAACAAACTGGATGTGCAATACTATCATATTATGATCACTCCTGTCTGTAGGATCCTTTTACCATGAGATTATTAATTGAATATGTCATTATACTTTGCGGTCTTAAACAGCCCCTGTTCCTTAATTTATTGTTCAAATAAATTGCTGTGCGTGCACTTTATGATCTCCGACTCAAGTATATCTTTGCCAATTTGATTCATCCAATCTATTTGAAAATTAAAGTTGCCACGGAACATTTCTTAGAAACTCACATTTTTTCTTGCTATATAAATTGTAACTAATGTTGGGGGTGGGGTTAAAAACTACTCCCCTCAATGATGTTTTGTTTCATGCTGTTTCTTCATTCCAACCAAACTGATTCTGCACTTTGATCTTCTGAGCCAAGATCACTTTTCGCTCCTATGCTAGAATCCGTTTTTGTTAACAGCTAAGCTATCTCCTTTTCCATTCTGCCAAATTGTCTGAAATGTCTAATATCCTTGAATATTCAGGTCCCTGCTTTGATCATCTTGTACCCACTTCCTTAATAGCTATCATTTCATATCAGAGATTATACCAAGATCCTGCAGCAAATAACCTTTTTAAATAATGAGTCGAGTGAGGTTAAAAATCGATAATGTTACTTCTGGCTAATGGAATACTTCAGTGCCTTTTATCCACACTATCCCATAATGCCATTGTAATTTCACTTCAAGTATGTTCAGAGATTGCGTTTCAACATCCCTCTGTGTTAAGAATTCTAAAGATTCACCATCCTCTGAAAGAAAAATTAATCTTTGTCATAAATGACATTTCTTTTAAGTTGTCCCTGATGGTTGTTTCCACAGCTAGGAAAAATATCATATCTGCACCTACTTTACCTATACCATGAAGTAGTTTTTGGTTTCAGTGGGAAATGGCAGTTTTTGCAAAACAACTGGACAGTTACTGCGTGGCTGATACTGAGGGTTGAAATATGCGATTTTACAAGCCGGGGTAGAGTAGCAGCATTAAATTGTATTCTGATGTCATTTTAAATTTTGTTTAAACAAGCAATTGAAAGGCATGGGGTATTATAAGAAGAAGAGGAGAAATTACAGCAAGTTGGCATTGAGCCAGAGGTTTGTTTAATGTCTTGCCATTATGTCCAGAAATGGCAGGCAACAAAACTTAAAGTCAGAATGCAGAAGCCAGAGATTTATCATTTCTTATCCCTCCCTAATATATGATATCTGATAAAATGGAGACAGTTTACTCATGAAAAAAATGTTTGTTTTAAGTAAATTGGAGTACACTGTTGAAGCGAGAGCACTTCAGTTAACAGATTGTCATCAGCATTTGAAAGTCAATGCAGTAGGTTTGCTTTGTGAAACAGATGTCTTGCAAAGCTCTTGTTAAACTGTTCTCCTGGCTATGGCAACAATTGTATTAGCATTGAGTTTGGTTTAAAGCTTCAAATTAAATTGCAAGAGTGCAAATTTAATTTATTAATAATGCAAATATCTCATATATTATGGTGAATCTAATGACCCAATTGCCCACAAGTCTGATAAGCATCTTGGACAACACTAATTTACTTCACATACAACAATAGACATTGCTGGAAAAACTCAGTAGGTCTGGCTGTATCTCTGGTGAGAAAGCTGTGTTAATATCTCAAATCTGGTGACCCTTTCCTAACTCTGCTTCCTCGTCACCGATGCTGCCAAACCTGCTGACTTTCTCCATCAGTTTCTGATTTTGTCTCAGATTTCCAGCATCCACAGTTCTTTGATTTTTTTTGTTGTTTACTGATTTTTTTTCTCTTTTTGTAAGTTATTGAAAACATAACAAATAAGAAATACCAGTATAATAAAGAAAAACCCAAATTACAATACTATGGTCTACCGACTACGAGTCTACCCTAAAATACAAAACCAAACACTGTGCGAGGCAATACCAATAAATAAGTAAGTGATTAATACAACAAAACAAAAGAACACACAAGAATACAAAGTAACAATGCTCAGTGCAAAGCTCCTAAACAAAAAAAACAGGAGCATTGTGTATATATACTTATATTAACTGAGGAGCTCCCCCTTTCTAGGGCCCAGGGCTCAGCAAATCTAACCATCCGGTTAAAACAAATGCCCTAGTTAAGATAACAGACAAATCTGGATCCAAATAACTCAAAAAGGGCTGCCATACCTTATATATTAAAAAAAAGGTCTGTTGTGTGGTGCACCATGTTTGTAAAAAAGAATCCAAGGAAATGTGCTCCATGATTAATTTTCACCATCCCAACAAGCCCAGCGGGTTCTCAGACACCCAATTCATCAGAATATTCTTCCATGCACAGTAAGTAAGAATATTAAATAGTTTCTTCCTATGCCAGTTTAAAAATGATAAATTTGGTAGGCCTAGGAAGAGAGATATCAGGTCTACTTTAACTTAGGTCCTCAATACTCTCCCTATTTCTCTCGCCACAACACTCTAATAAACACAGGCCCTGTGGCATGTCCATAAGCAATGGGCAAGAGTACCTACACTTAGTTTACATTTGGGACACACTGAAGATGCCCCTTTTTAAAATTTCACCAGACTGTCCAATGCCAAATGAACCCTGTGCATAGCGCGTCCTAATACAGATTGAAATCTTTTGCATGTTCTCCCATATGTCCTCCCATGTTTCAGAAGAGACCTCCACACCTCGCTCTTGCTCCCAGACCTCTCAAAACCGGTTAATATCCTGGCAAGCCCTGCCACCCAACAGACGATAGAAGGCACTAACCAAAAGGGTACTTGTGGCACGTAGCAACAACCTCTCTGTATCGGGCTTATAGGGCTTAGTGAGAAGTGTTGTCTTCTGGATGAAATCCCTAACCGGAAAAAAACAGAAACGATCTCTGCTAGGCAAACTGTATTTGCGACTCAGTTGCTCAAAACACATCATAACTCCCCCTCAAACAAGTCTCTCAAACTAGAAATTCCTCTCACTGCCCATAGTTTGAACCCTGATTCCATCATCCCTGGTTGGAACAGTAGGTGCAGGAGGAGGCCATTCTGCCCTTCGAGCCTGCACCATCATTCAATATGATCATGGCTGATTATTCTTAATCAGTATCCTGTTCCTGCCTTATCTCCATAACCCTTGATTCCACAATCCTTGAGAGCTCTATCCAACTCTTTCTTAAATGAATCCAGAGACTGGGCCTCTATTGCCCTCTGGGGCAGAGCATTCCACACAGCCACCACTCTCTGGGTGAAGAAGTTCCTCCTCATCTCTGTCCTAAATGGTCTACCCCGTATTTTTAAGCTGTGTCCTCTGGTTCAGCACTCACCCACCAGCGGAAACATGTTTCCTGCTGCCAGAGTGTCCAATCCTTTAATGATCTTATATGTCTCAATCAGATCCCCTCTCAGTCTTCTAACCTCAAGGGTATACAAACGCAGTTCCTCCAGTCTATCAGCGTAAAGTAGTCTCACCATTCCAGGAATTGACCTCATGAACCTGTGCTGCACTCCCTCAAAGGCCAGAATGTCTTTCCTCAAATTTGGAGACCAGAACGGCACACAATACTGTAGTTGTTGTCTCACCAGGGACCTGTACAGCTGCAGAAGAACCTCTTTGCTTCTATACTCAATCCCTCTTGTTATGAAGGCCAGCATGCTATTAGCCTTCTTCACTACCTGCTGTACCTGCATGCTTAACTTCATTGACTGGTGTACAAGAACACCCAGATCTCATTTCACTGCCCCTTTACCTAATATTGTCGAGCAAGTGAACAATGTTAATCCTAAATAACCAATCAAACGTGTGAGTAATAAAAATACCTAGGTATCGGAAACTCGCCCGTGACCACTCAAAGAGGAACCTAAGGCCACTTTCAACCTCTGGCACTTCCTTAAGATGCCCAAAGGCATAACCTCCGATTTTGCAAATTTATTCTCTTAACCTGAAATAGCCCCAGATGAATTGATACGTTGTATCATATGGGGTATGGAGGTCATCGAGTCCGATTAAAAACAGAAGGACATCATCCACATGCAGCGTTGTCTTATGTACCCTTAGTCCCACTTCCAGAGTGGTTATGTGGACGTTCTGATGAATGGCCTCTGCCAGTGGCTGTATCATCAACGTAAACTACAACGGTGAAAGGGGGCAGTTTTGACAACTACCTTTGCCATTCCTAAAGTTCTCAGACTTCACTCAGTTGGTGATGACTGTGGTCCAAGGAGGGCGATATAAAACCTCCACCCACCTAGCAAAGACCCCACCCAACTCAAACTGCTCTAAGACATAAAAGAGATATGGCCATTCCATCTGGTCAAATGCTTTCTCTGCATCTAAGGAAATCACCAACTCCTGAATCGATCGCTACTGACATGCTTGGATCATATTCATCAACCTTCTAACATTATTAGAAGACCTATGGCCCCTTATAAAACCTGTCTGGTCCTCTTTGACAATATGGGACAACGCTTTCTCCAATCTCAGCCCCAAGATCTTAAATTCAGATTTCAAGATTCTGTCTAATAGAGAGATGGGCCTGTATGAGGCGCAATCCTCAAGGAACCTTCCCGTTCTTAAGAATGAAGGAAATATTAGCTTATCTCAAAGATGGTGGTAGGCATTCATGCATATAGGAATGATTGTACATTTCCAACACAGCCCTGACAGAATCCCTATAAACTCCTCATAAAACTCACCTGGGAGACCATCAGGGCCAGGTGCTTTCCCACTCCAAATTTTACTGATTGACTTCATATTGCCGCCTGCTGTTTCTGAGCCCAAGCCAAACTACAGTCATGCCTAACATATAAAAGATGGCGCAGGTTGTTGGAGGTTACTCACCCCAGTTCCAGAGCATCTCTGTTAGACCAGGTCTGGTTAGTGCTTTTCGATTGTTTCTTCAATGACCTTTCCTCCACCGTAAAGTGGTGATGTTCATTGTTGATCGTGCAATGTTCAGCCTCATTTGCAATTCCTCAGGTACTGAAGCAGCCAATCTGCATATGCAGCAAGACCTGGAAAGTATCTTGGCTTGGACTGATAAATGACAAATGACATTTCTGACACAAATATGCCAGACAGAATCTTCTCCAACAAGAGAGAACACCACTACCTGCAAATTCCCTTCCAGGCATCCTGATATGGAACTTTATTGCTGTTCCTTCAGTGTCGTTGGGTCAAATTTCTGGAACTCCCTTCCTAAACAGCACTGTGGGTATCCCTAAAACCCCAGGACTGCAGCAGTTTCAGAAAGCAAGTCACCTTCACATTGTCCAGGGCAATTAGGATGAGCAATAAATAAGGCCTGGCCAATGACATCCAAATTCCATGAATTAAGTTTATAAAATAATTTAAACGGTGATGGAGCCAAAATTCAATCAGTGGTATCAGATTGTCACGTGCTGGAGTTTCTTGGGATTTCAAATCAATGATTATAGATCGTTCCGCAAGTGGGTAATACTCTATCGTTGTGTGGTCATCCAGTCAACAAGGAATGATGTCTTGTCTGCTTATTTAGAGCACCTTGTCTTACCCTAAAGACTGCTTTGTTCTTTGAAATATATTGCAACTTGTTGAGGATTTTGTCAGCCCAGGAGAGTTGTGATGGGAGCTAATCAACACTAACAACTAAGTTGTACTGTCTGTTGACCTTACAATAAAAGGAGAATTAAAGATTCTTGACACTCTTATTCAAATCCCTGTGCTTTGAGTCCTTACAATCAGCTTCTTTCATTTAAATACTAGCGGGATGACAATATCAAAGGCAGCCTAATTCAAAAAATCTGCACTAAAGCAGTTGAGGTACGCAAAGCTGAGATGTGGATCAGCCCTGAACTAACTGCATAATGAAGCAGGAGTCAAATATTCCTTTGTATTTTAAATTGTTAACATAAGCTTGGTTTTCCAGAACTTATTTTAAGTTTATCAAAGGTAGATTTATTTCTTTGGTCTGCACCTTCCCAAAAACAGCCATTGCTAATCCTTCCTGTTGCGGTTTTGCTTCTTCCAGCTAATTTGTACAAAATGGTGCAGCTTGTCTCTTGTTGTCATGTTTATTTTTCATTTATGGTGGGTGGCACGTGGGTGATCGGGTGAACTTGTGAGAATAGGTCAGGATCCAGATTTGAGTTCTGGGTAATATTTTGAAAGTTCACTGATATTCTGAAAATATGTACGTCAGTGACAGACATGTAACTGAGAACGAGAATGAGCAAGAGTTGTAAAATGTCTTTCTGTTAATATCAAGCTGTAAAAATATTGAAGTCGATCAGAACACTTTTCTGAAAATAGCTCCGCCAACTGTGAGGTGACGAACTGAGGAGGAGGTGGGAGGCAGGATGAAATTATTTTCATTTCTTCCAAGCTTCAAAGGCTAATAAAGATATCAGTGCTGCCCAAAAACTAATTGCGTCCTGGCAGCATATTACTGTAGCAATTTAGTAAAGCAGACCCCATACACCTAGACACACACTCCAATTAATCTTTGTTATTGACTGTTGTGTGGGCTGATTTCTCTCTCACAGCAATACATGTTTTTTGATGGATGGCTATTTTTATGCAGCTTCAGTTTTGCTATATTATTACTTTGCTCCCATAGGGATCTGCCTGGAGTTTCTTTGACAGAAGAGACAAAGGTTCCACTGCTTCTGATAGACACCGCAGGATGTGGCTTGCTTGAACTTGACGAAGAAGACGAACAATCCAAAGGAAATAGTGGTACTGTATGATTAATGGGAGATAAATTGGAAGATAAATACTGATATAGCATTCCCTTCCATAACTGAATAAAAGTAGGTTTCATGAAGCTAAAACTCCTTAGTACATCATTTTTAAAAAAAAATGCAAAATATGGCAGGCAATAGGTTCCGGAAAGTGCTGGAGAAACTCAACAGGTCTAGCAATGTCTGTGGAGAGGAACAGAGTAAATGTTTCAAGTCCAATGACTCTTCTTTGGAACTGAGAGGACTGGAAAATGATGATTTATGTTGACACAGTGGGGGGAGGAGCAGTTTTACAAATGGCACTGTGTTAACATTTCCATCCTGGCCGGCTGTAGTGAAGCTGGATGCAAATTGGAGGAACAGTGCCTCATTTTCTGCTTTGACACTTTAAAACCTTCAGGGGTCAATATTGAGTCAATCAGTTTGAGAGCATGAACACTGTTCTCCAGTTTGATTATTACACTTGCCCCATTTCTCTGCCTCTCCACAGCCACCCTTCTCATCTGTGTATTGATGGAATAGGTTTGCTCTCGGCAAAACTGATCTGTTTTCTACACTTCATACCAATCAGTAACGTCTGTTTTTCATCTCTATCATTCCTTCATGACCATTACCAATCACTTTGTGCTCTGTTCCACTCCCCATTTGTCAACAGCACAAAAGCCATCATTTTCCAGTGCCATACTTTTCGATTCTGATCTCCAGCATCTGCAGTCCTCACTTTCTCCCAATCACTTTCCAGTACCCTTCTATTCTGAAAGAGAGTCATCAGACTCAAAATGTTGACCCTGTTTCTCTCTCCATGGATGATGCCAGACTTGCTGAGTTTTACCTGCACTTTGTTTTTACTTTTAATGCATGTGTGAAATTTTGTGTTGTTTTAAAAGGGAATCTCAAATAATGCAGCACAGAAGGATGCCATTTCACCTTTGGAGTCTGTGCTTGTTCTTTGAAAGAATAATCCCGTAACTTCCATTCTTTCCTCAAATCCCTGTCCTTTTTAGTCTTTTAAACACTCACCCACTTCCATTTGAAGGCTAGTCTTAAATCTGTACCACAACCATATCAGGCTCTGCATGTCAAATCCTAACCACTTGTTTTAAAAGCTTTTCCTTTATGTTGTCTGGCAAAGTTAAAAATAATCAACTAAGTATCTGTTTTCTGATATAACCCTTTTCAACCATTGAAAGCAATTTATTTTACCTGTTTTATCAAAGTGTTTCATAATCATAAAACACTTATCAAATCTTTCCAAGTGTTCTCGGCTTTAATGGCAACAACCCCAATTTTTCCATCTATCTGCATAAATGTCATTCTCCATTCCTGGATTTATTCCAGTAAATAGCTTCTGTATCCTCTACAAATCCTTTATGACTTTGCTAGACAGTGTTGTACCCACCATAGGACACAAACTACAGCTGATGCAGAACTTGTGTTTTGCCTAGCTTTCGCATAACCCCTTGGGTTTTGACACTCTGTTTATAATGCTCATGATCCCATATGTTTTATTAACTGTTTTGATAATCTGTTCTACCACCTTCAAAAATTTGTGAAAAACACCCACTGGTCTTTCTGTTCTTGAATCCCCAATTAGCCTACAACTTTTCCACATGACCAGTGACCACTCTGCTGGTAGGAAAATTTGACACCTCTGCAGTACTTTCTCTATTTGATTTATTGTTTGATTTACTGCTGTTTTGCATGCTATACAGGCAGATCATACCACACAAAGTGCATCAGGGTAGCAGAACGGAGTGCAGAATAGTGTTATAGCCACAGAGAAGGTGCAGAGAGAAATAGATCAGAATTAACATTTGTGAGGTCTGTTCAAAAATCTAATAACAGCGGGGATAGAAGCTATTCTTGAATTTGTTTATATGTATGTTCAAGCGTTTATATCTTCTATCTGACTGAAGAGGGTGGAAGAGAGTATAACTGGGGTGAGAGGGGAGTTTGGTTATGTTGGTTGCTTTCCCAAGGCAGTTGGAAGTATAGAAGGAGTCAATGTATGAAAGGTTGGTTTGCGTGATGGACTAGGCGGTGTTCATGACTCTCTGTAGTTTCTTGTGGTCGTGGGAAAAGCAGTTGTCACACCATGCTGTGATGCCTTGGAAACTGTGGCTGATTTCTATGGTGCTTCTGTAAAAATTGTTAAGAGTGTCTGTGGACATGCCTAATTTCCTTAGCCTCCTGAGGAAGTGGCAATGTTGTTGTAATGTCTTGACCATCACGCTGTTATGGGTGGACCAGGACAGATTGGTGGTGATCATCATTCCCAGGGACTTGACGCTCTTGGCAATCTCCACCTCAGCACCACTGATGCAGACAGGACATGCCCTCCACACCACTTCCTAAAGTCAATGACCAGCTCCTTCATTTTGCTGATATGGATGGAGAGGTTATTGTCGTCACACCATGCCACTAAGCACTCAATCTCTTTCCTGTATTCTGTCTAGTCGTTGTTTGAGATCTGACCTACAATGGTGATGTCATCAGCAAACTTGTCCACAAAGATGTGGTAGATTTTGGCCACACCATCATGAGTGTATAAGGAGTATAGTGGGGGCTGAGTATGCAATCTTGTGAGGTACTGGTGTTGAGTATTAATGGAGGAGGTGTTGTCACCTATTCTTACTGTTTAAGGCCTTAACCATGCTCATTGGCTGTCCACTCCAAGGGTGAGCAGCTAATCCTGTTAACAGCCCAACCTGGGGATAGTTTTAGGTGATGTTTCAGGGAGCACTTATGGTAAGGTTCCCCATATTTTCTTACTGTGAACTAGAAAAATCAAGCCAAAGGTTTAAAGAAAATGTAGATGGCTAAAGTGCTGCTGATAAAGAATTACTGTAATTCTGTTGCCTTGAAGATTATAAACTTGAACATCTCAACACCTGGCTTGAGAAGTTCCTAATCCAAGATCATTGACAAAGTGTTTATGATGTTGTTCTCTTGAATTGCGATCACAAATAAACAAAAATAATTCCTTGACATGGGTCAATAACGTGTTTAAGCAGAAAGCTGCAATAGCAAACTATCGCCAGACTCTTATCAAGTACAAGAAAATAGTTATTTTGTTGAAGTCAAATCTGACAACCCACGATTATTAGGAAGCAGAACCTATTTGTGATTTTGTAATGTTACATGAAGACAAATTGTTCTAATTTGGTTGAAATAAAATAACCATTACTTTCTTTGTTTGTTGGGCATAAAATAGACAGTTCCTACATTTTGCCAGATTTTTCTCAGTCCACCTTTTAAAACATTTGGTGAGATGCAAGTATCCAGGTTCTGATCGCAGGAGTAATGTAGTTATGTCCTCGGATTTTATTATTAAATCCGTAGATAATGTACAACATGAGTCAACATTGACATGGGGCTAGTGATCCACTTAAAAAATTATTGCTTATGAAAAGATGTATATGATAAACGAGAGTTTGTAATGTCAATGCTTACACTGCTTTTATTCTAGGGGAGGTTCAAATTGTGACTCTGCATACTCAAGCCCTGATTGAAGCTGGTGTCCGCCCACAGGATATTGCTGTGATAGCTCCGTATAATTTGCAGGTATAGTTACTGATCCTTTTCGAATCCTTTTGTCCAGGCGAGTCAGTCGTTTATTTTTGATTTCTGATATTGAACTGTTCAATAGAAATTTTGCAATCTAATTCCTGAAGTTCCTTTTCCAAGTGCAGTTTGTGCACCAGTGGTTTGAAAG
The DNA here is from genome assembly GCF_020745735.1 of Hemiscyllium ocellatum. Classification (NCBI taxonomy): domain Eukaryota; kingdom Metazoa; phylum Chordata; class Chondrichthyes; order Orectolobiformes; family Hemiscylliidae; genus Hemiscyllium; species Hemiscyllium ocellatum. The sequence goes on along the minus strand of NC_083418.1, from coordinate 25,540,867 downwards.
AGACAATATGTTGATCCAGTGTTTAGTATCTGTTTGCATCCAGTTTTCTGCAGTTGGTTGATGCTCATTGCTAACTTTCAGCTTTAAACATAATTAGTAAATACTCTAAAATGTTTAGAAAGTGAATCATGAAAATGAAGAGGAAGGACTCCTGAGATATGACTCTCGAGACTGGGAATATTCTGTATAACAGTAGCTAAAATAGAAGAGGTGCCATATGAGAAAGTTGAGAGACAGTGGGCTTTCTAGTGACTGCAGTTCACTACACCAGCCGCATAGCCCAAAATGATGGAGAACATTTTGTAGGCAACAGCACAATATCACTGGCAATGGATATACCCTGTGTTGCAAGTGTCCGTAGAGCAGATAGCGGCATATTTGTGTATCTGGCTGTCTGATGATCTGGACTCTGAAGACAGTTGCCCACACTTAATTAAGTTTTTTTGAAGAAGATGATTGATGAGAGCAGGGCGGTAGACATGATCTATGTGGACTTCAATAAGGCATTCAACAAGGGTCTTCATGGTAGACTGGTTCGCAAGGTTAGATCACATTGAGCACATGGTGAACTAGCTATTTGGATATAGAACTGGCTTGAAGGTAGAGGACAGAGGGTGGCAGTGGAGAGTTGCTTTTCAGACTGGAGGCCTGTGACCAGCGGTGTGCCGCAAGGAGTAGTGCTGGTTCCACTGCTTTTTTTCATTTATATAAATGATTTGAATGTGATCATAGGACGTAGAGTTCGTAGGTTTGCAGATAACATGAAAATTAGAGGTGTAGTGGACAGCAAAGAAGGTTATCTCAATGCAATGGGATCTTGATCAGTTGGGCCAATGGACTGATGGAGTTTAATTTAGATAACTGTGAGGTGCTGTATTTTGGAATGGCAAATAGAGCAGGACTTATAGACTTAATGGTAAAGTCCTGAGGAGTGTTGCTGAACAAAAAGACCTTGCAGTGCAGGTTCATAGTTCCTTGAAAGTAAAGACGCAGGTAGGTAGAATAGTGAAGAAGGTGTTTAGTATGCTTTCCTTTATTGGTCAGAGTATTGAGGAGAGGAATTGGGAGAGCATGCTGTGGATATACAGGATATTGGTTAGTCTTCTTTTGGAATATTGCATGCAATTCTGGTCTCCCTCCTATAGGGAGGATGTTGTGAAAGTTGACAGTGCTTCCAAGGAATTATTTAACAGTATTCGCACATTTGTAAATCTTAGTGATATCAGAGACCACTCTATTTTAAATTTCCATAATTGGTCAGTGAGTAGACCAGCCTTTCTGAGTGAAAGAGATGCTTGAAACGATCATTCTAATGACCTGTAAGAATGGACCAAAATTGGAATTCTACTTTTCATCGAACCAAGATCTAATATGAGGAAAATAAGATTGAAATAACTGCACAGGGGCCAGTATCCCATCACCAAGTCACCCTTTATTTACACATGCATAGTGTTTCCTCAGAGTCATCTGTCAGAGTGATCAGAACCTCTGACACTCCTATTTGTATTTGTCAGTCAGGGCTCCCTGATTGGACCAGATTAACAACCCCAAGCAGGGAACTCATATTATATGAAGTCCACCTGACTGACCTCATTATAATCATTATAATGATATTCTTGGTTTGACATAACCCAGTCAAATACCTTATTTGTTATTGTTTCTGAGCCAAACTGGAACCAGTGTTCTAGTGAAAAGGAATGATAGGATGGTCACTAGAGAGATGGGAAGGGGGTAAATGACAGGAAATATGATGATAAATAAAATGAAAAGCAGCAGGTTAGCATGTGTGCAGGAAGGTTTAACTACATAGTAGACTGTAAAAGAAGTAACAAAGAAGAATAACTCTAGAGATATTATAGGAGATGCTGGAATTCATGAAGAGGGCACTTTACCTGAATGCTCGTAGCATTCATAACAAGGTAGGTGAGTTAGCGACACAACTCATCACGAATGAAAATGATTTAGTAACCATTGCGGAGACATGGTTACGGATGGCCACGACTGGGTGTTAAATATCCAGAGGTGACAGACAGGAAGGTAAAGGAGGTGGTGTAGCTCTGATATTTAAGGGCGATATCAGAGTGGTGGTGAGAGATGCTAGAGGTTCAATGGAGGATAAGGCTGAATCTATTTGGGTGGAATTTAGAAATTCTAAAAAGAAAAAGTCACTGGTAGGTGTAGTCTATCGGCCACCAAATAATAATGCCAAATTGGGGCAGGCAATAAACAAAGAAATAACTAATGTCTGTAAAAATGGCACAACAGTTATCATGGGGGATTTTAACCTACATGTTGATTGGTCAAACCAGGTCAGTCAGGGTAGCCTCGAGGAGAAGTTAATTGAATGTATCTGTGAAAGTTTTCTTCAGCAATATGTAATGGAATCGATGAAGGAGCAAGCTATCCTAGATTTAGTCCTGTGTAATGAGACAGGAATAATTAATGATGTCATAGTTAGGGATTCTCTTGGAAGGAGCAATCACAGTACAGTTGGATTTAGAATATAGATGGAAAGTATGACGGTAAAATCCAATACCAGGGCCCTGTGCTGAGAAAAAACTACCTCAGAATAGAAAGACAGATAGCAAAAGTTTCGATAAAAATATAAAACAAAAAAGAGTGGCTAAAGAAAACATTGATTCTCTAGAGGATGAGAAGGGACATTTAGTAATGGGCTATGAGGAAATGGCTGAGGCATTGAGTAGGTATTTTGTGTCAGTCTTCACAGTGGAGGACGTGAATAACATGCCAGTAATTGACAAAAAGATGAAGGCAGGTGAGGACCTGGAAACAATCATTATCATGAAAGAGGTAGTGTTGGGTAAGCTAATGGAGGTAAGGGTGGGCAAGTCTCCAGGCCCTAATGGAAGGCTTCCCAGGGTATTAAGAGATGTCAGGAGAAATAGCAAATGCACTTGTGGTAATTTTCCGAAATTCACTGGACTCTGGGGAGATTGGAAAACAGCAAATATTATGCCACTGTTTAAAAAGGGAGGTAGATAAAAAATAGGAAAATATCGACCAGTTAACTTAACTTCTGTAGTGGGGAAAATACTTGACTCCATGATCAAGGAAGAACTAACAAGGCATTTAGATAGAGGTTGTCCCGTTGGGCAAATACAGCATGGGTTCATGAAGGGCATGTCTTGCTTAACTAATCATTTAGAATTGTATGAAGACATTATGGACACATTGGACAATGGAGACCAGTAGATGTGGTGTACCAAGATTTCCAAAAGGCCTTCGACAAGGTGCCACACAAGAGTCAGCTGTGTAAGATATGCAAGGCATTATGGGTAAAGTATTCATATGGAGAGAGGATTGGTTGACTAACCCCAGGAAGTAAAGAGTGGGGATAAATGAGTGCTATTCTGGTTGACAATGAATAAGTAGTGGTGTGCCTCAGTGTTGGTACCGCAATTATTCACTATTTACATGGATGATTTGGAGTTGGAGGCCACATGTTGTGTGTCAAAGTTTGCGGACGACACTGAGATGAGTAGTAGAGCAAAGTATGCCAAGGACTCTGAAGCTTTGCATGGGGTATAGATAGTTTAAGTCAGTGAGCAAAGGTCTAGCAGATGGAGTACCATGTTAATAAATGTGAAGTCATTCGTTTTGGTAGGAGTAACAGTAAAAAGGACTATTATTTGACTGGTAAGAAATGGCAGCATGCTGTTGTGCGGAGGGACCTGGGTGTCCTTGTGCATGAATCACAGAAGGCTGGTCCGCAGGTGCAACGAATAATTAAAAAGGCAAATGGAATTTTGTCCTTCATTGCTAAAGGAAGTTTAAAAGCAGGGAGGTTATGTTGCAGCTGTACAACGTGCTGGTGAGACCACACCTGGAGTACTGCATATAGTTTTGGTCTCCTTACTTGAGAAAGGATGTACTGGCACTGGAGGGGGTGCAGAGGAGGTTCACTGGGTTGACTCTGGAGTTGAGGTGGTTGGCTTATGAGGAGAGACTGAGTAGACTGGGATTATGTTCATTGTAATTTAGAAGAGTGAGGCAGAATCTTAGAGCAACATAAAATTATGGAGGGAATAGATCAGATAGAAATAGAGAGGATGTTTCCGGTGGTGGGTGTAACTAGGACAAGAGGGCATGGCCTCAAGATTAGGGGGAGCAGGTTTAGGACTGAATTGAGAAGGAACTTTTTCACCCAGAGTCTTGTGAATCTGTGAAATTCCCTGACCAGTGACGTGGTTGAGGCTTCCTCAGTACATGTTTTAAAAGCTAAGATAGATAATTGTTTGAACAGTAACGGATATAAGGGTTACAGTGAGAGGGTGGGTAAGTGGAGCTGATGCCACAAAAAGATCAGCCATGATCTTATTGAACGGCGGAGCAGGCTCGATTGGCCTGATGGCCTACTCCGTTCCTGGTTCTTACATTCTATGGTATTGGGAGATAATGTCATGAAGAGTTTTGAACTATAATGTCGATGTACTATAACTGGTTGCAAAAAATCAATGCCCGCTTTTGATCAGGGCCCCCTTGTTTATGTCTGCGAATTGAGCATTTTGTCCACTATAGCTGAACCTGATTCTGCTCTGTCCTGTTAGCCACAGGCCCACCTCACTGAAGCACCTCAGCTGCTGCTCTGAATAACCTCAGCTAATTCAGCACATACTGGGTATTTCTGGTTTGACGAACTTGAGCAAAAACATGTGGACTGAGCCAGATATTGTATGGTCTCGTATATCTGACTCTGACTATGATTCTGAAGGAAGCTAATTCGACTTTTTGTCCAGTGGAGTTTTGGGTCCGCTTCCTTTGCAGAGTGGGTTCTCGGTCTTAGCACTGTAGTACGTGAGAGATGCTACGTGGGTTGGCAGTTCTCTGTTTATTTAATAAAAAGAATTATGCTCCCTCTAGGTTGATCTTGTGTTTTTCCTAGGTACCTATTGTAGATTGGTGCAGCAGAGATGGAAACAGGTTAAATTTGTTTGGGCAAGGAATGGTGGGATTTAGAAATGAGATGAGCCAAATTATAATGGAGGTTGGGGTTACTGAAACAACAAAACTTTATTTTTAACAATGGAATTATTTTTTAAATAGGTCCAACTCCTGAGGAAAGAATTGTCTAAAAAGTATCCGGAACTGGAAATCAAGTCTGTTGATGGTTTCCAAGGAAGAGAAAAGGAGGCGGTTATTTTATCACTTGTGAGATCCAACAGAACAGGTATGTACGATTGGCTTTTTTTGTAGTGTGATACTGCATGTCTCTTGAGACGTATGATTTTTTAAAAGTCTGCAGGAGAAAGTGAGGACTGCAGGTGACAAAGAGTGTGGTGCAGGAAGAGCATAGCCGATCAGACGGCAACGGAAAAGCAGGAGAATTGACGTTTCGGATGTAAGCTCTTCATCAAGATTCCTGATGAGCTTACACTCAAACTACTGACTCTCCTGCTTCTTGGATTTTGCCTGGCCGGTTGTGCTTTTCCAGCACCACACACTCTGACAACCTTTTGAATGCGTAAGGTTCTGAGTTTTGATAAAAGTACTGATGTTAGAGTTGCTTTGCATTAGTTACTTGGATGTAATACATAAGAAGCTTGTCCAAGAAACTAACGAGTTTGCATTTGTGTGATGCTTGTCTCAACCCAAAGTAGCCTCAAAGTACTTTACAGCTAATTAAGAATTTTTGAAGTGCAGTCAGTATCCAGCGTTATAGACACTGCTCAGTGCTGTCATAGTGTGTGAGCAGGACAGTTAAAATGGAGACAAGGAAATCAGTGTGGTCCATGGCCTCTATTCTCACTATCTTGAATTCTGCATGCCCTCACTTTACCACTGATGTTCATCATTACCCCCTCCTTCCGAATCAAGTTTAAAACATGGCAGGATCTCTTGTTGGGAACATCTTCCAATGGTTTGCCAGCCTCGACAAGAAGATTGGTTAGTGTTTCAAAATATGAATGCAGTGTTAAAAGCAGTTAAGGCCGGAAATGGAGAGGGGTGTGTTGTGTCGGGTATAAGTGGAAGAAAATGTATTGTAGCCTCATGTTATGGCTAGAGGTATTGTGACATTGCCAGCTTTCATTTAAATAGATGTATGTGAAGATTATAGATACTCTTAAGTATTACATTGATGCAGATTTTAGTATCATATTTTATACTTTACTGTGGGACAAAACATCCACTAAAATTATTATCTACGCATGATATTGGTCATTCGATGTCACAAAAAGTATCGAGAAATGGAGAAACAAAGACAGAATTAAATTTTCTTGACTCGAGTACAAGTGGCATTCGTAACAAGATGAAGGAATTTGTATTACAAAAGAAATAAATGGACAAGATATGATGGAGTCATTATGAGAATATAGTTATGAAGTGTCCAAGACTGGGAACTGAGTAGCCAAGGGCCTTTAACATAGTGGAAAGATACAAAAAAGCACAAAATGATGACTTACGTCATGACAGTCAACTCTGTAAAACAATGCCTCATAGTTCAAGAGCTCCATTATGGAATTTTGGTCTCTGCCGTATTTGTTGTAGAGGAGGCCAATGGGTCGGGAAGGCCTTGGTTTTCTCTGGGTCCTTTTCTTGACTAGTTGCCCTTTTAGTTTCTTGTCTTTTCCGATATCCCTTGAAGCAGTCAGCTTCCAGAGATCACATCCAGTAGCAGCTATCTTCCATTTCACATTATCAATATCTGTCATCTTAGTATCCCATTTGAAGGTTCACTTACAGTGGAGGCATTGGTGCCCAGGAGATTGTGACGCAGTGTCAATTCGCCACTTATCAATTAATGTGATTGAGCACATACAGATATTGTTGATCATGTATTCTAATAGAATTAGCATCTCAGAGGAGGTGAGGACTGCTGATGCTGGAGAGTCGTCAAAAGGTATAATGCTGGAAAAGCACAGCAGGTCAGGCAGCATCCGAGAGCAGGAGAGTCGATGTTTCAGGCATAAACCCTGCATCAGGAATGTGAGAGGGAAGGGGGCTGAGAGATAAAGGGCTGGGACTGGGGCTGGAGGGGAAGGTTGGTGGAATGGCGATAGGTGGATGCAGGTGGAGGGTAATTGTGATCGGTTGGTGGGAAGGGTGGAGCGGATAGGTCGGAAGGAAGATGGAGAGGTAGGAAAATCAAGAGGGTGGTGCCGAGTTGGAGGGTTAGATCTTGATAAGTTGGGGGGGAGTTTGGAAACTGATGAAGTCAGTGTTGATGCTGTGTGGTTGTAGGTCCAAGGGCAAAAGATGAGGCTTTCTTCCTCCAGTTGGTGGGTGGCTTTGATTTGGCAGTGGAGGAGACCCAGGGCCTGCATGGCCTTGCAGGAATGTGAGAGGGAGTTGTAACCATCCGAGCCATTGTGCTCCCCTTCTCGGGTACTTATTGGGAAGGTCCCGGGTCATTGCCTAACTCAGCCTCGATATACAAAGGAACCTTGATTATTTGAACAAGATGGGCGAGCACTATTTCATTTGGTTAATTGATTCACTGCCTCTCCTGTGGGGCTGGGGGTTTTCTGAAGTTTCCTTTGTTCTCGCTGTGCCTGCCTTGCTCCCTCTTTCTGTCTCAGGGTTTGTTTCTGAGCAGAGACACACTTGTGCATAAGGGTCCTATAGAATTGCTGTTGCCCCCCTCCCGGCCCGTCAACTGCATTTTTTTTGACAGGTTCCATTTTTGCCCTATATAGGACAATGTTGGAGAGATTATCTGGGGGAGGTAGTTTTAGGGTACACTCTTGTGTAGAACTCCAGGGAGAGTGCACTGGAGGTCAGTCATTTGGAGACTGATTTGGGCTCCCATCGATGTTCTCGGCAGCACTTCAGTAAGTCTGGTTCATTTTTAATAATTGTAAACAAAAGACCCGAGCAGTGTTGATACACCTCTTTGATGTAATGTTTCTATCAGGACCTTCATATCTTCTTTGGATATTCAGGAAATCGAGGGTCCTTTGTATTCAAATTTTGAAGTCAAGGATTTGAGGAAAATAGAGTTAAGGCCATATTTATATCAGGCAAAAGTGAGGACTGCAGATACTGGCATAAAGAGTCTAGATAAGAGTGGTGCTGGAAAAGCACAGCAGGTCAGGCAGCATCCGAGGAGCAGGAATATCGACATTTCGGGCAGTGGCTCTTCATGAGGAATGAAAGCAGGGAGCCTCTGGGGTGGAGAGATAAATGGGAGGGGTGGTGGGACTGTGGAGATGGTAGCAAAGAGTACAATAGGTGGGTGGGGGTGGGGATGAAGGTGATAGGTTAGAGAGGAGGGTGGAGCGGATAGGTGGGAAGGGAGATTGGCAGGTAGGACAGGACAGGTCATGGGGATGGTGCTGAGCTGGAAGGTTGGAACTGGGGTAATGTGGGGGGGGGGAGGGAAATGAGGAAACTGGTGAAGTCCACATTGATGCCCTGGGGTTGAAGTGTTCCAAGGTGGAAGATGAGGCATTCTTCCTCCTGGCGTCGGGTGGTGAGTGATGGCAGTGGAGGAGGTCTAGGATCTGCATGTCCTCAGCAAAGTGGGAGGGGGAGTTGAAATGTTGGGCCACGGGGCGTTGGGGAGATTGGTACTTTTTCCCAATTCCTCAGCCTCCGCCGTATCTACTCCCAGGAGGACCAGTTCCACCACAGAACACACCAGATGGCCTCCATCTTTAAAGACTGCAATTTCCCCTCCCATGTGGTTGAAGATGCCCTCTAACATATCTCACCCCACTCTTCCAACCGTAACAAGGACAGAACCCCCTTGGTCCTCACCTTCCAACCTTCACATAAACCGCATCATCTGCCGACATTTCCGCCACCTCCAAACGGACCCCACCACCAGGGATATATTTCCTTTCCCAGCCCTTTCCACTTTCCGGAAAGATCGTTTCACATCCACCAATATCATTTATTGCATCCGTTGCTCCCGATGCAGTCTCCTCTACATTGGAGAAACTGGACGCCTCCTCGCAGAGCATTTTAGGGAACATCTCCGGGACACCCGCACCAATCAACCCCACTGTCCCGTGGCCCAACATTTCAACTCCCCCTCCCACTCTGCTGAGGACATGCAGGTCCTGGACCTCCTCCACCGCCACTCCCTCACCACCCGATGCCTGGAGGAAGAACGCCTCATCTTCCGCCTCGGAACACTTCAACCCCAAAGCATAAATATGGGCTTCACCAGTTTCCTCATTTTTCCCCCCCCCCCCCACCAACCTTACCCCAGTTCCAACCTTCCAGCTCAGCACCATCCTCATGACCTGTCCTACCTGCCAATCTCCCTTCTCACCTATCTGTTCCACCCTCCTCTCTCTCCTGTCACCTCCATCCCCTCCCCTACCTACCTAATGTACTCCTTGCTACCTTCTCTCCAACCCCAACCCCCTCCCATTTATCTCTCCACACTGGAGGTTCCCTAACTTCGTTCCTGATGAAGGGCTTTTGCCCGAAACATTGATTTTCCTGCTCCACTATGATGCCTGATCTGCTGTGTTTTTCCAGTACGGTCTAATCTAGACCCACATTTATATCAGCTATTAACTTATTTAATGTTGGAGCAGGGTCACGGAGCTAAGTGATCCATTTCTCCTATTTCTTATATTCGTATAAACCACATTGAAGCTTTGTGATATGCAGTAGTAAGGAACACCTCAAGGAAGCAATGCATGATCTTGGCAGGCTTTTATTACATTTTCAAGAGAAATCTTTCAGTTGTAATGCAATTTGAAGGTGTGAAATTGAATCTGCTTCTCCACAGAATAATGGTGAAAGCCCCAAATACTGTGATTCAACTGTGCAAGCATTAAATTCTCAGTACTGTCTGATTGCTTTCATTATTATTGACACTTGAGAATGAATAAGAAAACAACACACATGCTTGTGGCTGAGGTCATGTTAGTTCTCTTATGAAAAAATAAGAAGTGGATTGAACTTGGCTGTAATGAATCCCACAGTTGAATAGCTTGTGATTTGTCCTGTCAAGGTTCATATAACATACAAGTGCCTGTCAAGTTATGTCCCAGCAAGGAAGCTTCAAGAGTTGAAAAAAATTCAGGCAGTGTAAAGCAGGAAAGGACTGTCTAGTCCATCCAGCTTTGAAAGCTTGTGATGTCAAATTAATCTCTTGGACTATAACATGGTGTCATATGACTTCTGACTTCCTGCATCATAATACATGCATTCCTCAACCTCTCCAAAGAAAGATAATCTCTTGGAAGAAGCAAGAAAACAGATAAGCTCACAGATCCATTAAGGAGAACGGATCTGAAAACAAAATTTCTCTAACCCTCTTAGGTGATCGAAACCAGTCTAGAAAATCATTCTGGCCCTGTGGTAATCTTCACTTATGCCAGAAATTGGTTGAAAAAGAAGAAATAGTGAAAGAATGCATTATGCATATATACCCAAAAACAATGTCTCTGCTAAGAGGAGTGTAGCTTGTTTTGCATGCTGCACTACTTCTCCATAATGTCTTACATTTTTTTGAAGTCACCAGAACCCCAATAGTCTGAGTGAATCTAACGCATTATTAAGAAACCAAATGTTAATGTGCCTCCATGTGAAGTTAATCTCGTCAACCTTGTTTCTGTTGAGTAAAGTTAATTTGAATGTATTGTTTCCAGCTATGGCAGAAAGTAATAAATCAGGATTATTCATTCCATCAGAGATCAACACATGGCTGCACATTATTGATCGCTGCTGATCCTGTGGAGGAACTGAACATTAATTAAACAAGACTTAGGGTTGTTCATCAGGAAAATATAAAAATAAATCTATGGTAGGGAGAATTGAAAGCTTTTTAACATTTACTGGAAGCAATATTTAAATGTTTTCAAATTGTATTTAAAGTAAACCAATAATTATTCAGTATTGTTTTAATTTCCCATAAATATCAGTGGATCTGAAGAAATAGAGAGGTTTTTGTTTAGAAAAACTACTGCTTAGGGCTGAAATGCAGATTAATCCCTTTCAAATTCAAATATTATTTTTAAAATCTTTTGCTTTTTAAATGCAATATCTGCATTTTCTCAGTGGAGGTACAGTGATCTATTCATGTCAACAGTTGGAAAGAAATTTTCCTCTCTCTAGGTTGTAAAGTTTCTGTGTGGAATAAATTGGCACTGTCCGAGGTTTAGCATTTGCTCAATATGCTTGAATTATCAAAGCTGTCCTTAATTTGGCATTAATTAGCACTAAATCTCTCAGCTTGGCTGATCTGCAAAATGAAAAAAAAGTCACGCAGGGTTGTGGCCCAGGTAAACTGAGGCCGAAGGAGGTTCAGTCAGTAATTGACAACTGATACGATGCTCTTGAATAGTTTGATGGAGATTTAATAAAGGTGTTAAAACATTATTAAAGTCTTCGATAGAGCAAGGAGAAACCATTTCCAGTGTCAAATTAATCAGATAAAGATTTAAAATGATGGGAGAAGAGCCAGATGGGAAATATTTTATTTTTGTGTAGTCAGTTGCTATGATCTAGCATGTAATGTCTGAAAGAGTGTTGGAACTGTATTTAGTGGTAACCTTTATAGATGAACTGGCTGTATGCTTGAACAATAAATATTTGCAAGGCTATGGAGCATAAATGAGGAGTTTGGGACTACATGGGTAGCTGAGACAAATGGTCTCCTTCTGTACTGTATCAGTCTTTGATTCTATGACTTGTACACAATACTTGGTTTTCTCTTAGCTGGTAAAATTCAATTGTTGCAATTTGCAATTAACAAGAAACTTTTGGGACATCAATCAGTAAGTGGTTAGTCAGAGTATCCATTGCTGGTATTTGATGTTCCATTGTCACATAGAGTCAGAGATGTACAGCATGGAAACAGACCCTTCGGTCCAACCCGTCCATGCTGACTGGATATCCCAACCCAATCTAGTCCCACCTGCCAGCACCCGGCCCATATCCCTCCAAACCCTTCCTATTCATATACCCAACCAAATGCCTTTTAAATGTTGCAATTGTACTAGCCTCCACCACTTCCTCTGGCAGCTCATTCCATACACGTGTCACCCTCAGTGTGAAAAAGTTGCATGAATTTGTATAACTCCGACTTCTCTGTAACCCTGACTCCTGCTGCATACTGCCCTGATGACTTAAGTTGAGGAAAGTAGAGATTACAGTTAGTTAAATATTCAAGTACAGAAGAACTTGTGTGGTATCCTTGATAATGTCCAGACATTCCAAATATAGCTTTTTCTCTGCTGGGCTTGTTTAATACTGACCGAAATTCTGCTGTATTAGCATGTCTCATTTTGAGCCATTCCAAATTATCTCTTGATGAATCATTAAAACTTATTGGGATAGAAATTGATCTTGGGTGGTAGCACAAAATATCAGATCAATGGGGCACAGTGGCTCAGTGGTTAGCACTGCTGCCTCACTACTGCCTCAATTCCCATCTCAGGTGACTGACTGTGAGGAGTTTGCATGTTCTCCTCGTGGCTACGTGGGATTCCTCTGGGTGCTCCGGTTTCCTCCCATAGTCCAAAGATGTTCAGGTTAGTTGGATTGGCCGTACTAAAATTGCCTATAGTGTTAGGTGCATTGGTCACGGGTAAATATAGGGTAGGAGAATGGGTCTGGGTGCGTTACTCTTCAGAGGGACAGTGTGGACTTGTTGGGTCAAATGGCCTGTTTCCATACTGGAGGGAATCTAATCTAATCTAACCACTTATTTACATTCTACACTATATGTATTGCCATCAAAATTAATAGAATTAAATATCAAATGGGGTGTGTATCAGGAAACCCAAATTAAATCATCCTTTCAGCACTTCAGTCTAAGACCAATTTCTGCTCCCTTGGCTTTTGGGCAAGTAATCACATTTTGACTTCTGTTATCCAGGTGAGGTGGGCTTTCTAGCTGAAGACCGAAGAATAAACGTAGCAGTTACCCGTGCGCGCCGCCACTTGATGGTGGTTTGTGACACGCGGACAGTCAGCACTCACCTGTTTTTGAAATCCCTGGTTGACTACATGACTGAACATGGGGAAACGCGGACTGCTTTTGAGTACTGTGATGATATTGTGTCTGAAAATTATTCCAGGCCAGCCCCTCGGGCTGAACACAGGAGAGCAAAAGATTCTTCAGATGCACGCAGAAATAATGGGAGCTCAACCAGTGACAGAAGTGCAGCATCTCTAAAAACACACAAACTCACACAAAACCAACCCACTCAAAAGCTTGAGTGTAAAATGAAAGTCTCAAATGACAGTCATTCCTTAAAGCAGAAAAAGGATGCTAGTCCAGGAACATTACACCAACCTGCAAAAACTGCAAATGTAAAAGATAACTCTGAAAAACTCAGGGAGCAAATAATGCAATTTATGGAGGATATTGCAAGGACTCGATTTGAATTCCCATCATCTTTGAATTCACATGATCGGTTGTTGGTTCACCAAATAGCAGAAGAGTTTGGCCTTGAACATTTTAGCATTGGTGAAAGCAAAGCCCGGTTTATTGTTATAGCCAAATCAGAAACGCAAAGTCCTGTTGATGGCCAACCAGTCCAAATGATGCTGGAAGTGACTCGGAAATCTAGCAGTCCTTCCCCACATATAGCTGAGGAAAATGAACGTACTGTTACTGAAATAGAAGGGCCACAAGATTGTACCCCTTCTGTTTCTCAGTCAAAGGTAGATTTTAAGGCACTATACTTGGAAAGGATGCAGCGGGAACAAGCTAAACGCGAGATGGCAAAACCGAAACAGCATTCTAGCACTACTGCTTCATTGAAGTCTAAAAATAAGAAACATATTGAAAAGGGTAAGTACTATTCATTGTTATTAAAATTATTTTTAAGATGTGAGCTACTAACATTCTTTTAATGGATTTGAAGGTGACATATTAAGCCATGATTATTGAATAGAAACAATCCATTGAGAAATGGAGAGGACATTCAGTTTTGGAGGGATGTTAATGTAGTGTTTTAGATATTTTATAATTCTGTTGTAGCTATCTTGTTAAGAAAACCACTGGTATCCCCCTCCCCCTCAGAAGCTTTGTAGTTTTTTTATGGAATCCATTTCTTTTTGCAATTTACATATTTATTTCACGTCACTTTGCTGAACCTGATTAAACTTCAACACACAGCTGAATTGGTTTTTATTTTCTTACAATTGAGTTGTTTGTATAGTTCAATATTTCACAAACTTTTATTCAGCTCCATAAAAGTGGTCATTTCATGCATTGAATGAGAAATACCAATTCTAAATAAACTAGAGTTATCCAATACCGAAAGTATAGAATATTGTTGAGATAATTATCATCATTTAAATGACTGTATATGTTAGAATAGCACACAATAGCAAATCATAATGTTACAGATTCTTTATCTATAAAGCCAACTGAGTGTTGCTAAAAAAAAGTATAGAATTTTTTTACAGAATCCCTACTGTGTGGAAACAGGCCCTTCAGCCCAACAAGTCCACACTGACCCTCGGCAGAGTAATCCACCCAGACCCATTCCCCTATAGTTACCCCTGACTAATTCACCTAACCTAGGCATTCCCAGAACACTATGGGCAATTGAGCATGGCCAATTCACTTAACCTGTGCATCTTTGGATTGTGGGAGGAAACCCACGCAGACAGGAAGAATGTGCAAACTCCACACAGACATTCACCTGAGGATGGAATCGAACCCGGGTCCCTTGTGGTGTGAGGCAGCAGTGCTAACCACGGAGCCATTGTGCCGCCATATATTTTGTGAAAACCTTTTTGTCCTGTACTGGTGTACATTCTCACAAAAATAATTTTAAAGGGTAGCAACATTTCATACTACCTGAGAAATAAGTGCTAGTTAGTCGGCAAGTAAGCACTGATTGGCAGAGGCATTGTTCCAGTGCCAGTCAGATGTTGATTGACAGTTAACTGCCAAGTTTTGTCTAAGTTTAAACATGCAGGTTGACTGTCATTGATCAATGCATTGCCCTGATAAATGAAACTGAGAATTGCTGTTGCCTATTTTGTTCTGAGTCAAAACTTTGCAATTAACTATTAACTATTAGTTATTATCCATACTCCAGGCAACAACTTTCCCAATTTGAGTCCACTTGTGAACCAATCATACACCATTAAATAATACTCCCATTTACAATGCCATTTACAATGAGTGCAACATGAAAATCTTTGGCAAAAGGTGTCTTTATGCAGCAATAATTAGAAGGAAATTTGTTTTGTTCCACTAATAAAGGTCCATTTTAGTTAGCAGGTTTCAGGACTTTCAGCTGCATACAAAATTGATGAGGATTGTATTATTGTAAATTTTCTTTAATATGAGCTAGGATGGTCTCAGGGTTTTAAGAATGCCTGGAATATTCTTACTATTCAGATAACCCTGAGATGTGAAAAGCCATTGTGCTACCGTATAGAAACTTGGCAGGCATTTGCAGTATATTATGTATTGGATTTTGAACTATTTTACTTTAGTTAGGATGGGGCCGATCAGTTCTCTAATTGCTTTTTTTAAACAGGAAAAGTTTCAACTAAGGAAGCTGCTGCAAGTAATACTGACGAAGATTTTGATGCGCTCATTGCTGAAACAATAAAGGCGAATAGTGTTTGTGCTTTTTTAAAATGTAAAGCAAGTATTCTAACCTTGGGGCAACATTGCATTCACTGTAACAAACACTACTGCCTCAGCCATCACATCCCAGAGGTAAGAGCTGTGTGTAATAAAGCAAGTGCTCAACTATTTCATTTTACAATGTTTAGCATTAAGTTGTTGATAATAATGCTGAAGGAATTGGATTGATCTAGATATTGGAACACAGTATATTTTAGTAAAATAAAGGCACTTAATCTGATGAATTTTTACTTGGCACCTGAAATTTAAAAAAAGAGAAATTCTGGCAATATGGGTGTTACTGACAAAGCCAGAATTGTTAGCTGTTCATTGTTATCCATGAGAAAGTGATCCTCGTCTCCCTTGAACTGTTTAGTCTATGTAATGACAGAGTCTTTAGGAAGGGAGTTTGAGGATTTGGAGCTAACAATGATGAAGAAACTATGCTACATGTCTAAATTGGGAATGTATATCTTAGCAATGGTGATGTTCTTATACACCTACTGGCATTTTCCTTCTAGACATCATTCTTGGGAGGTCCTGTTGAAGAAGCCTTGCTGAGTCACTGCAGTGAATCATGTAGTTGACATACAGTTGAGAGAGTGGAAGTTTAATGTGATGAACGAACTGTGGAACTTGTTATCTCCTTTACCTTTCCTCTTTCAAAATCCACAGGCTTGTAAAATCCAAGCTTAAATTTCCTTACTACTACCAATTTGTTCACTTTACCTCATAACTTCCCAAACTGCTTTTCAGGCAAGCTTTCAATCTGACCTAGCTTGTGCCATTAATTCATTTCATATTTAGAATTCTGCAGACTTTTGTGATGGCCACCTGTTTCATTTCAGCAGTTCGACAGTTCATACTCGATTTACTTAGCAGATTCTACCTTCATTATCAAGAAAACTTAATCTATATGTATTTCTGTCCCTCTTCCAGGTTCATGGTTGTGGTGGGAGTGCCAAAGCTCACGCCCGAAAACTCATCAGCAGAGAAGGTATTCTATATGCAGGCAGTGGCACTAAGGACCATTCATTAGATCCAGTGAAGAAAGCCCATCTGCAGAGAAGACTAGGAAAGAAAATAGAACAATTAGCTAGCCAACGAGGCGCTAAAAAGGAAACTACAAAAAAAAATTTTGGTGAACTATAAATTTATGTCAATAACCTAAATATGTGTATTTATTTGAATGTACTTTCTTGCATTCTAAAAATAATTTCTGGACTACAGCAGTTGTTGGACAGTTAGGAATGGAAATGCTTATACGAATTATGCAAGCTGTGCAATTTTCTTAGCTGGTGTTTAAAGTTATGTAGCAATAGATGCTACTGAGATGCAAGAATTAATCTTCATCTTTTACTGTCAGCAGCTGTTTAAAAACAATGGGAACCTCCTGAAATGCTTGCTGCAGTGTAAGTGGTTATCCTGATTACTTCAGCAACTTATTCCATACCATCATTGGGAATAGCTGTAAAAGGACAATATTAGTGATGGATTACTGGAACAGTAATCATTAATGTTGTTCAATCTTAATCAGACATTTCTATTTTTGATTTTTTTGTTTAAAAATCTGCAATAAAGTGGAACATAAAAGCACACAATGAACTGATTTCAAAATGCCTTGCTCATCAGTAAATATTGTAATTAAACATTGGATAACAATGCATCTAATATGCTCTCAATGTCAGATAAAATTATCTATTTTTTAACATGAAACAAGCATTCTTCATACTAGACTCTTTTAACCTAGAGCATGGAATATGGAAGACATAGACCTCAGGAATTATAAACATGTTCTTATTTTACCATGGAGAGTGGTCTTAAAGCTTCGGCCAAGTCAGTGGGTAACATAACTGTTTCAGACCACAGATTATCCTTGGGCAATGACACAGAAGATTCACAAGCATGTTTACCAACTGTCTTTATGTAGGTGAACCTATTTAGCTAGATGTCCACTGAGTGCGTTTAATTGATTTGTATTGAAGAATAAATGGAACATTGGGAGTTAGAGTCTTCTGGACCTTCTAAATGAAAGTTACTATGCACAGACTGGACTTACCCCCAATAGGAGAAAGTGAGGTCTGCAGGTGCTGGAGATCAGAGCTGAAAATGTGTTGCTGGAAAAGCGCAGCAGGTCAGGCAGCATCCAAGGAACAGGAGATTCGATGTTTCGGGCATAAGACATCACTGGCTGGCCAGCATTTATTGCCCATCCTTAACTGCCCTTGAGAAGGTGGTGGTGGGCTGCCTTCTTGAACTGCTGAAGTCTATCTGCTGTGGGTTTACCTACAATGCCATTAGGGAGGGAATTCCAGGATTTTGACCCAGTTTTTTCCGAGTCAGGATGGTGACTGGCCTGGATGAGAATTCGAAGTTGGTGGTGTTTCCAAACATCTGCTGAGAGTCTGGTAATGGATGCAGGTCAGGCAGCATCCGAGGAGCAGGAGAATCTATGTTTCAGACAAAAGCCCTTCATCAGGAATGAGGCTATGAGCCGAAGGATTAATGAGATAAATGGGAGAGGGTGGGACTGGGGGGGGGAGATGGATGGAGGTGGGGGTGAAGGTGATAGGAGGGTGGAGCAGACAGATGGGGAAGGAAGATGGATAGGTAGGACAAGTCATGACTGCAGTGCCGAGTTGGAAGATTGGACTGGGATAAGGCAGGAGGAGAGGAATGAGGAAACTGGTGAAATCCTCATTGCTGTGGATTTGGAGGGTCCCGAGGCGGAAGATGAGGTGTTCTTCCTCCAGGTGTCGGGTGATTAGGGAGCGGCAATGGAGGAAGCCCAGGACCTGCATGTCCTTGGCGGAATGGGAGGGGAAGTTGATGTGTTCAGTCACTGGGCGGTGGGGTTGGTGATGCAGGTGTCCTGGAGATGTTCTCTAAAGTGCTCTGTGAGTAGGCATCCAATCTCCCTAGTGTAGAGCAGATTGCATTAGGAGCAATGGATACAGTAAATGACGTGTGGAAGTGCACGTGAAACTTTGGGACTTTGGATGGGGGTGAAGGGGGGAGATGTGGGTGCAGGTTTTGCAATTCCTGTGGTGGCAGGAGAGGGTGGGTTGGTGGGGGGGCGTAGACCTGACGAGGGAGTTATGGAGGGAACGTTTTTTACGGAAACCAAATAGGGGTGGGGAGGGAAATATATCTGTGGTGGTAGGGTCTGTTTGAAGGTGGCGAAAATGTCAACGGATGATGTGA
The DNA here is from genome assembly GCF_020745735.1 of Hemiscyllium ocellatum. Taxonomy (NCBI): domain Eukaryota; kingdom Metazoa; phylum Chordata; class Chondrichthyes; order Orectolobiformes; family Hemiscylliidae; genus Hemiscyllium; species Hemiscyllium ocellatum. The sequence goes on along the minus strand of NC_083418.1, from coordinate 25,522,140 downwards.
TGTGTATGGAGGTTTGTGGGGTGGAAGGTGAGGAGCGGGGCATTCTGTCCTTGTTGCAGTAGGAGGGGTAGGGTTCGAGAGTGAAAGTGCAAGAAGTGGATGAGATGCACTGGAGGGCATCATTGACCACATGGGAGGAGAAATTCTGGCCTTTAAAAAAGGCCATCTGGTGTGTTCTGTTGTGGAACTGGTCCTCCTGGAGCAGATGTGACTGAGGTGGAGGAATTGGGAATAAGGGATAGCGCATTTGCAGGAGGCGGTGTGTGAGGAGGTATAGTTGAGGTAGCTGTGGGAGTCGGTGGGTTTGTCGAAGATGTCAGTGTTGAGTTGGTCACCGTTGATGGAGATGGAGAGGTCCAGGAACGGGAGGGAGGTGTCAGAGATGGTCCAGGTGAACTTAAGGTCGGGATGGAATGTGTTGGTGAAGTTGATGAACTGTTGATGGGAGCATGAGGTGGCACCAAAACAGTCATCAATATAGCGGAGGAAAAAGTGGGGAATGATGCCGGTGTAACTACGGAAGATGGACTGTTCCACGTTACCTACAAAGAGACAGGCATTGATTGGACCCATGTGGGTGCCCATGGCTACCCCGATTTATCTGGAGGAAGTGGAAGAATTCAAAGGAGAAATTGAGGGTCAGGACCCGTTCAGCCAAACAAATGAGTCTCAGTGGAAGGGTACTGGTGGGGACTTCGAGAGAGGAAGAAACAGAGGGTTTGGAGGCCCTAGTCATGGTGGATGGAGGTATATAAGTACTGGATGTCCATGGTGAAGATGAGACATTGGGGGCCAGGGAAACAAAAGTCTTGAAGGAGGTGGAGGGCTTGGGTGGTGTCCTGAACGCATGTGAGGAATTCCTGGACCAGTATCAAGGTATGTGGAGATGAGTTCAGTGGGGCAAGAGCAGGCTGAGACGATGGCTAGGCCAGGGTCTTGAGTAGGAGGTAGAACTAGGTGGTGCGTGGTTCCTGAACTGAGGATGGAAGCTGTGGGTGGGTGATCCCCTGAGGTGATGACATTGTGTATGGTCTGGGATATGATGGTTTGGTGATGGGAGGTGAAATCAAGGTCGAGGGGGCAGTAGAAAGAGGTGTCTTCAAGATGGCACCTGGCTTCAGCAGTGTCGAGGTCAGTGTGCCAAACTACCACTATGCACATCTTGTCCACTGGTTTGATGGTGAGGTTGGCGTTGCAGTGGAGGGCTGTGCATTACGAGAGTGAAAGTTTGGAGTGTGTGAGGGGGGGGTGTGGACAGGTTGAGGCGGTCAATGTCCCAGCGATAGTTGGAAATGAAGAGATCAAGGGCAGGTAACAGATCAGCACGGGGTGTCCGGGTGGATGGGGTGTGTTGGAGGCGAGAGAAGGGGCCCTCGGAAGGTGGGTGGGGAGTCTTGGTGGAAAAAGTAAGCCCAGAAGCGGACGCAGCAGAAGGAGTGTTCAATATCGCAACATGCGTTGAATTTGTTGATACAGGAGTGGAGGGAAATGAAGGTAAGGCCTTTGCTGAGGACTGATCATTTATCCTCAGTGGGGGGATAGTGAAAACATGGTAGGGCTGGGAGCTCGGAGCTGGTGTAGGGCTGGAGCTGGGAGTGGTAGTAGAGGGACCAAGGGTGATGTCATTTATGGAAGTGACATTCACCCTGGACGTCTGGGGGAGGGGTGGGGGGGAAGTTGATGTGGTCACTGTGGGACTTCCTAACCAGCTGCCGCCTGGAGAAAGAATGTCTCATCTTCCGCCTCAGGACCCTCTGACCCCATGGCACCAATGTGTATTTCACCAGTTTCCTCATTTCCCCTCCCCCCACCTTATCCCAGATCCAACTTTCCAACTTGGCACTGTCCTCATGACCTGTCCTACTTGCCCATCTTCCTTCCCACCTATCTGCTCCACCCTCCTCTCTGACCTATCACCTTCACCCCCCACCTCCATCCACCTATTGTATTCTCAGCTACCTTCCCCCAGCCCCCCCCCCCCCCTCCCATTTATCTCATCACCCACTTGGCTCACAGCCTCATTCCTGATGAAGGGGTTTTGCCTGAAACGTCGATTCTCCTGCTCCTTGGATGCTGCCTGACCTGCCATGCTTTTCCAGTACGACACTCTCGACTTTAATCTCCAGCATCTGCAGTCCTCACTTTTGCCATATATTGCAGCCCTTGTCCTTCTAGATGGAAGTGTTTGTGGGTTTTGAAGATGCTGTGATGGATCTGTGATGAATTACTGCGCTACATCTTGTAGATAGTACAAACTGCTGCTACTGAGCATCGATGGTAAAAGAGAGTGGATACTTGCAGATGTAGTGCCAATCAAGCAGGCTGATTTGTCCTGGATTTTGTCAAGTGGCTTGAGTGTTAAGGAGCTGCATGTATCCAGGCATGTGGAGAGTATTCTATCACACTCCTGACTTGTGTCTTGTAGATGGTGGACAAGCTTTGGGGAGTCAGGAGGTGAGTTACTTAATGCAGAATTCCTATTCTCTGACCTGCTCTTGTAGCCACTGTGTTTATGTGGCAAATCCAGTTGAGTATCTGGTCAATGATAACCCCCAGGATGTTGATTGTGGGGGTTTCAGTGATGGTAACACTACTGAATATCAAGGGTTGGTGCTTAGATTGTCTGTTATTGGTGATGGTCATATCCTGGCATTTGTGTGGCATGCATGTTACTTGCTACTTGTTTGCCCATGCCTGGATATCATCCAGATCTTGTTGAATTTGAATGTGGACTGCTTCAGCATCTGAGGAGTCACGAACGGTGCTGAATGCTGTGCAATCATTGGTAAGCATCCCCACTTATGATCTTATAGTTGAGGGAAGGTCATTGATGAAGCAAGTGAAGATGGTTGGGCCTAGGACAGTACCCTGAGGAACTCCTGCAGAGATGTCCTGGAGCTGAGATGACTGACCTCCAACAGCAATGACCATCTTCCAATGTGTCAGGTATGACTCCCATCAGCAGAGACTTTGTCCCCTGATACTCATTGATTCCAGTTTTGGTTAGTTTGGGTTAATTCTGCCTTGTTAGCCTGGGTAGATAGCTGGGGAATGTTAGGCAGTTTAAAACATGCCCAGTTGTTGGGTACCTATACATTAGTGAAATTAAACATGTTCACCAGGTCTGTCAATGGCAATCATTAAGTGATATTGTTCATGTTGTATATATTGATTTTAGTCTTGTGCTCATCAGGACAATTCATAAGAAATACTGAAGTAAAAGAAAAATAATATTTAAACTGTGAGAGAAGAGTGCTAATAGGTTAGCAAGTAGACTTTAATTGGTGGACATTGCCATGGAGCAAGTACTAGTTAATGCTGACTGATAGTAAACTGCAAAGCTTCATTTAAACTTAGAATCAGGCATGTTGCGTCTGGTGGGGCAATGCCTTGGCCAGAGAAATGAACCAGAGAATGGCTGTCACCTATCTTCTTGAGTTGAAACAGATGTGTGTATATGTTATCTTTCTGCAAAGGACAGGGACCTGTGTGTTAACATATGTAATTTCCACACTGCAATCTTAAGTGAGTTGTCAATGTTATTCTTCACGCAGTCTGGATGATTCAGCAAATGCTGTCTAACCACAATCACATCTCATGTTGGACACTATGTTATGAATTTTGTGATTGCAGGCTGATTGAAAACAGTCAGCACCTTGCTTGGTGTGAGCAGCCAGAGTTATAGTGTTACGTATGTTTCATCAGTCTTTGGGATGTATGGCTTACATCTGATCAGGATAGCCATTATGTCATAGAGTCATAGAGATCTACAACATGGAAACAGACCCTTCGGTTCAACTTGTCCGTGTCAACCAGATATCCTAAATTAATCTAGTTCCATTTGCCAGCATTTGACATATATTTCTCTAAACCCTTCCTATTCAAAAAGCAAATTGGATGCCTTTTAAATATTGTAATTGTACCAGTCTTCACCACTTCCTCTGGCAGTTCATTCCATACATACACCACCTTCTGTGTAAAGTATGTTGCCCCTTAGGTCCCTTTTAAATCTTGCCCCTCTCAACTTAAACCTATGCCATCTAGTTTTGGACTTCCCTGCCCTAAGAAAAAGACCTTGCGTATTTACCCAATTTATGCTCCTCGTGGTTTTATAAACCTCTGTAAGGTCACCCCTCAGCCTCTGGCACTCCAGAGAAAATACCCCCAGCCTACTCAGCTTCTCCCTATAGCTCAAATCCTCCCACCATGGCAACATCCCCATAAATCTTTTCTGAACCCTTTCAAGTTTAACATCATTCCTATAGGAGAGAGAGACCAGAATTGCACACCGAATTCCAAAAATGGCCTAACCAATGTCCTGTACAGCTGCAATTTGACATCTCAACTCCTATACTCAAACACTAACTAACAAAGGCAAGTGTACCAAACGCCGCCTTCACTACCCTGTCTACCTGCAACTCCACTCTCAAGAATCTATGAACCTGCACTCTGAGGTCCCTTTGTTCAGCAGCACGCTGCAAGACCTTGCCATTAAGTATATAAGTCCTGCCCTGATTTCTCCTACCAACATGTAGCACTTTGCATGAGCATGTCAGTAACTAATAACTGGTGCAAGTTCCTTGGCAATGCTTCTACCAATAAGGGTTTACCTGCCTACCAATCAGTAGTCTCCTCTCATGGAGTATAAACATTTACTCTGGTATTCTTTCAAATTGTCCTGATTGGTGCAAGATGAAAAGCTTCAACAAAAGTATTTTTTTCAACAATACTCAAGTTACATAACTAACAAATACAGTTGCTGTTTATATTGTTGCCCTTGTTGCTTGTGTATATTAAATAAATGATAATGATTCAGAATAGTGTGATAAGCTGCCATCGTTTCTGGACAACTTCTGTACTCTTGAATTTCTTATTAATATCCTGGATGATGGAGTTGTGGGGATTCTGCACTTGTTGAATTCTTTTTTGGAGCATTCTTTTAAATTTTCTTCTGAGAAATGTGTAACTCATCAGTCAGAATAAATTTGTTTGACAGTATTATGGCATGGCCTAAAATTAGAGCTCACTGCTGCAGAAAACTAAATACATTTCAGTTTAAATGATGCATTTGCTGTTGAGTGTTTCCGCAAATTGACAGGGAAATTACTCCTCAATGTCATGGTAAATAAATCACATTCTGCATTCTGGTAAGGCAATGGTCTGTCACTCTTTCACTACTTTAAATTTACATGTCACCTTTGTGTGACAGTCCCTGAATACATTTTGCAAGTGGCAATGAAAGTTAATTTGGAATTTAAATGAATTAGAAATTGAACCTTTTGTATTTTTTTTTAAATTGCACACCTTGATTGTAATGGTTCCATTATGGATGACCAGGGATGTTAAGATATTGGTCATAAAAAGGAAGCACATGTAAGGTCTAGGATGATGGGAACTATTGAAGCCCTTGAAATGTATAAGGTAAGTAGGAAACAATCACAACTTGTTAGCAGAAGAGATCAATGGTCTTGAAGAGCAGCATCAACTTTCAAGGCTGCAACTCATAATCATCATGTTACAATCTAGATGCAACATGCTCAGCATGGTAAGTTACCAGCACCTTTGATCATTCAGTAATCTAAGGGCTGTTGTTTTCAATCATGGAATCTGTTGTGGGATATTTGGGCAGGACTTGGAATGATACGCATGTGTGAATTTTCACATTTTGAGATGCCATTTTTATTTTCTGATCAGGAAATGGCGGTATTTCTAATCTTCTTTTCTACTAAACCTATCTCTGTTGATAGTGGTGTGACTTTGGGTGTGCTGAGCAGCTAGAGTTATAATCTCGAACGCAGTTAAAAGCTAGCGTTGTGACACACAGCAAAAGGATCTACCCATTAATAGTATATCATGTACACAATATGTTAAAGGAAGCTGTTCTCTTTAGCATAATTATCATGTGTAGCCACAGAGAGCAAGGAAAGGCCATTTTAAGTTGTGACAAAATGTCTATTTGAAGGAGAATTTATTGTTGCTGATAAAGCCCACTCAATAGTCCTAAGAATAACAGGACCAAAAAGTATTGAAATGAAAGGAAGATTCTGAGCACATGACACATATATTAAATAATTTGGAAGAAAGGTTACTCATCCTCCTGGATTATTCTGAAGTTCCCAGGAATTTATTATTCACCTGGACACTATAGGGAGCAGATTTACACGGAACTCCACAAAAAGTGGCGTGCATTCCTTTAAACTTACTTTTATTATTAGATGAGTAGATGCTTTGGTTCAGAGAGGCATTATTTGGATGGGAACTTCAAAAGTAAAGGTAATGGGAGAAAGCATTCTGTTTGCCCTATACTTGCTAGCCTTCATTGGCACATTCCAACAGTAATATTAAAATCACAATTTCATTTCTGTGTTAAATTCCTTCCATGGTGTCACTTTTCCCTGTCTTTGTATAATTCTCTGACACACATCCTTCTGGAAGCTCTGTAATCTTCCTTTTTTTTTAATTGCATACCCTGATTTTAATGGTTCCATTATGGATGACTAGGGATGTTAAGATGTTGGTCATAAGATGTTGGCCTGATTCCAGCCTCAGGTGACTGTCTGTGTGGAGTTTGCACATTCTCCCCATGTCAGCGTGGGTTTCCTCTGGGTGCTCCGGTTTTCTCCCACAGTCCAAAGATGTGCAGGTTAGGTGAATTAGCCTTGCTAAATTGCCCATAATGTTCAGTGCACTGGTCAGAGGGAAATGGGTCTGGGTGGGTTACTGTTCGGAGGGTCGGTGGGGACTGGTTGGGCCAAAGGGCCTGTTTCCACACTGTAGGAAATCTAATCTAATCTAAAAAGAAAATGGAAGCACATGTAAGGTCTCGGATGATGGGAACTATTGAAGCCCTTGAAGTATATAAGGTAAATAGGAAAGAACTTAAACAAGGAATTAAAAGGGCTAAAAAGGGTCATGAAATTTGTTAGTAAACAGGATTAAGGATAATCACAAAGCTTTTTACACACACATAGAAAGAAAGAAGGTAGCTGGGCAAGTGTTGGCCCACTCAAGGACAAAGGAGGGAATTTATGTAGGGCTAGAAGAGGTAGGTGGGGTCCTAAACAAATGCTATGTGTCAGTATTCACCAAAGAGAAGGAATTGTTGGAGGATGGACTTGGGGAAGGGAGTGTCGAATTTCTAAGCCAAGTTGCTAATAAAAAGGAAGAGGTGTTGTGCATCGTAGAAGTATTAAAGTAAATAAGTCCTGAAGTCCTGATGGGGGATCGATCCCAGAATACTGAGGGAGGCAAGAAAACAAATTGCTGGAGCTTTGACAGACATCTTTGTATCCTCTCTGGCGACAGGTGATATCCCAGAGGATTGGAGAATATTGTCTCATTGTTTAAGGAGGGTAGCAGGGATAATTCAGGAAATTTCAGGCCGATGAGCCTCATGTTGGTGGTAGGGAAATTATTGGAAAAGATTCACAGGGACAAGATCTATACGCACTTAGAAGCAAATTGACTCGTTAGCGATAGTGTGGTTTTGTCAGAAGAGATCTTGCCTCACTAACTTGATCGAAATCTTTTGAGAATGTGACAAAGATGATTGAGGGAAAAGTGGTTGTTGTCTACATGGAATACAGTAAAGCCTTTGACAAGGTTCTTCAATGTACAAAAGGTGAAGTCACTTAGTTTCAGGGGTGAGCTGACCAGATCGGTACCGAACTGGCCCAGTCATAGGAGACAGAGGGTAATGGTGGAAAGATACTTTTCCGAATGGAGGGTTGTAACTAGTGGTGTTCCACAGCAACCAGTGTTGGGACCTCTGCTGTTCGTGATCAACATAAATGATTTGGAGGAAAATGTGAATGGTCTAATTATTATATTTACGGAGCATATTGAGATTGGTGGAGTTGCGGATAGTGAGGATTGTCAGAGGATATAGCAAGATGTAGATCAGTTGAAGGCATGGGTAGAAAAATGGCAGATGGGTTTAATCTGGACACATGAGCTCATGCATTTTGGAAGGTCAAGTACAGGTGGAAATTACGTAGTGAATGGCAGAACCCTTTGGAGTATTGATATGCAGGGGGAATCTGGTGTGCAGGTCCACAGATCACTGAAGGTGGCAGCACAGGTAGATAAGGTAGTAAAAAGGGCTTATGGCATACTTGCCTTCATTGGAAGGGGCACTGAGTATAAGGATGGACAAGTTATGCTGCAACTTCACAGAACTTTAGTTAGGCCACACTTGGAATATTGTGTACAGCTCTTGTCATCACGCTACCAGAAGGATGTGGATGCTTTGAAGAGGATACAGGAAAGGTTTACCAGGATGTTGCCTGGTATGGGGGATTTTAACTATGAAGAATGGTTAGATAGACTGTTTTGATTTCACTGGAATGCAGGAGGTTGACGGGTGACCTGATAGAAGTTTGTAAGTTTGTGAATGGCATGGATAGACTGGAAAGCATGAGGCTTTTTACAAGGGTGGAGGGCTGAATTACTGGGGGACACAGATTCAAAGTGTTTGGGGGGTGGGGAGGGGGGAAGTGGTGTGGAGTTTACTGAACTTGGTTATCAGCCTCTGCTCTGCCTCTCTGCGTTGTTGCTTGTCCTGAAGTCAGTCTTGGAGGATGGTCACCCGAAGCATTCCGAGACATTCGGCCTCAGACCTGAAGTGTTCCCTGACTGGGAGGGAATACTCCTGATGGTGACTGTTGCGCGGTGTCCATTCATCTTTTGTCATAGTGTCTGCTCAGTCGACACAGACATCATGTTTCTGCCGAAATTCAGGAGAGCAGGAAGGGTTATGGATCATGAACCCACTCAAGTCGACCTACAACACAGACTACTTGGAGAGACTTTACCACAGCACCTCTCGCAAACTCCTCAATCATCTCATGCACCAACTCTACAGCAGGCGCCATAACCTTGAGACAAAGATGGACTCCATACTCTCAGATTGCACTCAAGATACAACAGTACAGTTATGCAACATTGCCAAACAGAAAGGTGACAAAACTAGACCACGTACATGCACACCAAGAACAAGAAACTGGAGAAACTTGGTATTACCACTAGCAGTAGCCGAGCCCCCCCCCCCCCCCCCCGGCACCATGGCTAAAAACATTATCACCATGGGGAAATTGATCGTCAACTTATTGGACCACACTCTTCAACTGGAAGAGATCGAATTTCATAGCAAAGGGCTCAGTTTCTGCCCACCACTAAAGTGGACTCCATGAGTCTAGCAGCAGACACTGAGGAATTCATCAGACAGATGAGAGTCTGGAAATTCTTTCAAAATGTCAGCAGTGATCCCAATGACTCCACTGACGAGCTGGAACAGTCATCACATGGATCCACAGAGGAACGACCAAAGAAGGGATCGACTTGGACCTCACTGGAAGACTTCTGCCCTGGGCTTGACATGTGTGCTCAAATCTTTTGAAAATATTTAAATGCCAGATTCATCAGCTGCACCCACAAGCTAGAGCAAAACATCACCCAATCACAACACAATGCTATCCATGCTCTCAAAACCAATCGCAACATTGTCATCAAACCAGTAGATAATGGAGGAACTATCATCATTCAGGATAGAACACATTACTCCAAGGAATGTACCGACAACTGAACAACCAGGAATACTACAGGTAACTACTGGCCAATCCGACCAACGAACACACCGATGAACTAAAAACATTGAACAGGACTTTTGATCCAGTCCTTCAGAGTTCCCTATGCGCCCTCGTCCCACGTACTTCTCACATAGGTGACTTCTACTGCCTTTCGAAGATACACAAAGCCAACACACCAGGATGTCCCATCGTATTAGGCAATGGGACCCTGTGTGAGAACCTCTCTGGCTATGTCGAAGGCAACTTGAAACCCATTGTACATGGATCACACAGCTTTTGTCAGGACACTACTGATTTCTTACAGAAACTCAGCATTCATAGACCAGTCAAAATGACAACATTCCTCGTCACAATGGACATGTCAGCACACAACATTCCCCATGATGACAGCGTCAGGGCAACAGCCTCTACTCGATATCAGCAACTGCTAATCTCTGAGCACTGTGCTACAACTCATCAGCTTGATCACAACATTTTCACCTTTGACAGCCAATTCTTCATCTGGGCACACGGAACAGCCATGGGGACAATATTTTAACCCCAATATGTCAACATCTTCATGCACAAGTTTGAACAAGACTTCTTTTCTGCACAGGACCTCCAACCAACACTATATACCAGACAGATTGACAACATATTCCTCCTCTGGACCCATGGTGAGGAGTCACTGCAACAATTACATTGTGATATGAAAGCGTTTCATCGCACCATCAGACTTAGCATAGACTACTTTTAGTATCTGTCACATTCATAGACACATGCATCTGCATCAGAGCACCTCAGCACCTCACTCTACCGCAAACCCACGGATAACCTCACGATGCTGCACCTCTCTAGCTTCCACCCAAAACGTATTAAAATAGCCATCCCCTATGGACAAGCCCTACATGTACACAGGATCTGTTCAGATGAGGAGGATCATGACGGACACTTGAAAGTGTTCAAGGATGCCCTCATACAAACAGGGTAAGATGCTCAACTCATTGACCGCCAGTTCCAATGTGCTAAGTGAGAAACCGTAATGACCTCCATGGGAGACAGACATGGGCCGCAACCGATAGGGTACCTTTCGTTGTCCAGTCCTTCACAGGAGCCGAAAGACTACGCCATGTATGTCGCAGCCTGCAACACATTATCAATGAGGATGAGCACCTTTCCCATGCCTACACTTCTCGCCTTTAAACAACCACCAAACCTTAAACAGATCATGATTCGTAGCAAACTGCCCAGTCTTCAGGGCAATAACACCAGACAATCCTGCCACAGAGGCTGCTGTAAGGCGTGTCAGAGTATTGAGCTGAAAATGTGTTGCTGGTTAAAGCACAGCAGGTCAGGCAGCATCCAAGGAACAGGAAATTTGACGTTTCGGGCCAGAGCCCTTCATCAGGAATGAGGAGAGGGTGCCAGGCAGGTTAAGATAAAAGGTGTCAGAGTATTGACACTGGTAACACCATTACAGGTGGAGACACCTCCTATCATGTACATAGCGAGTACTTGTGTGACTCTGCCAACATGGTCTATCTCATTTGCCACAGGCAAGGATGGCCTGAGGCATGGTACATTGTCATAGCATCTGCTTGGTGTTGCCAATGTATGAATGGACATCACACAACAATCACGAGGTAGAAGTGTTCCCTCCCAGTCAGGGAGCACTTCAGCTTTCCGGGACATTTGGCCTCAGACCTTTGGCTGACCATCCTCCAAGGCGGACTTTGGGACAAGCGACAACGCAGAGTGGCTGAGCAGAGGCTGATAGCCAAGTTTGACACCCATGGGGATGGCCTCAACTGGGACCTTGGGTTCATGTCACACTACAGGTGACACCTCTTCACCACACACACACACACACACACACACACACACATGCAGACCCTCCCTCATACACAAGCTCTCTCTCATATACACCCATATACAACCTCTGCATTCTCACCAACAAATGCACCCTATCACACATAGCCCATCACACTCATACACATGCTTAACCAAGCTTATACACACATTTATACATACACAGTCTTTCACGTGCACTTATTCTCACACCCACACACTCACATGCACACTCAATCTGTTGTTCCACATATAAGCTTGTGGGGTGAATTTGTTTTTGCAGAATTACATTTTATATTGCTCAAAAACTGCATGAATCCATGTAAAACTATACAGAGGGTTTGTCAGTCTGACACCATTGGGACACAGACAGACTTCACACCTATTGTTTAAAAAGCTGAGCTATCTTGAGAATGTAATTTAAATGATTTCTGGGATATACATATCAAGGAACAGAAACTAGCCCCTATCCCATTATAAAAGATGAAAGTTTTAATCTCGGATTGTTTCCTGTATCACATCTCCATGACCATGGACTCCTTTGGCTATAAATTGTGTGAGCATGATCTTTTTTTTAATAGATATTTTTATTGAAATTTAACATTTTTGCAAATTTACAAAAATAAACAAAACTCTCAAATACAAACATTGATGTACAATTAAACCATATATACAATAGTCATAATTTAACAAAGAAAAGAGAAAGAAAGAAAACAAAAAGAAAAAGAAAAAAAAACAAGAACTGAAGAAAGAAAGAAAAAGAAAAAAAAAACTCAACTTTCTACTAGTCTAACCTATAACTAACCAGAGTGTATACCTAAGTCTCTTACATGCTCGGAATGTATAAACATCAAATATAATAAAACCCGTATTCGCGCAGGATTCCTCTCCCAAGGGGCCCCGGAGCAGCCAGATCTGAAATCTTCACTAAATAAAAGCATTTATATAATTCAAAAAGGGCTGCCATATTTTATAAAATAATTCAGTCTTTCGGTGCACCATATTTGTGAGGAAGTCAAGGGGGATATATTCCATAATTAATCTGTGCCAATTTGAAAGTCCAGGGGGGCCCTCAGCCACCCAGTTCACCAGAATATTTTTCCTTGCACAGAAAGAGAGAATAGAAAATAGTCTCTTCCCGTGTATATACAGAAATGAGAGATTCGAAAAGCCCAAAAGGAGAGATACAGGGTCCACCCTAATTTCCGTTCCAAAAATTTATGTCAGGGTAATTGCCACTTTAGTTCAGTATCTACGGATTTTCTGACAAGTCCACGGACAATGTACAAGAGTACCCACCTCTATTTTGCATTTGGGACATATTGGAGATGCTCCTGCCTTAAATTTTGCCAGTCGAGCCGGAGCTATATGGGCCCTATGAAGTATCTTTAGTTGGATAGCCTGAGTTCTGTTACAGATAGTAATTCTTCTAGCATTTTCCCAAATGTCATTCCACATATCCTCAGAGATTTCTAGCCCCAAGTCCTGCTCCCATGTTTTAAGCAGGTCATCCATGTCTCCTGAAACTCCATCATGTAGCAAATGGTATATAGTACTAACGGAGGATACCCCCGTTGGTCGTAGGACATTACGTTCTCTGTCTGATTTATAAAGACTATCTATTAATGTAGTCTTCTTCTGTATATAATCTCGAACTTGGAAGTATCGAAAGAGATCCCCATTAGGTATTCCGAATTTCAGACGCAGCTGCTCAAAAGACATCAGGATCCCATCTTTAAATAGGTCCCCTAAGCATGAGATGCCCCTGGATCTCCAGAGTTTAAAGGTGGCATCTGTAATCCCCGGTTGGAATCCCCATGCGCCTACTATTGGCGCATGGTGGGATGTTTTATGTGAGTTACCCTCATTTTGCCGCATTATATTCCAGGCCTTAATTGTGTTTAATATTATGGGATTTTTACAGTGGTCTGTAATGATTTTCCTCTTATCTGAAAATAAAAGGTTAGTAAGTGGATATTTTACTTGGGAGGCTTCGATATCCAGCCAGATTGATTGTGGATCAGATGAAACCCAATCAGCTATGTAACTTAGTAGGGAGCTTAACTGATATTTCCTAAAGTCTGAGAAGTCCAGTCCTCCCCTTGCCTGTGGAAGCTGTAGCTTCTTCAGCTTAATAAGGGGCCGTCTATGGTTCCAAATAAAGGAGCCCAACCAGCCATATAATTTACGTAGGGCTAGCCTTGGCAGCGTCAGCGGAAGCATTCCCATAGGATGTGAGAGACGGGGCAGAACATTCATTTTAATTAATGCTGTTCTCCCTAGCCAGGAAATCGGAAGGTCTCTCCATTGCTGGAGGTCCTGCCTTATCCTTTCCATTAATTGTACAAAATTAGCCCTATACAGCTGATCAAATACTGGCGTGATAAAAATACCTAAATATAAGAAGCCCTCCAGGGACCAACGGAAGGGAAAAAGGGATCCGTCCATTAGGTGGGGTATCGTAGCCAGACCATCCATTGGCATGGCTTCCGATTTTGAAAAATTAATTTTATAGCCTGAGAATGCACTAAATGTATTAATAACTTGAATTAGACGAGGCACTGACATTAAAGGATTACTGAGGAATAAGAGAACGTCATCTGCATAGAGGGTAATTTTGTGTTTATCTGTACCAATCCTCGGGGCCGTTATATTAGGATCAGTCCGGATGGCTTCTGCTAATGGTTCGATTAACAGCGTAAACAACAATGGTGAGAGAGGACATCCTTGACGGCAGCCCCTACCCACACTGAAGCCATCCGATCTTAACCCATTAGTAATAACAGCTGCTTTGGGGTCATTATACAATGTTGAAACCCATTTGGTAAACACCTGTCCAACGCCAAACCTTTCCAATGTGTAAAATAAATATGACCATTCAACCCTATCAAATGCCTTTTCCGCATCCAATGAAATTGCTACTCCTGGTATCTTTCCCTGATGACAGGCTTGGATCATATTCAAGACCCTTCTGATATTATTGGATGATCTGCGGCCCTTAATAAATCCCGTTCTGGTCCTCCTTTATAATATATGGCAGTACCCTTTCTAGTCTTAGTGCTAACATTTTTGAGAGAATTTTAAAGTCTACATTTAGTAAGGATATTAGTCTGTAAGATGCACAGTCTTCTGGGTCTTTTCCTTTTTTGAGGATAAGAGAAATATTTGCTTCTTTCAGCGAGGGCGGGAGACAGACCTGACTATGCGCAAAATTATACATATCCATAAGTGGGTCAGCCAATATTCCTGTAAATTCTTTATAGAATTCAGCTTGAAAACCATCCAGGCCCGGTGCTTTTCCGCACTGAAGTTGCCTAATTGCCTCAAGTATTTCTTGGACTGTTAAAGGGGTATTTAGGGCCGACACCTGTTCCGGAGTCAGGCCCGGGAAGGTCAAATTTTTAAAATGTGAGCATGATCTTAACCTCTACAATCACCTGATGAAGGAGCGGTGCTCCAAAAGCTAGTGCTTCCAAATAAACCTGTTGGACTGTAACCTGGGATTGTGTGATCTTTATTGAAAAATGCGGTGCTGGAAAAACACAGCAGGCCAGGCAGCATCCGAGGAGCAGGAGAATCGACGTTTCGAGCATAAGCCCTTCTTCAGGAATGTGTGATCTTTAACAGGATTATAATTACTTACTTTTTGAATTCTATGAATGGTTCTTTTCAGCTGCTTTGGTTCTCTATCAGCAGTTAATAGTTGCAGCCCTCTCCTCCCTCCAACTCAATCCTTATTTTGCATGCAACATTGCATTATTGAGGGATTACTGTATTGTTGATGTTCTCTTTTGGATAAGACATTAAAATTAAACCCTGCCCTGGTCAATTAAGACCTGCTCTGATCAATTGATGCTTTAAAAAAGAATCATTTTAAACTGCTATGCAAAGCAGAGAAGAATGGACCCAATTGTCTAGTCAACAGCCATCGCTCAAACATTCTTAGCAAAACACATTAACTGGCTATTTATCTTCATTTGAGGGAACATGCTGTGCATTCTTGCTTGTGTAGCAGTACAGCTTACACCAGAAGTAATTAATTGTCTTTCGTGCTTGGGATTCGTAAGGGTATGAAATCTTAATAATTGAAAGCTTTGCTGAACATTCTGATGTTGTTACAAATAACAACCAGAGGAATTTGTGTTCTACATCATCACCGCATTCCACCCGCAAACCAAGTTGCATTTAAATGGCACTTTTCATGACCACCAAACAGCTGAAAGCATTCTATAATTAAGTACTCTTGGCAGTGTAGTCAGTTTTGTGTTGAAGTGAGATGTCAGTCTGTGCTCAGTCAAATCCCACACATGGTAGTTTGTTGATAATGAGAGAATCTATTTGTTGTTAGCAATGAATGTTGCCCATGACATTTGGCATAACTACATTCCCCATTCTTGTTCAAGCAAATGCCATGGGTAATTTTACATCCATTTCTGAGAGTGTTTTTGGGGTCTCTGTTTTATCCCTCAGCTGGGAGGACCATAGTTCCAACAATACAGTGCTCTCAGGAATGCACTGGGGTGTCAGTCTGAATGTTCAAGCTTTGGATTGGACCCAGAACTTGGTGATTAAAGATGAAATTGCTACCAACTGAGCCACTGCTGAGATAAAGGTGTTTAATGCAGTCTACTTAACCTAACAATAGTCAAAATGAAGACCACTGCAGTGTATGCCAGTGGAGACTGCTGGAAACAACTTGGCCTGTTCATAAGAAGGGAAAGAAAAGAGGACAGATTGTTTTAGTCATAACAATGTAATTCTTGTGGAAGTTGCACAAAATATGAGTGAAATGGGCATGACTTCCATTTTTTTCTGGTTTATTGCAGCACCACTGAGAACATGTACGACTGAAGATAAGTCGTATTATGTATTTCTTTTTCTTCTGGGACACAAATTGATTTAAAAAAATTTTTTATATGTGCTTTTGAATCAAGCATTAATCCTTTTTCAGTTTTGATGGACCTATTGAGTTGCTATTCACCAGACTTGGATGTGGCTGTGTTGTACAACTTAATGCATCAATGCGCAAAAATTACTTTCAGCTCTGTAGTACATACCTCTTCTTACCTACATTCCCTATATCCATCCTTGTATCAGCCTTCCTAATTTTAATATCTTGCATGTTGCCTCAGTTCCCTGCCTCCATTTTATTTGCCTCCAGTTTGATTTGCTACTCAGAATTTTACTAGAACACAAATTTGAAGGCAATGATAAAACCTTTGCATCTGAATTGTTTCCAGTGCTCTTATCTGACACTGGCTGCAACAGATTGTCTGTGCACTCATCAATGATTTATTATGACAGCATTACTCCATTGCAGTTTTAGTCGAGGGTTTTTCTCAGTCATTCTAATGTTTTGTTTCTCACGGCAGCTGCTGTTATGTGCACGAGGACATTTTTCAACATGAGAAACAATATTCTGCTTTTTCTGCTGCTCACTCTACACCAAAAATGGGATGTAATTAGACCATCACTGGTATTTTTACTACCTATGTAATTCTCTGGATTTGCAACCCTTTCCCATTAATGTCGCCTCGCTATTTGTCGTTGAGACAAGGCAGATGGAGTTAATTTGGATAATTGCCTTTTTCTAAAATAAACAAGGGCAGGACAATTAAAAGTAGGACCTTGTGTAGTGTTGTAGAACACATCGAACTAGGGGTTCAGGTACATAATTCTTTGACATATATGTCACATGTAGACAGGATGGTTAAGAAAGCATCTAGCAAGCTTGCCTTCATTGCTCAGACCTTTTGAGTATAGCAGTTGGGATGTCATGTTGAGGTTATACAGGACATTAGTCAGGCCTCTCCTGGAGTACTGTGTCCAGTTCTGGTCGCCCTGTTATAAGAAGGATATTATTAAACAGGAGAGAGTGCAGAAAAGACTTACTAGGGAGTTGCCAGGAATGTAGGGATTGAGTTATAAGAATAGGCTAGGACTTGTTCACTGGAGCATTGGAGGTTGAGGGGTGACCTTATAGAGGTTTATAAAATTAGTAGGGTATAGATAAGGTGGATAGCAGGCGTCTTTTCCTTAGGGTGGGGGATTTCAAGACTGGGGACAAATTTTTAAGGTGAAAGAATTTTAAAAAAGACATGAGGGGGCAACGTTTTTATTCAGTGTTTCATGTGTGGAATAAACTTCCACAGGAAGCTTTGGATGTGGGTACAGTAACAACGTTTAAGGAACATTTGGATAAGTACATGAATAAGAAATATTTGAAGGGATGTGGGGCAAGCGCAGGCAGGTGGGACTGGTTTAGTTTGGGAACATGGTCGGTGATGAGTGTTGCTGAATAAAGAGACCTAGGAGTGCAGGTTCATAGCTCCTTGAAAGTGGAGTCGCAGGTAGATAGGATGGTGAAGAAGGCATTTGGTATGCCTTCCTTTATTGGTCAGAGTGTTGAGTACAGGAGTTGGGAGGTCATGTTGTGGCTGTACAAGACATTGGTTAGGCCACTTTTGGAATATTGTGTGCAGTTCTGGTCTCCTTCCTATTGGACGGATATTGTGAAACTTGAAAGGGTTCAGAAAAGATTTACAAGGATCTTGCCAGGGTTGGAGGATTTGAGCTATACGGAGAGGTTGAACAGGCTGGGGCTGTTTTCCCTGGAGTGTCGGAGGCTGAGGGGTGACCTTATAGAGGTTTATAAAATCATGAGGGGCATGGATAGGATAAATAGACAAAATCTCTATTTTGGGGGGTGGGGGTGGGGGGTGGGGTTCCAGAACCAGAGGGAATAGGTTTAGGGTGAGAGGGGAAAGATATAAAAGAGACTTTTTCACGCAGAGGGTGGTGCATGTGTGGAATGAGCTGCCAGAGGAAGTGGCGGAGGCTAGTATGATTGCAACATTTAAAAGGCATCTGGATGGTATATAAATTGGAAGGGTTTGGAGGAATATGGGCCGGGTGCTGGCAGGTGGGTCTAGATTGGTTTCGGATATCTGGTCGACGTGGACGAGTTGGACCGAAGGGTCTGTTTCCATGCTGTACATCTCTATGACTCTGTGACTCTCTATGACTGGTTGGACTGAAAGATCTCTTTCCATGCTGTATGATTCTATGACAAGGACATGATTCTACAGGCCCATAACTGGATCCCGTGCTTTGCAACACCTAGCCAGCTTGCGACTCTATCTATACTGGTACTTGATGGGGTTCGGTCATCATTACAATAAAACCTCCAGGAATAGGTCCAGCCAGACCTTAGGAGAAGCATTATCTTGTTCGTTTAGTTTGATCATGAGAACACAGAGGCTCCTACTGTTCTTTTCTTGCCGTCTAAAATGCTGATTGCAATGACTTACATGAACACAAGCTTAAGGACCAAGTGGTAATAGCTCAAAATGATCTGGGTCTTTGAAAGGGAGCCTATATCTTCTACAACCATATGCTGACAGCTTTGACTCAAAACTGGTTATTGATTACAAAATTGCACTAATTTCACAACCAGTGTTATTTTGAAAGATGCCATTTATTTGAAAAAAAAGTTTGTATGTTTACATTCAGCAAATGGTACAGGTAAATCAGTATATTTCATGCAATGAATAAGTTCTAGTTTGCTTGATAAACGTAAGGAAAAGCTTTTATGGCAGTGCCTTCAGGGCTGGTTCAGGCACATTAATGTCAATCAAGGCATGTGCCAAATAACCATTAAATTTTGCAGACCTGAAATTCAAATCCTAGAAGTTTAGTTGGTTTGTCAAGTTTGTACCCTTTAAAAGTTCTCCTTGTGCTGCTATCCGTACTTCAGTCACTGACATGCCAAGTCGAAACTGAATAAGCCACCCCTTTCCACATCTCACCAGAGAGTGTACAGTGGCTCAAAAACACTTGGTTATCAACAATTAGATTCCCTCCAGTGTGGAAACAGGTCCTTCAACCCAACAAGTCCACACCGACCCTCTGAAGAGCAACCCACCCAGACCTATTCCTCTACATTTACCACTGACTAATGCACATATCACTATGGGAAATTTAGCATGGCCAATTCACCTAACTCTCACATCTTTGGACTGTGGGAGGAAACCGGAGCAAACCCGCACAGACACGGGGAGAATCTGCAAACTCCACACAGACGGTTGCCTAAGACAGGAATTGAACCCAGGTCCCTGGCACTGTGAGGTAGCAATGCTAACCACTGAGCCACCGTGTTGCCCTAATGAATTGGGTGACAATATTTTTGATGAGTCACCAAATTTAGTAAGTTGGCAATGCAGTTGGCTATTCATCGTGGTTCTACCCTCCACAATTATCCATTGTGTAGAATTATACATTTAAACTAATCCATTCATGGCAATTAATGGCACATAATGTATTAATCTTTGAGGAGAAAGTGAGGTCTGCAGATGCTGGAGATCAGAGCTGAAAATGTGTTGCTGGAAAAGCGCAGCAGGTCAGGCAGCATCCAAGGAACAGGAGATACGACGTTTCGGTCATAAGCCCTTCTTCAGGAATGAGGAAAGTGTGTCCAGCAGGCTAAGATAAAAGGTAGGGAGGAGGGACTTGGGGGAGGGGCGATGGAGATGCGATAGGTATCCATCGCCCCTCCCCCAAGTCCCTCCTCCCTACCTTTTATCTTAGCCTGCTGGACACACGTTCCTCATTCCTGAAGAAGGGCTTATGACTGAAACGTCGAATCTCCTGTTCCTTGGATGCTGCCTGACCTGCTGCGCTTTTCCAGCAACACATAATGTATTAATAAAATCATGTGCTAGTAAGCATGCTGAAAGGAGAAAGTGGCACCTCACTGCTAATCTTTGTGTATAAATTTTGATACTAATGATTGCATGCATAAAGGGAACCAAGAGTAGGAAAGAAAAACAGCAGCAGACCTTCCATCCAAATCTGTTAGTATTCAAGAGTTTTGCTTCTACCTCAGAATGTGTCCATGTAAACGAACAAAAATATTTTGTTAATGGTAAAATCTCTCCAAAGGGAAATCAAATGCAACATATATGCATTGGCTATTGCTGGTGATAACTTAGTGTGTTAAGATCAGAAAGAGTGGACTGTTCAGGAGCAGAGGAGGTACTTATAAAACAAGCTTGCGGATTGTTAACATTACCTGCACATACCTGAGAGTGAGAGGGAATTGGTATACATTGAGGCTCGCATTCTGTAGGGTAGCTGTGACAACAGTTCAGCTAAGATCATTGATGGGTTTCATTCCACTGCAGCCATGTAATATTTATGTGGAGAATGCTTCCAAAATCTTGAAGACAAGCTCATTGGTCTAAAAATACAGCTCTGTGGCACCCAGGTTTTCACTGGTACTGTTTTATTTCCATTATGGTGTTTCTCCTATGCATATACAGTTCAGGCTATGCCCTTTTGGTCAGGGTCATACAAGACATGTCCTTCATCTACACGAGAAGCAGGCTTTGGGTCATTAATGTGTTAAACAAGAAGTCTAACAGCTTCTTTATTACTTTTTCCAAACACCTAAGGCAAGTCAGCATCAGTGGTTTTGCCAGAGGCCATTATTTGCAATGTTAAACTGCATAAAATGAAGGAAAGTTTAATATTTTAATCAGCACTGCTCCCCGTTCTAAGATCTCCACTCTCACTCCCCACCACTGCCCCTCACGTGCTCACTTCCTCTGCCATCCTTAAACTCTGAGGGCCAGCCAACTCTTATCTTACTCAATTATTTATCTGAACATTAGCACACAAAGCTGTGTGGCATCTGACCACTGCTCTGCACGATAAAATAAAACCTAATCTCTTTGCCCATCATACTATGTCAGTGCTTTCCAATAGGTCCCACTTTCCTGTTCATCTTCTGTTCAGGGATTGGTTCAGGAACTAGAATCAAATGCCTAACTTGTCTAGCAGTTGCTTATTTTTGGATAACTGTCGCTTTCCTTTATAAGAAAGTAATGCATTGCAAGAGTTATTAAACTCAGACAATTTTGTTTTCAGATCCAGATTTGAATGTGTGGACACCATCAATTCACTGCTTTTCTGTTGTGCATTGACCCCATCCAATTCATAATTTTGTATGTGCCTATGGTCTATTGTTAAATTCTCTTCTACCTGAGGAAAGTGCAATAATGAATCAGCTAAGTAGTGAATTACAGCTGGTTCACAATATCCCCTAGCACTATCTGTAAATTCTCTTTATTTATCAGCCCCCAGTCCTAGTTATTTTTCTTAATCTGTTTACCGAGTGATACATTGTGAAATACTGTTACTATAGCTGCCCTCTCCAGAAAAGCAGAACAGACACTAATGGAGCATTAACCAGGAATCCTTACACATTTAAATGTATAGAAGTTACAAAACAAAAACTGATCATTCAGATTAATTAATCTAACTTGCAATGCAAATAGTTACAGGTGGGTTTACCTAATTTATTTCTTATCCCTACTCCTTTCTCCAGCCATTCAATTTGTTTTGTGAAGAGGGAAAACTGGAAACCACTCCCTGGAGTTTCTGGGAATCTCAAGGAAATTTGTCAGAAACGTTAGAGATATGGTGAAAACTTGGGGGTGTTTGGGCTCCCTCAAAGATGGCACTTCTATGAACATGCTTATCCACTTGGGGAGTGTGTTGTCATTATGTCCAAATGCTTAATTGTTCCAGTAATCATTGTAAATGTACAAGTTGCTGAACAAATCATAAAATTGATAGAGGTGACAATCATGTATTGGCCTACTTTAGTTCACCGACCCATATGGTAAATGTTCTTTCTCACATAACTGCATCTAACTATCTCTGCAGGAAGACTATTCTATGTGGAATCACTCTTTAGACTCTGCATTCCAACTCATTATTAATTGCAAATTTTCATTTCCCATGAGGTGACAGTATCTGCAGAGCGATCCAAACACTCGTTTTACTACTTATTGTTTAAGAGCATTCTGAAACAAAACAGAGTGAGATTCCAAATGTGGAAATTAACTTCTCTCTATGGTTTTTGCAAACTTTTTAAAAAGTGTTTGAAAACTTATAGAAAAGAGTCACGATTTAGCATCATTTCTATATATACATTAGGAGTGATAATTTACTGCTTTGAATTCCTTATTTTTCATTATGTGCATGTTTTTCATTAAAATTCTATAAAACATCCACTTAATTTAATCTCCATATACATATCCAATCTTCCTACTGCATTGAAATATTCTTAAATTGTGGCAGTTATTTTTCATATTATCAAATTTTTGTTAAAACATTTTTTAGTGCCTCACAGTAATGAAGCTTATTGCCTTTAGGGTATTCAAAAAGGTTACACTGCCTTTGGAGAAACAGTGAGCCATTCAGACTCTTTGACTTGTTCTGCTGTTTAATTAGATTATGAGAGACATGTACCTCAACCCAATTTGGGTCCCCTTTGGTACATATCACTCAATTATTGGAAACCCATTACTCCCAGACTCAAAAAATTCAATTTGCCCCATTTCCAAAGACTTTCAGTTGTGGGAGTTATAGATTTCTATAAGCTTTTTTTTTCCTGAAAAAGTGCTTTCTGATTTTATTCCTGAATGGCATTGCTCCAACATTGCTATTGTACCAAATTGTTCTGTATGTCTCCCAGCAGAGAAGAGAATGATTCTGTGTTGAATCCTTTATTAACCATTGAACCTTTTTCTTAATTCTTCTTCAAAAAGAGGAAAATATCATACTTTATATTTTGTTATTACTAGATTTATTTTTAATCAACAAAGGTTCCTGTGCAGGTTGATTGTACTTCAACAGTGTTTGTTCCCATTGATGAGTTCAAGAAAGAGAATAAGAATAATGCTTTATTTCAGGATTTTGGTTATTAGTCCTCAAAACAAAATTAAGAGTTTGCGCATGTGTGCACCTTTCAACCAGGTCAGCCCAAAGCCAATTGTAGCCAATGATGTAATGCCAAAATAATCTGGGCAATGTCCCACAAATAATATGATAAATTGCCCTCCTGAACTTGGCTATTTTTCTAAATCGTACATGTGATCTTTTACACCCACTTGAAATATGTCATATGAAAGGCAACATCTCCGACAGTGCAACGGTCCCTGTAAGTGATACAATGGAATATTAATTAAGATTATATGTTCAAGTCTAGGTATGGCTTTAACCTATAATTTTCATTGGCTCCGTGGTTAGCACTGCTGCCTCACAGCACCGGGGACCCAGGTTTGATTCCAGCCTCAGGCAACTGGCTGTGTGGAGTTTGCACATTCTCCCAGCATCTTTGCAGGTCCCCTCCGGGTGCTCTGGTTTCCTCTCACAATCCAAAGGTGTGCAGGTCAGGTGAATTGGCCATGCTAAAATGCCGATAGTGTTCAGGGATGTGTAGGTTAGGTGCATTAGTCAGGGGTAAATGTAGAGTAATGGGGTGGGGTAATGGTTCTGGGTGGGTTGCTTTTCAGAGGGTTGGTGTAGACTTGTTGGGCCGAAGGGCCTGTTTCCACACTGTAAGGGTTTTACCCTGAGCCAAGATGGAACATTGATCTTCATATCGGGGATAAAGGTTTACACCTATTGAATGAAGAGGGTCAAACAATTCTTCTCTTTTAAAAAGCGATGGTGGTGATCTGTTCCTGGGTGTGATATTTAAAATCTAATACTTTCATTTCTAATGGAGTTTGGAAAAGAATGTAGCTCCCCAATACTCTGCCTTAAGAGAGCAGAGGTTCACACAAAATTTGTCAAGGCAAACTGGAGAGCTCTGAGATGGACTTTTGTCAGAGACACCTATAAACAATAGTTGTTGTTGAAAAGCAAGCAGCAGAGAATTAATCTTTGTGGCTATTAGCATCTGAAGTGGAAATCAGATCACAATATAGAATGTCAGTTATCAGTGGTGCACATTGTACATTTAAAATACTGTTAAACTGACCATGATTATAGAATCAATGTTTTACAACAAAATTGTTTTGCTTTTACTCTGTCTTAAGTGTAGCATCAGCACTCATCGATCAGGGTCAGTATGCCATTACTAATTCATTAATTCAAGAGTATTAACCCAATATATTTGAGACAGTTTATCATTAATACTTGTTGTTTGTTATTGCTTAAATTTATTTTAAATAATTACTGAATGCGATCTGCCCTCAGAGACAAATACTTTATAATCCAACAATTGGGATTTGCAGCAAG
This sequence comes from Hemiscyllium ocellatum, assembly GCF_020745735.1. Lineage (NCBI taxonomy): Eukaryota > Metazoa > Chordata > Chondrichthyes > Orectolobiformes > Hemiscylliidae > Hemiscyllium > Hemiscyllium ocellatum. Next base: position 25,497,634 of record NC_083418.1, on the reverse strand, counting down.
CAAGGTACAAACAAACAAACAAAGCTATACCCATCCTGGCAGGATCTTTTGCTCCTATAGCTGAGATTAGATCTGGAGGAAGGGGTTGTGCCTGTTGAAATTATGATGGGGAAGCCTTCAGGTTCCCATTCCGTAATGTATGCTATTTTATTATATTTTTAAAAAATAAGTTGAATTTCTCTCTTCATTACATCAGGATTCCAGAAAATCAAGAATACGTATTTAACCCTGCCAGAAATGGCCTCAAATAGAACCCCATGAGAAAAGACTAATCTTCTAAGCTGTAGCCATTCCATCTATATCTGTTCCAATGCAAGGACCCAAGCAGTACAAGTACATTAGGGGATAAGTTAAATATATTGTCCAAGGAAGAATAGACGCAAAACTTTCTTGCCCAATCAGGTGCAAATCTCAGACTCCGGAAAGGTGGATAACAGAGCAGTTATCAGAAAGCTAGGATTGATCATTAGACATACATAGCTTACAAACAGAACTAAGTATTTTCTACATTTTTCTGTAAAGCAGTCACATTTTGAAAACCAGTACATATTCAATGATTCACCAGTAAATTCTAATAAATGGCACATTCAATGGAAATAATAGAAGGAAAGATTGAGAATTACATATAAAATAAGTCTGACTCATCAACACAACATAATGGATAATTCAAATATATATATATATTTATACAGAGATACCTGTGTACATTTTAACAGCAGATGAACTCAAGACCACATATACCTCGAGTGCAACCTAACAATCTACCATTCTACGCACAATATAAACAGTGTGCTTGATCCTCTTATTTATTTGACAAAACGCTCTAATAAATAGCCAGAATATGCACAAAACATTTCCAATATATACATCCAGGATCCCTGCTTATGCACAAAGTCTGATCATTGCAATACATCAGTCAATTATTTGCAATTCTTTTACTTTACAGCATAAATATTTTGAAATAGGAAAATATTCTGGAAAGGATTTAGTTCAGTATTAATATGTGGGGCTGTTTGTAGGTCTAGGGCTAACATAGCTCCGCTTTCTGAATGGGTAATAACATCAGACAAATATACTTCTTTATTATCTTTGACCATTCTTCATCTATGTATGAACTATTCAATATGAAGCATACAATAGAATAGCCACTTCATATCAGCTCTTGTTATCGATGCATTCATTTGTTATACCAACTTCATTGATACGTAATTGGCTCTTCCAGCTACACATTTTCCAGTACAAAGCTGATGCAAGTAAGTCAATAAAGTAAAAGGAAATTTAATATTTCAAACTTGAATTTCCCAAAGCACCAGCAATAAAGTGTAAGAATTTAGTCACCATGCAAAATATTTACACAAGTGTCAAGAACATGTCACTGTTCCTTTGCCTTATTTCTTTCGGAGAGCGTGCCACATGGAGACAGGTTTCCGTAATGTTGCCAGCATCTGATTCCAATGAGTGCCACCCATCCCACTGGTCTCAGGCCCAATGATTACATGCCCTATGTTCTCAGTTCTTCCATCTTCACTGCATTCAGCCACTGTTATTCTCAGCGATAATTCCTGAACCACAACAAAATTCATAGGTCATTTAAACTCCTGAAAGAATTGGGAATTGCAGTGTCCAGCTATGATATGTTGCAGTGCAAGTATTCAAAGGCATTCTTCAGTGAGGAAGATGTGTGTGTAATTAATATTGTCCTCATGGCAAGAACGTGGTCTACCTGCTCTAATTCGGTGATAAAAATTAGATGCTGGATGTTAAAGCTAATATTTTCTGCTGAAATCTCCATTAATCACTCATATATGGGTTGCTTTGAGATGCATATTCCCTTTAATTTCTGGACTGGCTGAGAGAAGAACAAGCAGAGAAGCAAATCTGTCTATAAATTCTGTTTCTTTATATAATGAAATGTACTTATACATAAAGATTTCCAAGATTTACTGTATTAGAGCTGGAAAGAAAAGCCTAGAAGTTACACCAGATTGTATCTGGATGTAACAGAATGATAGATAGTTAGCCCAATTGGATACTATCTTCAAATTAAATCAGTTAATTGCTTCACCCAGACTGGAAAGGAAAGACTTGCATTTAGAGTGAGACAGAAACAGACTTTTCAGTCCAACTCATCCATGCTGGCCAGGTATCCTAAAAATTAATCTAGTCCCAATTGCCAGCATTTATACAACATCTCTGATGATCTCAGACATCCCAGAGTTCTACAGCTGATGAAGTACTTTTGAAGTCAAGTCACTGCTGTAATGATCAAGAAAAGGACTAAGACTCTTGATGCTCAGCACAGTTAGTCATATTTTCAGCCTCCAACAGATAACAGGCCACACTGGACACAATTTCTGCATTTTGCTCAAAGACTATAAATCAGTTTAGCCCAACTATTTTTCACATCAGTGCTTATTTATTATGAAATTGAAATTCATCTATATTGACTAAGCTGCAAGACAGTGATGATACAGTAGCTTGTTGTGTGAAATGTTAGCAGTGATGTCTATAAAATAGAACCAAGGGACATTGAAGTGCCGACATCAATCAGTTTTGCACTGCCAGTTTTTTTATGCTGAATGACACTTATAAGAACTACATAGTTCTCCCATGATCGACCACGATAATCTTTTTTTTTTGGACATTTCCTTGGCTCTAGTCCAACACTGGACAAAAGGAAGTGAACTATTACATATTCAGTTTAAGTTATGGACTCTACGGGGACGGCAAAAAAAGAACAGTCATAAGTTAAATTTTTACCTGTAGAACAATCGCAGGTACTGAAAATATCATGGCTTCATTGAAAACAGGATTAGGATCATCTCTCTTCACTGCTGTCTTTTTCTTACTTATTTTCCTCGTATCTTGAAGGAGATAAACTTTCACAAATGGATCTGTTCAGAGCAGTGAAAAGGGGAGATGGGGAAATTAAAATCCAGTTATATTTACAGTACAGCGATTATAAATCAATATATTCTGAGACAGAGGAAAGAGTAGGAACATAGGATTTAGGAGGAGGAGGACTAGGTCATTCACCTTTAAAGCCTACTTTGCCATTTAATAAGATCATGACTCTGGTTGCGACTTCCTCTCCATGTCCTTCACCCCCTTCATTTTGATTCCCTTGTCTGTCGAAAATCTATCTAACTCTATTTTGAACAAATTTAATAACCCAGGTTCTAATTACTTACCAGGGAAGAGGATTCTACAGGCTAACAACGCTGAGAGAAAGGATTTCTCCTCATCTCCATCTTAATCTGTGTCCCCCAGTTCTCATCTTCCTCACATGAGCAAACATAATTCCTGTATCCACCCTATTAAGTCCTCCCATAAGCTTTTACAAATCAATACATTTGCCTCTCATTCCACTTATTTTGGATTGGGATAGGCCCAAATTGCTCAATGTCTCTTTGTAAGATCAGTCCTTGATCTCAGAAGCGCGACCTCTTAGTTAATTTTAAAGTACCAACAGCTTACACAATACCTTCTCCTAGTCAATTTTAAGTCCCTTCTAATGATTGAGTTTTCTCCTCTGTCACAATCGCTTGGATAGCATCTGCCTCATGGATAAAAACCCATGCAAAGTATTCATTTAGAACCTCAGCCATTCTGCTTGCTTCAAAGTGTAAAGCTCCTGTTTGGTCTTTACTCACCCTACTCCTCCTTCCACTCCTCTTTGCTTATTGTATTTGCTTTCTCAACTTTCTTCTGATGACCTGTATTGAGCATGATTTGCAATTTATTGTCTAACACCTTCTTATACACACATTTTCTCCTTACCATAATTTCTATCTCCTTGGCTGTTCAGGGAGATCTGGATTTGTCGGTCCTACCTTTCTCACTTGAGGGAATATACCTTGCAGGTAGCCCATTATTCAGCTAATACTTAAGAACATAGAACAGTGCAGCACAGTACAAGTCGTTCAGCCCTCGATGTTGCATTGACCTTTATCCTACTCTAAGATCAAACTAACCTACATTCCCTTATTTGTCCCTGGTTGGTCAGTCATTGCAAATAGCTGAAGACTCGCATATTCATCCCTCCACTAGTCACAGCTTGCCAACCTGAAAAATTTCCAATAACATATACTCTCTGCTTTCTTGGAGAAAGTGAGGGCTGCAATGAAAGGCTTATGCCTGAAACATCGATTCTCCTGCTCCTTGCATGCTGCCTGACCTGCTGTGCTTTTCCAGTGCCACACGTTTTCCCTGTTTTCTGTTAACTAACTAGTCCTTTATCAACACTAATTTGTTACTTCCAAAAAGCTTTCATCTTGTGCAGTAATTTTTAATTTGGCACCTTATAAAATGCCTCTTGGAAATCAAAATATACCACATTTATAGGTTCCCCTTTACCTACCTTAATTTCTCAAAGGTAAATTAATTAAACACATTTTCCTTTCACAAAACCATGATGATATTTTAAGCATCCTGCTAAACCTCCTTAATAATGAATTCCATCAATTTCCCTATGACGGATACTTGGCTAACTAAGCATTATTCATTTGTTTTCTGTCTCCCCCTTTACACAGGAGCATAGGAGGAACAGGAGTAGGCCATTTGGTCCCTTGATGCTGTTCCACCATTTAATAAGAGCATGGCTGATTTGATTGTAACCTCATCCACATTCTCATCTACCCCATAAACTTTCAACCCCTTTCTCACTTTTGCCTTAAAATATTCAAGGACCCTACTTCAATCACATTTTTGAGAAAAACACATTTTTCAAAAACATTTCACTTCTTCTGTTTTGAGTGGCAACCTCTTATTTTTAATTCCAGTTTTAGACTCTCCCATGAGAGGAAACATTTTTTCCACATCCACTCTGTCAAGGCCCCTTACAGCCTGATGTTTCAAACAAGTAGCAACTCCTAATACCAAAACTCTTTCTCCAGTGGATACAAACCTAAGTCTGCCAACTTTTCCTTATAAGGCAACACACCCATTCAAGGTACAAGTTGAGTAAACCTTCTCTGATGTGTGTCCAATTCCTTTAACATCCTTTCTTAAATAAGGTGATCAACACTGTACACATTACTCCAGGCATGGTCTCACCAGTATAACTGTATAACTGAAGTATAACCTCCCCACTTTCATTTAATTCCTCTCACAATAAGAGGTAAGATTCTATTTAGCTTTCCTAATCCCTTTTTTAGCCACATATTGGCCTTATGTAATTCAAACATTAGGACGAACACAGAGTCCATTGCATTCCCAAGATCTGCAAATCATCAACATTCAGTTAATACACTTTATTATTCTTCCTGCTAAAAATGAACAATTCCATGTTTTGCTCCATTTATCAGATCTTTACCTAACCCAACTTTGTTGTATCACCAAACTTAGCAATCATCCCGTCACTCCCTTTATCCAAATAATTTATATAAATCATAAAGAGTTGGAGCCCCAGCATTGATTCGTGTGGTATTCATTACATCTTACCAACCAGAAAAAAGTTTATTCTTGCCTATTTTCTGTTTCCCTTTAGTTTTCTTAAATGAACCTATGGCTATTTTCACCATTGGGACCCTTCCACATTCAAAGGATTTTGAAAAAGTGTGACCAATAAATCATTTTTTATTGCAACCTTTCTTTAAAGACCTCAGGATGCAGGCCATTGGGTCCTGGGGACTCCTCAGCCATTAGGTTGAATTGTTTTCCCAGCAGCCTTTCCCTGGCAATGGTGTTTATTTTACATTGCTTGTTCCCAGGCACATTACAACTGTCATTTCACCTCATGATTTTCAATTATTTTTGAGCTAAGGATTTTCTAAGTCTTCTACAGTGAAGACAATCACAAAATATCTTTAATCTCCTCAGCTATTTCCTTGCCTCCCATTAATTCACCAGTTTCAATCTCCAGGGGAGAAAATGTCAACTTTAGTTACTCTTTTCCTAATTTAAATACTTGTAGAAGTTCTTCCTATCACTTTTTATACTGCTAGCTAGATTTCTCACAATTTGATTTTTTAAATGCTTTTTTAGTCATTCTTCTGCAGTCCTAAAATCTGACTGATTTTCTCACCTACAATAATATTTTCAGAATTACACAGTATTTTATTTTACTCTCAACTTGATACGAGTCTTAACTTGCCAATCCAACCACAGATGATATATCCTCCTCAGTCTGTCTTTCTCGGTAGGATACATCTTTGCTGCCAGTTATTAAACATCTTCTCGAAAGTCTGCTGCTGCATGTCTAGATCTGACCTTTTAATCTAGTTTCCCAGTTTATGTTAGCTAGCGCTCCCTCCATACACTTAATAATTACTTTATTCATGTTTAAAATTCAAGACTTAGACCCACATTTCTCCCCTTCAAACTGAATGTGAGATTCCAACATGTTACAATCACTGTCACCCAGATGCTCCTCTACCACAAGATTATTGATTGATCTTGTCTCATTGCACTTACTAGTTCTAGGATAGTTTACTTGCTGGCTGTTTCTAGAAAGTATGGCTCTAAGAAATTATTCTGAATGCACTCAATTTTCCAGCTAACTTCATCAATCTGATTCACTCAATCTGCAAGTAGATTAAAGACTCTCATGATTATAGTGAAAACTTTCTTACAGTCCCATTTATCTTTTTTTGTCCTACACTGTAACTACTACCAAGGGGGCTATAAACTACTCCCACTAGTGACCTCTTACCTTTCCTATTTTGTGTCTATAGCCAAACTTGCTCCTTTGAAGTAAGATCCTCTTTCATTTCAGTATCAATGATATCCTTAATTAATAGAGCTACCTCCTCATCTTTTCCTAGCTTCCTATCTTTTTTGTCTCTGATGCTGACATTCTGTCTCTTATAGCAACATTATGGTGAATTTGCTGATAAGCCTGTATTGGATAACAGAAATTATAACAAAACTGGGTTTTGGAACTTCTCAGTTTCTGCCAACCTAATTAAATATCATCTTGGTAATGAACTCTTTTTTTTTAGATTACTTAGTGTGGAAACAGGCCCTTTGGCCCAACAAGTCCACACCGACCCGCCAAAGCGCAACCCACCCATGCATTTACCCCTTACCTAACACTACGGGCAATTTAGCATGGCCAATTCACCTGGCCCGCACATCTTTGGACTGTGGGAGGAAACCGGAGCACCCGGAGGAAACCCACGCAGACACAGGGAGAACGTGCAAACTCCACACAGTCAGTCGCCTGAGGCGGGAATTGAACCCGGGTCTCTGGCGCTGTGAGGCAGCAGTGCTAACCACTGTGCCATTGTGCCGCCATCTAATGCCAAAAATGTTTCCTACCTCTCCTTTTGACAGAAGGCATCATACATTCAAGTATTGTGAAATGTTGGACTTTGTTAATTAATTCATACTAAAATGTCTACCGTTTATACAATTTAATTATAAATTAGGAGCAGTGTTAAAAAGTACATTTCTTTTTTGTAAGGAAGTTGCTGAAATTAACCGATCAAAAAATCCATCAATGTGATCATTCATTCTGTAGACAGTGAATACTGACAGGGTAAACCCACACTTGTCAGAATGAATACTAGCAGGTTCTAACCACACACAGTGAATATCAACTTGATTAAACTACATAACCAAATGCAGCATTGACGAATGAATTAAGTAGACGAAAATGAGGACTGCAGATATTGGAGATCAGAGTCAAGATCAGAGTGTTGCTGGAAAAGCACAGCAGGTCAGGCAGCATCTGAGGAGCGGAAAATCGACGTTTTGGGCAAAGGCCCTTCATCAGGAAAAGCCCTCCATTCCTGATGAAGGGCTTTTGCCCGAAACGTCGATTTTCCTGTTCCTCGGATGCTGCCTGATGTGCTATGCTTTTCCAGCAACACTCTAATGAAATAGGTAGGCACACATCACAGGAATTGCTCACGGCTGGTTTGCACCACCGAGAGTTAGTTTCATTGGACTGAATTGTGCTGGTAATAAAAGCTTCATTGCTGGAAATGAAGAAGGCGATGTGATCCTGCTCTGCTGTCAGCAGGGACAGGGACTGCCAACAGTTAATAAAGAATCTTCCAGTAGGGCCTCTTTCCAATTAAGAAAAACCTTCCACCCAGAGAGACCAGAGGACCAGCAGCCTTAGCAGTGTTGCCATAGCTAGTGTCAGCCAGTGCTGAGGGTCTAGCTCCCGGGAGACAGAATCAAAATGGCGGGGTGTACTTGAAGACAGCTGAGTTAGTGTGGGGGATAGCATGGTCAGATAACTAGATCCCAACAATCCAGACAAAAAAATAAGAGGTGGAGTATGCTGAGCACTGGCAGCACCATTGCTGGGTGCTCCATCCATGGGCCATGGTGGGAGATTCTCATCATTACCTATTGAGAAGACACCAAGTTTCACCTGGCAATCTCTCCACATAGCAGTAAGCTCTCCTCATTTGGGCAGAATGCCTGCTGAGATGGGGCAGCTGAACTCCCAACTTTCTCACCATTGGCAATGTGGCTTGGCAGCAGCAAGACATCGGGTTTCCCTTTCTGCAGACATAGAATAATTGATCCCCTACAGTGTGACAGCAGGCCATCTGGCCCATCAAGTCCACACCAACCCTCTGAAGAGCATCCCACCCAATCTCTGCAACCCTGCATTTCCCATGGCTAACCGACCTAAGTCCGCATATCCCTGGAGACTGTGGGAGATTTAGCATAGCCATTCCACCTAATCTGCACATCTTTGGACTTTGGGAGGAAACCCACAGAGACATGGAGACAATGTGTAATCTCCAAACAGACAGTCGACTGAGGGTGGAATCGAACCCAGATCCCGTGTGTTGTGAGGCAGCCGTGCTAACTACTGAGCCAGCGTGCCACACAGGTCATTTTGCCAGTCCTCCCCCTCTCATCTCCAAAGGATGAGGAGTATTCAGCATATTGCATTGGCATTTCCAAGTGGCACTTTGGTTGATCGTTATTCACAGGACATGCTGAAAGTTTCCATTTTCAGAATTACTTTTGAAAGTATGAAACCTATAGTTTGAAAACAGATGAATTGAAGTTTCTGAAAGGGTGGGTTCAGAGCTGCTTGTGTTAAAAAACATCAGTGTTCTCCTGGTATCTGGCTTGCAGTGAGAAATTGCTAATGATAATTAGTACAATGCACTGAGCAGCTGAAAAGTGCTTTAACTTGCATCTTTTGCATAAAAAAATGCACGAAAAAATTGGAAGGGTAATTGCCAGCAGGCAATTTTACAGTTATTCCCTGAGAGACCAATTTGCAGTAAAATGCTTTTACAATCAAGTAAAATTGAGTTCATATTAGTCCTGTTAGTCTCAGCAAGTGTATGGAAGGTCAGCAGCCTCTGTATAGAATGCATTGTGTTTCGTCATGAATCCACCTTCTTAACTTACCCTTTCACTACTTCTTTGATAGAATATTCAACCAACCTCCGAGACCAGAGGTGTTAAAACATCATCCAAGTTATACATCTATCCACAATCATTATTCCACCCACTTAACTGGTCCAGTAACTTTATTCTTGTCATTGGATTGTATTGTCTGTATTGCAACCTACAGAATTTGTTTTTAAGAAGTATCACAGAATTGTACGACATAGAACAGGCCCTTCGGCCCATAGCGTATGTACTGCCGAATATATATGCTGAAAATGTGTTGCTGGTTAAAGCACAGCAGGTCAGGCAGCATCCAAGGAACAGGAAATTCGACGTTTCGGGCCAGAGCCCTTCATCAGCCCTACTGCCAAATATATATGGCCACCTACAATAATTCACTTTCGTACACTGTGAATGTTATGGCACTTCAAGTACTCATCCAAATACTTTTTAAAGGCTGTGCAATTTCCTGCCCCAACTTTATTCCCAGGCTGCGCATTCCAGACCCCTGCCTCCCTCTGGTTGAAAAGGTTTTTATCCAGAAATTCCCTCTACACCTCCTACCTAACTATTGCCCCTTGTTATTGACGCTTCCGCTAAAGGGAACAGCTATTTCCGATTCTCTCTCTCCATGCCCATCATAATCAATCAGATCCCTGCTCAACTTCCTTTACCCCAAAAAGAACCCTCTCTTCACAGCTGAAATGCTCTTTCCCAGGCAATATCCTGGTGAACCTTCTCTGCAGCCCATCAAGTGCTACCACATCTTTCCTATAGTGTGGTGACCAGAACTGCATGCAGTATTCCAGCTGGGGCCTAATCAAAACTCTGTCCAGCTCCAACATAACCTTCCTGTTCTTATGCCACAACCGATAAAGCCAAGATCTCCTATGCCTCCTCAACTACACTATTGACCTGTCCTGCTACCTCAGGGATCTGTGGACAAGCATCTCAAGATCTCTCTATTGCTCTGAGCTTCTGAGGGTCTTGACATTCACTGGGTACTCCCTTGACTTCATATTTCTTCCAAAGTGCAACACCTTACAAATTTTCAGGGTTAAATTCCATCTGTCTCTGGTCTGACCATTTGACCACTCCATTTATATCATCCTGTAGCCTAACACTTTTATCCTCATTATCAACCTGCCAGGCAACCTTTGCACCATGCGCAAATTTACTTAAAAATTACACAACACCAGGTTATAGTTCAATTGGTTTATTTGGAAGTACAAGCTTTCAGAGCGGTGGTCTAACCTCAAACCTTTAATGCATTGTCTAAGCTGAGATGCCACCTTTTTTTAAAATAAAACTTTATCTGGCGAATGTGACTTGAAAGAAGTTCTGGGATTTACATAGGAACAAACAGAAACCTGCAACCATTCTAAAAGTTTAAAAACTTAACAGCAATTTAAGTTTGTTCAATATATCGTATCAATTGCATGGCACTATGATATTTTGCTATAAATTCTGTGTCCTATGATCCTGCCCCACTAGCTACCTGATGAAGGAGCAGCGCTCTGAAAGCTTGTACTTCCAAATAAACCTGTTGGACAATAACCTGGTGTTGTGTGATTTTTAACTTTGTACACCCCAGTCCAACACCGGCAGCTCCACATCATTACTTATCAAGGGTTTGGCAGGTGCTGTCTGAGGATCTTTGGTGAATTTCTGCAGTGCATCTTGCAAATAGTACACACTGCTGCTACAAAGCGTTGTTGATGGAAGGCAATCTTGTGGATGTGATACCAATCAAGCAGATGGCTTGGTCCTGGATCGTGTCCGATTTCGTGAGTGTTATTGGGGCTGCACTCATCCAGGCAAATTGGAGTATTGCATCACAGTCCTGACGTGCCTTGTAGATGACTGGCAAGCTTTGGTGAGTCAGGAGGTGAGTTCCTCAATGCACGATTCCAAGCCTCTGACCTGCTTTTGTGGTTTGTGTTTACATGGTGAGTCCAGTTGATTTTCTGGAGAATGGTAACCTCCAGGATGTTGATAGTAGGACATTTGGTAATGGCAATGCCAAACAGCCGAGAACACTCCCCTGAGGAACTCCTGCAGAGATGTCCTGGAGCCAAGACAACTGACCTCCAACAGCCATCTTCTTCATGTGCCAGGTATGACTCCAACCAGCAGAGAGTATTTCTCGGATTCCCAATGATTCCAGTTTTGCTGGGCCACCTTCATGCCATGATCAAATGCAGCCAAGATGTCAAGGGCTGTCACTCTCACCCAGTTCTGGAATTTAGCTCTTTTGTTTGAGTTAAGGTTATAATGCAGTCAGGAGCTGAGTGACCCTGGTGGAAGCCAAACTGGGAGTCACTGAGCAGGTTATTACTGAGCAGGTGCTGCTTGATAGAACTACTGATGACACCTGCCATCACTTTACTGAAGAGCAAGAGTAGACTGATGGGGCAGTAATTTGACTGGGTTGGATTTGTCCTGCTTTTTGAGGACAGGACATACCTTGGCAATTTTCCACATTGTCAGGTTGGTGCCAGTGCTATAACTGTACAGGCCAGGAGGGGCACAAGTTCTGGAGCACAAATCTTTGCTACCACTGCTGGAATGTTGTCAGGGCCTTTAGACATTGCACTAGTCCCTCTAAAATTTTCTTGATCTCATGTGGAGTGAATTGAACTGGTTGAAAACTGGCAGCTGTAATGCTAGGGACCACAGAGTTGAATCATCCACTCAGCACTTCTGGCTGAACATTGCTGCAAATGCCTCAGCCTTATCTTTTGCTCCAATGTGTTGGGCTCCCCCATCATTGAGGATAGGGATATTTGTGGAGCCTCCTCCTCCATGTTTAATCGTCCATCACTATTTACAGAAAATGAAGGAAACACATCCCTATCTCAGTCTTTACAGTGTGATGGTTAGCAATTCTAATGTGAAGTAGATAATAACTGGATTTTGATAATCTGCTAGCAAGTCCTATGAATTTGTGGAGCATCAAGTACTTCGTTGGATTATACTGGACTTCTTGACATGTTTTGCTTATAACCTGATTCAATCCCACCTGCTTCACTTACCAGACGTGGCCTTTCCATTGTTCCAGACTAGGTTTTTTGCTTTGACCACCACCACTGTCAGCCGCTCTGCTGTAGGTAGGTAACTGAGAGAGAGCAGGATTTCTCCAACTGTGTCTGTTGCCTAACAGACAGAGGTATGGTCAGTTCTCCATATAATAGTTCAGTGACCCAGCAAAATGAAAATCAGCACTAAGCACAGACAGAACAGTAAAGTTGAACAAGTATTTTTAATTACTTCCCAGCAGTTTAATTTGTGGTGCATTCACATCCCCGTGGCCATTAAATTACTGTGGGCCCTCTGTGGTGGCTATTATACCTGAGCCTCTACAACAGTAAAGCAATTATACCCCTCAATGTTGGCTAGTAACACCTCAGTCCCTGCAACTGTGATCAGCAATTTTAACTCAGTCTCATAACATCCTTAATCATAATCAGTTTTACCTCACTCTTAATTGTTATTAAATAGTTATTATCACCTGGAGTGATTCTCACAACTAACGTGGGACTTTTCTCAGCCAATGCTAAATACATTGTTAAAAGACCAGGTCTGTTAAGAATTATGAATGAAACATGCGGCTATTTCAGATGTGAATGGCATTATAAATGACCCTTGCTGAATGTTACTTGTTTGATGTTTCTCTCACCTTATTGACATCCTGCAGATAAAGCCAAGCATTAAAGGCACGGCTGCTGAGATCCAGATCTGACAGCTTTAGGTCTGCCAATCCTGTGCTGATGTTTCGGTCATCTTCATCAATCCCAAATACTGAAAAGCGCAGGCTGTTCTCCTCGAGAGCAGAAGGGTCCAATGGAATGGAAAACTTCTCATCAAAGAATACAGAGAATGCATTCCTCTGAATCTACGCAAAAGAAAGGGTGCAGCTTAAAATAATAATCTATATTTCAGTTTGTGATCACAGTGATCTGGGATCATCCCCACTTTCGTCTAGATCATCCAAGATCATTTGCATCACTTACAATTTCAATAGCCACAAATCTAATAGCTTCAAATGAAAACTATGCTGATATTGTCACACGGTGCTGATAATTCTGATTGCCATCTTCCACGAGTGAGTATAACTTTAAAACAAAACCCATCATTAGCCTCAGTACAGTGAGTTTGATCCTTTTAAACTATTCCCAAGACTAAATTAGGTTCGGCCTCACAGCACAAACCTTTATGAATAAATCATATATTCACTTGACACATTAATGCCACAACAATTCTCTTTTCATTTAAATGTAAGATGCGACTAACAATCATTTAAAATTATAATGGCATTAAAACATGAATATGACAGCAATATAACTTTCTCCGTTTACAGTAAGGCCATAATACTACACAGTAGTACCACAATCTCTACAGCACAGTATTACTACAATAAACATTGATAATCTCCAAAATATTATAAATGTTATCATGCATTCATTATTACTATGATATGCACTTGAAGGATCCCAACTACATTCCATTTCCAGGAGATTTAGAGACCTTATTATAGCATTTGAGATTGACAACACATTAATGCCACGACCAAGTCTCTTTTCATTCAGTGTAAGATGCCACCTTTTTTTATCTGTTGAGCCTTTGCTTGAAGTAAGGTCTATTTAGAGAGCTGTAGCAACAATCATTTAAATTATAATGGCATTAAAACATGAATGCGACAGCAACATGAGTTTCTAAGGTTACATCAAAGCCATAACACTACATAGTAATATCACGTTAGTCTCTACAACACAATGTTACTATAATAAACACTGATAATCCTCAAAATAATATAAATATTATAATACATTTATTAATACCACATTTGAAGGATGCCAACTATAATCCCTTTCCAGGAGATTTAGAAACCTCATTATAGCATTTGAGATTGATTTGACTGTCTCAACAAAACTCTTCAGGCAGGGTTGATCGACAACTTTCCTGTGCTGCAGACAAAGGATGGCAGTTGTGAACATCTAGGAAAGCCAAGCTACTAAGCTAGCTAAACCCAGCCAACTTAAAGAGCTGGTTCTTTCAGGGTTAGTTATTGGTAATGTGCACAACATGTCTGGCATGCTGTGCTTTTATGGTGTCTCCTATCTCAAAGTGTAACATGAAGGAGGAGACCTTTTGATGGATGGCTGTAGTTAATATGCAACCAGAAGGAGATCTTTTATGATGGCCTGACAATTGGGAAGTGATTTTGAGTTGGTTAGTGATAGAAATATGAAAATTACTCGAAAGAAACTTGAAACAATGCAACATAGATACTTTGCTCAAGATAAGAAAGCATGATGAGCAGCCAACTATGAAGGCACCTTGCTGTATGACATCCATTGCCTTGCTGGCACTGATTGTAAATACCAGCTTATGAACTTGTGACTGGGGAATCAAGAGTTCTAAGCAGTACTATTTGGGATCCATTATTCAATCTTTATCTGTCATCAAAGAACTCAGTGAAAAAAATAAGGTATTTTTCCAACTGCTTCACTGGTGTTAGAAGAAAAGAGATAAACATTTTATATTCCTTAATAGGATGTTTTAGTCACTGTAAAGTCAGCATTTGGTGTGCATCCCTAATTAGCCTTGAAAACGTGGCGAGGAGCTGTCCTCTTGGACCCCAAAGACCATCTGGTATAAGAGCTGGTAGGAAGGCCTTTATGCAGCACCTTTAACAACCTGTAGATTGCCCAAAGCACTTCCAGCTCATTAAATACTTTTGAAATACAGCCACATCCATAATATAGGAAACATGGCAAACAATGTGCCTTCATTAAGCTTTCTTGAGCACAATGTGATTTTGGTAATATTCAATCTGTTTTGTTAGATGTTGATTGAGGGGTGAAAGTGCCGATGGCACTGGGGAGAACTTCCTTCCCTCAAAATAGTATCATAGGGACCTTTGTGTCCGCATGAGGGGGCAAGATGATGAGAGGATGACAAAAATATAAAAGATTAGAAACTAACTTCTTCCCCCTGTTATCGGACATTTGATTGCACCTCTCAAATGTTAATGCTGATCTAATTCTCTCTGCACCTTCTCTGTGGCTGTAACACTGTATTCTGCACTCTATTCTGCTATCCTGGTGCACTTTGTACAGCAAGATCTGCATGTAAGGCACACAAACAACAATTTTCGCCCTATATCAGTACATGCGATAACAATAAATCAAACTCAAATGACTATGTTGTTGAGGTTTGTCAGTAAACCTACCATAACACTATAAGGTACAGGAGCAGAATTAGGCCATTCGGTCCATTGAATCTGCTCTGCCATTCAATCATGGCTGACATGTTTCTCAACTCCATTCATCTTCACCCTGTAGCCTTTGATCCCTTTATTAATCAAGAACCATTCTATCTCTGTCTTAAGTACACTCAGTAGTTTGGCTTCCAGAGTCTTCTGTAGCAACAATTTGAAATTCCTCCTCATTTCAGTTCTAAAGGTCGTCCCTTCACTCTGAGGTTGTGCCCTCAGTAATCTCTCCTTCTAGTGGGAACAGCTTTAACCACATTCACTCTACCCAGTCATCTCAGTACTTTATAAGTTTCAGTGAGAAACCCCCTCATCCTTCTTAACTCCAATGCATCTAGACCAAGAGTCCTCAACTGCACCTCATACAACAAGCTGTTTATCCCTGGAAGTTGTCTTGTAATCCTCCTCTGGACCTGTCCAAGGCTAGCAGATCTTTCCTTAGATATGGGGCCCAAAATTGCTCACAATATTCCAAATGCAGCCTGACTAATGTTTTATATGCTGAAAAAGGGCTCATGCCCGAAATGTCGATTCTTCTGCTCCTTGGATGCTGCCGGACCTGCTGCGCTTTTCCAGCAACACATTTTCAGCTCTGATCTCCAGCATCTGCAATCCTCACTTTCTCCTAATGTTTTATGTAGCTTATATAGCAAGAGTAGAAATATAGCAGTACATCCCTACTCTTGTATTCTAACTGTCTGAAAATAAATACTAACAATACACTTGTCTTCCATATGTCAAATGAACCTGAATGTTAAACTGAAAAGAATTCAGAATGTGAGCTCGTAAGCTCCATTATGCTTTAGATTTCCAAAGCCTTTTCCCATTTAGAAATTAGTCTACACCTCTATTCTTCTTAACAAAGTGTACAATTTCATATAGCAGCATTCAAGAAGCACCTGGATGAATACATGAATAGGAAGGGAATAGAGGGATACGGATCCTGTAAATGAAGACAGTTTTAGTATGGAAGGGCAAAATGTGTCGACGCAGGCTTGGAGGGCCGATGGGCCTGTTCCTGTGCTGTATTATTCCTTGTTTCTAACATTGTATTCCATCTGCCATTTCTTTGCCCATTCCTCTAGCCAGCCCCAAGTCCTTCTGCAGCTTTCCACAACACCACCTGTCCCTCCACCTATCTTTGTGTCATCTGCAAACTTAGCAACAATGCTCTCAGTTCCTTCATCCATTACACTAATGTATAATGTGAATATTGTTGTTCCAACACTGTGGAACTTCACTAGTCACCAACTTGATTTAAGCTCATATCAAATAACTTAAGGTCACTAAAACCCAATGAATTGTGTACTTATGTTCTTAGTTGTGCAGTGTCTCATTTTTCTTTTCTTAAATATTACATAGACTGCTTCCCAACTGTCCTGTAGTGCACATGGGAATACTATCACATACTCACTAACATCTTTTATGTCCTCAGCTATGTCCTTCAGATGTGATCTCATTAGCAATTTAGCTCAGCAGTGACTCAACACAAAATGTCATCTGCAGACATTCCATCTATCAAGTTATATCTCTTGTGGTGTTCACAAAAATTATAAAGCAGAAATAAGCCAATCTGCGAACTGGTGACAACCCATAATGATTCTTGTCTGTACAGTGTCACTAGTATCCTATTATTAGAGCAATTTCTCCATCAAAAAGTCATTTTCTCCTCCTAGTGAGTCAAACTGAAATTGTCCTTGCCTATGTATCCTAGGTTTATTGATACAGTATGTTTTACAATGCCTAATGTTAGCAATAACTCACCAAGGCCTCACTAGCACCTTCCAAATCTGTGATCACTACTATTAATAAAAGCGTGGGCAGATGTCTGGGAATATGACCAGGTCCCCTTCAGTCCACACACCATCCTGACTTGGCACTGGATCACTGTTCCTTCATTGATATTGGGTCAAAATCCTCAAGCGCCCTTCTTAATAGCACTGTAGGCTTCCCTCCGCCTCAAGGACTGCAGCAGTTCAAGAAGACAGCTCACCATCACCTTCTCCAGGGCAGTTAGAGATGGGCAATAAACACTGACCTAACAAGCAATGCTCATATCCCATGAATAAAGTTTTAAAAAGGTTGAATCTCACTCTGCAGTTTTTACATGCTTTTCATCGGATTTATGAATGCTGTCAAAAAGATTTCCTGAAACTATATTTGAAGCAGTATAATATTTTAATCTGTTTTAATTTACTGAATAACCCATTCTCTACAGTTCTGGTTTGTTGACACCATACAGATTTTATAAGAAAACACTTGGCTAGAAATCCACATACACCCTTTAGGAGTATTTTGGGGTGAGGATTATGTATATAAGCTGAATGGTTCAACACGCCCCAACCTTCCCAGCCTCCTCCATTACGCAGAGTGTGGGTGAGTACCAAATTTAGCAGTTTGCCCATATATCTAAATAAATAATTAAGTGTCAATTGATCCTGCTAAAGCTCAACAACTCAACCGATCCCAGTATTACTCTCTGCATGCCATTGTCATTGAATCCCAACAGTGTGGAAGCAGGCTATTCAGCCCATTGAGTCCACACCAAACCTCTGAAGAGCATCCCACCTAGACTCACCCCCTATACCCTATCCCTGAAACCCTGCATTTCCCATGGCTAATCCACCTGGCCTGCACCTCCCTGGAAACTACAAACAAGTTAGCATGGCCAAATCATCTAACCTGCACGTCTTTGACTGCGGGAGGAAACCAGAGAGCCGGGGGAAAGATGTGGGGAGAATGTCTGTAGAGTTTGCACAGTCACCCAAACCCAGGTCATTGGCTTTTTGAGGCAGCAGTGCTAACCACTGAGCCACCATGTTGCCCAAATCTGATTGGTGTGGGCACTCAGTTGGGAACGAAATCCACAATTGTTTTTAGTATGGCAGGGGGTATGGAGAGATGTTACCATTAGAGGGTGCCTGTTGACAAGCCTGCATTATCTACATCCCGAGAACAATTAAAGATAATGACACTGTTCCTGAAACGTCAGCCCATATCAGGAATCATTTCCATTATTCAGATAGCTCCCAGTCAAAAGGAAGGGATGGAGAGAGTTAAGACAAAGAATCTGTCCTGATGTCTTAACAGAGTGCAAAAGCTTAACTCTTCACAAATATAGTAATTGGCAAACATTCAGAAGACAGTGAGCTGTCTGTGTGAAATGCATTCTGAATAGCTGCTTGTAAGTGAATGCAATGGTAATTGAAGGAAATGTACCAGAGTCTGACAAATTCTGTAGCTTACTCAAGTCCCAAGAGAGAGTAAAAACTGGTTAAGGTTCCTTTCCATGTCATCCATTCAATTTTCAGCACTGGTTGAAAATCTGCATGAAACAGTGAAGGAATATTCAAGTAGCCTCTGACGTCTTTGGAAAGTAGGACACTGAGAAATAAGACTATTTAGGATTTACAAGGATTTGTTCCATTCAAAAAAATGACCGCAGTGCACACCGTTGCGTCTCATTTATGGTATATCTAACATTGGAGGGTCAGATCATATTGACACTTGTTACAAAATGAGAACTGTGGTTATTCAGGAAATAGCAGAGTTGTACCTTGACAAGGAACAGTTCCGAATTGGCAATGGTTAAAATAAAATTTGACCGGGCCAGAGCAGACTGTCAAAGATCAGAACAAACATATAATTAGAACATATATCTCAGGCACAAAATCCATGACAGCAAACGCCAGCTCCAGCATTGTTCAGGAGGTGAGATTCAAAAGAATACATTCTAACTTACACCCAAGCAACTTCTGTTTTATTTCATCATCTTCAGTACTGTGCACTTTTTGCAACACCAGCTTCATTATGATAATCAGGTTGCTAAAGGGATGAGTTCACAGTTATATAGCCTTCTGTCATATTCTCTGTTACTGCAGGAGAGATGGATGTGCTGAGGTATAACAGTGTCCTTGATGCACTTCTCACTTATGATAACATTGTTGTACATCAGAATGTGACAGGGAGGAAAGCAGTATCAGGGAGTGAGCAAGTTATACATACACCTGATGCAGAGCAGAAATACACATCTTTGAATCACTACAGGGATGTAAACAGTGTTTTCACCTACATTGACTGTGGTGGACGGTCTGATGGCAATTGTGAAGAAGCAGCTGTCACAGCACTTGGACAGTGGCAATACTGATAACTGAGTTGTAATAAAACCTAATTCAGTTCCAATAGGTAAGATATAAAAAGAATTAACTCTGAATGCCTTGGCATCTTAAAGCTATTAAATGGATTTCCACACAGTCTACCACCAGTTCTCTCCAAGTAAGCAAGCACCACTGATATAGGCTACCTCTTCTACATGACTGATTAAACCACTGGCTATTGGCCTTGCTGCTGAAACATAGAGGCCTATGGGGACCAAGATCCACCACAGTAATTCTGCTGTGTGGACTTTTGGCCACTCAGAATCAATACTGAATGAGAACTCAATTCATTCTCCGGTCAACATTTATAAGAAGCCCGTAATGGAGGTTAGTTTCATCTGCAAGAAAGGTCCTCATTGCAAACAGGAAGACAGCATCTCTCTTGAGGAGGAAATCGTTCTGACATATAACCTGTAACTAGTAATGTTCATGCCTACGCTCCCCTATGTTGTGAAGAATCAGGCATTTTACGTTGCTCACGAGATGGTTACAAAAGATGAACCCTGTTGGAAAACATACTTTAGTTTAAAAAACAATTCTCTCTAAGTACGTCCAGCAATCAACTTGAAGGCTGAATGGTGAGGTTAGTTAAAATCTAAAGTTTTGGAGTCTCCCTATCCTAGTTCTTATTACTAATGACAGCGTTTTAATATGCAAAACTCACTCATTCTGTCTGTAAACTCAAATATATAAGAGGATTAGAATACCACTAACCTAGAGCTTCAGATCAAATTAAAACCTGGGATCTGATGGTATGGATACAGTCATCCTAAACTGATCTCAAGATTTTATTTTGAATATTGCGTCCTCAAGGAGAGCGAGTCATAAAGTCAAGCAGCTGAATTTTATGTTCCTCTTGAAGTGGGATAATGTGAGGAGAGTGGGTTGACATAGCAACAGGTGCCATGGCAAGGATACTGTGCCTGTTGTTTACCCGTCTATGTTGGTATATTAACAACAGTGGGATAGGTGCCACATAGCCATCTTGTCCTTTGGCCAATCTCCACTTAGGGACCTACCTGTGCCACCACTGATATTCTAGCCAGCAACAGGTGGGTACCCATAACTGCTGCAACACCCCTACCAGACCTGGCAAGTGGCCAGAGAGCTGTCAGCCAGACAAAGCTAACTCAATCATCCCAGTGGGAACAGAAGACAAGATCTTAACCATTTAACAGCTTGCCAGCTATAAAATGCCCTGTGGAGATGCATTCACCCCTAAATTGTTTTTTCTCCGTTGAGGGAGAAACTACTGCCTCTGCAAAGAAATTCTGGCCACAGAGTCACGGCAACACAGAGGAGGGTCATTCAGTCCATCAGATCCATGCCAGCTCTCCACGGGGCATTCACATCAATCTCACACCCCCATAGTCTGGTAAGTTTATTTAGCTCATACAGTTTCATCATTCAGCTCTTCTGCATCCACTCTCCTGAGTTGGCAACGAACTCCAGGTTATTGCCATTCTCTGCCTGAAGAAAGGTTCTTCCTCACACTTCCCTGGCATCACTTGGCCTAAACCTTATGTTTTCATGATTAGTTTGAGGGGGGGTTAGAAGGCTGAAGGGGACATGGCAGTTTATAGAAGGAAGAACTCAATGATCTTTTCCAATTGTTTTTTGCAGGTTGAAATGATAAAGATACGAACTTGAATTGACTCTAAATTTAAATCAGCATCTTTGCAATCTCCTAAAGCCGTAGCTCAGTTGGTAGAGCACTCTCACATCCATTTGAGTAGCTTTTAGGTTCAAGCCTCACTCTAGAATTTGAGGACAAGAATCAAGATACTCCAGTAAATATTACTGAAGAAAAGCAGAACTATCAGGGATCCCAGATTTAGGTGAAGGTGTTAAACTGAGGCCCTTTCAACTGCATATAAAGGTTCCACTGGCACAATTTTGAAGGTGGACAGGGGAGTTAGCCCTTTGGTCCAGCCCTGCATTTGCCCATTAATTAACATCAGAAAAACAGATTATCGGGTCATTAGCTCATTGCTAATTTTCAAATCAACCTGCTTAGAAATGTTATGACACACCTCTGGAGCAGATGAGACTTGAACCAGGGACTTCCGGTTCAGAAGTAAAAACACTACCACTCCGCCCACTTAAAATGCACTCAAGCCAGGTAAGAGTCGAACGAACAAGCTTCCGATTCACAGTCAGCTCTAATATCCATTGAGCCACAGGCCCCAGTCAAAAATAGAGTGGAGAGGGTGAGTTTCCATCCCATTACCTTTCACATGCAAAACACATTACTATTTGAATTAATTCCCCTAAGAAAAAGCTGCAGTTACTGACTCCCACACTACAACAGCGACTTCAACAATTGGCTGTGAGACCTTTGATGACCTTGGAAAATGCTACTTAAATGCAAGGTGAAAGTGATTAGATTAGATTACTTACAGTGTGGAAACAGGCCCTTCGGCCCAACAAGTCCACCTCGACCCGCCGAAGCGCAACCCACCCATACCCCTACATTTACCCCTTACCTAACACTATGGACAATTTAGCATGGCCAATTCACCTGACCCGCACATCTTTGGACTGTGGGAGGAAACCGGGGAACCCGGAGGAAACTCACGCAGACACTGGGAGAACGTGCAAACTCCACACAGTCAGTCGCCTGAGTCAGGAATTGAACCCGGGTCTCAGGCGCTGTGAGGCAGCAGTGCTAACCACTGTGCCACCGTGCCGCCCAAATGAGTGAGCACTGCAGATGCTGGAGATCAGAGTCAAGATTAGTGTGGTGCTGGAAAAGTACAGCAGGTCCTGCAGCATCTGAGGAGTGGAAAATCGACATTTCGGACAAAAGCACTTCATCAGGATGAGGCCTCAGGAATCAGGAATGCTCTTCAGATGCTGCCTGACCTGCTGTGCTTTTCCAGCACCCCTCTAATCTCTACCTAACTGCAAAGTCTGTCTTCTTTCCTGCCTGGTTTTGAAGAAGGAATGCAGTTATTAGAACATGGAACTTAAAAAATAATAACACAAAGATATGCAAGCAAAGAAATAACTTTCAGTTATTCCAGATTCTTAATTGTGCTTGGCTTGTTTTATCTGAAATAAATCTGACAATTTAATATCTATTCATCTTTCAAAATTGACACCATGTGTACGTGTACTGAATTCCAATATAATCTTTTAAAAAACTGTTGATTCTTGTGTTGCTTTCTCTCCTGGTTCTTGAGCCTGAAGCTGCTGCTCTCTTGGTTCTGCTTTTATTTATATTTCCTCTATCCTTCCATATCGTCTTCCTCAGGATGAGAGATTCCAGTGGCCGTCTCAATTCATACATCCAGGGTTACCCCTTCACATTATGTTATTTAACCTTTTCTTAATAATCTCAGAATTATCACTTTGACCAATCAATCTTTGGGACTCTCCAACCGCATGGAATCTATGTTGATTTCCCCAGTTTCCTCATCTCCCCTCCCCCATCTCATCCCAGATCCAACCCTCCAACTCAGCACCTCTTGAACTAACCTCCCTGTCCATCTTCCTTCCCACCTATACGTTCCACCCCTCCACTCCGACCTATCACTATCATCCTCCCACCTGCATCTACCTATCGCCTTCCCAGTTAGTTTCCCCCGACCAACCCCCAACCTCCTATTTATCTCTCAGCCCCCTTTCCCCCCACATTCCTGATGAAGGCATTAGGCCTGGAATGTCGACTCTCCTGCTCCTCGGATGCTGCCTGGCCTGCTGTCTTTTTCCAGCGCCACACTTTTTGACGTATCCTGAAGTTGTTTGCACATATTAACCTTGACTTTGGGTAATTATGTAAACTGTGCCAATTCCGCTACCTCTCTGATCTTGGGACTTAACCTACAGACTCATAAGACCTTCCTGAGAAGCTGGCTTCCTTGCAAACAAGATGTCATACTTTAATGTTCAAACTTAATTCTTTGTATTTCATTCTCCATGAAATTGATTTTCTTTTGCTAAAACAGGATGGCACATTACAATTACACCAACAATTGTACTGCTTGCATTTACTTCAAATGAAACAAAACTTTTATTGCACCTGAAAATAAGTAAAATAAAAACAAACTGACTTCCAGGTACAGAACAGCACAAAACAGTCACCTCCAAGACGAGATTGAACAGAAAAATTATGGTCAATCAATGAGCAAGATATCGTCCAGCTATTCTCATTACTGTGAATGATGGATTTGATTGCTGAATCTGTTCCTTTCCTGCACTTTCCCTGGGATACCTTATTCCACTTCTGCTGTGGAGCAATCATTAACCCAACCCATTGTGTTCAGCATCAATTGGAATCCTGTGAGATAAATCTGCCAGTTGGTCCTTGAATGTAATACTCTGTGCTCTCTGAATTGAAAGATCAAATCATCATCCTTTTAACCTCCATCCCTGCGCAGCCAAGTGTGAAAGTGAAAATTCATCCAGCTTACCCGTGAAATTCCAACAATTTGCTCGTCAGGCAGCAAGCTGATGCGCACAAAACAGGATTCAAAGTTGACATCCTCTTTCTCAAGCAAATCTTTCCCTTGTACCAGAGTGACATGCAAGGTGTTTGAGTTCATGTTGTACTCCAAGCACATCTCAATTTGTCCAACAGTGAAGTCATGGCCAAAGTTATTACCAATAGAAGATATGGAATTCAATGAGTCTGTAGATACAGATTTTTTCATGGGTCCATAGGACGTCAACTCCAAATCTTTAGTCATCAGTTCCAGCGTTCCGAGCTCATTAATGGTTTCATATGGTTCATCTATCTTTAGGCTCGATTGACGGCTGGGAAAACTTTTCTCTGTAGGCTTTTTATAACTTGAACCCACTGTTCTCTGAGGAGAGAAGGAGAAAGAAAAATCATCAATTCAAGCACTGATGCATATTTCTGTCTGCAATTTAGGTAATTGTTTTGAACATTTGACTCTACTGTTTGAACTAATTTAAATGAGAAACTACACTGGGTTTCTGCATCCAAATTTTCACACTTCCATAATCGTGAAAAACACGAGCAATTAATTGAAGTGATTTGCAGTATTGTTCACTGAAGTTACTGGACCTGCATCAAAAATATTATTGATAGTTTGTCTTATATCTTTGTACCCTAGACTATTTTGTAAAACACCAATCCATATAGTCCTCATATAAAAACAACACATAGGTTTAAAGAAATACTGACTGAAATGTCTTTAACTTAGGAAAGGAATCTTTATCTGTAAGTTTGACCCATTGTGACACTCACGCAGTAATAGCTTTACACTGTTTTGGTAATCACCAGGTGATTGAATGGCCTGACGTGATAGAAGAAAATTTGTAGATAGCTCAAAATGTTTTATGTTAAGTATGTGGTTTGGTAATAGACCATTCAGACACACTTAAAATAGGTTCAGCTTCAGATCATTTGCACCGTTAGCAAATGAATTAACGTGCAATAAGTTCCAGCACTCTACTCACCCTCTTCAGACTATTATGTCATTCTATTTGATCATGACTACACTGCCTTTTAATTCTGTGCCTTAGTTTCATGTCCCTTAAGGCACTTACCTAACAAAAGCTACCAATCTCTGGTTTTAAATTTTGAACTGACCCAGCCTCAGCCACCTTCTTAAGGACAGAGCCCTAGAATTCCACCACTTTTTGAGTGAAGAACTGCTCTCTCAAATCAGTGCTAAATAGCTTGGATGTAATTACAATGTTATGCTCTCTTGTTCTGGAAATCGTTTGTCTCTATCCACCCCATAAAATGCTTTAATCATCTTCAACACATCTGTGAGATCACTCTTCAATCTTTTAATCTCAAGGGAACCCACGCCTAGTCCCTGCAACTTGTCTTTATCCTGTATCTTTCTTAGCTTAGGCTTTATTCCACCAAATCTGTGTTTCATACCATCTAAGACTGTCTCTCCAAATGTAACAAAAGGCAACAAAATGTAACAAAAGACTCCTCTCATCCTTCATCCTGAGTTTATGCATCTTACTTACACAATCGACAATAGACTTTAGCTAATTTCGCCTTGAGAAAGCCGACAATTCATACACAACTCACAGTGTATGGCTGCAGTTTGGTCCTGACAGTGGCCTGGGAGCAGACTGTCTCTTGATATTCTGAGCCTACAACAAGTCGTGCAGAACAACAGTAAGTGGAGTAAATATTTCTCAAGGCAGGGAAAAGAAACCACCTAGAAATGCACATGAGCTGGTCGGTGGAAGATGCATGTGAAAATGCTTACTGTACTCTTCATTTCTATGATTCACCAACAGAAGTTTGCTAATTTTGTTTTCAAGTTCTTTTCATAACGTTAATAATCAGTACGAAAGCTGATAAGCTATTTGCAGTTGGTTCCACAAAATGTGACCAAGAGAAATTTTAGATTCCTCCATTTACTGACCCCAAAATGAATAGTGAAACTCATGATAGGTTCTGGGAAATTAGATTAATAAATCAAAGTCCTTATCATCCTTTTAGACATTTTAAGCTTCACTTTTACTTACATTTTTCAGCAAGATGATTAATTTATGGCAATGCATTAGCATGTAAACAGGGTGCAATTGGTTTCCTTTTTAAATAGACACAGAATTTACCCTACTTAGGGAAGACTGGATACTGCATTGTCATTCAGCACTGTAAGATTTTTGTACAATGATAACAATATTATAGAAAGAGTTGTAACAAATTCAACAATATAATGTTGAAATCTCTTTAAAAGATCCCAATATACAATAATTGACTCAAATTGACTCACTGGGAAGCACTGATAAATGTAAGATTCCATCAGATAAAGAAACTTTTCTCATTTATGAATGCCACTTCACTAATGAGGTGAGTACCAAAGGCTTAGAACAGCTCTTTTAACAATAACATGTACTTCGTTAACTTTTAATTAAATGTTGATGCAGAGAGTGCACAGAGATCAATTTAACATGATAACTAAAGTTTATTGACGATTTTGTGCAGCTTTACGTGAAATCCAAACCTTGATTGAGGGTGATTGATTAGTCAATTTGCTTAAGATAAATCTTTAATCATGTTATGCTAATACAATGCGTACTTTGAAAGATTCCACAGCTCTTTCTTGGGAATACAAGGTATCATTTTCAAGTATATCTTCAATTCCCTTTGAAAGTGACTAGTTTACTGCACTTTAGGAAGAATTTCAAAGCTTTGAAGAAGGTACACATCAGATTTATCAGACATAATCCAGAAGGGGAGGGAATTCAGTATTGTACAAAGATGAGAGAACCTGGGATTATTCTTAGGGTATAGAAAGTGAACTTGAGAGCTAGTAGACATGTTAATAAATTTGTTGGAATAAATAAGGAGCAATTGTTTTCACTGGAAAAAGGGCCAGAAACTAAAGGACATGCATTTAAGGTTATTGTCAAAAGAATCAGAAAGAAATTTGGATAATGGCATAAGTCTTCTGATGTCTGGATTGAAGGCGATGAAACATTAATTGGGAGATAAGTGTGAGAATCCTCTGGAGGTCTTGGCACACAGGCATATGCGAAAATTCCTCAGGAAGTTTTCACTTTTGATGGGCTGATTTACTGTGACTGTCTCCAAAGCTTAGCTCAGAGCAAAGACTTGGACCATGTAAGTGGAACTGAACTGCATACTTACCCAGAAAGTATTATGCAGCTTAATATCTGGCATATCTCAGTAGGTACAACATTGAACTCAACTGAACACTGCAACCAAGCTTACTCCTCTCCCCATTCCCAGCAATCACACCCTAAAATACCTGCCTACCTCACCTTATAAACAAGTCATGTGTCTTCATTCCAATACCATTAAAGTTTTTAAAGTGTAAGAAATGTACAATAACCACAAAGTACACCTATCCAGCACACACCTTGAAGGTTATTGCTCCATTATTAAGTCAATCCTAATCAAGACTTTGATGTTGTAACACTGAAACTAGACTTTCTTAGATGTGGAGCATTAAATTAATGTTATGCCAATTTGGGGAAGCACTGATACCTACCTACAACATGTGGACTGCAGTGGTTCTAGAAGGCAGCTCACCACCTCCTTCTCAAGGGCAACTAGGTACAGGCAATAAATGCTGCCAACCACCGGTGCCCATGAGTGAATTAAAAAAACAGTTAGATTAGAAGCATAGGATCCCTACAGTGTGGTAGCAGGTCATTTGGCCCATTGAAACCATACCGAACCTCTGAAGAGCAACCCGCACATCTTTTGTACTGTGGGGAGAAACTGGAGCATCCAGAGGAAACCCAGGCAGACATGGGAAGAACATGCAAACTCCACTCAGGTACTCACCCAAAGGTGGAGCTGAACCCTGGTCCCTGGAGCTATGAGGCAACAGTGTTAACCACTGAGCCACTGTGCCACACCTAAATCACAAGTTTCCTTGCATTACTGTGAAAAAGGAAACAAGAGTTTTCCCTGCTCAATATTTATAACTTGGCCAACATCATGTAAGCTAAATGTTTTAATCATTTATCCCAAAGTTGTTGTGGTGTCTTGTGTGAAAATTGGCCTTGGGCCTACACCACATCAGTGACTACAACTTGTGATGTGCTTTGGTACATTTTGAGATCATGAAAAGTGCTATACATTACAAGCTTTTCTCTCACTGCCTTCAAGATAAAGTGAAATCTCCTTTATTTATCTGTGTTGTGATGACGTTCTTATGATTGTGTGAGATGACCTTTCTCCTTCTCTCTGCAGGACTTTGTTTCATATTTCATCAGTAATGTGTGACTCATATTAAATGCAGTGATAGGAACAACCTCGGTTACTACGTGTTATTAATTGTTTGTTACAAAGTTGCCAAACATCTAGATCTGTGATTGACTGGCAGTCTAAAGATCTATAAATAAATGTTAATGATGCTGGTACATGACATTATCAATAAGACATGATGGATCAACTGCTTTAGTTCCTTCACTGGTCTATTAAATGGAGACCTACACTGGCAAATTCATCACTGCTACCATTGCAACACAGTTAAGGCTACAATGTTAAAATGGCCTGACGCTGGGATAATATTCACAATGGCAGTGAAGTATGTAGTTAGGACTTTAAACCTGGTGCAAGATGAATTATAAAATCATCTCATTTTATGATTAAATCTTGTATTGATGGCAAAAGAGTTGAATAAATTATGCAAATCTAAAAACACAATAAATGTATTATTCAATGTTCGCTTTCTAACTTTTATCATTATTTCCTTATTTGATATACTGAAAGATATTTATGCTTAAACAAAGTGCTCAGGATGCAGCACAATAGCATTCAGGCCTCATTAAGATGTCTCCGGCTGATAATTCAACCAAAATGGCTGCAAAAATATTCAGTAAGTGAGTGTTAACATCAATTGAAAGGAGATCACTACAAAGAGATCAGAGCGAGAAGCTCCAGCACAAGATAAGGGTTCCAAGGAGTGATTCCCAGTTGGGAAGCTAGGACAAGGTTGAGGGCTGAGGAGAATCCCAGGCAATGGAGGGAGAAGGCTCCCTGGTGCAGCCTCGTCCTAGCCTATTTTGCTGAGCCCCTTTTGATTTGCCCCTGGTTCTTTCAGCTTTCCAGGAAGACATGAGTATTGCATTCCCTGTCCTCCTCTCCACTCCCCAAAGTCAAGTCAAAGTAACAGATTGGGCCCCAGATTAAATCATCACGGCCTGATCTGTGGACTCCACTGGTAAGGTAAAATTACAGTTGGGCTTATCTTGTTTAGAAATTGTGGAAAAGTCTCCTCCAATGATTTAACCACTTCCCTGCCTAGCTTCCCCCAGATGGGGGATGCTAAAATCAGCAATGCAAGGCCTTGAATGAGATGTAAATTTCCCCCTCCTACTGAATTTTAGGCCTTTTGGGCTGTAGGGCCTCAGGTATCCCAATGGAAATAATATTAGAACTGCTATTCAATAGGATACATGCAGTCAGCAAAGTGAGATGGTCTTCATCCCATCAACGTGGACTGAGCTCAAATTTATGACTCAGAGGTGGAAGAACAATGTGCGAACTAGCTCACTGCATCACTGCCTTCTGGTTAATTAAATCTATCTACCTATATTGTGCTGCCAATGTTGTTGCATAAGTAACAGGAGTAGGTACTTCATTGTCAGTGAGCTGGAGGCTTTTTTTAAAATTCAGATCAGTCATGATCAGGTTCAATTATTATTTTCAGTCGGTTTGCCTCTGTTAATATCTCTGTCCAAATAAATTATGTCAGCATTCACAATCTGCCAGCTGCATTGCTGACACTCCAATGAATACTAAGGCAAGGAACACTTACTTTTTAAACAGTATGTGCCCCATTCCGTTGGCATTGTCCCTGAATACTTATAGACAATTCATGAATATTTCATAGGGATACTGACTCGCTTTTCTGGCTCATTGAAATGAGGCTGCATTTGGCTCTTGTCTGCACTGAGTAATTATAGTTCTAAGTACCATCTTGGAAAGATGATAAAGTTACAAAAATCATCAGACAATTGTGTTAAACAACTACTTTTAATGGTTTGATTCTTAGCATGGAATAACTGTGCAATTTTCTCTTTTGTTAAGCTTTTTTTTTAAAAATTGCAGCTAATGTCCTTGCTTCCCTATGAAAATATGTAGTCTGCAGTGCAGAGTTGAGCAGTACAGGTCAGTTCGTGGAATGAGAGAGGTCAGGCAGACATTCCTTTGTGGTGGTCAACTCACTGGGGTGCAGATACATTTACACCCCACATCCCCAAGTGCGAACTTGGTACAGTCTTATGTTCATTCTCTGGGCTCATCATAATAACACAAGCAAGTTGCTGGTCCACTCTAACCAATGTCAACTGGCTCCAAGTTCTGCAGAATCTCCAGTGGAGGTTGGAGGAGAGGTAGTCAATGCATGAGGGAGGGCATATAAGGGCAACAGGAGTGTGAACGTGGTAGAGGTGAGTCCAGTTCATGGTGAGTTTTGTAGAGGCAAGAGGACCAGTGCTGCTCTCTCAACTCTACAGATCCTAACTTTTCTTTTGACTTTTTTGGAGCAACATTCTTCAGTGGCATTCAGCAGTTTAAGTCCTGTGATGTATGACAGTTCATGACCTGGAAATGCCAGTGTGTACTTTTGCATTGTACATCAAACTAAATTTAATAACCCTCAGAGTGAAAAGGAGGCCTTGCTCAACACAGGGATATGCTGTGGCCACTTAAATAATGGATCTGTCTATCCAGCAACAGAATGCATTTTTACTGTATTGTTTTGGCTCACGTGAGCCAGGATTTGAAGTGCAGAATTCTTGGCCAATGCTGGGAACTGATATGGATAAAGCTCGCAGTACCAATTCCAGTGGCTTGCTAGATCCCCAACCATATTCTACATAGCAGCAAGTGTGGGCAACTTGCATTGTTGAGCCAGGCAGCCAATTGGTTCATTAATAGGCTTTTAAATGCTGTGAAGTAAGGTTGCCTGGGATCTTCTATTGTCTCCTGAACTGACAGTTGGTGGTTTCAATTGCTTGGAGAGGGGTACATAGCTAGCATGTTTTGGTGTAGATAAAGCCGAAGACCACCCTGTACAGGAACACCTCCAATACCAATTGTTGTGGCCCGCTTGTGATTTTTAAAATTTAGACTTTGAAAAAAGTTTGGCGAGAGGTCTTTGTTGAAGCACCTGCTCAGTTTTAGATTAGATTACCTACAGTGTGGAAACAGGCCCTTCAGCCCAATAAGTCCACACCGACCCTCCAAAGAGCAACCCACCCAGACCCATTTCCCTACACTTATGTCTGACTAATCCACCTAACACTACTGTCAATTTAGCATGGCCAATTCATCTTACCTGCACATTTTCGTGACAGTGGGTGGAAACCGGAGCACCCAGGGGAAACTCACGCAGACACAGGGACAATGTACAAACTCCACACAGACAGTTGCCCAAGGTGGGAATTGAACCCAGGTCCCTGGCACTGTGAGGCAGCAGTGGTAACCACTGAGCCACCATGCCGCCCACTGTTCAGTGGAGTGCGCTGCTCGTCTTAATTTGAGAAGCCCTCCAGCTTCAGGAACCTGTCTCACTCTCAATTAGATTGAGTTGAGAGTGCAGCAATGCTCCTCTTGCCACTACAAAGCTCGCCCTGAACTGATATTTTCAAGCCAACTGCGGGGTCACCTCAGTAAAAATCCCATTACTCCCATTCCCCGACTCGGGGCCCCAGGAAACACAGAGGAAAAGGATAAAACATCAGGAAAAAGAAATGCGCTGAGCTGCTCATAATTCATGTTGCAAGGACATCCTTGAGCCCTAATCATGTTGTGGTATTGATCTCTCCTTATCATGGAAACCTTCAACGACACTACATGCCTCTGAGATCTCTGTAGCCTTAAATTCTAGCCTTAGTGCCTCCTTCTATTAATCTCTTGAACTCTTACTTTTACAATGCTTCTTAAAACTTACATCTTTGACCCCGCTTTTGGGAACCTAACATCACTTTATTGTCTTGGTGACATATTCTGTTTGATAGTTTTCTTGTGAAATTCCCTCAGTATTGTAACCATGTTAAAGACTGGATTTAAACATTAAGACTGTCTCTGAAGAGTACGAATATCAAGTGCACCCACATCCTATGTGTTCTGTTGGCAGTTGACCCAAGCAGTTTTCTTCATTTCAAAAATATCCAATGATTGCAAATGAGATGCAAAACTGGAGTTGGTATTTGCTTAGAAACTCTGTGCTAAACTTCCTAATTTCCACCATTTTTGAAAATTGGATAACATATGCCAGTTAGCTGGAGCAAGCTCCCTTTAGTCAGTGATAATATTCCACCCACTGGGTCAAAAAGGTGCAGTTCAGGCCCCTGAAAGCAGTAACTAGATTGTCGCTACTGAACAGTGTGTGACAGGGGTGGTACATGTGCTCAATTAAGGTTGGTGCCACAGCCCCAGGATTGCATTGGCCACTCATTATATCGGTCATAGAATGTTACAAGAAATGAACAGAATAGAAGATGGCTATCTGTAAGAACAAATTGACTATTCTCACTTACCCACCTTTCTCTACAGCCCTGCAACTTTTTTCTACTCAGATAATTGTTCAATTCTCTTCTGAAGGTTCAATGGAATCCGTCTCCACCACAGATAAGGCATTCCAGATCCAAAAGAAACACCATGTAAAAAAACGTTCCCTCACAGATAATGCATTCCAGATTCAAAAGAAAAATCATGTAAAAAAAAGTCCCCTCACTGCTTTTACCAGTTATCTTAAATCAATGTCCTCAACCATTCCATCAATAGTTCCTCCTGTTGACTCATTCCAGATCTCTTATAATTTTGAACGTAGAGTCATATCATACAGAAACAGACACTTCAGCCCAACTTGTTCATGTTGACTAGGTTTCCTAACTGAACTAGTCCCACTGGCCTGCATTTGATCCATATCACTCTAAACCTATTCTATCCATAGTCCCTGCCTAAATGTATTTTAAATGTTGTAATTGTATCCACCTCTACCACTTTCTCTGGCTGCTCGTTCCATATATACACCACACTCTGTATGAAAATGTTATCCCAGAGGTCCCTTTTAAAGCTTTTCCCTCTCATCTTAAACCTATACTGTCTATTTTTGGACTCCCCTATTCCGGTGATCAGACCTTATCAAAGCTCCTCATGATTTTATTAATGTCTGTAAGGTCACCCCTCAGCCTCCTACGCTCCAGGAGGAGCTCCTAGTCTGTCCAACCTTTCCTTATAACTCAAACCCTCCAGTCAAGGTAATGTCCTTGTAAATCTTTTTGCACCCTTTCCAGTTTAAAAATATCCTTCATACAGTCAGGGTGGATCAGAATTGTTTACAGTACTCCAAATGTGGCCTTACGAATGTCTTGTACAGCCTTAACATGTCATCCCAAATCCTATGCTTAATCTTCTGACCAATATAGGAAAGCATGCCAAATGCCTTCTTCACCACCCTGTCTACACGTGCTGCCACTTTCAAGGAACTATGTACTTGCATCCCTAGGTCTCTCTGTTTGACAGCATTCCCCAGGGCCCGACTATCGACGGTGTAAATGTTTGTCGTAGCAAAATACAACACCTCACTTTATCTAAATTTAATTCTATCTCCCGTTCCTCAGCCCACTGGCCCAGTTGATCAATATCCCATTGCACTCTTAGATAACCCTCTTCACTGTCCATTATACCACCAATTTCGGTGTCATCTGCAAACTTATGAACCATGCTTACTAAATTCTTATACAAATGTTTTATATAAATGATGAACAACAGTAGACCCAGCAGACTGCTGGTCACAAACCTCCTGTCTGAAGAGCAATCATCTACTACCACTGTCTCCTACCTCCATCAAATTTCATTCAAATATCTCCTTCTTTGAAGATTATAGCCCCAGCTTCTCCAAAATATCTACTGAATGGTAGTCCCTGATTCTCAAAAAGGTTCTTGAAAATTGTACAATATAGTAGACAGCCATTCGGCCCACAGTCCATATTCTGGCTCTTTGAAACAGCAATTCCCATAGTTGCAGTATCTTCTGCCATTCCTTTGTCACTCAAGCTTCTGTTTTTCTTTTCTATATCCAACTCACTTTCGAAAAATGAACAGAATTCAGCGGGTTGCCTAAAGATGGTCCAATTCACTCCCATAGATCACTACAGGTTAACCCAGCTCGGGTTTACTATTAGGGAGCATCGATAGGCTTACCTTTTGTCGAACCTCTGAATATGATGTTCCATACTTCTGCTCCAAGTATCTATAATCGTAATTTGGGAAAGGAGAGGGAGCAGGATAATTTCCAGATTTCCACAGTTTCCAGAGGTTCACTCCAATGACCATCAGGATAAGCAGGACTCCTGATCCATATATTCCCATTTCCCAGGCCGGTGGATTTTTGATCACTATTGGAATCAGTGATAAAGCATTACTATGGTTAATAATACAGACATTCAAAGAAAATCTTCCATTCACTCAGCTGTACCTGAACATTTACAAGAGAGTTGCAAACAGACACTCATCAGAATCTACATCAGAATCTCTTGGTCCTCAGATGCTGACTGACTTGCTGTGCTTTTCCAGCACCACACTCTAGATTCTACATCAAGTTAGGTGCTGGCAGTGCATACCACAGCACTGTGCTGGCATAGCTGAATGTGCAAATTGCAGCACTGTATTTACATGGATGGATGATGTACACAGCTGCCAATGTGGAAGAAGCTGCTTACAGGATTGCATTTCCAGTTACATGGGATCAAAGGTATCAGAACAGCAAGGTTCAAAAGATGAAGGAAGACCAATAAGGGGATGGGCTGATTTCTCAGAAACACGACATAAAGGTTTACAATTGCTGTAGCAGTTCAGTCTCATCTTAACTTAGGAAATAGGCCATGGCTACGTGTAATTCATTTCTGCTGTCCCATCAGGGATCGAGTGTTTCTCTTGAGTTTCTGTGATGGAAATTGGACACATTTCAGTCCATCAGGCTATGTGGGTCATGCAAAGTGGGAGATAACTCCTAGAAGCAACTTGCCTTCTATCACTAATGGATTTTAATGGAAATAAAATTCTGGAGATGTACGTTAGGATTCTAAATCAGTATAATTTACTTCACACTGTCATGCAAATGTAAAGGTAAAGTCACCATAGTGCTACTGGGTCATAGGGCTGATCTCCCATTATAGAAAGAAGACTAGTGGTTATATCTCTCTACTCCCTGTCTATTCATATATCTGTCAAGATTGCATCTAAACATTGTTATTGTCCCACTTTCTCCAGCAGCTTGTTCCATATATGCACCACACTCTGTATGAAAATGTTATCCCACGGGTCCCTTTTAAAGCTTTTCTTTCTCATCTTAAACCTATTCTGTCTATTTTTGGACTCCCCTATTCTGGAGAACAGACTTTATTGAAGCTCCTCATGATTTGATTAACCTCCGTAAAGTCACCCCTCAGCCTCCTACGCTCCAGGGAAATAAATCCTAGTCTGTCCAACCTCTCCTTATAACTCCAGTCTAGGTAATGTCCTTGTAAATCTTTTTGCACCCTTTTCCCCTAGTAAATGACATTTCCATTCTGGGGAAAGTCTGCTACTCTCCATTCTATCTACGCCTCATAATTTTGTAAATCTCTATCTGGTCACTCCTCAGTCTCTGATGTTCAAATAAAAACAAATTAAGTCTCTCCAACGGCTAATACCCTCCAAACCAGGCAACCTCCTGGTAAACCATTTCTATGTTTTCTCCAAAGCCTCCACATCCTTCTGGTTGGGTGGTGACCAGAACTGTGCTCAATATTCCAAAAGTGATTGAACTAAAGTTCTATACAGCTGCAACATGACTTGCCAACTCTATGCCCTGACTGATGAAGGCAAGTATGCCATATGCCTTCTTGATCACCTTATTCATTTGTGGTGGCGTTTTCAGGGAACTGTGGACTGTATGCTCAGATCCCTCTGTATGTTGATGCTTCTAAAGGTTCTGCCATTTACTGTATACTTTTCTCTTGCATTAGACCTTCCAAAGTGTATTTTCGCTCCACTGTGAAGAAGAACAATGACTCTAGGAATAGATATTTGGTGCATTTTAAATCGGTAACATGTTTTACAATGTCTGCATGAAAACACGCCATTTAGTGTTCAAACTGCTGTAATGAATTTCCTACTGCTCACAGTCTTGTTGATTACATTGTTCACTTGGGCTACTTTTGAGGCCCAGCAAAGGTGACAAATGAGAAGCTAGGATCCAGCAGCGAAGCATCAACTTTATTAGTAGTTTATAACAGCACAGAACATCTATTCCTAGAAATATTACTTTTATTGCAAAATGAAAAAGGTATTATAAAACAACTTGCCAGCAGCAGACTTGGAATCAACTTAAGAACATTTAAATTGAAAGTGGTTTTTGCCTTAATCAGAATTTTACGACTGAAGAGCTCACAAGAACCTACTGGCATGTACTAATGCATTTGCAACACCCACACCGGCAGACTGAAGCAATCCTGAAGTTTCTGTGTTAATGCAACCTGAATGCCTATCACTTAGGAAGGGAAATCTATCAATCTTATCTGGATTGGCCAACATGTTACCACAGAAACACAGCAACAATGTGGTTGGCTTTTAACTGCCCCTGCAATAGCGTAGAGAACCAATCAGCTCAGGGGTATTAGGAATGGACAACAAATGCTGTCTCAACAAGTGACACTAATATCCCATGAACAAAGAACAAAAGCCTTTGGGCAAGAAGGGGAGTATGGGAAAACAAGGGAGCATTGTGGGTGGTTGGGAATGAGGAGTGATGCTAAAGGGGCATCAGACTGATGTTGAGAGTTGGGCTATTGTTCTTAAGAACCATTTCAGCCTTATAACCAACCCACACCCCTCCTGCACAGCATCGTGACTCACAGAACCCAAATCCACAGATTCCAGAGATAAAACCAAAATGGCAGCAATAGGTCTCTGAGGCAGGCTTCACCTTTTGAAAGTTGCAAAAGAGCCTGACTCTTATTTGTAAATCTAAGGTGAAAACCTAAGAGTTTGAGTGTAGCTTGCAGATGTAGAAATTTCACCTCTGCTCTAAAGCTGAATTTGAATACATTCTGGAGTTCCTGTCAGACTCAGTCAGAATGTGCTGTTTCTGTCAGTAATCCTCATTACAAACGATCCCTACTGGAAACTGGTTTACAGCTGAACCATTGAAATCTTCTTTAAACAGTATTTTTGCATTATTCACTCATGGGACATGGGCAGTGCTGTCTAGCGAGTGTTTCTGGTTGCCTTTGAGAAGGTGGTGGTGAGCTGCCTTCTTGAACCACTGCCGTCCATGTGCTGTAGGTACACCCACAATGCTGTAAGGGAGGAAATTCCAGGATTTTGACCCAGCAATAGGGACAGCAATATATTTCCAAGGCAAGATAGTGAATGGCTTGGAGGGCAACTCTCAGGTGATAGTGTTCCCATGTAACTGTCACTGCCTTTATCAGCAAGTGTGTAGAGGACTGTATACCAAGGATGTTAATCCAGGTCTTCCCCAACAGGAAACCCTGGATGAGCTAGGACATACAGAACCTGCTAAAAATCAGGCGTGAAGCCTTCAGATCAGCAGAAGCATTCAAATATAAGGAATCCAAGTATGACCTTCACAGAGCCATTAAGACAACCAAGGGCCAATTCCGATCCAAACTAGAAACCCAGACAGACACCTGGCGAAAATGGCAAGGACTGAAGGACATCACAGGTTCGACAAAGAGACAGTACAAGATGGCAGACGATGATATATCCCTCCAAGATCATCTCAAAGCCTCCTATGCTCGCTTTGAGCAGATTTTTGGTGGAGAAGTAACACCTATTCAGACAAGTCCTAATGAACCTATCCCAGCAGTCACTGCATCAGAGGTCAGATCAGTTTTCCTTTATGTGAATCCAAGGACTCAACATTGAGCCCCCCAGGAGTGCGTACTCAGCCCCCGACTGTACTCACTGTATACCCATGGCTGCGTTGCCAAATACCAGACTAATGCCATTTACAAGTTTGCTGATGACACCACCATAGCTAGTTGAATATCAGAGGGCATTGAAACAGACTACAGACAGGAGGTGGAAGACCTGGAAAAATGGTGCACTGAGCACAACCTAGCTCTCAATGCCGGCAAAACCAAGGAACTCATTATTGGCTTTCAGTGGGATGTTTCTCATATCCCCTTACACATTAACAGCGCAGAGGTGGAACGAGTGGAGAGTGTCAAGCACCTGGGAGTGGTCATCCACAACAAGCTTTCTTGGACTCTTATGTGGATGCACTGGTTACAAAGGCCTAACAATGTCTCTTCTTCCTCAGGCAGCTGAGGAAATTTGGCATGACAGCAAATACCCTTGCCAACTTTTATAGGTGTTGGATCAGTGGTGCTGGAAGAGCACAGCAGTTCAGGCAGCATCCAACGAGCAGCGAAATCGATGCTTTGGGCAAAAGCCCGTCATCTTTGCCCGAAACGTCGATTTTGCTGCACTTTGAATGCTGCCTGAACTGCTGTGCTCTTCCAGCACCACTGACCAGAATCTGGTTTCCAGCATCTGCAGTCATTGTTTTTACCAACTTTTATAGGTGTGCCATTGAGAGCATTCTGAATGGATGTATCACTACCTGGTATGGCAACTGTACCATTCAAGATTGGAGACGGTTATAGAGAGTGGTGAACTTGGCCTGGACAATCACAAAGGCCAACCTCCCATCTATAGAATTCATCTACCAGGCCCACTGTCAAGGAAAGGCCGCCAACATTCTCGAAGATCCATCCCATCCTAGCAATGCTTTTCTACAACCTCTACCATCAGGGAGAAGGGACAGAAGCCTCAACATATGCACCAGCTGGTTTCGTAACAGTTGCTACCCTACTGTTGTTAGTACACTGAATGGACTCACAAACTCTTAACATTCGTCTGCACCTATGTTTTTGTTTTTGCTGGTCTTTATTTATTATTTACTTATCTATGCTACTTAACTCTGTGATCTGCCTGTTTTGCTCGCAAGACAAAGCTTTTCACTGTGCCTCGGTACACGTGACAATAAATTAAATTAAATTAAATTCAATTCAATTCAATTGATTTGCTGTCCTTGCCCTTCTAGATGGGAGTGTTGCTGGGTTTGGAAGGTGCTGTTTAAGAATCGTTGGAATATGTCTGCAGTGCATCTTAGAGATAGTATATGCTGCTGTAAGTGAGCGTTGGTGGTGGAGGGAATGGATGCTTGTGATGGTCAGGCCAAGGACACTAGCCTGAGGAACTCCTGGCTGTGGGATCATTTAGTTCAATCATTTGCTGATTATGTCATTTGCCACGCAGGCAGATCTGTTTGGTAGCTTCACCAGGTTAACCCCGCATCTTCAAATAAACCTGGTGCTGTTGCTGGCATGCCCTCATGCACTTTCCATTAACCAGGGTTGATGCCCTGGTTTGATGATAACAATTGAGTGGGGGATACGCCTGGCCCTGAGGTTGCAGATTGTGCTGGAGGACAATTCTGCTGCCATTGACAACCCACAGAATCTCATGGATCTATTTGAAGTCTATCCCATTTAACATGGTGATAGTGCCATATAATATAATGAAGGTTATTCTCAGTGTGAAGGTGGGACTTTGTCTCCACAATGACCCTTACCGATACTGGCAGATTGGTCCGGATAAAGTCAAGTATGTGCTTCCCTCCTGTTGCTCTCACCACCTGCGACAGGCCCTGTCGAGCAGTTATGTCCTTTAGGACTTGACCCGCTCAATCAGTAGGGCTGCTGCCGAATCACTTAATGGTGAACATTGAAATCCCCCATCCAGAGTACATTTTGTGCCCTTTCCATCCTCAGTGCTTCCTTCAAGTGTTGTTCAACATGGAGGAGTACTGATTCATCAGCTGAGGAAGGATGGTACATGGTAATCAGCAGAAGGTTTCCTTGCCCATGTTTAACCTGAAGCTATGGAGACTTCTTAGGGTCTGGAGTCAATATTGAGGACTCCCAGGGCAACTCCCTCCTGACTGTATACCACTGTGTCACCACCTCTACTGGGTCTGTCCTGATGGTCGGACAGGACATATCCAGAGATGGTGACGGTGGTGTCTGGGACATTGTCTGTAAGGTATGTTGCTGTGAGTATGACCATATCAGGCTGTTGCTTTACTAGTCTGTGAGATAGTTCTCCTAATTTTGACACTAGCCCCCAGCTGTTAGTAAGGAGAACTTGGCAGGGTTAACAGGACTGTTTCTGTCATTGCCTTTTCTGGTACCTAATTTGATGGTGGGTGGTCTGTTTGTTTTCATTCCTTTCTTGAAACTGTAACGATTGATACAACTAACATGCTAGGCCATTTGACAGGGCAGTTGAGAGTGAACCACATTGCTGTGGGTCTGGAGTCACATGTAGGCCAGACTGGTAAGGATCGCAAATTTCCTGTCCTTCTTTATTTATTATTCCTATGAAATTCCTGCAATGCCTTTTCTGCTAATTCTGCTGGATTGCACTTTTTTCCCATCGTGCAGAGTCATTCTTGGTTCCATGCAATAATGTGAACAGGTGGAGGGGCTGTTTTACATCTCCTTAGAATGTTATCTCCATTAAAATCCCTTGGAAATAGGAAATGGGCTGCTGGTTTACCGTCATGGTTTTACACTCCTAGGCAAAAGTAGCCCGGAGCTCTGTGCATTACTAACTTATATTTATCGTCTCTTTTATTAATTTCCCTTCTCACTCATTTTTGTGTCTTTAACAGTTTTACACCCACATTTCCCAACAACCAAACAGATAATTTTGAGGGTTATGTGCCACATCAACCATTTACTATAAAAGCTGCAATGCTGGCTGGTGTTAAAGGTTTCCTGCATTACTCACCACTTATGGGATGTTCTGTTGGGTTTTCGTCCATGATGGATGTGTGGCTTTTGAATTTGCCTGCAAACGAGAAACAGAGCAATTATATCATCCACAGCAATCTGACAGATTAAGCGATAAAAACCCTGAAGCAATCAAATCTTAATATTTTTGTGAATTTTGTGATGGTGTTCAGTAAAGCAATATAAAAATAATGCATTGCAGAAGCCGAAGACCTGGAATAATATCAGAAAGTGCTGGAGAAACAGCATCTGTGCAGATAGAGAAAAACAGGCCCTGATTGACATCGAAAGTTAGAAAGTGAGGAAAAACGTTGGGGGAAATAGCAAGAATGAGATTCTGGATGTCACAAGGATGTCCCATTCCACAACCAAGTGTGAATGGTGAGATGAGAATTTTGCTAGTGAGTAGAGAAAGACTTATTGGCATCCATTTGTATATATCAGTGCATCAGTAATACCTGATTGCACCTCATTTATATGATGATTCCCATTTTCCCAACTGCTGGACAGGTGGTGGTGTTGTATTCAACAATAATACCGCATGTGAAGGTTTCTGGTTCATTGAGTGCTCCTCCAGTCATCTATCTTAGATACCAGACGCCAACATCTCAGGACATGCTCCCCAAGCAGTGGCCACCCATACCCTCTGTACATGAACAACGGTATTGCACACATATTAGTCTCTCTGCAAGCTCATCACTCTCCAAACCATTTACAATATTGGAGTGCACCAGCAACTTTCATTGCAATACTGCTGAGGGGACACTTTGAATTCAGGGAAAGGCACCCATCTCATAGATTCGACCAGGGTGCACCTCATGGCAGTCTTAGTGGTCACTTGCTTTATGTTGAGTTTGATGCTTGTGCCATCTTTGCCTTGCCGTGCCAGGCCTTTGTGTGCTTTGCCCTCTTACTGAGTTTAAAGGCTCCCAGTACTTCTGTTTTGAGTCTCATTTTCATGCAGACACAAAGCCAGGCTTTGTCAGCAGTGATCAGTCAGGGTGGTGAACATGTTACTGTACAGCAACATGCTATGCCAATCTCACATCTGGACAACAGCCAAAACCTTCAATGTGCATCCACCAATGGCCCTGTCTCAAAGTTGCGAAGGAGTCAAGTCAAGTCTTGAGTCAAGACAAGAGAAGCAGAATTCAGTAAGAGGTTTCAGACACAGCAAGTCAAGGGGATGGGCACAGTCAGTCAGCCATTTAGGACAGTCAGGTCTAGGTGGTCCACATTGCTACAGTCTGGCGTGTGGGCCATGGTCAGTGCTGCAGGTCCAGGGCAACCAGTCCAGGGAGTCATGGTAAGTCAGTCAGAGAGCTGCACAGAGGTCTAGGTGGTCCACATTGCTACAGTCTGGCATGTGGGCCATGGTCAGTGCTGCA
Source organism: Hemiscyllium ocellatum (assembly GCF_020745735.1). Classification (NCBI taxonomy): domain Eukaryota; kingdom Metazoa; phylum Chordata; class Chondrichthyes; order Orectolobiformes; family Hemiscylliidae; genus Hemiscyllium; species Hemiscyllium ocellatum. The sequence continues at coordinate 25,455,200 of NC_083418.1, read as the reverse complement.
GGTCCAGGGCAACCAGTCCAGGGAGTCATGGTAAGTCAGTCAGGGAGTTGCACAGAGGTCGGTCAAGGCTCTGGTCACTCATCAGCTGGGGCTGTCTGTCATTGAGGGCTGGCCACTGTTAATCCTGAGGATCAGCTCACTGAAAATCATGGCAAATTATCAGGGGCCACCACTTTGATGGGGAGGTAGGGAAGGCAGTTGTGGGCAATGGAAGGCAGAATGTTGGGATACAGAGGGGGCAATAGTTGTGATGGGGAAAACAAGTTTTACTTTGGAGGAGAGGATAATGGAAATGCATTGTGTCTAGGGATTACTGTGGGAGGGTGTGTCATCGTTGATCATACCAACGTGGCTTAGAAGGAGAAAGTGCAGCATGGTGGTTTGTATCACTAACCTGAAAGTCTGGGACCCGAGGATTGATTGTTGAGAGACAAAGTTATAACTCAAAGAGGTGTGTGTGAACAGCTGGAAGCTCAATAGGGAGAGCAAGGAAGGAAATAACAGTGGTTCAGGGAGAGTGCCTTGAATACCAGGCTGAGCCTGAGACTCACTGTGCCAAGTGTGACCTGCGATGCCTTCCACACTCATGTGACCTGTAAGGATAAACCAGAAATAGAAGATGGCAGCGAGCACAGCTAGAGGTGGGCGAACTGAGTGTGTATTTTCTGTCTGCACATGTGGGCTCCGCAGCTAAGTGCCTGATTACCGCAATTCCCCATCAACTTTACAGGGTGATGCCAAATGCATCCATTATCTCACTGTGTGAGATACAAGCCCTGGACACAAATAATCTCCACAATTACACATTGATCACAGTAATTCCTCTGAGGCAGGAGTAATCACAGTTGACTTTAACAGTGGTACATGTGGGCCGTAAAGGAAAGTTATCATAGGTTGCTCAAAGGCACAGAACTGATTTCTTTGCATCTTGAACTGTAATTATTTGAACCATGATTTGATATACAATGCTGCTTCGGTAGAGTAATGTTGGGATAGAGAAACAATGAGTAAAAAGTGAGGTCTGCAGATGCTGGAGATCAGAGCTGAAAATGTGTTGCTGGTTAAAGCACAGCAGGTCAGGCAGCATCCAAGGAACAGGAAATTCGACGTTTCGGGCCAGAGCCCTTCATCAGGAATGAGGAGAGTGTGCCAGGCAGGCTAAGATAAAAGGTAGGGAGGAGGGACTTGGGGGAGGGGTGATGGAGATGTGATAGGTGGAAGGAGGTCAAGGTGAGGGTGATAGGCTGGAGTGATAGAGAAAACAATGATTCAGTAATCATGTATCATTTAAAATTGCTTACTGTATTTACCCAGAATGGTGGTTTGCTGCATTTTTCAGAGCAAGGTCCCTATGTTAGAAGTCTATGTAGAAGCTTTCTGTGTTACTCCTTATCCCACTGCTTTAGAGCACTGTGGTAAACCACCGTTTGCAAGTGATATGAATTCTGACAGGTCATATTATTAAGAAACAATCCTTGCTGATAGCCCTCACATCGGCGCAACCCAGACACAGAGAAATTGAGGAGGAGTAATTTGTCAGGAAACTCAGATACACAGCAACCTCCAGCGGTTGCTAAACAGCCTCCACATGCATTTGAAGGTCCCCTCAGGATGTACAGTAGGCTCATAGTCCATCATCTTTGATTGTATTTCCTCCGGATGTGTGAGGCATGGTGTTACTGTAGTCCAAGGATGTCCTGGGACACTGTCACAGAATGGTGTCATTTGCTGCAGTAGGACTTGCAACATGGAGGGGTGGGTGCAACACCCATACTGGTGGTGGTCAAAGTGATGGCTGCATTAAATTTTAATGCAATTGACTGCTGGAGTTTCACTGGGATCTCACAGTCCTCAATCCATGAATGTATCAAGGCAGTGACTGGTGCTATTTGTGCCAGGTTACATCATTCTATTCCATTGCCCTTGCCTCCAGCCAGGGAGGCTTTCCCCAATTTCAACATGTGATTGACTGTACATGCATCATGTTGATGGTGCTGTATCATACTGTGACGTACTTCCTCAATAGGGAAGGTTTTCATTGTACCAATGTAGAAGTTATGTGTGATCCCATTTTAGAAGTGTGTGCCAGGTAACTGGGGAGTTACCATGATCCCTGTACCTTTGAGAATTCTCCTGTTCCTACTTCAGTTCAAGGGCTGGCTGCCTGACGAGGACGGTAACTGGGACACAAAATTATCATCTGCAAATGTGGCTGATCCCTCTGTTATTCCATCCCCTGAGGCTGAGCATAGCTACAATGCAGCCCATGCTTCAACCAGGCCCATCGTGGAACAGAAGTTGGGTCTGCCGAAGGTAATGTCTAATGCTTGGATCGATTTGGGAAAACCTCCAGTACACTCTACAAAGAGTTTGTGGCGTAATTCTAGCATGCTGTTCCCTGCACAATTGGAGCAGGCAAAGAAGGGACGTGATAGATGGAGAGTGCAGTAGCAGTTTTCAGAGATGGAAGATGAGCATATTGAGCAGGAAGCACATTACATTCTGTATGTGAGATTGTTGCCGGGCCAGGCAAAATAAACCAGGCATGACTTAAGTTACATGCAGTTCCATTAGAAGAGACCTGGAAGCAGTTATTACCCATTGTTTGTAAAATCGATGTTGCTCAAAAGACAAGTAGTCCATATTTGTTCACAAAGGTAAATGCAATGTGTGACTGTTTGTGTTTTTCTTTGTTTTTGTTGCTGTTGAATAAAGATGAATGTTTTCAATCATTTGAAGGTTTTCCAGTACATTACAGTCGGACAATGAACGAGGAGAAAGGTGTAAGACCACACTGGGGATAAAGGTCTCACTCTCTTAAAAACATCTCAGACGTGATGATGCTAGGGACAAGATAAAAAGCTGTTAGTTTGCTTCTTAAACAGGAAGAGATTTATGAATGTTCACTTGTGTTTGCAATGAAGGGCCAGCTGAGCCACCTATGTGACCTGAGAAATGTTTGGATTTTGGTGTCCCGTGTATGATGAAGGATAGATCTCAATTGGAAGCACTTGGCTGAATGACTGGTTAGGCTTTAAAAATGACCCAGGCCAGGAATCCCAGGACATTCTGGAGGTGGGGAGTATGTCTGCCAGTGGTGAGACAGAGATATGACGAGCAGGCTATCACTGGGGCTTGACACATGGGTAATGTGGCAGGCTTTGGAAAATAGCGTGAACAAACTGACTAGGTATCATGGAAAGAAACACTGACAAATCGTGACAAGTTTCTGGTAAAGGTCATCCAAGAGTTAACATCTTAAGCGCAATATGGCTCTTCTTTGGTTAACTTTGTTTGTCATCCTCCAGAGATGCTGCCAGACCCGTTGAGCTTCTGAGGCCTTTTCTGATATTTTCATCCCCCCACCCCCCCCGTTAAATAACACTGCTGTCCTAGAGGAGCCACCTTTCCCACAATGCTGTGCAGGGCCATGCAGAAATGGCAGCCAATGCTGATGATTGTAAGCCAAGATGTAAAAGAGAAATCTGCTTTTCCCTTTCCTCTTCCTCAGGCCATAGCTCACAATAATTGGTTAAAACAGTGCTCATAATGGAACATTGCCTGAGACCCTTTTATATTAAAATCACATTGTCAAGGCAACCCACTGGTCTCCTGGGAGAGAGAACCAAATTTTCATTAATATTTTATGAACTGGTGGTAGTAACAGGTTCATGTTCAGCCGTGAGGTGAATGAATAAGAGGAATTTTGAGTTTGCTTCTTGAGAGAATTTGAGAATGGAGGCAGCTCCTATTCATGTATTCCCTGGTAGTGGTAAAATGAGGTTACATTCTCGTTTCACTGATCTGGCTTCTCAGATCAGTTAAACACATTAGTCATTGGAGGTCCCATTTTCTCCCTCATTGAACTGTCAGAGTTTACACATGCACTCTACTATGAATCTATGCATTTACAGATACTTCGCCTTACTCATTGTCCTCAATCCTGATAACTGAAGTGCACTGGGTAGCCTTTAGCAGGATTCCTGCCACGTTAAAGCAGCCAGTTAGGGCAATTAATAAGATTTTTATGGCTCTCCAGCAGGGACACAGCCATAATGAACAAGGATGTCCTTTGAAAAGGCACTGCGAACCTCAAAAATGTCACATTTGTGTCGAACTTGACAAGACCCAATCAAGGTAAATTTTGGGTCTTATTTGGAGGGGGAAGGAAGAGAGAGAGAGAACGAGAGAGAGTGAGAGATTTATCACCTTCTGTCAGGCAGTCCCAAAGAGAATTCATGACAGAGGTGCACCTGGCGTGTGGAGCGCAGTCTATCCATTCGCATCAATGTTTGATAGATGGGATTTAGACAACAAGAACAGAGGTGAGGGAAATCTGGTTTGAAGCACAGAAGTGTTATACAGACAGGGTTGCCAACTCTAATTGGAGTCTTTTACTTGAGGTTTGACGTGATTTTTCACATTGCTATATGAAACTTGATCACGTGACAGTTGAATATACGCAGTGGCTTCTACAACTTTACATGACTTTGTCAAGTAAACCTTGGGTCCCCTCCAGTTAACATTTTTGCTTGTGGTTTTGCATCAGTTGCTGCTCTGTAACTATTCCAACAATCAGGAGACCACCCACAAACAGACAAAAAAAACACAAAGTTTGCAGGGCAACTTATCAACTAGAATTGGAATGAACTTTGATCTCATTAATAACTGTACAGTAATGTACAGAAAAATATATGATGATGTTGTATTATGATATCAGTGCCACAGTATTATGTTAAGAGAATTGGGAGGGAGTGGAACATTTAATTAGGAGCAGAAATACGCTTTTCAGCCTTTTGAGCTTGTGCCACCACTCAGCAAGATCTGTTTGTGATTCTTTTGAATTCTACATTCCTATCTAGCCCTCCTAACCCTTCAACACCTTGCCTAACAAAGATCTATCCGACATCTTTAAAAATACCCAATGAGCACGCTGAGAGAAAAGGATTGTCAGAGTCGGTGTCTCAGTGTTAATGGCTAAGAACGATTAAGTTACAGCCATTCCCAATGAACTTAAAGAGACCTGAAGGATCATTACTCGGGGTAGAAGGACAACTTATGGCAGAGCTTAGGTGACACAACAGGAAAATCATGGAATCTGCCTGCTGTTCCGAGTTAAGAATATTCTCCGTTAAGCAGGAAGGCATGCTGAAAGCTTACACTATTTCACAAGATGGATGAAAGTGTAGCTTAAGGAAGTGAATGTAGAGGGGAGTTCCAAACATTGTTCTAAGCTTTGGAACAATTGAAGACAGGGAACTACATTACCATAAGATTACTATAAAACCAGTCTACCTATACAGCCAAAGAAAAGAGCCATGGATAATATTTAAGATGCAGATTCTTTTTTAGATTTTCTACAGTGTGGAAACAGGCTCTTTGGCCCAACCAGTCCACACCGACCCTCTGAAGAGTAACCCACCCAGACCCATTTCCCTCTGACTAACACTATGGGCAATTTAACATGGCCAATTCACCTGACATGCATATCTTTGGACTGTGGGAGGAAACCTGAGCACCCGGAGAAAACCCATGCAGACACGAGAAGAATGTGCAAACTCCACACAGACAGTCACCTGAGGCTGAAATCGAACCTGGGACCCTGGCGCTGTGAGGCAGCAGTGCTAACCACTGTGCCACCATGTGTAATAGAATATATGTTCAGACATGATGGTATTTGGATATGGTTACAGTACCAAAATCAAATGGTTCAATAAAAATCTGTGTGGATCTGGTGAAGTTAAATGAAACCATAGGTATGGCTTGCAATGGAGTTATTCAAATTCAAATGCAAGATCTTCATTATCATCATAGGCCATTACTCAAGTTGGACTAAGGTAAACCATCTACACAAAAGCAAAGCAGAGGCTGTGATAGAATCCCTCGAGAATCTACTCAATTCTGGACAGTGTAATCTAATCCAAAGGTCCACAGTTTGCAAATGAACAGTTTAAGAGACTTGCAGATGAATACAACTTTATTCCCGTTAAAAATTGATTCCATGGTCCTTGAATGAATGCAGAAGGTTGAATTGGGATTTGTACAAACAAGGCATTACTGAAGAACATGATTGTGTAGACAAAAATAGAAAGGACCAGTTCAAACAGTCCAGAGATAATGTCTATATTCATAAAATAGAATAGAATCCCTACAATGTGGAAACAGGCAATTTGGCCCAACAAGTCCTCACTGACCCTCTGAACAGTAACCCACCCAGACCTATACCCTTACATTTCCCCTTGAGTAATGCACCTAATGGGCAATTTAGCATAGCCAATTCACCTAATCTGCACATTTTTGGTCTGTGGGAGGAAACCAGAGCACCCGGAGGAAACCCAGACAGATAGAGGGAGAATGTGCAAACTCTACACAGACAGTCGCCCGAGGCTGGAATTTAACCGGGGTCCCTGGCACTGTGAGGCAGCAGTACTAACCACTGTGCTGCCATGCCATGTCCAAGCTGTAAATAAAGAATTTGTGCACAAAGTTCCATTGACTTCAGCAACAGTACTTTGAGAGATGAGTTAGACTCCAAACACAGAGCAAAACAGTAACTGTTATTAACAAATGTTAAGTAAAAATGTATTAGTCTAAGGTTAAGTTCCCTCATGATCAGTAGTAACACAGGGGCTTGAACAACTTGGTAGATGACAAGAAATCTGGGAAAACCATATAAGAAGTCCAGTGAGGCCTTACTCAACATTGGGAACATTTTCCAACAGAGTTCCAAGTGAGAGTCTGGCTGGGGAGTAATGAGACACCTATTCATGGGAATCATTGCTCATTTTCAGCCTCATTCTTGTCCAGCTTCCTATCCTACCCTCTGTGAGGAAGCTGGACATTGAGAATTCAGAAAGTCAGAGTGGGTAACCCAAGCCAACTACTGGATCTCCATCTCCAGCATCACAGAGCACATTTCACAGGCAGCAAGAGCCTAGGTTAGATTAGACCAGATTCCTTACTGTATGAAAACAGGCTCTTCGGGCAAACAAGTCCACACTGACCCTCCGAAAAGTAATCCACCCAGACCCATTCCCCTATCCTATATTTACCACTGACTAACACTATGGGCAATTTAGCATGGCCAATTGACCTGACCTGTACATCTTTGGATAGTGGGAGGAAACCGGAGCACCTGGAGGAAACCCACGCAGACACGGGGAGAATGTGCAAACTCCACATAGACAGTTGCCCAAGGTGGGAATTGAACCTAAGTCCTTGGCACTGTGAGGCAGCAGTGCCACCCACTGAGCTACTGTGACACTTTCCCCACTTCCCTGGACCTTGGCATCAGACAATTTCCTGCCTCTCTGCATCATCATGGCTCATCTCTGACCCACGTGAAACATGATACCACATGGCCATGCTTCATCTCGGGGATTATTGGCAGCTATCGCAATGCTGCTGCATTCATGAAGAGGACTAGTCTGCATTTCAGGGATATTTGTCTGCTCTTTTAGCACTTGCTCCCCTTAAACCTGTCTGAACATTCACAGCATTCCTGCCTTGTCTTTTTGCATCTTGCCCTTTTAGCCAGAGCTGCCAGTTCTGCATTACCTCTATCTTGCCTTACCATTTAGTGCAAATACAAAGGTTATCTCTGTTGTCAGCAGTCTATCAAGAGACCTCTTGGTCAGGGGGTCCCATAGCGGTAAGTCAAGGACAGCCTGTGATATCAGTCCAGGGGCTTGAACACCATCAATCAGCTACATGGGGAAGTCAGAAACGAGATGCTGTCCACATAACGGCTGAGGAGCTGAGTGTCAGGCAGCCCACTGCCTCTCTAGGCCTTTCCCTGCATTGTTGTGTGCTGTATTCTACTGTAAAAAGAGAGTGGCAGGTAGTAAGGGAGTTGTTAACAGTTGTTAGTGTTGATATAGGGGGAAAGGGCTGAGGTGGCCTGAGCGGGTGAGCAGAGGGCATGTAGTGAGGGAGTTTTGGGGGCAGGGCAGAGTGAAAGTGAGTGAGTGAGGATGTTGCTTGTAAGCGTGATAGGGGTAGAGCACAATTCTTGGTGGGCAAAGGGTATAGGTGCAAAAGTAGAGTGTAATCCTGGATATCCAGGCAGTGGGGAGTTCTTTTGGCTTTATTGAGTGGAAGAATCAAAACATTGAACTTGAGGGTATCAATAGTGGTGTACTAAGTAATTAATACGGTGTGTTTGGAAAGACAAATGAGAAAATTCATTAGGCTCTGCAGAGAGAAACTCTCCATGGAACTTGACAAAATTGACAGCCAAAAAAACACAAGTTTCAGCCCAGTGTCCCTCCCTAAGAATCTATACGTCTCTGATAGCTATAGATATAATGCCACAAAACATGGATGTGACTAGTAGTGATAGTACAACCTGCGCATGAAACCGTGACTAGAATGTAATGAGGCTCCCTGCTCAATGCCATTTTTAACAGCCCAAGTTTCTCTCCCTGGATTCTGTTTTGACTCGGGATCAGTGTGGTGATAAAATCTGAATGGAGAACCTCAGCCATTCGTTGAACTTTACAGAGTAAAACCCAATGGCATAGACCAACCCAAACCAAGAGAGATTTCACCCAGGCAGTGGGCTGGGTGTTTGGGCCACCTTTCAGAGGACATCCCAACGGAGCCTTAGTGGTGTTGCTCCTAGCTTTGCAGGAAATGTTGGTATCAATGACCACCTTCAACCCATTTCTCTTCATCTTCTATTTGAGCTCAATCTCCTGGGGCATTTTCTCTGCAATTTCATTCTCTCCCACCAATTAAGAACCCATTCTAATCTCCTGGGCCTTGCTCCCTGAACTTCCATTAAGAATGAACCATATTTATTAAAAGCTTTATTTTGGACAAATACAGCAACACCATTGCATTCCTTGCTTTTATCCAGGTAGAGTGGGTGAATAGACATGGAAGGGCCATATCTTGAGACGGGGCCTTAGTGGTCATGGGAAAGGGGGATACCATGATGTGCCATGGAGATTATTTGGAGAGACCATACCTTGACATGGAGAGCAAGTAGAGGATCTTTTGAACCCAACCTTCACCAGGATCCCTCATGCAAATAATGGTTCACTATACTTCTGAAATGCCTTGCACTGGTAGATCTTGTCAACTCTATGATAATTGCAGGGGAATAGTCCATACCCATCTCCGCAATAAAGCCAGTCACGGTGGGAATGCTAGGTGCAGATCTGTGACCTAAACCAACTATCCCTTTTTAAAAAAAGGCACAGCCAAAAATCAGAAGATCTGGGAATAGTGCGGGGATTCCTATATTTGGGTCCCAGCTGCTATTTATGATGAGCTCCCAAGTGGAGCTGACATGGCAATAGTCTGACCTTGGCTGCAGTAGCTCAGCAATGTTCTACCTACCTTATAGTGGCCCACTGATCCAAATGCCTTCCCAGTGCCTCTGGAGACATAAAACCCTGCTCCTTGGTTCAGGTGTCAGGCAGCAATCGCAGGCCAATCACATCCAGGCATATCTGCTGTCGAAAAATCAAAGCATCATTATTATTGTGGCATGCAGTTGTTTTTCACACCCTGGTTAAACCACAGGAGACCCTTCCATTTTGAGATGCAACAAATGCTTTGGAGAAAACAGGATGCAAACAGTTCAGCACAGGTGGCACGATGGCTCAGTGGTTAGCACTGCTGCCTCACAGCATCAGGGACCTGGGTTCAATTCCCGTCTCGGGCAACTGTCTGTGTGGAGTTTGCACATTCTCCCTGTGTCTGCGTGGATTTCCTCCGGGTGCTCCGATTTCCTCCCACTGTCCAAAGGTTAGGTGAATTGGTCAAGCTAAATTGCCCGTAGTGTTAGGTGTGTTAGTCAAGGGTAAATGTAGAGGAATGGGTAGGTTGCTTTTCGGAGGGTTGGTGTGGACTTGTTGGGCCGAAGGGCCCGTTTCCACACTGTAGGGAATCTAATCTGATCATAAGCCTTCGAGAGGGATGGGAGTGGACAAGCACAGCTCTAGAGAGGAGCTAAATTTCAGCACCTAGTCAGTGCTAACTAGCCTCTGCAAAATTTAAATGTTGGGGACAGATGTGAAACGGAGTGCTAAGCTGTTCAGGAGGGGAAGGTTTTTGTTGCAGCACTGTGTGTGTGTTGGCCTATTACACTCTGGGAAAGGTCAACAGCTCAAAATGGGTATTATTCTACTAGTTTCTGCATGACAATCAATTACTTTGGGATAGACTGCATTTCTGAAAGTGGACTGTGATTATTTTTTTCTGCCACATCTCTACTTCCACCCCAAGCGATGCTCTTGGTAGTAACTCACAGGTGTCCCTGGCAATGAGGGTTAAGGGCTAGATGAGGCAAACCACGCCCTTGCCCGTAATATACTCCCCTCATGATGGGTTATCCAAAGTTTGGAAGCATCCAAAGTTCCCCTCATCTCCCATGATAATCTCCCAGAAAGCAGCTGCTGTGCATTCACAATTTCTCAAGGAAGATTCCGAAATCCATAAGAATGAGAGCGTGACTCCTGGACCCCAGTAGATTCAGTGCAGAGCATAGAAAATGAAGTCCTGGCAATCTGAAGAAATTATGGCAGAAATCTATGACCAACAGTCTCACAATGGGCTAAACTTGATCAATTCCTATCTGGGCTCATACAGTAATATGCAAAAGAGAATGAGAATTCTGCTTAATCCCACTCTTTAAGCTACAAGTTGTCTTAAACACGGAGATGCCTGGAGTTCAGACCTCTATCATTACTGCATTGATTCCTAGACTTTACAGACAATTCCATTCCTGCTAATGTAGATCAGTAAATATGGGTGATGAGTGAGCAGGAATTTGGACTGAATTTATACATGAGTGCTGTCCAATAATCCCAGCATTCAAGTTAGGGATGAGTCTGTCAGCATTAGCACATGGTTTGCAGCGGTTCAAGAAGGCAGCTCACCACCACCTTCTCAAGGCCAAGAAGGGACGAGTCATAAATGCTGGCCAGCCAAGTGGGATCCATGTCCGTGAGTGAATAGAAAGAAACCAAACTCTTAATTGGGTTGAGTCAGGACTTGTGTCCCCATCTGAGAGGAAGTGCTACCTTCAAGAGATGCTGACCAATCAAGTAGCCAATGTCTCCCCTGTGCTAGCAGTGTCATAGGGTGAAGTGGCTACAGCTGGTACCACAGTAAGCCTCTGAAGAAAAGAAGTGAGGAATCTGAAACAAGGAGGACCTGGGTTTCTATGGACTAGGGTAGTGTTGTGGATGGCGCTGCTGGAGAAGGGAGATGGGGAGCCTCTGATCAACCTGAGGGCAGGCCTCCCTCAACACATGTCTTTTCTTGACATATTAAAGACATGATAACAGTGAGAGGAGGCCTTTACATGGCTAGTAATTTGTCACTTAAGAACTGAATTGCCCCAAAGTCAAATGGCTGTGTCAGGCTTCCCTTGCTGTGGACAATATTGTTGCAGGGGCGACATGGGATGGTACATGACCCCACTGCCATGGGCCCAATTTTTACACACCTGTCCTCCAACTCTCCCACTCTCTGGGAGATGGGAGCATAATAGGTGTGGAATGGGACACCAAAGGCAGAATTTTGGACAAACTGAAATTTACAAAAGGCAGAGGCAGGGTGACCACAGCTGACAGCAAGAGAATTGTCAGGCAGAATTTTTAAGCAAACCATAGCCACCCTTAACAGCAGGAATTGGGATAGGTGTGGGGAAGCAGAACTGGATCTGGAACCCATTGTAAAAGCTCTCGCAGTGTGGCATTGGCATCTCACCTTCTAGGTTTTGCATCAATCGCAGAGTCCAGACATGATCAGATCTGCATTAGTGATTGGGTCGATTTGTCTTTCGAGTTGCTCTACCAGGGGTCTGTTTGGATGTGTTCTACATAGCTCCCAAAGGTTTCAGGAGACAAAGTGGGACAACTGGTCCCTGGTCTTCTGGAGATTCTATGGGAGCTGGGATGTGTTAATCCCTGCAGAGGGAAGGACAAAGCCAGCCCCACCAACTGTACAGGCAAGGGCTGTTGCAGTCAGCAGCCAGAGTGTCATCCCTTGAACCTGGATTCAGTGCCATAAGAGGTTCAATGACTTCTCAGGACTGTGGCAAAGATGAATATCATCTGCCTTATTGGAACCAACTCCCATGCTTGGACTACCCCAGCATTCTTCAGTACAGCACACCACAGACCAGCACTCCTTGCAGACCCATTATTTTCTCTCTCTTGAAACTCAACATCAGAACAACCAATGGTCACATTGATGACATTCTCATATCCTTCCTTTATGATGACCCTCTGCAAAGTTGTTGCTACATCCTTCCCAATGTGATTCTCATACTCATCATTCTCTAATTTCTCTCCATGTGGCACAGCACATTACTATAGAGAGAGAGAGAAAGAAAGAGAGAGAGAAAAAAAAGAGAGAAAAAAGAGAATAAAAGAGGGAGAGAGAGAGATAAGGTACAGAGGACGTAGCCTTGGAGATCAGGAAGAATGTGAGTGAGATGGAAGGATTTTCAAATCTGGGAATGATTCCTCTTGGGGATTGTGAGTAGGGGTTGGGGTCAGTAGGGGGACAGCAGTGGTTGGGCCTTGAGGTGCAACAAGGTTTTGCACACTCAAATTATCGGAGTCGTGTCTGGCTGAGCTCGCCATGGGATTGTCTGGTAGCTCAGTACCATTCTTCTTGCAATCCTCTTGCTCCACTTGCAATATGGTGGCCTTGTCTGGCTGTGTGTGCCCTATGAATCAATATTTGGAATTAAGGTGGATAAGGGGAAAAAGTGGGCACAGGGTGCCACTTTCGCTCAAGGATTTATTGCAACGGGGTCAGGTGAATATTGTTACTTAGGGCCTTGCTTATTCTTGACTTCTCTCCTGCCGTCTACTGTTACCAGTAAGGTTTATTCCCTATCACTTTGCAAATTAGTCCTGAAATAGGAGAAAGCTCTGTTTCTGAAATGAAGGACGTAAATTTGGATTTTCAGTCCAGTCTGACTGAATGTGTACAATTCAAGGTTTGCTGTTCCCCCTAACTCTTTTCCTGTTATATTCCATCATGGATTGTGGGTATTGCTGACTAGGACAGTATTTATTGGCTGGGTTAGTAGCATAGGAGCCAATGTTGGCAGCAGATAGAAAGATGACATAAATGTAGGACCCCTTGTGCCAACTGTCATTTCAGAAGGAGCTAGAAAAATTCCAAAGAGCAAGAAAAATTGAGGTAAATGCATATAATGTATACCAGATATGGATAAATGTTTAATGAGACCAACAGCTTCATAACAACTAAACCCATATGTGATGCTACAGATCTTTCTCCATCCAATTCAACCCTCAGGCCTGAACAACCCTTTTGTGACCAATGTCTAAAGCTAACACGACGCTGATAAAATTAACGAATAGGAAGATAGCTCAGCTGCTTCAATTCGGGTGAAAGTGAGGACTGCAGATACTGGAGATTAGAGTCAAGATTACTGTGGTGCTGGAAAAGCACAACAAATCAGGCAGCATCCGAGAAGCAGGAAACATCTCCTGCCCAAAACGTCTATTTTACTGTGCTTTCCCAGCACCACTCTACTCTTGACTGCTTCAATTTAAGGTTTATTTGTAAGGCAAGTGGAAATAAACTACTTTAGCAATGTAGAATAGAATAGTAATTTATTGTCACACGTGGTTTTACAAAAAATCCAGTGGATAGTACATTATGGATTCTCCCCATGTCTACGTGGGTTCCCTCCGGGTGCTCCGGTTTCCTCCCACAGTCCAAAGAAGTGCAGGCTAGGTGGATTGGCTATGCTAAATTGAACATAGTGTTCAGTTAGGTGGATTGATGTGGAAACTGCAGGCCCGTGTGGATAAGGTAGGGGAGTGGTCATGGATGGGTTGCTCTTCAGAGGGACAGAATGGACTCGATAGGCTGAATGGTCTGCTTCCACATTGTAGGGCTTCTATGAAGTGGTGGAAAAAGAAGCAGGATGTGGCAGGCCTGCTGATCAGAAGCAGACAGACTCAGGAGCTGAATACTTCCTACCTACCCTGCTGCCACCAACTTAAATGTGTAAGTTTGAACACTAGTACTACCTGATGCATTTTTAAAACCCTTTAAATTACAGAGACATTCAATCACCCTGTGTAAAAGATAGGAAGATAGGCAAAATTAATTTTGTTTCAGTGAAAGGATTTCTTCAGCACCAAAGTATCAAAATCTACAATGAGTCACTCTTAAAATGTTGTTGTCTCATCCTAATTAGTGGCAAAGAAAATTGTCAAAGCAGAAAGAAAAATCACGTACAGTTGCTGAGCTGTTGATAGTATATCAGTAGCACTAAGTGAAATATTTGTAAAGCAGAAATACTCATGTCAAATGACATTCAGTTAATGCCAAATTAATTAATGTCAAACATCATTTAATGTCAAATTAATTAATGTCAAAGACATATTTCGCAGTGGGATGTTCAACTGTGTAGCAAGCACTTGGTTGAATACACAAACATTTCTAAAATGTCCCATCCCCTGCCTGTTTAGTATGTTTAGAACGAGGAAATACAAGATGTTTTGTTTTGCAAAGAGCTCAAGACAACAGAAAACCAATGACATCTTTGAACTGTTTGCATTGATTTTTAAGGCCGAGGTAGATAAACTCTTATAGGAGAAAGTGAGGACTGCAGATGCTGGAGATCAGAGCTGAAAAATGTGTTGCTGGAAAAGCGCAGCAGGTCAGGCAGCATCCAAGGAGCAGGAGAATTGACATTTCGGGCATGAGCCCTTCTTCAGGAATTCAGGTAGATAAACCCTTAACCAACAAGGGAGTCAGAGGTTATTGGCGCAGGCAGGAATCTGGAGCTGAGTATCCATCAGCCACAATATGTGAAGGAGCACAGCAGGCTTGAGGGCCTGAATTGTCTACTCCTGCACCTGATTATTCTGTTCATACAGAAATGAAATCAGCCGTCCAAGTTGCATTGAGTGCAGCAATGACCAGAAAGGATTCTGGCGTTGTGAAAGACCTAAAAAGCCTTTGCATACGCACTATATTAATACCTTGCTTACAAGGGGCTTGAAGTGATAGATATTGAGCCAGATCTTCTCAACATCGCTGTTGTTGAACTTGTTAATTTGATGAAGTGTGAGAGGAATAGCTCAGTTGACTTCTGAGTCAGACCAATGTGTATTTAAGGCCAATGCTGGGATTTCCATACAAGCATCAAGGCTGACACCCTAATGCTTTAGTGGGGGTAACACCTGTGCTGCTAAAGATGCCAATTTTTCAGATAATGTGTTAAACAAAGACCTCATCTGACCCCTCAAAAGAATTCCATGATACGTGTTCAAAGAAAACTGGAGAGGTGCCATGGTAACTGTCCTATACATATCTTCCAATCAACATCAGAAAAAGATTTGCTCATTTTCACATTGCTGTTAGTGGGAGCTTCCTGTGGACAGATTGATAGATGTGCTTCCTGTATTCAGCGTATGGAGTTAGTTAGTTTGGATGGCTGGTGTGCGATGCAGAGTGATGACAGCAGCATGGGTTCAATTCCATGGACTCTTTCTCTCAACCTCTACCCTCACCCAAGGTGTAGAGTCTTTCACATTAAACCATCACCAGCTGGTTCTCTTTAATAAGAGAGCAAGCCATGGGTCCACTAGGACTAGGGTGACTTTTCCATTTCCAAAATATTTCATTGACTGTAAAATACCTTGAGATGTCTGGTGGTCATGAAAGGCGCTATGTAAGTGTGAGTCTTTATTTTCTTCAGATGTAGAGCAACAAATTACATGAGCTGAAATTCTGTTCTTGAGGAAATGCCATTTCCCAACATTATGATGCAGGAGCCGATTACTGCAGATGCTGACATCTGTACTGAAAACCAAAAAAATGCTAGAAATCACAGTGGGTCAGGCAGCATCTGTGGAGACAGAGCAAGCTAGCGTTTCGAGTTCAGGTGACTCTGCATCAGAGCCAATGTCATGACCTTGTATGCTGACTTGCAGTGCCTGCCTACACTACCTTCATGATGGGGTAGTGAGGAAAGGCTGGAGTCAGGGTCATCATCTACTGAAGCAGACCTTTAGACAGTAACAAAGGAAGGCAGAGCCCAAGGTGGGCATGTTAGAAGCCCTGCCTCCATTCAGCCCATCTTTATTCATTGGGGCATCAGTCCCATTCTGTAATGAGTGTGAGGCAGCAAACCTTCATCCCTTCATTTCTCAACCCCATGCATCTTCGCTTCTCCTTGTTCTTATCTCCCTTCAGTTCATGGCCTAAGATCATGCCATACTCCTCATTGATCTATGCTCCCTCTATATCTCCCATGGTCACTCACCATCTTCTGAACTCGAAATGCTAATTTACAAGTATCCATTTTGTACAGAATTCATAACACCTATGATAACATGGGGAAATCTTTGAGATGTTAAAAAAAATGGCCAAATTAAACAAACCTCCATTCAGAAGGGCCACTCCAAATCTATAATTCTAGCGTGGTTGTAAAATTGTCAAACTCACAATTCCCTTGAAGGCTGGTTTAATCATCACCTGCTGAGCTGAATTTGTCAGGGGTGTTTAGAACTCAGCAAAGCATTCATAATGGGAGTCCACTGTAAAACTCTGTCAACATAACCTCCAAAGCTGAATATACTAAAGCCTTTGGAGTCACTGAAAAATCACAACCTTCTATTCCAGCTTTGAAGAAGTGAAACAATTAAGACTCAGCTAATCAGATATCTGAGCTGACATTCAATGAAAATATTAAACCACAGGGTTCAACTGACACAGTCAAACTAAATATCAACGTAGAACATAACTTTATTCACTCAATAATTTACTCTCAACAGCTGAAGACTCTTCCACTTACAATGGAATAGTAATATAATAGTCACTTATCTTTTAAGAATAGAATCTTCTAAGCAATTACTGCATTCAAATAACTTAACCAACAAGCATTTTATTATGATGTGCAAAGTTAGCAATGCTTGAAGTTAGAATTTACCTGTCAGAAGGCTCCCAAAGTACAGAAAAGGAATTCCCTATAGCTCACAACACCTCTAAGCTTTTGTGAACCTCAATCCCTTCAGACTTCATCAACACTCCAGGATTGGCTACTCCAACAAAGTCAGGACCAATGAATGCGGGCTTTCCATCTGCGCTGCTTAAAGTAGGTGTGATGGGAAATGGGGATGGGAATCCCAGAATCAGGTCCTGCCCACCATCTCCCTGTCACTGTGGATAAACATCCGGACACCACCACCACTTCCCCTCCACCCCCTACCCCGTGCTGAAGTAGATTCGGAGCACAATCCATACTCTTGCAAACTGGACTAGGATGACTTTCTTGGGGCAATATCCTTATTCATGTATTTGAACTCATACATGCGTTTTTAGCAGATAATAGACCTGAACAAGCCAGTGAATGTTGATGTGTGGGTGGCTAAACTGGGTTACCTTGCAGCCACAGTCAGTGAAATGCATTAGCTGAATAAAACCACGCAAGGTAAGAGAGCTCACATTATTGCTCAGTGCAAAAGAATCAAAAGAAACTGGAAAGTTCTTGTTTCTGTTTCAAAATCCTGTAAATCCCTTCCTAACAATGCTCCGGTGTATCTACATTAAATGGATTGCTGCGGTTCAAGAAGCTCAACACCATCTTCTCAAGGACAACAGGAAATGAGAAATAAATGCTGCCCCAGCCTACATTCCATAAATAAATAATATTAATAATAAATTCCTTCAATCAAGGAGAATACATTGATTTTGATGTAATTAAACTACAGGTGCCAATGCATCTTTCAGATTTACATAACAAATAGATTATTATTTTCCAGGATTTATGACATCTGCCTCACCCCTGTTAGCTGCAAAACCCTTTAGTGGGAATATTGAAGCTAAACTAACAGACTCTATTTCACCACAATGATTAGAAGCCCCCAATAATATTTCATTAGGTGGCTCCCTCATAACTAAGTTTGGTGGATTGGCCATGGCTGCGAACATTTGCATGTTGTGTTCCTTCCAGAATATCTACAATATCTTGACGTTTACTGAGCACTTTTGCCGAAGGGAAATAGATGAAGCATACAACTTCACCAGGAGGACTGGCATCCCCAGCGTGAATTATTCCTTTACCTGCAAAGAGATTACTCTTTGTCCAACGTATTAATACAGTGAAATACCAGAACGGAGACCTTGGTGTACAGATTCATAGTTCCTTGAAAGTGGATTTGCAGCCAGACAGGATAGTGAAGGCAACATTTGGTATGCTTGCCTTTATTAGTCAGTGCATTGAGTATAGGAGTTGGAACGTCATGTTGTTGATTTACAGGACATTGGTTAGGCCAATTTGCAGTTCAAAGAAGGTATCTCACTTCTATCTTCCGAAAAGCAATGAAAAGGAGTATTAAGGCTCTGCAGTACAGTGATAGTATCGCTAACTCTGAAGTACAAGGCCCACGTTCGAGCCCTACTTGACCCTGGATGTGTGTCATAACACTTCCAAAAATAACTAGAAAGCATGTGAATGAACTCCTTCAAATAACCATAAAGCTCTTCAGTATTGATGTTAAACTGAACTACTCTGGAAGCCTGTGCTAGATCTGGCTTCTTAATTTCACTAGGGATTATACATCTTGGTTCAGTTTCTCCAACAAAACCACACTTAATTATGCAGTTTCCAGGTCAATGAGCATTCCCAGAGCATTCCACCCCAACTACAAGCTCCCTGCCCGTGGTACTGCAACCTACAACATCAAT
This sequence comes from Hemiscyllium ocellatum, assembly GCF_020745735.1. NCBI lineage: Eukaryota > Metazoa > Chordata > Chondrichthyes > Orectolobiformes > Hemiscylliidae > Hemiscyllium > Hemiscyllium ocellatum. The sequence continues at coordinate 25,436,498 of NC_083418.1, read as the reverse complement.
AACTTGCAGAACGGAAGTGTCACTGACAAATTAACTTCAATAGATATGAGTGAGTTTGCATAGTTTTATAGGAACAACACGGACGCCACAAATCACTTGGAAAATATACGTCAAAATGCAGTAGAGGAGGACAGGGATTTGGTGCGCAAACAAACAAATCACTGAAAATGGTTATTAGTGAGGCCATTAAGCATGTAAACAAAACCCTTTAGTTCTTTTCAAAAATAATGAAATGGAAGAAAAGAATTAAAGCTAAGTTAAACTTGTGTACGACCTTGGTGAGACCACACATCCGATCACTTGTGGTCGCCACATTCTTAAAGGGACATGGAGACACTAAGATGACGCAAAATGTTATACCAGCATGGTACTAAGTGGAGGTGCAACACTTATTAGGAAAGTTTGAATAGTGCTGGGGCTCACTATCTCTGGAAAATAGAAGACTAAGACCTGATTGAGACACAAAATTAAGAAAATATAGGAGAGGTGTGGAGAACCTTTTCCCACTCGCGAGTGAACACAGAGCAGGGCTAGAAATGTGCAGATAGTTACTGATAAAACAACTATCAATAGTTTCTAGCTTTTTTTAGTTTCTCTAAAAACTAGAAAATTCATTATTTTCTTTTACCTCAGGAACAATTAGGATGCAGAAATATCACAAGAGGTAGTTGAGATATTCTTGGACTCATTGTATTGCTAAAGAATATTCATGAACTCTACAGAAGTAAAGAAAACATTAACTTTATTTGAAACCTATATCTTGGTGCAGCTTCAATTTGCAATGAGGCTGCAAGAGAATGAAAATTCGCATGACTCTGTATCTCCTTTTTGCAAAGATAATGTCTCATTAGCATAGCACATAGTCTGATTTAACCACTTTTACTGCAATTAATAGATAGAGAGTTAGAGATAAAGAGACACATCCAAAGTCTATGAGTAAATGAGGAACAAGTGAATAAAAAGATACGTTGGTGAATTTAAATTGGAAAAGATTGGTGGAGGTTTGTATCAAATATAAATACTACCAGGTTGGGTTGAAAGTTTCTGTGCCTGAAAGCACTTTGTGACTTGGTATATTGATGTTTATTAGTCAGTTAGACCCTTTTCTGTGACCTTCTTTTTATCCTTCTGCATTTTGTTGTACTCCTCCTCTGATTTAACACCACCTCCAACTTATCATTTGTTCATCGAGCTACAGTGCAGGTTTGACACAACTCACTTTGCTAATATGCTTTTGACAGTGTTTTGTAACCTCATGTTAAATGAACACATGAATTAAACAATGCTAATTGGAACACGTATACTTACAAAGTGATCATTTTAGTTATTTACACTTTGCTGGGGCTTTTGTCGCATAGTAGCATGTCCCTACCTCTGAGTCAGAAGTCTGGGTTCAGGTCCCACCCTACTCTAGAGGTGTGTTATAACATCTCTGACAGGTTGATTAGAAAATATCTACACATTGCTTATTGACATTAAGCAACTTGCTAGTTTTTTTTTATTAACATGTTTTTCTAATCAACCTGCTCAGAGATCTTATTAAACACCTCTGGAGTAGATAGGACTTGAATCTAAGCCTCCCAGTCCAAGGGTAGGGACATTCCCTCTGCAACACAGGAGGGACCCCATATACCCAGCTCGGTTCACTTCTACCAGCAAGTGGGAACATCCTTGTCCAGATAAGGAGAGAGTAATGTTCACGAACAAACATTTTCAATGTATTTCCAATTAACACAAATCCTTGTTTCCTCATGATCTCTATCTATTCACTCACAGTGTTGGCACCTTAATTCAGTCATCATTAATGTCACATTAACTGATTTGATGAATTAAAACAAGAATTTAAAATACAGGAAATTGGAATTTAAAATAATGCTGGGAATACATAATAGATTAATGTTGATTCAAACTTCATCTTGTCATTCACCATAAGTCAAGAATATTGCGGCTTTGTCATTTCCAGCCAAGTTCAAGTTGTACATGTATAATCCATACCAACATAGAAACAGACTCTTCAGTCCAGTTAGTCCATGCTGACCACGTTCCCAAACTAAACTGGTCCCACCTGCCTGCTCCTGGCCCATGTCCACCCAAACTTTTCCTATTCATGTATTTATCCAAATGCCTTTAAAAATTTTTTAACTCTACCTGCATCCACCACTTCCTCTGACAGTTCATTATACACGAGCCACTCTGTATGTAAACAAAGTCACCTCTCATGTCCTTTTCTAAATTTTCTCCTCTCACCTTAAAGATTTGCCTCCTAGTTTTGAACTCTCCCATCCTTGCTATTCACAGAGATCAGTTGGAGGGAATGTTACTTTCTCAATACATTCCTCTTATTCAGATCTTATGGAATGGATCTCAAATCAGAGCAGAAAATGTGTTCAAAGAGAGCCATCTTCATAGCTGGGATTAAACATGGTAGCCCTGTGTTTCCAACTCTCACTTAAAGGGAACATGGTGCAATATCACAAGCACAGGAACTGGTGAATTATCCATTGAATTCTAATAACTAACATTCTAGTTCCCGTGACAATACATTTGATGGGAATTAAAAATTTAGTGTCCCAAATTCACATCACATAGCAGCCTTTTTAGTACTCATACCTTTTCTCAGTGCAATAAGTCATGTCTCTGAAGAAACAGGGTACACTGTATTACATCCTAATTAACTTGACCTACTTCTTTAAGATGATTAATTTTAACAGGAATGCTGCATAAAACTCTACCTGGATACAATTTGTATCCCATGTACAATAGTGCTCATAATTCAGCTTAACCCAGATTATAGACAGATTGCATAGAATTTACTGCACAGAGACAGGCTATCACAACTCTATGTTGGTGTTCAGGCTGTACACAAATCTCCTGTCACATACTTAATCTCAGTCTAATAGGACATCATTCTGGTCCTTTCTCCCTTAATGTATTCATCTTGATTCCCTCTAAATTAAACAATGCTACCAAAATGGTAACAGGTAAGTGTTTAGAGTAGTTAAGGGAGGGTTGGAGAAATGAGGTCCAACGGTTGTGGGGGGAGGGGGTTAGAAGAGGAGGAGTGTAGGTGTCGGATCTGGGGAACTGGGATCCAGCAACGAGGGAGTCAGGTCAGCTCAGATGGAGGGAGTGGAGGAAGGTTGAGTCATAGAGTCACAGAGATGTACAGCATGGAAACAAACCCTTCAGTCCAACTCATCCATGCCAACCAGATATCCTAAACTAATCTAATCTCATTTTGCCAACACTTGCCCCATATCCCTGTAAACCCTCCATATTCATAAATCCATCCAGATGTCTTTTAAATGTTGTAATTGTACCAGCCTCCACCACTTCCTCTGGCAGCTCATTCACACATGTACCACCCTCTGCGTGAAAAAGTTGCCCCTTAGGTCTTTTTTAAATGTTTCCCATCTCACCTTAAACCTATGAACTCTAGTTCTGGACACCCCCAACCCAGGGAAAAGACCTTATCTACCTACCCTTACCATACCCCTCATGATTTTATAACCCTCTGTAAGGTCACCCCTCAGCCTCCGACACTCCAGGGAAAACAGTCCCAGCCTATTCAGCCTTTCCCTATAGCTCAAACTCTCCAACATTTGCAACATCCTTGTAAATCTTTTCTGTACCCTTTCAAGTTTTACAACATGCTTCCGGTTAGAGGGAGAACAGAATTGCACACAATATTTCAAAAGTGGCCTAACCAATGTTCTGTACAGCTGCAACATGACCTTCCAACTCCTGTACTCCATACTCTGACTAATAAAGGAAAGCATACCAAAATGCCTTCTTCACTATCCTATCTAACTGCGACTCTACTTTCAAGAAACTATGAACCTGCACTCCAAGATCTTTTTGTTCAGCAACACTCCCCAGGATATTACTATTAAGTGTATAAGTCCTGCTCTGATTTGCCTTTCCAAAATGCAGGGCACCTTACATTTATCTAACTTAAACTCCATCTGCCACTTATCAGCCCATTGGCCCATTTGATCAAGATCCCATTGTTCTCTGAGGTACCCTTCTTCTCTGTCCACTACACTCCAATTTTGGTGTCATCTGCAAATGTACTAAGTATACCGCCTATGTTCACATCCAAATCATTTATATAAATCATGAAAAGCAGTGGACTCAGCACTGGTCACAGGGCTCCAGTCTGAAAAGCAACCCTCCACCACCACCCTCTGTCTTCTACTTTCGAGCCAGTTCTGTATCCAAACGGCTAGTGCTCCCTGTATTCCATGAGATTTAACCTTGCTAACCAGTCGACCATGAAGAACCTTGAGAGGCAATGGGTGGTCAGGTTCTGTGTAGGGTTGTGTCTAATGGTGGTCCTGGGGAATGGATTGTTAGGATTAGTGGCATGCAGAGCTTGATTCTTTTAGCTGCAGTTACAATCACAGTTACAATCAATCTGATGATAATATAAAATGACAATCTATTTCTGAATGTGAGCTTGGATTCCCAATGAAGTGTTTGTCATGCCACACTATGTATGTGCCCTCAGAAGCTTCTCTTTCTCATTGCCCATTCATAATGTGCACTATGGAGAACTCCTCCTGGTTGGTAGCACTTGAAATGGTGGCACGGTGGCTCAGTGGTTAGCACTGTTGCCTTATATTTTTTATATAAATATAAGGTAGGGGAATGGGCCTGGGTGGATTACTCTCCGGAGGGTTGGTGTGGACTTGTTAGGCCAAATGGCATGTTTCCACACTGTAGGCAATCTAACAACTGGGCTTAAAATGTGGTTCTAGCAGTGAAAATCCTGGAAAATCTGTTCAATGCGAGCATTTCTGCAGCTGGTGAACACATGATAATGCAAGCACAGTGCCATAGTTCGTACTAATGTGGTGAGCTGCTTACAAGTCCATAAGATACTTTGCGAAATCTCAGGGAGAGAAACCCTCAATGAAACTGTCCAAAATGGACAGTTAAGTTTTGGTACAGTTTTGCCAAAGTTGCTTTCTGGTGCAATGATAGGGAGAGTTTGAAACTGAGTGGCAGGGAGAGTCTTTTGAGTTAAAGAATTTCTACCTGACATTGGACCCTGATTGGTTGAGCCACAGAATGTTGCAAGTAAAGGAACAAACACCCAGAGTTGTCCATTTCTCCTCTCTCTCTCTCATTCAGTGCAGGGGGAGAAAAAGACAGAAAAAACCCCACGCAAACTCAGAAAGAAGAACTCCAATACAAGAGAAGACCGAGATTCCACCCCCCCCCCCCCCCCCATTCAACTATCGTAGCAAAAAATGACCATCACACTATAGACAACAGTATGTCATCATTGCCAAAATTTAAAAGGATTGTGAGAATTAATTTTCCACCTCGTGATTCAGACTTTTGGTCTTTGGAATTTTGTTAAACATCTAGATATTCTTTTTTCACCCAAAACAGTTATGTTAAAAGATTTGTGTTTTACCAGTCTTAATCATGATTGAGTGTTAACATATTTTTAGCTGAAAATGTGTTGCTGGTTAAAGCGCAGCAGGTCAGGCAGCATCCAAGGAACAGGAAATTCGACGTTTCGGGCTAAAGCCCTTCATCAGGAAGCTTTAACCAGCAATACATTTTTAGCTCTGATCTCCAGCATCTGCAGACCTCACTTTTTACTTAACATATTTTTAATGGGGTACAGTTTAAGATACATAGTAGTAGATTAGTAACCATTACTTATCGTTACCTTTTGCAAAGGTTAAATATGTTACAATGAATAGTTATTTTTCTGTTACTGACAAAGCCTAGTAAGGATTGTTTTCAGGCTCATCACGAATATCACCAACAAACCCCACCAACTCCCACAGTTACCTTGACTACACATCTTCACACCCTGCTTTCTGTGTAGACTCCACTCCATTCTCTCAGTTTCTCAGTCTCTGTCACATCTGTTCCAATGATGTCAGCTTCTAAAAGGGGGCCTCTGAAATATCCACAATCTTTCTCAATCAAGGATTCCCCACCACCGTGGTTGACGGGACCCTAGACCATTTCAATCCATTTCCTGCACTTCGGCCCTCACCCCTTCTCTTCCCTCCTGCAAAAGCAACAGGTCTTCTCATTCCTGATGAAGGGCTTTTGCCCAAAACGTTGATTTTCCTGCTCCTCGGATGCTGCCTGACCTGCTGTGCTTTTCCAGCACCACTCTGATCTAAACACCTCTTATCCTCACCTACTATGCCACACCATCCACAACCAAAGGGTTATTAGCTGCCATTGCTGCCACCTCCAGGGGGATGCCACACCAGACCCTTCCTCTCTCTTTCCAAGCTTCCGCAAGGACCTTTCTTTCCAGGACATCTTGGTCCACTCCTCTTCCCTCCCAACACCCCCATGGCACCTTCACCTGCAATTGCAGAAGGTGTAACACCTTTTCGTTTACCTCGTCACTCCTCAGTATCCAAGGTCCCACATACCCCTTCCAGATGAAGGCACAATTTTCCTGGCCTTCACTCAATCGAGTCTACTGTATTTGCAGCTCACATTGTGGTCTCCCCTACGAAATACAGACTGAGCAATCACTTTGCAGAACGCTGACATTCTGTCTGAGAAAAATCACCCTGAGCTTCCTGTTGCCTGCCACCTCAACACACCATCATGTTCCTTGGCCTATGTCTCTGTCTCAGGCTTGCTGCGGTCCTCAAGCAAAACTCAGCGCAAACTGGAAGAACAGAATCTCATTTTTGGCTTGGAAACTAAGTAGCCTTTTGGACTTAACATCAATTTCTGTAATTTTCGGGCTAAGCACCTTCTCCCTTGGCCTTACCCCAACCACCTCTATACACACTTGGTCAGCTACTGCATATGACCCATCGTCAACCACTACTGCTCCCTATTAGCAGCTATTCATTCACCCAGGCTGATCATTACCCACCCTTTGTCTGCCCAACTGTTGTTCTCTCTCTCTCTCTTTGGGCTGTGTCTCTACCGAGTGTACACTCCCACATCTCCACTCTATCTTCAGCATATATACCAAATTATTCCCAGCTACAATCAGTTCTGAAGAAGGGTCATTGAACCCAAAATGTAAATGCTGTTTTCTCTCCAAAGATGCTGCCAGACCTGCTGAGTTTCTCCAGCAATTTCTATTTTTGCTCAAGAATTATTTTTGCCCTGAATGTAATGTTAATGTAATATATTCATTAATATAGAATTGCAACAGAATAGCAGGCCATCAACAACGTAGGACATTTGGTGGTGTAATTGGCTTTTTATACATTGTGGAATGTCTTGCAGAACAGGACATGATTATCAGTTTAAAGTTAAAAATCACACAACACCATGTTATAGTCCAACAGGTCGTCCTAGTTAAGTCATTACAATGGAAATCTATAGTACAGCACCTCAACACCAACTGTAGAAGCTGAAGTTGTCTGAAAATGTTCCACTCATCACTCTTAATTAAGTAAAATCTAAATAGAATCCTGGACAGCTTGGCCAAGCATTGGAATAGCGAACCACCAGAGTAGTTCACAGTTTCACTCCTTTGTGCATTACTCTTATCTCACTCTCCAAGTATCCCTTGTTCCCAGGCAACCCTTAAATAAAATATATGAAACACAGAGTGCAAATTAATTAAATATAATTTCAAACACAACGGCTTACTACTCATGAAGTTATAAAATATATTCATGCAATTCAAAGAGAGTACAGATGTCCAACTTTATTGAGATATATTTAAAGGATTCAATATAGAAATATAAAATGTCTATGCAAAGTACAGCCTCCTGATTAAATGACAGAATATTTTTGATGAGAATATAACAGATTCACCTCCCTGTTGCCCAGGAGTGATTGGATTCTAATGTCACTTGCATTTTGCTCTCGAGCAATTACCATTACTCAAGGAAATTTCATTGGAACACAAATGTCAAATAAACTTTAACAATTGTTAATTAATTGTTAAAATTAATAATGTTGCAATTCTATATTAATAAATGTATTACATTAACATAGAAAGCAATTCATTTATTGTTGATTGCAGCGAGGAAAACTTTGCTTTAAAAATGTTTCGGTGCATTTGCTTCCGACTTTATCGGCACTATACTAACTGAGTCTGTGAACCTTGAACTCTGGCAGAGATGTGAAGTGGGAAACGCAATCATGACTCTGGGCTCTGTTGGCAAAATTGGTACTGCAGTATGATCCAAGCAAAACCTTCTGACAGCTTTCGTGTCTTTCAGCTGACAAGGCATTCTGGCTCTGTTCAGCACTGGAACTAATAACCTGAGTGAGATCAGCGCACATCCTGGGAGAATATCAGGCTGCACTGTGACTGGGACCAGATTGTCCCTGTGCATGACAATGTTGTCAAGATTCCTTTGCATGGCATCATCAAATAAAAGGGCAATTGAAGAGTTCTGGTTAGATCATCAAAATGAAACAACCAGAATACCTTTTTGTTCAAAATTCACTTTTTTTTGGTATTTCTATGATTTTCAAGATTAGCTTTGGAGAATACAACATGATTTTATTGCAGATACCAACAATCGGATGGGAACACTCACAGATCAGATTATTGACCATCAGCTATAGCATAAAGTTATAGCTCGAGTTCATTAGATGGGTCGGTGTTTGTACAATGTGTGCAGGAGGGTTTCCTGACACAATATGTCGACAGGCCAACAAGAGGGGAGGCTATATTGGATTTGGTTCTAGGTAATGAACCAGGCCAGGTGTTAGACTTGGAGGTAGGTGAGCACTTCGGGGACAGTGACCACAACTCGGTGACTTTTACTTTAGTGATGGAGAGGGATAATCGTGCGCCGCAGGGCAAGAGCTATAGCTGGGGGCAGGGAAATTATGATGCAGTGAGGCATGACTTAGGTTGTGTGGATTGGAAAAACAGGCTTCAAGAGAAGAACACTAATGAGATGTGGGGATTGTTCAAGGAGCAGCTACTGCGTGTCCTCGATAGGTATGTACCAGTCAGGCATGGTGTAAAGGGCCTTGTGAGGCAGCCGTGGTTTAGTAAGGAATTGGAGTCCCTTGTGAAAGGGAAGAAGGCGGCATATGTAAAGATGAGGCGTGAAGGTTCAGTAGGGGCGATTGAGAGTTATAAGGTAGCCAGGAAGGAGCTAAAGAGGGAGCTAAGAAAAGCGAGAAGGGGACATGAACAGTCTTTAGCTGGTAGGATTAGGGAAAACCCAAAGGCTTTCTATAGGTATGTCAAGAATAAAAGGATGACTAGGGTAGGTATCGGTCCAGTCAAGGATAGTAGTGGGAAGTTGTGTGTGGAGGCGGAGGAGATTGGAGAGACATTAAATCAGTACTTTTCATCAGTATTCACTCAGGAACAGGACACTGTTGCTGATGTGAATATGGAATCACAAATAATTAGAATGGATGCCCTGGAAATATGCAGGGAAGAGGTTTTGGGAATATTGGAAAGGATGAATATAGATAAGTCTCCTGGGCCTGATGGCATTTACCCCAGGATCCTATGGGAAGCTAGGGAGGAGATAGCAGAGCCATTGGCCTGGATTTTTATGTCGTCATTGTCAACGGGAATAGTACCAGAGGACTGGAGGATAGCGAATGTGGTCCCATTGTTCAAGAAAGGGAGTAGGGATAGCCCTAGTAACTATAGGCCAGTGAGTCTGACTTCAGTGGTGGGCAAAGTCTTAGAGAGAATGGTAAGGGATAAGATTTATGAACATCTGGGTAGGAATAACGTGATCAGGGATAGCCAGCATGGTTTTGTGAAGGGCAGGTCGTGCCTCACAAACCTTATTGAGTTCTTTGAGAAGGTGACTAAGGAAGTGGATGAGGGTAAAGCAGTAGATGTTGTGTATATGGATTTTAGTAAGGCGTTCGATAAGGTTCCCCATGGTAGGCTAATGCTAAAACTTCAGAGGTATGGCATTGAGGATACATTAGAGGTTTGGATTAGGAATTGGCTGGCTGGAAGGAGACAGAGGGTAGTAGTTGATGGATTATGTTCATCTTGGAGCGCAGTTACTAGCGGTGTACCACAAGGATCTGTTTTGGGACCATTGCTTTTTGTTATCTTTATAAATGATCTAGAGGAAGGACTTGAAAGCTGGGTAAGCAAGTTTGCGGATGACACGAAAGTCGGTGGAGTTGTGGATAGTGAGGAAGGAAGTGGTAGGTTACAGCGGGATATAGATAAGTTGCAGAGCTGGGCGGAAATGTGGCAAATGGAATTCAATGTAGCTAAGTGCGAAGTCGTTCACTTTGGTAGGAATAACAAGATGATGGATTACTGGGCTAATGGTAGGCTACTTGGTAGTGTGGATGAGCAGAGGGATCTTGGTGTCTATGTACACAGATCTCTGAAAGTTGCCACCCAGGTAAATAGTGCTGTGAGGAAGGCATATGGTGTACTGGGCTTTATTGGCAGAGGAATTGAGTTCCGGAGTCCTGAGGTCATGTTGCAGTTGTATAAGACTCTGGTGAGGCCTCATCTGGAGTATTGTGTGCAGTTTTGGTCGCCATACTATAGGAAGGATGTGGAAGCTTTAGAACGAGTGCAGAGGAGGTTTAACAGGATGTTGCCTGGAATGGTAGGAAGATCGTATGAGGAAAGGCTGAGGCACTTGGGGCTGTTCTCATTGGAGAAGAGAAGGTTTAGGGGAGATCTGATAGAAGTGTATAAGATGATTAGGGGTTTAGATAGGGTAGATACTAAGAACCTTTTACCGCTAATGGAGTCAGGTGTTACTAGGGGACATAGCTTTAAATTAAGGGGTGGTAGGTATAGGACAGATGTTAGGGGTAGATTCTTCACACAGCGGGTTGTGAGTTCATGGAATGCCCTGCCCGTATCAGTGGTGAACTCTCCTTCTTTATGTTCATTTAAGCGGGCATTGGATAGGCATTTGGAAGTTATTGGGCTAGTATAGGTTAGGTAGGACTCAGTCGGCGCAACATCGAGGGCCGAAGGGCCTGTACTGCGCTGTATCCTTCTATGTTCTATGTTCTATGTTCTAAAGTCCCCTCAGCTTCGGAGGAAACAATAGGATTGAATACTGTTGGACCCTTCTTGTAAGGTTTGGCTTAAAAACTGCATTTATAACATTGCATCAAGCTTGCTTCAATTATATAACAAAGAAGGTACCATTTTTAAAATCCATCTTTCTAATGGTGCCTCTGAAGTGATGTTTCCACCTAAGTATCAGATATGCCGAATCCAACTCTAAGATCGCCACCAGTTAGATCAAAATTAATACCATACATGGCAGAGAGGAGATTCTTATCTCAGCAATCTTGAAAATTTCTGAAAACACACTTCATTAATTCAAATTGTATTCTTTGTTATCTTACAATTACTAATAGCAATGTGAAAACTGAGGCACTTTCTTGTAATAAAGAACAAGGACCATTTTTCAGGTGATAACTTGTATTTAAAACACATTCTAATAAATGGCAGAACTGGCAAAGGGAGAAGTAGGATCATGAATGGTTGAGAAAAGAGGCCATTTGGTCTGTCATGTCCGTACTGTCTGCAAGAGCAACTCAGCTAGTCCCACTCATCTGTCCTTTCCCTACAATCCCACAAATCATTCTCCTTCACAGAATAAATTTGAAAAATCACAACTGAATCTGGTTCCAGTGTCCCCTTTGCCTGTATATTTCAAGTATCAACTATTCTTATCTCCGCAATCTTGAAAAGTTCTGAAGTGAATGTTGGGCACACACTTTGTTAATTCAAATCAGATTCTTTGTGATCTTACAATTACTAATAGCAATGCATTCGCCGTTTAGTTTATTGCATTTTATTCTCATTTATTTTGCCTAATAAACTGGTTTTGTTTCAAAAATCATATCTGCTACATTGCATGCTTATGTTTCAGTGAAACCATATTAAATTAGGGAAAAATAAATTGATCTTACAAGTCAGAGTTGAGGCTGGGCTTTGACTGACCTAGTAGTAACACCAGCTGGAATCTCAACAAAGGAAACCCCTTTCAACTCTCATTAGAATAAATTAAATGAGAATGGAAATTTTTTTGCTCAACATTCTATTCTAATACAATAAGTGTGCAAATTCATCTAATAACTGATTAAATTAGGACTTTCAACTGGAATGAACTGATTTGAAGATCCATAGAATTGTATGTTCTGTTTGAAATACATTTAGAATTAACATCTATTCAACCTACATTTTCTTTGCAAGCCTTTTATTTTTAATTAATCAAATTGTTGTGCATCTTTTGTACAGGCTGATTGCTTTAGATTCCATGTTTTGCAAACTGTTTCAGAAATAAGGAACATTAAATATTAGGAAAGGTTTAGAATGCTGTGAATTGAATGTTATGTCATACTGTTGATGTGATTAAAGGTCTTAGGTTAAAATTCACTTTTTAATTTCATTCATGGGATGTGGCCTTTGCTTGTTAGGTCAACATTTATTGTCAGTCCCAATTTGCCTGGAGTCACATGTAGGCTAGACCAGGTAAAGACTTCTCTTTAAGAGAAGCTGGCAGATTTTCTTCCCTAAAGACCAGATGGGTTTTATTTTTACAACAATTGACTGATTACATGGTGGTCATTAGACAAGTTTTTCATTCCAGATTCATATTGAATTCAAATTCCACCATCTGCCATGGTGGATTCGAACCAATCTCCCTTGAACTTAGTGTTCTGGATTGTAGTGATATTACCGCTATGAAACTGCCTTCCCACATGATGAAGCTCATTTGAGGACATGGATTGCAACATTCGATTAGCCCATGTTGAAGCAGCCGGTAGTTGAACTTCTTGCATTCTGTTCATATCAATGACTATACGATGCAGTGCAGTATGAGGTGTACAACTGATCAGTTACATGTATGCATTGGACCAATGAGCGTGGATGGTTCCCAGGATACACCAATAACCTACCCTTTTTTCCAACTAGTTGTTCTCTCTTCAAGGAGACGTGCACTCACTCTCCAGCATGTGCTGCTGGAACTGTGTCAGAATGGTTGGGATGGGTGGAGCCACCTGCCAGAGGGAGATCTGCCCAAAACTCTCATGCAACATCAGACATCTTGGAGGCCGAAGGAAGTGAAAGGCAATGTTTTCTCAGGAGCCAGAAGTCAAACTCATGGACAGGAATAGGATGTGGCTGGAGAGGTCAGTCTTCAAAGTCTGCCACGAGACCATGGCTGCAAAGCTAAAAGACGTTCAACTATCTCACATCATCTCACTAGATGGTCAAGATCACTCAGTGTCTAAAATCACTTCATGTGTACTGCACCTCCATTCTCTCAGACAACTCAATACTCTCACAGCCCTGTCAACCATCCATCAGCGACTTGGGCTCACGTTTAACATGCAGATATCCTCACACCTTATCCTCACACACCTACCAAGGTCCTGGGGAATGTTGCTCAACAAAGAGACCTTGGAGTGCAGGTTCATAATTCCTTGAAAGTGGAGTCCCAGGCAGAGAGGATAGTGAAGAAGGCATTGGCATGTGTGCCTTTATTAGTCAATGCATTGAGCATAGGAGTTGCAAGGACATGCTGCAGCTGTGCAGGATACTGGTTAGGCCACTTTTGGAGGACTATGCACAGTTTTGGTCTCCCTGCTATGTGAAGGGTGTTGTAAAACTTGTAAGGGTTCAGAAAATTTTTACAAGGATGTGCCAGGGTTGGAAGGTTAATGTTGAAGAATGCTGGAAGCACCAGCCACTAAGACAATGTCATATGGGCTCAGAGAAAGAAGAGCTAATGATCATCAAGGATTAAGGCCTAGCATCTAGATTTTCTCACAGTCCCAGTAACAATTGTCTTTAGTTATTTGTTTACAGTAGATATAGTGCAATGAGTTCATTTAAGACAGGAGCATTTTACTCTGAGATGATCAAGTGGCTTTCCTTACACAGACCATACTTACTAAGATCTTACTAAGAAAGAGGATGGTGACAGCATATCTCTCACATAACATGATGAACAGTGCTGATGATTCATCTCACAACAGCAGTCACCACTTTAATGTCCGAATCATGAAACCCAATTTGTGCACTGCACCTTTGCACATACAACATAAAATAAATAACCAGAGCATCAGTTTAACTGTTGATTGAGGAATAAATCTTGTCCAGGCCACCACATAGAAAGTAAATATTGCCTTGGGATTTGTTATTCACATTTTAAGGATAGCTTCCCCATTGGCTTTGGAAATGTAGCACTCTCTCAGTATGGCATTGAAATGTCAGGTTGGATTCACACTCAGATTTCTGGAGCCTGATAGGGTGTACAACCATTCTGAGTTGCATTCTCATTTGATGTTGAAGGTGGAAGTAGGGTCAGAAATGAAAAAGGGTGTTTTTTAAAACCACTGTTTTCCAGTGCCCTCCTGACTTTGGTTTATTTTTTGAGTGATGTAGAATCATAGAGAAGTACAGCACAGACACAGACCATTCGGGGTCCAACTCGTCCATGCCAACCAAATATCCTAAATTAATCCAGTCCATTTGTCAGCATTTGGCCCATATACCTTTGAATCCTTCCTATTCATATACAAACCATCCTCCACTACTTCCTCTGGCAGCACATTCCCTAAATAAACCACCTTTGTGTGAAAAAGGTGCTCTTTAAGTTCCTTTAAATCTATTCCCTCTCACCTTAAACCTATACCCTCTTGTTTTGGGTTCCCTCACCCCAGGGAAAAGACCTTTCCTATTCACCTTATCTATCCATACCCCTCATGATTTTATAAACTTTTATGAAGGTCACCCCTCAGCCTCTGGGGCTCCAGGGAAAATAGCCCCAGCCTATTCAGCCTGTCGCTGTAGTTCTAACTCTCCAAATCGGCAACATCCTTATAAATCATTTCAGAAACCTTTCAAGTTTCACAACATCCTTCCTATAGCAGGGAGACCAGAACAGACTGCAGAATTCCAATAATCCAATGGCCCAATACAGTCCTGAGAGGTCAGGAATGCCTTGGATCATGATCCCAGAAACACCACTTCTCTGAGTTTGGGTACACCATTGAGAGCCTTATAGGAAATTGGAATGTCATGCCTTGTCCTGACTTTTGTTGTGTTTATTGAAGGTTCTGTGACCCTTGGGAGAAGCCTGCTGAAAAGTCATGGACATTCTGACAGTTAAGTGTAAATCATAGCTGTTCTAACATGTAAATGTTTTGACAACTTCAAATGTCACCTCTGGATGCTGTTTTGTCACGTATTTGCAGTGTCACTATTGTGATTGAACGAGCTAGTCATGTAAAAGTCAGTTGAATAATCCATTCTTTGAAATATTCAGCTACATTGGAATATTTTTCCATTGGATAAAATGGCATTTAAAACTGTAAAAGACATGTTGGAAAACCTCTTTCGTCATGTTTTGGAGTGAGAGTTAAGCATCTTTGAAAATAAAATTGCCATGCTGTTGTATGTTTAAAAATCTGATCCACTCCATTTATTGACTTTAAAATGGGAGACACAATAATTGCAACTTAAAGAAGAAAAGTTGTGTTTATAAGTTTAACAGACTTATAAGTTTACATTTCCAATAGTTTATTAAGGTTGCTGGAGCAATTATGAATGCTTGACTGCACAGGTTTCAGTTCCACTTATCTTAGCAGGGGGCTATGTTTATAGTATAAAGGCAATTTTAAGAGGATATTGAAATTTTACGTGTCTTTGGTTGGGTTACTGAATCTGTTTGTTTATGTAACAGATTGACTCCTTGAGGTAATATAATTTTTTAAAAGACCTTTAGGAAGAGAGACTTTTCAGTATTCAGTATATTTGAACTACAATTCTATAAGGTTGTGCAAAGTTTTTTTCCCCCCAGTAACTACTGAACTCTGGCCATCATGTTAACTGGAGGCGAGTGGTTGCAGAAGACACATGGGGAAGAACAAGTGGAGAATGGAAGTTTTGAAAAGCATGGGCGCCTGAAGATCAAAGGAATTTGAGAAGGGAAGAGAGCATTGGGGTTATGGCAGAACATGGAGGGTGGATGGGGGCTTGAAGAATGAGGTTTGGGGGCATAGAACAGTATTGGGAGCTGGGTGGTGTCTCTGAAAACTAGGTTTGCTTGTATCCAGCCTGCCTCCAGACCCACATTATTCCCACATTGTTTTATTTCTTACAATCTGTCTCCTCCCCACTCAAAAGTGCAATAAGACTGGGATTTGGAGAAATGCTTGGGTTTCAGAAATCGGGAATTGGCCCATCTCACATTATCTAAGGCATATTTCTGCATAAAACAAACCATACTTGCTCACACTGTACATAAATCCACATGGAAGCAGCTTTCATCTGTTAACTTGCTGTATGTGTATGGAGGTATTTATGCATGATACTTACAAATATTGAACAGACTGCATTGTCTCACAAACATAAATGAAAATAATAATATAAAGATATTCCAAATTTCCAAATAATCAATACAAATTTAATTTAACTGGTCAACTTTGAAAATGAAATGAGAGTCAGCTGGAGAATGGATGAAATGGGGATGATTGGGAGGACACAGCTGAAGACACAAAAACATAGCTCCCTATCCACTGATGTCTTTCATTAAAAGCCGGGCTGTTAGTGCGTGGGTGTTTAATCTGGATTTCTGCAGCGTTACCAAACACATTCTGTGGGAGATTGCTCTCCTGAGGGATAAAAACAACTGCATTTTCCACATGTAAAATGCCCTACCTTGCAGATTATACAATCGGAGCCTTGATCTTCATTACTGCCCTCTGCACTGTAAATTTAATTTACCTAATGCCATCTGGTTAACTGTTTTTGTTTGAACTGAATGAATTATTTGGAGGAATCCTGAAACTGTTTTAATGCAATTGTATTTACAGGAGAGAGAGAGTGTGGAGGATTGATCCATTTTTTGGATCAATTTCTAATTTCTTTCGTTCACACTTTTGTATTAATAGATTTATTTTCATGACCGGGATCCTCTTATTTAGCTCAGGGACAAATTAGCTTCAGATCAAATTCACCTAGTTTCTCACACTCTCCAGAACATTCAGGTCACTTGTAATAAAACAAAGCAAAGAAAATTGGAAAATATGCAGTTACCACTGTCTCTTCACAAGCTTAGAGAGAGGTTTTGAAGATGGAACCATTACAGCCTAGGATGGCAGATAAAAGGCTCTGACTAGTACTTTACCCTTACTGTGACCAGTAATTATCAAGCAAAGTTATAGAAGCAGAAACTTATGAAGGCAAAGTGGGATATCCATACTGTTGCACAGTAAGGAATCTAATATCTGAAGCAAATAACAATGTGGTCCTATTGTACAGTAAGTAATCATTGCTTTGTTCATTCAATAGAGCTCCTGTGACAAATCCTTTATTGTTTGTATATGACTGCCATACAATTGTGAAACAAATGCTCTTTCTATCATGTTCAGGTGTTTCCCTGCTGAATAAGCAGGACTGATGTAGCTATACACAGTGAACACCGAATAAACAGATACCATATACTTGTAACAAGATTAATGCCAACCCTGGTGAATAATTAGGGGCTCCCAACTATTCTGCAGTGTGTAACTCTGAACCTGTTCAACAAGCACGAAGTTTGCACAGGCAAACAAGTAATCTCACACAGAGGGCAGGCCAGCTTGAGGAAGGCTGTGTGAAGTTAGAGATTAAAAAAATTGGCAGAAAGCTGTTTAAACCAGTAGCTGTCAGAGGTGGCTCAACAGTTAGCATGGCTGCCTCACAGCACCAGGGACCCAGGTTCGATTCAAGCCTTAGGGGACTGTCTGTATTGAGTGTGCATGTTTTCCCCGTGCCTGCATGGCTTTCTTCTGGTGCTCTTGTTTCCTCCCACAGTCTAAAGATGTGCAGGTTAGGTGGATTGGCCATACTAAATTCCCCCTCGTGTCCAAGGAGGCTATGCTCGGAGGATTAGCCAAGGGAAATAGGGGTTGGGTCTGGTTGGGATGGTCTTTGAAGGGGCGGTGTGGATTTGATGGCCTGATTCCACATTGTAGGGATTCTATGATTCTGTCAGAGCTGAAGAGTGATGTGGTTTGAATATGCTGAACAGTACAGTTAAAAAACAACTTTTAAAATTTTTAACATCAAGGTTAGATAGAACAATTGAATTAAATAGAATAGAATTTAGTACATGGTTGGGTAAGCAATGTATTACAGCAAAAGTATGTGAGAGCTAGTGGATGTCAGTGATATCCATAGTGAATGTATCCATGTGTAACAAGTGTTCACTGCACAAGGACCTTCAACCACAAGCTGGAGTTTGAGCTGTGGATGCTGCGGTACATTAGGGATGGGAGAGTTACCTGGACACTATGATTCATGAGGCTGTCTTAGATTAATTATGTGAAATTTGGGGTGGGGTGAGAGACAGGAGGATGTTCCTGTGAGTAAGGCAGATACAGAGACTCAGAACTGAGCATGGGAGAAGCTTCAGTCAATGCCGTGGTCCAATAGGTAGGAGCATCTTGCTCCTTCAGTGTGGACAAGGGCACAGATTGTAGGGAAGTTATCACAGAACTGTGGCCCAGAGTGATGGGACAAAAGAGAAATGTAGTAGTAAAAAGGGATAGCAAGTTGGGGGAATAGGGATTGTTGTCTGCAGCAAAGACAAAAGAGTCATGAAGCTATGTGGCCATCTGGTACCATCTGAGCTGGGGGGAAACTTGGAAGCATGGGCAAAAGATCCATTGTCATGGCCATGTAGGTATCAAAATAGTTGGGACTAGGAAAGAGGCTTTACTGAAGGATTATTAGCATCTTGGGACTAAATAGCAGAAGCATAAAGGTAATAATATCCAGATTACTACCAGAGCCACTTGTAAATTGGCATAAGGTAAATTGTAATAGAGAGGTGAATATGTGGATCACAGATTGGTCTAGGCAGAATGGATACAGATTCATGGGACATTGACTCTAGCCCTGGGGAAGCAGCTGTTCTGTTTGGATGGACTTAACTTGAATCACACTGGGACAGGTGTCATTTAACTAGAGTTGTGGATAGGATTTTAACCAAAGTATGTGTGAAGGGGCAAGGTTCAACTGATTGGTAGTTTGAAAAGTGAGGAAAGAAACGGCACGGTGGCACAGTGGTTAGCACTGCTGCCTCACAGCGCCTGTAGACCCGGGTTCAATTCCCGACTCAGGCGACTGACTGTGTGGAGTTTGCACGTTCTCCCCGTGTCTGCGTGGGTTTCCTCCGGGTGCTCCGGTTTCCTCCCACAGTCCAAAGATGTGCGGGTCAGGTGAATTGGCCAAGCTAAATTGCCCAATGTGTTAGGTAAGGGGTAAATGTGGGGGTATGGGTGGGTTGCGCTTCGGCGGGTCGGTGTGGACTTGTTGGGCCGAAGGGCCTGTTTCCACACTGTAAGTCTAATCTAAAAACAAGAGAGCAGAGGTGCAGGGTAGTGAAGAAGAAAATGCTTGAACTGTAATAGGAAAATGTAGAAAATATATGCAGAACAATTCAGCAGAGATTAGAACCAGCGTAAGTAATAATGATTTTTTAAAAAAGGATAAGGCTCTTTATCTGGATGCAAGCAGAATTTGGGAGCACAAGTAGAAACAAAGTAATATGATTTGATACCTATTCGAGAAATTTGATTACAGGGTGACCAGGACTGTGAACTCAATACTTATGAAATTGTTTCAGAGGAATAGGCAGAAAGGAAAAGGAGGTAATCAGTGCCCTGGTGAGTAATGATATAAGTCAATGGATTGCCATGCGGAACAGTTTGAGTGGAAATAAGGATTTACTAGGGTAAAAGAATCACAGATGGGCGTCATGTATAAGCTGCTTTAGTCATTGGACCAAGTATAAGTTGGGAAATGTTGAAGAGTTGGAAGGAGGGTACTAAAATTTTTATAGGTGATTTTAATCTGCATATTGACTAGACAAATTAGACAGGCAAGGGCAACATGAAAGATAAACTTATACAGTGTATCAGAGATTGTTTCTTAGAGCAATACATTGCAGGACTTGCAATCTACCTGCAAAAAGGCTACTTTTGACCTGGCAATGTGCAGTGAGATAGGGATAATGAGACAGCTCGTAGTTAAGGATATATTGGCTTTGGAGGCAGTTCAAATGAGATTCATAGTCTAGTGAATGTTTGGAATTCTCAACCCCACAGCGTGTGGAGGCTAGAACACTGAAGCTATTTCAAGAGGAGGTAGATAGATTTTTGAAATGTCAGGGGTTGATGATTATGCAGAGCTCAGATGAAAGATGAATCAAGGCCTGGGGAAGATCAGCCATGATCTTGTTGAATGGTGAAGCAGGGTTGAGGGACTGAATGTCCTCTTGCTCCTTTTTCCAATGTTCTTACGTACGTTTATCCTGATGAGAAATGAGACACTACACAAGTAAGCTTTACCCTGCTGAACAGCGAGAGCTGGCTACAGATTTGAACTTCAGTCAACAGAGTAAATGAAGGTTTCTGTTGAGGAAGATGGCTGATATTGGGCTTGAAAATATAAAAAGCATTTGTACTTGTTTGGAATGATTGTTAATATGTGGAAGGAAGCTACATAAGTTTCCAGACATATTTTTTCCCCAAAGTGCAAGCAAGACATTGCAAAGATGAAAGTCATCAAATTCTCCAGGCAGGGAAACCCCTGAGATCAAGTACAAAGGCAGTGTCCAATTCATCAAATTTGATTTTGCATTGAATTCTAAAGGGAGTTTAACCAAGCGGGTAAGAACTGCATCTGAACTTAACAGGTGGATTTACTTCAACTGGCCTCATTGTCTTTGACTCCATTTCACATTCTGTTACCTCACCATTGATTTAATCTCTCCTGATGTTTTGCAATTTTGCCATCCTATTGAAATCTGAGATCACCGGGCAGATGGAATTTAATCCTGATAAATGTGAGGTGATGAACTTTGGAGGAAGGAACAAGACAAGGGAGTATTCAGTGAATGGCAAGTCACTAGGCAGCTCAGAGAAAGAGAGGAATCGTGGGATGCTCGTCCACAGATCCCGAAAGGCGGCAGGCCAGGTTAATAGGGGAATTAAGAAGGCATACGGGAATTAGTCAGGGGATAGGTTATAAGAACGGGGAGATTATATTGGAGCTGTACGGAACTTTGGCTAGGCCACGTCTGGACTACTATGCGCAGTTCTGGTCACTGCACTATATAAAGGATGTGATTGCATTGGAATGCATGCATAGGACATTCATCAGGATGTTGCCTGGGACAGAGCACTTCAACTGTGGAGAGGCTGATTAAGCTCAGGTTGTTTTCTTTGGAGCAGAGAAAGTTGAATGGGGACCTGACAGATTATAAGGGGTAATGGAGAGTGTGGATAGATACATTCTTCCTACAGTGTAGTGACCAGAACTGTACACAGTAGTCCAGTTGTGGCCTAACCAAAGTTCTGTACAACTTCAACATAATCTCCCTGCTCTTATGACCTATCCCCTGATTGATAAAGGTAAGCTTATACTTTTAAATAAACCTGTTGGGACCATAACGTGTTGTGTGATTTTTAACTCTGACTGATAAAAAAACAAGGGAGTCGACACTTTGGTCATGAGCCCTTCATCAGGAATGAGGTTTGTAGGCCTTATTCCTGACAAAGGGCTCATGTCAATTCTCCTGCTCCTCAGATGCTGCCTGACCTGCTGTGTTTTTCCAGTGCTACACTCTTCGACTCTGATCTCCAGCATCTGCAGTCCCACTTCCTCCTGCTAAAAAGCCAGCATCCTATCTAGCATCTAAACTCCCCTATTAACTTGGCCTGCCACCTTTAGGGATCTGTGGACAAGCACCACAAGATTCCTCTCTTCCTCTGAGCTTCCTCGTGACTTGCCATTCACTGAGTACTCCCTTGTCTTGATCCCCTTAGTTGAAGTGTCAATAACAAGAGAGCATAATGTTAAAGTGTAAGGCAGGAAGGTTAGAGGGGATTTGAGGTAAAGGTTTTTCATTCAGAAGGTGGTGGGGGCCTGGAATGCAATGTCTGGGAGGAAATGTGAGGTGGGAAAGCTCACAGCCTTTCAAAAGTACTTGAACAAGCACTTGACGTATCGAGGTTATAGACTGAGTGCAAGAAGGTGGGACTAATGTAGGTAGTAGTATATCTTTGGCAGTACAGACTTGATGGACTGAATGGCCTCTTTTGTACATATGATTCTATGATTAAGCTAAATTCTGACCCATTGTATTCTCCACTGTGCTTTAAAATGCTATAACTAATTATCGGCCATTCTTCCACATGCTTTCCATAGTGAAATGGTTAAAAAATCTAGAACCATAACAACTACATATATTATGGAGATTCATGCATTCAGAATACCTCTAAATTATTACAAGTAATTAAAAATCAGTTGTTTAACTACTAATTAATGCCACAATGTTGAAATAATAAACACTTTGCAGAAGATAACCATGTACATTAATGCAAGGAAGCTGCAGTAACTCACTTGGGTTCAATACAGGAGAAAGAGCTTTGGAAAGGGGTTTGTTCAGCTCTCTGCCTCCTCAGAGCTCAAACAATCCTGAGATTTATCCCACACAAATTAGGCTGAAAGTTGTAGTCTACACCTCCTAATTAGTCTTAAAGCAGTCTGCTTAATTACTTTCCCTGCAAAGAACTTGAACAATGTTCAGTTATTTTAATGTTGAGTGGGACAGTTCGAATAGCTGGCACAAGGTTCGATACATTTCCAAGGTCAGTAACTCAACACTGTTGGTTGAGTCGTGCCTTCACATTGATATTACACTTGTTGCATAAATCATGTGTGAAGTGACCCAAACCAGAGGAACAGTGTGAGAACAACTCAGTCAGCCAGACTTGCACCACTTCTCTTTCTACCATGTGCAGTTAATGGTGCCAAGAAAACTTTCAAAAACCTCCAGGATGGGTTTGGAAACTTTTAAAATTTCACTAGATGAGGATCCCTCTTGTAGTCCATCACTTACATCAGTGCAATCTGGGCTGAACCAGCTCAGATGTTTGGGGGATTTTTATTTGGTAAGCAAGATATATCCACAATCATTTAGGTTCATAATTAATGCAATCTTTTCTATTTTTTCAAGGTCCAATTCACCCCGAGCAGGCCTTACACATAAATCTAGGAGAAAGTGAGGAATGCAGATGCTGGAGAGTCAGAGTTGAAAAGCGTGGCGCTGGAAATGCACAGTAGATCAGGCAGCATCTGAGGAGCAGGAGAGTCAATGTTTCGGGCATAAGCCCTTCATCCGGAATGTGGAGGTGGAAGGGGGCTGAGTGATAAATAAGGTTGTGGGGGTGGGGTTGGGTGGGAAGTGATAGGTGGATGCAGGTGAGTGGTGATTGTGATAGGCCAGTGGCTAGGATGGAGCGATAGGTGGGAAGGAAGATGGACAGGTAGGGCAGGTCAAGAGGGTGGTGCCAACTTGAAGGGTTGAGGCTGGGATGAGGTGGGGGAGGGGAGATTTGGAAATTTGAACTGCAATTACCCCTCCCATATAGTCAATAATGCCCTCCTGTGCACCTCCTCCACTTCCCGCACCTCCGCCCTCAAACCCTACTCCTCCAACTGCAATAAGGATAGAACCAGCCTGGTCCTCAAATTTCACCCACCAATCTCCGGACACAACGCATTACCACCGGCATTTCCACACCTGCAATCAGACCTTACCACCAAGAATATATTTCCCTCCCCATCTCTATCAGCATTCCACAGAGACCATTCCCTCTGTGACGTCCTCATTAGGTCTACGCCTCCCCCCCCCCTCCCCCACCAACCCAACCTCCACACCTGGCACTTTCTCTTCTCACTGCAGGAGCCCACACCATCCTCTCATCCTTGTCCAAGGAGCCAAAGGATCTTTTCACATCAGGAAGAGATTTTCCTGCACATTCCTTCATCTACTGTGTCCTTTGCTCTTGATGTGGTCTCCTCTACATCGGGGAGAAAGAACGCCAACTCACAGAATTTTTCAGGGAACATCTCTGGGACACAAGATCAAACAACCCCACCAACTTGTGACTGACCACTTCAACTCCCCCTCCTGCTTTGCCAAGGACATGCAAGTCCTGGGCCTCCTCCACTGCAAGTTCTAGCCACCTGCCAATTGGGAGGAAGAACGCCTCATCTTCCGCCTTGCCACACTTCAACCACACGGCATCAATATCGACTTCACTATTTCCAAATATTCCGTCCACTCCACCTGATCGAAGATCCAACCCTCCAAATTGGCGCTGCCCTCTTGACCAATTCATCTTCTTTCCCACAATCTGCTCCACTCTCCCCACTGACATCCAACTATCATTTTCCCACTTACCTTCCCCCAGCCCCACCCCCACCCCCACCTTCTTATTAATTGCTCAACTCCTTCACCCTCCACATTCCTGATGAAGGGCTTATGTCTGAAACGTTGACTCTCCTGCTCCTCGGATGCTACCTGACCTGCTGTGCTTTCCCAGCACCATGCTTTTTGACTCCTACCCACTGTTCACACCTACAATTTGAATCTGTTTGATTGCATTGATTTTTGGAGGGGTCCACCAAATTAATCTATTTTCTTGGGCATTTATACACTCATGCATGATTTAAAAGCTTTTTTCACATAAAAATATGTTTAATTTACTAATAAACTGACTAGTCTTTACTAATGTCATTATTCAACGGTTCAGTATATTTTTAAAATTCGCTTTTGCATTGATCTCGCATCAGGTTATTCATAGACTGGAAAATTGCATGTCTTTATTATATTTTCTCAAATATTGGTGACAGAGACATATTTAGTTGTTTCAATGAACATGCAACAGGTTATTCCTCTTAGAATTATATGGGAATATTTTAGACTATAAAGAAAGAAAAGTAATAATTACAATCTATTATACTGTCTGATAGTGATGTCAGTGATTTGTTGTATTCATATGAGAGAGGTTTCAGAACATACCAAGGCAGTTACAAGATGGGACAAAATGTGACATTCTGGTATAAAAGTATTTGGCTCGGCTTCAGTTCTTTTTTCTGTGTAATGCAGTCATTGTAGTGTCTGCAGTCAGCTATGTGTATGTAACGTACAGTAACATTAGCAAGCACAGAACATAGTGTGTCAACTTGCAATATTGTAGCTATGTATATAGTCAGTGCTGCAACTTAACTTCATGACATTGCCTCAACCAGAATTTGTCGACTAACAAATAGAAAACCAAAAAGCAGATCTGGTGGCAGCAAATGGGCACCAAAAACTAGTTGTGACAACTAGTTATTGGAAGTAAATGAACACTAAAGGCTGAAAATGTGACAGCAGTGTGGTAGTTGTAGTAATTTTCCTGTCAGCAGTCCATCAATTTGTTTGAGTACAGAGCTGAAGTTCCACACAATCAAGACCAAAATGCTACAACTGAAACTAAAGGCTACAGACGTCCACTGAAACACAGGGAGTACTCTGCAACTCTTTTAAGAAAAATACAGTTTACAAGGGGACCTGTCAAACTCTGATTTAAAAAGAAAAATCTGCAGTTTGAGAGTGTTGAAGGATAGCTTTGATTTAAGAACATGATCCTGGAACAAAGTAAAGAAAACAAAAACAGAAAAATATACTTTCTATGCTAAAAATAGTTGTATGAGTTTCTTGATGTTATTCAATTCTGCTAATTTCATTTTCCAAAGTGGCATTTAAATTCTTTTAAAAAAACCCTACACATCATCACTAATGTTTGGTTTGAATGTCACGTCCAGTCACAAACCTGCAACTTTTAAAGTGATGTTAATGAAGTGAAGACAATGAGAAAACAAATAAGAAGGCACTACACTACAATATGATTCTTAATACTGATATTTACCAGAGCATAAGGCTACAGAAGAAAGATGGAATGTCATTGTTGCACTATGGACTAATGAGCATTGACATGCTGTAAGGACGTTAGTGATTTATGAATCAGCAGATAGCTTACAAGAACAGTAGGCAGTCAAACACCCTCTTGCTTTGGACTTTGAAACAATAAGGATACAACCCTTTGGTATTTTGATGATGACAGCCAAGATCTTCACATTTTTTTTCAAATTTGAGAAGAGATTGAAGTTGAGTCTGTTTCAGGATGCACAGGTTTGAAATCACATCATATGACCACCAGTCAGGTAAACCAATGAACCAATTTGTAGACAGGAGTCAGCGCAAAGGTACAGGACATGACTTCACTGAAGCTAACTTAGCTGGGAGGCTTTTTTGGATCTGGCCTCTGCTTTCACACTCATTAAATCCTTTAGGAAAGCACTTTAGGCAGACCCAAAGAATATAAGCATTGGCACGGTACAAGGAAGAGAATGGAAATTCAAAGCAATTATAATAGGCCCGCAACATCTACAAGTGCTTGACTTGGGAACAATTATTACAGCTGTCAATGAATTTATCAAAACATCCAAATCTAGTATGAAGTCTGGTTTGTCTTGCTGCCCAGCATTTCATGCCAAATACAAGCTTTCTAAAAGCTGTTCCTTTTCCCAGGGATACTGTATCATTGGTCTTTTTCAGAGGGGCTGTTAAACACTCTTGGCTCTGAACTGACTGGTTTGGTACAGAGGTGAAAAAGATATTGGGAGTCCTTTTTATTTATACATAAGCAGGTGAGACTTTAGGCCACAGCTTTCATGTTTTAGAAGTAACCTGGATAATGACTGACCTGGAGTGGTCAGTCCTGGAAGCTGAATTTTTGTTGAGTCAGTTCAGCAGTGGGCTGTGTGGAAGCAGGCTGCTAGACTCTCTCTCCTTCTGCCCTTCTAACTTCGACCTGTACGTCTTTGTTTCATTTTTGCTCTATGTGAAGGGATTTGTTTATTCGGACTGTTGTGTATTTTCGGAACAGCATAGTTAAGTCTAGTTTGGATAGATTGAGTTCTGCCAGTATTCTATATTGTATTCTTTGTGTTTCATTCTGTAATTTTGTGAATAAATTTTTATCTATTTTAAAACCTGGTAGTCAACCTAGCTAACTTACTCTGGGTAATTTTAACTGTACACTGACTGAAACAAATCGCAAAGTTACTCATGTGCAGCCTACCTAAAAACGTTTTGAGTGGTCTGGCCTAGTCTATAATCACACTCTACAAAAGGAAGTTGTGCTAACATGTATAAGAAATCTAATTGCCTAGAGAAGCCCAAAATGCAAAACAATGTTTTATAGCAGCATGTGGAGAAGAGCCAATCAAAGACTAATGATAGCAGTTTTCAAAGTTTAGTCCATGGCATGCTGGCATTTCAACAAAGCCTGAGAGATAAACCACATCACAGCTGGCGGACATCTGTCAGAGAGTAGATGTGGTAAATCTGGCATCTTACATGGACACCTCCAGAAAAGCTGAAACTTTCACCTCCATCCAAGTGACATACCCCAAAGGAAGGATATGCCAAATTTGTCACTGGTGCAATAGCAATTATTAATGCATTTTACATGAGATATACTCAGGAAAATGTCACAGTGCGGTGCACTCCACGCTAGGTAAGTTGCAACAGGTCCAACATTCCACACAATGGCATTTCCCACCTTAAATGACAATATGGAATCTTGGGATGGACAGATGAATCCTTTTACATCATTGAAACAGATGGATCACTTATTATTGGTTTGCCACAAATCCACACATTACCATGATTCACAAGGTGACAAGTCCGACAGCTGCACCGACAAAGATTCCAGACTGCAGCAGTGAGTTTATCCATTACCCGACAAACTGTATCTGTCAGGTTTAAAACTATCAACAACTTTAAATGTGGTACAGTGTAACATCTGAACGTTGCTACCCAAACTTACCCATAAGTGCAGCATTCAGATTCAGCAAGAACTCAAACTAGAATTGGACACCATGGTGCAAAACAAAGGTCTTTGAGGTCTACAAGTCGATATTATTGAATCTGAGGTGGGACACAACAATAACTTTGATATTTTGGCATCAGTCAAGCAGTGAGGATCCAGCAAGCTAAATCAGGTGATGCAACAGCTCAAAAAAGATCATCAATGGGTGACCTGAACACCTCCAAAAGCTCGTCAAGCTTGAATAAACCCTCTGGCCATTCAGAGATGAGCTAGGCCTCTTTGAGAATGTGCTATTCAGGAGCAAAGAAGTGATAATTCTGAAACCTCTATGTCAAGATATGCTAGACCATATAAATTAAGGTCACATGGATGCAGAAATCCTCAAAATGACACATGACACATGAATCCACGTATGGACCTGGCATCAATAAGGACATCAATAACTGACCCAGTCAGGTGAAATGTATTAATTCAATCAACCTCTGTAGTCAAGAGAACCTCTCATTCCACACGCAATTCCTTCTGTACAGTGGTGCAAGATCATGAGTAATGTTTTCATAATCATCTTCTAGTCACTGTTTCACCAAAATTTCTTTGGTACAACAAATCAAAAATACCATTTGCTTGCCAGTTGTTGACACTTTGATTATCTTATTTAGCATATTCAGCATACCTCAAAAAAGTGTCTGGGAATGGAAACTCTCCCCATAGCTGTCATCACCACAGTGGCTTGATTTTCCAATTTTCTACTTAAACTAACATTCAGATACCAGTGAGAAAAGTTATTTGACTGTCTACTTAACAGACAACAATAGAGCTTTAGTTTCCATTGGCCGCAAACCGGGGCAAAATAATGTTATTGCAAAAATAAACCACTTCACACTATTGTTAAAGTGCACTGTTCTCAAAATGTATACGAGTATAACTATCCTTTAAACCTATTGCAATGACATTATTATAAATGTCAGTAACTGAACTCTTCTCCTATGGAAACATTTTGGTGCAGTTGCTACTTCCTTTTCCCCACTGAATCATGCAATGTCTTGGCCTGATTATTTCCTCTCAAAGTTTTCGGGTAGAAATTCTAATTTGAATAGACAGCATCAAAATATATTCATAAACATACCCAACAGCATTAGCTGTAGCTCAGTTGGTAGCACTCTCACTTCTGAGTCACAAAACTCTAGTTTCAAGACCCCTTCAGGACTTGAGTGCAAAAATCGCAGCTGACACTCTGGTGCATCGCACTGAGGAAGGGCTAGCCCGTCGGGAGTGCTGTCTTTTAGCTAACGTGTTAAACTGAAGTCTGGTCTGTCCCCTCAGGGCACTATTTCAAAGAAGAGGAGCAGAGTTATTCCAAATTCCCTGGCCAATATTTATCCCTGATTCAATATCACACTATATTGTCACTCTCACATTGCTATTAGAGGGAGGTTTGTTTGTGAAAATCAGTTGCTTTCCTTCATGCATTACAGCAGTAACTCCATTTCAAAAACATTTCATTGGCTGCAGATCACTCTGGGGCTCACTGTGGCTGTCAAAAAGGCTATAGAAGCATAAGCCTTTCATGCAAACATTTGAAATCCATGTCACATTTCTAATTTGCTGGCATTCTGGCTGGAGTGCCAGTTTATTGTTGATTGAGTATGAAGTCAAGCTACTTAGATAAATTGAATTGTGCAGTCAACAAAATAATGTGGCAACCTTTATGGCAGAAGGGATTTTATTTTTGTTCAGCTTAAGTTAAGTTGAATACATTCATGCCCCTCAAACAGCCGGACATTTCTTTAACATGTGTGAGAAGGATTTTAGAAATAGTTTTCCTTTGACTACTGAGCAAATTGTCACAAATTTCTCAGCATTTGTTTTAAGCAATGCTGCTTAGAAAAACAATCCTTACCCATTTTTGACCCCAGATCAAAAATTTTCTTTCTTCATTTTTCCTTTCAGATTGGTTCTGTGGTGTGTTAGCTGTAACTGACTCTGGGATCCTTGTGGCAGATAATTTGGAGCATCAAAATGTGGAGTATACATAACATAGGATCTTGAGTTGGCCTTTGTCCATTTTCATGAGATTCAGTGCTCATTTTTGCAACTTCCACCAGCCTTACACCCTGCTGAGAAGCTGTGTCTTAGGGCTCACACCTGAATGCGTTCCCAGAGTTACTGCTTCACTATGGCTGGTGATACTATGGCTTTAAGAAGTCTATTTTGTTCAATTTTTTTAAGAATGAGGTACCGAGATTTTTATTGGGAAATTGTAAAATAACCAGCATGTAAGGCCTTGTGTGTGTTTTTCAAGAAGTTGGAACAATAGAAGCAGCCTGAATAGGTGTGGTCAAGCTCCCACACAGCCAGGATTTTTAGTTTTTTAGTTTTTCAGTTGCAGTTGCGGCTGAGGTCTTAATGAAGCAGATGCTATTTTTTCCCTTCTCTCAGTTACAGCTAAAAGCTGGGGGTTCACTTCCTGATGCTGGAGTTGTATATGAGATAATCTGTTTTCTGAATTTGCCTTTTTCCATTTATGGGATTTATGGAATTTTACTACTCTGAAACAGTTACTGCTTAGTAGCTAACTCATGTATTATTCTGTTAGGTTTTCCCCATGGAGTTACATTGTCCCAATTCCTTCTTTCTTTTATTCAATTTTAACTATGGTGGATGAATAAAGTGTGTTTTGTTTTTGTCC
This sequence comes from Hemiscyllium ocellatum, assembly GCF_020745735.1. Lineage (NCBI taxonomy): Eukaryota > Metazoa > Chordata > Chondrichthyes > Orectolobiformes > Hemiscylliidae > Hemiscyllium > Hemiscyllium ocellatum. The sequence continues at coordinate 25,406,134 of NC_083418.1, read as the reverse complement.
AGTAGTTTGACCAATCAAACTGCATCTGGAATGCAACAGCTTTCATATACCTCGAAAATTAGAAACTGTAAGGGTCCAGACTATCTTCCAAATATTTTGAGGGAGTTTGGTCCCTTCCTTCAGGGTTCTCTTTAAGATGCACCTCTTTGACCAAGCTCTTGCTAACTCTTCCTCCAAATATGTCTTTTTGACTTGGCGTCCATTTTGAACAGTTGTGCTCTTGGTTGTATTTGCATCTCCACAGATAGGGATAAGGCTGCAGGGAAGCTGAGGCAACTGATGTCTGTTGTGTGTGGGAGATGTGAACTTACACATGAATGCATGACCAAAAACCATTAACTTATGGCACCGAGAAGAGCTCCTACTGAAAGATCCTACAGCCAGAGAGAGCATTTCCATGGAGCATGACATTGAATTGCCAACTGGCGGTGCCTGTCATGAGGTAATCCAACATGAAAGAGAATCATCCTTCTGAACCCCCCAACATGGATTCCAAGATAGATAGCTTCATCCTTAAGGAATCCCATCTAGTCAGACTAAGACACACTGAAACAGTGTTCAAATTTATTGCACCCTTATCCACATCTTCCTTCCATGAGCCTTCTGAATGAAAGGTGATTTTGAGCTTACCATCCAAAAGCCAGCTGTGCTGCGGCCCTGTAACTCTGGCAGCAACATTAACCATTTAAGACTGAGCCTTCCTCTTTTACCTTAGGAAGAAGTCTCACCTTACAGCCCCAGCAGAACCAGGCTAACAATGAACTGCTTTCCCAATTTTCTTTTGCCCTTAAGCTATTTTTCTCTGGCTGTGTGTAAGTGGACATTTGTAAGGAGATTAGAGTTTAGGAGTGTAGAAACAGACCCTTTGGCTCAAAGTGCCTATTCTGCCACTTTTCAAAATAAGCTAATCCCATTTGCCTCCATTTGGTCCATATTCCTCCATTCCTATCCCATCCATGTACCTGTCTAAATGTGTTTTGAATGAAAAAAATTGTATTCACCTCCACCACTGCCTCTGGCAGTCCCTTCCAGACACTCACTACCTGGTGTGTGTTAAAGAATTGCCCCTCTAAACTCTTTTGTATCTCTTCTCTCCCACCTTAAACCTATACCTTCTAGTTTTAGATTGCCCTACCCTGGGGAAAAGCTGTTGGTTACTGACGCAATCTATGCCTCTCATGATTTTATAGATCTCTATAAGGTCACCCCTCAGTCTTCTACAGTCCAGGGAAAAAATTTATAGTGTTACATGCTGATGGTTTATAACTGTTTAAATGTTGCCAGAGTCTAATTACTAGTAATAAATAGTAGGTCTTGTTAAGAACATACATTTTGCTCATGCTTTCTGTCAACCTGAAACTGGAAATTAGATAAATTGGGGAATTTTGAGTGCGCTTTTAAAAACAACTTTAACTTTTCTGGTGATTCCTGGAATACAGGCTTGATTTTCAGCATGCTACCTTCGTGAGTTGTGCCATTCCTGAACACTGGATTGAACCAAGGTTAATCTCCAGATTTGTTAGGCTGGAAAGGTATGCCAGGCAGAGACATTATAGATTGTGGTTGAATATAGTCAGAGTGGTTGCCAGTCCTGGGACCACAGGTAATCTTCATAAAATGGAATCGTGACAAGTCCAGAGGATTGGCAGACAAAGGAAGGGAAATCACCAGCTCTCATTGACTTGGCCCATGTCCCCCAGTCGAATACAGAGATCCCACACTGACCAAAGCGCAGGGCACAGCTTAAAATCTATCACGTTTCCAACTTTTCCCAATTCTGTTGAAAGAGCATTGATCTGAAAGCCTTATCTCTGTTTATGGACTGTAGCAGCTTATGCAGACATCTCAAATGTTTTCTCAAATGCAGTTATGAAAGGAAAAGGCAAAGTTGTCATTGTGCTAGTATTAAAGAAAGATGACTAGTGGTGGTTTAACCTGAGGGTCACCTCGCCTCAGGTGAGGGGAGAGGTTGAGAAAGAGAGTCCTTCATGGTAACTTCAGCCAGTGCAGGAACTGAACCCACATTATTGGTGCAATTCTACATTGCAAACCAGCTATCCAGCCGACTGAACTGTGAAAGGACAATAACGGACATTCCAGTGTCACTGATATCCCATGAGCTAATAAGTAAAAGAAAAGATGCTGACACATGTGGTGAGTATTTTCAGCATTTTCTGCTTTTACTTCAGATTTCCAGCATTGACTGTATTTTGCTTTTCTGATTAATCCATCAGTAAGTGATCAGCTTCTCCCGCCTTCACGAAAGGTGGCTTTCCTCCTATCCACATTGTCTGGCCTCAACTGTCTGAGTTACACAGGCTGAATTATTTTCATTTACTGACTCCCAAGGCAAACGATCATAAAACTTTAAGCCAAATTGATCTTCAGTAACGGATAACTTACAAGAAAAATGACATAGAGACGACGTATATTATCACAAACCATCCACTACAGTACTTAAAGTGGGCTGTGCAAAAATGATTTTATTCATGCAAAAACATTTTGGTGAGAGCGTATACAAAGCCTTCCCTCAGACAGCCTTGATGAAGTTAACCTCCAGTGCTCCAGCACTCCATTTAGTGAGGAATGGAAAATTATTCCTCCCTAGCTTCTTTTACCAGCCTGGTATATATTGCTTCAGGCCCTAATGTTTTATCCAAGAATGCTAATCTCCTCAATACTTCCTTTCCCTGTCTGTGCATATCACATCCAAAATGATGCGCTCCTCACGGACTGCAGAGTGTAACGACTGTATAGAATAATTAGTTGTAACAAGTTATCCTTTTGATATGTTGAAGTTCTTACTGAAATACACAGCTTCCAAAGAAGCAATTTTCGGCAGATCACTCACCCAGCCCCCACACCTTGTTCTGAATTTCCCCAAGGTTAGGTTCAATTTTAGGTATGATTGACATTCACCATGCTCCATCCTCACAGTTCATTCCCCATACACAATTTTTATTTATACTTCAACCCATTTATTACAAATAATATTTTAATTCCTCCCCCTTTGTCACTATTTAATTGCATTAATTAGTGAAAATACTTTGCCTTGCTTTGTTTCTTTAATAGCAATAAAAGTACGTCCATCAGGATTGACTGCAGCAGAAACAAGATTTTGAGTTGGTTATAAATGTTTAATAAGATTTATGAGCAATCCCTTAAAACTGACATGAAATGCTAGTTAATTATTGAAGGCTTGTTTTGTGATTAAGTGCTTTGCTCAATGCGAGGCTTTTTTTTTCTAGATCCATTTAGGAGATTACACTGTAATCAGCTAGTCTCTGCTGCCTTGCTGCTGTGAGAATGACAGTTTTCTTTAAATAACATCAACTCATTCTCACTGCCATAATAGAATGTGGAACATGCTCCCACGTGGAAGAGTTGAGGTGAATAGCACAGATGCACTTAAGCAGAAGCTGGGTAAGAACGTAAGGGAGAATGGAACTAATGCTGACAGGGTTCGATGAAACAGGGTGAATGATAAATCTTGCAGAAACATACTGGGAGGAATGGCTTGTTTCACCCCATGTGGAAAAAAAAATTTGCTCAGCAATGAACCAGGGTACATTCCTCAAAAACCCTGAATGATTTAAGAATATTGCATTGCTGACATCAGTTTACTGCTGATAAAGGAAGCCAACAGCTCTCCATGAACAATAATTAAATCAAATTTTGGGTGGCACAGTGGTTAGTACTGCTGCCTCACAGGGCCAGAGACCGGGGTTCAATTCCCGACTCAGGCAACTGACTGTGTGGAGTTTGCACGTTTTCCCCGTGTCTGCGTGGGTTTCCTCCGGGTGCTCTGGTTTCCTCCCACAGTCCAAAGATGTGCAGGTCAGGTGAATTGGCCATGCTAAATTGCCCGTAGTGTTAGGTAAGGGGTAAATGTAGGGGAATGGGTGGGTTGCGCTTCGGCGGGTTGGTGTGGACTTGTTTGGCCGAAGGGCCTGTTTCCACACTGTAAGTAATCTAATCTAAGTGTACTACAGCTTGCATTTGCTTTCATAGAAGATTTTTTAAACTTCTCTGAGTTCTAAGCATGTTGATTGTTAGTATTGGTTTTGATAAAAAAAAGTTTTGTCATCATGAAATAGCAATTGCATTTTGGCATCTATGTGAGAGATGTAACATCACTCTTTTTTATGAATTGGTGTATAACACATTTTGATTTAAGCAGGAAATCTCGACTGACACTCCAGTAGAATACTGAGGAAATTCTGCACTATGGATGAATGGTCTTTCAGATGTGACATTAAACTGTGGCTGTGTGTGACAGTAAGAAAAGATCCAGTGACACTATATGGCAGAGAGTTTATCCCAATATCCTGGTAAATATTTATTCCTTAACCAAGAACCCTGAAATAGAATATTAATTTGTTGTTGTAGTATAATCAGATCTGGACTGTTGCCTCTGCACCTTTCTATATGACAGTTGATCTTGTTTGTCAGAATTGATTCCAATAATTTTATCACTACCATGGTAAGGTTGACTGGCCTATAATTGGTCTATGGAGAAAGTAAAGACTGCAGATGCTGGAGATTCAGAGTTGAGAGTGGGGTGCTGGAAAAGCACAGCAGGTCAGGCAGCATCCGAGGAGCAGGAGAATCAATGTTTCGGGCATAAGCCCTTCATCAAGAATAGCTCCTGATGAAGGGCTTATGCCCGAATGTCAATTTTCCTTCTCCTCGGATGCTGCCTGACATGCTGTGCTTTTCCAGCACCCACTCACGACTATAATTAGTCAATTCCTTGCTCCATTTTTAAATGTAGGTACAATGTTCACGGACCTCCAGTGCTCCAGCACCATCACTTCATCCAGTAAGGAATGCAAAATTAATCCTCCCTGCTTTCAGCAGCCTGATGTATATTGAAATTTTATCCAAGGATGCTAACCTCCTCAATATTTCCTTTCACTCTGTGTTTATCACATTCAAAATTTTGCACTCCTCCTTACATGCCTGAGAATGTAATGATTTTTACAGAATAATTAGTTGTAACAAATGGTTCTTTGGAATTCTTGACCAAGCCCTTTCTGACTCTTCCTCCAAATATGTCTCTTTGGCTTGGTGTCTATTTTGCACAATTGTGCTTGTGGTTGTTGTTGTATCTCCCCTGATGGGGCAGGGCTGCAGAACAGCAGAAGTCTGTTGCATGTGAGAAATGTGAACTTATACGTGAATGAATGATCAAGAACCATTAACTTACACTGTGGCAAGTTTATTTAATGAGGGATAGCATAGGCACTGCTGCATATGGTAGACAACGCTGCATGACACAAACTCACACCAGGTATTGCCTTTATTGCATACTTGCCCTCTGTTCTCTCTTGTGCCCTCCCTCATCACCCCAAATACTCAGGGTTCCAACTTCCTCTAAAGGCAATAGCCCCTCATTTCCACTGGATTCACATTCTGATAGTCTTGCTCCACACTATCAGATGTCGCCTTCCTGTCTGGATTAATGGCCATCCGACTGTCATGAGTAGATTTTCCATCTGCTGGTGGTGTTGACCCCTTTTTAATACCCGAGCACTGTGTGCACTTTCCCTGTCACATATGCACTGCCTTAGCAAACAGACAGTATCTGAAAGACACGCGCTCCATTCAAAATACCATATCCCAACACTAACATATTCTTAAGTAGCTTTTAGACTATTTTAACTGAAGCAATGTCTAAATGCGGCACGTCCTGGACAATATCCACATTTTGGACTATTCAACAGCCACCTTTTCCACCCAGAACAAAATCCATTGATATTCAGTGATATCACTATCACTGAATTCCCAGCTACCAATAAGCTGGGAATTACCATTGACCACAAGTTGAGCTGGACTGGCCCCATAAATGCTGTGGCTTCAAAATCAGGTCACAAGCTAGGAAGACTGCAGTGAGTAACTCACCTCCTGACTCACCAATGCCTATCCATCATTTCCAAGGCACAAGTCAGGAGTGTGATGGGATACTCCATCATATGAGGGCTGATTAGCTCAGTTGGCTGGATGGCTGGTTTGCAATGCTGAATGATGCCAACAGCTCAGGTTTCATGTCTTGCCTTCTCAAATTTACCCAAGATGTAGTGACCCTTGGGTTAACCCCCCACCCCCCCACTCTCCCCAACCAGTTGTCTCTTTCTAATCAGAGCAGTCTGTGATCCTCTGGGACTATCACAATTTTATTCTTTCTTTAGTTAGGAATGCTCTCCACTGAGCAGCTCCAACAACAGGAAGCTTGACACCATTGGAGACAAAGCAGCTTAATCAATTGGCATCACATCTAGAAACATTCATTACCTCCAACAGCAGCAGCACAGTCTACCATATTCTGTAAAATGTAAAACTCCACCCGGGCTCCTTAGCGAGTCCCGTTGACAAGTACCATCAAGAAAGGCAAGAATACAGTTACATTGTAACACCACTATCTGCAAGTTCCCCTCCAAGTCCCTCATCATCTGACTTGGAAACATATCATTGTTCCAGGTGAGGGCAGCAGATTTGCTTCCCTGAAGGGCATCAGTGAGCCAGCTGGGTTTTTTTCACAACAACTGATAGTCATATGTCACAGAGTCATACAGCACATGAAACAGACCGTTCGGTCCAACCAGACCATGCCGAACATAAGCCCAAACAAAACTAATCTCACCTGTCATTTCCTGGCCCATATCCCTCCAAACTTTTCCTATCCAGGTGCCTTTGAAATTCTGTAACTGTGCCCATATCTGCCATTTCCACCACTTCCTCAGGGAGTTCCTTCCACTTGCGAACAATCCTCTGTGCAGTCAATTTGTCCTCATGTCTTTTTTACATCTCTTCCCTCTCATCTTAAGTGACAGCCTATTCAGCCCTTCTTTATAACTCAAACTTTCTAAACCTGGCAACATCCTGGAAAATCTCTTCTGAACCTTCTCCAGCTTAATAATATCCTTTCAATAACAGGATGATCAGAGGCCTCACCAATGTCCTGTACGACCTCAACATGACTTCTCAACTCCTACATTCAAAGGACTGAGCAACAAAGGCAGACTCACTAAATGCTTTTTTTAACCACCCTGCCTAAGCGTGACATGAATTTCAAAAAAAATAGGTGCCTGAACCCCTGGGTCCCTTTGTTCTACAACACCACCCAAGGCCCGACTATTAATTGTATAAGCCCACCCCTGTTTGTTGTATCAAATAATACCTCGCATTTATCCAGATTGAACTCTATCTGCCACTTCTCAGCTCATTTACCCATTTCATCATGATCCTTTGTAATCTTAGATAACCTTCTTCCCTGTCTACTATCTCACCAATTTTGGTGTCAACCACAAATTTACTAACCATGTATTCATATTCTCACCCAATGGGGAGAAAGATTTAAAAAGGGACCTAAGGGGCAACGTTTTCATGCAGAAGGTGGTGCGTGTACAGAATGAGCTGCTCGAGGAAGTGGTGGAGGCTGGTACAATTCCAACATTTAAAAGGCGTATGGATGGGTGCATGAACAGGACAGGTTTAGAGGGATATGGGCTAAATGCTGGCAAATGGGACTGTATGAATTTAGAATATCAGGTCAGCATGGATGAGTTGGACTAAAGGGTCTGTTTCCGTGCTGCATATCTCTATGACTCTATAAATCATTTATATACCTGACAAACAAGAGTTACATGGTTACTATTAGGAAAGCTTTTACTTCAAAACTTTTTAAAATTGCTGTGGTGGGATGCGAATCTATGTCCCCAGAAAATCACTCAGAGTCTCTGGATTAACACTGTAGTGACAATACCCCTTTACCCACTAGCTCTCCTTATCAACTCTGAGAGTAGAATGAAAGACAATGCCTGGGTGAGGGCGACAATGAAACTAGAGAATGAATACAAATACAGCAGAATATAGAAAAATGGAGCATCTGTTCAAATTCCCAGCTACTCTCTGCAAAGTACTTGCAAAATAATTGGCTTCCTTGCAAATCAAGAGAAATTGATTTGTTCCTCATGAGGGCCATTCATAAAGGTTTCAAATTTTAGACAGTTTATCTTTCAATGTGCTGCAAGAAATCAAAAAAAGCCGATGATACACTGACAAAGTGATTACTGCGGAAGAAATAACCGTTTACAACATTTAGGTTCTTTGAAGCGAAGCTATGAAATCCTGGGGGACTGCAACAAGGTGTGCTGTAAAATGGCAGGAACACATTTATCCTGATGTCAGCGTGAGAACGGATGCAAAATGCAAAGACTTTGCCAAAGTCTATTCTGAGAACAAGACCTCAGGATGTGGTATTTGGGACCTACATTATTTGCCCAGACAACAAAACAAACACCAGATTTTTAACCAATGCTCAGGAAACGTCAAAGGATTTCACGATGAGAAAAGATGTTGAGAAGAGATATGTAAACATTACAGATTCATCAAGGGGTTCATTTAAAAACCGAAATGCGGATGCTGTAAATCAGAAACAAAAACAGAAATAGCTGGAAAATCTCAGGAGTTCTAGCAGCTTCTGTGGAGAAAAATCAGAGTTAACATCTCGGGTCCAGTGACCCTTCCTCAGAACTGATAGTAGTTAGAAAAATATCAATTTTATGAAGAAGATAGGGCGGTGGAGGGGGTAAGGAATAAGTGATAGGTAGGAGATAGAGACCAAAGAGAGAGAAGAACAGTTGGACAAAGGGGTAGATAACAATCTGCCTCAGAGAGTGAATAGTTATTGTTGAATAGCAACACATAACGATGGGTTGTGTATAATAACAGACTATGTGTTAACAAGGCCTGGTGTCTGGGGGTTGAGATAAGGACGTGGGAGAGCTCAAGCCCTAAAGTTATTGAACTCGATATTGAGTCGAGAAGGCTGCAGTGTCCCTAAGTTGAAAATGGGGTATTATTCTTCCAGTTTATGCTGAGCTTCGCTAGAGCATTACAGCAAGCCTGAGACAGAGATGTGGCCAGGAAACAGGATGGTGTGTTAAAGTGGCAGGCAACTGGAAGTTCAGGGTCTTTCTGGTGGGAGAATGTAGATGTTCAGTGAAGCGGTCACCCAGTCTATGCTTTATTTCCCCAAGGTAGAGGAGACCATATTGTGAGCAGTGAATGCGATAGACTAGCTTGTGATTAGTGCAGGTAAAGTGCTACTTCACCTGGAAGGTGTGTTTGGGCCCTTGGATATTGAGGAGGGAGGAAGTAATCGGGCAGGTGTTACACAGTCGGCGGTCGCAGGAGAAAGTGCTGTGAGGCTGTGGGGGGGGAAAGGAGGAGGGGAGGTGGTGGAGGGTATGTGTGTGTTGAGAGTGAAGCAAGAGTTAACCAGGATGTCCCGGAGGGAACAGTCCCTGCAGAAGGCTGACAAGCAAGGGGAATATGTGTCTGCTGCTGGCATCTCACCTGCTGGTGACTGATGATCCTTTGGATGTGGATGCTGATGGGATGGTAGGTAAGGACAAGGGGACCCTATCACTTTCGTGGTTCATTTAGCCTGTTTAACGACTATGTCAACCAGAGAGGCTCAATTCAGACTTATCGATTCTCCTTACGTATTCACCTGGAATGAGAAATCTACAACTGAGGCAAATCAAACTCCTGCCTTAGCACTGAAGTGATGCAGTAATGTTTTTGCAACAAACCTTTCGTTTTGGTGCAAATGAGGGATGAACAAATACCAAAGCAGAGGACAGCAAGACTCCTTGGGCTCAACTTTTAAATCAATTATTTACCAAATTTATGCTACACTGATTTAACATTGACACATAGCCAAAGGGGTCTGCAAAGCTCTTTGTCTTCAGGTACCCATGTTAAAAACAATCACACTTTAGGCTTGAAAATGTTAGAGCTGCTTTCTTGAAAAAACAAAGCTTGCCATGTTGCCTATTAGAAGACTGCTTTATGCCAACGTCTTGTTACACACTGCACACATTGTATGACTCTCCAGTGCATACATGAATGTGTCCCCCAGAACACTTACACATAAGAACTGATAATACTTCCTATTGCTTTGCAAACAGCACAACGAATATTATTTTGCAGCATTTAAAAACACAATAATAACCAAAAAAGTAGAATCAATAGAGATTGTATTTTTCCCTCAGATAGGAATTGAAATGAGCAAAGATCAAGCCCCATTTCATTCGTTTCCAATCTTACTAGAAGGTGCATGAAACAATAGTAATGGAGTTGACCAATAATGGCAATTAATCTTGAATCGATTGGTCTGCAACAAGCCCAGACACGAAGCAAAGAAAACCACAATGGTGGACAGCTTTGAAAATCAAAAGTGGAAAATCATTTGTTCTTTCCATGTCATCTCTTAAATTACTCCAATATGTTATTGTGAAATATTACTTGCCAAAAGAAATTTACATTAGAGTTAGTCACAACGGACTGCTTCCTCTCCTCATGATTGGCAGGAAAGATTCAAAGGTGTAATGAAGTGGGTGGACTGGGGTGGGGGCGGAGGTGGGGTTGGGGAAGGAGAGTAAAAGAGTTAAACATGCAGAATTTGGTCTCAGCACATTGGTGGATTATAAAGGCATCATAATATAGCATTGACGGTAGAATGCTGCAGTAATATATTTATTGTGTCTAATTGTGCACTCAGAATTGAAGCAACATCACTTGCTGCTGAACCCGAAGGAAAATCAAGCAATGCAGGTGTCACAGAGTCATAGAGATGTACAGCACGGAAACAGACCCTTTGGCCCAACCCGTCCATGCTGACCGGTGTGAGAAACAAAGCTCATTCACTTCAATAATTTCAGTCTGAGACAAGATCTGGATCAGTAGTGTCATTTATTTCACACTTGCAAGTGGTTGTGAAGTCCACAAGGCAGGGACAAAACACACTGAATTCAACAAATACTCGATATTTATATAATTTGGTTCCTACATGTTTTTTCTTATTTCATTGTTCCTCCCCCCCCCCCACTTTTACATCCTCCACTTCCCTAAGACCGGCACCCATTACTCATTTTATCTCTTGTCTTATCCGGCCTTGTCTGTGACAAAATGCTTATTTCTGGCCTCCCAAGGCCGTTTGACCTCATCCTGCTGTGGGTTATTGTTAGGCATTTCTTGCCTTACCATTATCTATTCCCTCCAACTGTGCTGCCTCTCACACCATCTTATCACTAAGCCCTTTTAATTGGGGCTTGTTCCTGTGTTTCTGTAAAAGTGAGAAACAGATGTTTATACCTATTGTTTATACAGGCATATCTAGTTTAACTGCCTCTCTTCATAGCATCTAATCTAGTCACCTGTAATATCTACTATTGTTTTGCAGTCCCGTTTCTTTCTTGCATACATTTTTAGCTAATACAAAAAAACAATTATGCATTTCCTCCACATAGTTTCCATTCTTGTTGACTCAGCTCTTGGATGAAACAATTACACACTGGTGTGAGTTCATTCACCCCACACCAGCAATTGTAATTGCAGAAGTCACATTACCTTACCTATATCCCACACCAGGTATCCCAACCCAATCTAGTCCCGCCTGCCAGCACACAGCTCATATCCCTCCAAACCCTTCCTATTCATACACCCATCCAGATGTCTTTAAAATGTTGCAATTTATTAGCCTTCATCACATCCTCTAGTAGCTCATTCCATACATGCACCACCCTCTGCGTGAAAACATTGCCCCTTAGGTCTTTTTTATATCTTTCCCCTCTCACCCTAAATCTATGCCTTCTAGTTCTGGACTCCTCCACCCCACAGAAAAGACTTTCTCTGTTTATCCTATCCATACCCCTCATGATTTTATAAACTCTAGAAGGTCACCCCTCAGCCTCTGACAGTCCAGGGAAAACAGGCCCAGCTTGTTCAACCTCTCCCTATAGCTCAACTTTTCCATCCCTGGCAACATCCTTGTAAATCTTTTCTGAACCTTTTCAAGTTTCACACCATCTTTCCAATAGAAAGGAGACCAGAATTGCACACAATATTCCAATAGTGGTCTAACCAATGTCCTGTACAGCTGCAACATGACCTCCCAACTCGTGTACTCAATATTCTGACCGATAAAGGAAACCATACCAAACACCTTCTTCACTATCCTAACATCCCTCTTCATCGATGTGTATGGATACCAGTGATAGTTGGTCATGTATTTTAGTGGCTAGTTGGTGCTCATGCATTATGGTGGCTAGTTTCCTGCCTGTCTGTCCAATGTAATGTTTATTGCAGTCTTTTTAGGGTATTTTGTATGTGGCGTTCGTTCTGCTGGGTGAGAAAATGGATGAGATTTTCAATGATTACTTTGCATCAGTGTTCACTGAGGAACAGGAGGTGATGAATGCTGAGATTAGAGATAGATGCTGGATCACGTTGACATAAGGAGTGAAGATGTATTGGTTAGGCTAAAAGGTATTATGGTGGACAAATTCCCAGGACCGGATGGGATCTATCCCAGGTTGCTGAGGGAGGCAAGAGAGGAAATACCCAGGGCCCTGACAGATATCTTTATAGCATCCTTAAATACAGGTGAGATGCTGGAGGACTGGAGGTTGGTCATGTTGTTCCCTTGTACAAAAAGGCTAGTAGGGATATTTCAGGTAACTACAGACCAGTGAGCCTGACGTCAGTGGTAAGGAAGTTGCTGGAGAAGGTACTGAGGGATAAAATCTATTTATATTTGGAAAAGACTGGGCTTATCAGTGCGGGGGAGATCGTGCCTTACCAACTTAATTGAGTATTTTGAGGAAGTGACCAAGTTGATAAATGAAGGAAGGGCTGTAGATGTCATATCCATGGACTTTAGTAAGGCGTTTGATAAGGTTCCCCATGGCAAACCAGTAGAGAAAGTGAAGTAACATAATGTGCAGGGTGTTCTAGCTGGTGGTAAAGAACTGGTTGAGCAACAGGAGACAGAGAGTAGTAGCTGAAGGGAGTTTCTCAGAATGGAGAAAGGTGACCAGTCATGTTCCACAAGGATCAGTGCTGGGGCCACTGTTGTTTGTAATATACATCTGTGATCTGGAAGAGGGCATTGTTGGTTTGATCAGTAAGTTTACAGATGACACAAAGATTAGTGGAGTAGCAGAAAACAAAGGAGACTGTCAAAGAATAAAGGAGAATACAGATAGACTGGAGAGTTAGGCAGAGAAATGGCAGATGGATTTCAATGCAGGCAAATGTGAGGTGATGCATTTTGGAAGTTTAATTCTAGAGTGAACTATACAGTAAACGGAAGAGCCTTGGGCAAATTTGATGAGCAGAGAGATCTAGGAGTTCAGGTGCATTGTACCCTGAAGGTGGCTGCACAAGTGGATAGAGTGGTCAAGAAGACATATGGTACGCTTGGCTTCATCGGATGGGATATTGAGTACAAGAACTGGCAGGTAATGTTAAATTGTAAAAGCCATTGGTTCGGCCGCATTTAGAATACTGTTCTGGTCATCACATTAGCAAAAGGATGTGGACATTTTGGAGAGGGTGCAGAGAAGGCTTACGAGAATGTTGCCTGGTATGGGAAGTGCTAGCTATGAAGAGAAGTTGAGTAGATTAGGATTGTTTTCATTAGAAATAAGGAGATTGAGGAGGGACCTGATTGCGGTCTAAAAAAATCATGAAAGGTATTGACAGGGTAGATAGAGATAAGCTTTTTCTAGGGTGAGAGATTCAATAATGAAAGGTGACGCAGTCAAGGTGAGAGGTGAAAGATTTAAGGGGGATATACGCGTGCAAGATCTTTACACAGATGGTGGTAGGTGCCTGGAATGCGTTGCCAGCAGAGGTAGTAAAGGCAGGCATGGTAGATTCATTTAAGGTGAATCATGAATAGGTGGGGAGCAGAGGGTTACAGAAGCTTGGGAATTGGGCGATAGGTTTAGACAGTGGATTTGGATCAGCTCAGGCTTGGAAGGCCGAAGGGCCTGTTCCTGGGCTGTAAATTTCCTTTGTTCTTTGTTCTTTGCTGGCTGTTGGTACGGGGTCTTTTAAGTTAATCAGGAGCTGTTTCAGTCTGGTGGTAGCAAGTGAGACAGAACACCAGTGCTTAATCGGAGGCTCACTGGTGATGTTATGTAGCATGGTGACAAAACGTCTGAGAAAAAAAGTCTACCCGCTCAGCGAGCAGACTTGCAACCTGGTCCACAACCTGAGCTACAAATCTTGTCTAAAATCGCAAAGTTCTCAAACCATCCAGCAGCAGTGTTATCAGCAAGTTACAAGCTCACGCATTCTCAATCAAGAACATTCGCACACAGGACATGATCATCTTGGATTGAAGAAGTGATTTTAGACCTATGGTATTCAAAGTTCTCCATCACTAGGGTTTTCCCCACCTCTTGTTTGGATTTCCCTTATCATTTAGTTGAATTTCCTGGGCATTTCTTTCCTCTGTGATTTCTTTTCAGCATCTTCTCAGCTTAGTTTAAGCATTTTATGCAGTATGTACAGAACAAGCATCATTAATTGGTAACTATTTTCAACATGCAAGACCACTGCAACTTAAATTATCCTACTAGTGGTGCTTTTATGCTCTAAAATAGTAGCCCTAAGTCTTGCAATGAAGTTATTTAGTTTTCATAGTGCAAATGCAGCAACTATTTGATTGAGGAAGGATGTGAATGACCTGTGGCTGTTGTAAATAGAACGGTAGAGCAATGCAAACTGGGGAAGAGACAGTGGTATTTCAGGTGAGCAATAAATAATGCAGCAAATGGGATGCATGCAATCTATGAGCTAGCCCAGTGGTGCAATGCACAATGACTGCATAATTTGGCAACCCTGCTGGATACCATTACTACAAGGGGCAAGGTTATAAGAGCTGTGAGTAAATAGAGGGTGGAGGAAGGGTGCTTGCTGCCAGCACTATCATGCCAAAACCAGATTTGAAAGGTCCTTGTATAAACTCTGTGAACATGATCCAACTCTACTGATCCATAGAGTTATGCAGGGAATGTGGCCTATGTGGACTTCAAAAAGCTTTGGACAAAATTCCACATAATGTGTAAAAATTAAAGCACATAGGATTGGAGCTAGTGCATGGCGATGGAATACAAAATTAGATAGTAGACAGTAAACAAAGAATAGGAACAAATGGATGCTTTTTTTGAACGGCAGGCAGTGATCAGTCAAGTACGAAAGAATCAGTACTGAGACGCCAGTTATTCACAGTGCATGTTTAGATGAGGGAGGTAAATGTAATATCTTAAAACTTGGAGATCACATAACGTTGGGTGAAAAGTTGAGCTGTGGGAAAGATGCAGAGGTATTGCAGTGTCATTTGGACAGGCTGAGTAAATGTGCAAATACAAGAACAGTGTGGAGAAATATGAGGTTATTCAGTTTGATAGAGGGAGACTATTGTTTGAATCGCTGTAAAGTGGGAGAGAGCGAGGTTCAACGAGACCTGGATGTTCACGTGCACCTGTTATTGAAAGTAAACGTGTGGGTGCAGCAGGCAGTGATAATGTTGTGATGAAGTGATGAAGGCAAACTGTATGTTGGCCTTCATAGCAAAAGATTTGAGTACCGAACGAGAATGTTTTTCTGCAATTGTGCATAGTATTGGTGAGGCCACACCTGGAATATTATGTGCAGTGTTGGTTTCCTTATCTGAGGAAGCATGTCCTTGCTGTGGAGGGAGTACACTGAAGGTTTATCTCAAATTGATTTCTGGGATGGCAGGACTGATACATGAGGAGAGATTGAGTTGGTTAGGATTGTGTTCACTGGAGGTGAGAAGAATGAGGGTGGATCTCATAGCAACCCATAAAATTCTATGCAGGAAGGATGTTTCCAATTGGTGTGGTGGTGGGGGGTGGGGATGGGGGTGGGGTTGGACTCCAGAACCAGAGGTCATTGTTTAAGGAGAACAGGTAAACCTTTTAGGACTGAGATGAGGGGAAATGTTTTCATCCAGAGAGTGGTGAGCCTGTGGAATTCACCACCACAGAACATGTTTGAGAATAAAATATGTGTTTTCAAGAAGGAGGTAGGTATGGCTCTTGTAGCTAAAGGAATCAAGGAAATTGTGATGAGGGCAGGATTAGGGTATTGAGCTTGATGATAATACTGCATGGCAGAGCAGGCCCAAGGGATCAAATGGCTTATTTCTGCTCCTATCTTCTACGTTCCTATGAATATGGGAAGGTGCACGGGCCTTGGTTTCAATAGCCTGGAGATTCTCAGCATCATTGGGTGTGGCTTGCAAGGAGCTGTTATTTTACACATGGAACCCTTGATTGTAGGGGAGGAGGTGAGGTGGGAAACATTGTGAGGCTATGGACTATCCTAGGGCTGATGGAGCAGTCTGTCAGCACAGGTGTCTAACAGAAACAGAACTTCCTACAGGGCATTACCACTCTCCATGGATCTCCTGACAACAACATCAAGACCCAGACTGCCATTCTTCAGGTCATCTTGCTTCTCAGCAGAGCATGTCCAAGAGAGATGTCCAGCACTCTAAAACAGGAGCAACAGCTATAGCAGCAGCAGCAACAGCAATCAGAGCAGAATCCAGCAGATCTCAGCTGCTGACCAGCCTGCAGGTGTTGAAGGTGACAGCAGCCCTCAAGTTCTGTAGATCATTTCAGGGAACCATAAGGGACTCTTCCGGAATCTCACAGGTATTCATTCGCAAATGTATCCAGGAGGTCACTGCTGCTGTTTACTAAGGCTGGCCTATTGATTGGATGCTGGTGGTCAGGCAGCTATGACTTATTGCCATTGCAGGATTTCTGCAGGGTGCAACAGACTGCACCCATCAGAGCACCCCATCAGCCACAACAGCCTTTGTGAATGGGAAAGGCTACCCCTCCATGAATGTGCAGATAATGTGTGAGCAGACCAGCAATTAATGCAGGTTTGTGCATAAAATCCAGGGAGATGTCACAAGGTTCTCACACTAGAATGTTTACAGCTGCCTCCCCTCAGCTCATGACGTGTCAGGAATCCACAGACTGGCAATGCATATGCGTCCACAAGGGTCATTGTAGAACAGACCAGAGTGTGTGTGTGTGTGTGTGTGTGTGTGTGTGTGTCGCGACGGGGGAGGGTGATGGGGGTGCTGGTGGTTATGGTAGTGGAGTGGGGGGGTGGTCTTGAAAATGAGACTTAGATGCCTGGATCAGTCAGGCACAACAATGCAGTCAGAGTCATATAACTTCTAAACCTTATTCAAGAAAGGGGCAATATCTTCTTCTCTCTCATGGACAATCTTTTGTACTGAATGTAATGCTGGAAACTATACTTGAAGTATGCACTACACCCAGTTTAGGCACTGGGCATAATTCTGCTGAAATATGGTGAAGTTTACAATCCAGTTACTGCTGTAATTATGATGATTTAGATTCTGTTGATTTATATTATTTTACAACTCACTTCCCTTTCCTGTAATTACCCATACTCGTCGTGCTATTGACTGTGTAAATTAACAGTAACAACAAAGTTCATTAGTTAATGGATCTCTGTGGCCACCTCAGTCTTTGATTTAAGAGCAGTGAGTAGACCAATCATTGAGCCTGACCCACCATTCAATGGCTGATCAGAAACTTCGATGCCTTTACCCACTTTATTCCAATAATCGTGTATGCCACTGGTAATCAAAAATCTATTTATCTAAACCTTCAACAGACTCAAAGACTAAGCTCCTACAGCCTTGTGTTACAGAGAATTCCAAAGCTTCACAACATTATCAGTAAAAAATATTTCTCCTTATTGTGGACCTAAGTGGAATCCATCTTATTTTTAAATTATGAGGTTTTAGACTCCCTAACCACAGAAAACATGTAACCTGCATCTACCCTGTCTATTCCTTTAAGTATTTTGAATGTTTCAATGCGATCACTCCTCATTCTTCAAAACTCTCGAATATATGCCAAGTATGCCCCAGTCTCCCTTCAAAGGACAGTTCTGCCATCCTAGGACCAAGGAGAAAGTGAGGATTGTAGAAGCTGGGGTCCGGGTCGAGGGTGGAATGCTGGAAAAGAACAGCAGATCAGGCAGCTTCCAAGGAGCAGGAAAGTCAACATTTCGGGCATAAGCCCTTTATCAGAAAGGGATGATGATGAACTTATGCCCGAAGTGGCAATTCGCCTGCTCCTCAGATGCTGCCTGACTTGTGAAATTTTCCAGCAACCCATTCTCATCCCAGGAACAAGTCTAGTGAACTTTTGCTGTATTCTGTTTATGGCAAGAATATCTTTCCTGAGATAACCAGAGCACAACTGCACACATTATCCCAGATGCAGTTTAACTAAGTTTGAAGCAAGACTCCCATACTCAAATTCTCTTACAGTGAAGGCTAACATTCCACTGCCCTTCCTAATAGTTTGCTGCACCAGCATGTTAGCCTTATTGACCTATTGACAATGACAGAGAGCTCCCCTTGTCCATCTGCATTTTCTAACTTCTTATAATTTAAGAGATAATTTGTACGTCTGTTCCCCTTAACAAATCAGTTAACCTCACATTTTTTTCACATTACATTCCATCTGCCACATTTTTTACCCACTCACTAAGCATTTCCAAATCTTCCTGAGACTGCTTAAAATCTTCCTCACAACACACATTCCCATTTAGCTTTATATTATCCACAATTTTGGAAATATTATATTTTGGTCACCAGAGGCCCAAGTACTGATCCCTATGATGCCCCGTTTCAGTCTACCATTTATTCTGTGTCTCATAACAGATAATAAACAATCATGAATTCCTGCAAGTACATTATATCCTATCCTATGTGCTTTACCTTTTCTAACCAGCATCTATTTGGGGGTGGCTGGAAAGAGACATTATCAGAAATCTTCTTTAAATCTAAGCATATTTCTTCTATCAGCTCTCCACTATCAATTTTATGAGTAACAGCCTCAAGAAAAACCAACAAATTCAACAAAAGTAATTTCCCATTCATAAATCCATGGTACGTTCAATCAGATCATAATCAACCAGGTGTCTATCCCAACCTTTATGCAGATTCTAATCGTTTCCCTGATGTAAGGTTAACATATCAACAGTTCTCTGCTTTCTTCTCTACCTCCCTTCTTAAATATTGTGTGTCACGTGTTCCCTTCTAATCCATAAGAATCATACCTCTATCACCACTTCCTTCAACAATCTATCATGTAGACCATCAAGTCCTGGGGATTTATCATCTTTCAACCACATTAATTTCCCCAGGTCAATTATTTCACTGAAACTAATTTTGGTCAACTCCTCATTCTCCCGAGCTACTTGGATCTCTAGTATCTGGTAATTTCTGGTATCTTCCTCAATGAAACAGACTCAATGAAATGGCAATGAAACCATCTCATTTCTTGCCATTTCTCTATTCCCCATTGTAAATGCATCTGACCATCATTCTTTATAGCCAATGTTTCATTTTTATGTGCCTATCGAAGCTTATACAGGTTATTTTAAATGTATTTTTGTTAGATTAATCATATTCCGTTCTTCCTGTCTTTATTGGTTTCATGGTCCTCATTGGTTGTAGTCTGTGAACTTCTAATTCACAGAATTACTGATACTGCTGGTAACTTTATAGGCCTTTTTGTTTTAACTTAGTTGATTTTTAACTTTCGTTGTTAACCATGCTTGAGTGATCCTTTTGAGTGTTTGCACCTTGATGGAATGTATAGTTGCTATAAACCATGTACTAATTATTTAAAGGCTATTTATTATCTTGGAGGAAAAAGTGAGGTCTGCAGATGCTGAAGATCAGAGCTGGAAATGTGTTGCTGGAAAAGCGCAGCAGGTCAGGCAGCATCCAAGGAACAGGAAATTCGACGTTTCGGGCATGAGCCTGATGAAGGGCTTATGCCCGAAACGTCGAATTTCCTGTTCCTTGGATTCCCCCCGAAACATCGAATTTCCTGTTCCTTGGATGCTGCCTGACCTGCTGCGCTTTTCCAGCCACACATTTTCAGCTATTTATCATCTTGTACAGCCTTATCTTTTAATGTATTTTCACAATCCACCTCAGCAAATTTATGCCTCCTAACTTCATAATTCCCCTTATTCAAATTTAATATTTTTTTTATCAGATTGTGTTTCTGTACCCCTAATGTTCTGTTGTAATAAGATTGTTAAACAGCGCCTTTTTATTACATAATAATAATAGGATGGCACAGTGGTTAGCGCTGCCACCTCACAGCGCCAGGGACCTGAGTTCAATTCCAGCCTCAGGTGACTGCCTGTGTGGAGTTTGCACATTCTCCTTGTGTCTGTGTGGGTTTCCTCCAGGTGCTCTGGTTACCTCCAATAGTCCAAAGATATGCAGGTTAAGTAAGTTGGCCGTGCTAAATTGCCCTATAGTGTTCAGGGATGTATAGGTTATGTGCATTAGCCATGGGAGATGTGGGGTTACAGGGATAAAGTTGGGGAGGTCTTGAGTTTTGGTAGGATGTTCTTCTGAGGTTTGTGTAGACTGAAGGGCCGAATGGCTTGCTTCCACACTTTAGAGATTCTATGATCTGAAATGGCATGTCTTCTGTTTGGATCTTCAGCATACTGTGCTAGAAAACCAATCCTAACAAACCCCTCAAATCTATCCTCCACAGCTTTATGGTTCAATTTGTTCACCCAGTCTGAATACACATTGAAGTCACCCACGGTGACTGTGTTGAATATGTTGCATACTTCTCTCATCTCCTGATTAATACCATACCCCACACTACAACAACTAGTTGGTGGCCCATAAATAACTTAAACCAATCTCTGCTGCTCCTCTTGCTGTTTTTTAGTTCCACCCAACCTGACTCCACAAGTTGTTCTTCTTCCCTTGCTAATGTACTGATCCCATTTCTTATTGTCAATGCAACTCCACCTCCTTTTCCTTCTTGTCTGTCCTTCCTAAATGTTGGATATCATTGAATGTTCAGTTCCCAGTCCTGGTCACCATGCAGCCACATTTCAGTAATGGCAATTAGATCATCCCCATGTACCTCTATTTATATCTTTTAATCATTTATCTTGCTGTGAATGCTGCAGGTATCCAGGTAGAGTGCCCTTAACTTTGTCTTTCTGACATCATTCCAACTTCAAAGCATACTTGTTTAACCTTGTTTCTCCTATCTTTTATCTATCTATCTCTTATCTCACTCATATCTTTTTGACTCCCTATTACCAAAATGACTTCCTTCTAATTTGGAGTACCCCACATTATATCCCCTGACAAGGTAGTTTTAAGTTATACTTCACACATCTGTATGGTGGAAAAAAATTGCTGATTGATTTGGATGTTTTGGAACAGAATGAGCAGAATTTAGA
Source organism: Hemiscyllium ocellatum (assembly GCF_020745735.1). Classification (NCBI taxonomy): domain Eukaryota; kingdom Metazoa; phylum Chordata; class Chondrichthyes; order Orectolobiformes; family Hemiscylliidae; genus Hemiscyllium; species Hemiscyllium ocellatum. The sequence continues at coordinate 25,384,951 of NC_083418.1, read as the reverse complement.
TGCTATTAATATAAGGTACAACATATGAAGTCTCAATCTAATTTACTGATGTACAGCATATACATTATTGAGGGTTGTGAGGGATAAGGTGGAGCGTAACTTTGTTGTCAGTATAAAATACGTATTGAAAAATTTCAATACAGTTCTAACATAATTAGGTATTTGTTAGGTTTAATCCTCAGTTACCTTACAAAAACTTGGAAATTATATTGGTAATTTTGAGATTCACTGAGATGGTGTGAAATTTATGTGTTTCTTCATTAATAAATACTTTGTAAAAAGACATTTGTGATCAACTATTATTCCAAATATTCAGAAATAATCCAATCGGATGGAGTAAAGCTAATAGTTGAAAGGTGAAGAAGACTCTGTGATTAAGAGATTGGGGCTGACATTAAAATTTTGGCTACTTTGGAAATACGTGTGTGTGTCAGAGAAATCATAGTTAATGAAGCAGCAAAGTCTTTTTAGAAGTTGAAGCCAAGTATTTGGAGCAATGCATTTGGTCCAAGTGCCCAAGAAGAAACTCAGCAATCTGATTAAAAGCTAATGAGCCCTTGAGGGAATTCAACCAAAAAGATCTCAAAATTGGCTGAGAAGTAAATCAAGTGTAAACATACTGAGTTCTCCGCAGGGATTGAATGCATCACAAGTTTCAGAGAGCACAGGAAACCTTTAATTTCAAACAAGAGCCCCATCTGACAGGATGTCATTTTAAAATAAAAACATCTCCAGCATTTGTAGCCTCTCAGATGTGGGACTTTTCTATAAAGGGACTGTCCAAATTGTGGCTCTAAGAAATTCTGATGAGAATGAACAAGCTGGGCACTGAGAGACAGGTCGGTGGGGAAATATCCTTTGCTTGCAATTTGCAGTGAAACAGTAACAATCACCTTACACATATCTTAGCAAAATTCAAAAGATTACAGACCTGATAGACCCATTAATTTTAGATAAATAATTTTCGACATCATAAAGTAATGTTTACTTCATGAATCTGTGACTCTATTCATTATGATGCTGATTGAATAACAGATTGGTTGATAGCATGCATATTGAGACAACATATGGCACAAATAATCATGTCTGCTTCACTTCAGCTGTTAATACAGTGCTGTATTAGAAGAGGGCTGCACTGCTGGAAAGCTGAGGTGTCAGGATGAATCCCCATCTGTCTTATCAGGAAGATGCATAAGATCCTACAGCACCTTCAGGAAATCTGTCAGACTGAGCCTTTAGCAGGTAGAGAGAGAACCAAGAAAAGAAAAAAAAATCTGCTTGGTTACAACCTCACTGGTTAACCTATCACAGATGCAGCTGTCCATTACACTACTGGTGGAGGTGACCAGAGCACAGACATTGCGGGCTGGAGAAGAAACTGCAAGAAGCAGCATCAGTCATAGGTAAAAATGAGATGTAACTTAATGAAGCGACAATACAGAATGTTAGTCAGAGAAAGTGATAGGTAATAGAAACAGCTGCCTACTCTTACAATCAGTGAATCAGATGGAAGCTTTGTTGTCCTGACACATTGTGAATGGTGGTGGCCAATTAAACAACTAACTGTAAGCTCCACGGACATAACCATCCTCAATAACAGCAGAGTGCAGCATGATGAAAAGATAACAATTGTAATCACCTTCTGCCAGAAGAGCTGAGGGAACGATCCATCTTAGCCTCTTCCTAATGTTCCCACTATCATACAAGCCAATTTTCTGCCAATTTGATTCATCGCATGTGATATCAAGAAATAGCTGAAGCTACTGGATCCAGAAAAGGCTCAGAGCTCATGCCAGCTATAATACTGAAGACTTGTATTCCAAATGTACCTCTAGCCTTGAGGGAACCTTTCTCATACAGAGGGTGGCGCATATATGGAATAAACTGCCACAGGAAGTGGCAGTGCAGATACAGCGACAACATCTGAAAGACATTTGGACATGTATATGAATAGGAAAGGTTTAGAGGGATATGGGACAAATGCAGGCATATGGGATTAATTTAATTTGGGAAACCTGATTGGCATGAACGAGTTAGACTGAGGGGTCTGGTTCTGTGCTATATGACCCTATGACTTGTGCCAAGCTGTACCATTGCAGCCACAGTGCAGGCACCTGACATGGTGGAAAATTGCCCAGTATTTCCTGTCCACAAAGAGCTGGAAAATCTGATCCATCAGTGCTCCATCAATCTACTCTCAATCATCAATAAAGTCATGGAATGTATCACTGACAGTACAATCAAGCAACAGTTATTTACCAATAATTTGTTCACTGAATCTTAGTTTCACACAGGACCACTCAGCTCCATGCCCTATTACAGCTTTGGTCCAAACATGAATGAAAGAGCTGAAATAGAACAAGCAAGATGAGCTGATTTCTCTGGGCACCGAGGCAGCATTGGACTGAATGTGGCATCAGAGAACTCCACCAAAGCTGAAAGCAATAGGAATGAAGGAAGTCCCTATCAACACAACAGAAGATGCCTGTGGTTATAACACATAGATACCTTAACTTCAAAAGCAGATAAAAGGCCAGTAATTCTACAATGAGTAACCCACCTCCTGGCTGCCCAAAGCTTGTTCACTGTCATGACAGAAATCAGGTGCTTGACAGAATGTTCCCTACCTGCAGTTTCAAATATACTCAAGAAGTTTAATATTAAAATAGCAGCATCCCATCCAACAACTTCAACAATCACTCCTTCAACACTGACACAGTGGCAGCACTGGATGCCATCTATAAGCTGCACTCCTAAATGGACCTTTTGCATTTTAAATTTAATATTGATCTTGCTCTTTGTGCAGTTTCTCTGCAGCCTCAACCTTATATACTGTGCTCTGTTCTATCACCCTAATGCATTATGAATGGCCTGTACTGCATGCTAAACAAAACTTTTCACTGTACACGTGACAAAAAGAAATCAAATCAAATCAGATCCTTCAATAGCAGCTTTGAAACCATCAACCTCTATTACCTGGAAAGAAAAAGGAACAGACTCATGGAAATGCCACTACCTGCTCATTCCTTTTTAAGTGATGCAGTATCCTGACATGAAAATATCAAATATTCCTCCACCGATCCTGCAAACTATCCCTAACAGCACTGCATGTGTACCTAACCTACACAGACTGCAATAATTTACAGCAGGCAGCCCACCACCATCTCAGGGAAGATGAGGGAGAGCTTGCAAATGCTGACTTTGCAGTGTGGTATATGGCTGCTGTTTTTCCTGACAACAGTAGCTATAATTCAAGGGCACAACTCCATTGCTTATGGAATGTTTTGCATACCATGAGATAATGAAAGAGGTTATCTTCATGGAAGTTCTTCCTTTACAGATGGATCTTCCATTGTTTCTGAAATAATGATTTTAGAATCCAATGGACCTCTGCTATATAAATTCAAGCAGTTTTACTTTGTGTCAGAAGTTAGATGGCAGGGGTGTGCAGTTATATAATGTTGGATTGACGACACAGCATCAGTCTGAAAAACCATGCTATCAGTGTACTGATGCTGCTATAAATTTCTCTTGGCAGTGTGACAGCACCATTCTTGGTAGAGGTGTGGGAGTTTGGTCTTCTCTATAATTGAAGAACAATCTTATTTTTGAGTAACGTCAGGATGAATTGTGAGAATATGACGCAGGTCAGTGCACCACATCATGCCTCCAGGCATTTTGAATGATATTTGCTGCAAGCTCCCTTGAAAACAGTCAATACCATGAAATCACTCAGCTTCAACACCCAACTGTATGTGACTGTACAATAATAAAGTGCAAGAAAAGACCAGCGGATCAACCCACTCTATTTCATACAAAGATGAAACATCCAGTGCAAACACTCGCTACCCCCTACTGCACATGTTAGCCTTGAGAGGGGTTAAAAAAGGAAAAATAGACAAATCTAGGGCTAACAAGTGAAAAAAATATACTGCAAGATTCCTCTCCTTTCCTGGCAATGACATGGGCCACATTTTAACTATTCAATGTGAACCTTATCCACTTGTAAAGTGGTGGGATTTATTACATAGGCAAAAGTGAGGACTGGGGATGCTGGAAACCAGAGTTTAGATCAGAGTGGTGCTGGAAAAGCACAGCAGGTCAGGCAGCATCTGAGGAGCAGGAAAATTGGCGTTTCGGGCAAAAGCCCTTCATCAGGAATTGAGGCAGGGAGCCTCTAGGGTGGAGAGATAAATGGGAGGGGCGGGGGGGGGGGAGAAGGTAGCAATAAGTACAATAGGTGAATGGGGGTGGGAATGGAGGTGATAGGTCAGAGGGGAGGGTGGAACAGATAGGTGGGAAGGGAGATTGGCAGGTAGAACAGGTCATGAGGACAGTGCTGAGCTGGAAGGTTGGAACTGAAGTAAGGTGGGGGGAGGGGAAATGAGGAAACTGGTGAAGTCCACATTAATGCCCTGGGGTTGAAGTGTTCCGAGGCGGAAGATGAGGCATTCTTCCTCCAGGCATCCGGTAGTGAGGGAGCGGCGGTGAAGGAGGCCCAGGACCTGCATGTCCTCAGCAGAGTGGGAGAGGGAGTTGAAATGTTGGGCCACGGGGCAGTGTGGTTAATTGGTGCGGGTGTCCCGGAGATGTTCCCTGAATTTATTACATATTCAAGTAGCATTTATGAATAATGCAATTGAATTATAAGCAACAGTTCTGAGTTATATACACAATCCAAGGCAAAATTTCCACCCATTCTTGGTTTTCAGTAGAAGATCAACATTGACCATTACTAAACTTGCTTATTGTGTTCAGATAGCTCCAGATACATAAGATTTGAAAAAAAGGTGAAAGTTATGTTGATGTCAGTGGGAACTGTGGAGTTATCCTAGATATCATGAGGTAGAATCTCCAATGAGGTTACAGCCATTTTCTTATTGGAAGTTCAGCTGTTGGCATCATTACCCTAGATTTTCTGCCATCATTACAGTGTATAGAATCGCTACAGTGTTGGGACAGGCCCTTCAGCCCAACAAGTCTACACTGACCCTCTGAAGAGTGACCCTACCCTATTATCCTATATTGACCCCCTGTCTAATGCACGTAACCTGCACATCCCTGAACACTATGGGTAATTTAGCATTGCCAATTCTCCTTAACCTGCACATCCTTGGATTGTGGGAAGAAACCAGAGCACCCAGTGGACCCTATGCAGACACAGGGAGAATGTGCAAACTCAGTATATACAGTGGCCCAAGGCTAGACTCGAACCCGGTCCCTGGCGCTGTGAGGCAGCAGTGCTAACCATTGATTCCAACAAAATAAGTTTGAAAGAATCTATTTGGAAATTCTTGGAATTCTCCTTCCTACTTGTTAAGGCAATGGAAACTTTATGATTGATAAACACTATTAGATTGGCTGATGCTACACACAGGGATATGAACTCCCTCTGTGCAGTAAACATAACTCCTGCTTGCAATGTCTAATTTCCTTACACTATGCAAGTTTTTGCCTTCTGTGAATACATTTAGTCACAACGAGTTTTCTGAAATAAAGCCAGCAAAGATACAGTAAAGTTTGTTGTGTGATCACATGTTTCTCCTTAGGATCAGAAAAGTAAATAAAAGAGTGGATTTTCTCCATCAATATTCCATCCCCTTCTCCAAGGATACATTGTCTTCTGCAGCAACATTGGCGTGTTTGTTGAATGACAGGGGAAATCACTCTCGTGAATAATTTGATGTTTTTATTATTTTTGACAGCAACACAAGTAGCAATGGGAGAAATACTGTAAAATTTGAACAACTTAGGAACATCTCTGTGTGTACTTGTTTGCTTGATTGATCTGACACATCGGCTAATGTCAAATCATTTAAAATTGGTTTATGGGGCTGCTCATGCGAGTCTGTATTTCTCTTATATACCCCTCTTTCCTTTGCTCATCTCAGTTGTTCAAGCTGCTCTCTGCCCAGTGAGGAGAGGAGTACTCACTACCAAAAGGATTGACATTATGAAGTTAAGTTTTTAATATTAAATTTACATGAGTGTGGAGATTGGCAGGGGGTCCACTCCCCCAAGGCAGTGAAGTGAAAGTTAGTCTTAGCATTTCATTTGATTTTAACATTAAAGCCTGACAGAAATATAGTGCACTGTTAGCTTAAGGAGTATAAAGCAAATGTCAAAATAAATTTGGCTAAATTGACAATTTTAGTGAATAGAATTTTCATTCTTTTTTCAGATTGAATATCAAACTCTAAAAGTCAAACAAATGAACAACCAAGCCAACAGATGCCATCGAAATGTCAGGATATTAGTCTCAGGTAGAAAACGCTTAGGATTCTATAAATGTCAGAACGTTGGTCTCAGGTAGAAAATGCATTATAAGAGTATTAATATTAAACGTATTCTTATGACCGAAAATGCTACCTTCCAATTGCATGAGGATTACTGGCAGCCCAGATTTTACCACAATATCTTGAAAACAATCCTCATTACTGAAGAGGAGATGCTGAAGTTCTTAAGAAATATAAAAGTGGATAATCTCTGGGACCTGATCAAGAGTATCCTAGGACATTGTGGAAAGCTAGGAAACAAATTGTTGGCACCCTAACAGAAACATGTTTATCACCCCTCTGCAGCCACGGATGAGGTGCCAGAGGACTGGAAGGTGGCCAATTAGATTACATTAGATTACTTACAGTGTGGAAACAGGCCCTTCGGCCCAACAAGTCCACACCAACCCGCCGAAGCGCAACCCACCCATACCCCTACATTTACCTCTTACCTAAGACTACGGGCAATTTAGCATGGTCAATTCACCTAACCTGCACATCTTTGGACTGTGGGAGAAAACCGGAGCACTTGGAAGAAACCCACGCAGACACGGGGAGAACGTGCAAACTCCACACAGTCAGTCGCCTGAGTCGGGAATTGAACCCGGGTCTCAGACGCTGTGAGGCAGCAGTGCTAACCACTGTGCCACCGTGCTGCCAATGTTATGCCTTTATTTAAGAAAGGCTGCAAGAAGAAACCTGGGAACTAGAGACTGGTGAGTCTGATGTGAGTGGTGACTAAGTTGTTGGAAAAGATTCTGAGAGATAGGATTTACATGTATTTGGAGAGGCAAGATCTGATTAAGGATAGTCAGCATGGCATGCAAAATCATGTCTCACTAAACTGACTGAGTTTTTGAGGATGTGACTAAAAAGACAGATGAAGGCAGAATTGTAGACATTGTCTATATGGACTTTAGTCAAATCTATGACAAGGTTCTGCCTGCTAGACTGGATAGTGAGTTTAGATCACTTGGGATTCAGAGAGACTGCCAATTTGGATACAAAATTGATTCGACAATAGGAGACAGAGGGTGGTGGTGGAGACCTCTGACCAGTGTTTTTCACACTGGAGACTTGTGACCAGTGGTTTTCTGCAGAGATCAGTGCTGGGTCCACTGTTATTTGCCATTTATACAAATGATTTGGCTGAGAATGTAGGAAGCATGGTTACTAAGTTTGCGGATGACACCAAAGTTGTTAGTATAGCAGACAGTGAGGAAGGTTATCTAAGATTACAAAGGGACCTTGATCAATTGAGCCAATGGGCTGAGAAGTGGCAATCGGAGTTTAGATTAGATTACTTACAGTGTGGAAACAGGCCCTTTGGCCTAACAAGTCCACACCGACTCTCCAAAGTGCAACCCACTCAGACCCATTCCTCTACATTTACCCCTTCACCTAACACTATGGGCAATTTGCATGGCCAATTCAGCTAACCTGCACATTTTTGGACTGTGGAAGGAAACCCACGCAGACACGGGGAAAATGTGCAAACTCCACACAGACAGTTGCCTGAGGAAGGAATCGAACCCGGGTCTCTGGCACTGTGCCACCGTGCCATCCACGTTAAGTTAGATAAATGTGAGGTGTTGCATTTTAGTTAGACAAACAAGGGCAGGACTTACACAGTTAATGGTAGGGTGCTGGAGAGTTTTGCAGAACAGAGAGACCTAGAGGTTCAGGTACATAGTTCATTGAAAGTTGTGTCACAGGTAGACAAAGTGGTAAAGAAAGCATTTGGCACACTTGCCTTCATTGCTCAGACCATTGAGTAAAGGCGATGGGGTGTCATATTCTGGTTGTTCAGAATGGTGGTGAGCCCACATTTAGGGTCTTATGTACAGTTCTGGTCGCCCTGCTACTGGAAAGTATTATTAAATTGGAGAGGGTGCAGAAAATATTTCGAAGGATAGTACCAGGACTGGAGGGTTTGAATTACAAGGAAAGACAGGATAAGCTGGGACCTTTTTCAATGAAGCACAGGATGTTATGGGATGGCCTTATCAGAGTTTATAAAACCTTGCGGGGTATAGATAAAGTGAATAGCAAAAACCTTTTCCACAGGGTTGGGGAGTTCAAAACTAGAGGGCATACTTTTAAGGTGAAAGGAGAAAGATTTAAAGAGGCCCTAGAGACAATTTTTCACACAGAGATGAAGACAGAAACTGCTGGAAAATTTCAGCGGGTCTGGCACCATCTGTGGAGAGAAATCAGAGTTAACATTTCGGGTCCCATGACCCTTCTTCAGTACTCAGTTCTGAAGAAGGGTCACTAGAACTGAAATGTGAATTCTGATTTCTCTCCACAATAGTGCCTGACCTGTTAGGATTTTCCAGCAATTCCTGGTTTTGTTTGTGATTTCTAGCATCTGCAGTTCTTCTCGTTTTTTTTTCACACAGAGTGTGGATCATATGTGGAATGAACTACCAAGGAAGTGATAGATGTAAGTACAGTTACAACATTTAAAAGACATTGGGACAGGTACATGAATAGTAAAGTTTAGAGGGATATGGGCGAATCACAGGTAAATGGGATGGTTTAGTTTGGGAAACTCGATTAGCATTCATGAGTTGGACCAAGGGGTTTGTTTTCAAGCTGTATGAATCTATGACTCGATGACTCTAAGATATATGAAATATCTCCACAGAGGCCAGTATCCCATCACCATGTCACCCTTTATTTACAAGTAGATTGTCCTTTATTCTGATTCAATCTCAAAGAGCCAGATTAACAGTCCCAATTAGGGAACTCATATTCTATGAGATCCACCTGGCTGATGTTATTGCAATTGCTATAACATGTTTATCGAAGTACTTTACAGAAGGAGCACAGTTTTATGAAAGTTCTGGTTTGTCTATTTTGTTGTGAACAATTTAACCCACTCCAAGTTGCACATTGATGATGCTTGCCATTTTAATATTGGAAACCTTTTGCATCCACCACCTCTCCCCATCCCTGCATGCCTTATTGCAACACAATCTGACTACTGAAGTCTGAGAACAGGTTTTCCATCAAACAGTTTAAATACAGCATCTTGAAGGCCAATAAGTAGATTCTGTCTTCCTTTACACCCAGGGAGTTTTTTTTAAAATACCATATTGATTTTCTGCTATAGACTGAGAACAGCAGACATTATAAAATAAAATCTGCATTAAAAAATAGCAATTTCCACCTATGAGATTAGAAGAATAAAGCCAGAGGTTTACTATTGTGTTACTGGATCTGTTTTGTTCGGGAGAATACAATGAGAATTTAAGAGTGCACTGTCAGGTTGCTTACAAATCAGTAATACTCCACTACTTCACCAATTTGACATCATGTCACATTGGAAAATATTAAAGCGGGTGATCAAAAACTCTCAAATAAATAGAGCAGAAGCAGCATCTTCAAAAGAAAAGAAAGACAGATATAGAGGCTGGAGGAAATAGTGGAATTTAATAAGAGTGTTACTGAAGGCATTGTACAATTGTTGAACAAGGAAAGTTCAGGTGTTATCAGACTGAGAGCAAATGTTGGTCATTGAGCAGAGGGGAAATGCATGAACAAGATTAGTGTGAGTTCGGATACAGGCTGCAGAGTCATGCGTGAGCTCAAATCGGTTAAAGATATCAGGTTGGTGCTAGCTGACCAGAAGACAAGTGATTTGAGGACATGTTCTTCCACTTCTTCTGAGATCCCTGATAGTGATCTTGATAATCTATGCACGATGTTGTAGGAGATTGACTGATGTGCATGTATTTTACAAATTTTGTTTAGCTCTCATATGGATTTTAACAAATACTCCTTCGCCTTCTTCAGTGGGCCTTCCTTTAATTAAATATGAAGTAACTTTGTGTAGGCTGTGTTATTGTATCAAGTTGAAAAGAATACAATTTGCTGTTCGGTAATACCTTTGCAATCAATATTAGTATGTCTTATAATTATTGTAACTACTTTTAAAAAAAAAATGCTGCTAACCAGTCCTGTAGCTCCACTTTGCATTTTAGTCACTTGTGATGAATTCTAATAGCTCTGTAAATCACAGCAGTTGAAACATAGCAGTTTATGACTATTAAATATTTTTTTTTATAAAAAGAAACTCCCTGGGTGTAAAGGAAGACAGAATCTACTTTAATACAGATTTTGATTCTGTATTCTTACATGCACTTTGGAATAGACTTAATTGGTCATCTGATTAAACTTGAAAAATAAATTGAAATGTTCTTAGTTCAAAATTCATTTGGCTGTGCAAACAGTTTTCTATACTCAAAGCACTTTAATGCCTTTACTAATCTGGTCCACATGTCCACCTCTGTCAACAAACTGTTGGTCACTAATCATAATGTTTCTGTCTATGGACCCTTTAGTCTCCTGAAACTTGGAGTACAGTGCCTTTATATCAGCCTGGCTTCAATTAATTTCTTAAGTAGGGACCTGGCTTCAATTCCAGCCTTGGGCCACTGTCTGTGTGGAGTTTGCACATTGGCCCCGAGTCTGCGCTGGTTTCCTCCGGGTGCTCTGGTTTCCTCCCACAATTCAAAGATGTGCAGGTTAGGTGAATTGGCCATGCTAAATTGTCCATAGTGTTAGGTCCAATAGTCAAGGGTAAATGTAGGGGAATGAGTCTGGATGGTTTCGTTTTGGAGGGTTAGTGTGGATTTGATGGGCCAACTGGCCTACATCCACACTGTAGGGAATCTAAAAGTAGTTGTTTTTCATGACTCTCTGACTGCTAGAGCTATAGGGATCTGGCATCCACTTGTAGGAATGTTTCACTATCAGTGGATTTTGATCCAGAGAAAAAACCCTTGCCAATACCTTTTGCTCTTTAGTCCAAGGGATAGGCTAATCACAAGACCCTAGTTTCAATTATCTAATGGGATCAGAGCAAAATTTTCTCATTATGTTTTTCCCTACATTTCAGGTGATTATATAGCTCCAGGTGTCTGTGAAAGATAAATTGTTTTACCATAGTTTTACCACCGTCAGGCTGCTGTCTCATTACAGAGACAACTGGTGGTGGTTTAACCTGAGAGTCACCAGAGAGGGAAAATGTTGAGAAGGAGAGTGTTACATGATGACCTCAGCCTGTATGGGACTCGATACCACTCTACTGGCATCACTTTGCATTGAAAGCCCAGCCAACTGAGCTAACCGTAATGCTCTGGACATCACGATCACCTGGGGCAGGAACAGAAATTGCTCTTTCTCTTCCTGCAGTTTTCCACAGCTTCCGGCATTTGAAAGGCTTCTGGAGCTTTGCAGCAATTTGCTTAGTGTGCTTAATTGAGAAAATCAAACAAGCTTGCATTTTTTTACGTGTCTAATTGTATCCGTGCTATGCATTTGCCAACTAAGCCATTACAGAGGTCTTTGCTTTGCTGTTTAATTAATGGCTTAAAATGTGTATTATTAATTGCTAAAATTTGATCGAGCATAATAAAATTGAATTGCCAGACAGTAACCTGGTGCTGATTGTTAATAATACAAGCACTGCAGAATTCAATGATATGTCAGAACACCCTGTGCAATTTTTCCCTTAACTCATGAGTGTGACTAGATTAGATTAGATTAGCCTTTTCCCTGAGTCAATTTTATTCAGCCAACCTTGGTTTTATTACTGGGTCCAGCTCAAGCACCCTACACAGCTATCATTCATTGCAGTGCAGTGTGGTTAATTGTCCTTTTGGATAACCCTGAGAAGATGCCAGGGACCTGGGTTCAATTCCAGCCTCAGGCGACTGTCAGTGTGGAGTTTGCACGTTCTTCCCATGTCTGCATGGGTTTCCTCCAGGTGCTCTGGTTTCCTCCCACAGTCCAAAGATGTGCAGGTCAGGTGAATTGGCCATGCTAAATTGCCCATAGTGTTCAGGGATGTGTAGGTTAGGTGCATTAGTCAGGAGGAAATGTAGAGTAATAGGGGAATGGGTCTGGGTGGGTTACTCTCTGGAGTGTCGGTGTGGACTTGTTGGGCTGAAAGGCCTGTTTCCACACTATAGGGATTCTAACTCTAATTCTATTTCTTATGAATTTCTGAATGCGAAGGGGAACCTGCTGATAATTTTCACTTCAGCTCAGATTTCCATGTGAAAACCAGCTATTGTTATGTTAAGTAGCTTGGCTCATATTGCCTTCCATTCTCAAGGCTTGTCATTCAAAAATAAAGATGTGGGAACAGTGGACAAAAGCACTGGACTATCTATCATATTTTGGCAATAATACAGTTGTTCTATTTCTTTGCTTGTTAAGACCTTGTTAAAAGCCAGTCACAAACAATTCATATCCAGTGATTTAGGGAAATGGAAAGAGATTGAAATGGTTTTGAATGTCAACTCACATCTGATATTAATGGACTGAACTGATAAGAATATTTCGAAGCAATGTCACAGGAACCAATACAAAAACAAGAGACTGCTTTATAAAGTGAGAAAAACAGGAATCACAATTGCTCAGCAGGTAAAGGACTGACATATAGCATGATTTCAAAATCCTGTGAATGCTGCTCTAATTTTAAGATGATGTCCTCCTGCCCTTCTCCAGAAACAGTTTCTGCACTAATTGTGCAGAATAAATATTTTTATATCGTTTTCAGCAACTCAGTTAGATCAGCCCTCAACCTTTTGAACTCAAGGGAATATAGACCGTGGTTTGCAAATCTGTTGCCACAATTTAACTCCTCAGGATCATGTTTAATTACGGTGAATCTGTGAATGCCTCCTTCCTGACATATGGTGCCTACACTCCATTTGGAGTATTGCCAAAGTTCTATATTACTAAAGGTTTACCTTTTTCCCGGCCTCAGTGTGGACTCAAACTCCCAGCCTCAAGCTGAAGCCTGGCACCATCTGGGTTGGAAGGACTGTTATTCAGAACTCTTATTTCTCCGGTTTTCTAATTTATTGATCAACTTCTTATTTCTTTATTTTTCTGATTTCCATAAGATTTGTACTTAAGAATCTGTACCTAAGATGGAGGCATAGGTGGCGACTTATGAACGTTTCACTGCATTCATGTGTGTACATGTGACAATGAAGCTAATTCCAATTCTAGTTCTTTATATTCCAGGCTCCTTTGATTAATATTTCTTCAGACAGTATGATTATTTTTAGTATCTGTCCACTAGCTAGAAGTTATTTACATGCAGAGGAATGTAAAAATCAAGAATATGAATAAAACACACTTCCTCTCGAGTCAGCTCCAGTTCAATAAGACCCTGAAATGGATAGCTAAATCCCTTTGCTCTGTCACAGGAATTATCCGCTTGCCATTAAGAAAATATTATGATTTGTCTTTTTTGATCCAAAGCACATGACCTTGGACATCTTTTTATTCATTCATGGGATGTGAGCCTCCCCTGGCTGGACCAGCATTTATCGTCTGTCTCTAGTTGCCATTGAGAGGGTGCTGGTGAGCTGCTTTCTTGAACCCGTAGCAATAGGGGACTCATTGGGGGTGGGGACTGAAAGGAGCTTCTGGGGCAACAGGTGGGATTTGAGGATGGTGTGTTGTCTACGGGGTGCCAAGACCCAGGATGTCACCAACAGAGTGCAGGGAATCCTCAAGGGCAAAGGTGAAGAGTCAGAGGTAGTGGTGCATGTCGGAACAAATGACATCAGGAATAAGAGGAGGGACATTCTTCAGCGGGACTTCAGCGAACTCATGAAGAAGGCTGTAAAGCAGGACTTCCAGCGTGGTTATTGCCGGTTTGCATCCAGTTCCTCGGGCTGGAGAGAGCAGGAATAGGGAGATAATGGACTTGAATGTGAGGCTGAGGAACTGGTACAGGAAGCAAGGATTTAAATTCTTGGATCACTGGAATATGTTTTGCAGTAAGGATTAGAGGGACGGGTTGCATCTTAATAGGTGGGGGACCAGCGTTCTGGCAGGCAGGTTAAACTAAGTAGTGGGGGAGAGGGGACAAACTGGAAATTAAAGAAGCAAGTTAAAGAGAAAGTGAGAATAAGAGAAGTTAAGAAAGACAACAGAATCAATGGAACAGAAACCTCAAGAAGAGATCATACAATATGGTCAAGTGAAATAGAGATTGATAGGAAGGGTGTGGGGAGTAACAAATTAAGAATATTATATGTGAATGCCCAGAGCATAAGAAATAAGGTGGATAAGTTTGAGGCTCAGTTGGAAATTGGCAAGTACGATGTTGTGGGGATAACTGACATGTGGTTTCAAGTGGACAGGGCCTAGGAAATGAATATTCAACGCTATATATGTTATTGAAAGGACTGACTGACAGGCAGAGGGGGTGGGGTGGCCCTGTTGGTGAGGAATGATATTCAGTCCCTTGTGAGGGGGACATAGAATCTAGGAGATGTAGAGTCAGTATAGGTAGAGCTGAGAAATTCTAAGGGTAGAAAGATCCTAATGGGAGTTATCTACAGGCCTCCAAACAATAGTCTGGATGTAGGATGTAAGTTGAATAAGGAGTTAAAATTGGCCTGTCGCAAAGGTATTACTATAGTTATTATGGGGGATTTCAACATGCAGTTTAGACTGGGAGAATTAGGGTGGTACTGGACCCTAAAAAAGGGAGTTTGTGGAGTGCCTCCAAGATGGATTCTTAGAACAGCTTGTACTGGAGCCTACCAGAGGGAAGGCAATTCTGGATCTGGTGTTGTGCAATGAATTGGATTTGATCAGGGACCTCGAAGTAAAGGAGCAATTAGGAGGTAGTGACCATAATATGATCAGTTTTAATCTGCAATTTGAGAGGGACAAGGGAGAATCAGGAGTGTCAATATGCAGTTGAACAAAGGGAACTATAGGCTAAGAGGGAGGAGCTGGCCAAAGTTCAATGGTGCAATACCCTAGCAGGGATGGCAGTGGAACAACAATGGTAGGTATTTCTGGGTATAATGCAGAAGGTGCAGGATCAATTCATTCCAAAGAGGAAGAAAGACCCTAAGGGAAGGCAAGGGCAGCCATGGCTGACAAGGGAAGTTAAGGACTGTATAAAGATAAAAGAGAAGAAGCATAACATAGGAAAGATGAGCGGGAAGCCGGAGGACTGGGAAACGTTTAAAGAGCAACAGAGAATAACTAAAAAGGCAATATGCAGAGAAAAAGTGAGGTACAAAGGCAAACTGGCCAGAAATATAAAGGAGGATAGTAAAAGCTTTTTTAGGTATGTGAAAAGAAAAAAAAGTTTAAGACTAAAATTGGGCCCTTGAAGACAAAAATTGGTGAATTTATTATGGGGAACAAGGAAATGGCAGAAGAGTTGAATAGGTACTTTGGATTTATCTTCACTGGGGAAGACACAAGCAATCTCCCAGATGTAATAGTGGCTGAAGGACCCAGGGTAATGGATGAACTGAAGGGAATTTATATTAGACAGGAAATGGTGTTGGAGAGACTGTTAGGCCTGAAGGCTGATAAGTCCCTGTGACCTGATGGTCTGCACCCCAGGGTACTTAAGAAAGTGTCTCTAGAAATCATAGACGCATTGGTAATCATTTTCCAAGGTTCTATCGATTCAGGATCAGTTTCTACAGATTGGAGAGTGGCTAATGTTGTCCTACTTTTCAAGAAGGGAGGGAGAGAAAAAACAGGGAATTACAGACCGTTAGCCTGACATCAATGGTGGGAAAGATGCTGGAGTCAATTGTAAAAGATGAAGTTACAACTCATTTGGGTAGCAGTAACAAGATAGGTCAGAGTCAGATGGATTTACAAAGGGGAAATTGTGCTTGACTAACCTTCTGGAATGTTTTGAGGATGTAACTATGAAGATGGACAAGGGAGAGCCAGTGGATGTAGTGTACCTGGACTTTCAGAAAGTCTTTGATAAGGTCCCTCATAGGAGAGTAGTGAGCAACATGGTACTGGGGCAAGGTACTGACTTAGATTGAAAATTGGCTGGCTGACAGGAAGCAAAGAGTAATGGTAAACTGGTCCCTTTCAGAATGGCAGGCGGTGACCAGTGGGGTAACACAAGGGTCGGTGCTGGGACTGCAGCGTTTACAATATGCATCAATGCTGTAGATGAAGGAATTAAAAGTAACATTAGCAAATTTGCTGATGACACAAAGCTGGGTGGCAGGGTGAAATGTGAGGAGGATGTTAAGACAATATAGGGTGACTTGGACAGGCTAGATGAGTGGAGTGATGCATGGCAGATGCAGTTTTATGTGGATAAATGTGTGGTCATCCACTTTGGTGGCAAAAACAGTAAGGCAGATTACTATCCAAATGGTGTCAGTTAGGTAAAGGGGAAGTACAATGAGATCTGGGTGTTCATGTACATCAGTCAGTGAAAGCAACCATGCAGGTACAGCAAGCAGTGAAGAAAGCTAATGGCATGTTGACCTTCATAACAAGGGGAATTCAGTATAGGAGCAAAGAGGCCCTTCTGCAGCTGTACAGGGCCCTGGTGAGACTGCACCTGGAGTATTGTGTGCAGTTTTAGTCTCCAAATTTGAGGAAAGACATTCTGTCTATTGAGGGAGTGCAGTGTAGGTTCACGAGGTCAATTTCCGAATGGCGGGACTATAATATGGTGAAAGATTGGAGTGACTGGGTTTGTATGCACTTGAGTTTAGAAAGATGAGAGGGATCTGATTGAGACATATAAAATTATTAATGGATTGGACACTCTGGAGGCAGGAAGCATGTTTCTGCTGATGGGTGAGTCCAGAACCAGAGGACACAGTTTTAAAATAAGGGGTTGGCCATTTAGAACAGAGTTGAGGAGGAACTTCTTCACCCAGAGAGTAATGGGTATATGGAATGCTCTGCCCCAGAAAGCAGTGGAGGCCAAGTCTCTGGATGCTTTCAAGAAAGAGATGGATAGAGCTCTTAGAGATAGTGGAATCAAGGGTTATGGGGATAAGACAGGAACAGGATACTGATTGTGGATGATCAGCCATGATCATAATGAATGGTGGTGCTGAACCGAAGGGCCGAATGGCCTACCCCTGCACCTATTGTCAATTGTACATTGCTGCAGTCCATCTGCTGTACGTAGATTCATAATGCCCTTAAGGGGGAGTTCTGTGAGTTTGACCCAGCAACAGTGAAGGAAGGGCAATATATTTTCAAATAGGATGGTGAATGGCTTGGACAGGACATTGGAGGTGGTCATGTTCCCACATATCTGCTGCCCTTGCCTTTTACATGCAAGTGTTTGTAGCCTTGGAAAGTCCTGTCTAAGGGGTTTTGGTGGATTTCTGCAGTGCAGCTTGTAGGTGGTACACCCTGCTGTTACTGAGCATCGCTGGTGCAGACAGTGGAATATTGTCAATGTGGTGCCTATCAAGCAGATGGTGTCAAGCTTCTTGAATATTTTTGGAGCTGCACTCATCCAGACAAATGGAGAGCATTTCATCACAGTCCTGCTTTTGCCTTGAAGATGGTGAACAGGCTTTGGAGAGTCAGGAGCTGAGTTCCTGCTGCTGTATTCCTAGCCTCTGGCTCACTCTTATAGCCACTGTATTTATATGGCAAGTCTTGTTGAGTTTCTGGTCAATGGTAACCCCCAGAATGTTGATAGCAGGCAATTCAGTCATGGTAACCCTACTGAATGTCAGGGAGCAGTGATTAGATTTACTCTTATGGTCATTACCTAGCATTTCTGTGACACAAATATGACTTGTTACTTGTCAGCCCAAGCCTGATATTGTTCAGATTCTGTTGTATTTGAAAATTGGACTGCTTCAGTACATAAGGGGTGTTGCGGAACATTGTCCATCCATTGGCGACCTTATGATGAAGATACAACATGATTGTATCAAACGGCAGTGCAGACTCGCAGGGCTGAATTGTCTACTCCTGCTCCTAGTTCCTATGTTCAAATGAGGTATTTGAGAGAGCTTTGGATGGTTATTTGGATAGGAAAAGAGTACAAGGGAATGGAGACAAAGCAGGAGGTTGGCATGAAGTAGTGATCCTCTTTTGAAGACCTAATGTAGGTTCAATGGGTCAAACAGCCTCCTTCTCCACCCTAACAATCGTGATTCTGAGTCAGAGCCACCACCTTGGAAGCAGTGCAAAAACACCTAGAGAGGTGGGTGATTTCTAGGCCAGGCTGACAAGGAAGGCTCTCTCAGTTCCAGTGGACTTTGTCCCAGTTGTATCAAAGAATTTAGGGTGCTGAGTTTAAACTGTGAACCAGAATTACCCGATTGAGGTGATTATACCTTTTGAAACACGGTCAACCACTTCTAATGAATAACTCTTAGGGTAGTATCAACAAAGAACTCCACTGAAACTGCTCAAACAGGCAAAATAAAAGCTGACTTGTTAAGCAAAACAGTTCAGGACAAGTTTTTGTTTAATAATCATTGACAGCTACAACCAGATTATTTTTGACAGTTGAAAAATTGTGGGATGTAAAAACCATCAGCTCGTGACAGTTGAGCAGATCCTATCTATCCTTCCAGAGTATTACATCAACTCCATGGATTTCTGATTCTCAAAATTAGTATTAATGTCCTTGTAACATCCAAAATGGGGACAATTGGACCTTTGCATTTCGGTCCTGTATATTATTCTTAAAAGCTGAAGTCACTGCGACTTTGTGAAAACCTGGACTTTGACTTTGTTTTTATACTGCCTTTTCGGTAATTTCTGTCTTGCGCTGTCTTAGGGTAGTAGCCATTGTTCAATTTGCCTTTGAATTTTCTCTTGACTTGGCACTCCTAAAGGCAGAGTGCTTCAGGACTCATGGACTTTGTTATATTGGTCAGTATGAATGATAACATATTTATTAGTTAATAATAAAGATCAAACAAGTGCTTTAAGGCAGCAGGGACCTTGTTCAATTCCACCCTCAGGTGACAGTGTAGAGTTTGTACATTCTCCTTGTGTCTGCTTGGGTTTCCTCTGGGTGCTCCAGTTGCCCCCCACAGTCCAAAAATGCGGAGGTTGGGTGGATTGGCCATGATAAATTGCCCTGTGGTGTCCAGGGATTCAAAGCTAGGCCATTAACTGTGGGAAATGAAGGGTATGGGCTGGTGGGGTGGGGGTTGGGTGGCTTGCTCTTCGGAAGGTCAGTGTGGACTCAATGGGTTGAATGGCCTGCTTCTACACTGTAGGGATTCAATGATTCTATAAAGCCAGTTGGGACCCCTGAAGAAGGCAATTTGATTGTGAGGAGTGAAACACCTGGGATAAGTGGGAGTTTGGTGAATAGTTTGGAACTGGAAGATGAAGAGCTTTTGCCTGAAACGTCGATCTTCCTGCTCCTCGCATGTTTCCTGACCTGCTGTGCTTTTCCAGCACCACTCTGATCTAAAATCTGGAACTAGGGAATGTATGGTTGAGGAATTGTTGCGCTCTGATAATATGGCAAAATGAACCTGGGCCTCTTTTCTTTATCACTTACTCTCCACTGCCTCATATAATCACCGTTCACTCCTTACCCAAGGTTTGGCAATGTCCATTTTTGTATCTCTCCAGTACCCGGGGCCTGGAACTGTATGGATGGAAGTGAAAAATGGATCAAAGCCAAATTGGCTGCCTGTTTTACGCTCAATGCTATTTTCCTTGCTGTTGTAGTGTACAGCCTTCACAATTATGTGCGGCTTTTTTTTGGAATTTCCAGTATTTATAGTTTCCACTTTTATCTCTCATAGGTTTCAGACACGGATACCACTACAGCAACACTGGTCTGTATTCCCAGCTTCACCAACAATTACAGCACTGTGGAATCTGATGGTTATCGATTTGCAGAGAATGTAACTTTGACCTTGAAAAGAGCAGTGATTTCTGGGGAATTGCCTTCCTTGAGTCTTATGCAAGGCAGGATATGGCATGACATATTTGGTGGAAACATTGCTATGGGACAGGAATAAAACAGAAGTCAAAGGACATTGTGATCACTGAAAACACATTGATCAAATGGAAAATAATAAAATTCATCAGCGTGATAGGAAGAGATGGGATTAGTGCTGACTTTTCCAATTTCTGACCACATTCACTATGCCAAATGAATACAATTTCCACACAAATGTCATGCTTGGAAAGTGGCTGTTCTGATTCTCAAATCACTTCTTCATTCATTTAATCAATTAGGACAAGGAATCTTGGCTGCCTTGAGTTAAAATAATTATTTAATGGGGTCTTTGAATTTATTGCATTAGGGATATTGTTTAAAGATTACATTTTATATTCTTGAAGTAACTTGTGTACAGCTTAATGTGATCCCGATTAAGAAACGGAAACCTTCCAGCAAGATTTATAGCCCTTTACTGAGTGCCTTTCCCAACACCAAACCAAACTCCCTTTTTAAACTGTTCACCACAAAATGGTTTTAGTTTATTAATAAGATTTCTTACTGCCAATATTCAAGATAAAAAGTATTAAATTTCGCCAATTCCATTGACAGCATATTAAATTTATTATACTGAGTTTCTGTTCCATCCACAATTGGTTCTTACCATGTCACTTTCTTCATTTTCTTTGTCCTTTCTGCAGTCTTATCATTCTGCCTATATCTCATTCTATCTGCATCCTGGCTCGTCCTCACTCCAATGTACAAATGTCTCCTTTCAATCCTTTCTGTAGGGGTCCTTGCATAGTGATCAGACAGAGAATCCCATTTTACAGAGTATCATAGAATCCTTGCATTGTGGAAACAGGCTGTTCAACCCATCGAGTCCACACTGACCCTCTGAACAGCATCCCACTGAGTCCCTTCCTTCTATCCTAACTGTGTAACCCCACGTTTCCCATGTCTAATTCACCTAACCTGCACATCCCTGGACACTATGGGCAATTCAGCATGGTCAATCCATGTAACCGGCACATCTTTGGACTGTGGGAGGAAACCAGAGCATCCAGAGGAAACCCATGCAGATATGTTCCTGTTTCTATTCCCTGTGCCAGCAATACTGACAGGACTGCTGCTGCATGTGGCTGGTATACATAGCTGTGGGATTGAACAAGAGGCCTTTGCAATTGGTGCCACACCAGGCAGAGATTTTACCCAACGTGTTAAACATCCTCCCCCTCTGACACCTTTGGTTCTTCATGTTACTGTTTCGCTGGTGTAATTTATGGCAATTGAGTTTAAGGTTCAGAAACAAGTGGGTCCAGATGGATGTGAAGAAGAAGATTCACTGGTGAGAAGAAAATAATACCAGGCTCCTGGTCCAGGTTGATAGCAGTGTCTATGTGAATGGGATCTGAATAGAAAAGATGAAATAGGGTGGAGACTCAGTCACAAGTAATCACTTTGACTTTGGACATTCTAACGCTGAAACCGTCAATGGAAAAGAAAACCAGGAGAGAGGATAGGAATGACTGTATATGCATTATCCATTGTACACCAGTACCCAATTATAGAAATCATCTGTGCTTTGTCAACACAGAAAAAACAGTGAACCAATCTATGAAGTAAGAACTTGTGTTCAGAGTCACCATTAGAAAGAGCTCATAAGAATATTGCTAGTTCATTATTCCTTTAGTTCACAAATTCAGCAAAATGCAAGCTGGTCTCCACATAGCCAAGGATGTAAATATAGATCAGATGTAGCAGTTCTGTTAAACCCTGGTGCCTGTGCTTTCACAAGTGCAACAGACACTTGTGATTATGTGGTTCTCGCAAATGAAACAACCGGTGGTACAGTTGCCTCTTTATTCTGTCAAACAGAGCAGGCTGTTCAGTGTTAATTATCTAGTTAACACTTTGATATTCACTGCAACTAATAGCTGTGTTCCTGAGATGCAAAACTATCACCAATTTTGTGGTGGAAAGATTTGAGATTTCACTCTGCAAGAGACCTAAGTTGGATAGAGAAGGGAACTTGTATTTTTCTTCAAATTTCTCCTCTTCTGTGAGGGTGATCCTGTGTGAAATACGACCATTTAAGTGAAGAGCCAGAAAGCTCAGGAATCAAGTGGATGTAGAGATTGTAATGAGGTCAGTCAGATGGACCTCAAAGAATATGAGTTCCCCAATTGAAGCTGTTAATCTGTTTCAATCAGGGAATCCTGGCTGACAGATATAACAGTGTCAGGAGTGTCAGGGTTTCTATTCACTCTGAGAGCTGGCCCTGAGGGAGCTGGATCACGTCAAGGGCTCTCATGTGTAAATAAAGGGTGACTTGGTTACGGGATACCAGTCTCTGTGGAGTTATTTCACTGCCCAGCCATGTCTTGCCATCCCAGAGTGGCAGATAGTCCTGTTTCCCAGTAATGGCAGTGGAAACCCTCACTCCTGACCAACTGGCTTGGTGGAGATTACAGCAGCAGCAACATCCCTGGAGTTCATAAACAAAACTGCTGGGTCCAAAAAGCTCAGCGACTTCCTGGATTTTGCAAAGGTAAGAAGTACAATGTAGACAGTCACTGCAAAGTGTCACATATGAGAGCATCAAGCAATGCAAATGTACAAGTGGAGTGGGATGTCAGAGGGTGCGTGTGTGCATGTGTGTGTGTGTGCATGTATGTATGTGTCTATATGGAAGCCAGCTCATGATGTGAAAGTGGTACCTGTTGTGTCTAGGGATACGTATTGAGGAGGTGTCATGAGCTGTCATCAGCCTGAATGCTCTTAAAGGAATTTGCTGTGCAGTTGCAATGATTCTCAAACCTTCTGTTTGTTTGCAGGACAGATGAGTGCATAACATCAGGGAGAGCTCAAAGACTGGTTGCAATGCACCTGACCTTCTCATAATGACCCCTGCAGAGGAGGAGATGCCCAATTTGGCCTGGGAAACTGGGCAAATGCTCAGTTGTGGATAGTGAGGTCAGCCTGTCAACACTCAAAGGGAAACAAAAAGCAATAAAAGAACAATGATAAACTAATCCCAAACCAAAACACTGGAGATCTAATTCTGAGGCACAGAAGACAAGTCAGACCTGTATTTCCATATTTCACTCTTTTGTTATTCAGGTCAGATCCTTTTAATGATGGCAGCTTGTGTCACTGAGTTATTTATCACGTCATTTTGAGGCAGGAGGGTCTGTGATTTTGATGGGGCTCTGCATTTGGGCTTGTTCAAGCTGTACATCTGCAGCCTTTACCTTTCTTAGTGTCAGCATTCCCGGGTCTATAGGTTAGTCTGGAAGCCGCCTACCTGATCTGTTGGGATTTCTACATTAGTTGAGTTGGAAATCATGAGTCCTTACCCTGGCTCAGACTGGGGAGCATTGAGGATTTCATGGGCCAATGAGGCATTTCACTGTATCGCCCTGGCATCATCAGCTGGAGTAGCAACAAACACCTCCCCAAAATCTTCTGGTTCTTTCCCTTAATCGTCATCTGCAATAAGTCCAGTTCCTCACCTTCTCTAGCTGCCAATTCCTCCCCCAGCCTTGTGAGGTTGCATTCGATGTTCACCTTTTAGCAGCAGTTGTTTGAGCAAATGTCATTCCAGCTGTGATTGCAAGAATGAAGGTATAGAGGCTAGCTGAGCTTAGCACTACATGATGTTTTATCATCCAGGTGGTGAAGAGAGCAGCTCCTGCATGGTATGCAGGCTATGGGACCTTTGACATAGAATCATAGAGTCATAGAGACATACAGCATGGAGACAGACCCTTCTGTTCAACTCGTCTATGCCAACCAGATATTCTAAACTTATTTAGTCCAATTTGCCAGCACTTGGCCCATACCCCTCTAAACCTTTCCAATTCATATACCATCCAGATGCCTTTTCAATGTTGTAATCATACCAGCCTCCACCACATCCTCTGGCAGCTCATTCCATACACACACTACCCTCTGCGTGAAAATGTTGCTCCTTAAGTCTCTTTTAAATTTTGCCCTCTCACTCTAAACCTGTGCCCTCTAGTTATGGACTCCCCCACCCCAAGGAAAAGACCTTGTCTATTTACCCTATCCATTCCCCTCATGATTTTATAAACCTCTCTCAATCACTGACGCTCCAGGGAAAACTACCATTTATTCTGTTATGTCCTGCCACAATGTCCATACATATGCTCCAAGTGCCTTGGCACAGTTTAGGATGTTAAATGTGTTAGATAAACGTAAGTTGTTGTTGTAAAGATAAGCACGTAAGAATGAAGGTTGCTATTAGAATAGTTAAATGGAGAATGGAAAAATTGGGTCACAGGCAATAATGGAACTAATTGGAAAAGCTTTTTCCATTAAGTTAAGAGTTAGAGAACTGTCAAAGACTGTGTGGTCATTGAAGAATGCTTAGAAATAACCTATGAAGGATTATGGGTATGGCAAAAATATTAGACAAATACTTTGCATGGGTCTTTACTCTTCAAGTTGATGCTTAACTAGTAAAATAAATCATAATGAAAATAATAAAATTAATAACAGTAACTGAGATGAACATATTGTTTTGTATAACGGCTAAGCACCCAAAACACACAGGATGGTCAGACTGAATAATATCCCTTGGATAGTTCTTAGTGAGATGGAACAGGTGATATCAAACCCTTACCTATATCTTCAGTGAGAATCCTGGGATGATGCCCTCGGGAAGGGAGCTAATGGTATGGATCAATTTTAAACAAGGTCACAAATGGTCCTCACTAACTTTAAGCCCAAATGTTTGCTGCTGTAATAGAAAAGATGTTTAAGAGGATGATGAGGGATGGAACATAGTTGCTTGCTAGAGAGAGACATATTAGCCAACATGCTTCATTAAAAGGGAGTTGCAAAATATGATTTATTTCAAGAAGTCACTAACACGCTGAATAAGGGAAACCCGGGGAACAATGTTTTGTTCGGCATCCACAAAGCATTGATAAGTTGTCACACAAGAGACTGCGGTCGACTCTACAAGATTGAAACCTCTGGTTATAAAGGCAATATGTTGAACTGGATTGAGCATTGGCTGGTTCTGGAAAGGAGGGAATGGAGACTGTTCAGCTTTTGGGACTAGTCAATACAGATTCCAGATTACTGTACATTATCAGAAACTAGTTTATTGTATATCTGTCTACTATGAAGAACATCACAGGAATAAATCTGACTGTTCAACTCCATGAAGGCTCCATTCTCATATGATCTCCGCCATCATTAGAATGGGAGGTGTTACTGTTCCAGATATTAACCCTTAAAGGACAGTTGAGAGTTTGTACATATAGATGAATTTTTAATTTATAAATTTATAAATGATACTAAGATCATTACAAATATTAGAACTGTAACACTCTACTGCCTTAGGCAAGTTTTGATGTGTTAGAGCAATGATTAGTAATTTGGAAAGAACAGTTACATATGTGAGCAGGAATAATACTCAGAGAGCTTACTTCCTTCAGGGAAACACATTAAAGAAAGTGAAAGAAGAAAGAGATGGAGTTATAGAATCTAGGCCTGGTGAACATATCAATGAAGGTTCATATTAAATCAAATGGAATGTGTACTGCAGTCTCAGAACAATTAATCCTATGTCAAGATTTCACTCAGTGTTCATGACAAAACCCTCATTTAGAACACACTGTAGAGTTTGGTCTCCACATATGTTGAGTGATATTTTAGCTTTGGAAAGTGATGTGAAAGGATGGGGGCTGTGTGCGTGGAGGTGGACAGTATACCTTAAACTAATTTCTTTTATAAAGTATGTCACCTACAAGTAGTTCTGCTAAAATGCACGTTTCATTAGCACAAATTGGCTATAACACAATTGATGATTTGAGGACACTGTTTCTAAAGCGCAAAGTTTTAAAGCATGTATTGGTTATAACACGATTCCAGCTCCATTAGTTTAAATGGTGCTGCTATTATGCGATTTTCTTATAACATGGAATTGCACAAGAACAAAGCTGCCACATTATAGCAGAACTGACTGTAAGTAATTGGATTCTACATTTGAGGAAAGCTTAGAATTAGAAACGACCTGATTGACATTTATTATGGATCAGATCAGACCCTCTCAAAATATTTTCAGACCCTTATGTTTTCTTCAGGCAAATGTAAGGTGCTTTCTTCCAGAGACAATGTGACTGTTCGAAGTACTCATCATTAAGCAAAAACGCAATTTATTTAAACACTATAGTTAAACTACAAACAAAAGAAAGAAGAATTTGGAATAAAAATTCTAATGGAAAACTTAACAGATTAATAAATGCACTAACAATTACAGTAACTATTCCAATATAGTAACATCCCATAAACACACCCCTTGGTGAAAAGGAAAGTTCAGAAAAATAGATTTGTCTCACAAGTTACCCAGCAACAGAGAGAAACCCCAGTTTCTGGCTGTAACTGAGAGAGAGTAAAGATAGCTTTTACTTCTTCAGGCCCATAACAGCAACTGCTTAAAGCTAAAACTAAAAACTAAAAAATAGCTAGAAAGTCTGGCTGTGAGAGCTGGCCATACCCAGCCAGGCTGCCTTTACTGTTCCAACTTAAATAAAACCAAGGCCTAATAAGCTGTTTACCTTCTTAAAGATAGCTCTCGCCACCTCTTGTTTAATTTCTCTCAAAAAAAACAAAAAAATCTCTTAAAGCCACAGCACCATCACACATTCATATGAGGATGAAGTGAATTGATGGTGTTCAGGGGATTGAGGAGTGTTTCACTCTCACTCCAGTGGGTAAGGGGAATGTCTCATACTCCTTTGCACTCACCAAGTGAGTGAGAGGACCCAAACCCCCTACAGTAATTGTGAAAATGTCTCCCTTCCCCACTCCTTTCACAAATAACAAATGGGAGGGAATATATCTGTTCTCCTGCATAAGAGAATTAAAAATAAAATTGGCTAACAAATTCAGTCTTGGAACTAACTTTCATTTGGGAGCTACGTACTAGAACACTGGAGGTTATTTTGGCTGAGATGACAACATATAAGCATTGATTAAATATCTCAGAGATCATTGATTAGGTGTCTCAGAGACAAACTAAAAACATCCCTGAAAGGTTGCAAAAAGATAGTGACTCATTGAAAAATCAGATTAGATTAGATTGAATTTTGAGAGGAAAAAGTATATTGAATTCAGATCAGGAAGTTAACATTAGATTCCTGGAGCTGCAGGCAATTTGAGCAAACTTATTAAAATATAAGATCTAACATCTAGAAGGATGAGAATAAAAATCTACGTTCAAGCTACCTAACATAGAACTAAACTCAGCTTTCACTGAAACAGCTTGAGAGCAGAATCTTCTAGCTTATGGATTTTTATATACAAAATTCTTAAAACTTCATAGCTGTGATTTATGGTTTCACCGTACAAAATTCACTTGAAAAAGAACAGATGTCACTTTAAAAATCCTTCAGAAGAACTGGTTCACCTCAATATTTCAGACAGCAGAAGAGCAGCACAATCGCTCAGTGGTTAGCACTGCTGCCTCACAGTGCCGGGGACCTGGGTTTGATTCCACCTTCAGGCAACTGTCTGTGTGGACTTTGCACATTCTCTCTGTGTCTGCGTGAGTTTCCTTTGGGTACTCTGGTTTCCTCCCACAATCCAAAGATGTGCTGATTAAGTGAAATGGCCATGGTGTTCAGGGATGTATTGGTTAGGTGCATAAGTTGGGGTAAATGTAGAGTAACAGGGAAATGGTTCTGTGTGGAATACTCTTCGGAGGGTTGGCGTTGACATGCTGTTTCCACACTGTAGGGATTCTATGCATTCTCAGGTGTTCCCTGGGAGAGAAACAGAGTTGGTAGCTAGAGAAGGGAATTCGGAATGGGCCCCACTGAAGGCAATGGAGTCCAGTCTTCTGAATGCTTAACTAGAGGGGTTTTTTTTTGCTCATGCGGTACTGGATATTGGAAAAAGGCAAATGACTGCAGATGCTGGAAAGAGGAAACAAGCACAGAGTAGGCTGGAGAAACCCAGCAGGTCTGGCAGCATTTAGTAGACCTGAGGGAGAGTCAATGAACTTGAAACATGAACACTGTCTCTCTCTCTCTCTCTCTCCACAGCTGCTGCCTGATCTGCTGAGTTTCTCTCAACATTCACTGAATGTTGGATAATCAATCTGTCCATTTAGCAAAAGTGGAGGAGTTAAAGTTGAGGTAAAGCTGGGTGTCATCAGAATATATGTGAAACTTAATGCTGAGTCTTCAGATGATGCTGCTCAGGGATAGTACATAGGTGAGATACGCATGGTGGGACAAGACGTTAGATGCTTGGGGAGCATTACAGAGGTAATGATGCATGAGCAGAAGAAAATGTTGCATTGGTCATGCTTAGATAGAAATGAATGGAATGAGGTGAGAGCAATACCACTTTGCTGCCCTGCACCATCATCTTTCCTGTCATTTGCTCAATCTTGCATTCCATCCTGACACAGACTACCCTCCTGCCTCCTCCCCTTGCTGTATCTCTGATTTTCCTGGTCCTGGTATAAGGTCATTTACATTACAAAAAGCATTTAACTCACTCTCTCAGTTTCTGATACTGAGCATTTCCAGTCCTCTCGTTTTTTTATTTCAGATTTCCAGCATCTGCAGTGTTCTTTTATTTTTGTAGCAGCATTGGAACTATGAACTACATCCTTGTAAATTTTCCCTTTTCCGATAATGAAAATTGCCCCCTGGTTGGAAATGAAGCAACCTTTTCTCTTCTACTTTGCTTCAGGCATTCACACTTTGGCTGTGAGATACACAGTGTACATTTCACTTATCATAACCTTGACACTCCACTTTGATTTCACTCTCAGGAACACGCCATCTCTTCACGGGCCCTGTGTGGTAATTTACAGTTCAGGGGCACTGCCTTCGAGAGAAGTGATTCTCCATGTTTTTATGAGTAGCAATCAAATTGCTGTAAGGCCAAATCTAAGGACTGGACTGTAAATTGAAAGAAAGGATTATAGTTGAATTCGAACTCATGGAGACGATGTCCCTTGCAAACTTAAATAGCAATGCTGCAGTTTGGTCATTGCCATGGTAAAAAGATCAATTGAATATGTATTAGGTGGCGTTTGCAATGTTCTTGCAGTAGACTCAAATTTCCTTGATCTTTTTGGCAGCTTTGAGAATCCACCCACCCAAACCCTCCCACAGCTCATGTGTGTAAATGTGCCAATTGTCTGGTACAGCTCCAGGTGAGATATTCCTGTTTTACAGGCGCTACTGCACTCTGAGTAAATTAGATTCATATAAATGAAGACAGCTGCTCCCCAGTCACTTGATCCAAGCTGCAGTGAGGACTTTCAGAGCTTTGAGCTTCAACTTACTTCCTGGATTTTTGGCATTCACAAGCCTTGCTTTCAACCTGCTTTGTTTCCCCCACAGCTGAGACTTACAATTCATTCACACAATCCCATTCATTTATGCCTTTTCACTCTCCATCCTATAATCATCCACTTAAAACTCTAGACCAGATACATGTATCCCCTCACACTTTTTCTCAGTGAGAGTGCAGTTGCTTCTCTAGTGTTATAATAATGGAATAGAAAAGTGCACCCAAGGGACATTTTTGTCACAATAAAAGTAACCACTGTCATATATTTTGTAAAATTTGGGTCCTTTCAAGCTGCTACTGTGGATTCGAGCTACACTGAGCAATCAACTAGTCCTGGAAATGATCTTTAGCAGAGTTGCTGAGTTCATCTAGATTGGTATTGCTGCTAGGTAACAGGGACAACACCCAGAGTTTTGCCACATTGATAAGACCGCAAGTTGCCATTGATGACCCTGCATTCCTGTGTCACTGAAGACTCCAAAAGAGGACCCCTTGAAGAAGGGATTCCATTGAATATTCTGTCTGCTGCAAACCAAAGCATCCTTCCTGCCAGTGGAAAGCGTGCTGGGACAATGCTTTCATCTTGAACCGTAGATTCATAGAAACTTTACAAAGCATTCAGCCTACTACGTCCATGCTGGACAAGCCAAATCCCATCTTGTCGCCCTGAGTCCATAGCCCCATGATTTAAGTAGGCATCCAAACAGCGTGGGGCAAGCTATTGCCTCTAGATCGAGTCCCAGTCTCTTACTACATGAAAGATATGCTCCCTTTTCTCTCCTGTATTACTTCTAGAAATTACCATGTGTGCATCACCACCCCAAGCAGTCCCTCCATGGAGATAAGTAAGCCACCTCAGTTGTACTCTTACCAGGTGCCTCATAACTTCATAGACCACAAGTCATAGCTCAGCCTCTTCTGTTGCAAGGAAAACAATCCAGCCCATCTAATCTTTCCTCAGAGCGATACTTCTTCTAGTCTTGCAGGGCACCATCCCAGTAAAACCATCAATTCAGAAGATTCAGTGCTGCCCCAGGACAGGGGTCAATGTGGGATCAGGCTGCAGGCCTCTTCAATATGGCAGGACAGGACAAGAACTGCTGCTTCGGAAATCAGAGTGTGGGATCTGCTCAGTAACAGGTGGGCTATATCAGGCCTGTCACCTCCTCCTGTATCATTTGCCAAGAAGGTAATGATCTTTGTTAACATTACACAGTCACAGCTTATGATGGCTAAGCAGTCCCTGCAGGACTGTGCCAGTAACCACCATAAGGCTGGAGTAATTCTGGAGCTCTGCAGACAACATAGAATAGTTGGAGTAAGCCATTGATCAGGACTATCCAGCTGTTGCCCATCCTGTGTTTTTAACCTAAATAGTCATAGAAACTATTCATATCTCAGCCACCTGACTGATCATTGAGGGTGCCCTGGCAAAGTCTGATGGAATGATGCCAACTTAAGTCCATGTGTTTGAAGTTCAAGCTGTCTCTCAGTATTGCAACACACAGACAGTGCCCTAAGTGCAAATATTCACATTGGCTGAAAGCATCCTTTCCAAATGCCATTCATAAATAATCAAGTACAGAAAGTACAGCAAAGAAAACATATTTTGCCACTTGAAATGTAATAGACAACACACACTCTCTATTTCCACTCAGATTATTCTTTGACCATCAAGTCAAACTTTCCTTCCCTTCTCTCTGGTGCCAAGTGGTACCTCAGAGTAAGGCTGGCCATGAGGATGTGTGATTCCACCAGCCATACAGAAGGATCATGAGATTGGAGATAGCATTGCACTGGGATCTGCTGCAAGATACACCACTGGAAGGAGTTGTGACGCTGGTCTCAGCTTCCACCATCTGCGGGCGGCATGCTCTGTTGGGTCGGTGTCTATGCATAAATTCAATGTCTAGAATTCTCTCCCCATCTCTTTTCCCAATATGGTTAGACAGCCCGAAATTTGCCACACCAACTGAGTCTGCTGACCAAGCCGTGACCCAGCTCCTGGGGGTTTCTGTGTAGCCCAGCTGCTTGATACCAGCAGATCCCACTACATGGCCAATTTGGGCCATCTTCTAGTTGGCCCAATTTCACAGAAGGTCCACGAATGACCTGAGGAAGTCAGTGGTGGGCGATGATTGTGGGGTGGGGACATGGCAGGAGTGGGATTAAATGGTGGAGCCTGTTCACTGCAGATGCAGAACACAATCTTGGCAAAAGTTAAAATCCATCAGTGAGCCCATCTCTTCACAAATGGAAAGCACGAGATTTTGACATCCTTAGCACCAATGACACTGCCTCGCAGTCCATTTTACCAACTGCCCATCACAGGTTCATGCCCTAACCTGTACAACTATTAGTGATTATTAATTTAGGGTCAAGGTTCATTAATCAAGGTTCTTTCTCAGAGAGATTGTTTGGTCAGGCATACTGTAGCTCATCCTCAGAGTGTCCTCCGAAAGCCGATCACACTGGGCTGAATCTTACATTGCTGAAAAATGTGTTGCTGGAAAAGCACAGCAGGTCAGGCAGCATCCAAGGAGCAGGAGAATCGACATTTCGGGCAGAAGCTCTTCTTCAGGAATGAGTCTTACATTGCTTTGACCGAAATGTTAGCTTTGTCGTGTTGCATAGAGGTCTATCACATTCCCTCACCATATCTTACCAAAATCTCCTCATTAACTACCCAGCCTGCCTCTCTCATCTGAATGCAACTCCATTCAATCCAACACCGTACCTGAAACATAGAAACAAATTTAGAAGACTTGAAAATTGGAGCAAGAGTACCCATTTGGCCCTTCAAACTTGTTCTGTCATTCATTATTCTCATTCAATTCATAGCTTGTTCCCACTTTTCCCACAATTCTCCAATCCCTTTGGCCCCAAATTCTATATCTTACTTATTTTTGAAATCATGCAATGTTTTGCCCTGGATGGCTTTCTGTGTTAATGGTTTCCACCGGCTCACCACTCTCTGGGTTATGAAATTTCTCCTCCTCCCAGTCCTAGATGGTTTACCCTGAATCTTTACACAGTCACTTCTCTGGACCTGGATTCGCCTGCCATGAGGAACTTTCCTGGATCTACCCTGTCTCATTCTGTTAAAATGCTTCAGGTTTCTACAGACATCACCCACCTCACCCCTCATTTTTCTGAAGAAAAGCTGCAGAAAATATAACTCTAAAACAATTCAATTCAATGTTGGGAATATCTTGGAATAGGCTTGCATCCCTTGTGCTGGTGCCATCTTTATAAGGCTGTTGGACATTTGGACAAACATGGTTTATTCCACAGCTGCCTGCACACTTCCTGACATTAGTCCTGGACTCGCAAAGAAGGAGTAACTACTGTCCCACTATGCAGATGGGTCTCTGGAATCCTGACGCTGATGGGGAGAGTGCAGATGTGTAATATTCCCTGTCCCCACTGCCAGCAGAGGATGCCAAGACACCATGCTGTGCCAGCTTGGTCCCTATGTTGCCCTCCCCATCACCCACGTCCATGCAGTCTCACTTCTTTGGAGAATTTTGTACCCCAAGGTGCAACATTGCAATACAGAAGCATACTGTAAGGGGATTCTTAGAGGCTGGCATGTCAGTTGCCAATGTGTGTGGATGTTGGCTCCATGTGCCCACAAAGTGTGCCCTGAGAATCTGTTGCATGGTGATCAACATGGAGGCTCCTCACAGCTATCAGGAACCCACGTTGAGAATCATTGGCATGTAGTTTGCTTGCACTGGGTGATAAGATATAACGCTACATTTTAATGAAGCAAGATCTGCCACTAATAAGGTAGTTAACAAGCCATACTCACTCTTCTCTCACCGATGCCCAGAAATTAGTTTTAAAAAAAGGGGTGGGTTGTTTCCAACATCGGGATAGGCCTCGCTGGGTTTCTACCACGTTGTAGGGTGGCATGGTGGCTCAATGGTTAGCACTGTTGTCTAACAGCACCAGGGACCTGGATTCGATTTCACCCTTGGGCGACTGTCTGTGTGGAGTGTGCACATTCTCCCTGTGCACGCATAGGTTTCCTCCATGTGCTCTGGATTCCTCCTACAAAGCTGTGTAGGTTAGGTGGATTGGCTGTGCTAAATTGCCGTGGATTGTCCTAGGTGTATTAATCATGGGAAATGTAGGGTTACAGGGAGAGAGTGATGGGGTTGGATCTCAGTGGAATGCTCTTTGGAGGGTTAGTGTGGTCTTGATGGGTTGAATGGCCTGCTTCTACACTGAAGGGATTCTATGATTCTCTCTGTAGTCCACTCTCTTTGAGCCTTAACAATGATTCCACCCCCTATCATGGTCGCCGGTTTGCATGACTCCCAAATTCTCAGGTTTTCCACTGTTTTAGCTGCAGAATTGGTTCAATTTTCTTGATGACTCCATCTGCAAATTGACTGCTGATTATATTACACTGAGAAGCAGGAGGCTGGGAGAACACAACAGGGCAGGCAGCATCAGGAGGTGGAGGAGTCAACATTTCAGGTGTAACCCTACTCTCGTCATGAAAAAGGGTTACACCTGAAACATCAACTTCTCTACCTCCTGATGCTAGCTTGAAAATGTGTTGATGGAAAAGCGCAGCAGGTCAGGCAGCATCAAAGGAACAGGAATGAAGAAGGGCTTATGCCTGAAACTTCGATTCTCCTGTTCCTTTGATGCTGCCTGACCTGCTGCACTTTTCCAGCAACACCTTTTTAAGGTCTGATCTCCAGCATCTGCAGTCCACACTTTCTCCTACCTCCTGATGCTGCCTGGCTTGCTGTGTTCTTCCAGCTTCCTACTTGTCTACCTTGGATTTCAGCATCTGCAGTTTTGTTTTTGTCTCTAACCAAGATTGTATCACACTACCAACCCTTGTGTCATTCAGGATCCCGCCCTCTTTGGCCTTCTCTTTTTCTAAAGAAGATCACTCCAGTCTGTTTGGGTTGAATGAACACTCGTAATCTTGGAGTCCGCATTCCATCTTTATACATCTTTATTTGCACCTTCCCCAGGGCCTACATGCCCTTAATATCATAAGGGAACTGCAATAATCTTTGCCTTCCAACAGCTTTATTGAAATGCTGCTGATTCTGTCTTTGTACTATTGCCAATTTGGCAACAAAATACTATAAGTTCAGTATTTTATACCTGTGGACTGTGACTCTAAGGAGTCCAATCACCATTATAAAGCTGATTAAAACAGTACAGTGGATCTGTGTGTGAAGTGCAGCTCATACTGCCCAAAGACTTTAAATGCACTATACCACTTTAAAGTAAAAGGGAATGTCAAGTTTAATGTTATATTTTGAATCTCAGTGATTTTTCACTTGCTAAAGAATCCCACTTTTGCATTCTGCACGGTAAACTATTACAATATTTATTTGATTTCACTGAAAATGACCTTCTGGATTTGAAAACTGCTCCCATTTACATTTGCTTTCTTTTAATTTCCAGAGAATTTTCCATGTAATTTCCCATGGTTCATTTTTGGAATTTTTGGAATGAAGGGAGTTTTGAGGGATATGAAGATCTCCGATGAAAGGATTTACAAAAATATCTGTGGCATCAGGCCTTGGGAATTTATCACTTCCTGTCCCATTACTGACTTCAGTACATTTTCTTCCCCAGTATGAATTTCTTTCAATTTTCCCTTTTCAATAGATCCTTACTTTAGTATCATAAAGTCACAGAGTCATATAGCAAGGAAACAGACTCTTTGGTCCAACCAATCCATGCTAACCATAATCCCAAACTAAACTTGTTCCACTTGTCTGCTTTTGGCTCATATCCATCCAAACATTTCTTATTCATGTACTTATCTAAATATTTTTAAACGATGTAACTGTACCAGGGGCCTCCACTTCCGCTGGAAGTTCATTCCACACATGAACCACTCTGTGTAAAAACAAATTGCCCCCATATCTTTTTTTTAATCTTTCTCCTCCCACCTTAAAAATATGTCTCATAGCCTTGAAATCCCCCATCCTAAGGAAAAGACACCTACCATATACCTTATCTATGCCCCTCATGATTTTATAAACCTCTACAAGGTCATCCCTCAACCTCCTATGCTCCAGTGAAAAGTCCCAGCCTATCAAGTCTCTTCTTATAACTCAAACCCTCCATTCCCTGCAACATTCTGGCAAACCTTTTCTGAACCTTCTCCAGCTTAATAATAATATCCTTCCTATAACAGGGTGACTAGAATTGGACGCCAGTATTCCAGATGAGACCTCATCAAAATCCTGGACAACCTCAACATGATGTCCTTACTCCTACACTCAAAGGTCTGAGCAATAAAGGCAAGTGTGCTAAACATCTTTTTAACCAATCAGTTTACATGTGATGCAAATGTCAAAGAATGAAGTACCTGAACCTCCAGCTCTCTCTCTTCTACATCACTACCCAAGGCCATAATTTCAAATGTATAAAGTCTTACTCTTGTTTGTTTTACCAAAATGCAGTACCTCACATTTATCCACTTTAAACTCCATCTGCCATTCCTCAGCACATTGTCTCAATTGATCAAAATCTCTTTTTAATCTTAGATAGCCTTCTTCATTGTCCACTACATTACCAATTTTGGTGTCATACATTAACATACTAACCATGGCTTCTATATTCTCTCTTAAATCATTTATTTAAATGGCAAACATAGGCAGACCCAGCACTGATTCAGATGGAGCACCATGGTAACAGGCCTCCAGTCTGAAAAACAACCCCCCACCATCACTCTGTCTCCTGCCATTAAGCCAATTTTGAGTCCAATTGGCAATCTCACTCTGAATCCCATGTGATCTAACTTTACTAGTCTACCATGCAGAATCTTGTCAAAGGCTTCACTTGACGTCCAAGTAAACAACGTCTATTACTCTTCCCTCATCAATCTTCTTGGTTACTTGCTCAAAAAATCAATCAGGTTTGATTTCCCATGCACAAAACCATGCTGACTATCCGTAATCCATCCTTGCCCCTCCAAATGCATGCAAATCCTATCTTTCAGAATCACTTCCAAGAGCTCACTCACCACCGAAGTCAGACGCACAAGTGACCACCAACCATATGTGCACAATCACAACAAAATCGTGGAGGAAGTGAGGACTGCAGATACTGGAGATGAGAGTCAAGAGTATGGTAATGGAGAAGCATAGACAGTCAGTCAGCATCTGAGGAGCAGGAGAATTGATGTTTCAGGCATAAGCCATTCCTAATGAAGGGCTTATGCCTGAAACATCGATTCTCTTGCTCCTCGGATGCTGCCTGACCGGTTGTGCTTTTCCAGCACCACACTCTCATCCCACAATCATATTGTGCCTGTTTAGAATGATTTGCACTGTTAATTTATCAATCTTATTGTGAACATTCTATGCAT
Organism: Hemiscyllium ocellatum; assembly: GCF_020745735.1. NCBI lineage: Eukaryota > Metazoa > Chordata > Chondrichthyes > Orectolobiformes > Hemiscylliidae > Hemiscyllium > Hemiscyllium ocellatum. Next base: position 25,348,257 of record NC_083418.1, on the reverse strand, counting down.
TCATACACAGAACCTCTAGGTTTATCTCTTTAACAGTTTTACACATGCCTTTTGTACTGTGACGTAACTTTGTGTAAGCTTTTGTTACCTCCGCCTTCCACTTTTACTTTCCACTGTTCTATCCTTCATCTCAAACTTGTCTTCCTTCCCCATGTTTCTGCGTGAATATTGAAAAAAGATTGCAAAAATATGGGCAGCAAAAAAAAATCATTATTGCTATTTGATTTTCTTTAAGCCTATACTGAAGAGTTATCTCAACTTCCATTGTTAATTATGTTGTCATGTAAATTGTTCAGAAATTTCTCACATTCTGAAGCACTCTCATGTACCAAATACTTTCGAGGGTCCAGATGCCTTTAAAAGGCTGGTTACCTAGCAACAGAAATTACCCACTGCAACCAGGGCTTATTGCACTGACCTCTGAATAACTGGCTGATATGGTTCACAGGTATAATAAAGCCGACCAAGGCCATGGCAAGCAAATAATAAGGCTGGAAGATGTGGCTGCTTATGCACGGACTAGTCTGGGGGTGCCCTCCAGTATAGTCTGGACAGAGTCTGTTGCATTATCCTGATGTGTTGTCTACCGGACAATTGGAGTAGGCAATGAGACAATGTCCTGCATGCTGAGGAGCATTCTTCAAAGAAGGAACAAGAAGGTAGGACGAAGCCATCATTGACTATGACAAATGTCAAAGACATTGGGCACTGCCTGCTAGGGAGGAACTGACTGACACCAGGCAAGGTCTGAGCGCAGCGAACCATCACAGAATATACAACTGACATTGGTGACAATGCCAGCATTCAGTTTGTAGTTTGGGGTGAAATGTTACCTTTGTTTTTTTTTGCCGACTGCAAATACTTGGAACAAAAACAGAAATGACTGGAGAAAAATCAGCAGGTCTGGCAATGTCTGTGGTGAGAAAGCACAGTTAAAGTTTTGGGTCCAGCGATCCTTCCTCAGAACCGAAGCTAAGGCTAATGTTTGGAATTGTGTGGTTGCTTGCTTGTATCTCTTCTTCTCCATTGGCATAAGGAACAAAGTAGCATTGCTATCCATTGGGTATTAGATGGGAAGTAGCTGAGGACAGATAAGATGAGGGATTGAACAGCACTGACAGTGAAGGAATGGGGTTGTATGTGCAAGGAAATGTCAGTCATGCCAACTGTGTGGGATGAACTTTTTAGTACCATCATTTTGCTAGTGAGGGGCAACCCTGGATTGCCAACACTTGTCCGGATGCATGGCAAATGTTTAAAGATGGTGCAGATGCAACTGATGCTGGTGTTTGGGTCAATGTCAGGAGAGTGGTGAGTTGTTCTGGAAACAAAGCCTGGTAAAATAGGACTGGAATCAGACAGAAGGGAAGCAATGAGATATTGGTAGATTGATAATAAGATGAGTTTGGTAAGAAAAGGGTCTTGTGGACAGAAGCACTCAAATAAACTTGATGCAGCTTGGATTTGGCCAAAGCAAGTAATATTCAGGCCATAGTCTTTCTACTTTAGTCTCATATGGAATGATTTAAATTTGCGCACAATGTACCATTTATTCTCAGTAATGTGCAGCTTGTTGACATCACTGCAAGGTTGCTCCAGGGATCCACAACAGCCACAGCCCAGAAATGTACAGAGAGTGGTGGGTATTGGAATGCACTGTGGCAGTGGTAGTGGAGTCAGATACATCTGGGCCATTTAAGTGACTGTTGGATAGGCACATGGAAGATAGTACAATGAACAGTATGTAGGTTAGAGTAGGGTAAAAGGCCCGCACAACATTGGGGGCCGAAGGATCAGTATTGTGCTGTATTGTTCTGTGTTCTATGTAGTTCTTTTTAAGAATGGTGTAACCTCAATAGATTCCTGACAAAGGGCTTTTGCCTGAAACATCGATTTTCCTGCTTCTTGGATGCTGCCTGACCGGCTGGGCTTTTCCAGCACCACACTCTTGGCTCTCATTTCCAGCATCTGCAATACTCACTTTCGCCTAACCTCAGTAGAAGTATAGTGTGTTGGAAAGCTCAGGGGCGGCACAGTGACTCAGTGGTTAGCACTGCTGCCTCACAGCGCCAGGGGTCCAGGTTCAATCCCAGTACTGGATGACTGTCTGTGTGGAGTTTGCACATTCTCCCCGTGTCTATGTGGGCTTTCTCCGGGTGCTCCGGTTTCCTCCCCCAGTCCAAAGATATGCAGGTTAGTAAATTGGACATGCTAAATTGCCCATAGTGCATTAGTCAGAGGGCAATGAGTCTGGGTGGATTACTCTTCAGAGAGTCAGTATGGGCTGAAGGGCCTGTTTCCACACTGTAGGGAATCAAATCTAATCAAAAGGCATTCAATCATTTTACAAAAGTTTGGTATGGTATGGTAGAATTTGGAATATCCTTAAATATTTACATGTTTAAAAAGTTCATTCCAGGTTAGTCACTTCTTTATAATCTTTAGGAAAGGGAAAAATGGTATCCTGAAGTGAAAACGATCCAGTCATGTATTAAAACAGTCCTGCAGGAACAAGTTGGTGGTCTGAATCTGAAAGATGCAACATCAAATTTTTGTTTCGTTTTATTTTGTACATAGTTGCCCAAATTATGATGGTAACACAAATAATGCAAATCTGAGCCTAGTTATCAGGGTAAAACATTGACTGAATGCAATTTCATGGTATTCCTCTTTATTCAGCAGGATAAGATTAATTTGCCTGGGGAAGTCCTGTTTACTCAGCAGTTCAGGATAATTTGCCGTGTAAGTATGAACTTTTTTTTTGTTTATTCGGTGGAATAAGGATGTCTTGAGCTCTTGTTTGCTCAGCAGGGAAAACATTTTTCATTATCATTGTATGGAGTCTCCTCTTAGCAGAATAAGAATTATTTGCTGTGTTTGCTCAGTAGAATAATGGCTATTCATTGTTCAGAGTTCACAGTTATTTGAACGCAGGCACCATTAGTTTGGAGAAAGTGAGGACTTCCGATGCTGGAGATGAGAGTCGAGAGTTGGGACACCCGCACCAACCAACCCCACCGCCCCGTGGCCGAACACATCAACTCCCCCTCCCACTCCACCAAAGATATGCAGGTCCTGGGCCTGCTTCAACATCAAACCCTAACCATCTGATGCCTGGAGGAAGAATGCCTCATCTTCTGCCTCAGTTCCCTCCAACCACACAGTATCAATATGGACTTCACCAGTTTCCTCAGTTCCCCTCCCTCCACCTTATCCCAGATTCAACCGTCCAACTCAGCACGACCTCATGACCCATCCATCCTGTCCATCTTCCTTCCCACCTATCCACTTCAACTTCCTCTCCGACCTATCACCATTACCCCTCCATCTATCTATCGCACTCTCAGCTACTTCCCCCCAGACCAACCCCCCCCTCTCCCACTTCATTTATCTCTCCACCCCCTCAGTTCACAAGCCTCATTCCTGATGAATGGCTCTTGCCTGAAATGTTGACTCCCCTGCTCCTTGGATGCTGCCTGACCTGTTGTGCTTTTCCTGTACTCTTGTGCTCTTGACCATTAGTTTCGAACCAGTACATATCATACTCTTGCTGCACAGAGGGTGAAAGTGGCGGGGGGGTGGTGTTAAATTACAATCAGCCACCAATCACAAAGATGGACAGTGGAGAGCAAGAGCAGATTCGAACTGCAGAAATAATCTTAAAGATTAAACAGAATCATTAAGAAAGAAATTGGCTGCTGTCATTCATCAGGCATATCCACTTTCGCTTTGTAGACCTAGGGTCAAATTACTTTACTGCAATCATTGCCAGTGCACAATTTATAAGTGGTACTTTGAGCAGACCTACAATACTAAATTGCTATATTTTTATATTCGGTCTGGGATGCATGTGCACTGTGGTTCCTTTACGGTTGACTAGAGAACTATCTCACTCTCTTCCATTTATACTGTTCTGCCAGTATGGTTGATCTGAGACCATATAAATTGCTTTTTTTTGTTTAACTTCCCTCTTCTCCCACTTCTTTCCCTGAATCCAGCAGGCTCTGATAACTTTTGTGTGTGAGCTTGGATCCTAAAGCAGTCAGAATATCCTGGATTGGAAAGGTTTGGCACAGGGCTCTCAATATTGGATTCAATCGCAAGTTTCAGATGCGTATGTCAAGTCTGATGTTAATATTATTATACTAGTGATTCAAAGGTTATATGAGTTTCAATCTCAGGGTGGAAAGCTGAGAGCTCTACATTGTGATAGCACTAACCAAATAAACATAAATGCCACTGGAATTTTGCAGAAGCTCGCTAATGTTCTTCAGAAAAGGTGATCTGCAATCATTACTTGATCTGGCTGACATGTGACTCCCATTCTCAAGTGAGACATATTATCCTCTGAAGTGACTGAGGAAGATTACTGCTGCAGAACAGAACAGTTGTCAATGCAGACAGTGATAGTGAATGCATGTGGCTGTGTCACATCATGGGAACTAATTAAAAGCAAGTTCATTATGAAGCAGAACAAATTTCGAGATCATTTGTACTACAAACTGTACAATTGAATCATGCTGAGTCTAAACAGAGTGCAACACTTAATAAGCCAAGAGAAAATACATCGTTATAAATTTTGTTTTAAATCAACCTCTTCAATGATGTTATTTCACACCTCCAGTGCAGATGGGACTTGAACCCCAGCCTTCTGGCTCAGAGGTAGGGACACTACCACAAAAACCCTTGGAGCACACCTTCTTAAGATTTATCGACCGATTTATTATACTCCGCACCACCATTTAAGATTTGCAGTAACACACATAGGCCATTTGTAAAAATAATGAGATTTACAAAAACGTTTGGCTTCTTGACTCCATTAGGTCCATCTATAACCCACCTTAATCATGCACTGGTATCCCAGGTGCTATTCATGGTGGTCAGAGAAGCAAGAAAGCCCAAAGAAAGGAAACTTCCAGCAAATTTCTGGAAAATAGCTGAAACATTCCTTGTAATTCCCAAAGATAGCTGAAGACAGATACAAAATGATATACTGTGAGGTGAAATTAACTAAACCATTCATCCACAAAATAACCCAGTACCCTCCTTCATCACAAACATATTTCTTCCTTATGACTCACTGTCATAGCACCAGACTACCATGTCTCTTCAATATGCATGGTCCTAATTGCAATCCCATCCTCACAGCCAAGAGACCTGTGTAAGGGTGACATTGCGATTAAACTCCACTGCAAAGTGACAGGTCTGATTTACAATTTACTTGGCATTTTCTCCACTAATTGGTTTCCCCATTTTTTGTGTGGCTCACTAGAAATGCTCACAAGCTGAATTGCAGAGTTGTTGATTATGCAAAGCATGCAGATAACCTACTTGATTCACTCAAAATAACCAGCCCCGAGCATCATGATCTCTATTTGCACAATTACACTGATATCATTATACATCACTGAATACTTTATTTTGAACTGCCTCAAGTCACTGATATCGAGATGCACCAGGAATTAAAACCAACTGGCATGATATTAATGTTTTCAAATGAATAATGATTGTGTTGAACGTTCCTCTTCCTTAGTATTAGTGCCATGTTAATATAATAATGTATGAAGAGCAGGTGCTGGTCATATCACATGACACCATTACAAATGAATAAATTGTGGTTTCCTTTCTTGAATATTTCTCATGAACCCATTTATTACAAGCTGGAGAACAGTCAAGGCTAGGGGAAGTCAAGGTCCGAATTAACATAGCAATAACAGGTTTCAATTTTATGAGGTTTGCATGAGCAGGAATGGTGGGCAGCAAAAGGGCAATGAATAGAAAACCAGGAGAGTAGGCGAGGGTTAGTTTCCAATAATCATAACCTTCTTCCTCTATATTAGGCAATGTTGATGAGATCTTTCATCACTTTACTGCTATTCAAAAGTAGACTGATGGGCAGGAATTGGCTGGATTTGATTTTGTGGTCAGCAAATATTTGGGCAAATTAATACTGTAAGGTAGATACCAGTGTTATGGCTTTCCTGAAACAGGCTAAAGGCATGCATAGCTCTGGAGTACATATCTTGGGTACTATTGCTGCAATGTTGTCAAGGTCCACTGTCTTTGCAGCATTCAGTGCTTTCAGTCATGTTGAATGGGACATTGGAAACCTCAGCCTGAGACCTGAATGGATCAGCCCCTGAGCACTTCTGCCTGTAGGTGACTGAGAATGTATCAGTCTTATGTTTTATGGTGATGTGATTTCCCTTAGAAAATGTACAAGTAAATATGAAAACTTTTGTCACATTTTATTTGCTTCACTTCTCTAGACTTACATTGGCACAAACTTCATTATTATCATTCAATGCAGTGAACATTCCTTTTTTCAGTTTCATTCTAATTTTCTACATTGCTGGTAAATGGAATTATTGCCAGCAATGAGCACTAATCGCATTTGTTGCTAATTGTTGTTTTGGCAGCTTGCAATTGAATTCTGCTTTGTGCGTTGCAAAGCCGATATTCTGTGAATTTAAAATCAATAAATTACAAATAATCAAGGAGGTGGAGGAATTTTCTATGGTTAAGTAATATACTGCATTCGTGTTAGTTTCCTAGAGCATCGCATTGCAGAACCAAGCAGAGAGCAGGCTATATTGGATTTGCTATTGTGTAACATGACAGGATTCATTAATGGCTTCAAAATAAGGGGCCATGCTACCCTCGGATACTGAAGCAGACCATGATTAAATGCAAAAAGATTTGGACAATATCCAGGCTTGGGCTAACAAGTGATAAGTAACATTCACACCACACAACTACCAGGCAATGACCATCTCCAATAAGAGACAATCTAATCATCGCCTCTTGACATTTAGTGGTGTTACCATCAGTGAATTCCCTGACTATCAACATCCTTGGTATTACTATTGACTAGAAACTCATCTGGACCCACCACATGCATATAGTGGCTACAAGTACAGGTCAGAGGCCATGAGTACAATGGCAAGTAACTCACCCCCTGACTCCCTAAAGCCTGTCTACCATTTTCAAGGCACAAGTCAGGAATGTGATGGAACACTCCAAAGGATGGGTGCAGCTTAACAACAGTCAAGAAGCTTGACACTATTCATAACAAAACAGCTAGTTTGATTGGCAACACATCCACAAACATTCACTCCATCCATTACCAATGCTCAGTTACAGCAGTATATACTAGCCACAAGATGCACTGCAGAAATTCACCAAAGGTACATTGGCACTACCTTCCAAACTCATAAGCATTTCCATCTAAAAGGACAAGGGCAGAAGATACATGGGAAAACCACAAGATCCCTTCCAAGCAACTCACCATCCTAATATAGAATATATAGCCATTCCTTCACTGTCACTGGGTCAAAGTCATGGAATTACCTCTCTCATGGCATTGTGGGTCAACCTACAGCACGTGGACTGCAGTGGTTCAAGAGAGCAACTCACCACCACTTTCTCAAGGGCAACTAGGGACAGCCAATAAATGCTGACCAGCCAGTGATGCTCATATCCCATGTGTGGGAAAAAAATCCAAGCCTCTCCTTCCCCCGTGAAGGCAACCATCCACTGTTTTGAATTTTAGATCCAGTTTGAAAGAGAGAAGTGCCCTCCTGCGTTCCCTCACCGTGTGTGTCTTTGATCGTTGGCCACAGTGCCCTTCTGTGTTCCCTCACCGTTTGTGTCCCTGATTGTTGACCTCAGTGCCCTCCAACATTCCCTCACCATGTGTGTCCCTGATTGTTGACCACAGTGCCCTCCTGCGTTCCCTCACCATGTGTGCATCTGATTGTTGACCTCAGTGCCCTCCTGCGTTCCCTCACCGTGTGTCCCTGATTGTTGACCACAGTGCCCTCCTGCGTTCCCTCACCGTGTGTATCCCTGATTGTTGACCACAGTGCCCTCCTGTGTTCCCTCACCGTGTGTATCCCTGATTGTTGACCACAGTGCCCTCCTGTGTTCCCTCACCATGTGTGCCTCTGATTGTTGACCTCAGTGCCCTCCTGCATTCCATCATTATGTGTCTCTGATCATTAACCTCAGTGCCCTCCTGAATTCCCTCACCATGTATGTCCCTGATTGTTGACCACAGTGCCCTCCTGCATTCCCTGACCATTTGTGTCTCTGATTGTTGACCACAGTGCCGTCCTGCGTTCTCTCACAGTGTCTCTGACCATTGACCTCAGTGCTCATCCACATTCCCTCTGCTCTCACCCATCAACAATTCTGCTGCTGTGTGAAGCCATGCAGATATAGAACAGTGAATGCACTAAACAGGTCTTGCTACATGTTACATCATGTTTAATTTCAGTCCAGATAGTCTTTCGTTGCAGGATAAAGAAAGTGTTGTGTTGGCAATGCAAAAAAATGTAGAAGAAATATAATAGAAGCTGATGTGTGAAGCCAGTATCTTAAAGTGCATCATATCCATGAATACTTCCTGCAATGGCTGCTCAGTTAGTTCCATTTTTCTGTCTGTTCTGCCAGACTTGCAGATTCTTTTCCTCCATTAATTAGCTATTTATGAAACAGGCCTATGAAGAATGAAGAAAAGTTGCCGAGTACAGAGTCAGGCCCTTCATCCAACATCCGAGCTTGCAAATCAACTCAGATACAAGTCGCAAATTTGAAGTGACCTGCCATACTTGAAAGCAGCAGCGACGTTCTGAAATTTTCAGCGGTGTGGTTCTACAGGCTGACCTGGAGCGTGACCAGTGACAGAGGGACAGCTTGAACTACAAGGTGAAGCAATAATAATGAGTGATGAACCTGGACCATCTATACAACTTCCAGCTGGAAAGGGAGAGTGTTTTTTTTGTGCCCAGCTACAAAAGATAAAAGTTGTATTTGTCACCAAAATACATAGACATGTAAAAAGGGGAATTTGGGATGACAATACACAATCACACACTGTAAATTGAAAGAATGTTTTCCCTTGATCCACATGTTTCTGAAAGTTGACAAGCTACATGCCACTTTGAAAACTCAATAGTCATTTTTCTTCTCAACCAGCAGCAAGAAGCAAGGCCTGCACAGAAACACCATTTCACATTTGCCATCTTCTGGAAGAACACAAGAAGTTGCTCACAGATGGCAAAGCAATTAACCATGCCACGATTGAATAAAGAGGCAACAGTCATAAAAACTTGAAGAACAAAGCAAAAGAAAAGTAACAACATTCCAGAATCTGTCACTTGGTGCTTCCGGAATAGCAAAACAAGTGGAATTTTTGTCCAAAGATTTGTTTGAAGGATTGCATTGACCTGACCGAAACAGTCCAGCTGATAGATTTATAAAAATCATGTTTACAAAAACTGACAGAGGAAGAAGATTTTTTTCATCCTTTTGCCGCTTAAGGAATGTAGGGTGAGACTACCTACAGCAAATTCAATCTGTATGTGCTTTAGAAAAACATTCCAATCAAGAAGCTGGTACCATCCTGCTTGCTTTGCTGCATCTTGCAAAACTGATCCTGACTCCCCTCTTTTATCAATTATCATTGCATAATCTACCAGCAAGTATTAGTGAGTATGTTAGGCACTTTCTTATGTAACAAAATTTATTAAGCTTGTAAACTTGATTCAAGTAAGCGCCCTTCAGTATCACTGGTTTAAATCCTTACTAGACAAGCTTATTGCTGCCTACAGTGAACTCATCGTCCACGCTGATGTGATGTGCTTAAGTTATAGAGTCATGGAAATGTACAACATGGAAACAGACACTTCGGTCCAACCCGTCCATGCCGACCAGATATCCTAACCTAATCTAGTCCCATTTGCCAGCATTTGACCCAGATTCCTCTAAACACTTCCTATTCATATGCTCATCCAGATGCCTTTTAAATATTGCAATTGTACCAGCCTCCACCACTTCCTCTGGCAGCTCATTCCATACATGCACCACCTTCTGCGTGAAAAAGTTGCCGCTTTTAAATCTTTCCTCTCTCACCTTAAACCTATGCCCTCTATATATGGACTCCCCTATCCTGGGGAAAGGACCTTGTCTATTTAGTTGAGGGAAGGTTCTGCAAAGATTTTTAGATCTGATGCCTGAAATTGTGTGACGTTTCTTAACTCAAGAAATGAAGTGTGTAGTGAACAATCAGACAATGCATTGCTACTTAATTTCAGGTTCTTACAAACATAACATTAAAACTGAACAAGCTGAACTATGAACTTAAGGGAAAGCACACAGACATAGCACATTTGATCAGTGCTGTGAATGCATTCAAATTGAAACTGCATCTGTGGTCCTCCCAATTAAATCAAATGCTGCAAAACACCCCAAGCCTGGAGAAAATGATAAATAAAATCAAAACCAAAACAAAATGGTTCCACACAAAAACTGTGTGCACTTGAGCAGATTTGCAGATGAATTAAATTGACAATTTCAGGAACTAAATGTGATGGAATGACTCATCATGTTTGTCGTAAATCTGTTCCTTCGAGTAGAGTGACTGCCAAATTCCTTCAAGTATTTGGTTTCCAAAGTAGTCCAGTTGACATGCAGATAATCTCTGTGCAAAATAACTTTGAGCTGAAAGTCAGGTCAAGAGACAATGATTTTGAGGGTTCATAAACAGATAAAAATAACCAGTCATGCGTATGGTGCTGGAAAAGCACAGCAGGTCAGGCAGATTCTGAGGAGCAGGAGAATCAACGATTCGGGCAAAAGCCCTTCATTAGGAATGCTGACGAAGGGCTTTTGCCCGAAACATCAGCTCCTCGGATGCTACCTGACCTGCTGTGCTTTTCCAGCACCACACCCTGGACTCTAATCTCCAGCATCTGCAGTCCTCACTTTCGCCTAGATGAAAATAACCACTCCTAACATCCTGGGCTTTTAACATGAAAGCTTATTTGACTCCACATACCTCAGTGCTACAGCATTTTCCCAAATTAAGATAATCAAATTCAAGTATCACATCTTTCTCATAGACACCCATTTGATGGATTGTATGTGATTAAGATCTGAAATTATAGCACAGACTTCAAGGTACTGGCAGATAGTGTGTAGTCACATGTGTCACTGAGACTTGGTGAGTAGAGGAAGAAGTGGACAATTATATACACTCAGTATAAGATTTATACAGTATAAAAAAATTCTATGCTTTCTTCAGGGTAGGTCCAGAGTTGCACTTAAATCCAAAGTGATCTTGTGCTTAAATAGGTTATAAATCAACACTTAAGGATTAACATGTATTAGCATGCATGTAGAAAACAGAGAGGTCACTTTTAAAATAAATCAGCAAAGTGCTAATTTCGGTGGGTTTCATGGAGAGTTTCTCTCCCCAAGCTCTAGTGAGTTATCTCATGCTATTCACTGCTGCTCACCACATTATGTATGCGCCATATCTCTAATGCATATGTTTGTGCTATTGTGCACTCACCAATGCTGGAAGTACTTACTACTGCCATAACCTTCCAGGGTCACACCACTGGCTCCATATTTAAAACCCAGGTGAAACACTGCCAGACGGGAATAACCCTTCACTGTGCATGTAGTGGGAGAGAAACGAAGAAGAAAAGCTTCTGATGGCATTTCTTGGACATAAAAGATCATACTTGAAAATGCATTGCTACATTTCATCACCATCTGTCTGATTGACTGTCATTGTAACTGCAGCTATGTGAATGAAGCTCCAGAATCCACCTGGCCTTAGCTTTGCACAATGTTATGAAGGAATGCTTCTCTTTCCTTAATGCCTCATGTAGCCTACTGCCTCATCATTGTTCACATGCTGAAAAGCTTTCAGATAGCTGTTAATCTTAATCTTTTTTTTAAACAAGGAAAAGTGAAGAAACAAACTGAAAGCAAGGGACATTTCATTTTGGGATTAAACAGACACTGCTTGCTTTTCAACAAATTTACATTAAATGAATGATGACTTCACACAACTCAGATCTAATGAAACCTAGCTTCAATTAAATCTGGTTTGACTCCTTGATGCTAATGCTGCAGCATTCTATCATATGATGTGCCTCCTGCTCAATATCTTCATCATCTCCCACAGATGACTGCTGGCATTCTCCCATCTCTTCACTTTCCCTCTTTTCCTGCAGAGCAGGAAATTCTGCCTCCAGTGTACTGCAGGGTTCCTCCAGATTGATAAGGTACAGAACATCTGTACCTTATCTTCAGCATGCCTGTCACTTGTTCTGTGATGGTCCTGATGGAAGAATGGTCAGCATTGCTTCGCCTCAGTCAGGGGTTGAACAATAGGGTTTGTCATCAACTAAATAGAATAATGTAAGCTAGTTATTTATTTAAACCATTTACAAAAGCATCACCTGTGAATAATAGGCATCATCATAATCTTACAGCTACGTATATCAACATACAAACATATGAAAAGGTTACCTGCAACCTGCTTCCCGACCTCTCTACCCCCAACCCCTCTCCGGCCTATCACCCTCACCTTAACCTCCTTCCACCTATCGCATTCCCAATGCCTCTCCCCCAAGTCCCTCTTCCCTACCTTTTATCTTAGCTTGCTTGGCACACCCTCCTCATTCCTGAAGAAGGGCTTATGCTCAAAAGGGCGATTCTCGTGCTCTTTGGATGCTGCCTGACCTGCTGCGCTTTTCCAGCAACACATTTTTCAGTGTTGAACAATCGAGTCATGTTTGCAGACAGTAACTATTTCATATGTTTATATGTTGATATACGTAAGATTATGATGATGCCTATTATTCACATGATACTTTTGTAAATGGTTTAAATAAATAATTAGCTTACATTATTCTATTTAGTTGATGACAAACCCTGATACATTAACAAGGTGGGACTAGATTGGGTTGGAATATCTGGTTGGCATGGACGAGTTGGACCGAGGGGTTTGTTTCTGTGCTGTGCATCTCTATGACTCTATGACTTTAAATCAAAATGAGCATTCTGAATATGTAATATATCAATAGTAGACAATAATAATGTTTTATCAATTCTACCTGATACAGTATCCTCCATATAAAATACATAGGTCACCATCTAAACTTCATTAATAAATAAACTGCAGAACTCTCATTTTTATATCAGTGAGCCAGAGATGCACTGAAGCATGACATTTGATGTGTGACATCTGAACAGTAGAATTGTGGTGACAGGAAGTAAGGACACCTCAAATGTCTACAGAACTGTGCATGCATGCCATACACTTAATATATTCTTGTGACCTCTCTTGAACTGTGTAGTTTCCAATATCTTCCATGTGCATCATACATAAAAGATGTCACAAGGAATTTATCAACTCGGTGCCCGAGTTCAATCGGGCACTCATCTCTAAGGGAGGGAAAAGTGGACAGTTTCTTTAAAAAGGATTGCAATTGATTGTGACATCCAATTCATATCCTCACCAAGTTAAAAATTTACCTTCATATTTTCCTGCATTTAAACTTGTAATTTATTGGATTGCATTAAACGTTTCCATTAATGTCTGCCCCAGAAGCACATTCAGGGGCATGAAAAAGTGACAGGTTCCCACAATGTTGGATCTCCACCCCCAATCTATGGCTGATTTTTCTAGCTGGGAGGACAATGAACATTATCAATCTCACAGGAGCTTCACTGAAACAATTAAATTATGCAGCCTCTTAACATCTCTTAAGTACTTTGCCTGGTGTAAGTCTATATGTAAGTACTTTAAAACAAATGTTTATCATAATGGAACACCAGTGTTTATCAAGCAAAAAGCAGTACAGATATAAGTAAACCTGAAGATTGCATTGAGGTCATTGCTAGACTATTTCCTGATACTAAGTTCATATAGACGACCACTTCCTTCCAGCTGTCCCTGCTTGATGCATGAAACTTTTCAGAAAGTGTGTCAGATTTCACCCAGAGCAATAGAATTCTACCTCATCTTCATCATATAATCCCTACAGTGTGGAAATAGGCCATTTGGACCAACACCAACCCTCCGAAGAGTATCCCACTCATTCCCCTACCCTATTACTCTACATTTAACCTTGATTAATGCTCCTAACCTACACATCCCTGAAAACTATGGGCAACTTCCCATGGCCAATTCACCTAGCCTGCACATCTTTGGACTGTGGGAGGAAACCCATGCAGAAGAATGTACAAACTCCACACAGACAGTCACCCGAAGGTGGAATTGAACACAGGTCCCTGGCGCTGTGAGGCAGCAGTGCTAACCACTGATCCACCGTGCCACCCTCTTGGTGAAGTGACAGCAGTGAATAGGAACAGCGCTAAGGGCAGTATGGTTCTTTTTGGTCTCTCATAACAATGGATCATAACCCTGAATTATTTAGGGATGCATTGGACATTTAATTACAACATATATGTTTTTCAAGAAAAGCAAACAAACCAGAGGAGGCCTGAGAATGTGAAATCAGTGGCAATCTAAATCCTTGTGTGGAGTACACTGACTTCCATGAGGAATTGTGGAATATCTCACCTGATGAGTGTCAAGGGAACTTCAGATAGCAACACTTTGAGTGGAGAGATGTCATACAAAAAAAGATCTCTTGTAGCTTGTATCCTAAAATGCAGACAGGGTATGAATGAAAGAAAGGTAGTTCTAGATGAAAGATGCACCTGTGTTTTACCCACCAGGAATATAAAGAAGATGGCTTAAAAACTGACTACAACCCTTCTTCTTACAGCATTGCTTGTAGTTGAAGTTCCACGGTTCTAAACTTTTCTGTGAAGGGGCACAGTTGAAGATTTCCACTAAAGACCTCCGTGGGTGCAGGTAACAATAAATAAAGTCTCACTCCAACTGGTGAAAATCCAATCAATTCAGAGCAGTCACTGTTGAAGGAAATTAGGCAAATTCCATGCAGAATCAAGATATCCAACCAACTACTCAACTGCCAAAGCTTGTGCTACAAGAATCACCCACCAAAACATTTAATCATTTATTTGACTCAGACAAGGCAAAGAATGATTTGTATATTCATCTTTAACTTTTACATATTGGACTCCACTCTCATTTCCAATCTGTGTGTATAGGTGTGCCATATTTTATTATCTTTTTCATGTTTAAAGCTAAATAACTCTCCAAACAAATCCCTCATTCTTACTTTGGTTCAATTATAAACATTAAGTTGGAAGTAGGAATTGATAAAGGTCTGGATCATGTCTGGTTTGTGCATTTGCACATCTTGTTCATGACCTTGGTTCTCTAACAAACACATTTCAATTTCTAAACATTTGAATTGAATCTTGATCAGCCTTTTTTCGAACAAAAAATGAGATTTTCCTATTAATTGGTTACATCTTGCTTTATTTTAATTCCAGTCATTTTTGTAAGTACAATAACCAGAATGAGATGCAATAATCTAAATCATTCCACTGACGCTCCAGAGAAAACTAAAGGTGCTTCCATAAGCTTGCAGTCTACATAACTGATGACACATTGCAATTTTCATTGGCAATCGTTGCTTCTCAAGTGAAAAGCCCTTTTCTCTGATGAGCTGACTAGCAGATGAAAGCTTCTCTGAATCATTGCCTTTATGATTGTATCCCTCCTGATTACATGCTTGTTATTTCTAGTGCAAATGCCTGAGTGTTGAATGCTATTTGGCTCTTGCCTATGCAAGAGCTGATCTTTAGAACTGTATTCTTCACAGTGACCTTCACTCACTATTTAGCATGAGAATTATAATAAGAATACCTCTTACAAAACCTTCTTTAAATTGCTCACATTATGAAGTGAAGTCTCTGAGATTAGTTTAATGGGCCTCCACCATCTGTTATGTTGAATGACAATTATTCAATGTGTTTTTCCCTCTCTTCCCACATCATT
The DNA here is from genome assembly GCF_020745735.1 of Hemiscyllium ocellatum. Lineage (NCBI taxonomy): Eukaryota > Metazoa > Chordata > Chondrichthyes > Orectolobiformes > Hemiscylliidae > Hemiscyllium > Hemiscyllium ocellatum. Next base: position 25,332,518 of record NC_083418.1, on the reverse strand, counting down.
CGTTCCCTATCCATTTCTTTTCTTTCTTCACTCTTCCCTTCCACCCAAACTTGTCACCATATAACCAATACTTGAATGTCCTCCGCTTTCTTCATTGTGATCTGCCTTGGCCTATCACCTAGGTTTTTCCTAACAAAAAAAGGTGCTGAATCTTAAGTTTTTCATGGTTAAGTCTGAGTTATGCAAAGTGTCTTAACATGAGGCCTCCTAGGTCATCTAACCATATCTTTACCAAACTCACTTTTTTTCCAACTATGCCACTATAGTGACCGATTTCAGCCCCACCTTAACCTGTGTGTTGCTATGACAACCTATCACTCAGCAAATATCCTTGCCCCTTTGTCACCTTTGAAAGGTTATTATGTGCCTCGACAAGTATTGGCAATCAGGAATTACCCCTCATAGGCAACATCACTGAGTACATGGTTGACACTCCCTCACATATACAAGCCCATTCTCTTATCCCACTCACTGTTCAATCACCTCACATGTTACTTGTCCATAGCTACATTGTGTCTGAACACATTCTGAATCAGTCCGCAATGCACGCTGGAGACTTGAATCTTGTTGTCACAATTGAGATCATTACGTATGGGCAAGCAATCCAAAAAAAATACAAAGATACTTACAAAAACAGCACATGAACAAAGTAAAGAGATGCTGAACTTCTCTCCCATAATGCCAACCAGGTTTCAGCTTTATGATCAAAATATATTGTACAATCAATGGCTTTCTGTTGAATTCAGCTTTCATTTGTTGGATGCAGGTGTCAATGAGATTCTATCTGGCTTGTAGTTCCCATTGCAGATGGACTATGTCATGGACAACATCAGCTTCATCCTTTCCCATGTCCCCATCCACATCCTTGAAAGACTGCTCCCATTTTTCTAGTTTCAGTGCTTTAAGTATATCACCTTGTTTCCTACTCCAATAGTGCAGACCATTGGTCCAAACAGAGAACTGTACCTCTAGAATCCCTAGCGTCTTCTCTCCCCGGTCCTGGTTAAGGTATGGGGTACATTAAACTTGCACTCCACATCAGTCGGGTGTTGCCACTCAGGAAATCCAAGATTGCAGTGGATCGGAAAACTCTGGGCTCCATGCATTCTGAGACCCACAACACTGAACCTTCAGCTCTTCCCTGAACTCCAGCATTAAACTTTGATAATACCTACTCTGCTCTGATAAAATTCCCCTGAGAAGGCAATGGTGGTGATCAAAGTCAATAATATACCCCTCTCCCCACCACAGCCTACAATTTTGCTCCCACCCTCAGACCTTGTCTCTTCCCCTTCTTTTGTCATTGACATAATCCATTCAGGCCCTACCCTAGAACACAGCTGAAAGATAGATGGGAATCACTGTATGGTTCATAAGTGGCCTAATAATGTACAGGGGAGATGCCATGTTGATCATGGTGGATTGTTAGATGTTGGATGCCAATGAGCATGGGTGAAGTATGCGCTGGCGCCCGTGCATTGAGCCCTGATATTTATTTTTGCCTAGTGTCCACATGGATGTCACCAGGAGCCAGTGGTGGGCTGACTCTGCTAGGCACTTGTTCTGGTTTCCTTGCTGAGCTTTCCTGACCTTGGGCTTGGTGGCAGGTTTGGTCAGATGAGAGTCGTAATATTAATGAAGTAGGTTGTGGCATAAACATGTCATTTGGTGGGCATTATTCCTCAGCAATGGCATCTCTCTGCTGCCCAGTGAGAATCTCATCATGCGACTTGTGAAAATTACAAAGGATGGAGTGAGATGATCTCAACATTGAGTTAGGTCTCATCAGATTTCCTACCCAATTTTGCCATGTATCTCACGAAAGTCCACATGAAAGCTCAGATCCCAACAAGATTCTAACCAAAGTTTCTATTATGTTAAATTCGTCATTATAACTGAAAGGACCAGGTCAAAGCAAGTCTCGCACCCCAGGGATTCTCTTCCTGATGGCTGCATAGCTGAATTGCAAAGCTCTGATTTATTTTGCTAAATTGCAAACAGCATGTGTATCAGTTCTTTGGAGATGTGAAAAGCAGAATAAACATGTGTCAAAATGCACTGATCTTTATTTTAGCAGTGGCTTAGACATTGTATAATCATGAGCATCTTATTCACTTCTGTGCACTGTTAGGACTGTTTGCCAAAGTGCTCACTGCAGGAAAAGGCAGGCAGTTATTTGAACAAAAACACAGGTAGGAGAGTGTGGGGAGATCATTTGTGAGAGAGCAACCATATTCTGAAAATGACAGAGAATGACAAAGGAACAGAGAGCGAACACACACAGACACAGACACAGACACAGACAGACAGACAGACACACACAGAGATAATCACAGACACACACACAGACACACAGATACTCACAGACACACACACACATACACACAGATATATACAGACACACACACACACACACACACACACACACACTGCAAAAGAACAACAGATAATATGGTTGAAATATAGAGATAGGAAAAAAAACTACATAGAAATAGGATGACAGACAAATCCAAAAACGAGTAAAGAAGAAGAATGTGAGAAAAGTGAAGTTTGACAGAAAGATACAAATAGAGAGGAACACCACAGAGTACACAGAATGACAGGGAGACTGCAAAGAAATGGCAATGGAGGCAGACCAAGGGAAGATATTCAAATACTAAAACCAGTATTAAGAAAATAGTGTTCCTCAATTGGGGACATTTTTGCTTTGGCATGTATTATGGTGTGCTGTAGAATAAAAAATAAAATCACTGAATAGGATGGAGAATAAACGAATGAGGTCACATCATTCTACATACAAATTCCAGAATGTTCCAAGGGAAATGGATGTCCCAGCACTTGGGTTAAAAGCTCCCTCCATTAGAGATTACAGGAGGGAAAGGTATGAGTTGGATATTCATGGAATTGTTCTTACTGAAGGTTCCAAATGTCTTCAGCCAGCCCCTATTAATTTAACATTTGCTTTTAAACTGCCATCCAACTTGTCACTTCACCTTTATTTAATTAATCCAAATGATGCCAAGACCTTTCTAAAATCAAGAACTGTGATAATAACCAAATGTTATTCATTCACATCCTCCAAGATATTCAACACATTTGTTAGACAAGGTTAAAAATTCTCAAAACACCAGGTTATAGTCCAAAAAGTTTATTTGGAAGGACTAGCTAGTGCTTCTAAATACACCTGTTGGACTATAACCTGGTATTATGTGATTTTTAACTTTGTCCACCCTGGTCCAACACCAGCTCCTCTACATCACATTTGTTAGAATTCCTCTTTCATGCATCAGGCTGCCATCTCTGGGCTTTGAAGAATAGTCTCTGTGCAGTGGACTTTGCATCTGGCAAGCAGATATTAAGGGTAGAGGCATGTCTTTGGCTACTGCCCAGTCCCATAGTTAATTGCCTGAAGGCAAGACTTCCAGCCACATCTGAGTGGAAGCTCAGCTTGCGAGAGGAAAGCAAGTACTGATTAGGGATTGTCAACATGGCTTTGTGCATGGGAAATCATGGCTCACAAACTTGATTGAGTTTTTTGAAGAAGTAACAAAGTGGATTGATGAGGACAGATCTATATGGACTTCAGTAAGGCATTCAAAAAGGTTCCCCACAGGAGACTGATGAGTAAGGTTAGATCTCCTGGAATACTGGGAGAACTAGCCATTGGATACAGAACTGGCTCAAAGGTAGAAGTCAGAGGGTGGTGGTGGAGGGTTGTTTTTCAGACTGGAGGCCTGTGACCAGTGGAGTGCCACAAGGATTGGTGCTGGGTCCACTATTTTTTGTCATTTATATAAATGATTTGGATGCAAGCATAAGAGGTACAGTTAGTAAGTTTGCAGATGACACCAAAATTGCAGGTGTAATGGACAGTGAAGAGGGATATCTCAGATTACAACAAGTTCTTGACCAAATGGGCCAATGGGCTGAGAAGTGGCAGATGGAGTTTAATTCAGATAAACACCAGGTGCTGCATTTTGGGAAAGTAAATCTTAGCAGGACTTATACACTTAATGGTAAGGTCCTAGGGACTGTCATTGAACAAAGAGACCTTGGAGTGCAGGTTCATAGCTCCTTGAAAGTGGAGTCGCGGGTAGATAGGATAGTGAAGAAGGCGTTTGGAATGCTTTCCTTTATTGATCAGAGTATTGAGTACAGGAGTTGGGAGGTCATGTTGTGGCTGTACATTGGTTAGGCCATTGTTGGAATATTGCATGCAATTCTGGTCTCCTTCCTATCGGAAAGATGTTGTGAAACTTGAAAGGGTTCAGAAAAGATTTACAAGAATGTTACCAGGATTGGAGGATTTGAGCTATAGGGCGAGGCTGAACAGACTGGGGCTGTTTTCCCTGGAGCGTCAGAGGCTGAGGGGTGACCTGTACATCTCTATGACTCGAGCTGCTGGTTTTTGGATGTCTGGCAGCTGTCTCATCTCAACAGCACCACCTGGAGTTGTGGCCACAACTGGGACTGCATCTAACTCCCAGAAGTATTTGATATGGAGCTGGATACAAGGGAATCAGTTACAAGGGAATCTCTGAGGCCAGGCTGGCAGGTCTCAGTGCAGAATGAGAGGTGGATAAGGGTCAAGGTTGGATAGAACTCTAACCCCAGCTCTAACCCCAACACCTAAGCCTCGTGTTATTGCCTAAGCCTAAGTTCACAGCCTACTGCTTAACTCTAACCTTACAACCCAGATTTAATTTGACACTCGAATTAACTCTAAACTGGCCTCTAAACCTACCTCTAACCTTCATCCCTGCCAAGTGTGGTAGGTAATAAACCCCAAGAAGATATTTCAGCGATCACGATACTGCACCTGATCTAACGGGGTATGCTCATATGGGTCTAAAACCCAATAATGAGATGGAATAAGTCCCAGTGCCTCCAATTGAAACAAAGGTCGGCATACAAAGCATCCTTTACTGAGACTCAAACAGAGCATCCCATCAGGTTTCTGACCTCCCCCGTGGGCCTCAGTCCACAGATTGTGAAATTGTGACAGAGTGTGGGAAGTTAATTTGCCAATCAATTGGCTCGGCTGGCCAGAGGTTTTGGTTCAGCCAGGATTTCACAAGCTTCACAGCTGCCCTTAAAACTTTCAGGGTTGGAGCATGTTCAGAAATTCTCCCTACTCTGATTCCCCATATTCCCATCCTAAGGAGCACATGTCCTTTAAGGAAGGAAGCTGCCATTCTGGTCTGGCCTACATGTGACTCCAGGCCCACAGAAAAGTGGTTGCCCTGTAGGCAAATAGGAATGGGCAATAAATGCAGCCTAGCCAATGACACCCTCATCTCGTGAATGAAGAAATGACCAAAGGGGTCAGTTGCTAGGTTACTCCAGGAAATTCTGTTCCAGTATAATGTTGCCTCATTTGTGGCCTTTTCAAATGACTCAACCCCATAGCAAATATAGGCAACCAATCCCAAAGGGAATGTACTGGTCTTACTGGAATTCCCACTGATTTCATTCGGTGTAGAAAGGAAAAAGACTGCGCCCTTTTGTTAGGCTGTTTCTCAGCTTCTGCTTCATCGCGCAAAGTAGCTTGGAGCTGCAGTACATCTCCAGACACATGTCAGTTCACAGTATGATGCACTCTTATAACTATTAACCAAGCAGGCAATTTTATCAGTAGGATTAGAGGCGACTTTGGCAGGCTTCTACTGACAAAGTCGGGCACAAAGAATTTTGATTCAAATATCCTGATTAAGTACATGGCTAATGATTAGAGAGGGATGAGAGATGCACAGCAATAAGTTAAGAGAGAAGTGATGGAATGCAAATGCCAGAAAATATTGAATGTAGGATTCTGAAGGCATTCAGAGATAGACTTTTGACTTAAGATTCATTCCTTTCAGCTTCCTCACCTACATCTTAGCCACTGAAGTGAATGATGAGATATGATTTGCATATGAGATATGAGCCATGGGGTGGCATGGTGGCTCAGTGGTTAGCACTGCTGCCTCACAGCACCAGGTTAGATTCCAGTCTTGGTCTGTATGGAGTTTGCACATTCTCCCTGCGTCTGTGTGGGTTTCCTCTGGGTGCTCAGGTTTCCTCCCACAGTCACAAAGATGTGTGCAGGCCAGGTGAATTGCCCTTGTTAAATTGCCCATAATGTTAGGTGCATTGGTCAGAGGGAAATGGGTCTGGGTGGGTTACTCTTCGGAGGGTCAGTGTGGACTGATTGGGCTGTTTCCGCACTGTAGGGAATCTAATCTAATCTAATCTAATTATGAACTAGTTTGCTGACACAATATCATTTGTTGTGCAGTCAAAAATCAGCATCTTTCTTGTGGCATGTTAGAAGTTTTAAATCTCCTAAGACCATGTCACATATCCCTATGTCAGGAAGCAAATTGTTTTTGAAACACTTCACTTTACTGGTGTGAGATTATTCATCAATTACAATGAAAGTACGAAGTGTATAAGAAGTGATTATATTGAAACTTGGAAGAATAAGGAGTGGACTGTACAAAGAATCATTATGATAATAATGCTGTGATGAAATAAAGACAAGTAAGAATATGATGAACAAGAATTGAAATGATGGCCTCATCAGTTTTGTTTCCTACAGTTAAGGCAGTATATCAGCAACCTTCTCATTGGTTAAATAAGCAGTGTTTTAACGCTGATTTCTATAAGTGAAGATGCAATATCTCACAAAGGCTCTCTTGTGTGAGAAATAAATGCATGTTTCTTCAGAAATTAAACAGAGCAAAAAATCCTGACTTATTCAAACACTATCTCCCAATGCTTTTTTCTCAAATATTCAGTCACAGAGATATACAGCACAAAAACAGATCCTGCTGTCCAACTCGTCAATGTTAACCAGATATCCTAACCTAATCTAGTCCCAAATGTCACCATTAGTTAGGCCCATATCTCGCTAAACCCTTCATATTCAAAAACTTATCCAGATATCTTTTAAATGTAATTGTACCAGCCTCCACCACTTCCTCTGGCAGCTCATGCCATACATCCTCCACGTGAAAATGTTGCCCCTTTGATCCCTTTTAAAACATTCTCCTCTCACCTTAAACCTATGCCCTCTTGTTTTGGATTCCTCTACCCTTGGAAGATCACATTGGCCACTCATCCTATCCATGCCCCTCATGAATTTATAAACCTCTATATGGTCACGCCTCAACCTCTGATGCTCCAGGGAAAATATGCCCAGTCTATTCAGCCTCTCCCTGTAGCTCAAACAAAGTTATCTGCTGAACCTGTTTATACTTGCAGTAGAAAGTGCTTCCTGTCACATTTAGCTATGTAATTAAAAGTCAAGCATCCAATTCACAGCCACAGCTAATGCATCTAATACCATCATGCAAGAGATCATCACACTTGAAAGTGTTGCATATGCAAAGTAGATGTCACAGATGAGCACAACAAAAATTTCTGCCTGAAATGTTTTATTTTTCTGCTTAGAGCATCAAATAACATGGGGGATGTGGGAGAGAGGTGGGGTGGTCGTTCTGATTTGTACATATATTATTTGTACAAAACCCAGGAACTCCTTTACTTAACTGTAGGAGGGCCTTCATCAAACTGGCTGCAGTGGTGCAAGAAACTGGCTCATCACCACCATCTTTTCAAGGGTACTTAGGGATGAACATTAATTGATGAACTTGCTAGTGACACCCATATCTCAGACACAAATGTAAAATAGACATTGCTTTTCCTCATTGACCTGCAATTGTTTTTCATTTCGGCATACAGATTTTAGTCATAATTGATTTTTGTTAAGTGTAGTTTGTTTGTACAGAGCTTAGGAGTTGTTGACAAAAAAAAGAGATGCTGTTGAAGCTTTCTGTCTTACACGCATCAGGATAGACATATTAATGCCATAATTCAAAGGGAACAATATTTTGTATGAGAAAAGGGGTACTGACTTGTTGGCAAGTGGACCTGATTGATTGAGACATTGCCATGAAAAATGCAACCAGAAAGAGGTTAGATTACTTACAGTGTGGAAATAGGCCCTTTAGCCCAACCGACCCACCATCCACCCAGACCCATTTCCCTCTGCCTCTAACACTACAGGCAATTTAACACGACCAATTCACCTAACCTGCACATTTTTGGAGTGTGGGAGGAAACCCACACAGACACGGGGAGAATGTGCAAACTTCACACAGAGTCACCTGAGGTGGGAATTGAACCCAGGTCTCTGGTGCTGTGAGGCAGCTGTGCTAACCACTGTGCCACCCAGCATCTTACTCATATTCAGATAAGGCAAGCATACTCGGGTTGGTTCAGATATTGTCTTTGGGAATGCACCAGGGTTCATAGGAACATATAGGAACATTGGAATAGCACTGGGCCACTTAGCCCTTTGAGCCTGTTCTATAATTTAATAAGATCATGTCTGTTGTAACTCTGTATTCCTAAATTTGGCCCATATCCCTTAATACCTTCACTTAACAAAAAAGATTTTTTTAAAAACCCGTTACACAATTTTTTCCAATATCTGAGTACTTTTCAGTACAGAAAATGGCAACCTTAGACGTACTCATGAGTTTATTCAAAATGCAGTGAGCAATATTCTGATCAAGGTAGCCATTATCCCACAAAAAGCTCTATTTTAACATTATACTTCGATGGTCAGTAAGTGCCATGAGTCCTCCTTACAAAAGTTGCTGATAAGACCAACCTATAGTGCATAAAACTATAAGAATCCCAATATATTTGTTGACTGCTGAAGGCAGATATACAGTATGTAGCAGAGGACCTTTAGCAGTTTTCTCAAAACAGTACACTGCTCCATTTCAAAAGGTAATTGTGAGCAGAGAATGGAGCCCATTATTGTGTGTAGAGCAAATTCTTACAAGCAATTGCAGATGAAGTATAACAAATGTATTCAATGACCTATAACTTGGATCTCTAAGTCTATTTGGAGCTCTATTAATTCTAGCATTTTGCCATTGAAGAAATTCCTCATTCTATCATTTTTAGGTCCAAAGTGAATGACCTGTCAGACCTACTTTGAAATTGTTTTGCCATTGTTTTGCCCATTCACTTAATCTATTAATATCTTGGTAATTTCCATCCATGGTCTCTCATCATGTTATCAGTAAATTTTGATAGCTGGCACTCTGTCCCATCATTTGTGTGTGTTAGTGAATACAATGAAGGTTTGAGGTTTCAACACATGCCCTTGTGGAATGCTACTTCATTAATCCTGCCAATTAAAACCTCTCCATAATTCTACACACAGTCTGTTTCTCAACCAAGTTAATAATTTGCCTTCAATTCAGATTCCTGTGAGGGGTTTTATCAAAAGTAAAATCCATTTAAGCAATGTCCATAGGCATTCCCTTGTCTAATATCTCAGTAACCTCTTCAAAAGGAACACTCGAGTTCATTAGGCTTGACTCCATCTTTTCAAATCCATATTGACTATTTTGAATCAGCTGAAAGTTTTTAAGGTGTCCAGCCATTCTGTCCTTAATTATAGACAATAATAATTTCTCAACCAAATACTTAAGAGAGAAATCAGGAAGGCGAAATGGAGACCTGAGATAACTTTGGCAAACAGAGTAAAGGAGAATCCAAAGGGTTTTTACAAATACATTAAGGACAAAAGTGTAACTAGGGAGAAAATAGGGCCCCTCAAAGATCAGCAAGGTGGCCTTTGTGTGGAACCGCAGAAAATGGGGGAGATACTAAACAAGTGTTTTGTGTCAGTATTTACTGTGGAAAGGGACATGGAAGATATAGACATAGGGGAATAGATGGTGACATCTTGAAAATGTCCATATTACAGAGGAGGAAGTGCTGGATATCTTAAAATGCAATAAAGTGGATAAATCCCCAGGACCTGATCAGGTGCACCCTAGAACTCTGTGGGAAGCTAGGGGAGTGATTGCTGGGCCCCTTGCATCACCATATTTGTATCACCAGTAGTCACATATGAGATGCCAGAAGACTGGATGTTGGCTAATATGGTGCCACTGTTTAAGAAAGATGGTAAGGACAAGCCAGGGAACTATAGACCCGTGAGCCTGATGTCAGTGTGGGCAAGTTGTTGGAGGGAATCCTGAGGGACAGGACGCAATTGTATTTGAAAAGGCAAGGATTGATTAGGGATAGTCAATGTGGCTTTATGCATGAAAAGTGATGTCTCACAAACTTGATTGAGTTTTTGAGGAAATAACAAAAAGGATTGATGAGGGCAGAGCGATCTATATGGACTTCAGTTAGGCGTTCAACAAGGTTCTCCATGGGAGACTGGTTAGCAGGGTTAGATCTCATGGAATACGGGGAGAACTAGCCATTTCGATACAGAACTAGCTCAAAGGTAGACGACAGACGGTGGTAGTGGAGGGTTGTTTTTCAGACTGGAAGCCTGTGACCAGTGGAGTGCCACAAGGAATGGGGCTGGGTCCTCTGCTTTTCATCATTTATATAAATGATTTGGATGTGATCATAGGAGGTATAGTTAGTAAGTTTCAGATGACATCAAAATTGGAGATGTAGTGGACAGCGAAGAAGGTTACCTCAGATTATAACAGAATCTTGATCAGATGGGCCAATGGGCTGAGAAGTGGCAGATGGAGTTGAATTCAGATAAATGTGAGGTGCTGCATTTTGGGAAAGCAAATCTTAGCAGGACTTATACACTTAATAGTAAGGTCCTAGGGAGTGTTGCTGAACAATGAGACCTTGGAGTGCAGGTTCATAGCTCCTTGAAAGTAGAGTCACAGGTAGATAGGATAGTGAAGAAGGAGTTTGGTATGCTTTTCTTTATTGGTCAGAGTATTGAGTACAGGAGTTGGGAGGTCATGTTGCAGCTGTACAGGACATTGATTAGGCCACAGTTGGAATATTGCATGCAATTCTGGTTTCCTTCCTACCGGAAAGATATTGTGAAATGTGAAAGGGTTCAGAAAAGATTTACAAGGATGTTGCCAGGGTTGGAGGATTTGAGCTATGGGGAGAGGTTGAATAGGCGAGGGCTATTTTCCCTGGAGCGTAGGAGGCTGAGGTTTATAAAATCAAGAGGGACATGGATAGGATAAATAGACAAAGTCTTTTCCTTGAGGTGGGGGAGTCCAGAACTAGAGGGCATAAGTTTAGGGTGAGAGGGGAAAGATACAAAAGGTACGTAAGGGGCAACTTTTTCACACAGAGGGTGGTACATATATGGAATGAGCTGCCAGACAAAGTGGTGGAGGCTAGTACAATTGCAACATTTAAAAGGCATCTGGATGGGTATATGAATAGGAAGGGAACGTGCTGGCAGGTGGGGCTAGACTGGGTTGGGATATCTGGTCGGCATGAACGAGTTGGATCGAAGGTTCTGTTTCCATGCTGTACATCTCTGTGAATCTATGACTCTACATATTTGAGGCTAACCAGTCTGTAATTACCAGGTTTTCCTGGATCAACTTTCAGATGAAAAACTGCAAATGAATTTAATCTTCCCTTACATTTTATTTTCCTTGATGACCACCATAATAATTAAGGCAATCGATGAATTGAATAATTTGTCCATCAAAACCAAGTAAGCAATTGCTGTTATGGAGCTCTTAGAATATCTTTGAGAGGAAATAGAATTTTAATTTTAACATTTGAGAAACACAAATGTTAAGGCAATACCATTTCCAATAAGAGAAAAATCAAACTACCATCTCTTGACATTCAAGAACATTACCATCACCAAATCCTCATCTATCAACATTGTGAGGGCTACAAATGACCAGAAACTGAACTAGAGTAATCAAATAAATAGAGCTATTGTTGCCATAGTCCCACAGGGCTGCACTTTCATCAGAGAGAGATGACTGATGGTGAGTTTAACTTGAGGGCCACCACACCTCAGGGAAGGTTGAGTAGGCAAGACCTTCATGGCAACCTCAGCCTGTATTGGAAATTAACTCATGCTGTTGGCATCACACTGCATCATAAACCAGAGTCTAGATTAGAGTGGTGCTGGAAAAGCACAGCAAGTAAGGCACCATCCGAGGAGCAAGAAAATCGGCGTTGGTGCTTTTCCAGCACCACTCTAATCTAGAGTCTGGTTTCCAGCATCTGCAGTCCTTGTTTTTACCTAGTTGATTTTAACCCTACTGCAAATCCTCTTGCAAGGATGCCTGCCTTAATGAAATTTTCCTCCTCTCTCCACAAGAATCTCAGTGAGTCTACTCTATGCCACTTTCTCCCCACCTCACCCCCATTTCATTTATCTCTCCACTCTACAGGCACCCTGCCTCTATTCCTGAAATTCCTTTTGCCCGAAACGTCGATTTTCCTGCTCCTTGGATTCTGCCTGACCTGCTGTGCTTTTCCAGCACCACTCTAATCTAGACTCTGGTTTCCAGCATCTGCTGTCCTTGTTTTTGCCTGCACCATAAACCAGCCATCCAGCCAACCGAGCTAACCAAACTTGCAGAGGCTAAGAATACTACAGTGAGTAACTCATCTCCTGGTTCTTCAAGGCTTGTCAACTATCTACAAAGCACAAGTCAGGAGTGTGATGGGATACTCCCCACTTGCCTGGATGACTGCAGCTCCAACAACACTCATTTTGACACAATCCCAGACAAAGCAGCCCACTTGATTGGCACTACATTCGCAAACATCCACGCCCTGCAACACCAATGCTCAGTAGCAGCAGTGATTAAGACCTAAAGTTGCACTGCAGAAATTCACTAAATTCCTCAGATAGCACCTTCCACAGCAATGACCATTAACATCAAGAATGACATGGGTAATAGATTACAGGGGAACATCAGCACCTGCAAGTTCCCCTCTGAGCCGCTGACAATTCTGACTTGGAAATATATCGCCATTCCTTTATTGCTGTTGGTACAAAATCTGACAGCACTGTGGGTCTACCCATAGCACATGGGTGCAGCTGTTCAAGAAAACAGTTCACTACCAGCCTCTCAAAGGCAACGTGGGATGGGCAGTAAATGCTGGCCCATCTCATGATGCCTAAGTCTTCTGAGTGAATAAAACAATTCCATTTTATACCTTTGATAAAGAACACATATAAGCAACTTCGCAGCTAAATAGTTAAGACTTTGTTTGAAATTGAAAACAAAATTGCTTAAAACACGCAATGAAATGCATTTCACATACTTCCATTTATATAAGAATCCAATTAATTCTGAATTATTTATTTGATCCTTGTTTGACAATTTTAAAATAAACTGGCAAAGAACTGCAAAGCATTTGCAGTCAAATTAGAATCTGAATGAAATTTCCACTAAAAGATTTAATACGGCTCATTCAGCAAGGAGCCTGGTGTCCAGAATGTGGACCATCAAGGCTACAAATGAAGAATTCAGGAAGTTGTCCAAAATGTGGTCAAAGTTTATAAGTCATAGTTTAAAAGTAAGGTGTCGCCCATTTAAGACAAAAGATGAGGATGTATTTTCTTCTCTCCTGAAGGGTTGAGAGTCTTTAAAATTCCCTTCCCCCAAAGGCAGTGGAAGCAGAATCTTCAAATTCTTGTAAGGCAGAGATAGATAGGTCCTTTATTACCAGGAAGATGAATGATTATTGGGGATATACAGGAATGGAGATTTGAGGTTAAAATCAGAACATCTGTGATCTTACTGAAGGCTCGAAGGGCTGCCTGGCCTTATTTTCTTTCTTGTTCATACATTCGAAAGAGAATTCGAGAGGGAAGGAGAGCGAGACCGTGTGGGGGAAGAAAGAGATGAGAATGCATGAGGGAGGGAGAATGGTTGAGAGTGTGAGAGGGAGGGAAGAAGAGTATGTGCGCGAGGGTGGGGTAGGGTGGAGGAAGAGGGTGTGGAGAGCTACAGAATGTGGGGCTGGGCCTTGCAATGTTGGGGAAGGGATGTGTTGAGGGGGATGAGCAAAGAACGTATGTGTACATAGGAGGAAGGGGGTGTAGAGTTTGAGTGGATGGGAAGGAGGGAGACAGTGCAATTGTTAGTCACAGAGTCATTCAGCACAGAAACAGATCCGTGTTGACCAGATATCCTAAATTAATTTTGTCCCATTTACCAGCATTTGGCCCATATCCCTCTAAACCCTTCCTATTTATGTACCCATCCAGATGCCATCAAAATGTTGTCATTGTACCAGCCTCCCTCCGCGTGAAAAAGTTGCCCTTTAGATCTCTTTTATGTTTCCCCTCTCATCTTAAACCTACGCCCTCTGGTTTTGAACTCCCCTACCCTGGGAAAAACATCTTGGATATTCACTCTATCCATGCCCTTCTTGATTTTATAAATCTCTATAAGGTCGCCCCTCAGACACTGACGTTCCAGGGAAATAGCCACCGCCTATTCAGCCTCTCCCTATAACTCAAACCCTCATACATCTTTTATTCACCCTTTCAAGTTTCACAACATCTTTCGTATAATATGGGGAGACCAGAATTTAAAGCAGTATTCTGGAAGTGGCCTAACCAATGTCCTGCACAGCCGCAACATGACATCCCAACTCCTATACTCAATGCTCTGACCAATAAAGGCAAGTCGGGGCTGGGAAGAAAGAAGTCAAGTGTGGACATGAATGGGAGATGGAAAGGGTGCATGTGTGAGAGGATGTGTATGTGTGCGAGAAGGTGTGCACATGTGTGTGCGTGCATGTGTGGGTGTGTAAACCCTGAGACTGAGAATAAGGCAGACACACACCCACTCTTCACTTCCTCCTCATCTTCCCTCCAAAAGCATATTCATAAAGCAGGCTGGGAGAAGAGGAAATCGCAGATTGAAAAGTAATCTGCTTCCAATAACCAACCTGATGGGAATTCCATCAAGGCCAGCTTGGAGTGTGCCTCCCTAGGATCATATAAAGGTCAATATTAGTTAAACCAAATTCATTTGCTTGACCCTTTCTCTCCTGTTTCCTTGATGAACGTGATTTCCTTGATGACCAGGACTTGGAACCTGGTCTAATATCAATAACCTGGCTTGCTAAAAGCCAAAAATATTAGTTAGTGGTACTAAGTGGTATCATTTTCTTGGTCATTTTTATCAATTGCTCATTTAAATTTTCAATGTATTGTTTTTGAACTGCTTTGATCACTGAAAGCCACTGTCTCACTGTTTTCAGTTTTATTGTTTGTGTCAAACCTAATGTCTCTGAAATTTGTTCACCAACCCACCACCAAGTGAGAAAAGAATTGAGATTTTGCCCTTTACCATATGAAAAGGTTAGACAGTCCTTATTTGATCAACTCAAAACATCTCACTCTGCCAGATACTTATATCGAAAGGTCTACATGTAAAAACAAGTCTTGAATTACAAATACAAATTTTGTCGAGTTTTGTTTGGTGTCTTCTTTGTATTCATAGAATATGACAGTTTAGTTTGAAGCTATTGAATCCTGAGGTGAAAAGCAGGCTTGCATTTGATGGGCTCAATTTGTTTCAAGGAATAAATCTATTACTTTGAATTGTGCCTGTTATAATTCATCATCAATCATAAGACTACAAAAAATACAACCAGGAGGTGGTGGCTTGGCCCTTGAGCCTGCTCCTCCATTTAATCATGGAGGATAGGATCATGGATCGTGACCTGACACTACTTTAATCTAATTTCCTACCCCTTTCCCCTTAACCTTTAATTCTTCTACTAATCAAGTATCTACCTACCTATCTATCTATCTATCTATCTATTATTTATATATGTTCATGTGAAGGAAATAGCTTCCTAAATAGATATCCTCTTCCAGTACAAAGTCCTTGTGTAAGATACAAGTCTCATAGTAACATTATAACTGTTCTTTCCCTTGGCCTTTTATGCAGTGGCCTGCCCATAGGAGTTAGACTGTGCAGAAACTCTGGAGGGTAGATGACAGCTGTAATCATTTTTTAAAAAATTTAAAACATTTTGTTTTTCACAAGTTTACAAAAGAAAACTAAAAAAAGACCCAAGTATAAACATTGATATACAGTAAAATCTTAAATAAATGATAACCAAAATCTATCAAACAAGAAAACAGATATACCAAGGGAAATAAAAAGACAAAACTCAACTAACTACTCATCTAACTTACAACTAACCAGAGTGTATCATTAAAATTCTTAATTATTCAAGAGAAAAAAAAATCCAACAGATAACACATAAATTGAGCAGTAATATACATGCTCAGAATGTGTTAACATCAGATCACGGGCAGGAGATTCTGCAGCAGTGAGTGTGAATCTCAGATTGTATATTGCTTTCCTGATGCCATGGTTAAGGATGTCTCAAAACAATTGAAGTTTATTGTCAAAAGGGAGAGTGAGAATCTGGAAGTTGTTACACACATTGGTAGGAATTTCATAGTTAGGGAAAGTTTTAAGGTTTTGCAGTGTGAATATAAGAGGTTAGGAAGAAGGTTAAAAAAAACAGAACATCATGGGTTTACTTCCAGAGCCAATTTCTAATGAAGAAAGGAATACAAGGATATGGGAAATAAATCAGTGGCTGAAGAAGTGGTGCAAGGTGCAGGGATTGAGCTTCTTCATTCATTGGTATCTCTCCTGGGACAGACAAGATCTCTTCAAAAAGGATGGGTTTCACCGAAACTGGAAAGGGATCAATATCCTGGCAGGGAGATTTGCTAGTTCTATTTCAGTAGCCTTTACACCTTCAGAGAGGAGCTTGGGGGCTTCCTAAGGAGCAGTGAAAATAGGAAGAAACATGAGGATGGCTCTGACTCAGAAAAGAACAATTAGAAAAGGCAGACAAGAGCAAGCCAGAGAACAAAATAACTCTGAAGAATTAACTGCACTTACTTCAATGCAAGAAATTTTACAAGTAAGGCAGATGAACTCAGGGCATGTATGGGAATATGGAACTGAGCCATCATAGCTATTACAGAAACTTGGCTGAGGGAAGGATAGGACTGGCAGCTCAATTCTCTAGGTTTTTGATGTTATAGGAAAGATAAAAGAAAGGTAGGAGAGGAGGGGGAGTGGCGCTTTTAATTACGGAAAATAACACGATTGTAATTAAAGATATTTCCGAGGAATCATTAAGCTAAAAAGTATGGGTTGAAATTATAAATAAGAAATGGATGATCACCTAGATGGGATTGCACCATAGGCCCCTCAAAAGTCAAAGGGAAATTGAGAAGCAAGTAGAAAGATCTCAAATATATGTAAGAATAACAAGTTTGTAACAGTAAGGGATTTTCATTTTCCAATATTGACTGGGTCTGCCATAGTATTAAAGGTATGGATGGTGAAGAATTTGTTAAATGTGTTCAAGAAAATCTTTTTTTATCAATGTGCAAATGTTCCTACTTACCAGAGAAGAAGCAAAACTTGACCTTCTTTTGGAAAATAAGGCAGGCAAGTGACAGAACATTTTGGGATGAGTGATCATAATACTATTAGTTTTAAAATAGTTATAGAAAAGGATAAGTCTTACATAGAAGTTAAAGCTCTTGAGTGGAGTAAGGCAAATTGCATGAAACAAGAACTTTCAAAAGTTGATCAGAATAGATTGATCACAGATAAAGGGAAGATGACAAGTAAGAGGCTTTTAAAAATGTGATAATGAGAGTTCAGAAGCATTATGTTCCTGTTAGAGTGAAAGGCAAGGCTGGTAAGATCAGGGAACAATGGATGAATAAAGGTGTTGAAGTTCTGGTCAAGAATAAAAAGCATCATATTTTAGGCATAAAGAACTGGGATCAACTGAATCTTTTGAAGAATATCAAGAGCGTGAGGGCATTCTTAAGAAAGAAATCAGGAAGGAGAAAGGGGACGTGAGGTAGTCTTGGCAAATAATGTTAAAGATAATCCAAAACTATTGTACAGATATTAAGAGCAAGTGAGCAACTAGAGACCGAGAGGTGAAACCCTTAATGATCAATGCAGTTTTGTCTTTGTGTTGAACCTCAGGAGATGGGAGAGATATTAAATGAATATTTCACATTGGTTTTTACTGATGTACGTCCCTGCACATGTCATACTCTTCAAGAGATTCAGTTGATCCTTGTTGTCTGTACCTAATATATAATTCTTTTTTACTGTTGAGAAAGAAATGGAGGCGAGAGAACTTAGGGAAATAAATATTGATGCTTTGAAAACAGTTCACATTATGGAAGAGGAAGTGCTGGAGCGCTTGGAAACAGAAAAGTACATAATTCTCCGAGACCTAATTAAGTGTATCCCAGGATGTTGTGGGAAGTTAAGGAGGAAATTGCGGTGCCCCTAGCAAAAATATTTGTACAATCTATAAACACGGGTGAAGTACTGGAGGACTGGAGGGTGGCTTATATTGTGACATTGTTTAAGAATGGAGGACAGGAAAAATTTCTGGCTGTAAGAGCTGCTCCTTCCTTTGAGGTATTTTAGGTGTTGGAGGTGATTTCCCTCGAATTCCAGGAGCAGCAATTACTGTTTTATATGCTGTTGCATTGTTTTGGAACTTTGGGAAAAAAAAGTCAAAACAACAGCAGTTTAAAAGGGAGAAGAGCAGACAAAGGAAGCACATAGTGAGGACAGTGCAGGAGAGAGAGAGAGAGAGAGAGAGAGAGAGAGAGGAAGAGAGAGAGAGAAGACCTGCACAGTTACCGCCTTTGCTGTTTGAATTTGTGTATCGCTGGACATCGGAGTGCATCTGGGAAAATTAACAAACAGTGAAATTCACAACTAATCTTGGAGGAACTGTTGGGTGAAGTTCACAGCACAGAATCAGATAAGTTAATTATTGTTTTAAGTCTGTCCAAGAGAAAGGCTACAGTAGTGGGTACAGTGGATTCTTTCTGGATTATATGCTTTTGGAGATAAGTCTCTTGATTAAACTTAAAATATAAGTCATAGCTATTAATTTAACCTGGGGCAGTGTTTGTAGAGGAATAAGACGGTGTTATTTTCTGGGTCTATAGATTGTGAAGGAGCAGAAATGGCTTTTGCAGTGATATGTACTTCTTGTCAGATGTGGGAGTTTAAAGAGAGTTTAAGGGATACTGCGGATTATATCTGCCATAAATGCTGTTGGATGCGAATCTTATCAGATCAAGTGGATCCATTGGAGAGACAGATAGAAGTGATGAGGAATTTGCAACAGCAACAGTATGTGATGGATGGCAGTTATAGAAAGGGGAGAAAAGTCTCAGATACAGTCATATAGATGGGTTAACTCCAGGAAGGGTAAGAGAGGTAGGCAGTTAGAGCAGGAGTCTTTTGTGGATATACCCATTTCAAACAGGTATGCTGTTTTGGAAAATGTCGGGGGGTGATGGATTCTCAGGGGAACGTAGTACAAATAGCCAAGTTTCTGGTATTGAGACTGGCTCTAATGCAATGAGGGGTAAGTTGGCTTCAAAGAGATCAATTGTGTTAAGGGATTCTGTAGTCAGAGGTACAGACAGACGTTTCTGTGGCCAGCAGAGAAAAAGCAGAATGGTGTGTTGTTTCCCTGGTGCCAGGATCAAGGATGTCTCAGAGAGGGTGCAGAATGTTCTCATGGGGGAGAGGGGCCAGCAGGAGGTCATTATCCACATTGGAACCAATGATATTGGAAGGGGAAAGATTGAGATTCTGATGGGAGATTACAGAGAGTTAGGTAGAAATTTAAAAAGGAGGTTCTCAAGGGTAGTAATATCTGGATTACTCCTAGTGCTACGAGCTAGTGAGGGCAGGAATAGGAGGATAGAGCAGATGAATGCATGGCTCGAGAGCTGGTGTATGGGAGAAGGATTCACATTTTTGAATCATTGGAATCTCTTTTGGGGTAGGAGTGACCTGTACAAGAAGGACGGATTGCACCTAAATTGGAAGGGGACTAATATGTTGGCAGGGAGATTTGCTAGAACTGCTTGGGAGGATTTAAACTAGTAAGGTTGGGGGGGGTGGGACCCAGGGAGATAGTGAAAAAAGAGATCGATCTGAGACGGGTACAGCTGAGAACAGAAGTGAGTCAAACAGTCAGGGCAGGCAGGGACAAGGTAGGACTAATAAATTAAACTGCATTTATTTCAATGCAAGGGGCCTAACAGGGAAGGCAGATGAACTCAGGGCATGGTTAGGAACATGGGACTGGGATATCATAGCAATTACAGAAACATGGCTCAGGGATGGGCAGGACTGGCAACTGAATGTTCCAGGATACAAATGCTACAGGAAGGATAGAAAGGGAGGCAAAAGAGGAGGGGGAGTGGCATTTTTGATCAGGGATAGCATTACAGCTGTGCTAAGGGAGGATATTCCTGGAAATACAGCCAGGGAAGTTATTTGGGTGGAACTGAGAAATAAGAAAGGGATGATCACCTTATTGGGATTGTATTATAGACCCCCAATAGTCAGAGGGAAATTGAGAAACAAACTTGTAAGGAAATCTCAGCTATCTGTAAGAATAATAAGGTAGTTATGGTAGGGGATTTTAACTTTCCAAACATCGACCGGGACTGCCATAGTGTTAAAGGTTTAGATGGAGAGGAATTTCTTAAGTGTGTACAAGAAATTTTTCTGATTCAGTATGTGAATGTACCTACTAGAGAAGGTGCAAAACTTGACCTATTCTTGGGAAATAAGGCAGGGCAGGTGACTGAGGTGTCAGTGGGGGAGCACTTTAGGACCAGCGAACATAATTCTATTCATTTTAAAATAGTGATGGAAAAGGATAGACCAGATTGAAAAGTTGAAGTTCTAAATTGGAGAAAGGCCAATTTTAACAGTGCTTGGCAAGAACTTTCAAAAGCTGATTGGAGGCAGATGTTCACAGGTAAAGGGACGGCTGGAAAATGGGAAGCCTTCAGAAATTAGATAACAAGAATACAGAGAAAGTATATTCCTGTCAGGGTGAAAGGGAAGGCTGGTAGGTATAGGGAATGCTGGATGACTAAAGAAATTGAGGGTTTGGTTAAGAAAAAGAAGGAAGATATGTCAGGTACAGACAGGATAGATCGAGTGAATCCTTAGAGGAGTATAAAGAAAGTAAGAGTATACTTAAGAGGGAAATCAGGAGGGCAAAACGGGGACATGAGATAGCTTTGGCAAATAGAATTAAGGAGAATCCAAAGGGTTTTTACAAATATATTAAGGACAAAAACGTAACTAGGGAGAGAATAGGGCCCCTCAAAGATCAGCAAGGCGGCCTTTGTGTGGAGCCACAGAAAATGGGGGAGATACTAAATGAATATTTTGCATCAGTATGTACTGTGGAAAACGATATGGAAGATATGGACTGTAGGGAAATAGATGGTGACATCTTGCAAAATGCCCAAATTACAGAGGAGGAAGTGCTGGATGCCTTGAAATGGTTAAAGGTGGATAAATCCCCAGGACCTGATCAGGTGTACCCGAGAACTCTGTGGGAAGCTAGAGAAGTGATTGCTGGGCCTCTTGCTGAGATATTTGTATCATTGATAGTCACAGGTGCGGTGCCGGAAGACTGGAGGTTGGCAAACGTGGTGCCACTGTTTACGAAGAGCAGTAAAGACAAGCCAGGGAACTGTAGACCAGTGAGCCTGACCTCGGTAGTGGGCAAGTTGTTGGAGGGAATCCTGAGGGACAGGATGTACATGTATTTGGAAAGGCAAGGACTGATTTGGGATAGTTAACATGGCTTTGTGCATGGGAGATCATGCCTCACAAACTTGATTGAGGTTTTTGAAGAAGTAACAAAGAAGATTGATGATGGCAGAGCAGTAGATGTGATCTATATGGACCTCAGTAAGACATTCGACAAGGTTCCCCATGGGAGACTGATTAGCAAGGTTAAATCTCATGGAATACAGGGAGAACTAGCCATTTGCGTACAGAACTGGCACAAAGGTAGAAGACAGAGGGTGGTTTTGGAGGGTAGTTTTTCAGACTAGAGACCTGTGACCGATGGATTGTCACAAGGATCGGTGCTGGGCCCTCTACGTTTTGTCATTTACATTAATTATTTGGATGCAGGCATAAGAGGTACAGTTAGTAAGTTTGCAGATGACACCAAAATTGCAGGTGTAGTGGACAGCGAAGAGGGTTACCTCAGATTACAACAAGATCTGGACCAGATGGACCAATGGGCTGGGAAGTAGCAGATGGAGTTTAATTCAGATAAATGCAAGGTACTGCATTTTGGGAAAACAAATCTTAGCAGGACTTATACACTTAATGGTAAGGTCCTAGGGAGTGTTGCTGAACAATGAGACCTTGGAGTGCAGGTTCATAGCTCCTTGAAAGTGGTATCGCAGGCAGATAGGATAGTGAAGGTGACGTTTGGTATGCTTTTCTTTATTGGTCAGAGTATTGAGTACAGGAGTTGGGAGGGCATGCTCCAGCTGTACAGGACATTGGTTCGGCCACTGTTGGAATATTGCATGCAATTCTAGTCTCCTTCCTATTGGAAAGATGTTGTGAAATATGAAAGGGTTCAGAAAAGATTTACAAGGATGTTGCCAGGGTTGGAGGATCTGAGCTACAGGGAGAAGCTGAACAGGCTGGGGCTGTTTTCCCTGGAGCGTCGGAGGCTGAAGGGTGACCTTATACGTGTTTACAAAATTATGAGGGGCATGGATAGGATAAATAGGCAAAGTCTTTTCCCTGGGGTCAGGGTGTCCAAAACTAGAGGGCATAGGTTTAGGGTGAGAGGGGAAAGATATAAAAGAGACCTAAGGGTCAACTTTTTCACGCAGAGGTTGGTACGTGTATGAAATGAGCTGCCAGAGGGTGTGGTGGAGGCTATTACAATTGCAACATTTAATAGGCATTTGGATGGGTATATGAATAGGAAGGGTTTGGAGGGATATGAGCCGGGTGCTGGCAGGTGGGACTAGATTGGGTTAGGATATCTGGTCGGCGTGGACGGGTTGGACTGAAGGGTCTGTTTCCATGCTGTACATCTCTATGACTCTATAAAGGTTGTAAGGAGAAGCCTGGAAACTTATAGACTTGTGAGTGTGACATCAGTGGTGGGTAAGTTGTTGGAGGTGATTCTGAAAGATAGGACTTACACATATTTGGAGGGGCAAGGAACAATTAGGGACAGACAGCATGGTTTTATTTGGGAAAATCATGTCTCACAAACTTGATTGAGTTTTTAATAAAGTAACCAAAAGATTGATGTGGCTAGTGCGGTAGATGTTATTTACTTGAACTTTAGTAAAGCCTTTGATAAGGTTCCATTGGTAGACTACTTAGTAAAGTTAGATCACATGAGATTCAGGGTGAGCTTGCCAATTGGTTACAAACTTGGTTTGATGGCAGAAGATAGAGGGTGGCGGTGGAGGTTTGGGTTTTGGCCTTGAGGCCACTGACTAGTGGTGTATCGGATAAGTGCTTGGTCTGCTTTTGTTTGTCATTTATATAAATAATTTGGTTGGGAATACAGGAGACATAGTTAGAATGTTTGCAGATGACACCAAAATTAGTGGTATGGGGGGCATGGAAGAAGATTATCTAAGATTACAAAGAGATCTTGATCAAAGGGCTGAAGATTGGCAGATAGAGTTCAATATGGATAAATATAAGATATTGCATTATGGTAATACAAACAAGGACAGGATTTTTACAATTAATGGTAGGGCCCTGGGTAGAACAGAGAGGCCGAGGGGTTCAATTATATAATTCTTTGAAATTTGTGTCACAAATAAACCGAGTGGTTAAGAAGACGTTTAGCATGCTCTCCTTCATTGCTTAGATCTATGAGTATTGGAATTGGGATGTCACATTGAGGCTGTACAGGACATTGGTGAGGTCTCTTCTGGAGTACCGTGGGCTGTTCTGGTCGCCAGAGGGATATTATTAAACTGGAGAGAGTTCAGAAAAGATTTACCAGGATGTTGCCAGGACTGGAGAGTTTGAGATATAAAAATAAACTAGAAAGACTGGGACTTGTTTCACTGAAACATAGCAGGTTGAGAGGTGGCCTTATTGAGATTTATAAAACCATGAGGGGCACTGATAAAATGAATGACAACGGTCTTTTCCCTTGGGAAGGAGAGTTCAAAACTAGGGGGCATATTGTTAGGGTGAGAGGAGAAGGATTGAAAAGGATACGAGGGGCAATGATTTTTTTTAACAGTGTGTGGATCGCGTGTGGATTAAACTGCCAGAAAAAGTGGTTGATGCAGGTACAGTTACAATGCTTAAATGACATTTGGATAAGTACATGAATAGGAAAGGTTTGGAGGGATATGGGCCAAATGTAGGCAGGTGGGATTAGTTTAGTTTGGGAACGTGGTCAGTATGGACTGGTTGGACAAAGGGTCTATTTCCATGCTGTATGATTCTATGACATAGCATCCATTAGATAATTCATCATTCAACGTGATAAAAATTGAGCCTGTATTTCTCCCCATACCTCGAAACTCCCTTGGATTCTAGAAATCGATCTGCTTCTTTCTTAAATATATTCAGTAACTTGGCCTCCACAGTCTTCTGTGATAGAGAATTCTTCAGGTTCATCACCCTCCCAGCGAATAAATTTCTCCTCAAAATTCAAGATGGCCTACCATGTATTGTGAGACTGTGGCCCCTTGCTCTGAATGCCTGAGCCGGGGAAACATAATTGCTGCATATGTCCAATCCTGAAGGTATTTTGTATGCTTCAATATATCACCACTCATTCTTCTTAATACTAGTGAATATAGGCCCAGTTGACACATTGTCACCTCAGAAAACAAACCTGCCATCCCAGGAATTAAGTTGATGAACCTTTGTTGTACTCCATCCATGCCAAGTATATCTTTTCTTTTTGAAGGAGACCCAAAACTGCACAGTATACGTCACGTGTTATTTCACCAGAGCCCTGTACAGCTGAAGCCAAGTCCCTATACTCAACCCTTCTTGCTATGTAGGCCAACATACCATTCGCCTTCCTGACTGTTTGATGACCCTACATTCCTGTTTTCAGTGACCAGTGGTATAAGCACACCCAATTTGCTCTGTTGTGACGGTGCTGCCACTTTAAGAGTCTATTTTGTCCTTTTTTTTGAAGAGAGATTGTAAGGCAGGGGTATCGAACTGACTACTGAAGATCATTTGAGCAAACAGCTTGGGAGAATTTGAGTTTGATTGGTTGTGGCCATCTCCCCCAAATCAGGATTTCTGTGTTTTGTTTCTTTAGCAGCTTTAGATGCTATTGGGGTCTCAAAAGAGTTAGAATCTTCAGTGAATGTCTCCTGGCTGCTAGTCTCTCTTAGTGTTTTCTGAATGATTTTTTTTTTCCCTCTTGGATTGGAGAACTGCATGTGAGAATCTGTGTCTAAATTTTCCTTTTACGCTAAGGGATGTGTTACCATATTGGAATAGTTAATTAGTAATTGTTGCTGTACTTATTATTCTGTTAAGTTTTCCAGTAGTGTTAAGATATTCTAAATTCCTCTTTCTTTGGTTGTATTTTAACTACAGTGTTTAAATAAATTGTATTTTGCTTAATGTTGAGTACTTTGACTAGTCACATTGCTTCTGGAACAGGCACTTTACATTTGCCTTTAAAACAAGAAAAGGAATTAGGGTCCAGGCTACCTTCTTAAAATATTTTGAGGGAGTCTGGTCTAGTCCATAACGTTATACATCAACATTTCCTAATCCATCGCCATTTAAGTAATACTCCGGCATTCTGTTTATTCTACCGAAATGAATAACTTCACAATTAATAACTGCACTGGCCATTCATTTGCCCAGTCATTCAACTTGAATTACCTTGAAATCTTTCTATATCCTCCTCACCAATCACAATCCCACCTAGTTTTTGCACTGTAGGCAAACTTGGAAATATCACATTTGATTTGCTCATTTATAGTGTTGATGTATATCATGAAGAACTGGAGCTTTTGCATTGATCTCCAAAGTACTACACTCGACGTTGCCTTTCGGTCAGAAAAAGACAGTTATTCCTATCTGCTAGCCAATTCCTTATCCAAATATTAAAAAAACAGAACAATAGAGGGGAGATCGTCAACCTAAAATGCCTCTCTCTTCACAAATGAAGCCTGATTTGCTGATTACATCCAGCATTTTCTGCTTTTAGTAGAGCTTTCATTGTTTGTTTTAGTACTCAATAAATTTGCCTAGTTTGAATTATAGTTTGATGGAATAGAAGTTTATCATTTATTGATGACAAGAACACATGGCATCAGCTCTATATTCTAGCTGAAACCGAATGCAGGCACAAGAGCTTTCTGTTTAATATCCTAAGTTCTGCCACAGTTTCTTACAGAGGTAAAGACACACTTTACTTTAGAGGAAATGTGACTTCTACTTATACAGAACCCAATTAATATTTTAAACACAGCACATGGCATGTGATTAAAGAGTTACATGTTATATCTGTGTCTTTTGCTTTCAGGATTCTTCTGACACAATAAATGGATGAGTGAATCATTGTCCAGTGATTTGTTGGCCCTTCTGCTGCCTTTTGCAGAGGCCTGCCTCAAGGCTTCTAACTGAGTTGAATTGAATGGTTTATTGTCACTTATATCTTTCAGTGAATAATAGAATAAAATACAGCAAAATGCTTCAACCGCCATCACAATCCAACGCCATTTTGAATAGTTGAAGAACAAAAAGAATAAAGAGATACAACGGAAGGAGAGTCTCATCTTCATTCCACCACCACCGCCATGAGTCCAGAGTCACCAATGACACCTGGGTCTCCACCCCTCCTCCACTGCCTGCGCCAATCCCACCAATGTAGCAGTCGCCATTATTCAGGTTCCATCTCTTTGCCGCTGGGCCCACTCCGCCAACGCCTATACCGGGTCCCGTGCTGAACCCACACTCACACCACAACCTGGAGTCCCCAGATCCATTGCCACTCTGCCCATAACCAGGAGTACCTGTTTCAGGACTACCTACCGCAGCTGCAACCGAGAGTTGGAAGTCTAATAACTCAGTCATTTATCAAAACTAAGTTTGGATTGTAACTATGGAACAACCCAAACCTAGTTGTGATAAATGAAACCAGATGTCTGAGGTTCCTAGATTTTTCTCATTTTAGCAAAATAAAATTCTAGTGTTTACTCAGAGTTAATTTATAATTTTACGTCTGTACAAACTTCTTATCTGCTGTACCTTATTCCCGAATATCATGTTAGGCCTGACAAGTCAGGAGGTGAGTCAGTCACAGCAAGATTCCTAGGTTCTGACCTGTTGTTGTGGCCACAGCATTTATGTAGCTAATGGTCAGTGGTAACCCCCAGGATGTAGACAGTTGACGGTTCAGTGATGGTAATTGAATATCAAGGGGGCAATGGTTAGATTCCCTTTTGTTGGAGATGGTCATTGCCTGGCACTTGTGTGGTGACTCACCTCTGGACTCCCAAAAGTCTGTCCGTTTTCAAAAAAGCACGAGTCAAGAGTCTGATACTCCCCTGGATGAGTGCAGCCCCAACTACACTCAAGAAGCTTGACACCATCCAGGACACAGCAACCCGCTTGATTGGCACCATATCACCTACACTGAAGGTCAGCATCAGAAGGACGTACGACCTACAAGGTACGCTGCAGAAATTCACAGAGGCTCCTTAGACACTGAGGCTTCCAAAATGTCAACCATTTCTACCTAGAAAGGCAGGGGCAGCAGATTCTTGGGGAGTCTATGATTTTCAAGTCCCCCTCTAAGCTACTCACCACCCTGACTTAGAAATATATCTTCAGTGGCATTGGATCAAATTCTTGGAACTCACGCCCTAACTGCATTGTGAGGCTGCTTACACCAAGTTGACTCCAGTGGTTCAAATAATGGGAAACCAAATGGTTGATAAGAACGAGGAACTTATTTAATATCAGTTGAGTCATAGTCATTGAGTCATAGAGATGTACAGCATGGAAACAGACCCTTCGGTCCAACCCGTCCATTCCAACCAGATATCCCAATCAAATCTAGTCCCAGCTGCCAACACCTGGCCCATATCCCTCCTATTCATACACCCATCCAAATGCCTCTTAAATGTTGCAATTGTACCAGTCTCCATCACTTCCTCTAGCAGCTCATTCCATACACGTACCACCCTCTGCGTGAAAAAGTTGCCCCTTAGGTCTCCTTTATCTCTTTCCCCTCTCACCCTAAACCTATATCCTCTAGTTCTGGACTCCCCCACCCCAGGAAAAGACTTTGTCTATTTACCCTATCCATGCCCCTCATAATTTTGTAAACCTCTATAAGGTCACCCCTCAGCCTCTGACGCTTCAGGGAAAACAGCCCCAGCCTGTTCAGCCTCTCCCGATAGCTCAAATCCTCCAACCCTGGCAGCATCCTTGTAAATCTTTTCTGAACCCTTTCAAGTTTCACAACATCTTTCCGATAGGAAGGAGACCAGAATTGCACGCAATATTCCAATAGTGGCCTAACCAATGTCCTGTGCAGCTACACCATGACCTCCCAACTCCTGTACTCAACACTCTGACCAATAAAGGAAAGCATACCAAACCTCTTCTTCACTATCCTATCTACCTGCAACTCCACTTTCAAGGAGTTATGAATCTGCACTCCAAGGTCTCATTGTTCAGCAACACCCCCTAGGACTTTACCATTACGTGTATAAGTCCTGCTAATATTTGCTTTCCCAAAATGCAGCACATCACATTTATCTGAATTCAACTCCATCTCAGCCCATTGGCCCATCTTGTCCAGATCCTGTTGTAATCTGAGGTAACCATCTTCGCTGTCCACTACACCTGCAATTTTGGTGTCATCTGCAAACTTATTAACAGTACCTCTTATGCTCGTATCCAAATCATTTATGTAAATGACAAAAGGTAGAGGACCCAGCACCGATCCTTGCTGCACTCCTTTGATCGCAGGGCTCCAGTCTGAAAAACAACCCTCCACCGCCACCCTCTGTCTTCTACCTTTGAGCCAGTTCTGTATCCAAATGGCTAGTTCTCCCTGAATTCCAAGAGATCTAACCTTGTTAATCAGTCTCCCATGGGGAACCTTGTCGAACACCTTACTGAAGTCCATATAGATCACATCTACTGCTCTGCCCTCATCAATCCTCTTTGTGACTTCTTCAAAAAACTCAATCAAGTTTGTGAGACATGATTTCCTATGCACAAAGCCATGTTGACGATCCCTAATCAGTCCTTGCCTTTCCAAATATATGTACATCTTGTCCCTCAGGATTCCCTCCGACAACTTGCCCACCACTGATGTCAGACTCACTGGTCTATAGTTCCCTGGCTTGTCCTTACCACCCTTCTTAAACAGTGGCACCACATTAGCCAACCTCCAGTCTTCTGGCACCGCACCTGTGTCTATCGATGATACAAATATCTCAGCAGTAGGAAGAAAGGTATTTAGAAACTAATGGGACCAACAAATCTCCTGAACCTAATGAACTACATCTTGGGATTCTAAGAGAAATGATAGTGGAGAGAGTTAATTTAATGACTTATGTGATGGGAATGAGAGTAAGATATCCTAAATTTGCTGACAACACAAATCTCGGCTGTCTCGGGGATGCAAAAGTTGTCCTGTGAAGAAAGGTTGAGTATAATAGATTAATAGTTTAGAAAATTACGGGTTGTTCTCAATGACATATACAAGATTTTGAATGGGTTAATGCATTAGATGCTGGTTTCAAACAAGGACACCTTGCTTAGTGTAGAGGAGAGGGACTTAAAGAGTGACAAGGCCAGGGTTAGTTATTGGTAAAGACCAATAATAATTGTACAGTAACATGAGAACCAGACTATTCAGGTGCACTATTCAGTGTTGTTTGTATTAATTCTAATGAGGTTATAGAAAGCAACAAAGAGCCGGGTACTTCTCATGGCCAGATGTTTCACAACCATGAGGGTCAGATGGTTGGAATTCACAATTTGTTTGATGAAGGACAGGTCGGTTCTATTGATTTAAATTAAGTCCTTGGTCCCAACAGGCAACTTTTAAAAGTGAGTACTGAAGTCAAATCAGAAGGGGATAGTCAAGGAGTGAACTGAATATCATAAGTGGAGCAGGGAAGGGAAGGGCAACAACTAATTTAATGTACCAGATGAATGGTATGAGATGAAGCCCATGGATTGGGAACATGAAGTACAAAAATGGAAGGCAAGGAAATATAGTCTAAGCCTTGACGATAGACCTGGATGTGAACATATCCCTAGAAAGAAGTCACAACCTGTTGAAAGGAAATAGGCACATATACCTATTGTAGAGAGGGTGGCTATTTACAATAGGCCACTAAAGAATTGGACTACTTGCATAGGTGAGCTGCTGGGTGGCACAATAGCTCAGCGGGTAGCATTGCTACCCTCCAGTGCCAAGGACGCAGGTTTGATTCCAGTCTTGTGTGACTGTCTGTGTGGAGTTTGCACATTCTCCCCATGTCTGCGTGGTTTTTCCCTAGGTGCTTTGGTTTCCTCTTACACTCCAAAGATGTGCGGATTAGGTGGATTGGCTGTGCTAAATTCCCCTTAGCGTCCAGGGATGCTTGGTTAGGTGGTAAACATGGAGATATGTTGGGGGGCTAGGTCAAGGTGGGATGCGGGTCAGTGCAGAGTTGATGGGCTGAAAGGCCTCTTTCTGCACTGTAGGGTTTTGATGATTCTAGTGTTATTAGAAGAAGGGGAAGATCAAATTGAAACAATTCAGAATGGGATAGAAGGCAAGATGGATGATGCAGCTTTTCAAGGACAAGAAATATAGTGCAGACCAGGAATGCCACTAGAAGCAGAAGCCCATTCAGTTGGGACATCTTAGTTGCTACAAACAAATTAATAACAAACAGCAAGAACTACAAAGCTGGAGAGAATTTGGGAGTGTACACAGAGGGTGCCAAAGAAGGAACAGCCATCAATATCACATTGATAGATATGTATGATCAAGTTGTCTCCTGGTGGGACAGGCAAGGCTAGTGACATGAGGATTTGATGAAAATCTGAGGGACCAAGATATAACAGTTGAATTACCTTGGGCAGGAAAAGCAATTGTATTTGCTTTGTTAACCAAAAAATACTTGGGAATGAAGATCAATTGATGCCTGCAGCAAGATGAGCTCAAAAGGGATGTTCTCTTCATCCTCCAAAAGGGCTGTCAAATGCAACTTTTTTGGGAAACTCTTAAAACTTGTGTATATGCAGCCCAAAGGATGCCTCAAGAGATTGGTACTTCTCAGTAAGGTCTGTCATTAAAATTGGGCTGCCTCCATTTAAAAGCAGACCCTGCCACATTTTACTGGTATTATGGGGAGCAACTTACATCTTTATGATGTATGTGGTGTTTTTAGGGGAAGACGTGATGAACTTGAAAATATTGTTACCATTAGGTTTAAAGGAATGAAACACAAAACGTTGGCATAAAAATGCTGGAAGTTGTGTGCAAACTGAGAAGTCAGGCCTCCAGGGCTTTTCAGTACATTAGATTGGAAACCAGGCAGAATGGATCAAGGGTCATTTTACACAGTAATCTTATTTACAAAACATTAGTGCCATTGCAGTTAATCAAAGTAAAATCTCAGGAAAAAATGCAACAGCTTCCAAAACTGAAATGGAGGAATGGCAATGATTGATGGACAGCTGAACTGCTCACCCAAATGAGGCCAATTATAGTTTTGAGGTTTTAGAGTTGAGTTCAACTATGAAATGTCCCAAGGTGAATATATTATTCAGGCAAACAAAACTTTGAAAATGGAGATTTAAAATGGAGCATTGTGTTTTGAAATTTCCATCATTAGGAGATGCCAGGGATAGAAACTTATTGTGATGCTTCTTAACTTGGGAAAGGGAAGTAAAGCCATAGAGTCATAGAGATGTACAGCATGGAAACAGACCCTTTGGTCCTATCTGTCCATGCCGACCAGATATTCCAACCCAATCTAGTCCCACCTGCCAGCACCCGGCCCATATCCCTCCAAACCCTTCCTATTCATATACCCATCCAAATGCCTTTTAAGTGTTGCAATTGTATCAGCCTCCACCATTTCCTCTGGCAGCTCATTCCATACCCTCTAGTTCTGAACTCCCCGACCCCCAGGGAAAAGACTTTGTCTATTTATTCTATCCATGCCCTCTATAAGGTCATCCCTCAGCCTCCAAAGTTCTAGGGAAAATAGTCCCTGCCTGTTCAGCCTTAAATATGTCCTTACCTCAGGAAACTAAAAAGATTTGAGAGAAGTTAAAATAAACCTTAGTGACAGAAACTCTGAGCCACATTGAGGCTGCAGAGATGACAATTTTCTTAGTTA
Source organism: Hemiscyllium ocellatum (assembly GCF_020745735.1). NCBI lineage: Eukaryota > Metazoa > Chordata > Chondrichthyes > Orectolobiformes > Hemiscylliidae > Hemiscyllium > Hemiscyllium ocellatum. The sequence continues at coordinate 25,300,468 of NC_083418.1, read as the reverse complement.
AAAGTTGAAGAAATTCTAAAAAGGGATTATGCAACAAAATCCACTTTGAGTACAAGGGGTGCTTGATATAGGAACGTTTGACTTACAAACGCTCATACTTATGAATGCAATCTCATACTGGAGTGTAATTTTAAAGATCCCATATATGACCATTTTTTTCTACTTACAAATAGCTCCTTTATATTGTCCTACATTGTATTCTGACTTGAGCACAAAGAAATAGACTCCAAACAGAACCCATTGGCAACCCAAAAACTGCCTGTATGAAGTTGATAACAAATCACTATGGGATAACATATATTCAACAAAATGTGTGAATGAGGAATGTCTGAGGATCAATATCGCACTTTGAAATAGTTGCTGGATTGGAGAAATGGTCAAATTGAAATGAGTGCTTAGCAGCAGTCATCTAATTGATTTCAAAGAACATGATATGTTTTAAGAAACTGTGAGCAGTACTGGAAAAGGATATTTGAAGTTCCAATGGATAATCAAAGAAGCTGGAATATAATATGCAGCATTTTCTTTTTTTTATTTTGTGCATCTTAAATTATTGCAATATTAATTTATTTGAGAAAAAGAAAAGAGGGGAATTTGTGATCACCCTGAAGGGACTGGCAGCAATGCTCAAGACCCAATGGAATAAAGGGATGGAGGATGACTGTAGATTGATAATAGGATAACTGGGTGAGAAGAGTGTGTGTATGATGTGTCTGCGTGTGTGTGATGTTTGTGTTGAATAAGCAATCAATTTGGGGAGGCTATTGACGAGTAAGTTGAAATAAAATTCAAGACTAGAAAAGCATATGCCTGGATTCTGTCCAGCCTACCATTTAATCTCTTGTATTGCTGAAAGATACACATTTTATCGAATCCTTTTTGACTTGCACTCATTAAGACAATTTGCAAGAATATCAATTCAAGGGCAAAACCAATAAGTTGTACTGGATAAGAGGAGAATACTGATTGTCTGGCAAGTGGACTCTGATTATTAAAGGATTGTTAGTGGAGAATGAGAATGCACAGTAAAAAATGAGGTCTGCAGATGCTGGAGATCACAGCTGCAAATGTGTTGCTGGTCAAAGCACAGCAGGCCAGGCAGCATCTCAGGAATAGAGAATTCGACGTTTCGAGCATAAGCCCTATTCCTGATGAAGGGCTTATGCTCGAAACGTCAAATTCTCTATTCCTGAGATGCTGCCTAGCCTGCTGTGCTTTGACCAGCAACACATTTGCAGCAATGAGAATGCACAAACTAACAACGATTTTCAGTTAACTGCAGGCTTTGTTTAAATTTTGAACTGAGCTGGTTGACTTAGGTTGATCACAGATTACCATGAGAAAATAACCAGCAAATGGTTGTCACCTATTTTGTAGAGTCAGAACAGGCTTTGTGTAGCCTCCAATGCACACGTGTGCCTCACTGCAAATTGAAGTCATTATCAATAGCTTTCCGACTTCTACAAAAGAATCCATACATTCCTTGAATTATTGTCAGTTAGTAGCATCATCTGCAAACAGGCCTGCTACAAATCAATGGATCCATTTACTCAACTACTGTCTTAGTATTTAACTTTGAAGCAATGCTCTATCCTAAGAACCACCACCTCCATGAAGTCCCATCTTTCCACCTCTAAGTGAAGGAGCCATTGGGAAGTAATGACCATAATACAATAAGCTTCAATCTGCAATTTGAGAGGGAGAGGGTACAATTGGAAGTGACAATATTTCAGTTGAATAAAGGGAACTATGGAGCTATGACGGAGGAGCTGGCCAAAATTCAATGGTGCAATACCTTAGCAGGGATGACAGTGAAGGAACAATGGCAGATATTTCTATGTATTATGCAGAAGATGCAGGATAATTTCATTCCAAAAAGGAAGAAAGATCCTAGGAGGAGGCATGGGTGGCCGTGGCTGAAGAGGGAAGTTAAGAAATATATAAAGTTCAAAGAGAAAAAGTATAACATAGCAAAGATAAGTGGGAAAACGGAGGACTGGGAAGCTTTTAAAGAACAACAGAGGATTACTAAAAAGGAAATATGCAGAGAAAAAATGAGGTACGAAGGTAAACTGGCCAAAAATATAAAGGAAGATAGCAAAAGCTTTTTTAGGTATGTGAAAGGCAAAAAAATGGTTAAGACTAAAATTGAAGACAGAAACAGGGGAATATATTACGGGGAACAAAGAAATGGCAGAAGAATTGAATTGGTACTTCAGATCTGTGTTCACTGGGGAAGACACAAGCAATCTCCCTGAGGTAACAGTGGCTGAAGGACCTGAACTGAAGGGAATTTATATTTGCCAGGAATTGGTGTTGGAGAGACTGTTAGGTCTGAAGGTTGATAAGTTCCCGGGCCTGATGGTCTACATCCCAGGGTACTGAAGGAGGTGGCTCGAGAAATCATGGATGCGTTAGTGATTATTTTCCAGAGTTCGATAGATACAGGATCAGTTCCTGCGGATTGGAAGGTGGCTAATGTTGTACCACTTTTTAAGAAAGGTGGGAGAGAGAAAACAGGAAATTATAGACCAGTTAGTCTAACCTCAGTGTTGGGAAAGATGCTGGAGTCTATTATAAAGGATGAAATTACGACACATCTGGATAGTAGTAACAGGATAGGTCAGAGTCAGCATGGATTTATGAAGGGGAAATCATGCTTGACTAATCTTCTGGAATTTTTTGAGGATGTAACTCTGAAGATGACGTGGGAGATCCAGTAGATGTAGTGTACCTGGACTTTCAGAAAGCTTTTGATAAGTCCCACATAGGAGGTTAGTGAGCAAAATTAGGGCGCATGGTATGGGGGCAAAGTACTAACTTGGATTGAAAGTTGGTTGGCTGATAGGAAACAAAGAGTAGTGATAAACAGCTCCATTTCGGAATGGCAGGCAGTGACCAGTGGGGTACCGCAGGGATCAGTGCTGGGACCGCAGCTTTTTACTATATATTAATGATAAAGAAGATGGTATTAGTAATAACATTAGCAAATTTGCTGATGATACTAAGCTGGGTGGCAGGGTGAAATGTGATGAGGATGTTAGGAGATTACAGGGTGACCTGGACAGGTTGGGTGAGTGGTCAGATGTATGGCAAATGCAGTTTAATGTGGATAAATGTATGGTTATCCACTTTGGTGGCAAGAACAGGAAGGCAGATTACTACCTAAATGGAATCAATTTAGGTAAAGGGGCAGTACAAAGAGATCTGGGTGTTCATGTACAGCAGTCAATGAAGGTAAGCATGCAGGTACAGCAGGTAGTGAAGAAGGCTAATAGCATGCTGGCCTTCATAACAAGAGGGATTGTGTATAAAAGCAAAGAGGTTCTTCTGCAGCTGTACAGGGCCCTGGTGAGACCACACCTGGAGTATTGTATGCAGTTCTGGTCTCCAAATTTGAGGAAAGACATTCTGGCTATTGAGGGAGTGCAGCGTAGGTTCATGAGGTCAATTCCTGGAATGGCAGGACTACCTTACGCTGAAAGACTGGAGCAACTGCGCTTGTATACCCTTGAGTTTAGAAGACTGAGAGGGGATGTGATTGAGACATATAAGATTATTAAAGGATTGGACACTCTGGAGGCAGGAAACATGTTTCTGCTGATGGGTGAGTGCCGAACCAGAGGACACAGCTTAAAAATACAGGGTAGACCATTTAGGACAGAGATGAGGAGAAACTTCTTCACCCAGAGAGTGGTGACTGCGTGGAATGCTCTGCCCCAGAGGGCAGTGGAGGCCCAGTCTCTGGATTCATTTAAGAAAGAGTTGGGTAGAGCTCTCAAGGATAGTGAAATAAAGGGTTATGGAGATAAGGCAGGAACAGGATACTGATTAAGGGTGATCAGTCATGATCATATTGAATGGTGGTGCAGGCTCGAAGGGCAGAATGGCCTACTCCTGCACCTATTTTCTATTGTCTATTGTCTATTGTATTCTGTACAGTCCTTTGCCGACCTTGAAGCTGCTAGAAACTATTATATCCTTTACTTTTTCTCCACAATGTGTTGTTTCATCTTATTGTTGTAAAGGTATGTTAAATATGTACTGTCATAACATTGCTGTTCCTTTAGCTTGCATTGCTATATTCATGACTACTCAATTAAAGTGGCTGGAGAGATGGTTGAGTCATAGAATCCCTACAGCATTGAAGCAGGCCATTTGGCCTATCGAGTCCACAGCGACACTTTGAAGAGCATTCCACTCAGACCCACCCTTTATCCCACCCCTGTGATCCTGCATTCCCCATGGTCAATCCACGCAGCCTGCACATCCCTGGACACGATGGGCAATTTAGCATGGCAATCCACCTAACCTGCACATCGTTGGACTGTGGGAGGAAATCAGAGCACTCAGAGGAAACCCACATGGACATGGGGAGAATGAGGAAACTCCACAGAGATAATCACCCAAGACAGGAATTGAACTCAGGTCCCTGTGAGGCAGCAGTGCTAACCACTGAATCACTGTGCTCCTCTAAAACAGGATGAATACTCACTGCCGTGACTCAGATTGGATTTAATTTTACAGAATTTCCAAGATTTGGAAAAGCCTCCGTCAGAATACAGTATGCACACAAATCCTTTAATCAAAAAGTGAAGGAATCAGAAAGCATGACATTTCAGGTAATTTGGTTAAACATCAGAAAGATGATAAAACTATTACTAAGATTGCTATAGCAGGTCATGTGGTAACCAGCAATATTCAACACAGTATTGCAAAAAGTAAATAATATTTAAATAATTTACTTTGATGAAGAACCTCAGCTGTTGAATTTATTGTAATTGTATTTCCAAAAAGCAATGCTTTTTACAGAAAATAAAAGCTTATAGTGTTGGAATTCATAGCCTCAAAAATCATGGTTTCCTATAGCCCGGTTTCATGTAATGCTCATTGTGGAAGACAAAAACTTCATTCACTATCACTTGCCCTCACTTTCTGGTTTGTGTATCTTTTTTAATAAAGTTATTTGCTTTTCCTTTATGAAAAAAGGATTCTGGCTAATCTAAGATGGAAGATGAGAAAATATTGAGGCTGTCAGAGCTGCTCCTTTTTTGAGGTATTTTCAATTTTGGAGCTGATCTCCTTGAATTCTAGGAGCAGTAATTACTGTTTATAAGCAGTTGCACTGTTTTGGAGCTTTGGGGGAAAAATTGATCAAAACAATGACACTTTAAAAAGGAGAAAAACAGACAAAAATCATGAGGAGCATGAGTAGAGTGAATAGCCAAGATCTTTTTTCCGGGTTTGGGGAGTCCAAAGCTAGAAGGAATAGGCTTAAGGTGAGAGGGGAAAGACTTAAAATGGACCGAAGAAGCAATTTTTTCACACAGAAGGTGGTGCATGTATGAAATGAGGAGCCAGAAAAAGTGATGGAGGCTGGTACAATTACAATATTTAAAAGGCATCTGGATGGGTTCATGATTAGGAAAGGTTTAGAGGAATATGGGCCAAATGCTGGCAAATGGGACTAGATTAATTTAGGATATCTGGTCAGCATGGAAGAGTTGGACCATAGGGTCTGTTTCCATATTCATATCTCTACGAATCTCTAACTCTACCTCCAGAACCTCAGTTTCTCCTTATAGAACCTCCTTTGTTAAGCATTTTCTATGTGTGGCTGTTTCTTTTCCCCATTTTTCCAAGGTCACACTCCTGCCTGTACTTCATACCATCTCCTGAATGTAGTTTTGCTTTTAGGGTTCAAACTTGCCTTTTTGCTGTTTCCATGGCTGCTACTGTCTCACTTTATCAATAATCACATTTCCTGTGCTGCCTGATTATGCCTCTTATTTTGTTTTCACAGGAGTTGGGTATTGTTGCCTCGGTAAGCATATACTGCTTACCCCAAATTGCCTGGAGGGCAGTTAAGAGTCAAACACATTGCTGTGCATCTGGTGTCACATGTAGGTCTGACCAGGTGAGGAACGGAAGATTTCCTTCCCTAATGTAAAATAGTAAAATTAAGGTTTTTTTTAAATGATAATCTACAGTGGTTTCATGGTTGCCATGAGGCCCGCTCTTTCTATTCCAGATTTTTTAATCAATTCAAAATGCACCATCTGTCATGGAGGGATTTGAAAACATGAGCCCACAGCATTGGTCTGGAGTTCTGGATTGCTAACTCAGTGACATTACCACTACATCATTGCCTCCCCTTTCAAAGTGATAATACTCTTAAAGGTGATGAACTCACAGTTTCCTCGTTTGCTTCCTGTATTTCTTTTCCTTGGAGTGGGCATCAGATTTGTAATGTTGGAACCTCATGTAATTTGCACAATTGACCATTCCTGATATCTTGTGTATTTGTCACTTCTACCATTGTGTTGTGCAGCATAAGGATTGTTTCAGGTACTTTAATACAAGCCTCTTCTGTCTTTGCTCTGACCTCAGCCCATCTAGTTATTAGTGATCGAGGATAAGACACCATAGAGTAGCTACAAAGCAGGCACTGTTCTCAGATAGCAAGCAGGCTTATTGTATGATAGCAATATAGACATAAATTTGGTCAGGCATAATTAGTTGCACCTTGGTGAGCTGACACCAATACATATCTAGAAACTATAACTTCTTGTCTCTACCAACACTGTGGAATGCACAGTGCCAATGTATCCTGAACATTATCCCCTTCTGAACCATTATCTTATACAACATAATCCCTTCCCATCACTTAAAGTTCTAAATGATTTCAGCTGTAGCATTTGCTCGTTCATAGCAATTGATCATTGGACAGACTAATCCCAAATAACTTTTGAGGAGTGATATGATACTCTTATTTTCAATTGTAGAGCTTTTTCTTTCACCGGCTCTGATTCATTAGTATTGATCATTAGCAGGTATCTGCCTGGTTAACAGAAGTTTGCAGGTCCACATTCCAGTGGTGTTAACTGGTTCCATTGATATTTGATAGTGGTTGCTATTGCCTCAATGAGCAAAAGAACTGAGGTAAAGACAGTGTGTCTGGAACTATGTTTTAACAATTCCATTAAGGTAAATGGCCAGTTACTTTATCTTTAGAGTACTGGATAGGAAGCTTGGACAATGCCCTATTCTACTCCGGATGCTAAACTTATACCCCTGCAACTTGGATGCTGCCTGACCTGCTGTGCTTTTCCAGCATCACATTTTTTTTGACATGGGAACTTATACATCCACTTTAAACATTTTAACGTCTCGTTTTAAAGATGACATCTCTGACTGTAAAGCTCTGACCGTTCTATTCTGAAGGAGAAGCACAGATCCATGTGTATATCCCTGTTGCAAGCAGGTGAGGAAGGGTGAGCTCCTTACCTGTCAACCTCCTCAACTGGGGAGGTGATGGTCTTGTGGTATTATCACTGCACTATTAATCCAGGTAATGTTCTGGGGACCTGGGTTCAAAACCCACAATAACATATAGTCAATTAAAAATCTGCAACTGAAAGTCTAATGATGACCATGAGTTGATTGGTGTGGAAATGCCAGTCTGATTTGCTAATGCCCTTTAGGGAAGGAAACTGCCCTCCTCACCTGGTTGGCCTGTGTGGGACTCTTGACCCATAATGTTGTGGTTGTCTCTGAACTGCCTTCTTGGAAATTTGGGATGGGCAATAAATGTTGGGCCAGCCAGTGATGTTTTTATTCTGTGAATGAATTAAAAAAGTTAAGTTCTTTTTTGAAAGAGGCCATATAATAAAAATGTCATATCCAAGGCTTTTGAATCAGTAAGGAGCCAATTACAAGATATTCTTGAGTGAAAAAAAAGACTTTTAGAACCTGTTAATCCCAAGAAAATAATAAAAAATAAAATAATCAAGCATACACTCAAATAGATACAAAATTAAAAGGGGAAACTGTCTAGTATAAAAGACATATACAGCCTATAATTCTTAGAGGGATGAAATGGTATTAAGAAGAGAAAACCTGCCTTAAAATGGCCATGGAATTTGTTGACCATATGGGTTAGACAGGCTCCACAAATGAGGCATGATGCACAGTTTTAACCTGGGACTACAGTCTTTTAATTGATGTATTGTATCTGCAGCAGTAGCAAATATTTCAATTGTCTTTTGATTTCTCAAACATTTTGATGTTCCATTTGAATCAATTCTGTCACTGGACATTTCTCCTTCTTGAGATGTCAAGAAAGCACCATCTCCAGCTGGTTCAGTCATAAATCTCTCTCCTCGGTTCTGCCAAATGCAATTTCCTGAAATATAAGTTGATTTGTGCATTTTGATGTCTGAGCTCATTGTTTGCATGCCTAACAACAGGAGGAGTTGTTGTTCATTCCCGATAACGTGAAACTTATTACTCAAATGTAAAGCAAAATAGGAGATGGGGTTTCTTTATGCCTGGACTAATTTCAGTATATTTTAACGAAAATAAATTTTAGTTTAGATGATATTGGTTACTCTTTATTGGTTTGACAGAGCTTAGTGACTGTGTGGTCAGATAAGGCTGTTGCAATTTAAGTTGTTCTCCATGTCAAAACAGTTTCAGTTCATGAGAGTTCAAGTATGAAAAGAAAGATGTTAGAATTTTAAGAATTGATCTTCAATATTTTATTACCACCATGGCAATCTGCAATGCTTTTGATAAACTCTTTAAATGAGGAGGCTGATGTTTTGCACTTGGATCATAGCATTTTCCTAAACCCATATAACTATTAGGACTTAATACAAACACCAATATATAGTAAACACCATGAAGTTAGTGTGCACACTTAGGCAGATTATATTTTCCTCACTGAGCATGTTCCTATAAAAGGTTGGATGGTAAACTTGTGCAAAATGCTAATACCATACATAGGTTATCCATAAACTGCCTTGTCTATGGTAATTTTGTCCTTATATAGTGTTGAGATGTAAATTACAAAATAAAACATAATGAAGGGAATAACAAAAAGCAATAGAGAAGGAACAATATGTAAAAACAAAGGTTTGGTGTACTCTTTGAAGTAAAAATAATTTGAATGCGATGAAATTTATGGGCGACACGGTGGCGCAGTGGTTAGCACTGCTGTCTCACAACGCCCGAGACTCGGGTTCAATTCCCGACTCAGGTGACTGACTGTGTGGAGTTTGCACGTTCTCCCTGTGTCTGCGTGGGTTTCCTCCGGGTGCTCCGGTTTCCTCCCACAGTCCAAAGATGTGCGGGTCAGGTGAATTGGCCATGCTAAATTGCCCGTAGTGTTAGGTAAGAGGGAAATGTAGGGTATGGGTGGGTTGTGCTTCGGCGGGTCGGTGTGGACTTGTTGGGCCGAAGGGCCTGTTTCCACACTGTAAGTAATCTAATCTAATATGAAATTCTTAACTGGTTGTACTTAGCATATTGTTTTGAAACAGTAAACTGTAGGTTTCAGGTGTCATTACTACCTGGAGTGATGTTGCTGCTTTTAGTGAGATATAGCTCTATATATTGCTGCCAATTCCATCTCATACCTCTTCTTGAACATGAACACACTTTGTCACTGCTCTCACTGTGACAGCCAGACATCAGAATGTGACTGTAAGTGAGACAAGTAGGGAGAACCTGAGTTCAGGAGTGCAGGAGCCTCAGCCCTTGACCTTGTCCAACAGGAATGAGATTCTTGCTCCCTGTACGGATGAGGAAAAGGGCTCTGGACAGGATGAGCCAGTTGACCACGCACGGCACCATGGTGCAGAAGGCCATTCAAGAGGGGGGAGCAAAAAGACAAGTAGTTGTTATAGGGGATTCTATAATTAGGAGGACAGATAGTATCATTTGCAAGCCAGATCGGGAGTCTCGCATGGTGTGTTGCCTGCCCGGTGTCAGGGTGCGGGACATCTCCGACTGGATTGAAAGGATATTGGAGCCAGAGGGGGAGGATCCAGTTGTTGTGGTCCACATTGGGACTAACAACATAAGCAAAGCTAGGATGGAGGACCTGTTTGGGGATTATCAAGCACTAGGAAGGAAATTGAAGTACAGGTCCTCAAGGGTCATATTCTCCGGATTACTGCCCGAGCCACGTGCCAATTGGCAGAGGGATAAGAAAATTTAGGAAGTAAACACATGGCTAAGGGATTGGTGTGGGAAAGAGGGATTCCACTTCATGGGGCATTGGCATCAGTTTTGGAATCGGGGGGATCTGTACCGTTGGGATGGTCTCCACCTGAACCAATCAGGTACCAATGTTCTAGCGAAGAGGATAAATAGGGTCGTCAGTAGGACTTTAAACTTCTGAGTTGGGGGGGAAGAGAAAGTGAAAGCGACAGGGAGTATAGAGTTAAATGTAAAGATAAACAGCAGGATAGCATGTGTGCAGGTGGATTTAAACTTGAGGCAGACTGGGAATGAAGCAAAAAGGAAGGATAACTTAGACATCTTATGACTTCCAATATCTCTAATGATAAGAAAGTTAGCATTAAGGCACTTTACCTGAATGCTCATAGCACTCATAACAAAGCAGATGAACTAATGGCACAGATCATCGTGAATGATTATGACGTGGTAGGCATCACAGAGACATGGTTTCGGCGGGGGTCAGGACTGGCAGTTAAACATCCAAAGATTTTCAACTTATCGAAAAGATAGGGAGGCGGGCAGAGGGGGTGGGGTTGCCTTGTTAGTTAAGAACAAAATTAAATCTATGGCACTGAATGACATAGCGTTGGATGATATGGAGTCTGTGTGGGTGGAGTTGAGCAACCACAAAGGCAAAAAAAACCATAATAGGAGTTATTTACAGACCTCCTAACAGTGGTCAGGACCAGGGGCGCAACATGTACCGGGAAATAGAGAAGGCATGTCAGAAAGGCAAGGTCACGGTGATCATGGGAGACTTCAATATGCAGGTGGACTGGGTAAATAATGTTGCCAGTGGATCCAAAGAAAGGGAATTCATGGAATGCTTACAGGATGGCTTTTTGGAACAGCTTGTCATGGAGCCCACAAGGGAGCAGGCTATTCTGGACCTAGTGCTATGTAATGAACCAGACTTTATAAAAAATCTTAAAGTAAGCGAACACTTAGGAAGCAGCGATCATAATATGGTAGAGTTCAGTCTGCAGTTTGAAAGAGAGAAGACAAAATTGGATGTAATGGTGTTACAGTTAAATAAAGGTAATTATGAGGGCATGAGAGAGGAACTGATGAAAATAGACTGGAAGCAGAGCCGAGCGGGGAAGACAGTAGAGCAAAAATGGCAGGGGTTTGTGGGTATAATTGAGGACACTGTACAGAGGTTCATCCCCAAGAAAAGAAAAGAAAGATTATCCGGGGAGGGATTATACAGGTATGGCTGACAAAGGAAGTCAGGAAATGTATTAAAGAAAAAGAGAGATCCTATAAAATGGCCAAGAGCACTGGGAAATCAGAAGATTGGGAAGGCTACAAAAGCAAACAGAGGATAATAAAGAGAGAAATAAAGAAAGAGGGGATCAAATATGAAGGCAGGCTAGCCAGTAATATTAGAAATGATAGTAAAAGTTTCTTTCAATACATAAGAAACAAACAACAGGCAAAAGTAGACACTGGGCCACTTCAAACTGATGCTGGAAGACTAGTGATGGGAGATAAGGAAATAGCAGGAGAACTTAACAAGTACTTTGCGTCAGTCTTCACAGTGGAAGACATGAGTAATATCCCAACAATTAAAGGGAGTCAGGGGGCTGAGTTGAGTATGGTTGTCATTACAAAAGAGAGAGTGCAAGAAAAGCTAAAAGCTTAAATTTGATAAATCTCCTGGCCCCGATGGGCTGCATCCTAGAGTTCTGAGGGAGGTGGCTGAGGAAATAGCGGAGGCGTTGGTTGAGATCTTTCAAAAGTCACTGGAGTCAGGGAAAGTCCCGGATAATTGGAAGATCGCTGTTGTAACCCCAGTGTTCAAGGAAGGATCAAGACAAAAGGTGGAAAATTATAGGTCAATTAGTTGGTAAAATTCTAGAATCCATCATTAAGGATGAGGTTTCTAAATTCTTGGATTAGAACAAGTCAACATGTATTTAGTAAGGGGATGTTGTGCCTGACAAACCTGTTGGAATTCTTTGAAGAAATGACAAGTAGGTTAGACCAGGGAAACCTAGTGGATTTGGTCTATCTAGACTTCCAAAAGGCCTTTGATAAGGTGCCACACGGGAGGCTGCTGAACAAGGTGAGGGCCCATGGTGTTCGAGGTGAGCTACTGGTATGGATTAAGGATTGGCTGTATGACAGAAGACAGAGAGTTGGGATAAAAGGTTCTTTTTCGTAATGGCAGCCGGTGACAAGCAGTGTCCCGCAGGGTTCAGTGTTGAGGCCACAGCTGTTCACGTTATATATTATGGACGAAGGGACTGGGGGCATTCTAGCGAAGTTTGCCAATGATACAAAGTTAGGTGGACAGGCAGGTAGTACTGAGGAAGTGGGGAGGCTACAGAAGGATCTAGACAGTTTGGGAGAGTGGTCCAGGAAATGGCTGATGGAATTCAATGTAAGCAAATGCGAGGTCTTGCACTTTGGAAGCATAGACTACATTCTAAACGGTGAGAAAATTCATAAAGCCAAAGTACAAAGGGATCTGGGAGTGCTAGTCGAGGATTCTCTAAAGGTAAATATGCAGGTTGAGTCCGTGATTAAGAAAACGAATGCAATGTTGTCATTTATCTCAAGAGGGTTGGAATATAAAAGCACCGTTGTGCTACTGAGACTTTATAAAGCTCTGGTTAGGCCCCATTTGGAGTACTGTGTCCAGTTTTGGTCCCCACACCTCAGGAAGGACATACTGGCACTGGAGCGTGTCCAGCGGAGATTCACAAGGATGATCCCTGGAATGGTAGGTCTAACATACGAGGAACGGCTGAGGATCCTGGGATTGTATTCATTTGAGTTTAGAAGATTAAGGGGAGATCTAATAGAAACTTACAAGATGATACATGGCTTGGTAAGGGTGGACGCTAGGAAATTGTTTCCGTTAGGCAAGGAGACTAGGACCCGTGGACACAGCCTTAGAATTAGAGGGGGTCAATTCAGAACAGAAATGCGGAGACATTTCTTCAGCCAGGGAATGGTGGGCCTGTGGAATTCATTACCACGGAGTGCAGGGGAGGCCGGGACACTAAATGTCTTCAAGGCAGAGATTGATAAATTCTTGACGTCACAAGGAATTAAGGGCTGAGGGGAGAATGCGGGTAAGTGGAGTTGAAATGCCCATCAGCCATGAATGAATGGCGGAGTGGACTCGATGGGCCAAATGGCCTTACTTCCACTCCTATGTCTTATGGTCTTGTTCCGCACTTGGGCTAATGCAGCTCAATTGCAACATGAAGCAAATGAGACATTGGAAATATATGAAAGAAATGACCCAATGCATTAAGAGCAAAGAAAGGCATGAGATAACATAGTGCCTTTTATAACTCAGGACAGCACAACGAACATTTGAAGTTTAGTTCTGTGGTAGTATGGGAAACATTGCAGCCAATGTATGTCCTGAGTTATGAATGACAAATCAATTGTATTTATAATATTATATGTAGGATAGATATTAGCCAGGACAGCAGGGATAATTTGAAATGGTGATACTGAATTGTCTGTATCCATCTGAGAAGGCATTAATATTTCATCTGAAAGATGGCACCTCTGACACTACAGCACTCACACAGGATTGAACCACTTCAGGTAGGAGAGATGATCGAGGAGAAATTGGACGTTTTGCTTTCCTCTGGAACAAAGAAGATTATAAGGTGGTTTTGATAGGAGGGCTCAAAATGACGCGAGTCTTAATGAGGTAGATCTCTGAACGGGAATCAGTAATTGTAATGCATCAGTTTGAGATCGTGGCAAAAAGAAGAGAGTTAGCAGTTCGACATAAGACGGTTACTAAGACTGGAATATCCCATCTAGAAAATAAAACTAGAAACATATAGCCTTTTGACGAAAGATCTGATTGTATAAATCGATTCACAACAGCATTTTTGTTAGAGCTTTCCTTTCAAATAAAAAGACAACTCTAGTTTGGACCGATTTATGATTGTGACTTAGCTACTAAAAACTTCAGAGATAGATTATGCTCTTGATAGTTGGTGGCAAGGGTTCTGATCTGTAGTGCATTCGAAATGGAGCTGAGCGAAAAGCACAATGTACTGGAGATGGCTCTTGAGGATTCATTGTTACGCCTGAGCGAGATGCCCCTGGAGTCGGATTGAATGCTCACACGCTGTAGTTCACTCAAATGAATCCGGCAATGTTTTAGCCGACAGTCATCTGTCCGCCGGAGCATTGAGCGAACTCTCGAATCTGACAGGTTCCAAGTACAAATCATGACCATCTGGGGATATCCAAGAGCACATACCCCAGGAAGCACAGAGTCATCCTGCTTGGCGTATTACTGAACAAATAGGAGTCATTTGAGCCAACAGATCAGACCTACGTTTATATCCCTTAAATCAAAACCTTCTAAATCTCATCTTCTAAATATATCCCATTCCCTTCTCCCTCATATGCTTCCCCTTATATTGTATGCAGGTAATCACAACTATTCTCCACATTAATGTACTACGTGGAATTGCTAATACCTGGGGAATAATTCGCTCCTGCCCTCCTTACTGGAGCAGATAGCCCCCAGCCTATTCAATATTTTTCTTATTGGCGTGAACCTTCCAGTACCCGCATATTTCAATTTACAACAGACGGTTAGAAACGATCACAACACTCTACTTCCCTACTTCCTTAACATAATTAGCCTAGAAGATCAAGATAACTGGAGCTCAGGACTGCAGAGAGAGAGAGAAAAACAATATTTGTAGAATTGGTTTCCATTAGGAAATCTTTGATCCGAAAGTTAGTCACCTCAGTGACTAGGAACGACAGTCCGGCTGTTTTGTTTGAACACTGTGCGGAACGATTAGACCGGGAGTGCCTCATTCATTCATTCATTCATTCAAGTTGACGCTCTATTCAACGAATGAAGGTTGCCGTGGGTTAATGGGCGTTATTTAACACCTCCAAGCGGTTCAGCGGAGTTATCCCGGGGAAACCGGTGGTGGAGACTCGGCGCTGCCACTGCTGCGGGTGTCTCCCGGGAATGGTTTCTGACCATGAACACAAAGCAATCTCTCCGTCTCTGATCCAACCTCAAAACTCAAAAGCCGTCGCGGCTCATCAGACCCGGGACAGTCTCCCCAAACAGGGGGTAAATCTCCAGAATACAGGAATGTAAAGGACAGCGACGCTGCCTGAAATCTGACCAGCCTGCAGAATAGTGACCCCCCTCAATACTACAGGAGATGGTCAGGAAGTGTCAGTCACACAGGACAGGGATCCTGTCCGAACTACAGCGGCAAAGACGAACAATTAAACTCTCCTTCCAACCAACACTATGGAAAGCTGGAAACATAAAGGATTGCTGAAATTCTGAAACACAGAAAGTGCAGAAACTCAGCATCTGTGGAAGGAGACTCAAGAGTTAATGCTTCCTTCCACTGACCCTTTGTCAGTCAATATTCCCCAGTGCACGATTCCTACACAACATATGAACAGAATCTTGCTTAATACAACCCACTGGGCATAGCACGCCAGCTCGGAAGCCCTGTAAAACATGCAGAGAATCTTGCAACAACCCCTCTCTCCCAAAATGGGAAGGGGGTGTGCTACCGAAATGTAGCGAGAGCATCCGCCGCGACAATCCCCTTTATGTTCGGCGTCTAACCAGGCACAAAGCCCAAACACATAACTCTCAGCAGCTACAGCATCGAGCAAATAACGAGCCTCCTAAGCCCTATCAACTTCATCGCAGTCCAAGACATTCTCTTTCCCTCCCCACATCTCCCCTACCAAAGCAAAAATGGGAAGCTAACTCAGAGGTGGAACTACCTCGCCTCAAGCTGGGGGACTGGCATATTCCTGTGTCCGGGACTGCACTGACCGGCAATTATAGCAGATGCAGTTGCACGTTTTGCAATTTCTCTCCGCGCTATTCCATAGAAAAGCACTTACTTGGGAAGTATGCCGAGTGCTTCCCGGGTTCAGCTGAGCGCCACCGGCTCTCACAGCGCTCCCCCTTCTCTCTCTCTCTCTCTTTCTCTCTCTCTCTCCGCTGCGGTGCCTCTATCCCAAGATCCTGCCGCAGAGACTCAGCGGGCTCCCCGGTGTTAACCCTCCGGGCTCTCCAGCCTCAGTCGTGCTGCCAAGGTTCGGGAAGGGTGAGCGTGTTTGTTCAAGATGTAGCCCCCCCCCCCCCCAAACCCCTCCCCCCCCCCCACACACCCCGTCCCACCGGCCGTGGGACGTTTCAGAAGGCGCTGTATAAAGGCAAGTTGTTGTTGGCGGAGCTCCGCCAAGCGAGTCCGCTCCCGCTACAGATCAACAAAAACTCCGGCTGCTCCCCGGTGCCTCGCGAGTGAGTGCCGGCCTCTCTGCGGTGCCAAAGCTCTCGCTACAGTAATAACTTACTCCGGCACTTCCCGGACGGAGCGGTCCTCTGCCCGGCTCCAGTGCTCCGGAGCCGCCGAACTGAATGAAAGAATTACCGCTTTAAGCACAACCATTCAGGGTCATCCAACTGCGCAGGGACCGCCCTGCGTAGCACTGACAGACACGGGCTTCCAGTCAGAGATAAGGGGGAGCCTGAGAGACATGGCAGCAGAAAGAGAAAGAGAGAGGGGAAATAAAATATGCTATCTGACAGGCAAGGAACAGAAAGAGAGAGACATTGACTGAGAAATCACAGCCACTGTCACAAAGGCACTCACTGGGAGATACTGACTGAGAAATCACAGCCACTGTCATAAAGCCACTCACTGGGAGACACTGACTGAGAAATCACAGCCACTGTCACAAAGGCACTCACTGGGAGATACTGACTGAGAAATTACATTCACTCTCATAAAGGCACACACTGGGAGATACTGACCGTGAAATCACAGCCACTGTCACAAAGGCAGACACACTGAGAGACACTGAGAAATCACAGCCAATTTCAGAAAGGTACACACTGGGAGATACTGACTGAGAAATCACAGTCACTATCACAAAGGCACACACTGAGAAATCACTGCCACTGTCACAAAGGCACACACTGGCAAAGAAATCTCAGCCAGTGACACAAAGGTACACACTAGGGGACTCTGACGCAGCTACTGCAGCTAGTGACACAATGGTACACTCTGGGAGACACTGATTGAGAAATTATTGTCTGTTACTCTCTGGCACTAACTGGGAGATACTGAATGAGAAAGCACAGCCACTTTCACAATGGCACACATTGGGAGACACTGACAGAGAAATCTGAGCTGGTGACGCACAGGGACATACTGAGAGACATTGACAGAGAAGTCACTGATAATAACACAAGGATGGACAAGGAAATCATTGGCCTGGTCACAATGACACACTGCTAAATAAATTACATTCTAACACAAACAAGAGAAACATGCAATCCAAGAAGCAAATCAAACTAGAAATATAATGCTCATTTATTCGCTGAGAGAGACTTACCAATGCTGAGCACACCACTTTTAAGACTGAAAGAAAACCATGTATTCTTAAAGAAACTTTCATGATCTCAGGTTATCCCTAGGTGTTGTACAGCTGAATGAGTGCTTTGTAGTATTAAATGTAGGAAAGGGCTGTTTTGCATGGTAAACTCCACCAAACAACAATGTAATAATGATCAGCTTATTTTCATGATGTATATTAAGCAATACATGTTAACTATGACACCAGGACAAATTCCCTGGTCTGCTTCAAAATAAGCCATTGGAGTTTTAAAATTCACAAGAGATGGTTACTGCAATCCCCTTTTAACACCTCATTCAAAAGTTGGCATCTCTGTCAGTGCAGTAGTAGGGTAGTGAAATAACAGTCTGGATTTTGCGCTCAAATCTCTGGAATGGGGCTTGAATTCACAACCATTTATAATTTAAAAATCAAGTTAATCCTGCAATTAGGGTACTAAATGTAACATAGAAGTAAGATTAGATTTGATTCCACACAGTGTGGAAACAGGCCCTTTGTCCAAACCAACACTCTGAAGAGTAACCCACCCAGACCCACTTCCCTCTGACTAATACACCTAACACTATGGCCAATTCACCTGACCTGCACATCTTTGGATTGTGGGAGAAAACCCATGCAGACATGGGGAAGAATGTGCAAACTCCACACAGACAGTCACCTGAGGCTGGAATTAAACCTAGGAACCTGGTACTGGGAGGTAGTAGTGCTGAGCCACTGTGCCACCCCTAAGCACTAAACACCATGAGAATCTGAAATTTTACCATGAACATGCACTGAGACAGCATTGCAGACAATTAGAAAAGTGTGAGTGGTCTTGTCTCTCTCAGGTTGTTTGCAGTGAAACAGACTTTTGAATTGGGATTATAATGTTCTATAAAGGATTCTTTCATAAGATTAACAACAAATAATTGCTCTTTTCTAGACCCACTGACAATGATTAGAAATGTCTTCAAAACTCAGGTTTTGTGGATTAGTAGAGGCAGATTTGAATAGCTATGTTTTGACAGTATTATAGAAGTAAAGTCTTAAAAAAAGAAAGTCTCTATCTTGTTGAATAGATCAGACAAAAACACTTTACCTTACTAAGAAATTATACTGGATTATGATTCTAACCTTCTTAGCATATTTGTTTGAATTTCCATTTCTTCCATAAATGGATTTGGAGATTGGGTTTAACTTTACAGTGGAATTGTGTGACAACCAGGTGAACTGGAGGCAATTGGCTCCCATCTTTTTAACCCACCTCTCCCCTCCCCCACTCGGTTGCAACTTTTGTTTGTAGCACGCTGCTGCTATGCTTCAACTAACACATAGTTTGCTGGAAAATTAAGCATCAAATTACCAAGGTGTTTTTGAGTGTAAGGAAAGGAATCTGATTACTGACCAAAAATGAAATTTATTACTGACCAATCCCAAGGTAAACTAATTAAAATGTGATATCAAGCACGTGCCACAAGTGCAAGTGATACAATAAAAAGAAATATGGTTGTGCCATTCAAAAATTCCTACAGTTTTTGTGGTGTCCAATTTTAAACTTGGTACTGACATTGAATGGTTGCATGGTATCCTCAATAGTAGCAGAGTCTATAGATCTTTGAATTGTCAGTAAGTGATTGTTGATGACAGAAGCAGACAGACAGGAGACAGACAGAGAGAGAGAGAGAGAGAGAAAGTTCCAGATTTTGTCACAAGAGCATTTCTTTGTCTGTCTGCTCTGCTGCTCAAGAGAAGCTGTTGAAATATAATTTAGTGTGTATTCCAGAGCCTATCCCCATTGTCTCTCCAAGCCGACTAACTGGCAAGTGAGCATTTCATCTTCCAATATTTGAAATTATGATGCACAAATGAATTAAGCAAGAGGTGTAAATTTCTTGCTGCTGATTCTGTTGTCTGCATTTGATGTCTTCAGATAAAGGGATAATCCCAATGTGGATAGCTTTGCTTATTCCACATGGGTTTCGCAAAGCTTGCCTCAGTCTGTGGTCACGTGGTTACTATAGATGTTTAAGGTTCACAGTTTGCCCTTATAAAAAGACTACGAGACTACAAGATGTTAGAGGAGAAATAGGTCATATGGCCCATTGTCTCTCATTCACTGGGAATATGGCTAATCTGATAATCCTCAACTGAACTTTTCTGTCTTAACCACATAACCCTTGATTCTCTTACTGGTTATAAATCTGTCAATCACAACCTTGAACACGCTGAATAATGCAACCTCAAGAAATTGTGATGACAAAGATTTCCACAGATTTGCAACTTTCTGAGATAAGAAATTCCTCCTTATCTGCATATTTAATGGGTGATTTCCTATTCTGAGCTTATGCCCTCTGGTCCTAGAAGCTCCGACAAGAGGAAACAATATCTCTGCATCTATCCAGTCAAGCCCCTTAAGAATCTTACATCCTTCACTAAGGTCTCCTTAGATTTTCCTCAACTCCACTGAGTACAAACTCAACATACTCAATGTCTCCTCATAAGAAAATCCCTCCTATCTAGGATCAATATAGTGAACCTTCTCTGAATTGCCTCCAGTTTCATAGAATTCCTACAGTGTGGAAACATGCCATTATGGCCCAACAAAGCTGCACCCACCCTCTGAAGAGCACCTCCCACCTAGACACATCCACTTACCTTTCCCATGGCTAACACACCTAACCTACAGATCCCTGGACACGACAAGACAAGTTAGCATGGCCAATCCACCTAACTTGCACTGTGGAAGGAAATGCACACAGACGTGGAGCAAATGCGCAATCTCTGACAGTCCCCAAGGTTGGAATGGAACCCAGATTCTTTGTGCTGTGAGGCAGCAGTACTAACCACTCAGCCACCATGCCACTCCATTTTTCCTCAGGTAAGGTGACCAAAACTGTTTACAATATCCACCCGTGATTTGATCAGTGCTTTGTATAGTTTTAACAAGTTCTCCCCAATTTTATACTCTATTCCTTTTAAAATAAAGACCAGCATTCCATTTGCCATCCCTATTACTCATCGAATTATGATGCTAGTTTTTTTTTGTGATTCATGCCCTAGAACCCTCAAATACCTCTGTGCTGTTACTTTCAGCATCATTCCCCAGTTAACTGACATTCACTTCCTGTATTTGTCTTGTCAAAGGTGCATAACCTTACATTTTCACATATTATTTTCCATCTGTCCAGTTTTTGTCTACGCACTTAATCTATCTATATTCTTCTATTGACTCCTTGTCATCTCAGTAATTTCCTTTTCACATATTTTTGTGTCTTCTGCAAAATTGATGATAGCACATTCACTTCCATCATCCAAGTCATCAATACAGATTGTAAATAGTTCTGACCCCAGCACTGATCTCTCCGACACTCCACTTTTTCAGGTTGCCACCTTGAAAATGCCCCCTTGGGTGAAATTTGTCCTTCTTGTATGGGTCACTTTTACCTCAGAAGAGATTCCAATGATCCAAAAATGTGAATCCTTCTCCCTTACACCAGCTCCTCAGCCATGCTTTCATCTGCTCTATCCTCCTATTCCTGCCCTCACTAGCTTGGAGCACCAGGAGTATTCCAGATGTTACTACTCTCAAGGACCTCCTTTTCGAATTCCTGCCTGACTCTCCATATTCTCCCTTCAGAATCTCATCCTTTTCTCTTCCTATTCATTGGTTCTAATGTGTACAATGACCTCCTGCTGGGCCCTCTTCCTCTTGAGAACATTCTATACATTTCTGAGGTATCCTTCATCCTGGCACCAGGGAGGCGACACACCATTCTGATTTTTCGCTGCTCGTCACAGAAACATCTGTCTGTGCCTCTGACTAGAGAGTCCCCTAATACACTCGATGAAATGGGGATAACCACAGAAGCCTCCTGCACCACCTGCCTCCCTCTCTTACCTTTCCTGGAGTTGACCTATCTAAGTGACTGTATTTGCGACGTTTCTCCCTTCCCATAGCTGCCATCCATCACACCCCTTTGCTATTGTCAATTCCATATTGCCTCTAACTGTAGCTCCAACCAATCCATTCAATTTAATTGGATGTGCAACCAATGGCATTTATTGCAGATATAATCCTCAGTAGCACGTAAACGCTCCCTAAACTCTCACATCTGACAAGAAGAGCAAATCATTCTACTAAGGGCCATTTTTGCTTCTTCCAATCTACAGACCCAGAAAATAGTACCATCTTATTCCTCTACAAAACACTGCTCCATGCTAACTTGATACATACAGCTTATATTTTTAAGTTTAATCAAGAGACGTATATCAATAAAGCATGTAATCAAGAAAGAAGCCACTGTGCTCACTAATGTAGATTTACGGCAAGGCTATTCTCAAAGTATTCATTTACCTGTTTCTGTGCTGTGACCTCTCCCAAACAGGTTCCTCCAAAATCAGTTGTGAATTTCACTGTTTGTTAATTTTCCAGAGGCACTCCGATGTCCAGCAATACATGAATTCAACATCAAAGGCAGTAACTGTGCAGGTTCGCTGCTGTGTCAGTTAGCAGTGTGGGTTTCTTTCTCTCTCTCCTACACTGACTTCACCATGTGCTTTCTTTGTCTGCCCCTCTCCCTTTTAAAAGTGCTGTTGTTTTGACTTTTTTTCTCCAAAGTTCCAAAACAATGTAACAGCATATAAAACAGTAATTGTTGCTCCTGGAATTCAAGGAAATCACCTCCAACACCTGAAATACCTCAAAAAAGGAGCAGTCTGTTACAGTCAGAAATTTTTCTCATCCTCCATCTTGGATTCTGAGCTAGTGAGGGTAGGAATAGAAGGATAGAGCAGATGAATACATGACTGAGGAGCTGGTGTATGGGAAAAAGATGCACATTTTTGGATCATTGCAATCTCTTCTGGGGTAGAAGTGACCTGTACAAGAAGAACAGATTGGACCTGAATTGGAAGGGGACTAATATACTGGCAGGGAGATTTACTAGAGCTGTTGGGGAGGATTTAAACTAGTAATTTGGGGGTGTGGGACCCAGGGAGATAGCGAGGAATGAGAATCAATCTGAGACTGGTACAGTTGAGAAAAGAAGCGAGTCAACAGTCAGAACAGCAGAGACAAAGCAGAGAACAAGAATGAAAGAGGCCTAACAAGGAAGGCAGATGAACTCAGGGCATGATTAGGAACATGGGTCTACAATACGTGGCTCAGGGATGACCAGGACTGGCAGCTTAATGTTCCAGGATACAAATGCTACAGGAAGGATAGAAAACGAGGCAAGAGAAGAGGGAGAGTGGCATTGTTGATAAGGGATAGCATTACAGCTGCACAGAGAAAGGATCTTCCCGGAAATACAGCCAGGGAAGTTATTTGGATGGAACTGAGAAATAAGAAAGGGATGATCACCTTACTGGGATTGTATTATAGACCCCCTAATGGTCAATGGAAAATTGAGGAACAAATTTGTAAGGAGATCTCAGTTATCTGTAAGAATAATAGAATGGTTATGGTTGGGGATTTTAACTTTCCAAACATAAACTGGGACTGCCATAGTGTTAAGGGTTTAGATGGAGAAGAATTTGTTAAGGGTGTACAAGAACATTTTCTGATTCAGCAGTGGATGTACCTACTAGAGAAGATGCAAATCCGACCTACTCTTGGGAAATAAGGCAGGGCAGGTGACTGAGGTGTCAGTGGGGGCAGACTTTGGGACCAGCGACCATAATTCTATTAGTTTTAAAATAGTAGTGGAAAAGGATAGAGCAGATCTAAAAGTTGAAGCTTTAAATTGGAGGAAGGTTATTTGTGACAATACTAGGCAAGGACTTTGAAAAGCTGACTGGGGGCAGATGTTCGCAGGTAAAGGGATGACTGGAAAATGGGATGCCTTTAGAAATGACATAACAAGAGAAAGTATATTCCTGTCAGGGTGAAACAAAAGGCTAGTAGGTGCAGAGAATGCTGGATGACTGGAGAAATTGAAGTTTTGTTGAGAAAAAGAAGGAAGCATGTGTCAGGTATAGACAGGATAGATCTAGTGAACCCTTAGAAGGGTATAAAGACAACACGTGTAAACTGAAGAGGGAGATCAGGAGAGCAAAATGGGGACATGAAATAGCTTTGGCAAATAGAGTTAAGGAGAATCAAAAGGGTTTTTACAAATGCATCAAAGACAAAAGTGTAACTAGGGAGAGAATAGGGTCCCTCAAAGATCAGCAAGGTGGCCCTTGTGTGGAGCCGCAGAAATGGGGAAATACTAAAAGCGTATTTTACATCAGTGTTTACTGTGGAAAAAAATGGAAGATATAGAATGTAGGAAAATAGATGGTGACATCTTGAAAAAATGTCCATATTACAAAGGAGGAAGTGTTGGATGTCTTGAAACGCATGATAGTGGATAAATCCTGATCAGGTGTACCCAGGAACTCTGTGGGAAGCTTGAGAAGTGATTGCTGGGCACCTAGCTGAGATAATTGCATCATCAGTAGTCACAGGTGAGATGCAGGAAGACTAGAGGTTGGCTAACGTGGTACCACTATTTAAGAAAGGTAGTAAGGAAAAGCCAGGGAACTATAGACCAGTGAGCCTGACGTCGATGGTAGGCAAGTTGTTGGAGGGAATCCTGAGGGATAGGATGTACATGTATTTGGAAAGGCAATGACTGATTAGGGATAGTCAACATGGCTTTGTGTGTGGGAAATCATGTCTCATGAACTTGACTGAGTTTTTTGAAGAAGTAGCAAAGAGGACTGATGATGGCAGAGCAGTAGATGTGATCTATATGGACTTCAGTAAGGTGTTCAACAAGGTTCCCCATGGGAGATTGGTTAACAAGGTTAGATCTCATGGAATACAGGGAGAGCTAGCCATTTGGATACAGAACTGGCTCAAAGTTAGAAAACAGAGGGTGGTGGTGAAGGATTGCTTTTCAGACTGCAGGCCTGTGACTAGTGGAGTGTTGGGTCCACTACTTTTCGTCACTTATATAAAAGATTTGGATGTGAGCATAAGAGCTATAGTTAGTAAGTTTGCAGATGACACCAAAATTGGAACAGTAGTGGACAGCAAAGAAGGTTAACTCAGATTACAACAGGATCTTGATAAAATGGGCTAATAGGCTGAGGAGTGGCAGATGGAGTTTCATTTAGATAAATAAGAGACACTGCATTTTGGGAAAGCAAATGTAAGCTGGACATATACACAAAGAGACCTTGGAGTGCAGGTTCATAGCTCCTTGAAAGTAGAGTCACAGATAGATAGGATAGTGAAGAAGGTGTTGGCATGCTTTCCTTTATTGGTCAGAGTATTGAGTACAAGAGTTGGGAGGTCATGTTGCGGCTGTGCAGGACATTGGTTAGACCATTTTTGGAATATTGTATGCATTTCTGGTCTCCTTCCTATCCGAAGAATGTTGTGAAACTTGAAAGGATTCAGAAAAGATTTACAAGGATGTTGCCAGGGTTGGAGGATTTGAGCTATAGGGAGAGGCTGAACAGGCTGGAGCTGTTTTCCCTGGAGCGTTGGAGGCTGAGGGGTGACCTTATACAGGTTTACAAAATTATGAGGGGCATGGATAGGGTAAATAGGCAAAGTCTTTTCCCTGGGGTCAGGGTGTCCAGAACTAGAGGGCATAGGTTTAGGGTGAGAGGGGAAAGATATAAAAGAGACCTAAGGGACAACTTTTTCACACAAAGGGTGGTACGTTTTTGGAATGAGCTGCCAGAAGATGTGTTGGAGGCTGGTACATTTGCAACATTTAAGAGGCATTTGGATGTGTATATGAATAGAAAGTGTTTGGAGGGATATGGGCCGGGTGCTGGCAGGCGGGACTAGATTGGGTTGGAATATCTGGTCGGCATGGACATGTTGGACCGAAAGGTTTGTTTCCATGCTGTACATCTCTATGACTTCATGACTCTATGGTGGAGGCTGGTACAATTGCAACATCTAAAAAGCATTTGGATGGATATATGAATAGGAGGGTTTAGAGGGATATGGGCTGGGTGCCGTCAGGTGGGACGATATTGTGTTGGGATATCCGGTCGGCATGAACAAGTTGGACCGAAGGGTCTGTTTCTGTGCTGTACATCTCTGTGACTCTTCAACTCTATCCTCCACTATTTAATCCATCCTTTATCCATACTGATGGACTACCACCAACACCTGAGCTTTTATCTCCTTAAGTATCCTTGTGTGTGATACCTTATCAAATGCTTTTTGGAAATCCAAATATATTACATTGACTGGTTCATTCTAATCCATGAAAAGTTTCAGGTATAAAAATCAAATGATGGAAGCTAAAGTTCAATGATTTCATATTGTAATGAATAGAATACTATAAGTGATCTTTAATAACCATGTGCTCTCTAGTATAATATCCAGAAGTGATTCTTACAATAACCATTCTGAATCACAAAATTCATATTCTCAAGAACCCACAATCAACATGTTGGAAGATCATTGAGGACAATCTCAGATACATTGACAGTCTATTTCCCACGTACTTTGAAGTAAAGTAATTTACAGTCATATGCTATGAGGAGCAACAATATGAAAACTCCATCCATTGTTAAGATAGGAGAATTTCCTGAAATTCTGCTTGTGGTGATAATCTGCTCATGGTAAATGATTTACCTTGAAATGATGCTTAGGGCTGAACTTTCAGTGAGTGAGACACAGTTATACTGTGGGTATCATAAACACAGATCCAGTGAATAAATGATGAACGTTTTGTGCAATGACAAACCCTATTTCTCCCTGCAAATGAATAATGACAATGCTCATTTTACACTGAAATTACTATTCATGTGCAATGAAAATTAAAGAATTAGTCTTTTTTAAGTCAGTTCATATCTGCTAATGGAATGTGCCTCACACATTAATAAAATCAGTCTCACTATTCAAAAAGAATTTTATCTCTCTACATACTAACTAAACCTCATAATTATTTTAAAAAGAACTCGATGAACTCCAATGCAAGAGTCAATCAGTCTCTGGATTGCAATTACTTGTGTTCTTCCAAAATGTGCATCCACTTATAGAAAATATTTAGAGCTCCGGACACAGTTCATTGTTTTGATAAGAAGTCTCTAAATTGCTGTTTGAATCAAAGTCAGCAATACAGCAATTGCAAATTCACTGCTAAACTGTTCCCTGTAACTGCCGTACAATTTACTGGTGAGTTTGTTTCATCAAACTGTCAGTCAGTACTTGCCCATCTTCTCGCTCCTCACATGAATTCTTTTACTCATTCATGGGTTGTAGGCTGTGCTGACTAGACCAGTTTTTATTGCTCATCCATATTGCCCTTGAGAAGTGTTGGTGAGCTCTGCCTTTTGGAACTGTTTCTGTCTGTTTGGTGTATACACCCACATTGTGGTTAGGGAGACAGTTCCAGGATTTTGACCTAGAAGTAGTGAAGGAATGGTGATATATTTCCAAGTCAGGATGATGGGAAGCTTACAGGGAGATAATGGCATTTCCAAGTATCTTTTGATCTGAGGGCCTGCAGGGTTCTGTTTAAGGGGTTTCATGTGATTGTGAAGTGCATTATACACCACTTCTAATATTCATTGGTGACAGAGGGAATAAATGTTTTGTTATGGATGATGTCAAGATTCTTATTGGAGCTTCTGTCATCCACATAGGTTGAAACTTTTCCATCATAATCCTGATGTGTGCTTTGTAGATGATAGACAGGAACCAGGGAATCAAAAGGAAAATTACCTAATGCAAGATTCCTAGCCTCTGACCTGCTTTTGTAGCCATTGTATTTATTTGGGGAGGTCCAGTTCAGTTTCTGACTAGTGGTGGCCCCAGGGTGTCAATAGGGTGGGATTCAGTGATGGTAATGCGATTGAATATTAAGGAGCAATGGTTGGGTTCTCTCCTCACTGGAGATGGCCATTGCCTCAATTGTATCATTGAATTGAATTGAATTGAATTGAATTGAATTAGCGTCACTGTCACGTGGACTCAAGTGATACAGTGAAAAGTTTACAATTTGCCACTTACGATGCCATCTTATGTGCAAGGAGCCTAGGCACAGATCCTTCAGTACAAGTTCTTAGGAAAACAAATTAGAAAAATAAAGAAATAAAAAGGTCAGGATAACAGTCCTTCTAACCGTTTTCACACTGGCTCCTTACCTCAGTCCACGCCAGGCCTTGAAAAGCCTTGAGGCTGGGGGTCCACACTGAGGTAAGGTGCCACCTGGCTGAAAGCCTATCAGATCAGCCAAGTGATTGCCATGCTGGGCTAAGAGGACACCACGATGGGCCGAGAGGATGCCATGCTGAACTGGGAGGACACCATGCTGGGCTGGGAGGACACCATGCTGGGCTGAAAGGACACCATGCTGGGCTGAGAGGACACCATGCTGGGCTGAAAGGACACCATGCTGGGCTGAGAGGACACCATGCTGGGCCAAGAGGATGCCATGCTGAACTGGGAGGACACCATGCTGGGCTGGGAGGACACCACGATGGGCTGAGAGGACACCATGCTGAACCAGGAGGACACCATGCTGGGCCAAGAGGATGCCATGCTGAACCGGGAGGACACCACGTTGGGCCGAGAGGATGCCACGCTGAACCGGGAGGACACCATGCTGGGCTGGGAAGACGCCATGCTGAACCAGGAGGACACCATGCTGAACCAGGAGGACACCATGCTGGGCTGGGAGGACGCCATGCTGAACTGGGAGAACACCATGCTGTGCTGGGAGATGCCACGCTGAACCGGGAGGACGGCGCGCTGAACCGGGAATATGCCACACCTAACCAGGAGGACATCATGCTGACCCAGGAGGATGCCATGCAGGACCGAGAGGATACCATGCTGGGCCAGGAGAATGCCATACTGAGCCAGGAGGACACCACACCAGGCCGAGAGGACACCACGCTGAGCCAGGAGGACACCACGCTAAGTCAAGAGGACACCATTCAGGGCCGAGAGGACACCACGCTGAACCGGGACGATGCCATGCTGAATCAGGAGGACGTCATTCAGGGCCGAGAGGACACCATGCTGGGCCAAGAAGATGCCATGCTGAACCGGGAGGATGCCACGCTGGGTCAAGAGGATGCCATGCCGGGCCGAATAGACACCATGCCGGATTGAGACAATGCCATGCCAGGCCAAGAGTATGCCATGCTGAACAGGGAGGACACCATGCTGGGCCGAGAGGACACCATGCTGGACCGGGAGGACACCATGCTGGGCTGAGAGGATGCCACGCTGAACCAAGAGGATGCCATACTGGGCCGAGAGGACACCATGCTGAACAGGGAGGACACCATGCAGGGCCAAGAGGACACCATGCTGGGCCGAGAGGACACCATGCTGGACCGGGAGGACACCATGCTGGGCCGGGAGGACACCATGCTGGACCGGGAGGACACCATGCTGGGCTGAGAGGATGCCACGCTGAACCAAGAGGATGCCATACTGGGCCGAGAGGACACCATGCTGAACAGGGAGGACACCATGCTGGGCCGAGAGGACACCATGCTGGGCCGAGAGGAAGCCATGCTGGGCCGAGAGGACGCCATGCTGAACCGGGAGGAGGCCATGCTGGGCCGAGAGGACACCATGCTGAACCGGGAGGAGGCCACACAGGTTCAAGAAGATGCCATGCCGGGCCGAATAGACACCATGCTGGATTGAGAGAATGCCATGCCAGGCCAAGAGGACACCACGCTGAGCCGAGAGGATGCAATGCTGAACCGGGAGGATGCCACGCTGAACCAGGTGGACGCCATGCTGGGCCGAGAGGATGCCATGCTGAACCGGGACGACACCATGCTGAGCTGGTCAGATGCCGTACCAGGCTGAGAGGCACCATGCTGTGCAGGGAGGATGTGACGCTGAGCTGGGATGACACCATGCCTGGCCGAGAGGACACCACTTTGGATTGAGAGTATGCCTCACCAGGTCAGCACTGAGGCTAAAAGTCTGAGTCCACGCTGAGGCCTAGAGTTCAGGATGTCACCAAGATAGAAGAAGGGAGTGAAAAAAAGCCACAAAAGTGATAAAAAGGAAATGTAATGTAAATGTGCTTGCTACTTATTAGCACAAACATTAACATTGTCCAGGACCAGCTGCATTGCAAGACATACACTGTTTCGGTACCTGAAGAATCATGAGTGTGGTGAAGATTATGTAAACATAAGTGAACAATCCCATTTCTCAACCTGTGATGCAGGAAAGGTCATTGATCCAACAGCTGAAGATGGTTGGGCCTAAGACATTATCTTGAGCAGCTCCTGAAGTGATGTCCTGGAACTGAGATGACTAACCTCCAAAAAACTGTAACCATCTTCCTTTGTGCTCGGCATTACTCCAACCAGTGGAGAGTTTCCCCCCTCATATAAATTAACCCTAGGTTCTCTAGCTTCCTTGATGATATACTCGGTCAAATGCAGCCTTGAGGTCAAGGGCTGTTATTTACACCTCGCCAGTCGTGTTCGGCTCTTTCATCATGTTAACCAAGGCTGTACTGAGGTCAGAGGCTGAGTGACCCTGGCCTGAGTGTCAGTCAGCAGATTATAATGAAGTAATCACTATTTGATAGCACCATTGATAACCCCCGCCATCACTTTGCTGATGATTGATGGGACAGTAATTGACCTGGTTCGATTTGTCATGCTTTTTGTGTGCAGGACATTACTGGGCAATTTTCCACAATGTCAGTGCCAGTGTCATAGCTGTACTTGAACAGCTTGGCCAAGGGTGCAGCAAGTTCTGGAGCACACATCTTCGTTGTTATTGCTGGAATATTATCAGGAGCTATGGTCTTTGCAGTATTCAATGCATTCAGTAATTTCTTGATATCACATAGGGTGAATCAAATTGGCTAAAGATTGGCAACTATGCTGTTGAGGACCGCACGAAGCGGTCACGATAGATCAGCTAATGGAAACTATTGACTGAAAATCATTACAAATGCTTCAGCCATACCTTTTGCACTGATGTGCTGGGCTTCCCCATGAAAAGAGAAACTCTAAGGAGCAAAAGTGTATCTATGCAGTAACAGTAACATGCTGTTGTTTTACAAGAAAGATTTTGCCCATTGACTACTTCATTCTTAATCAATATTTATTTCCTCCATTTCTAATTTAATTTTTTTTAATAAAAAACATCTTTTGTAATTCCCACTGCTCAAGAATTATCTTGGAATTTGTTTGCCACTAATTTATCTGCCCTGCTGTCTGATGTGCTCTAATTCTGTGACAGCAAGGGTTGAGATAAGGAATTGGCTACTTCAGGAACTGGGTTAGCTTTCTGTGTTACAATTTATGGCTCAAAGCCGCCATACAACACATCTCTTAACTAAAGATTGAGTGTCTAAGGCTTTGCAGGAAATGCATTTCTATTCAAGATACTGATCTATAGATATATCTATCTTTGTGCCAACTGTAGATCAGATTTGCCATTCTTTATCTGATTTTCATTTATTTAATTTAACTCCTACAGTTTTGTAGGATCAGCTCAGAGAGAGCATAAAAAATGTAATAGCTACAATCCACTATAATGAAACATCAGAGATTGGAATTCAATTATATCAATGTGTTATTTAAAATCCAATCTTAAAATGAAACTTAAAAAATATAAATTGACACAAGTTTTTCCAAGTAAATGTGGTGTAGTGTTGATGAGTGTATAGAATGTTAATAGTTATATCCACATAAGAGAAATCAAGAAGGGCAAATCAATAGTTGGGTCTACCCCATGTCATGATTTCCTTATTTGCCACATTATCTCACTGCTCTTTAGCTGACAGGTTGCCAAAATGGTTTAACTGTCCTTGTGTTCAGTCTCCAGGCCAAAAAATCACAGAGGGACAGTTAGTGGGCCTGTAGTTCAGTCCAGTTTCTTTCACTGAGAGATATTGTTCCAGCACTGGCTGTTAACCCACCCAGCAGCTCTTCAACAGTAGCCAGGAAAGGTGTGAAGGTGGTGGTTAGCCCCATTGGCTGGTCTATATAGCAGAGACATGATAGGAGATAGAGAGTGGTAGTCAAGGGTTGGTTTTCAGACAAACAGTGACCAGTGGTGTTCTGAGTGATCAGTACTGGGTCCACTGTCATTGGTCATTTAGATAAATGATTTGAATGAGATGAGAGGAAGCATGGCTGGTAAGTAAACGGATTACACTAAAATATGTAGTATAGTAGGCAGTGAGGAAGATTAGGCAAAAGTGAGGAATGCAGATGCTGAAAACCAGAGTTTAGATCAGAGTGGTGCTGGAAAAGATCCCTTTGTAATGTTAGATAATCTTCCTCATTTTAGATCAGAGTGGTGCTGGAAAAGCACAGCAGGTCAGGCAGCACCCGAGGAGCAGGAAAATCGATGTTTCAGGCTTTTGCTCCTCGGATGCTGCCTGACCTGCTGTGCTTTTCCAGCACCACTCTGATCTAAAATGAGGGAGATTATCTAACATTACAAAGGGATCTTGATCAATTGGATCAATGGGCTCAGAAGTGACAGATGGAATTTAATTTGGGTAAATGGTATTGCATTTTGGTAAAACAAGTAAAGGCAGCAACTGAACAGTTATTGGTTGTGCCCTGGGGAGTGTTGTAGAACAGAGAGATCTGGAAGTTCAGACACAGTTCATTGAAAATTGCAGTCCAGGTAGATAGAGAGGTAAAGGAGGCTTGCGCTCATTGCTCAGAGCATTGAGTTTAGGAGTTGGGATGTCATTTGTGGTTGTGCCAGACATTGGTAAGGCCTATTGGGGTAGCATGTACAGTTCTGGTTGCTCTGCTATAGGAAGGATATTGGAGAAGGTTCAGAAAAGATTCATAAGGATGATACTGCAATTGGAGGGTTTACATCACAAGCTGGTTAAGCTGGGACCTTTTTGACAAGATCGTAGGAGGTTGAGAGGTGACCTTAGAGAGGTTTACAAAACCGTGATAGGCATATGTGATATGAATAGCAATGGTCTTTTTCCTAGGTTGGAGGAGTTCAAAATTAGACGCCATAATTTTATAACGAGAGGAAAAAGATTTTAAAGGGACCTAAGGTGCAACTTTTTCACATAGAGGGTGGTTCCTACTTGGAATGAACTGTCAGAGGAAATAGTAGATGCAGGTTGTTATGGATCGGACCAGATCCCTTCAAAATATTTTAAGAGGGTAGCCTAGACCTTAAATTTTTCTTATTATAAATGGCAATTAAAAGTGTCTGTTCCTGATGCAATTTGACTGGCCAAACCACTTGATGTTAAGCAAAATACAATTTACTTAAACACTGTAGTTAAAATACAATCAAAGAAAGAGGAACTTAGAATAACTTAACTCCACTGGAAAATTTAACAGATTAATGGGGGTATAGCAACTAATACTAACTAACTGTTCCAATATAATAACATCCCATAAACACACCCATTGGCAAAGAGGCAATTTTAGACACAGAAAATTCAGAGAAAGTAACAGTTAAGAGACATTCACTGAAGTTTCCAACTCATTTGAGACCCCAATGCCTTCTGCTGTTACTCAGAAATCCTAATCTGAGAGAGACGGCCACACCCATTCAGACTGGTTAAAAAAAAACCAAGGTCTCCCAAACTGTTTACCCAAGTGGTTTTCAATAACCAGCTCTACACCTCTGCCTTACAACCTCTCTTTCAAAAAAAAGGACAAAATAGCCTCTTAAAGTGACAGCATTGTCACAAGGTACAGTTACAACATGCAATAGACATTTGGATAGGTACATGATTAGCAAAGGTTTAAAAGAATGTGGGCCGACTGCAGGCAAATAGAGCTAATTTAGTTTGGGAGCATGTTCAATGCAGATGAGTTGGGCCAATGGGTCTGTTTCAATGCTGTATGACTCTGTGCCAATAACATAGGTTTAATTCCTATACAGGCTGAACTTAACATGAAGATCCTACCTCCTCAGCTTTGCCATTCATCAGAACCATGGTGAACCCTCATCTCTCTCTAATGAGAGAGCAGCCATAGGGTCCTCTGGGACTACATCAACTACTGCTGACAGTAGTAAGAAGGCATTGATCAACATTGCTACTGGCTTCTAACAATCTTGTATAACAAGACTGATGCATCATTGCAGGCTGTGCCCTTAGGCCTCAATGAATGTTGCTACAACCAACTCTGGAAGAGTATAACAAATCCCTGTCTTTTCTCTCATGATGTCAGTGTTAACAGAGTTTGAATTATTAAAAGCACATAGCAAAAAGAAAAGAACTGTGGATGCTGGAAATCAGAAACAAAATCAGAAATTGCAGGGAAAACTCAGCAGGTCTGGCAACAGCTGTGGCAGTATCTGGCAGCTTCAGTTCTGAAGAGGGGTCACTGGACCTGAAATGCTAACTCTGCTTTCTCTCCATGGATGCCGCCAGACCTGGTGAGTTTTGTATGTTTTTGTTATTAAAAATACATGCCCTGTTTCACTTCAGGATTTACGCGACTCTGTGTGTCTAGCTATGAAGAAACAAATCAGCCAGACCTCTTGAATAACAAATAGCTGTGTTATTTAAAAAAACTCACTCCGTTAAAATCATAAAGAATTATTCAAAGTTAAGACCCGTCCTCTATCCTGCAACATGCAAATAGACCAACATGGAAGAAAGCAGAACAAGTTACTGGGTCCATAAGTGAAAGAATTATATGTTGCAAAGGTCCTTTTGTTGTCTGGAAGTCCAATGGTGTTGCAATCAATGTAAAACAGTTCTTTTGAAGATAATATCTTTTAAACTGTAATCAGTCCCAGAGTGGGTACTATGGTAGCTCTTATTATTTTTAAATGATCTATCTCAGTGATGTATTGCAACTTGTAACTGAGATAAAATCCAATCCTGAAAAACACGATAAGAAACTAGAGATTTGTGAATACAGGCAATTCCATCACATAAGCCAATCTTGGTCAGTGAAGGAAAGAGAAAGAGAAAAAGAAACCCACACTGCTAACTGACACAACAGGGAATTTGCACTGTGTTCTTGCTGATTGAATTAATGTATCTCTGGACATCAGAGTACGTCTAGGAAAGCTTAACAAACAGTGAAATTCATGACTGATCTTGGAGGAATCTATGTGGGAGAGCTCAGAGCACGGGAACAGATAAGTGAATAGTTTTAAAGTGTAGCCTTGCTTTAAATCTACAATGGTGAGTAGAGTGGGTTCTTTCCTCATTATATGATTTATTGAGATCTAACTCCTGCTTAAATTTTTTAAAATATAAGCCAAACATGTTAAGTTAGCCAGGAACAGTGTTTTTTCTTAGAGCAATAATACAAAGCTATTTTTCTGGGTCTGTTGATTGTGAAGGAGCAAAGATGGCTTTTAGTAGAATGATATGCTCATCTTGTTGGATGATTGAGTTTAGCAAGAGTTTACATATTACTAAAGATTATGTCTGCAGGAAACATCTTTGGTTGCGAATCCTATCAGATCGAATTGATCAGTTGGAGCAACAGTTAGAGGCAAGATGTGTTTACAAGAACAATGGGATGTGATGGATGGCAGTTATAGGAAGGCAGAAAAGTCACAGATACAGTCAGATAGATGGGTTAACTCCAGGAAAGGTAGGAGAGATAGGAGAGGTAGGTAGGTAGTGCAGGAGACTTCTGTGGCTATTCCCATCTCAAACAAGTATGCTGTTTTGGAAAATGTAGGGGTGTTGGACTCATCGGGGGGAATGTAACACAAACAGCCAAGTTTCTGGCATCAAGACAGACTTATATTAAGGGGTATGTTGGGTTCCAAGTGATCAATTGTGATAGGGGACTCTCTAGTCTGAGGCACAGATAGATGTTTCTGTGGCCAGCAGCAAAAAAGCAGAATGTTATGTTGCCTCCCTGGTGCTAGGATCAAGGATGTCTCAGAGAGGGTGCAGAATGTTCTCAAAGAGGAGAGGGCCTAGCAGAAGATCATAGAACAAAGACATAGGAAGGGAAAAGGATGAGATTCTGAAGGGAGAATATAGAAGGTTAGGCAGGGATTTAAAAAGGAGGTCCTCAAGGGTAGTAATATCTGGATTATTTCTGTGCTCTGAGCTAGTGAGGGTAGGAATAGGAGGATAGAGCAGATGAATACATGGCTGAGGAGCTGGTGTGTGGGAGAAGGATTCACATTTTTGGATCATTGGAATCTCTTCTGGGATGGAGGTGACCTGTACAAGAAGGAAGGATTGCACCTGAATTGGAAGGGGACTAATATACTGGCAGGGAAATTTGCTAGAGCTGCTCGAAAGGATTTAAGTGAGTGACGTGGCAGGTGGTGGATGGATGGTACCCAGGAAGATAGTGAGGAAAGCGATCAATCTGAGACTGGTACAGTTGGGACAGGGAGCAGGTCAACAGTCAGGGCAGGAAGGACTAAGCAGAGAACAAGATATAATTACTAAATTAAACTGCATTTATTTGAATGCAAGGGGCCTAACAGGGAAGGCAGATGAACTCAGGGCATGGTTAGGAACATGGGACTGGGATATCATAGTAATTACAGAAACATGGCTCAGGGATGGGCAGGACTGGCAACTGAATGTTCCAGGATACAATGCTATCAGCAGGAAAGAAAAGGAGGCAAGAGAGGAGGGGGAGTGGTATTTTTGATAAGGGATAGCATTAAAGCTGTACGTAGGAAAAATATTCCCAGAAATACATCCAGAGAAGTTATTTGTGTGGAACTGAGAAATAAGAAAGGGATGATCACCTTATTGGGATTGTATGAGAGACCCCTAATAGTCTGCGGGAAATTGAGAAACAAACTTGTAAGGGGATCTCAGTTATCTGTAAGAATAATAGAGCAGTTATGGTCGGAGATTTTAACTTTCCAAACGTAGTTTGAGACTGCCATAGTGTTAAGGGTTTAGATGGAGAGGAATTTGTTAAGTGTGCACAAGAAAGTTTTCTGATTCAGTATGTACCTACTAGAGAAGGTGCAAAACCTGACTTACTCTTGCGAAATAAGGCAGGGCAGGTGACTGAGTTGTCAGTGGGGGAGCAGTTTGGGGCCAGCGACCACAGTTTTATTAGTTTTAAAATAGTGGTGAATAAGGATAGACCAGGTCTAAAAGTTGAAGTTCTAAATTGGAGGCAGGCTAATTTTGACGGTATTAGGCAAGAACTTTCCAAAGCTGATTGGATGCAGATGTTCGCAAGGAATGGGACAGCTGGAAAATGGGGATCCTTTAGAAATGAGATAATGAGAGTCCAGAGACAGGACATTCCTGGTAGGGTGAAAGAAAAGGATGGTAGATGTAGGGAATGCTGGATGACTAGAGAAATTGA
Organism: Hemiscyllium ocellatum; assembly: GCF_020745735.1. Classification (NCBI taxonomy): domain Eukaryota; kingdom Metazoa; phylum Chordata; class Chondrichthyes; order Orectolobiformes; family Hemiscylliidae; genus Hemiscyllium; species Hemiscyllium ocellatum. The sequence continues at coordinate 25,263,841 of NC_083418.1, read as the reverse complement.
GGTTTTGATTAAGAAAAAAGACGAAAGCATATGTCAGGTATCCTCAGCAGGTATCAAGTGAATCCTTAGAAGAATATAAAGGCAGTAGGAGTGTACTTAAGAGAGAAAACAGGAGGCCAAAAAAGGGACATGAGATAGCTTTGGCAAACAGGGTTAAGGATATTCCAAAGAGCTTTTATAAATACCATATGGACAAAAGGGTAACTGCGGTGGGAATAGGGCTCCTCAAAGATCAGCAAGGCAGACTATGTGTGGAGCTATAGGAGATGGGGGAGATACTAAACGAGTATTTTGCATCAGTGTTTACTGTGGAGAAGGACATGGAAGATATAGAATGTGGGGAAATAGATGGTGACATCTTGAAAAATATCCATATTACAAATGAGGATGTACTGGATGTCTTGAAATACATAAGAGTGGATAAATCCCCAGAACCTGATCAGGTGTACCCTAGAACTCTGTGGGAAGCTAGGGGAATGATTGTTGGGCCCTTTACTGAAATAATTGCTTCATCTATAGTCACAGGTGAGATACTGAAAGACTCGAGGTTGGTTAACGTGGTGTCATTATTTAAGAAAGATGGTAAGGAAAAGCCAGGGAACTTTAGACCGGTGAGCCTGACAGGGATGGTGGGCAGGTTGTTGGAGGGAATCCTGACAGACAGGATTTACATCTATTTGGAAAGTCAAGGATTGATTAGAGATAGTCAGCATGGCTTTATGCATCAGAAATCATGTCTCATGAACTTGATAGAGTTTTTTGAAGAAGTAACAAACAGGCTTGATGAGGGCAGTGAAGGACCTGATCAAATGGACTTCAGTAAGACGTTTGACAATGTTCCCCATGGTTTGAGAGGTTAGATTTCATGGAATACAGGGAGAACTAGCCATTTGGATACAGAACTGGATTAAAGACAAGTTGGCGGTGGAGGGTTGCTTTTCAGACTGGAGGCCTATGACCAATGAGGTGCCACAAGGATCGGTGCTGGGTCCACTACTTTTTGTCATTTATATAAATGATTTCAATGTGAACATAGGAGGTATAGTTAGTAAGTTTGCAGATGACACCAAATTTGGAGGTGTAATGGACAGTGGAGAAGTACAACTGGATCCTGATCAAATGGGCCAATGGGCTGAGGAGTGGCAGATGGAGTTTAATGTAGATAAATGTGAGGTGTTGCATTTTGAAAAAGCAAATCTTAGCAGGACTTATGCACTTAATGGTAAGGTCCTAGGGAGTGTTGCTGAACAGAGGCCTTGGAGTGCAGGTTCATAGTTTCTTGAAAGTAGAGTCGCAGGTAGATAGGATAGTGAAGGTGTTTGGCATGGTTTCCTTCATTGGTAAGAGTATTGAGTATAGGAGTTGGGACATCATGTTGCGGCTGATTATCAAATCAAATCAAATGAAAACACTGTTGAGAAAGAACTATTCCATTCTGCAGGTCTTCTTGATGCCAGAGCCCTCCGCAACACACAGACAAGTTTATAATCTTAGTTATTCTCAGATGGGGTAATGTATCAGCTGACTACAAGACAGGCAATCTATATGAACATAGGAGTTTTGATCTCTCATTCAAAAAACTATCAAGGTGCCATTGAAGTAGGAAAGGAAGCTTTCACGCACTTCTTGGCGTAATGATTTCTGGTCGATTTCCTGGCCACTCCCACAGAAGTGAAGTATGTCTCTTATTGACAGCTTGAATTATCTTCTTACAAATCATATCCTTCGCAATATTGATCAGGCAGCCATTTTATGACTTCCTGTGGATTTTGGCCAGCTTAACTTGTCAGGTGGTTTCTGCAGCCATTTTAAAACACAACAATCTATTTCATTTAATGGTGTTTTCTTTCAAACAAAAGTTCTAGGCCTGAAGTGGTTCTACATATTAAAGCTTCACAATAATTGTCTTATTCACTTGGAATATTTTCACGCATACTTCTGCTTTGGTTGTTGTCGGGATCACATGTTAACATTCATCTTCCAGCAACATTTATTTGGTTGGCATCAGCTAAAGCAGACATGACTGGCTCATCTGGTAGTCATGAGTATGAATAAATTGAAAATGGAAATAATAGTACAAAGATGAGTTTTGAAGATTTAAAATGATGGGCTGTAACTATCTCCTTGGCAGCTTATTCCATTGTCAATTTGTCCTTGGGAAGAAAGATTATTGATATGTTGTCTTGGAAACAAATGTTCTTTGTCTGTTGTGTGGTTGGCTTAATAGTGCTCTATGTAAACTAATTGCTGATTCTAATCAGCTGGTGTTATATTCAATGTATGATTTACGAAACAGCAGGGGATCCCATTTATCCAGATTCTGTACCCTTTTCGAACCTGGCAGTTTAACAATCCTGATCTCAGCAAACATTGTCAATTGTATTGCTGGAGTTGAATCCTGTTGTCTTCGGTGCTCACCTCTGTCGCGCAGAGGGACTGAATTTGTTGCAGCAGCCTCCTTGCCTGGTTTCCTAAGATTCCATAATGTGAGGAACATTTTGATCTTTGTGAGGGAGTTGCTGCAGGAAATTCGGCTGACAACTCACATGGTTTCTCAGGAACCCAACACTTGCTATATTGCAGGTCACTTGCTATGACATGAGGTGTCTTGTTCATTCACTTTGTCTGAGAACAACAAGTCACAGTTTATTCACAGTTTATTGATCTGATTTTTACACAACCCACAGCTTTAGCTTTTGAATGGAAATGAGAATCAGGAAATATCTATAACATTCAACCAATCTGATACCAATTATCAATGCCAGTAGTTAAAATTAACTCTAATGTATGGTTCCATTGCTAAACTACAACTTTATGTTACTCTCTATCCCTTGGTACCTAATTGCAATGCAATGGTCAGAGGCCATTTGGAAACCAACTGATCCTAGGCAGATTCTAAGATTAACTGAAGGGCAGATCCACATTGACTTTCATAATTTTCCTACTGTGTCTCACAAAGTCACACAAAATCATATGCGGGTTCTTTGGACATTAATACAATCTCAGGCCAGACTCCATGGCAAGTATTAACATATGCCTATTGTTGCACTGTACCTGGTGGTAGGGCATTGGCGCAGGAGTTTCCACCTCTTAGGGGGACTCTAAACAAGGCCACCAAAGGTCTTGGAGGCACCACTGCTTACCGAAGAGGCCAATTGACCTAACTATTAAATTCTGTCACTACAATGATGTGACACCCATATGTGATGACACATACTAAATGAATTTGCTGTCACATTGCTGTTGCTGCAAAGTTGGATTAATCTTATTCTAATGGAAACAGTATGGTGGCAATAAGTAGTCTGTTGTGGTGTTTGAGAGAGATATTGGTCATGTATTGATTTGGGAAGGAATTTAAAAATAGATCAATTGGTAACGTAAGCTGAAGGGTGTGCAAGTGAGTATTTTGGAAATAGTAGTGAGCCAAGGAAAAATCAACAGTTTGAAGGAGTGAAGCGTATTGTGCTGGTGTCTGTTGGTAAGAGTGCAAAACAATTGAAAAGATAGGGATCAGCCTGTTAGCAACCATTCTAGTCCATTTCATTTCCAGTTGTGCAAGCATAATTTAGGAGGGTACTCAGGGAATTTGCAATAGAAAGTAATCATGGTGAGAGGTATTGATGGAGTTTGAGCAATTACAGGAATGTTATTAGTATCTGGAGGTACAGTGGTGAGAATTGGTTTATTGGATGGTGGAAAAGTAGATGACAGTTACATTGAGTGAGGCAATATAGAGCCATCGAGACGTACAGCATGGAAACAAATCTTTTGATCCAACTTATCCATGCTGACCAGATATCTTAAATTAAGTTACTCCCACTTACTAGCATTTAGCCCATATCCCTCTAAAACTTTCCTATTCATGTACCATCCAGATGCCTTTTAAATATTGTAATTGTACCAACCTCCACTATTTCATCTGGCAGCTCATTCCATACATGCACCACTCTCTGCATGAAAAAGCTGCCCTTTGGATATGAACTTGGATGGTAGAGATTAGTTATTGGGTGTGTGAGTATGTAATGTCATTCGGTGTTGGGCAAATAAGAAGAGGAAAGTGGGCTGTCAATAAGCATTTGGATGAGAGTGGGCACGCGGTATTAGAGAGCTGGTGCAGGTACCATGTGAAAAGTAAAGCTTTTTGAGATACATGTCAATGGGAGAAGGAATGGAAATGGGGACATGGCAGAAGAACAAGAGGTCAATGGAACTTGACAGCCATGAAGGAGCAAATGGACAGAGAGAGAAAAAGAGAGAGAGAGAGAGACAGACAGACAGACAGACAGACAGACAGAGACAGAGAACATGGACTCAAAGTAGACATAAGAGGAACGTAAGAGACAGTTAACTTCCAACCCAGCTATTCCCATCAGAGAAACAAAAGACTGGTGGGTGGGGGACCGAAGCAGTCAGTCAGTTAGCTTGCACAAAGTTCTCCCAATCTGATCCCATTTGAAGGGGAGGCAATGGCCTAGTAATATTATTGCTGGACTGTTAATCCAGAGACCCAGGTAATGTTCTGAGCAACTGGTTTCAACCACTCCGTGGCAGATGGTGGAATTTGAAATACATTTTTTTTAAAAAACAGATATTAAGAGCCATGAAAAGCCATAAGTGACCATGAAGCTATTATTGGGAAATCCCATCTGGTTCACTAATGGCTTTTAGGGAAGAAAACTGCCATCCTTACCTGGTCTTGCCTACTTGTGACTAAAGACCCACAGCAATGTGGTTGACTCATAATTAATCACTCTCTGGGCAATTAGATTAGATTAGATTACTTACAGTGTGGAAACAGGCCTTTCGGCCCAACAAGTCCACACCAACCAGCCGAAGCGCAACCCACCCATATCCCTACATTTACCCCTTACCTAACACTGCGGGCAATTTAGCATGGCCAATTCACCTGACCCGCACATCTTTGGACTGTGGGAGGAAACCAGAGCACCCGGAGATGGGCAACAAATGCTGGCCCAGCCAGTGACCCCTCATCCCATGAATGAATAGAAAAAAACATTTTACTTTACAGCTACATGCAAGAAAAACTGTAACCATCAATGAAGAATCATAGAGTTTTTAAACCACTGGAGTTTACTTTGTGGGCTGCTTGCCAGAGAGCTTTTGAAGATGCTTCAGACAAAATACCATTTTCAATATATCAGTGGCTCTCCTGCCTATTGAAAAAGATTATATAGCTAAAAGGGTAAAGCATCTCGTCTCCAGGGCTCCATTACAGTATCAGTCCTCTCGCTCAGATTTTTAAATTTCCTTGCTTTTGATTGATTACTTCATTATCGATTATCATTGCTTGTGCGATAGCTCCAGCAGCGTTGGCGTATGATTCACTACCTGGGCATTCTGTTTCTGGATAACATACTGTAAATCAAAATGAAACCTTGAAAATCAGGATTGAAATATAAAGGCTACTACTTCAATTCATCCAGTCCCTTGGATGAGGTATTCTCAGCAATGTGGTTGTGCGACCACATTGCAAGAGGTAGGATTCAGCTTTACAGAATGTGCATGTTATACTGACACAAATAACTATAACCTGTTTGGAGAGAATCTTTCCAACAGAAGTAAATTCTACTCACTCGATCATATATTTTGCATGGATAAAGAGATCCAGTATATTGATCTTCTGAACTTTATTAATTAGGAACAGCAGGGATATATCAATTACAAGAAAATTCTACAGGAAAAAGCCTAATGATCCAGCTGGGCTGTACCATAAGTTTTGGAGCTGCACCTAGCTCTGGGTCAGAAGCTGGAGGTTTAAGCTCCATCTCAGAACCTGATGGTTCAAGTCACCATAGTCTTACCAGACCATAGGGCTGTTCTTTCACAACTGATGGTGATTTAACCCGAGGGTAACCACACCTCAGGCGAGGCCTGAGGTTAAGAAGGAGACTCCTTCATGGTAACCCTTGTGGGTCATGGGGATTGAACCCAATGCTGCTGGTATTACACTGCTTCACAAACCAACCAGCCAAATGAGCTAAACCAACCCCCTCATCTGATGGTTACAGGAGCTGTGACATAATATGGACAAGCAGATTTATTGTAAAAGTTAAAATCCCCCCCAATGGAGTGCGGCAGATTACTGGCCAGTCATAATCATGTGAGAACTGCAAACAACAGACTCTCCATCTTAAATGCTCCATGTGCAGGTTCTTGTCAAAAGTAAGAATCATCCTTGTTCTGAGGGACCAAAAACCTCTCTCTCACACACACACACACACACACACACACACACACACACACACATTCACATTTTCAGTTAGGAGACACTGATCTGTCTTGAGAGACAAGAAAAAGAAAATTAAAGATTGTGCCAATTAGGAGAAATGAAAAAAAACTGGAAACTCCTTTCTAATCTAGTTTGGCAACTCAATCTAGTCCAGGAGACCACTCTTGCTCTGAACAACATTACTAGATGATTAGCTCTTGTCTGAGATGGTTTCCACACTCAGAAGCAAGTCAAACCCTTGCTTAATTATTTTCCAAAGAGAAATTGTTTTGATGACTGAGTTTCTGTTTTCCATGTGCATTGACACAGAGATATTAAGAAAGTATAATGCATGTGTGTACTACATATATAGATATACTTGTTAAACTTTCAAATATATACGAATTTATCTGGTGTACTGTGATGAGGAAACATTGAGACAATTTGATGAACGAGAGTATCTTGTATTGAAATATATTGAGGGTGAGGTACACCAGCAAGCAAGACTAACATTTTGCCTTACTAATATTCAGACTTCCTGAAAGATCTCCACACTGAAATATTTTTCTTTCAAATACTATATATATATGTTTCAATTGTTGTACATTTACAGCATTTCTTGGTTTAGGCTTTCAGCTTGATAGTTTTCCTTTATAACTTTATATTCATTGTTATTTTAGTTTACTTTCAGTGTCAGAGTGCCTTGAACAACAACAAACAAAGAACAAAGAATAATACAGCACAGGAATAGGCCCTTTGGCGCCCAAGCCTGTACCGACACGTATTGTCTTCCACATTAAAACTGTCTTTACTTATAATAGAGGGATTCATAGCCCTCTATTCCCTTCCTATTCTTGTATCCATCCAGATGTTTCTGGATCCTGTTGTGTCTGCTTCCACAACCTCCTCTGGCAGCGTATTCCAGTCACTCACTGCCCTTTGTGTGAAAACTCACCTTGCACATCTCTTTTAAACTTCTCCACATCTTGAACCTGTGACCCGGAGTAAATGACCCCTCCACCCTGGGAAAAAAAGCCTCATACTATCCACTCTATCCATACCATTCACAAACTCATAAACTTCTTTCAGATTGCCCCTGAATCCCTTGTGTTCCAGTGAAAACAAACCCAAGCCATCCAACCATTCTTCATAGCTAAATTCCCCATACCAGACAACATTCTGGTAAATCTTTTCTGCACCCTCTCCAAAGCACTCAAAACCTTCTGGTAGTGTGATGCCCAGAGCTGTATGCAACACAACCAGCATTCATTGCCCCCACCCCGCACCACTGGTTTCCATTGAAAAGATGGTGGGCGACCTTCATCTTTAACTGATCTATACACCTGAAAAACTGGTAGACAGAGAATTGCAGAATTTTGATCCAGCAATCATAAAGAGATGACAATATTTAACCAAGTCAGGATTATGTGTAACTTAGAGGTTGATGGTGCTCCTAAGCACCTTTGGCTGTTTTTCTTTTTAGGTGGAGGATGTACTAGGTTTGAAAGATGCTTTGATGAGTTGCTATGTTGTGTCCTGTACAGTTGGACATAATGTAATCACAATCCTTTATTTGGAAAAATAAATTTGACGTCAGGACGGACTAAAACCATTACGCAAACTCACAAATGTCAGAAGAAATAATGAATTCAAAAGTTCAAACTGCTGCAGTATCAATAAAACAAAGTGAGTCAGCAGCTCCCACTTCTAAAATAAAAGAATAACTTTCAGCTGTCCAGTAGGAGAGGAAAATATTGATCACATGCCTTTCTGACATTTCAAGGAAGAAGAGAATTGCCAGACAAACATTTAAAGAACAATACCTAAAATAGGACAAATAGTATATTTAGAATTACACTGAGCAAACTGGACTGTTCTAAACAAACTGTGTGAAAGATGATGGAAGTTACGGTATGGACAGTTAGTAAGGTTGACAGTATACCCAGCGCAGAGCAGATGATGAAAATGTATTAAGGAAGCTTGGCTAGTGATTATTTCAACTCAACATTACAGATACACAAGAAAAACAATACAGCACAGGAATAGGCCCTTCAGCTCACTAAGCCTACACCAACATGGTATGCCTTACTAAACTAAAAACCTTTTGTCTTTATGTAGTCCATATCCCCCTAGTGTCTGCTGATTCATGTATCTGTCAAGGTGTCTCTTAAACATTACTATTGTATCTGCTTCTACCATCTCCTCTGGTAGTCCATTACCAACCTCTGTGTAAAAAATAACTTGCTTCTCACTAACTTTCCCTCTTTTACTTTAAACCTATATTCCCTAGTAATTGACATTCAAGCCTGGGAAAAAGACTCCAACTATCCATTCTACCCACGACTCTCACTCTGCTGTAAACTTCTGTCAGGCCACCCCCTCAGCCTCTGCCATTCAAGTGAAAACAAACTGGGTTTTTCCAATCTCTCCTTATAGTTAATATCCTCCAATCCTGGCAACATCCTGGTAAACCAGTTCTGTACCCCATCCAAAGCCTTCATGCCCTTCTAGTAGTGTGGTGACCAAAACTGTACACAATACTCCAAATGTGGCTGAACTAAAATTCTATACAGATGTAACATTACTTGCCAATTTTTATACTCTGAACCTCAATCAATGAAGGCAAGCATGCCATACAATGTTTTGTTCACCTCATCCACTTGTGTTGCCACTTTCATGAAACCAGACCTGAATCCCTCTGTATGTTGATGCTTCTAAAGGTTCTGTGTACTTCCACCCTGCATTATATCTTCCAAAGTGCAATACTTCACATTTGTCCTGATTGAATTCCATCTGCCATTTCTCCCCCCAAGTCTCCAGCCTATTTATATCCTGGTGTATCCTCTGACAATCATCTTCACTGTTCATAGCTGTCCCAACCTTTGGGTCATCCATAAATGTACTAATCAGACCACTTACATTCTCCTCCATACCATATAGTACAAACAACAGGGGTCTCAGAACTGGTCCCTGTGGGACACCACCAGCCACAGATTTCCAGTCAGAAAAAACACCCTGTGTTACACCACTACTCTCCATTTTCTATGACTAACCCAGTTCTGTATCCAACTTACCAGTTCACTGTGGATCCCATGTGACTTCACCTTCTGTATCAGCCTGCCATGAGGAACCTTGTCAAAGGCATTGCTTAAGTCCATGTAGACAACAGCAACCACTCTACTCTCACCAATGATCTTTGACACTTCCTCAAAAAACTCAGTCAAGTTTGTGAAACAAATCCCTGCACAAAGCCATATTGCTTGCTGCTAATAGGTCCATATTGTTCCAAAAGTGAAAAAATCCTGTACTTAAGAATCTTTTCCAACAAAGATGGCGCCCATGCATCAGCAACGTTGTCATTGATTGGGTCCAGCACTGGTGAAATGGTGGCAGCCGGGCATCACAACGATGTGGAGGTGGGCCCAGTGGGCAAGAGATATGGATCTGGTGTTGGACTGGTCCAGTGCAGGTAGCAGCAAGGCCGGGGCTGAGGAGAATGGGCTTGGCAGCAAAAGATTGCACTTGAGGAGGGGCGATTCGAATGCTGGTTGGGCTCAGTATAGATGGTAGTGAGGCGGTGGAGGAGGGATGGCGGTGCAGGCATTGTTGATAATGAGCTGGCTTAGGACTGATGGACTCGCTTTAAGCTGCATTTTTTTTATTCGTAAAACTAATCAAAATAGGCCTGGAACTTTTCTCTGCGTTTGACTGTTTCTCTCAATGTAAAATACATGTGACCATAAAATCATTCATTCATTGTTCAAAATATCACAGTTAAATGCACTAATCCAAGCTCTAAGTTCATCTGCTTTTTCTGTCTTGCATTAAAACAAATATACTTCAGGCCACCACCCCTGTCATGTACAATAATCTCTCCCTGTTTGAAAACATCAAATGCTGAAGATCACAGCAGGACAGACAGCACTCATGGAGAGAGAGCAAGCTAACATTTTGAGTCTAGATGACTCTTCATCAGAGCAATACAGATTCCAGCATCTGCAATAATATGTTCCTATAATCTCTCCCTATCTGTTCTTTCTCTTAGCCTTATTGACCTAAATCTTTAACTCTTCTTCAGTCATTTCACTTGTTGACCTACTGTTCTGGTTCCCAACCCCTGCCACACCAGTTTAAGCCCTTTTGAGTGGCCTTAGCAATCCTCCCTGCCAGGATATTGGTGCACCTTCAGTTTCCTTCAGAATTCCTTGGAATTTAATGTCTGGAGTTCATTTTCCAGAATTTGTCCATTTTTATAAGGACCTGATGGAGCTCCAACACTTATATATGTTTAAGATCAAATGTGCATTTAACCATAAGTGGAAATAATTGAATCCAGGGAGCTTTAGTAAAGCACCCAGGTTTGATTTTCAATTGTTGGCTATTTTGTACCTTGATTGTAAAATTGAGAAGTGGAGGTGGAAAAGCAACTCAACCATCTCTTTGTGCCTAAAACCACTCGGATCATCAGTAAAACTGAGGTCAATGGGGGTATCTTTCCTGTGGCTGAAATCCTATTGGAAGATAACAGTGGTTTGGGAGCCCTCACAGTGCCAGAGACCCACGTTTGATTCCAGCCTCCGGAAACTGTGTGGAGTTTGTACATTCTGCACAGCTTTCCTCCAGGTGCTGTAGTTTCCTCCCACAGTCCACAGATGTGCAGGTGAGGTGAATCAGCCATGCTAAATTGCCCAGGGATGTGGAGGCTAGGTGGGTTAACCATAGGAAATGCAGGGTTACAGAAGGGCCTGGGGCTGGATGGGATGCTCTTCGGAGGGTCCCTGAGGACTCGATAGGCTTAAAGGCCTGCTTCCACACTATAAGAGAATCTATGATCAGATTAGACCTCATTGTAGATGTTACTCATGTAAGCATTCACAGTCCAACCAAGTTTAACTGTATCATTGATAAGCATACCTCCATTCTGAAGTCACCCTTTAAGTTGATGCTGAAAAGGAATGAATAGAATGCACTCTGGAGCAACAGAGAAAAAATTCTTAATTAGGATGCAATCAGGTAATCAATAAAGGAAAAAATTCTTAAAATAATAAATCATTCCTGGAGACAGTGGTAGTTAACCAGAGATTGTGAGTTCAAATCTTTGTGGGTGGCATGGTGGCTCAGTGGTTAGCACTGCTGCCTCACAGCACTTAAGGACCCAGGTTCAATTCCCACCTCAGGCGACTGTCTGTGTGGAGTAATTTGTCTGTGCGGGTTTCCTCTGGGTACTCTGGTTTCCTCCCATAATCAAAAGGAATTCAGGTCAGGTGAATTGGCCATGCTAAATTGCTCATAGTGTTAGGTGCTTTAGTCAGGGGTAAATATAAGATAGGGGAATGGGTTACTCTTTGAAAGGTTGATGTGGACTTGTTGACACAAATGGCTTGTTTCCATACTGTAGGGAATCCAATTGAATCTTAAGGAAGTGGAGCCAATTCCTAAAATTGTACATATGGCAGTGACTGTGGGACTGAGGGAAGAAATTAACTTGACGGTATGAACTGCTTGCAAGAAAGTAGCTCAGATAACTTGACAGCATATTGAGAGTGATGGAGGGTAGTTCTTAGAGGGAATGGTTCTGGTACTGTATGGGAAACCCAAGAATGAGTTCAGTATATCTGTGTGTTGCATGTTAAAGTAATCTAACTCATTATCAGTTTATTTCCAGGTTTGGGAGCAGACATGATGAGAACCTGCTTGAGGAGCTCTGAACTCCAGTGTTTGAAGACCTAATCCAAAAATGCAATTCAAAGGAGTTTAGATTTGAAAGCAAGAGGAGAGAAACTTTGGCAATAAATTTCGAATACTCAAAGGTTGTTTCCACTTCAGTGGTGCCTGGGATTGTGCCATGAGTAGTTGGGTAGAGATACTTTTACCCAGTCACAGGAGAAAGAAACATGATGGGATTGGCTGGAGGTGGCAATGGGGACCTGCAACAAGAGCTCTCTGCCCAGCTTTGGGATCAATGCAAGAAGCCTTCAATGACCTAACCTGGAAAGGTCAGTACAATTTTACTTTCTGCTGTGCATATTACCTCCATTCCCAATCTTCACTCTGCTTATTAAGCCTATTCCATCACAGCATCCCTCCTCACGGTGACACAGTGATTAGCACTGCTGCCTCACAGCGCCAGGGACCTGGGTTCAATTCCCGACTCAGGCAACTGACTGTGTGGAGTTTGCACGTTCTCCCCGTGTCTGCGTGGGTTTCCTCCGGGTGCTCCGGTTTCCTCCCACAGTCCAAAGATGTGCGGGTCAGGTGAATTGGCCATGCTAAATTGCCCGTAGTGTTAGGTAAGGGGTATATGTAGGGGTATGGGTGGGTTGCGCTTCGGCGGGTCGGTGTGGACTTGTTGGGCCGAAGGGCCTGTTTCCACACTGTAAGTAATCTAATCTAATATACTTTAATGCACTTCCTCATTCCTTCATCTGTGTGTCCACTACCAGCCATTCAGACTAACTCTTGTGTAATTTTGGGTGGCACGGTGGCACAGTGGTTAGCATTGCTGCCTCACAGCACCTGAGACCCGGGTTCAATTCCCGACTCAGGCGACTGACTGTGTGGAGTTTGCACGTTTTCCCCGTGTCTGCATGGGTTTCCTCCGGGTGCTCCGGTTTCCTCCCACAGTCCAAAGATGTGCGGGTCAGGTGAATTGGCCATGCTAAATTGCCCATAGTGTTAGGTTAGGGGTATGGGTGGGTTGCACTTCGGCGGGTTGGTGTGGACTTGTTGGGCCGAAGGGCCTGTTTCCACACTGTAAGTAATCTAATCTAATTTGTTGTCCCACTGACAATCATCAACAATACTCCCTCTAATTCCCCCCCTGTTCCTTCTCATGACCCATTTTGTTTTTGCTCCCTTTAAGATTGTTGCTCTGTTGATCACACGTCCAACATAAAGGAAATACTGCAAAACAGAAATAGCTGGAAAAGCTCAGCAGGTCTGGCAGCATCAGTGGAGAGAAATCAGGGTTAACGTTTTGGGTCTGGGGAACCTTCTTCAGAACTGTTCTCAGTTCCAGTTCTGAGGAAGGGTCACCAGATCCAAAATGTTAACTCTCCTCTCTCTCCACTGATGCTGCCAGACCTACTGAGCTTTTCTAGCAATTCCTGTTTTCCAGCATCCTCGGTTCTTTCAATTTTTATCAAGGAAGTATTGTTTGTTCACAGCCTGTTTGGTCCCCGGACACATTATTTGTTTCTGTGCAACCTTGAATGGTTTGGAGCGATTGTTGGTCACGATCAGCAATTACACTCCATTGATTTGGTGAATACATGCCAATAACAGTGAGTCGTCAGGCTGCCGTTTTACCCATTGCAGGAGAAAGGGGTGCAAACTACAGGGCAGGTGAAGGGAGCTGGAGGTGGTGCCTCTACACACCTCAAGGATGACAACTTCAGAGGTGAAAAACATGAAGATCAGTGGCATCTTAATGGCCTGTAACCACAGGAAACATGTTTGGACTACCTGGTGACAGAATCAAATCTGATACATGCACATGTCATTCAACACTCTTAATATTGACTTGATTTCAGAAATAAGAGAAATTCAGTTATCTTCAAAATGCTAGGTTGCACTATTCTTTCCTTCCAAGTGGCTGGCACAGTGGCTCAGTGGTTAATACTGCTGTCTCATAGAGCCAAGGTAGACAAGCAGGAGGCTGGTGATAAAGCTTTGGGAAAGCAACAGCAAAAATTCCATTATAATGATTTTTATTATATAGGTATTCCATTAGAATGATGCCTATTATGAAGATTTTTAACTTTGTACCCCTCAGTCCAACACCAGCTCCTGCAAAGCATATCTATTATAATGGCCGATCAGGGCATTGGGAATTCAACAGCTAAAAGACCTATATTATACTGGCTTACTATAATTTTGACTGCGTCCTTGCCCTCTGGAATTATCTGGAGCTACAGGTGTGCATCTTGCCCTCAGTCCTCAGGCAACGCTATTTGTATCCCTGAATAAGGCTGTGAGCCCTGGTTATAGGTCTTGTTAACTGCCTCCTGTTCCTATTAACATACTTCCTTGGCTATTAACAAGGGTATGTGAAGACCAGCAATGAGAACAATACTAGGTACTATTATCTACCTATTGACATAATAGAGTCATAGAGATGTACAGCACGAAAACAGATCCTTTGGTCCAACCTGTCCATGCAGACCAGATATCCCAACCCAATCTCGTCCCACCTGCCAGCACCCGGCCCATATCCCTCCAAATCCTTCCTATTCATATACCCATCCAGATGCCTTTTAAATGTTGCAATTGTACCAGCTTCCACCATTTCCTCTGGAAGCTCATTCCATACACATACCACTCTCTGCGTGAAAATGTTGACCCTTAGGTCTCTTTTATATTGTTCCCCACTCACCCTAACCCTAAGCCCTTTAGTTCTGGACTCCCCCACCCCAGCAAAAAGACTTTGTGTATTCATCCTATTCATGCCCCTCATAATTTTGTAAACCTCTCTTAGGTCACCCTCAGCCTCCGATGCTCCAGCCTGTTCAGCCTCTCCCTCTAGCTCAAATCCTCCAATCCTGGCAACATCCTTGTAAATCTTTTCTGAACCCTTTCAAGTTTCACAACATCTTTCCGATAGGAAGGAGACCAGAATTGCACACAATATTCCAACATTGGTCTAGCCAATGTCCTGTACAGCTGCAACATGACCTCCCAACTCCTGTACTCAATACTCTGACCAATAAAGGAAAGCATACCAAATGCCTTCTTCACTATCCCATCTACCTGTGACTCCACTTTCAAGGAGCTATGAACTTCAAGGTCTCTTTGTTCAGCAACACTCCCTCGGACCTTACCATATAAATCCTGCTAAGATTTGCTTTCTCAAAATGCAGCACCTCACATTTATCTGAATTAAACTCCATCTGCCACTTCTCAGCCCATTGGCCCATCTGATCACGATCCTATTGTGATCTGAGGTAACCTTCTTCGCTGTCCATTACACCTCCAATTTTGGTGTCATTTGCAAACTTACTAACTATACCTCTTGTGCTCACATCCAAATCATTCAGTAACCGGCTCATGTGAACAATTTGGTATTTGTCACAGGAAGGTAGCAATCACTAGTCATCAGAGGATTGAGAAATATCTGTTTTGACAATATACTAGCAGTCCGCCATGTGATGTTAAGAACTTTGTAGTTGTCACACCTGAACAAGATATAAAGTATACTGCTTGCATGCAATGTTCAGAGATTCATCGAGGGGTGCCACCACAAGAAGGCTATGAGACTCTTTTGGTGTCAGCCAGAATCTTTCACCGGCTATCCAGAAATAAAAGTTTGTTTCTTTTTAAACTGAAATTTGTGTCATCTGGAATTACGAGTCAACATTAGAAGAACACAACAAGCCAGGCATCTTCAGGAGGTGAAAAAGTCAACATTTTGTGCGTAAACCTTCTTCTATGCCTGAAAGGTTGATTTCTCCACCTCCTGATGCTGCCTGGCTTGCTGTGTTCTGCCAGCCTCCTGTTTATCTACCTTGGATTCCAGCATCTGCAGTGTTCTTTTCCAATCATAGTACCAAGGGTTCAATTCTACCCTTGGGTGATCTTGTGGAGTTTGCACATTCTCCCTGCGTGGGTTTCCTTCAGGCTGTCTGGTTTCCTCCCACAGTCCAAAGATGTGCAAATTAGGAGGATTAGTCATGCTAATTTGGCCCATGGTGCCCAGGAATGTGTAGGTAAAAGGATTAGCCAGGGTAAATGCAATGTTATGAGGTTGGGTGTGGGTGGGATCTCTTTGGAGGGTCAGTGTAGACTTGGGCTGACTGGCCTGCTCTCACACAGTAGGGATTCTATGATAATTCTTCCCTTTACCTTTGCCAGGGTTTGATAGGTGGATCTGCTTCACCCTCCTCTCCGACCTATCACCTTTACCCCCACCTCCATCCATCTATTGCACTCTTAGCTACCTTCTCCCCAGCTCCACCCCCTTCCCATTTATCTCTCCTCCTCTGAGGCTCCCAGCTTCGTTCCTGATGAAGGGCTTTTGCCCGAAACATCATTTTTCCTGCTCCTTGGAGGCTGCCTGACCTGCTGTGCTTTTCCAGCACCACTCTAAACTTGACTCTAATTTCCAGCATCTACAGTGCCCACTTTTGCCTTTGCCAGGGTTTGTATGGGTGCTGCAGGAGTCAGCAGAGGTCACTAATAATGAAGTTTCACATGGTTGCAGGATTCATCTTCAGCATAGATAAGCCCAGCTTTTACTGCACTTTAGTGACAGCAGTCAGGCAGTTGCGTTTTCACTTAGTGACTCACTTCAAAATTCAGCAGGTTTAGTGGTGGCAGAGACTGTAGTGAAGCCTCTGTTGTGGGAGTGCACAGCCTTATCTAGGCTCTGCTGAGCTGAACACATACATGTAGCCTGGTGATCAACAATGAAAGGAGAATCATCCTTCTTGGGATATTGTGATAAATTGCGAGAATTGTGCCATTACATTGATATATTACATTGAACTCCAAGAACAACATGTATGAGAGGAAACTGCAGTTTTCATTAAAGTTGTGAAATTTGTTAGCTTTCAGGAAGAATTATTCCCTTTAAAGTCCCTAAAAGCGAACACTTGGATGCAAATGAAAGCTTGAGATTTATATCAGACACTGTTTAGCTCTGTATTGGGACAGGTTATATCCTGGAATTACGCAATGTAAATAAAATGTACAAATTTGTCTGTGCTATCTAACAATTCTCCATCGTATCAACAACTTCTATTTGTTTAGCATTTTAAACTTATTTGAGATATCCTAAGGTGCCTCATAGTAGCATTTTAGGACAGAGTGTGGCTAAGGTACATAAGGAGATATTAGATCAGATGAACAAAAGCTTGAGTCAAGTTTTAAGTCTATGCTACTTTCTCCTCATCCCCACCCTCCTCTCACTTATCTCTCCACCCTTCAGGCTCTCTGCCTGTATTCCTGATGAAGGGCTTTTGCCCAAAACATTGATTTTACTGTTTTTACCTAGTCAAGTTTTAAGAACTGTCTTCAAGAAAGAAACAAGATAAAGAAGATGAGAGGTGTTGCAGAGGGTATTCCAGAGCTACTAAAACAATTTGGATGTTTAAAACAAAACTCCAAACAGGACAATTAAAAATAGTAGCTTCCTTTAGCAGAACACAAAGTTGGTGAAAGGTTTTGATCCAATAATCGGAGAAATAATTTGCCGTTGTAAAAAATCTGATAATTTCTTTGAAGATAATCTCAGGAAAAAAAACAGTTTTCACAGGATTATCTGCAGTCCTTTGGGTTACTAGTGTATCTGATTGCACAGTACAAAGTACTCATCCATTCGGTCTTCAAGATGATAGTTAGTGCTGTGGTGGTCAACTCAGTATTAATCATCACCTAGTGTTGCTCAAGAGTTTCACTCCAGTATGATGGTTTTGGAAACATTCACCATAGCGAAAGACAATGAACTGAATGGGTGCAGGATTCATTGGCTCTTGTTTTCTTTGGGTCTTCTTTTCAGCCAGGAGACAGTGATGTCTGCAAATGCTGGAGATCAGACTTAAGAGTGTGTTGCTGGAAAAGCACAGCAGGTCAGGCAGCATCCTAGGAACAGGGAAATTGTCATTTCGGGCTGGAGCCCTTCATCAGGAATCATCTTTTCAGCCAGCGGAGCTGTACAGTGCTGCTCACCTCCTGCAAACAATCAGCCTCAAGAGGACCTGACTACCCGCAACTGGCTCCCAACTGTGTCAATATCCAGGGTTTTCATATTCCATATCACCGCTGCCCTTGTAGAAAAGTTAGAAATCACACAACACCAGGTCCAATAGGTTTGTTTGGAAGTACTAGCTTTCAGAGCACTGCTTCTTCATCAGGTAATTAGTGGGGCAGGATCATAAGACACAGAATTTATGACAAAGATCACAGTGTCATGCAATTAAAAGGATATATTGAACAAATCTTGATTGCTGTTATCTCTTTCATCGATTAGAATGGGTTGCAGGTTTTGGTTCATTAATAAGTAAATCCCAGAACTTCTTTTAAGTCCCATTCTTGAGATAGCTTAAGATTTTATATAAAAAAAGGTAACTTTTCAGCTCAGACAATGTATTAGAGATGTGAGGTTAGAGTCTGTCTGTATCCCAATCTTCAATCAGACTGGTTTTATTTCCAAAGTAGGAATTCATAAAATACTATATGGATTAAAAGCCTGCATTGACTGCCTGTAGATTGTGTGCTTTTTGAGAAAAAATAGAATGTGTCTGCAAATATAATTCTGCAAATGCAAATTCACCCCATTCATGTGTGTGTGTATGTGAGGGAGAGAGAAAAAGTGTGTGAGTGTGAATGTGTGCATGTCAGTGTGAATGCAAGTGTGTGTGTGTGTGTGTGTGTGTGTGTGTGTGTGTGTGTGTGTGTGTGTGTGTGTGTGTGTGTGTGTGTGTGTGTGTGTAGTATAGTGGGGTCACCTGTAATGTGACATGAACCCAAAGTCCTGGTGAGGCCATCGTCATGGGTACCGAACTTGGCTATCAGTCACTCTGTGTTGTTGCATGTCCTGAAGTCCACCTATAAAAAGGTAAGGGCAATCATCAGATTGTGATGCAGAAGCCATTCAGAAGATCTTTGACTCTAAGGCTTTCTTTCAACTGACGAATGTGACTGAAACAGTGCAGATATTGTTGTTTCAGCAAAGTGTGTATTGTGATGGAATTAGCACACCAGGATCTCTTGATTTGATGACCTTGTCCTTTCAAGAGGGTCTGAGACAGCAAAGGGAGAAATTGATCAGTCTTTTCTCCTGCCTGTTTGCTCAGGTCGCAATATTGAAGAGGGATACGTTGGAGTTGCTGGCTCAGTAGATGTGCAGTTCAGTGGCCTCCATTAGTGATGTGAGTGTTGATTTCGGCATCAAATGAGAAGCTATGTGAAGCTGTCAACAACCTCCAATGTCACAATGTCAACACCAATAGATGTTGACATTGTAACATCCTAGACATTACATTTGACCTCCTGATCCAACCAAACTTTTTATAAGCGCGAAAGAGCCTGTCCACTTTCCACTGGAGGTGTTGTTCACTATAGGATGGTCATTGCACTCACACAATTTCACTCTATTCTTTGCCTCAAAGGAGCACAGCAGCAAATTTCAGACTGGAAGATAGTATTTACCAGGATTGCTCAGGGCTAGGTATTAGAGTCTTGTAGTTTAAGGTATCAACTCTGAAACTGTTAATGTTGGAGACTGCATTAAGCTCCACCCAATCAGATAATATCACGTAGGTTTGGACAGGGAAATCAGGGGAATAGATTTGGATCTTGCAGGGAGATTGATATATCATCCATATTCCCAATAATCTTAGTAGCAATGAGCTAATCTTATGAGGTTTCTTTTGGTGAAGTGTGAGTTGGATTGAAGTTTTACTGAACTATCCTCATTAACTCCCTAACATACCTACATTTCTGCTTCTATACCAGCCAGATGGAATGCCAAGTTCTCAGCAGAGAGATGTTTTACACTGACAACTTTGCACAATTATTCCATATTATTGACCCTTCATTCAATCCTAGCCCCATCTTACCAGACACTATTCTTGGAATATCTCGCCACTCAGCAGATATTCACTTAAATTATGTTTTGCTATCTTTAAAAGCCCGCTTTGCATCTGGATGAGTATTGTGTGTCTGGGGTTCCCTGCATGGTTCCTGACATTAGCTTTGGACACTGCTGAAAATGTATTGCTGGTTAAAGCGCAGCAGGTCAGGCAGCATCCAAGGAACAGGAAATTCGACGTTTCGGGCATAAGCCCTTCATCAGGAACTATTAGCATTGGACACGGCAGGCGGGGGCAGCAATCTGTGTCCCACTGTGTGGACCAGGTTCTGGAGATTCTGCTGGATGAGGTGGAGTGGGCATCCTTATCTCACGTGACCAGCAGAAGAGGCTACAACACTAGACCATGCTAGACTGGTCCGAGGTCACCAGCCAGGTCAGTGCAGTCTCAGCCCTCTGGCAGAACACCAGCACTTCAGGAAGAAGGATTCTCCACTCTGCCACCATCCTAGGTTTCACCATCTTCTCTCTGATACCGCAGACTCCCTCTATCTCTGTCACTGCACCCATCTCCTATCAAGGCTCATGCCCTACCACTCTCACTACTGCAGCACCTTCCCTCGCCCACTCTCACCCATTTTAGACCCCAACACACTACTAATCGTGCATGCCCTCGTGCTGCCTACTCACCTGCACTTACAGTATGCCACCCACAGTCATCTCCTGGAATACCTGCCTCTTTCTCATTCCAGGAGGGCATGCAGAATGCACCAATGAGTGATAATTGGATTTTATCAATAGAGGCAGAGCTGTTGTTACCCACTTTCATCCCCCATAATACCTACCTCTGTTTCATTCCAGGAGACAAACAGCCCACAACAGGGGAGAAAGACTGAAGATGGATGGTGGGCTACCAAACATGCAGCTCCTCCGCCCTTATGTGGAGAGCATTCTGACTCTGAACACACATGTGGCTGGCTGATTGTGTCCAAACCCTTGGATGGTATCGTAGGCTGCTCTCGACTTATGAAAAAGTCAAAGAATTATGCAGTCATGGAATCCTACAGCATGGAGACAGACCCTTTGGCTCAAACTGGTCCATGCTGACCAAAATGTCTATCCACGTTAACCCCATTTCCCTGCACTTGGTCCAAATCCTTATAATCCTTTCCTATCCATGTATTTGTCCAAATGACTTTTAAATGTTGTTAATATTAATATACAAAAGTATACAAATAATTACACTGACAACCAATTTAGAATTGTCAATTGAGTTCACAGTTAGCTACATCTATTAATGCATAAGGTTCAATTCTTTGCAGACAGAAAAAAACATGTATGTGCTCTGCACCTCTTTCAGCTAAACTAAATAGGTGATAGCCAATCACTGGTTCATTTCTCAGGACAATGCCTGAGTTTAGAATGTTAACAACACTTGGCTGTTAACTACCAATCATCACTAATTGGTGCATGCGCCATGGCAACACCTCTCCAAATCAGAGTCCCTTCCAACTTGCTAATTATTCAGCAGTTTCGTCTCAAGTACTACAAGTGTTTGTTTTCCCCTCAAATGGTGAATATTGTGAATTTTCCTGTTGAGTGCAAGAAGAAAGGCTTTGACAAAATGTTATCTTTTACAGCAAAATGCAAGTTCTGTATGACCAAATGATCATTGTATATTAAAAATCTGTCTGTAAAATTCTGAGAAGATACGAGATGACAGATAATCTGAAAAATGTTCCTTGCATATAAGGGATACACTCCAGAAAAATCACAATTCACTCCATACTCAATTCAGTTCAACTTCCCTGATGTGGTTGCTTACTTATTTGCAAAGTGAGCTTCCCTCTAATTTCTCAAAGGCTTTGTTGCCTCATGCCTCAGTGTATGGTAGTAGTGACCTTTCAAAGAATGAAGAAGATGAATAGGATAAATGCTATCACACTCTCAAAGATTTTGTTAATCAGCTGATGGCATTATAAAGAACCCAATAGTCATCCCTTAGCAGTGGTTCCCCACACTGCTAAATAACGGAAGATCACTACTCAGACTAAGTCAATTCTGAATATTGGTATGATTAAAGGAAAGGGACCTAAAGGAGATGAGAACATACAGATTATTCGATTTTAATAATTAAATAACCACTTATTTAATAATGGATATAGGTTTGCTCGCTGAGCTAGAAGGCTCATTTTCAGATGTTTCGTCACCATACTAGGTAACATCATCAGTGAGCCTCCAGGAGTGGTGGTGATGGAATGTCTGAAAATGAACCTTCTAGCTCAGTGAGCAAACCTACATCCAGATCCTCAACCTGAGCTACAAATCCTCTCAAAGCTCACCAACCTATTTAATAAGGTGGTTAATTAGTGGATGTAACAACTTACAAGATCTAATCACTAAAGGTCAGGGTTATGAAAACATAAACAATGCAATATCCTGTTACCGCCCATCTCAATTCCTCCAATGAGGGGAGTGGATATGATCTTCACTTTCCTTATGTATGGTAAAGTTGCACCTACTCCAATGGATATACATGTCTATTCACAGATGGTGACATTAAAACTGGAACTAAGATTCTTTTGATTCTAATCTTGCATAGTGACTTTGTAACAATCAGTTATGGTCATCAATGGGATACACTAATTAACAATGGATTAATAAATGTTAAGAGTGATTGCTTAATTGTTAGGACTTCTCCAATATATTGATTGCAATAATATATTTTCAACACAAATAATGCTATTAATATCATATTGTTATATAAAGAGTCACAAATCCTTATGAGATGCAGGAGTCAGATTGGTTAAAACTGATTACCTCTTTTCCCGCAGGGAGTAGAACTGTGCCAATATTTATCATTAAACAATCCTGGAGAGAATGGCTGCATGCCTGAAAAATGGCTGCAAAGTAGATGATGGGATTACTCTCTTAAGGGCAACTGGAATTGGGCAATAAATGCTAGCTCAGCCAGTGACACTCACATCCCATGAATGAATATTAAAATAAAGTAGGATATCTCTAGGTCGCATTTGCAAACACTGACATTTTGCCAACTATATGATTCTTGCGCCTCATGAATCCAACTGTGATACTGGGTGCACGTCTGATTTACAAGTGCCATCCATGGTACATTCCAAGCAATATTCATTAAATGATTAGTATACCTTGCAACCACAGAAAGACATTTTGTCTTTTATTATTTAATCAAGTAATGAGTTCTGTCCAGCCTTCAGTAATCAAAGAGGGATCACAGCCATTTTCAGATTCATGGCCAAATCCTATTAATCGTGATCTTGTCAACCTTTCACTCATGTTATTGATAATCAACTTTACCCTTCCCATTGGACCAACAATCCTATCTAACCCATGAGTGCAACTTTGTGTCAAAGAGTAATTCTTCTGAGGGTAATTGCAGAGATAGCATATATATGATCTTACAGCAGTATGAACACTGTGAGTGAAAACCCAATTCACAAAGCAACGAGAAATTGCTTATGTCACATAGCTAGTCCCTTTTTGTTTCTAAAAGCTGCTCCTTGGCTCAAGGAGACTCTGTCCTTGATTTTTTTCAGAGGGGCAATAAACCGTCCCGACTCTGATCAGTGTGGTTTGGTACAGAGATGAGAAGGATTTTGAGAGGCCTTTTGTTTATATGTAAACATATGAGACTTCAGGCCAAAGTGGTCATGCTTTAAAAGTGACCTGCCCTTCAACTTCAACCTGTAAGCATACGTTCCATTTACACTGGTTTTTAAAGGGTGTTTGTTTATTGGGACTGTAGCGTGTATTTGGAACAGTATAATTAAGTCTAGCTGGATAGATTGAGTTCTGTTGAGGTTCTTTATTCTGTTCTTTGTATTTAATTGTATCATTTTGTGAATAAAGTTTTTGTCTGTTTTAAAATCTAGTAGTCAACCTAGCTACCTTACGCCGGGTAATTTTCACTGTACACTTACCGAGACAAATTGCAAAGTTAGGTCTAGGGCTGCCTGCTTAAGAATGTTTTGAGTAGTCTGGCCTAGTCCTTAACACTTAGTTCAGGCTGAAGGGAGCTTAATAATTTGATGTTGGAGTGCAATACTGCGCAATATTATTTTACGCTAGATTACATTCATACAAGCTTCTCTGACTTACACAGTACGGGAAGATCATTTAACAGTACGTGAAGAATAAAGGGAGCAAACCATAGTGATAGAATCTGTAAACACATTAAAATTTTACCTCAATGTCTATGGCAAATGAATATATTTATTATCATGAAAGAAACGATGCCTGCTGACCACACTCTCTTCCCAGAGAGAAAAAAAATAATTCACAGACTTCTAATATCTCTATAAATTTTCTCTGGGGTTCCGGGACAATCCAGGAAATTGACAACCCTAGCCATGACATGTGTTCACCTTGAATCTATTGAAATCTGCCATACCTTCAGGGGGCTCATTGAATATTTCTCTTTGTCGGTAGATGTTTGCCTGATACAAAATAAGAACACTGTGACTTAGCTCATATGAATGTTGGAATATTATGACAGAAAAAGCATGGAGGATGATTCAGTTTATGATTTTCCATAGTAATACATTGTATTTGAGCCTACTGAATAAAGCTGTAATATCTTAAATTTTCTAAATTGTTTTCAAAGCATTATATTGACTTAGAATAGGACCAATAGCCCTCAGCTATTACTTTGGAATGCCTGATTAAAATTCATGAACATATTCAATTTGCTGTTTCTGTCACACTGTCTTCCTGTACTCCACCCCGTTGGGATTGTTAATTGATCATGTCTCTCCTTCACAAGCTGCAATGATAAAGCCACAAAAATCTCACTTATGATGGATTCACAGTTAAGAAAATCCATCTAAATATCTCAGGGCTCAAGCATAGCATAGTAAAGTAAAGTATAGGGCAGTTTTTGTGGACTGGTTTGACAAGATTATGAAGGAAGATGTGATAATTAATACTAGTGATAATCAATACTAATTTATACCAAGTTTGCATTTTAAAATCTTATAGATAGTGGTTAAAACAGGATAGCTGATATGCTGCTTTGAAATCCTGAGGAAAAGTAAGGGCTTGGTGTAGGAGATCAATTTAGTTCTATATAATTTAACATCATAGCAATGAAAGAAACGTGAGGGGTGTGCAGCATTAAGGAGAAAGGGTAACATTTCAATTCAGCAGAGGCACTGAACAAATGAAACTGTACATGTCTGGTTTAGTACTTCGAATGAAATCAGTGGAAAAGAATGTTAGACTGGATGCCCAAGAGCTTTTTAATCTGCTGTCACCCATTTGCAACCTTCCTTAAGGTAAATCTCATCCCCACCATCCTGCTCCACCTCTGTAGCTTAGAGACAGCAAAATGAGAAGTTTAGCAGGGTAATAACTTAGTCACATTAGTACAACAAACGGAGGCTAGGATAATCAGAAAGGTGGGCTGCATATGAGAGATAAAAAGGCTACAGATGTATATAAGACACATTTCCTGTACAGGCAGTCCAGTTCTGAAGTTTGCAAGTTGATTTATTCACAAGTCAGAACACAGTGTAAGACAATGTTAAACAGCTGTTTGAAAGTACAGACATTTAAAATTACATAGAATCCCTGAAGTGTAGAAAGAGACTATTCAGCTCATTGAATCTGCACTGACTCTCCGAAGAGAATCCCAGCCTATCCCCAGCACCCCACATTTACCATAGCCAATCTCCATAGCCTGTATATCCCTGGATACGATAGGGCAATTTAGCATAGCTAATCCACCTCACCTACACATGTTTGGACTGTGGGATGAAACAGGAGCACCTGACAGACACCTATGCAGAGACAGGGAAAATGTGCAAACTCCAGACAGACAGTCAGAGACCCAAGGCTGGAATTGGGCCCAGGTCCCTGGTGCTGTGAGGCAGCATATTGTTCATACATGCCTGTATGAGGTGGCATTCATAAGTATGAGTGATTGCAAGTCACAGTCTATAAGTGTTTTTAAGGCCTGTACTGGGAAACCTGTGGAAGCACTAACACTATTACTTACTATATAGTTTCTGCCTGTGAACCTAACCTACTACCAAACACTATGACAAGGCTAGGCTGAGCAGAAAGCACTGCTTTCAATTGGGTGGCATCACTTGTATTGTCTTTTGGCTCACTTTTCAACATTTTGCCCAGCTACCTTGTGTGAAGGATTGTTGTACATACTATCACCTGGCCTTGTCAAAATACTTAGATCTTAAACAATGGTGAACAGTAGGCCCCTCAGCCATTTCGTTAAGTGTCATTGCAATGGTGGATCTCATTCATTTTCCACAGGTGACAATTTATAATCAGATTCTTTCATTCATATATTTGGTTGTTTGAAGATTTAAAATTATTTTTTAAGAGCTGCAACTTGCTCTAACAATTCAAGTGACAGGAGACTCATGGAATTGCATCCGTTTAGCATATTTTAGAGACAAGTCCACGGAGGGATGAGCAGGCATGGTGCAACTAGAGACCAATCATCTATCCTTACTCGAGCATATGTCTCCAGAGATCAAAAGGCGTGACTAGCAAGATCTGCCTGCGCCAACCAAATTTAATCAGAAAGACTGTCACAGAATTAGGCCCTCTCCTCAAGCCAGACCTACAGACAACATGGGCGCTCTGCTGGTGGCTGACAAGATTATTACAGTTTCAAATTGGTATGCTACAGACAGCCTTTAAACTGGTGGCAAAGGACGTGTGCAACATTTCTCAGTCAGCAGATGCATAAAACAGGTGGCAGAACCCTCATTTTGCAGAGAAAGCAGTTCCTTTACGTCTCCCAATGGAAAACAAGGCAGCGCTGTAGCAAAAGACATTCCTGCTCTTGTTTTTTTCTCATGCAACCACAAACAGTATGGCACAAGGCATTATTGATGACATTCATGTGTCTGTGCAGGTCTTCATGACCAGAATGTGATCGCAAGTGACTGTCTCCTGGGAGTATTCACGACCCCTCCATTTTGTAACTTCCTGCACAGCCACTGTTGTTGGAAGAGTGAGGAAGGCTTGATTGATGGCTTCTAAGGAACATGATTCTCCTGTGCAAAAGAAGAAGGGTCGCTGACTCAAAACATTAGCTCTGTTTTCTCTCCACTGATACTGCTGAGGTTCTCCAGCAATTTCTGTATTTTTTTCAGATCTTCATCATTCGCAGTTCTTTGTTTTATAATTCTCTTTAGTGCTGGCCATGTGCAAGAGCTGCTGAGGCATTAACCATCACCAGGGCTATGGTGAGACAGATGCGGCTAATGCTCTAAGGAATAAAGGGCTATTACTACATATCCAAGACAGGGAGTTAATTACATAGGGCCCAAATATCTGGCCACTACATTGTGATGTTGCTATTAGTTGAAGAATGCTCATCATGTGCATTTCACTAAGGTAACTGATCATGTCTAATTATATAGAATCCACACTGTTACAGCCAGGGGGAGATTCATAGTCATACAGCGTAGAAACAGAGCCTTTGGTCCAACTAATCCATGCTGACCAGGTTTCTCAAACTCAACTAATCCCGTTTGCCAGTATTTGGCCCATATTCCTCTAAGAGAAAGTGAGGACTGCAGATGCCGAAGATCAGAGCTGAAAATGTGTTGCTGGAAAAGCGCAGCAGGTCAGGCAGCATCCAAGGAGCAGGAGAATCGACGTTTCAGGCATGAGCCCTTCTTCAATTCCTGTTCGATTCTCCTGCTCCTTGGATGCTGCCTGCCCTGCTGCACTTTTCCAGCAACACATTTTCAGCCCATATCCCTCTAAACCTTTCTTATTCATTTACCTGTCCAAACGTCTTTTAAATGTTGCAACTGGACCTACATCTACCACTAACTCAGGTAGTCCATTCCACATACAAACAACTGTCTGTGTGAAAAATTTGGCCATCAGGTCCCTTTTAAATATTTCTCATTTCATCTTAAAAATTTCAGAAAGTGGAATGGAGGACATGTCCCTGACTTGATCAATGGTGCTGAGGTGGATGTTGTTGAGAGCATCAATTTCCTAAGAGTAAATATCACCAACAATCTGTGCTGGTCCATCCATGTCGACTTAAGAAACCACACCATCCTCAGGAGGCTAAGCGAATTCATCATGTCCAAAGTGAGTCTTACCAATTTTGATAGATGCACCATAGAAAACTTCCTGCCTGGATACATCACGGCTTGGTATGTGAGGAATTACAGAGAATTTTGAAAGCAGCCGTGTCCCATCACAAAGACCCTTCCCACCCCAGTTTCACTCTCTGCCACCCTCTTCCATTGGGCAGAAGACATGAAAACATGTACCAAGAGATTAACGAACAACTTCTTCCCTTCCATTAAGAATGGATCTTTCAGAAATTAGAGTTGATCTTTCTCTGCGCCTTCTCTGTAGCTGTAGCACAATATTCTGCACTCTGTTCTATTATTCTGATATAAGGTATGACTTGGCTGATTAGCATGCAAAACAATGCTTTTCATGATATCTCTGTATATGTGACAATAATGAATCAAATTAAATCAAATGAACTCGCTATCTAGTTTTGAACTCCCTGACCTTTGCTATTTGCCTTGTCTCTGCCCCTTATGATTTGAGAAACCTCTATAAGGTCACCCCTCAATCATTTATGATCCAGTGGAAAAAATCCCAGCCTATCCAGCCTGTCCTTACAACTCAAACACTTCAATCCCAACAACATCATTATAAATCTGTTCTGAACCCTATCCAATTTAATAATATCCTTCTTATAGCAGGGCAACCAGAACTGTACACAGTACTTCAAATGTGGCCTCACCAGCATCGTGTACAACCGCAACATGACGCCCCAACTCTTATACTCAATGCTCTGAATAATGAAGGATAGCCTTCTTAAACACCCTGTCTACCTGTGAAGCAATTTTCAAAGAACTATATACTGGATCACTAAGTCACTCTGTTCGACAACACTACTCAAGAGCCTAACCTTAATGGTAAAAGTCCTGCTCTTGTTTGCTTTACCAAAATGCAATATCTTGCATTAATCCAAATTAAATGCCATCTGCCTGCTGGCCCAATTAATCAAGATCTCTTTGTAATCTTAGATTTTTTTTCACTGTCTATATTCATCCAAATTGTTTATATAAATGACAAAAAACAGTGGACCCTACACCAATGCCTTTGGAACACTGCTGATAGCAAGTCTCCAGCCTGAAAAACAACTCTCCACCGCTACCCTTTGTCTCCTCCTATCAAGCCAATTTTGTATCCAATTGGAAAGCTTTCCATGAAGCCCATGTGATCTAACTTTACTAACCTGTCTACACGTGGAACCCTGTCAACGGCTTTACCAAAATCTATGCAGACAATGTCTACCACTCCACCATCATCTATCGTTTTGGTCACATTCTCAGAGAACTCAATCAAGTTTGTGAGACATGATTTCCTACACACAAAGTCATGCTGACTATCCCTAATCAGTTCTTGTCTCTCCAAATGCATGTAAATCCTATCACTCAGAATCCAATCCAACAACTTATCCACCACTGATGTCACGCTCACCAGTCAATAGTTCTATGATTTCTCCTTGCAGTCTTTCTTAACTAAAGGCATAACATTAGTCACCCTTCAGTCCAGTCACCTCATCATTTGTGTCTATACATGACACAAATATCTCTGCTAGGGGCCCCACAAGTTCATCCTACAATGTCCTGGTATATACTTGACCAGTTCCCGGAGACTTATCCAACTTTATATTTTTTAAGACCTCTTCTGTAATCTGGAATGTTTTAAAGACATCAATATTTATTTCCCCTGCTTCCTTAGTCCCCACATCTTACTCCACAGTAAATACAGACGTGAAATATTTATTTAGTATCTCCCCCATTTCCTGTGGTGCCACAAATGTGCAACCTTGTTGATCTTTAAGGGGGCCTATTCTCTCCTTAGTTGCTCTTTTGTTCTTAATGTACTTGTGGAAACTCTTTGGGTTAACCTTAAGCTGATCTTCCAAGGCTGTCTCACAGCCTCCTTTTTGACCTCCTGATTTCCCTCTAAAGAGATAGATTTATTTTTTGAATTCGCCTCATCTTCAGTCAGAAAGCCAAGTAACTTAGTTTCAAATAGCTGTGCTCAGTTTCCTAGTCAATATTTTAAAAAATGACTCACAGCAAGTTTAAAAAAGGGCTGTTATCTTTTCATACATTCAACCCCAAATGTTACTTGTGACTTCACACATGTATATGCAAGCAAACAAAAATGATTTGATTTGATTTATTGCTGCCACATGTACTGAGTTACAGTGAAAAGTGTTGTCTTACATGTTTTACAGAGAGATCGTACTATTCAAGTGCATCAGGGTAAGAGTGCAGGATAGAGTGTTACAACTGCCAAGAAGGTGCAGAGAGAGATCATCACTCACATTAAAGAGGTCCATTCAAAAGTCTGATCACAATGGGGAAGAAACTGTTCTTGAATCTGTTCATATATATATTATATATATACAACTTTTACATCTTCTGTATGATGGAAGAGGCTAGAAGAGAGTATAAACAGGGTGGGAGGGATCTTTGATTATGTTGGTTGCATTCCCAAAGCAGCAGGAAGTACAGATTAATGGATGGGATGAGAAAGTGAGGACTGCAGATGCTGGAGAGTCAGAGTCGAAAAGCGTGGCGCTGGAAAAAGCACAGCAGGTCAGGCAGCATCCGAGGATCAGCAGAGTCGATGTTTTGGGCGTAAGCCCATTCCTGATGAAATGCTTATGCCCAAAACATCGACTCTCCTGCTCTTCGGATGCTGCCTGACCTGCTGTGCTTTTTCCAGCACCACGCTTTTTGACTGAATGGATGGGAGGCTGGTTTGCGTGATGGACTGAGCTGTGTTCACAACTCTCTGTAGTTTCTAATGATTCTAAATCATTCAGAAAAGAAAAGAGATGAATATCAAAACAAAAATCTAAAAATCAATGCATGGAATCTAGTGAGGGTTCTTTCAATCACGGTTTAAAGTTCAAGGATGCGCCAATGGTTGATGGCATGGGCATGAGATTTAGAAATAATGCCACAAGATAATGTTAGTCTGGAAGGCGTCATCCCCTTTCTGCATCAGTGGTGTTGAGGTGGAGATGGTCGACAGCGTCAGGTTTCTGAGAGTGATGATCACCAACAATTTGTCCTGGTCCACCCATGTCAACACGATGGTCAAGAAAGCACAACAATGTATCTACTTCCTCAAGAGGCTAAGGAAACTCGGCCAAAAGGAATCTTACCAATTTTTATACGTGCACCACAGAAAGCATCCCATTGGTTAGCACTGAGCTAAGGTTTGATTCCATCCTCGGGCAACTGTCTGTGTGGAGTTTGCACAGTCTTCCTGTATTGACATGGGCGGCCTCTGGGCTCTCTGGTTTTGTCCAAAGGTGTGCAGGCTAAGTGGATTAGCCATGGGAAATGCAGAGTTACTTGGATAGGGTGGGGGGGGGGTGGATCTCTCGGGGATGACTTTTGGAGAGTCAGTGGGGACTCGATGGGCAAAGTGGCCTGCTTCCATTCTATCTGGATGTATCACAAGCCTGGTACAGCAACTGCTCTTCCCAAAACCTCAATAAATTACAGAGTTGTGAACGGAACCCAGTCCAACATGCAAAACATCCTTCCATCCATTAACTCCGCCTATATTTCCCACCACCTCGGGAAAGCAACCAACATAATCAAAAAACCCCCTATCCCTGTTACACTCTCTTCCACCTTCTTCCATTGGGCAGACGATATAAAAGTTTGCTTACACGTACACAAAAAAATTCAAGAAGAGCTTCTTCCCTGCTGTTATCAGACTTTCGAACAAACGTCTTGAATGTTAATGTTGATCTCTCTCTGTCTATCTGCACCTTGTCTATGGCTGTAACATCGTATTCTGCACTCTGTTCTTCTATCCTGATGCACTTAGTATGATATGATCTACCTGTATGGCATGCAAAACAACACTTTTCACTGCCTCTCAGTACATATTACAACAATCAATCAAACTCAAACTTTACAATAAATCAAAGAAATGTGACTGTTGGATGCTCTGTTCTGAGGAAGGACCCTGGGAATCGAAGCATGAACTTTGTTTTCTCTCCACAGATCCTGCCAGGCCTGCTGAGCAATTTTTGTTGTTACTTCAGCTCACTTTGTGGATAATTATAAGGATCTTCCAGAAAAATATTTCGAGGAAACTTGGACTTGAGGTATGCTTAGCTTTCAGATTGGAGACCTGCTTTTGTTGATGGTATTGGAGACTGACTGGACGTTAAAAGCAGACGGAGATAAAGGTTCAAGTGGATATCATTAAAATATGTCAAAGACCAGAGGGGAATTTTGTCATGTGAAATTGTCCGTGGATGAATCAGTTAGGTTAACAAGTAAGCCTGAATGCCTCTGGTCAAAAGCCATTGTCCACTTTAAGAGATCGATAATGTCTATTATCACTGCTGTAGGTATAGTATGCATTAATTTAGCATCTTTGTTATATGTCCAGGCTTGGAGACATAAACCCTGCTGTCCTCTTTTGTCTCATCATTTTTTAAATGGATCCACACAATAACAGACATGAATTCCCATGAAGGTGAGGTTTTACCTTAGTTTTTATAATTATGCTGATGGAAATTACTGTAACTGTAGGTGACATGGAAATCATATGATTTGTAGCAGTTATTTTATGCTACTAAAAAGGTATAGTCTTCTTAAACAATGTACAATCTCTTTCATACCTTGTAAGTATGACAGTCTATTTTTATAAATATGTTTATTGCTGACCTGCAGGTCTTACTGATGGTTCATTATTAAAGCAGATTATCTGAACATTATCACATTACTCTTTGTGGGAGATTGCGGTGTACAAATTGGCTGGCGTGTCTTCTACATTATAACTGTTGCATTTCATTGTCGGTAAAGCATTTGGGCATGTTCTGAGCGCCCAAAGATGTTACAGAAATGAAGAGCTGTCATGTTGGTTTTGATGTTTGACTGAAAAAGATGGATGATGTTGCCTTGTGCTGACTGTTCTCTTCAATCAGTAAAGAGAGCCAAGCTTAGATTCATTGCTGTGTTCATTTTTCCATAAAACATTAATTACACTTGTTATTAAAAAAGAAGGCTGATTTGATGCAGTGGAACATTAAATGGACCAAGAGTCACTTTTTTAGTGAGCAGTATGAAGAGACTGCAAAAAGTCATGACCCAAAATAACTTAAAGCACAATTGAATGTCTAAACAAGATGCTATTCAAATAATGCTGACCAATTAGTTGCACAAATTAAGCTGACTGAATCTGTATAATTGTTAAACAGGTCACTGTGGTGGATTCAGATTTGGAATGGTTCCTATTACAAACTTTTCTCTCATAATTTATATATAATATTCCTTCCTTTAATCTTTAAAGGTGAAACTGAGAGAAGAGGTACAAAAAGATCAGTGGCAATGGGTTTTTTTCTGCATTGGCTCATAAAACAAAAGTCATATATTGGGACTATTTTTCCTGGAGCTTTGGAGGCTGAGGGATACCATTATAGAGATTTATAAAATCATGAGGGGCATGGATAGAGTAAATAGATAAGACTTTTTTTCTCTGAGTTGGGGAATTCTAGAACTAGAGGGCAAAGGTTTAAGCTTAGAGGTTAAAGATTTAAAAGGGACCTGAGGAGCAACCTTTTCATGCAGAGGGCGGTACATGTATGAAATGACTTGGCGGAGGAAGTGGTGGAGGCTGGTACAATTACAACATTTGAAAGGCATTTGGGTGGGAGTATGAATAGGAACGGTTTAAGACGGATATGGACCAAATGCTGGCAACTGGGGCTAGATTAATTTGGAATATCTGGTCGGTACAGACGAGTTGGACCAAAGGATCTATTTCCATACTGTACATCTCTATGGTTCTGACTCTTATTCTTGTTTTCAGATCACAACAGGATTAAACTGATTGGAGTGGAGAAACGTTAACTTAATTCCCTGTCTGGTAAGTGCTTTACATAAATTTCTAAAGGTATTTTCTTTTGTTGCCTGAGTCACTTGCTGATTTGATAGTTTATACTGTACGTAGACCTGAGTGAGCGATGAGGTGATATTGTTGTTCATCGCTTCAGTTCACAACTGTCAAAGAGATGGGGGAAGTAGCCAACACCAAATCCATGATATGTTATTAGATATAACTGGCTTTGCATGTCCTATCTTTCCAAAGACCAAATAGAGGTATTGTTATGAAGCTAGCCTGGATAAACATACCTTCCTACTCTCAGTACATAATATCATAAAAGGTGTAATGTGTGGTGACGGATGCTTTACAAGTAGAATTATAATTGTCACAACGTTTCCCAATGAAATGGAAAATGCAACCAATCATACTTGATTTTGATTTGGTTTAGTTATTGTCACATGTGTTTTGTTCCAAAATACAGTGAAAATTGTTATATAGAGTTGCCACTCTCTTGTGCCATCTTAAAACACAGAAAGGTAAACCAAAACATAGAATATGAAAGCATACTTTTCAAAGGAATTAGTTGCTCTCATAGATTTTTTTGTTCATAAATATGTGCACAGATACAACATAACATTCTTGAACAGATTTTGATGTTTTATTTCCAGTGCTAATTGGTAGGTTGAATCTTACACAGTTTCGATTGGAATCAAATAGGTCAGTTTACAGATTTGATATCACCCTCGATAGAGTTTTATTTCATCTCAGTCAAAAATAATCCTCCCTTTCAGCATTTATTTTAAAGGAGAAAACATCTCATAATATCAAGGAAGTTAAACAGTTCCAATTTTGAGACCTACTGACCCCTGGGAAAATGAATTACTTTTCCATATCCCAAGGATAGATGTTACTGAGTATATTGGAGAGGATTGGGGAAGGATGTTCAGGGACTACTTGTTTAAATATCAATGGATCTTTCCAGTATCTTCCCAGTACCTGAAGGATGTGTGCAATGCATAGAAAGTTGGCAGAATGACATAAGATCGGCAGTAAAGAGCTTCCCAATACTGAAAGCAAAATGTGTCCTATTTCCCATTCAAATGTAGAAGGGTGAGACAGTTTTCACTAATGAGTGGCAAGAGGCCTATTTCATACATTAACAAGGATGGTCATCATGCCTCATTGACAGCAAGTTTCCCATTCCCCAGATAAAAAATAGGCAAAAATAGTGACATTTCCTAACATAAGGAACAGTTGAAGTCTCTGGGTCTCTGCTCAATGAACTTTAGAAGGATGAGGGGTGAATCTCATTGAAACTTACAGAATACTGAGAAGCCTGGATAGAGTGAATGTGGAAGAAATGTTTCCACTAGCAGGGGAGATTAGGGAACAGCCTCAGACTGAAGAGATGATCCTTTAGGACTGAGATAAACAGGAATTCCTTTAACCAAAGGGTGGTGAATCTGTGGAACTCATTGCTGCAGAAGGCTGTGGACACCAAGTTATTGAGTGTTTTTAAGACAGATAGACAGGCTCTTGATTAGTAAAAGGATCAAGGTTTACAAGGAGAAGAATGAGTTTGATAAACATATCACCCATGATTGAATGGCGCAGCAGACTCGATGGGCTAAATGGGTTTATTCTAGTCCTATACGTTATGGTCTTCTAGTTTTATGAAGGTGAAAGTCTGAGTGATAAACTGACAATTCCAGCTTGCCATTTGGCTCTCCAGCCCTTCATTTGATTACCAGTAACCAACATTTCAGCACATAATCCATGGGCAATGACAGAATGTAACTCCCACTTAGCAGGACTTCCATTGGTAAAGCAGGGTGCCAATTTCCCTTTGTACATCATGTCTGAGGCAATTGACAGGAACTGTGCAGGACTGCCATAGCTTGACCAGGTGCACAACTGGGCTTTAAAGGTGGCATTGCCATCAGGAATCTTGGAAGGTTCAGTCAGTGGCTAATACTTACGTGTGAGCAGGGGAACAATATAAGGTGCCATGGGGCATGGTGCATGGATAATGAAGGGAGTTTGGGGGAGATCCAAGATGGTGGCGACTCAGCAAGTCTGAGTCTACAGAGCCCTTCCCAAAACCTGGGAAAAGTGGGTTTCCTGCCCCCACCACACTTGCCAAACCACCCAAAAAATTTCTTTAATCTTAATTAGCTGCTGAATATTATATTTAAACAGTCTAATACTGAGTGGATAATGAGTAAATCAAAGGGACCCCGCAGCTCTCAGAAAACAAAGACCCCTCCCCCACCCTCCTCTCCTCCGGCTGCAGCTGATGTAAAAACAGGCCTTGTAGAGATGATTGCTAGATTGGAATCGACACTCGTCAATTTCATCGCAGAATCCCGACAGAGATGGAATGCATTCGAAGAAAAGCTGCAGAAACAGAATCACTCTATCGGAGAATTGCAGGGCCGAGTGGAGGGGGCGAAACTAAAGGCCACGACCTCCGAGGCTGCAGCTCAAACAGCTGCAGAACAGGTGCGAACCCTCGTGCAGAGAATCAGGGCCTTTGAAATCTACATGGATGATATTGACAACAGAAATCGGAGAAAGAATATTCGGTTGCTGGGCCTTCAAGAACAAGAAGGGAAAGGACAGTTAGCAGCATTTCTGGAGCGATGGCTGCCCCAGCTTTTAAACCTGGGGGCTGAAACTGACCGGGTAAGGGTGGAGTGGGCCTACCGGGTCGCAGCACGCGGATCTGGCCCAAACCAGCGCCCACGCCCGGTCCTGTTCCGGCTGCAGAGTTATAGGGAGAGGCAGATACTCCTGGATGCCTCCAGAAAGCTTGGAAAGGATCCTAAAGCTATGATTCATGAAGGATCCAAGATTATGTTATTTCAGGACTTCTCCCCGGCTTTGGCACGAAGGAGGAAGGCGTTTGATGAGGTGAAGAAATGTTTAAGGGACTTAGATATTCAATACACCTTACGCTACCCAGCGACGTTATGCTTTACCCACGAAGGATCCGAGTATAATTTTAGATCATCGGAAGAGGCCAAGAAACTTTTAGACTCGGTTAAATAAATCGTAAGAGACAATTTATGTTGGCTTGCCTCTCCCACACTCCGTGGGGAGAAATGGATACTTTATTCTACTTTACTTTTGCCTCTGGGAGCGGGGTTGCCTTCCTTGCTATGTTATTATACTTAACTGTAATCTGTTGGAGTTGTAATTTTATAGTTATGTGTGTTTGTACGTGGCATTGATGCTAGCAGATATACTCAGGTATGGGTGGGGAGGGGTGGGGGTGCGGCGCTCACTGTTAACTCTAGCTCGGTATTATATCTAAATCCTATTAAGGAGCGCCCGGGTTGAGGGTGGGACACTGTTTGGGAGAGGATATGGTGGAACGTTGGAAAGGTAGTAAGACCCCCTGAGAACAAGGGGGAAGATCTCCATTCAAACATGTTTAATTTTTTTTTGTTCTTATTGTTTGGAAATAACTTCCTTTTTATCATACTGTTATGAGTGTATTAGAGAACATTTTCTCTTATTTGAAGAATGTAAGCGACTCAACTATACACTCTGGATGATTGTGGATTAGTTGAATTTTGATGATTATATATTTAAGATCTATTTTTATATTAATGTTTGTGCTTGAAAATTCTGCTTATTTTTGTAAATTTGTCAAAATGTTAAAGTCCCAATAAAAATATCTATAAAAAAAAAATGAAGGGAGTTTGGAAAGATAGCATGAGAAATATTGCTAGGCCTCATGGAAGAAAACCTTCCAAAAACTCATCAAAATTGACACTTGGCTGAGTTTTGGTAATATTAGTTCTGTTGCTACCTTCTTCATTAATTGACCGTGAATGAAGTAATGAAACTATCACATCTCTCCTTTTCACGAAAGCATCTTGAGAATTTCACTGCTTAGCAAAACATTCAAAGCTCTTCTTACTTTCTCTACAAAAATATCTTTACCACACAGCATGGGACCAATTTAATTGCTTCAGAGTTGTTTTATTAGTTAAAAATAAGTTCCTTCCTCCTAACGAATCTATACAAGGGCTCATGTTCTGAGTTTGAAATTAGACTCAAGTTGTTTTTTAGCATTAGAATCCCTAAAGTGTGGAAACAGGCCTTTCGACCCAACAAGTCCACACTGATCCTCTGAAGAATAACCCACCCAGACCCATTCCCCTACCCTATATTTATTCCTGGTTAATGCACCTAACCAATACATCCTGGACACTATGGGCAGTTTAGCATGGCCAATCCACCTAACCTGCACATCTTTGGACTGTGGGAGGAAACTGGTGCATCTGGAGGAAACCCATGCAGACATAGAATTTGCAAACTCCACACTATCTGTTGCACAAGGCCAGAATTGAACCCTAGTCCCTGGTGCTGAGGCATCAGTGCTAACCACTGTGCTGCTTGTAGTAGGAAAAATATCAAAACTCTGAAAATACATGGGTACATAAAGCTAGTTTATTTAGAAATGAATAATTTGTAGACATGAATTCAAATCCAACTGCAGAATTTAAATTAAATCAATCATGAATACCAGTAATGGTGATGATGAAAGAAATAGGCTGCTATTTAAAAACAATATGATTCACTAATATCATTCAGGGCTGACTGATGTGTAACTATATTTTAAAATTTATTCACTGGATGTGGGTATCCTCGCAAGCTCATCCCTAATTTCCCCAAGTGCTGGTGAGCTACCTTCTTGAAATGCAGTTCACGTTGTATCTATTTATTTACAGCACAGAGAGGAAGGAGTTCCAGGATCTTGAGCCAGCGAGGCCGAGGGAATGACAATATCACTTCAATTTGAGGTGATGCGTGTCTCAGAGGGGAGCCTGCAAATGGTGAGGATGTTGGTTGCCATACAAATCATAGATTCGTTGAATCATACGGCACGGAAACAGACCCTTCAGTCCAGGTTGACCAGGTCACATAAACTAAGCTAATCCCATTTGCCTGCATTTGATCCAAATCCCTCTAAACCTTTCCTATCTATGTATCTGTCCAAATACCTTTTAAATGTTGTAACTGTACCCACTTTTACCATTTCTACTGGCAAAATGTTCCATATATGAACCACCCTGTGTGTGAAAAAGTTGGGCCTCAGCTTCATTTTAAATATTTACCCTCTCACCTTCAAATTACGCCCTCTAGTTTTGAACTCCCCTACCCTGGGGGGAAAAAAAACTCCTTGTTATTTATCTTATCTAGACCCTTTATGATTTCATCAAAGTCTATTTTTGGAAGGAGTAACAGGAATGCAGAGTACTGGGTGAATGGTAAGGTCCCTGGTAGTGTAGATGTCCATTTACATAGATCCCTCAAAGTTGTCACCCAGGTCGATAGGGTTGTTGAGAAGGCCTACAGTGTGTTAGCTTTTATTAGTAGAGGGATTGAGTTTGGGAACCATGAAGTCATGCTGCAGCTGAACAACACTCTGGTATAGAGTACAGTTCTGGTCACTGTAGGAAGGATGTGGAAGCTTTGTAAAGGGTGCAGAGAAGATTTACCAGGATGTTGTCTGGTATGGAGGGAAGGTCTAATGAGGAAAAGCTAAGGGAAATGAGGCTGTTTTCATTGGAGTGAAGAAGGTTGAGAGGTGTCTTAATTGAGACATATAAGATAATCAGAGGCTTAGATCGGGTGGACAGTGTGACCATTTTTCCTAGGATGGTGATGGATAGCACTAGGTTGCATAGCTTCAAATTGAAGGGTGATAGATATAGGACAGATGTCAGAGGTAGTTTCTCTACCCAGAGTAATAGGAGCACGGAATGCACTGCCTGCAATACTTGTAGACTCACCAATTTTATGGGCATTTAAATGGTATAAATATATGGAAGAGAATGGAATTTTTTTTAGATTCCCTAGAGTGTGGAAAAAGGTCCTTCGGCCCAACTAGTCCACACCAACCCTCCAAAGAATAACCCACCCAGACCCATTGCCCTCTGACTAATGCACCTAACACTATGGGCAATTTAGCTGGCCAATTCACCTGACCTGTACATCTTTAGACTGTGGGAGGAAACCCACACAGACAATGTGCAAACTCCACACAGACAATCGCCCGAGGCTGGAATTGAACCTGGGACCTGGTGCTGTGAGCAGCAGTGCTAATCGCTGAGCCACTGTGCCACCCTAATAGTATAGGTTAGATGGGCTTCAGATTGATTTCACAGGTTGGCGCAACATTGAGGGCTGAAGGGCCTGTACCGTGCTATAATGTTCTAAGTTCTATACGTTGACCCCTTAACCTCTTACACCCCAGCAAATAAAAGTCCCAGCCTATCCAGCCTCTCCTTATAACTCAAACTCTCCATTCCGGGCAACATCCTGGTAAATCTTTTCCAGTTTAATAACATCCTTCTTATAGCCCTTATCCTTCTACAAAGGTTTAGATTTGCTGTTGGAGGAGCCTTTCCAAGTTATGCACAGCAATGAAGGCAGCATTTAAAGTAGTGCAGGAAACTCCTGCTCCATATCAAGATCAGCCCTTAAGTGGCCTTAAACAATAGAGGAAGGAAATGGCCTTTTGTGTTGCAGTGGTCGTGCTCCTATCTCTGGGCCAGAAGATTTGGGTTCAAGTACCACCTGCTCCAGAGATGTGTAATGTGTCGGGACAGATTGATTCGATAATATCCAGAAGGAGAAAAGGAACAGGCCCTCAGCATCGAACTACGTACCAAAACTGACAAAAGTACACCCAGCTCAGTTTACTCTCATCCTCTTCACTGACAGCAGGAGACATGCCCCATAATTAGAAGAGCTAGGACAGTAACAACCTTCATTCTCACCAAAACATGCCTTTGAGATGATATTTCAGAGTCTTTCATAATCATCCCTGGATTTGTTCTACTTGAGACGCAGTATGGAGTAATGGAATATTTTTTATTAGTACAGAAGAGTATACTAGGAATTACTAAAATGAGGTTCTTTGCTGATAAAGTTAGTGTGTTGCTGGAAAAGCGCAGCAAGTCAGGCAGCATCCAAGGAGCAGGAGAATCGATGTTTCGGGCATAAGCCCTTCTTCAGGAATGAGGAATGTGTGCCAAGCAGGCTAAGATAAAAGGTAGGGAAGAAGGACTTGAGGGAGGGGCGTTGGAAATGCGATAGGTGGAAGGAGGTTAAGGTGAGGGTGATAGGCCGGAGCGGGGGTGGGGGCG
Organism: Hemiscyllium ocellatum; assembly: GCF_020745735.1. Classification (NCBI taxonomy): domain Eukaryota; kingdom Metazoa; phylum Chordata; class Chondrichthyes; order Orectolobiformes; family Hemiscylliidae; genus Hemiscyllium; species Hemiscyllium ocellatum. The sequence continues at coordinate 25,222,989 of NC_083418.1, read as the reverse complement.
GAGAGGTCAGGAAGAAGATTGCAGGTTAGGAAGGTGGTGCTGAGTTCGAGGGTTGGAACAGAGTCAAGGTGGGGGGAGGGGAAATGAGGAAACTGGAGAGGTCTGAGTTCATCCCTTGTGGTTGGAAGGCTCCTAGGCAGAAGATGAGGTGCTCTTCCTTCAGCCGTCGTGTTACTATAGTCTGGCGATTGAGGAGTCCGAGGACTTGCATGTCCTCGGTGGAGTGGGAGGGGGAGTTGAAGTGTTGAGCCACGGGGGTTGGGTTGGTTGGTCCGGGTGTCCCAGAGGTGTTCTCTGAAACATTCCGCAAGTAGGCGGCCTGTCTCCCCAATATAGCTGAGGCCACATCGGGTGCAGCAGATGCAGTAAATGATGTGTATGGAGGTGTAGGTGAATTTGTGGCGGATATGGAAGGATCCCTTGGGGCCTTGGAGGGAAGTAAGGGGGAGAGGTGTGGGCGCAAGTTTTGCATTCTTGCGGTTGCAGGGAAAGGTGCAATTTCGGAGGCCAATGGAAGATTCTGGAACAGTTGAGGAACCCAGAGTGTGGGGGTTAGTACATGAAAGTTTTTGATACTTACTGTCTTTAATTTCCGATATAGCTAGGAAGAACTGTTTGTTTAGTGTATGGATTCTTCTGAAGATGAAGAACAGTAGAGGTCCTTTGCAAATCTGTGAGAGTGTTGTCCTGAGCTGGGATAGGGCTAATTGCAGGGAATGTAGGTAGTGGCGCATGGCTGCAAGCGTGGATCGGAGGATCCGGAGGGAGGTCTGTTGTTAGAGGCTTCGGATTTGTTGTAGGTGCTGGTTGTCCTGGTTGGGTCCAAATTTTGTTGGTCTGAACATAGTCCGTAGTCCGTGCGGGGTCAGTCGGTTCTGTAGGCAGGTGCTGAGGAAGGAGATGTGGCTGTGGTAGCGAGTCTGTTTGAGGATGTGGCTGAAGAGCTTCTGTGCAGAGGAGATAACCTGGGGTGTGCATGCGCCGCTACCTACATTCCTTGCAATTAGCCCTACCCCAACTCAGGACAACACTCTCACAGATTTGCAAAGGACCTCTACTGTTCTTCATCTTCAGAAGAATCCATACACTAAACAAACAGTCCTTCCTAGCCATTTCAGAAATTAAAGACAGTAAGTACCAAAAACTTTCATGTACTTACCCCCGCACTCTGGGTTCCTCAACTGTTCTAGAATCTTCCATTGGCCTCCGAAATCACTCGGGCGCCATTAACCACGTGGCAGCAACTGCCGCCGCGAACCATGACGTCACTTCCACCCCCACTGATCATGCAGCCTCCGCGATCACCGCCCAGACCTCCCCTATCAGCGTTCTGAAAAGACTACTCCCTCCATGACTCCCTCGTTAGGTCCACACCCCCCACCAACCCAACCTCCAGTCCCAGCACCTTCCCCTGCAACTGCAAGAAATGCAAAACTTGCGCCCACACCTCCCCCCTTACTTCCCTCCAAAGCCCAGAAAGATCCTTCCATATCTGCCACAAATTCACCTGCACCTCCATACACATCATTTACTGCATCTGATGCACCCGATGTGGCCTCATCTATATTGGGGAGACAGGCCGCCTACTTGCAGAACATTTCAGCGAACACCTCTGGGACACTCGGACCAACCAACTCAACCAGCCCGTGGCTCAACACTTCAACTCCCCCTTCCACTCCACCAAGGACATGCAGGTCCTCGGACTCCTCCATCGCCAGACCATAGCACATGACGGCTGGAGGAAGAGCGCCTCATCTTCTGCCTAGGAACCCTCCAACCACAAGGGATGAACTCAGACTTCTCCAGTTTCCTCATTTTCCCTACCCCCACCTCGTCTCAGTTCCAACCCTCGAACTCAGCACCACCTTCCTAACCTGCAATCTTCTTCCTGACCTCTCCGCCCCCACCCCCACTCCGGCCTATCACCCTCACCTTATCACTCTCACCTTAACCTCCTTCCACCTATCGCATTTCCAACGCCCCTCCCCCAAGTCCTTCTTCCCTACTTTTCATCTTAGCCTGCTTGGCACACTTTCCTCATTCCTGAAGAAGGGCTCAGGCCTGAAACGTCGATTCTCCTGCTCCTTGGATGCTGCCTGACCTGCTGCGCTTTTCCAGCAACACATTTTCAGCTCTGATCTCCAGCATCTGCAGTCCTCACTTTCTCCTGATAAAGTTAGTGCACAGGACTTCCAGGATGCTAAATAGCAGAAGCAGTGTGTGACTGACAGAGCTAAATGATCTCACAAATAATGATCAAAGCAACAGGACAGGAAATTCTGTTCTGTGCAGAACATTTAATCATTGAAGTCTATCTCATTTCTAACCAATTACTTCCCCCAGAGAATGCTTGTTATTCTACATCATTCTGAAAACCTGTTGTTGAGGAATAGTGCTTCAAAGCATCAATGTATTCCTCACACATGTGAAATGGATTTATTTTGTAATGTCACCTGTATCCTCAAGACATAATTTTTCAGATCTATTTTGATCTGATTCCAATGCTACAATCTGGAACTCTTTGTGGATGGCAAAGTTTTCTGAATTTGTACATATTCCCAGAATCTTCATCCTAATCAATGCAACAATTTAAGCTTAATTAGCAACGTGAGACAGAAAGAGTAAAACACATTTGTCAATTACATATGAGCTGTTTAGCAATGTAGCCTTTGATCTTGCCCCTTACCGAAATAGCTAATTAGTCATTAGGTTCATGAGCATCTTTCCAACCTCTCAGACTCAGTACAGTGTTTTGCTTTAAATGTATGACTCAGGATTTATTGATGAATCCTCAGCACATTTAAGATTCAAAAACTTACTGTGTATTCGATAAACAATCAGGGCTGATGATAAAGCTGTGTGCACTTCTGATTAGGAAGAGAGAGAAAATCTGAGGCTATCACTGGCGTGGGCGAGAGGAGAATGTTCTCCATTCTCAGAGTAAACAATTCAGCTGATTTAATTAGATTTCCATGCCTTCGGGGGCAACAATTAAAGTATTAATTGTCAGGGCCAGCCACCGTTCATTGGATTTTCTGCAATCCAGCAATTTTGTTTTTATTTTGTAATGTAACTGTGGTCTGTCAGACGGACAATGCCTCAATGCTTGTTAACCATTTCAAGGAATCCATTGAAACAAGTTAAAGTGCAGCACATGTCCTGTTTCAAGGCAAATAATATAAGCATAGGTTTGAAAACTAGTCAGATCGATGTTTTAGAATCCCCCTTTTGTATGGAAAGATGCCATTCATCCCACTGAGTCTGCATCAACCATCCAATGTGCATCTCATCCAAATCCAGCCCCCTACCCTACCATCGTAACCATGTATTTACCACGAATAACCCACCTACACATTCCTGAACAGAGCAGTTTAGCATGGTCGATCCAACTAACTTGTCCGTCCTTGGGAGGAAACCAGAGCACCCAGCAGAAACCCACGCAACACGTGGAGAACGTACAAACTCCATGCAGCTGGTTGCCCGAGGCTGGAATTGAACCTAGGTCCCTGGTGCTGTGAGGTAGCAGTGCCAACCACTGAGCCACATATTATAGTCCCAGGTAGGACAACCCAAAAGTACAGGTGTCAGTGTCATAGTGGGCATTTGCCCCATGAGGGTCGATGTGAAGGTTTGGATGCTTCCAGAGATGATATGGAGGCTAAACATGTCCAGAGTCCCAAACACAATATAGAAGATGAGAAGATGGGACAGGTCCCTTAGGAGGTAGGTGGACATCCAAACTTGACAGTGATTCACTTACCTCAGCGTTTTGCAAAACATCTGAATTCTGACTTTTGAGAAGTAATCTCCTGCATTCTGACTTTCAGGGTGGTAAAGGCAATTGCTTTTAGAATCGTAGAATCCTTACAGTGTGGAACCAGGCCATTTGACCCAGGAAGTCTAAATTGATTCTGAAGAGCATCCTACCCAGACCGAACCCCCACTCTGTATCTCTGTAACCCTACATTTCCTACAGCCAATCCACCTAACTTGCACACCTTTGGGCTGTCTGAGGAAACCGGAGCACTGGGACGAAACCTACACAGATGTGGGGAGAATGTGTAAACTCCACATGGAGCCATCGTGCCACCCCACCCCGGCCTCTGGCATCCTTTGAGGCAATAATGACAGCTGTGGAGCTCTGTCTGAATTTTGACTGTTGTGAAGCCCCTTTAAATGCAAATTTGCTGTTAGTAGGCACAATTTGCTCATTTGTTCTCTAAGGTCAATTGCTGCTGCTACTACAGCCTGTAAACAGGGAAGCCCTTCATCCTTTTTCAGCAGAAAGTCAGCAGGTTTAAACAGCCCACCATTCCTCTGCCTCCTGGTCCTTCTTTTCCTGTTTCCCACACCCCACTACCATAACCCTGCAAGTCTCATGAAAAGCTTTCTCATCCTCCTTCGCTGCAGTTCTCATTCTGGGGCATTAAAGTGGGGTCACATCACGAAGATGTTTGAGAAGCGCTGTCTTAGAGTCAGTCATCTCCCATCTGCAGAGGAGGTACTCCTCGCAGAGTGAGGTCATTCATCTGTAGGAGAGTATCCCTTTGAGTGGGACAACGATCACCCAATGACCAGTGATCCCTTAGTGTTGATGGGTGCTCTATGGAACTAGTTTGCAAATTCACTGCTGAATGTTCAAACCATGTTTGAGGGACCAAATGATCTCCTCCTGCTCTCATGTTCCCATCACACCTATTTCCAGGGTGCCATTCCAATTTTACAGGAAGCAGTGCAAACCATGAAAAGGATAGTGACAGGCTTCAAGATGACACAGAAGGCTGCTGGAGTGTTGACAGGTTAAATTTAAGAGCAGAGAAGTATGAAGTCATTCACTTTGGCAGGAGGAATGAGGGAAGACACAATAAATTAAAGGGTACAATTTGAAAGGGGGCTGTAAGAGAACAGGGGCCTAGATGGATGTTTGTAAAGATCTCTGAAGGAGGCAGGTTGAGAAAATGTTGATGAAGAATACAGGATCTTGGCCTTTTAACTTCGGGTCTAGAGTACAGAAGCAAGATGATTCCATATGGTGGATATTAGCTGGAGTGCTGCGTCCAGTTCTGTTCACCTTAGAAAGATTATCAAGGCATTAGGGTGGGTGATGAAAAGATTCATGATGATCGTTCCAGGGATGCGAAACTGCAATTACTTGGATAGGTTAGTGAATTTTGCTGCTTTCCTTGGAGAATATTTTAAGGAGATTTGATTAGGCTTTTCAAAGTCATGAGAGATATGGACCAAGGAGGGAGGGAGAAATTATTTCATTGGAAGGAGGGGAAGGCACTGAATCAGTAAAAGAAACTACAGTGGCTTAAGAAAAAATCCTTTATTTACACAGCAAACAGTTCAGATTTGAGCTGGATCCCTTTGAGAATATGGTGAGGGCATATTTCAAGACTAAATGGAGAATTATCTGAAGAGCAGACATTGTGCCATGGGTAAATGGTGCTCTATCTAACCAATATACCTATATCAGTGCTTTGCAAAGGGCAAAGTGACTAGAGTAGGTGTATGATTCATTCTTGAGATTGACCAGCTGTTCCAGAGTTGGCTAAAGGTTGGAATTATGAATGATTCAAGCAAACGGCAATTGCTAGCCCTGCCCACATCTACTCATGTCTTGGAAAGTGACACATTCTGTATCTGCTTTTGTCAATGATAGGCCCTGGCTTCTCAGGGTTTTGGCCCACCCTCAGCATCAGGTTAATACTATGATACACCAAGTTACAGTCCCAGGCATGTTGTTGCTATGATAAATAGCAAGGCATGGTGTTCAATAATCCAGGGTGAACAACAGCTGAAATACATTCACAAAATGATACATAAAGTTGCAATGTGCAAAGTAGGAAGAATACATTGTAATAAGGAAGCCAGGTGGTGAAAGATAGAACTGAAACCAAACTTGACGGACTTATTATTATTTATTTACAAAGATACACAATAAATATTCATCGCCTAACTTAACGAGCACTGTTTCAGTTTGTGTCTATTTATAGGGGCATGTGCATATGATAAAAAATAATTAATATCCCATTATCAGCTAAGTCATCCCTTCAACTTGTCTATCAATCAGGCATTCTGCAGCTTCACAGTGATCAGCATTATGGTCTCCTCGGTGTGGCTGCGTGGTTTTGACTTAATACATTCGATCTTATTATTAGTCTTAATGCCTTCTGTTTCAAGCAGTAATTTTGTTAGAAAGATAATGTTACTTTTATGCATCTTCTTTCTGTGTATGTTATGTGGTAGCACCTGTTTATGGACTATGCATTAAGAGATTTAAAAGAGACCTAAAGGGCAACTTTTTCATGCAGAGGGTGGTGTGTCTTTGGAGGTGGTGGAAGTTGGTACCTTTACAACATTTAAAAGGCATCTGGACGGGTATATGAATAGGATGGGCATATGAAGAGGAAGGGTTTAGAGGGATATGGGCTAAATGCTGGCAAATGGGACTAGATTAATTTAGGATATCTGGTTGGCCTAGACAAGTTGGACCGATGGATCTGTTTCTGAGCTGTACATCTCTTTGAGAGCTTGGGTTTGGAGGGATATGGGCTGAATGCTGGCAAGTGGGACTAGATTTACTTAGGATATCTGATTGGCATGGACAAGTTGGACTGAAAGGTCTGTTTCCATGCTGTAAAGTTCTATGACTGTACGAGTGAATACCAAGTCACTGCCAGCTAGACATGTGAATAGCAACCAGCAATGCCCAAGCTTCCTCAGTGGCTCACAATTCCATTGATCTAAGCAATATTCTTGTTATTTCAGGCTATTAGATCAATTTGTGCGAGCTATTGTAGATATTTTTAATCAACCTGTTGTGACGTACCTTTTGAGGCATTCTTGCCTCGAGGTAGAGGCACTATACAAGATCGCTGTGTAAGTTATTGCAATCTAGATATCTGTAAGATTTCTGCTGATTAATTAGTTAAAATTGGTATAATCTGCTTCCGTATACAAAACTTAAACTTCTGCCTTTTGCTCATGGACTTTTTCCTCAAGATTTTTTTCTAATACCATTGCAGTTTTCAGGGTGATTGACTCTTTGGTCCATTTTATTCTTTAAACTTGAGTTCTTATAGGTTTCCCCTTCACACTCTGGGGAGTGTTCCTCCAGGTCTTTTTTTTTTGGTCAGCTACTGTTATGTGAATCCTCGTCTACAAATCACCTTTTGCTGTTCTTTCCCTCTCCATCTATGGTATTCATGTAGTGTGCTATATTAGTCAATGGTATCTCTCTACATTTAGTAAATGGGATTATACACTAACGGCCTCAACTTGTCCACCCCTCTGACCCACTCCAACCTCTCATCCTCGCAACGTGCAGCCCTCCACTCCCTCCGTTCCAACCTCAACCTCACTATCAAACCGGCAGACAAGGGAGGCGCAATGGCAGTTTGACGCACCGATTTTTACACCGCTGAAGCTAGACGCCAACTCGCGAACACCTCCTCTTACTGCCCCTTTGACCATGACCCCACCTCATACCACCAAACCATCATCTCCCAGACCATTCATAACCTCATCACCTCAAGGGATCTCCCATCCACCGCCTCCAACCTCATAGTCCCACAACCCCGCACCGCCCGTTTCTACCTCCTGCTCAAAATCCACAAACCCAAATGCCCCGGCCGACCCATTGTCTCAGCCTGCTCCTGCCCCACCGAACTCATCTCCGCATACCTCATCACGGTCATGTCCCCCTTAGTCCACGAACCTCCCCACCTACTTTCGGGACACCACCCATGCCCTCCACCTCCTCCATGATTTTCGCTTCCCCGGCCCCCAACGCCTTATCTTCACCATGGACATCCAGTCCCTGTACACCTCCATCCCCCATCACGAAGGCCTCCAAACCCTCTGCTTCTTCCTTTCCCGCCGACCCAACCAGTACCCTTCCACTGACACCCTCGTTCGACTGACTGAACTGGTCCACACTCTGAACAACCTCTCTTTCCAATCCTCCCACTTCCTCCAAACCAAAGAAGTAGCCATGGGCCCCAGCTATGCCTGCCTCTTCGTAGGATATGTGGAACTTATCTTCCGCAGCTACACTGGCACCACTCCCCACCTTTTCCTCCGCTACATCAATGACTGTATCGGCGCTACCTCGTCCTCCCACGAGGAGGTTGAACAGTTCATCCACTTTACTAACATCTTCCACTCTGACCTCAAATATACCTGGACCATCTCAGACTCCTCCCTCCCCTTCCTAGACCTCTCCATTTCTATCTTGGGCAACCGACTTAACACGGACATTTACTATAAACCGACCGACTCCCACAGCTACCTAGATTACACCTCCTCCACCCTGCCCCCTGTAAAAATGCCATCCCATATTCCCAATGCCTTCGCTTCCGCCGCATCTGCTCCCAGGAGGACTAATTCCAATACCGAACAACCCAGATGGCCTCCAATTTCAAAGACCGCAATTTCCCCCCAGACGTGGTTGACGATGCTCTCCACTGCATCTCCTCCACTTCCCGCTCCTCCGCCCTTGAGCCCCGCCCCTCTAATCACCACCAGGACAGAACCCCACTGGTCCTCACCTACCACCCCACCAACCTCCATATACATCCTATCATCCTTTGTTATTTCCGCCACCTCCAAACATACCCCATCACCAAGGATATATTTCCCTTCCCTCACCTCCCCTATCAGCATTCCGGAAAGACCACTCCCTCATCAGGTCCACACCCCTCATCAGGTTCACACCCCTCACCAACCTCCACTCCCAGCACCTTCCCCTGCAACCGCAAGAAATGCAAAACTTGCGCCCACCCCTCCACATCTCCCCCCCCCCCACTTCCCTCCAAGGCCCCAAGGGATCCTTCCATATCTGTCACAAATTCACCTGCACCTCCACACACATCATTTACTGCATCCATTGCACCTGATGTGGCCTCCTATACATTGGGGATACAGGCCGCCTACCTCTGGGTGTCCCAGAGGTTTCAGAGAACACCTCTGGGACACCCGCACCAACCAACCCAACCGCCCCATGGTGGAACACTTTAACACCCCCTCCCACTCCGCCAAGGATATGCAGGTCCTTGCCTCCTCTATCGCCAGACCATGGCAACACTACGCCTGGAGGAAGAGCGCCTCATCTTCTGCCTAGGAACCCTCCAACCACAAGGGATGAATGCAGATTTCTCTAGCTTCTTCATTTCCCCTCCCCCCACCTTATCTCAATCCCAACCCTCGGACTCAGCACCGCCTTCTTGACCTGCAATCTTCTTCCTGACCTCTCCGCCCCCACCCCCTCTCCGGCCTATCACCATCACCTGAACCTCCTTCCACCTATCGCATTCCCAACACCCCTCCCCCAAGTCCCTCCTCCCTACCTTTTATCTTACCTGCTTGGCACACCCACCTCATTCCTGAAGAAGGGCTTATGCCTGAAACATCGATTCTCCTGCTCCTTGGATGTTGCCTGACCTGCTGCGCTTTCCAGCAACACATTTTTCAACTCTAAATGGGATTATATACCTATTTGTATTTACAGTGCTAGGAAAGCAATTATAATTTGATATCGAGATTAACAATCTGTTTAACACCTTCATCTGGCACAGGGTGAATGATTGCGAGACCATCAAGAGTAGATTGCTTAGAGCAGAAATGTGTTCTATTTGTGGACAATGGTTTGACTTGGATGGGCACAGTCAAAATTTTACACACTCCTCATGTACTAGTTGCTTCTCTGGCCCGTCCCCACCAAATAGGTGGTTGTAACCTAGGCCTTCATCACCTGGGTCAGTTGCCAATTTGCTGAGTTTTACTATCGACTAGAAGGTGTGCCAGCAAAAGGTGGGCTGTCTTTTGTAGAGTATGAACTGCATTGAAGGAGGAGCCACATGATTTCAGATGATTGCATGGATTGATGTTTTGTATCAGTGGGAGTGCTTCACTAGCTGTCAGACAGTGCTGTTTTCTGAGGTAGATGTATTCCTGGTCACCATCACTGTGTGCTAGCTCAGGAAACCATGTAAAGTGTATTGGTTTCAACAGTCTAAAAATATTCATAATGACTTCATGGTCCAGATCTGACTCCTCTCAAAATATTTTAAGAAGGTAGCCTAGACCCTAAATTTTTCTGATTTAATGTGAAATGCTGTGTTCCCAATGTAATGTGACTGGTCAAAGTGCTCGACGTTAAGCAAAACACAATTTATTTAAACACTATTGTTAAAATACAAGCAAAGAAAGAGGAATGTAGAATAACTTAACTCTACTGAAAAACTTAAAACAACAATAGATTCAGTAACTGTTACTAATTAACTGTTTCAGTGTAGTAACATCCCATAAGCACTCCTTGCCAAAAAAGCAAGTTCAGGAAAATAGTTTTGCCTCATGTAGGAGAACCTGCAGCAGAGAGAAACTCCATCTTTCTAGCTGCAGCCAAGAGAGGCAAAGGTAGGTTCTACTTCAAGCCCACAACAACAACTGCTTAAAGGTAAACCTTAAAGCTGGAAAACAATTTCCAGGCACTTAGTACATTTATTTTTCAAACGCTGGGACAATGGAAACCACCTGGTTGGGTGTAGCCAGCTGTCAGAAACTGGTGTGTGAGAGCTGGCTATACCCAACCAGATTGGTTCCATTGTTCCAACTTTTGGAAAAAAAGGTCTAAGGCCTCACTGCAGTGGTTTGGTAGACTGCTCGGTGCCTCTGTCTTACATCCACTCTTCAAAGAAAAACCAAGACAAAACAACCTCTGAAAGCCACAGCATCACCACATTTCCCAAAAGCATTGATACACTAACACTCCTCTTACATTTGCCTTCAGAGTGGGTCATAGCTGTGCATCATTTGTTTACATATTCCTAATGCACCCAAGTGTCTGGACATTGCTGACAGTAAAATTGCGGTTTCTTAAGCCCAGAAGCTGAACCTGGGTAATAAAGCTTAAATTCTTGTATAGTGTATTATTTATGCATAGAGGTTTCTCACAATTTTAATCACATTATATTCCAATCTAAAGTAGATGTATATAAAGAGCTACACGAGCATGAGTAACGGTTTAGGGGACATATACTTCCTTGTTGAATAAATCTATTATGTTAAACTGTTACAATTTTGATTAATAGTTCTCTTAAGGATCAATAATGTTGTTGAATTGTAAGTGTAAGTTAGAAAACCCTTCCGTCAGCACATTCACATCCAGCAGCTTTCATTTGGTACATTCATAACTGGCAGAGCTCCCCCTTTCATTCACCCTGTCTTAGACATTTCTTCTAGTATTGCTGCCTCCTTTCTCCAGCTTGCTGATCTTCCCAAACACACTCCTCTCCTAATTCTCCACGTCCATATTCCACCTTACATCCCAAAACTATCCAGCCACACCCATCACTTTATCCTTCCTACCTCTTGTCAACTTACAACAGTTTCCTCTGCCTCCTTATTGGAATGCTGGACATTAAGAGGAAGAAAGAGCTCAAACCCATTAGTACGAAGAAACAAAGTTAAATTAACATTAAGACCATCTGTTTACAATTTGCAAACTAATGCACTTGTGGTCCTAGAGCTGCAATGCTGAAATAATCATTAGTGATGCTATCACATAATACGTAATTAACCATAGTACAAAAGTGATCACAGACATCTTCCTGTGTTAGACCAACAATTAATGATTTAGCTTGAGGGATTCCAAGTATCAAGCATGGGGCAGGTCCCAATTCTACCTCAGCCAGAATGGGAACTCAATTCACACTGTTTCTGTTATTTTTATCTATGTATTAGCCAATTAACTCCTACTAACGTACTGTGTAATAAGAAAAAGGCAATTTCACTGATTCAATTATCATCTCTGAAGATTTAACAGATGCTATGTAATCTAAGAAAGGTGATTGTGCCCAACAGGAGACCTATTGGTGGAAGCATCAGTGACAAGGAGATGGGCTAGCCTTTGTGAATCATTTCATGAGATTATGAGGTGCCCACAGTGGAGTAGGCCAAACTTTCTTTGCATGGCCCAGAGGAGAATTTGTCTACCTTTTCCACAGAGTGGGAAGGAAGCCATGATTGTCTAACAGGATCGAGTTAAATTATAGCTGGGTCCTGTAATGGACCAAACCAGATGCCCTCAAACCACTTCAACAAAGTAATCCAAACTCTAACTTTGCTAGCAGTTTTAAGCAGGCGTACAGTGGATACTCCAGGAGTGATGCAGCTGAATAAATCCCTTGGTTTTAAACAAAACAGAATTTATTTACAAGATTACTGAATGAAACACAAACAAAACAGAACACAAATACTGAATAACTTAACCTAGTTGATATCCCACCCTAATGATGCTGTTCCCAATATTTGCAACAATCCCCATAAACACCCCATGGCGCAAAAGGTAAAATCAAACCCAGGGTTTTATAAGAGAGAAGCCAGAGAGGGAGGAGGATCAGCCTGGACCTGCTTCTTTGGGGCCCAGCAGCTTTTACAAATACCTGACTGTTTTCAGACAATAACCAGACAAATCAAACCCGAGAAAAGCTGAGCTGGGAGAACTGGCTGCTCCCCTTTCACTGTACAAGTTTTTTTTAAAGTTTAAAGCCTTTTACCTGTGGCAGTATCTGTTAGCTATAATCAAACTGGTGCTAAAACCCATCCAGGCCCAGACATTTCAGAGTCTGTGTCTGAAAAAAAACATAACCTTTTTAAAGGAGCAGCATTCTCGCAGGTTCCAATGACATTATCAGATCACAAAATACATGCTGGGGTAGGACATACTTTCACTAACTAGCCTGTTCAGGGTGCTATAAAATACTTCTGGAGCATGTAGAATTGAATCAAGGCCTCCTGTTCTAGAGGCAGGAATACTCCCACTGCATCACAAGAACCCTTGTGTTAAAGAAGGCCCCCACTGATGCTTTTGTAAAGTAATGAGTCCTCAATCATTAGGAACTTGATAACCTGGGCTATTTAATTGCCTGCTTACCACCACGTAACAAAATTAAATCACCACATAGTCACTTAGTCTGACAGAAATGATCCATGTTGGAACATTAAGTCATAAAGAACAGTTCAGACCATAATATTCTGCGATTTGCACCACGACAATACTGCCGTGTTGATATTCAAGATTTGTTTGATTTTATACATGGCATACAAAAAATGATTTGACTGAATTATTCCACTCATAAAAGCAAGTAGCAGGCATAAACATCTCTTGGAAGTACAGGCGAGTGTGACCAAGATTTAATTAGGCAGGGGCTTACATTAACAACTCTCCAAGGATTCATATATATTATGGATCAGACAACTGATTGGATGTTCTCAGAAATTGCCTCCTGGATGCTTGGCATAGAATTGCAAAGCTGAAACAATGAGCATCGTGAAATTTACAGAATTTAAGGTGGAAATTCTTGCTGTAACGATACATCAATGAGAGAATAAATGAAACTGGACAAGTGGGGGTCACATTTTTAATTGACTAGCAGGATTGTGATCGTTTGACATTAATTAGATCAATGAGTTCTATCTGTTCTGACATTGAGATTTAGCTGAAATTGTATTTGACTTGTCACCACCGAGGGCAGAGTCACAATTTTCTGGCATTCCCTTCTGAGAAATATTTTTACTTGAATGTATTCTTTTTCGTCTTTAACTCTCTCCCATCCAAAACTGTTTTGATTTTTGAATGCATGTCTTTAAAATTCCTTTATAGGTACCTCAAATGCAGTTAAACAGTAAAATCAGCATTTATGAGGCCAGCCCCAGCGTAATTATGTCTCTGTTCCTTCACTGTCACAATCCTGGTATTCTCTTCTAAATGGCACTGTGGGTGTTCCCACTCCTCAAAGACACCGGTGGTTCAAGAAAGCAGCTCACCACCAACTTCTCAAGGGCAATTAGGATTGACAGTAAGCGCTGACATAGTCAGTAACACCCACATTCCCTTGAACAAGTAAAAAGATATATGTTTGAGTGGAAATTGTCTTCTTTCGACATTCTGACCTATATGAAATCATAGAATTACGTAAGATTTGCAGCAGTGAAACAGGTAATTTGGCATACTTAGTACATGCTGGCCTTTAGGTCTCACTCAATTTATGAGCACAATGCATGGTTTGCATTTCTTTCTGCTTATCACAATTTGTCACTGTAACTCTCCAATGCCTTTTCTCTCATAAGGTTTCCATAAATGGATGTATATTATTCCCTTCAAACGATCATGGTATGAGGCAGTTTCACGTTCTCATTACTCTTTGGGAACAAAATTTCTTCTGAATTCCTGCTTGGATTTCTTGGTGACAGTCTTATATTGATACTTCTTGTTATGCACTAGCCCACAAGTAGAATGTTTTGTCTCTATAAAAAAAACTTGCACATTTTTAAAGACCTCGCCCTCAGCCTTTGTTCTTCAGAAGGAAAGAGACCCAACCTAGATATTTTTGCCTACTACATAACCTTGCATTTCTGGTAATGTGCTCGTAAATTGCCTCTGCACCCATGCAAGTACCTCAGTTTCCTTTTCTTCATATCCTGTCTAAACCTGTGCACAATACTCCTGATGCCCTAAAGCCTGCCCACCATCTCAATACACAAGTCTGGAATGAAATGACATATTCCCCATTTGCCTGGATGAGGGTAGCTCCAACAACACCCAAGAAGCTCGAAACCATAAGGATAAAACAACCTACTTGATTGCACCCTCCCCAGACTCCATCTACCTCTTGCAACATTCACTCTCTTCACCACTAATATCATCATAAATGAGATATACTGCAGATACACTGCACTAGAGTCTCCTTAGGCAGCACCTTCCAAACCCATGACCCCTGTCTCTAGAAAGACAAAGACAGCAGTCATTTGGAAGTACCACTCCCTGTATGTTCCGATCTAAATTACATAGAGAGTCATCGAGGTCTACAGTGTGGAAACAGATCCTTCAGCCCAACTTTCCCATACTCGCCAGTTTTCACAGTTGAACTAGTCCCATTTACCTGCATTTGGTCTATATCCCTCATCCCATCCATGTATCTGTCCAAATGTTTCTTAAATTACAATATTGTACCTGTTTGTATCACTATCTCTGGGAGTCCATGCTGTACACTCACCACCCGCTGTGTGATTAAAAAAATTTCCCTTGTGTATCTTTCCCCTCTTACCTTTAACCTGTGCTTTCTAGTTTTAGATGCCCATACCATGGGGAAGAGCAGAGCCAATACACAGCAAGTTGCTGTGATTTGGAACACAATCTGAATGTCAATAGCAGTGTTCAAATGAAAATGGAATAAGTGCTATCTGTTGACTTGGGCTGTATCGACATTCCATCAGTGTTGTTGGGTCAAAATCCTTTCCTAACAGCACTGTTGAGAGTACTTGTAGTGCTCAGACTGCAATGGTTCAAGAAGGTGGCTCACCACCACCATCTTAAGGGCAATTGGGGATGGGCATCAAATGCCAGCTTAGTCAGCGAGGCCCAAATCCCATGAAAGAATGCTATAATAAAAATCCTCAACCCTCAAATCCCACCAAGGCTTTGCCTGTATCTCTGCAAACTTCTCCAGTCCTAAAACCTTACCAAATCCCCGAGCTCTCAAATTTGGCTGATTTTCATAGAATCGTAGGATCACATAGGACAAAAGAGGCCAGCACTAACATTGAGTCTGCACTGCCAAAAATATTAAATCTACACTACAGTCAGCGAGTCATAGGGATGTACAGCATGGAAATAGACTCTTTGGTCCAACGCGTCCATGATGACCAGATAGCCTAACCTAATCTAGTCCCATTTGCCAGCACTTGGCCCATATCCCTCAAACCCTTCCTATTCATATTCCCATCCAAATGCCTTTTATATGTTATAATTGTACCAGCTTCTACCACATCCTCTGGCAGCTCATACCATACATGTACCACCCTCTGCATGAAAATGTTGCCCCTTAGGTCCCTTTTATATCTTTCCCCTCTCACCCTAAACCTACGCCCTCTACTTCTGGACTCCCCCACCCCAGGGGAAAGACCTTGTCTATTTATCCTATCCATGCCCCTCATGATTTTATACATCCCTATCAGGTCACTCCTCAGCCTCTGATGCTCCAGGGAAAATACCCCAAGTCTATTCAGCTTATCCCTTTGGCTCAAATCCTCTAACCCTGGAAACATCCTTGTAAATATTTTCTGAACCCTTCACGTTTCACGTTTCACAACATCCTTCCTATAGGAAGGAGACCAGAATTGCCTGCAATATTCCAAAAGCGGCCTAACCAATGTCCTGTACAGCTGCAACATGACCTCCCAACGCCTATATTCAATGCTCTGACCAAAAAAGGAAAGCATACCAAATGCCTTCTTCACTGTCCTACCTACCTGTGACTCCACTTTCAAGGAACTATGAACTTGCACTCAAAGGTCCCTTTGTTTAGCAACAGTCCCAAGGATCTTACCATTAAGTGAATAAGTCCAGCTCTGATTTGTTTTTCCAAAATGGAGCACCTCACATTTAGTTAAATTAAACTCCATCTGCCAATCACCAGCCCATTGACCCAGCTAATCAAGATCCCGTTGTAATCTGAGGTAATCTTCTTCGCTGTCCACTACACCTCCAATTTTGGTGTCACCCGTAAACTTACTAACTATACCTTCTATGTTCGAATCCAAATCATTTACATAAATAACAAAAGGCAGTGAACCCAGCACTGATCCTTGAGGCACACCACTGGTCACAGGCCTCCAGTCTGAAAATCAACACTTCACCACCACCCTCTGTCTTCTACCTTTGAGCCAGTTCAAATGGCTAGTTCTCCCTGTATTCCATGAGATCTAACCTTACTAAACAGTTTACCATGATGAACCTTGTCGAATGTCTTACTGAAGTCCATATAGATCACAACACTACTATGCCCTCATAAATCCTCTTTGTTACTTCTTCAGCAAATTCAATCAAGTTTGTGAGACATGATTTCCCATACACAATGCTATGCTGACTATCCCTAAGCAGTCCTTTCTAAATACATGTAAATCCTGTCCCTCAGGATTCCTTCCAACAACTTTCCCACCACCGATGTCAGACTCACCAGTCTATAGTTCCTTGACTTTTCCTTACCAACTTTCTTAAATAGTGGCATCACATTTGCCAACCTCCAGTCTTCCGGCACCTCACCTGTGACTATCGATGATCCAAATATCTCAGCAAGGGGCCCAGCAATCACTTCCCTAGATTGTCACTAATCCCAATTTCCAGTAATGGGCCCATAGCCTTGAATGTTATAACCCTCATTTTTTAAGTACTTTGTAAATTAACCTTCCTCAAATGCACTCCCACGAAGTTTATTCCAGACCTCTACCACCCTCTGGGTGAAAAGGTTTTGTGCATCCCTGATTTAAATTGCTGCGACATTGTCAGCCAGTTTCCTGTGCCTGTAGTTTGGGAATTCTCTCTCCACCTCTGTCCTTCCTCAAAGTTATTCCTTAAAAATTGCTTATTGAAGAACTCATCCCAAAACCTTTTCACATGGTAAAATGTTGATTGATGACATTCTCTGAATTTATTTTTACAATGTTGACAATTGTTCTTGAATGGAACAGGGAAGGAAACAGTGACTTAGTGGATTAATGTTTTGAGGAGTGATTTACCTTGCATTGCCGCTCGGTCTTACCTCTAAGTCAGAAGGTTGTGGGTTCAAGACCCAATCCAAGATTTGAGCACCAGCATTGAAATTAGACATCAGTGTTTGTACTGAAGAAGTGCTGTACTGTCAAAGGTGCTGTCTTACAGTATCACACTGAAATCTTGTTGGCTATCTCAATATATAGACACAAGAACTCCAATGGCACTTGCTTCAAGAAAAAAAAGTTGGAATAGAATTCAGAATAGAATTAGGTTTATTGACATGTGTACTCAAGTTATAAAAGGACATGAGTGCAGTGAAAAGTGTACAGTGTTGCCAACACAGGATGCCATCTCACTTAAAAAGTACCTAAGTACAAAAAAAGAAAAATGAAGAAAAACTACTGCCCAGACCCAATATTTTGCAAATAATCAACATCACAGAAAAAAAGATTATCTGAGAATTGTTACATGTTGATTGTAGTGGGTGGCCAGGGAACATTGGCACTCCATCTCCTTTACAGTCAGGGTGTACAGCATTTGCCATTGAACCACATAAAGAAGGAGGGTGAGGGTGAAGGCGGTCCCACCTCAGGGGAAGACTGAGAAATCCCAGGGCCATGGGAAGGGAATACAGATCTGCAATAACAGAGCCAAGAGTTCTGCAGGAGCATTTGACAGGAACATCCCATCCTCCGTTCACTGCTGCTCATTGTTTTGGAACAGCACTTCAGTTGGCAGGTTTCCTGTGGAACAAAGTGAGAAACGCTTGGGTAGAGTGCAATGTCGCCATCTGTGGGTTACAAATGGTACTATCACATATATCTTTCATGATTTGGAGATGCTGGTGTTGGACTGGGGTGTACAAAGTTAAAAATCACGTAACACCAGGTTAAAGTCCAACAGGTTTGATTGGAAGCACACTAGCTTTCGGATCAACGCTCCGAAAGCTAGCGTGCTTCCAATTAAACCTGTTGGATTATAACCTGATGTTGTGAGATTTTTAACATATCTTTTAGTTTGTCTTTGGCTCAACCCTGCCAGTTGTGTGGGTAGCTCATTATATCTGTGGGGGCATGCACTTTGAATGAGCTCTATCTGATTAATTTCAATCCACTGCTCTTTTCATATATCACAGAAATTAGTTTTATTTTGAGCAGGAATCCAAATTACCACTTGATAATTATCATTGAACTTGCTTCTGCCATCCTTTCAAATAACCCTTCCAACTTCTTCCTTGAGAAGGAACATTTACATGTATTTTATTCAAATATTGTTATAAATTTGCTGTGCTCCATAACTGATATATTACCCCATATAAAATATAGTTAGTAAGTTTGCAGTTGACACCAAAATTGGAGGTGTAGTGGACAGCGAAGAAGGTTACTTCGGATTACAACAGGATCTGGACCAGATGAGCCAATGGGCTGAGGAGAGACAGAGGGAGTTTAATTTAGATAAACGTGAGGTGCTGCATTTTGGGAAAGCAAATCTTAGCAGGACTTATACACTTAATGTAAGGTCCTAGGGGCTGTTGCTGAACAAAGAGACCTTGGAGTGCAGGTTCATAGCTCATTGAAAGTGGAGTCACAGGTAGATAGAATAGTGAAGAAGACATTTGGTATGCTTTCCTTCACTGGTCAAAGTACTGAGTACAGGAGTTGGGAGGTCATGTTGTGGTTGTACAGGACATTGGTTAGGCCACTGTCAGAATATTGCATGCAATTCTGGTCTCCTTCCTATCGGAAGGATGTTATGAAACTTGAAAGAGTTCAGAAAAGATTTGTAAGGATGTTGTCATGGTTGGAGGATTTGAGCTATAGGAGAGGTTGAATAGGCTGGGGCTGTTTTCCCTGGAGCATCGGAGGATGAGGGTTGACCTCATACAGGTGTACAAAATCATGAGGGATATGGATAGGGTAAATAGACAATGTCTCTTCCCTGGAGTGGGGGAGTTCAGAACTAGAGGGCATAGGTTTAGGGTGAGAGGGGAAAGATATAAAAGGGACCTAAGGGGCAACTTTTTCACACAGAGGATAGTACGAGTATGGAATGAGCTGCCAGAGGAAGTGGTGGAGGCTGGTACAATTGCAACATTTAAAAGGCATCTGGATGGGTATATGAACAGGAAGGGTTTGGGGGGATATGCTCTGGGTGCTGCAGGTGAGACTGGATTGAGTTGGGTTACCTGGTCGGCACGGACGAGTTGACCGAAGGGTTGTTTCCGTCCTGTAAACTCTATGACTCTATAACTCTAAATAAGTTTTTTTGTCAAAAGCACATATGGAAAGCAGATAATGTTTCAGCAGAATCTTAGAACCAAACAGCAGAAGGAGGCCACTCCACACATCATGCCTTGGGGGTGATCTCTGAAAAATTGCTGTCTGACTCTTTTCTCGTTTTTTTTTTAAAAATAGGAATCCCCTCAGGTCTGCTCCACCATTTAATAATATCATGGCTAATATGCTTGTAACCTCAAATTTACATTGTCACCTGACCTGATAATCTCTCACCACTGCCCCACCTCTCACTTAACAAGAATCCATCTACTTCTGCTTGAAAAATATTCAAGAACTCAGTTTCAACCATCTTTTCAGCAAGAGTGTCCAAAAAACCCATGACCGTTTGAGAGATTTTTGCCTGATCTCTGGTTCAAATGTGCAACTCCTAATTTTTAGATTGGGACCCAGTTCTAGATTTTTCCATGGGAGAAAACACCATCTACATCTATGCCCTCAAGACCCTTTAGGATTTTATATGCTTCAATCAAGTCATCTTTTGCTTCTTGGACCTTGGAACTGTCGTGACCAATGTTTGTTTTCCTTCATCATGAAATACCATGAATGGACCAAAAAAGTCACAAGTGGTTTGAATTCACTTTTTGAAAGTCTCAACCTCTTTTGGGAATCCACATTTTCGCCAGAAGTTCTTGGAAAGGCAAAGTCTGCCGAGGCCAGAGATTATCATTCTACAACATTGAGAGCTGAAAGTGTATAACAGTTGGGATAATCAAGACTCTCCATTTGATTGATACTTGCTTCCTTGAGACTCAGTTAACTTCCTGGACCTTGTACCCAGCACTTAGTCTCTGTGAGATGCACGCAAAGCTGAAAATATCTGAATGATTTAGGGCAACACTTGGGGAAATTGCTGCGTGCCCATAAGTGAGATCCAGCAGGGCACTACAATTTATGCATTTCCCAAGTCTTAGCTAACACGTAACTTACTTTTCATTATTAGAAATGTCCTTGTTGTTTGAGGAATTTTGTCCTTCTCTCCTTTCACAAGATCGTAAGGATCCATGTTTATTGCATGTTCTGTTCCAGAGATCAACAACTCTTTGGGAAAATAGATATTTCCTAGCACCTAATCTATCTTTTCGGTTAGACAGCTTGTAGTCATGCACTATAGCTATCTCTAATTGCCTAGCAACTGGACAAAACCTACTCTCTCAATCATTTTAGTCTTCATGATTCAATCATCTTGCCTCTAAACACATCTCTACTGAAAATGTTTCCACTTCCCTGGAGACTGCTTTTGATGGAAAGTCGTTGACTATAAACAAGCGTGTTGGGCATAATATTGACAAAGTATTGAAAAAGATCGGGCAGGGGAAAACATTTAATTCAGCCTACTAACCCTGCCTACCTTCTGAAATCCTATTCACTCACTCGGGGCACCTCACCACCATTCGCCATCTGCACCAGCACTCATTACTGTCCCAACCACCTTTATTCACTCAATCTATCCCCCCCTCTCTCATTCCAGAAGAAAACAACATACAGTAGAGCAACAGAGTTCCCACTTCAGTAAGAATCCAGATTTAAGTGCAATGGGAGGCTGTGAGGCCAGTACAGTGGGTAAGATGACGAACACTGGCTTCTGGATGAGTGGTAGGGACAACCCACTTAGTAAGGGTCAGGCCTTGGAAATGACATAAATTCCGATAGAATGTCTGGAAGAAAAGGAAACTGGATCCTCACACTTCCATATAGGATGACTGAATGGGTTAGCTTTTTAACCTCTTCCAATGACCCCTGCCAAAAATGGTCAGACTGCTGAACCAGCAGGCTTCATGTGGCAAATGGATGCTGAAGGTACGCCAACATTGGTGCTTGTGTGTTCCAGTCATGCCAACCATAGCATGGACTGCAGCATTCAAGGCAATGCTGACTGCCATCTTCTTAAAGGCAATTACAGATGGGCAACACATGCTGGCCCAGCCAGCAGTGCCCATGTCCTATGAATGAATAATACAAGAGAAATTATGAATCATAACTGATCAATACTGTTTCGCTCAGAATGCACTCAGCCTATTGGATTCTAACTTCTACTTTGTTCCTCTTTTCACTTCTAGTTTTAAAATTTAAATGGGAAATAATCAAGTGTTTTAAAACTTCAATTTAAAAACGCATTTCATTTCACTCCATCCTAGATGTTGACATATTCTGCCACATGATTTTGATTATGTCCTGCTGTATTCCCATTGCGCTGCCTGCACTTTTTCGCTGTATTCTTTGCCTTAACTTTTGCATATCCTTTGTTTTAAGTCATGCCATGATTTATGTGATTGTCTTCTATTACCCATACAGTGTCCTGCTGTATTGTCTGGATTGAATCTTGCTATACTGTCGTGTTTCATGTTGCCTTCTTTGTCCTAACACTTTCATTTTCTCTGAATTCATTCATGTTATGTTTTCTATTCTAAATCCGGTTCCCTCCCCTCCATTCTGTTGGTAGTATTTGACAATTTAAAAAAATATGTTATAAAGTACTTCAGTTGCACTGGGTATCTAAGTGGAAGTTTATTGCAGACAATCAACAGAATTTGGTTATTAACATATACAGAGTGTCCTTGATGCATTGCTCTCTGCTGGTGGTCAGCATGAAGGGGGTTCGTTCTGCAATGGAAACACCAGAGATCTCAAATTCTCTTGTTGCTGGTTGTTTGCAGTTGGACCTATTTATCACCGGAGAATTCTCCAGTCAGCTCTTCGGAACGTCCAGCTCGGTGCACTGAGGGCACAGTGAAGCTACTCTTCTTATCTTGTAACGAGAGGCTGGTTCCCTGGCTGAGCTCCTGGACACGGTCACATATATCACAAATCTTCCGAAAGATGTCCTCAGTGTCAGACTTTTTTGAACTTGTTAAAAAAAAGGAGCAAGAGAGAGATGAAATTCAGGGATGCTAGTCATTGAATTGGATAAAATAACAGAGTACTTTAATACAATTGCCCACTTTTTATTTCCGAAACAACTTTGTTGTGGAACTGTCTGTACACTTTCTTCCACTGACCGTGTTGACACCAGGTCAAATGATTATGAGGACAGGTATTCTCTTGGAGTGCAAAGGATGGCCCACTTGAAGATTTGGTAGAGTAACTGGAAGGAAACTGTGTACCTTGGTGATGGGAAAAGGGACAGGGACAGAAAAAGCAACAAAATCTTAAAATTAGGTCAGTTGGTATCAGGAGGCATGACATCACACAGGGAACATTTGAAATTTGAAACTCTCACTCTCCCAAAAAGCTGTTGAAGCTAAATCAGTTGAAAATTTCACAATTGAGATCAATACATGTTTATTGTTTGAATGTATCAGAAGAACATGGAGTCAAGATGTACATGTACAGCTCACCCAGGATTTAAATAAAAAGGGAAACAGGCTCCAATATTTGAATGGTCTTTCCTGTTACTTTATCCCTATAGCCAACATTCACCTGCTTTGTTCATATACTAAACTTTCTTCTCTTTTCTGAGTTCTGCCATTCTATATTCTGTTATTTATGTAGCACTGTTCCTGAATTAAAAATAAACCTTGTTGTACTATACCCTTGCCTCAACTTACAAAGTCAGTTCCTTGGCACTTATTTTTCAGAGGGAGAAAGGTGGTTATATCTTCCGCTCCCGAATTTACCTTCCTCCATTTAATGGTGGAATGCCAGCAGCAGGGAAAGAGTACGGGTACCTCTATTGACCTGAATGTTCATGATTCAAAAAGAAAAAAATGTACACTCTGATAAAATGTACACCATCCATATTGCCAGAAAACCTGCAGTTAGATAATTTGAAATCTCTGACTCCCAATGATCGGAAATTTGAGGATATAGACATTAGTCATAGTTCAGTTGGTAACTCTCGTATCACTCGGTTGGAACACTGCGTATCCAAACCTCACTCCAGAGATCAGAACACTAGACTGACACTTCAGGGTCTCTACCATCTAGAAGGACAAGGGCAGCAGATATATGGGAACACCATCACCTGCAGGTTCCCCTCCAAGCCATTCATCATTCTAACCTGAAAATGTATCACCTTTCCTTCACTGTCACTGGGTCAAAGTCTGGAACTCTTCCCCAACCCTCCACCAACCCCCCTCGCCCCCCGACCGCCCCCAACACCTCCAATGGCACTATATGGACTGCAGCTCATCACCACCTTCTCAAGGTCAATTATGGATGGGCAATAGAGGCTGGCCCAGCCAGCAATATCCATTTTCTCATGAATCGATTAAAAATAAAGAAATAGTGCACAATCTGTGGTATTATTGTTTGGATGATAAAGTTAATAGAAACTCTGTCCCGTGTATGAAAACAATCGCTATTTCAAAGAATTCTCCCAGGTAGCCTGTACAGTATGGATCATTAGGAAATTGTGAGGACTGCAGATGCTGGAGATCAGAGCTGAAAAATGTGTCAGGCAGCATCCAAGGAGCAGGAGAATCGACGTTTTGGATATGAGCCGTTCTTCAGGAATGAGGAGGGTGTGCCAAGCAGGCTAAGATAAAAGGTAGGGAGGAGGGACTTGGGGGAGGGGAGTTGGGAATGCGATAGGTGGAAGGAGGTTAAGGTGAGGGTGATAGGCCGGAGAGGGGGTGGGGGCGGAGAGGTTGGGAAGAAGATTGCAGGTCAAGAAGGCGGTGCTGAGTCCGAGGGTTCGGACTGAGAAAAGGTGAGGGGAGGGGAAATGAGGAAACTGGAGAAAACTGCATTCATCCCTTGTGGTTGGAGGGTTCCTAGGCAGAAGTTGAGGCGCTCTTTCTCCAGGCATTGCATTGCCATGGTCTGGTGATGGAGGACTTTACTTTAACTCCCCCTCCCACTCTGCCAAGGACAAGCAGGTCCTTGGCCTCCTCCATCGCCAGACCATGGCAACATGATGCCTGGAGGAAGAGCGCCTCATCTTCCGCCTAGGATCCCTCCAACCACAAGGGATGAATGCAGATTTCTCCAGCTTCCTCATTTCCCCTCCCCCCCCCCACCTTATCTCAGTCCCAACCCTCAGACTCAGCACCACCTTCTTGACCTGCAATCTTCTTCCTGACC
Organism: Hemiscyllium ocellatum; assembly: GCF_020745735.1. NCBI lineage: Eukaryota > Metazoa > Chordata > Chondrichthyes > Orectolobiformes > Hemiscylliidae > Hemiscyllium > Hemiscyllium ocellatum. The sequence continues at coordinate 25,198,110 of NC_083418.1, read as the reverse complement.
TCTTCGCCCCCACCCCCTCTCCGGTCTATCACCCTCACCTTAACCTCCTTCCACCTATCGCATTCCCAACGCCCCTCCCCCAAGTCCCTCCTCCCTACCTTTTATCTTAGCCTGCTTGGCACACCCTCTTCATTCCTGAGGAAGGTCTTATGCCTGAAACATCAATTCTCCTGCTCCTTTGATGCTGCCTGTCCTGCTGCGTTTTTCCAGCAACACATTTTTCAGTGTGGATCATTAGCCAACATCATATGAAATGATTTATCTAGTCATTAGTGAGTTTGTTTTTGTGAAAGGGGAGACAATGGCTTTAGGATCAAGGGTTCAAACATCACCTTTACAACTGGTTGAATTGAAAGCTGTACTCAGTCAGGACATAATGAAGCCATCACCAATTGTTTTAAAAAGATATCTGGTTCACTGATGCACTGTCAGGATGGAATTATGCCAGCCTCACCCTGTCTAACTTATTTGTGTCTCCAGACCCACAACGATGTGGTTGACTCTCAACTGTTCTGTCAAATGCCCCCAGAAAGTCATTCATTTCAGGCTAGGGATTGGCAATGAACGCTGGCCTTGCCACTGATGCCAGTGAGGAAATATATTTTAGAAAAATCTGACTTCTGCAATTTGGCTGTGACCTCTCCTGCCTTACAATAGCAAATGGACTTAGTTGGCTATGATTCTGGATTAGTGGTGCTGGAAGAGCACAGCAGTTCAGGCAGCATCCAAGGAGCAGTAAAATTGATATTTCAGGCAAAAGCCCTTCATCAGGAATACAGGCAGAGATTTTACTTAGTTGGCTGTGAAACATTTTGAGACGATTTGAGATCTTGAAACATGCTACATGAATACAAGCTCTTTTCTCAAGAGGCTGTCGTTTTAAAACAAGGATTATTGTACATTATTTCAAGGCTTGGTTAATTGGCAGAATTTGAGTGGGGCCTGTACGATGTGGGCTATGGGGTGATGTGTGGAGGAGGAGTCCGGGGAGGCCCATCTTGATATCCTGTTCATTTTGCTCCCTCTTTTACCATTTTCACAAGCAGTGTGGTGAGATTCTTGTGAGGCAAGGTGTGAGGTGATGCATTTTCAAAGGTTGAGTACAGTGCATAGTAGTAATATATTGTAAATTATATGGTGAATGGCAGAACCCTAAGGAGTATTGATATGCAGACGGATCTGGATGTGCAGATCACTGAGGGTGGCAGCATGGGTACATAACACTTGAGGGTGGCACTGTGGCTCAGTGGTTAGCACTGCTGCCTCACAGCGCCAGCGACCCGGGTTCAATTCCAGCCTCGGGTGACTGTCTGTGTGGAGTTTGCATATTCTCCCTGTGTCTGTGTGGGTTTCCTCTGGGTGCTCTGGTTTCCTCCCACAGTCAAAGATGTGCAGGTCAGGTGAAATTGGCCATGCTAAATTTCCCATAGTGTTAGGTGAATGAGTCAGAATAAATACAGGGTACGGGAATGGGTCTGGGTGAGTTACTCTTTGGAGGGTCGGTGTGGACTTGTTGGGTTGAAGGGCCTGTTTCCATATTGTAGGTAATCTAATCTAATCATAAGGTAATGAAAAAAGGCTTATGGCATGTCTGCCCTCATCGGAAAGGACATTGAGGATAAGGAATGCTGCAGCTTTATATAACTTGGTAGTTAGGTCACACTTGGAATATTCCTTACAGAAGGATGTGGATGCTTTGGAGAGGGTACAGAAAAGGTTAACCAGGATATTGTCTGGAATAGGGAATTTTAGCTATGAAGAAAGGTTAGATAGACTTTTGTCTTCACTTGAACCCAGGAGGTTGAGGGACAATCTGATAGAGGTTTTTAAGATTGTAAATGGTGTGGACAGAGTGGAAAGTATGAGGCTTTTTTCCAGGGTGGAGGGCTCAATTACTGGGGAAACAGGTTCAAGGTGTGGGTTTTTTGGGGGGAAGAGGGGAATGGGGGAAGTGGACAGTATGTGTGAGGCATGTTTTTCACACAAAGGGTGATGAGTGCCTGGAACACGCTGTCAGAGGAGGTAGTGGAAGCAGACACAATAGCAGCATTTAAGGACCACCTGGACGAACACATGAACAGGAAGGGTATAGAGAGATATGGATCCTGTAAGTGAAGACAGTTTCAGTATGGAAGGGCAAAATGTATCAGCACAGGCTTGGAGGGCTGAATGGCCTGTTCCTGTACTGTATTGTTCTATGTTCTTCTTCTTTTTCTAGGCAGTAACAAGATGCCAATTGACTGTGGTAGACCTTTGTTAAATGCCTTGCTTTTGCCACAACTCACTGCAGTGCAGGGTATGATCCACCGGCACCAGCAACATGCACCTCTCTTCCACAAACCTGGCATCTGGCATTTGTCAACCCACCTGGCAACATGGTGTTTCTACTCAAGACTGGCAGTGTACTGTGGAAGAGTGTGCCAGCAACCAGTGTAGAGCAGCTGCAGTGGGAGAAGTTTGTGCACAGGCTGGAGAACCCAGCTTGCATACTAGACAAGGTAACACCTTGGGGCTGCTCGCTCGTTCACTTGAAAGCTCACTTTACACTTGCATATATTGTAATAGCATCCCTGTCTTATCTTACTGTGACAATTAGCGCAATCAACAATCCTCAGTCAAAGGGGCACACATCTTATAAAATGGCGTGCTATGTCAATCTCCATGTGCAGCAAGCAGGTAGCCTTGTCTCAAAGTCTTCGGAGGCTGGAGGAGATTCCTCACTGAAGTTCATGGAGGTACCTGTCATTCAGTCAGGGGTGGTCTCAGCACAGTGAGTTAAGGGCAGCCTCTAATCCCAGTCCATTTTATTGCACAGGGGATCTGTACCTCGGCTGTCTAGGACTGGGTCATCCTTGTGGCTGCATAGTCTGGGGAGTAAGGTTAACATGGGTCAAGGAGATCGATATGCAGGAGTCTAGACACGCCTTGTCTGGGGCTGCCCAGTCATGTCAGTTGAGGGGGTGTAGAGAACAAATGGGAATGGGGAGGTGGTGAGGGTAGACATTTGGCTATTGCCACAGGGCTCAGTGTCTGCAGGCTGCTCTTTGAGACTTGGTGTCTGCAAGCCCTGGGCAAGGGCCCGCACAGTTTTGATCAGCAGGATTTACAGGGGTGGTACACAAGAAACCATGGGGGTACTGTGGGAGTTGTGGGGAGTGGGGTGGGGGTGGGAGAGGTGGGCGCAGGGAGGTCATTGATGGTCAAGAGCAACCCGGCTTCAAAGGAGAGTTGAGGAGGTGGGACAGTGCATGAGAAGACCTGTCATGGTCACCTCAGAGAGCAACGCTGGCTGGGAGGGGTTGACAGATTTTAGTTGCATGTGAACGTATTGGTGAGCACTTGGGGAGGCATGAAGGCTGTGAGGTTAACAGGATTAGATTCTAGGATGTAGAAATGGATGTTTGGGGGCTCACACCCTGGAAGTCACTGTCTGAGGAATTCTCGCCACTGCCTCCAATCGCTCTGAAACTGGAAAGTACACAATGGGGAAGAAGGGGTTGACAGGCTGATGAGGACAGAGCCATTCTAGACTTGGTGCTCGGAAACGAGCCAAGGGAGAGCATGTTAGTGATAGTGACCACAACTGTCTCACATTCTACATAGCTATGGAGAAGGAGAGGATTAGGCAAAATGGGAGGATATTTAATTGGGGAAGAGGAAACTATGATGCGATTAGACATGAGTTAGGAAGCATGGATTGGGAGCAATTGTTCCATGGTAAAGGCACTATAGACATGTGGAGACTGTTTGTTTAAGGAACAGTTGTTGCGAGTGATGAATAAATATGTCCCTCTGAGACAGGCAAGAGGGATGACAAGAGCGGTGGAGCTTCTCGTCAAAACGAAGAAAGTAGCTTACATAAGGTGGAGGAAGATAGGGTCAAGCTCAGCTCTAGAGAATGACAAGCAGGCGAGGAAGGAGCTCAAAAATGGTCTGAGGAGAGTCAGGAGGGGGCACGAGAAAGGCTTGGCAGAACGGATTAGGGAGAACACAAAGGCATTTTACACTTATGTGAGGAATAAGAGAATGGTCAAAGAAAGAGTAGGGCCGATCAGGGATAGCTTAGGGAACTTGTGTATGGAGTCTGAGGAGGTTTTGAGTTTTTTGCTTCTGTCTTTATGAAAGAAACGAAATTAGTAGTGAATGCGACCTTTGAAGAGCAGGTGTGCATGCTGGAATGGATAGAGATAGAGGAAACTGATGTGCTGAAAATTTTGTCAAACATTAAGATTGACAAGTCTCCAGGCCCGGACCAGATTTGTCCTCGGCTGCTATGGGAAACGAGAAATGCAATTGTATCGCCACTTGCGAAGATCTTTGCATCCTCGCTCTCCACCGGAGTCGTACTTGAGAACTGGAGAGAGGCAAATGTAATTCCTCTCTTCAAGAAAGGAAATAGGGAAATCCCTGGCAATTACAGACCAGTAAGTCTCACGTCTGTCGTTTGCAAGGTGTTAGAAAGGATTCTGAGGGATAGGATTTATGACTATCTGGAAGAACATGGCTTGATTAAATGCAGTCAACGTGGCTTTGTGAGGGGCAGGTCATGCCTCACAAACCTTATCGAGTTCTTTGAGGATGTGACTAGAAACTTTGATGAGGGTCGAACTGCGGATATGGTATATATGGACTTCAGCAAGGTATTTGATAAGGTTCCTCATGGTAGGCTCATTCAGAAGGTCAGGAGGAATGGGATACAGGGGAACTTAGCTGTCTGGATACAGAATTGGCTGGCCAACAGAAGACAGCGAGTGGTAGTAGAAGGAAAATATTCTGCCTGGAAGTCTGTGTTGAGTGGTGTTCCACAGGGCTCTGTCCTTGGGCCTCTACTGTTTGTAATTTTTATTAATGACTTGGATGAGGGGATTGAAGGATGGGTTAGCAAGGTTGCAGACGACACAAAGGTTGGAGGTGTTGTTGACAGTATAGAGGGCTGCTGTAGGCTGCAGCGGGACATTGACAGGATGCAGAGATGGGCTGAGGGGTGGCAGATGGAGTTCAACTTGGATAAATGTGAGGTGATGAATTTTGGAAGGTCGAATTTGAAAGCTGAGTACAGGATTAAGGATAGGATTCTTGGCAGTGTGGAGGAACAGAGGGATCTTGGTGTGCGGTACAGGGATCCCTTAAAATGGCCACCCAAGTGGACAGGGTTGTTAAGAAAGCATATGGTGTCTTGGCTTTCATTAACAGGGGGACTGAGTTTAAGAGTCGTGAGATCTTGTTGCAGCTCTATAAAACTTTGGTTAGACTGCACTTGGAATACTGCGTCCAGTTTTGATCGCTCTATTATAGGAAAGATGTGGATGCTTTTGAGAGGTTTCAGAGGAGGTTTACCAGGATGCTGCCTGGAATGGAGGGCTTACCTTATGAAGAGAGGTTGACTGAGCTCGGACTTGTTTCATTGGAGAAAAGGAGGAGGAGAGGGGACCTAATTGAGGTATACAAAGTAATGAGAGTCATAGATAGCCAGAGACTATTTCCCAGGTCAGAAATGGCTAACACGAGGGGTCATAGTTTTAAGCTGATTGGAGGAAAGTATAGAGGGGATGTCAGAGGCGGGTTCTTGACACAGAGAGTTGTGAGAGCATGGAATGCGTTGCCAGCAGCAGTTGTGGAAGCAAGGTCACTGGGGACTTTTAAGAGACTGCTGGACATGCATGTGGTCACAGAAATTTGAGGGTGCATACATGGTTGGCATAGCATCTTGGGCTGAAGGGCCTGTTCTGTGCTGTACTATTCTATGTTCTATGTTCTAAAAAGGCTCAGACCACACTTGAAGAAGATGGGATAATTGGCTCAATCTGTGATGGAGGGGCTACACTGAATGCTAATCATAGGACTTTTAAGGGGAAAGAACTTCGATACCAGGCCTGTACAATGTACAAATTACATGTCTATTCCCTGGCCATTGACCCTATCTGTGTGTTGAAATTCCTTGGCACAGTCACTATTGGACAACACATTGATAGATATACCTTTGTGTACAGAAGAAACCAAACATTATGGATTTTGAACAAGGAAGGACACAGTGACCCAATACCATGTTTACACATTGTTCTCCCTGCTTCAGAAGGTACTGTAGGCTCCCAGCACAGACCGCCATCCAATGAACCATGTCTGGTGGTGCCAGATAGTGTGAAAATGTATTTAGTGCTTACACAGAGACACACGATGACATGCAAGTTAACACCCGGAACATTTATATTAAAACTGATACGCAAACCTTTTTTTAACCCATGCCACCAAAGAGATCTCAATAGGCTTTTTCTCCTCCCCACTGCATCTTCATATACTCCTTGGGGAGGAGGGAATCTGCTCTCATGTGAAGGTTGTTCATTCTGCGTGTTTGGTGGGACAGCCCCATGGACTGTATGGACCAGACATGTCAAGCATTAAATGAAGCCTCCTCGACTTGTACTTCCCAATGATCAGAGTGCGGCAGGACCCAGCCTCCACTGACCTGACTGAAAAGTTGCAAGGGGCCTGTATGCGGCTCCTCCTCCAGGTTGGGATCTCCTAACATCACCTGTCTCCTTGTGAGGAGGGGGACACTTAGAGTTGGGGGTCATGATTCACTGCCCTCTCCTGAAATTACGTGGAACAATGAAATGTGGGAGTGAGCACCTCTACAGCACCCCTGGGCCTGGCACTTCATGGTAACCACCAACTCATCCATGAAGGCAGCCCAGATGATTGTAGGGTTTGCTGCACTGTGACACCTTCTGGTCGGTGAGAGCTGTTGCATCTCAGTTACCTCTTTGCCATTTCTGACCCTCCAAGTGCATGTGCACGGAGTCCCTGATTGGCGACACCATTGTTATAGGTAAATCACCACAAGTTACCTTTAATTTGGCGACTTATTAAGAAATCTCAGAGGCAATCAAGTACAGAAACATTGATGTCAACTCTATTGCATGTAATAACCAAAACAACACCCCTCAAGTCAGCCTCATATCCTTAGCTTCAACTGGTTATTACCCAATTAATGGTGGAATTTAGCTATGATTCCAACCAACAGTGTCTGTCTCTGAAAGTATCCAGGGTTTGATCTTAATAGTGTTGTGCTTCGAGTTTCTGTCACTGAATTATTCTGGTGTTCGATTCTTATACAGAGTTTTGCCCTTCACATCATTATGGATGATCCTTTTGAGTCCTTTCATCCAATGGGTGGCACGGTGGCTCAGTGGTTAGTACTGCTGCCTCAGAGCACCAGGGACTCGGGTTCAATTCCCGCCTTGTCTGTGTGGAGTTTGCACATTCTCCTCCTCCCCCACCCCCCGTGTCTGTGTGGGTTTCCTCTTGGTGCTCCGGTTTCCTCCCACAGTCCAAAGATGTACAGGTTAGGTGAATCAGCCATGCTAAATTGCCCGTAGTGATAGGTGCACTAGTCAGGATGGGTTGCTCTTCGGAGTGTTGGTGTGGACTTGTTGGGCCAAAGGGCCTATTTCCACACTGTAGGGAATCTTAAACAAAAATTACTGCAAGTCTGCAGCTTGCCTTCTTATCAGAGGCAGCTCCTTTGTTCCTTGTTACATGTGGCTTTAACTGTCTGTTTGAAGACAGAGCTTTCTCATAGTTAACTCCTTGAATTCTTCTGCAGGGCAATTCTTGTCTTTGTGGTAATAAAACATCCAGTTTATCAAGGAGGTGTCAAAGCTGTTTTGTTCATGTAGCCTCAATTCCCTAGTTTCCAAGACCTTTAAAAAAATTCATTCACGTGATGCGGCATCACTGGCTGGGCCACATTTATTGCTCATCCCAAAGAGCAGCTAAGAATCAACCACACTCTTGTGGGTCTGGAGTCACACATAGGCCAAACCAAGTGAGGTTGGCAGATTCCTTTCCCAAAGGACATCAGTGAAGCAGATAGGTTTTTCCAAACAATGATTTCATGGTCATCATTAAAGTCTTAATTCCAGATTTCTATTGCATTCAAATTTCCACAATCTGCCATGGCAGGATTCAAACTCAGGTCCCCAGAACACTACCTAGGTCTCTGGATTAACAGTTCAGCAATAATACCACTAGGCCATCACCTCCCCTCATGCCTAATTGCTTTCAATCTCTATGTAACAGCTTGTTCCAGACATACTGCTGCTGCTTTTCAAGTGTAACATTTTATTTTTTGTTGGTGGTTCGCCACATCACGGGGTCCTCTTCTGCCCTGGGGCTGAGCAGTTGCCTGTTCTCCGGGAGCTCTCTGAAAGATAGTGGCCTGAAGCATTTATTCCTCAGTGGTGGAATTGACACAGTGAGCTGCCCACCAGATTGTGTAACCCTACTCTCCATGATAACCACTAAGGTGTAAGCACTTGAGCTGTTAGAGGGTCAGGAGGCAACCTTGTCAATATTTCCTCTGCTTCCAGACTCTCATCCTTTAAGGTTAGGGATGAGGCTACTGATGAAGCATTTCTCTGCAGAGACCTAGAGGAATCTGCAAGACACAAGAGAGAGAAAAGGCATCATGGCTAGTGGTGAGCAATGACCGAGACTGATAGCATGGTTAATCTGAGAGTTGCAATGGATTGAAGAGTGGAGCTCACTTATTTGGTGGGGCATGGATATTTCTACATCCCTGCAGGTAATGTCCCAGTTTCTTCCTTTGAGGTCCAGGATTCTCTCTTCATATCAGGGACGCTAGCCATTCCTCCACCCGTAAGAGCTCCCTCTGCCCTTTTATGGGCTGTCTTCCTCTGTAATGAGCAAAAGGGGGCCAATGAGGGAGAATGACAGTGGGTAGCATGACTGTTAGTATTGGCGCATATGGACGAAAGCTGTTGAGGCATACTGGAGGACTGAGGAGGTGTGCTGGGTTGTTGGCATGGGAGGTTGAGAGGGCTGGGGAATGAGAGTGAGTGAGGGACAATGATGTGTACGATGGTGAAAGTGGCAGAGCACGAACCCTGATGGGAACTGGATGCGGAGCTGAGATAGAGTGACTGTAAGCTCACACAGAGAAGAGTGTGGTACTTAGCCTGACGGAGTGGGGAAGGTAATTGACCTTGTGGAGGGACTGTTACCCGGTCCTCCATATCCAGGAGACAGCACTAACATGGATGGCAGAGTCTGGAAGCATGGCTTTCTCTGGGAAGAAGGTCCTCTCCTCTGGGCTATCTTGTTCAGGAGATCCAAAATCATGCCTGAGAGCCACCTTCCCATTCTCTGACATGTTCCAAACCCTGTTCTTCTAAATGCAGGGCAAGTTCAGAATGCCTGTGCTCATCCAGATGCTCAGCAAGTTTTTAGAGTTGGCATGGGTGCAAGGGATGCCAGTCTTCCAGCAGATTTCCATTGAGTGGCGAGCTGTGGTGGTGAGATGAGAGATACCATGAGGTGGAATCGGAAAGCAATGAGGCGAGTTTGGGAAAACACGATGAGAACAAACATCAGTCTTTGCGGCAAACTGCCCTCCAAATTACTCACCATAACTTGGACTTTGCCAAGAAAATGTAGCATTCAGCCCAATGTGTCTCATCTCCTCATCAACTTTCTTGTGCTTTTCCTTTTGGACTCTACTCCTTGGTGCAGTGGAAGCCAATCAATCTCAGCCTTTGGGAAGCTGTAATTTGCCTTTTCCATTCAGCTGCAAACTATTTTTCAACATTTGTGACATTTAGCATAGAGAAATCCTTCCGTGCTCTGATGAATATTTTGGTATTAAACTGCCAACACACTTATCATTATGACTTGAGTAAAAGGTCAGAAAGCGCTGTGGTGATTGTTTATCGGGCCTACTCACTTTATAAAGTGCAAGTGCCATTTAGCATCTGTAAAAGAGCAGGGAAGAAGAGATTGTAACTAAACATAGCTGCAGTTCCTCCCAAATCTGCCATCCAACTCCCCCACCTTCCTGCCTTCCCCCCATAGGACAGTTCTGATCACCAAGTGGCTTCATTTTTGATGTAAATAAACTAAACACAATGACACTAATTTTCCTTTCAGGAGCCAATGATTTTTCTATGATGCAATCCTTATTCTCCAATCCCATTATGCTCCTGAGAGAGTGTAATGGCACAGACATTGCAGGGTGAATAATTAATATTCTCAAAAGAATGCTTTAGGATCTTATCAGATGTTAACATGTTCGATTGCAACTCACCACCTTTCCAGGGTTACTAGAGACAGGTCAAGGAACTTACTGCCAATCCACTTCCAGAAGCTGGGCTGACAGCTGCAATATTTTAATGTCAGCCTCTGAGGTAAACTATGTTAAGGGTTTATCTGTGGCCTACCAGATTTTCCAGACTTAAGGAAATATGATAGCTGAAGGCAAGCAAATAGATCATTGGAGAAAAATGAAAAGCCTTTATAGCACTGTTTGTGGGCAAGACTTTTCTTCTGTCCCTCTTTAGCTCCACCTAAATAATAGCTTCACCCATCAAAAAACTCTTTGGATTTGCAGTCAAACTCCTTCCCTATTTCTATGGTCAACAATTAGACTTAACAGCTTGCTGTAGAATCCATTCCAGATGAAGAGCTCCGGTATGAAACATTGATTTTCCTGCTCATCGGTTGCTCCCTGACCTACTGTACTTTTCCAGCAACACACTTTCAACTCTGATCTCCAGCATCTGCAGACCAATCAGAGTTGTAGTTATTGCCTCCTTAGACAGTAAGCCTAATGTTCTTATAGTTTGCACCCATGGAGTTTTAAGGGGGAACCTTCTGTCCTTGTCAAGTTTTCCTGCCAGGAAGTCATCCAGGCATCTGCAGACCTCACTGTCTCTAAGAATCCTTCCTATGTGACTGGAAGCCAAGCCTCTCAATCTGGATGATTTCCTGGCAGGGAAACTTGGCAAGGACAGAAGATTCCCCCATAAAATGCTATGGGTGCCAATTATCCGAATATTAGGCTTATTGTCTAAGGGGGCAGTAACTACAATTCTGATTGTTCTGTTTCCACATCCATGTCCAATATCACTGCCATGGAATTTTAAAGCAGTAAAGTAGGTTTCTCAATCTCTCAAGCCATGACCCACTTGTTACCACTTCCCTACCCCTTTGTCTGTCTCATGGGTATCGGTTGTAACTCAGTGAGTAAGCACTTTCCCCCTTTGTGTCAGTTGGTTCTTAGTTCAAGTTGCACTCTTGGATCTGAGTATGTAAATAAAGGTCTACACTCTATTGTAGAGCTGACAAGTTGCTGCCATGTCAGAGTTGCCATTTTTCAGGATGAAGAAACTTCCATGGCACTTTTGCAAAGAAGAGCATCTGAGTTACCTTGATGCTTACTATGCATTCAGCTTGAATCACTATATTTATTTCCTTGCTCTAACAATATTCCATGCAAAATAAAATTCTCCTTGTGTCTCACTTCATTCTGTTGTTGATCTTAACTTTGTGTACTTTAATTTGCCAATTCGTTAACCAATGGAAGTAATTTGTTCCCAATTTAGAGCTCACAGAGTTATAAAGCACGGAAACAGACCCGTTGGTCCAACACATCCATGCCAGCTGGGTTTCCCAAACTAAACGAGTCCCACTTACCTGCATTTGTCCCATATCCCTCTGAACCTTTCCTATTCATGTACCCTGTCCAAATGTCTTTTAAATATTGTAACTGTACCTGCATCCACCAATTATCTGGAAGTTCATTCAACGGACAAACCACGCGCTGTGTGAAAAAGTTGACTCTCAGGTCTCTTTTAAATTTTTCTCCTCTCACTTTAAATGATACCTTCTAGTTTTGAACTTTACTACCCTAGGGAAAAGACTTTTGCCATTCATTTTGTCTATGGTCTTCATGATTTTATAAACCTTAAAACATGACCCTTCAACCTGCTATACACCAGCCTCTCTTTATAACTCAAAGCTTCCAGTCCCAGAAGCATCCTTGTAAATCTTTTCTGCACCCATTCCAATTTAATAATGTCCTTCCTATAGCAGATCTTTTAAAATTCCTCTCATAAATGTGAACACTCTACATCAATTGACCTTTACTTTAACCCTTCTGTTCACTTCATGTTTCTCTTGATTCTGTTTTCTTTTACATCCCAGCAGTCTTTCTTCATACCTAATTGGATTATTATAGTTTTATTTCTTTGATTTTCATTCACATACTTTTATTCCTCTGCATTATTAATCCTAGATTTGTTGTAAATTTTCTTAAGGTCGCATTTTAATGTTATTGTTTCTACTTATCCTGTGGGTTCCTATATTTATGATACCATTTCAAGGGGTTCAATTTAGTTTGTAGTGTTAGATCAGAAATTAGACAGCATAAACCAAGCAGAGGTTTCATGTACAGCACTAAGTAACACAACTGGAGTCACAGCATGGGGCACTTATGGTGCAATAGTATTTCCCTAATTCTAGACCAAAAGACCCAGGTCAAGTCCTACTTGCTTCTGGTCATAACATTCCTTGATGGATTTATTAAAAATACCTTATGAACAGAGTCACATATGCCTTTCACTCAATGAAAGATGTCCTTAAAGTAAGTCAAGGGGTAAATAGAGTTGGCACAGTCATAGAGATGTACAGCATGGAAACAGGCCCTGCGGTCCAACTCGTCCATGCCGACCAGATATCCCAACCTAATCTAGTCCCATTTGCCAGCACTTAGCCCATATCCCTCCAAACCCTTCCTGTTCATATACCCATCCAGATGCCTTTTAAATGTTGCAATTGTACCAGCCTCCACCACTTCCTCTGGCATCTCATTCCATACATGCACCACCCTCTGTGTGAAAAAGTTGCCCCTTAGCTCTCTTTTACATCTTTCCCCTCTCACCCTAAACCTATGCCCTCTAGTTCTGGACTCCCCCACCCCAGTGAAAAGACTTTGTCTATTTATCCTATCCATCCCCCTCATGATTTTATAAACTTCTATGAGACACTGAGGGGCGAAGGGCCTTTTCCTGTGCTGTGCTATTCTATGTTCTTTGAATGATGTAATCAATCTGATCTCTGTGGATTGGAGCAGATAAAGTTGGTCAGGACCCGTACAATGAATCAAAGGTGTGGACACATTATATCCAGATCCATTCCAGCTATTCTGAGAAAATACTATGCTAAACCCATCCTCCCACCCCTTGCCCCTTACTGCTGATATTTCTTTCGTCAATGCACCTTGTGGTTTGCTATTGAACCACACAGACCAGAAGGATCAAGGTTTGACCAGTCTCAGTCACGCCAGTGATTGGAATCTGACATTCAATCCTGGGTGTAACTGAATCTGCAAGGAAACAAAGCCAGCTGCTGCAAGGGGCGGAGGTGCTGAGTGCCGTGGGACATACCTTTCAGATGACTGCTGATAAAACAGATGCTTCTGCAGTCGCATGATTTCATCTCTGAGAAGACGGATTTCGGATTCCATCGTGCAGCATCGGAAATGTTCCTGGTGCAGCTGGTGTCGTAGATCCTGCAGGTGAAAGTTGTAAAAATCTGTTAACTGGCCTTTATGGCTGTGAATAACAGAGTTGATTCACCACCTCAATGGTGTTATTTTTTAGATTAGATTAGATTTTATACAGTAGGGAAACAGGCCCTTTGGCCCAACAAGTTCACACCGCTCCCTCCGAAGAGTAACCCACCCAGACCCATTCCCCTACCTTATATTTACCCGTGACTAATACACTTAACATTATGGCAAAAGTGATGCTGGAAACCAGAGTTTAGATCAGAATGGTACTGGAAAAGCACAGCAGGTCAGGCAGCATCCAAGGAGCAGGAAAATCGATATTTTGGGCAAAAGCCCTTCATCAGGAAGGGCTTTTGCCCAAAACGTGAACTTTCCTGCTCCTTGGATGCTGCCTGACCTGCTGTGCTTTTCCAGTACCATTCTGATCTAAACCCCACCTAACATTATGCTCAATTTCGTGTGGCTAATCCACCTGACCTGCACATCTTTGGATAGTGGGAGGAAACGAGAGCACCCAAAGGAAACCCACACAGACACAGGGAGAATGTGCAAACTCCACACAGTCACCTGAGGCTGGAATTGAACCCAGGACCCTGGTGCTGTGAGGCTTCCATCTTCTCAGTGCTAACCACTGAGCGACCATGCCATCCCAAAGGGTATTGTTGGAGTATATTAGCTGTCCACTGTAAAACAAGCCCAGATTCAATGGATTAAACCTTGGGAGAATGATACGAATCCATCTTGTTTTGAGAGATAGTGATTGACTGATGATGGCACAGTGGTTAGTACTGCCACCTCACAGTGCCAAGGATCTGGGTTCGACTCCACCCTTCGAGAACAGTCCGTGTGGAGTTTGCACATTCTCTCCATGTCTCTGCAGGTTTCTTCCCACAGTCCAAAGATGTGCAGGTTAGGTGGACTTGCCATGCTATATTGTCCTATAGTGACCAGAGATGAGTGGGTTAATCTGGGAAATAGGGTGGGATACTCTTCAGAGGATCAATGTAGACCCATTGGACCAAATGGCATACCTCTGTGTTGTCGGGATTCTACAATACTCTGAATGTTTTATACTTTTTTAAAGTATTTGGAAGGGCTATACAGTTTCTGGTTTCAAAGATGTCTTTTGTAAACAAATGAATAGATGAAGTTTTTTTTTCCTCTTTCCTAGCTATGTTCTCTTTTTGCTGTGTTCATCAGAATGGGACAAGGTTGAATTAACGATAGTCAATGCTGGCGAAACTCAGCAGATCTGGCAACATCTGTGGAGATAGAAAGAGAGTTAACACTTCAATTCTGTTATGTTCTTTCAAGTCAAATAGCGCAGAATGAAGCCACCATTTATGCTGTTAAGTTAGTGAAAGCACAAACTGCCTAAACTCTTGGATTTGAATCCATCGGTTCATGACCACTCAGCTGTCTTGTTGGAGAACAATCAACCCTTTGTCGAAAAGAGTAACCAAGAGATTAAACTGTCTGCTTATTCCACTGTCCCCCTTAGGAATGCACAACACATCAATAGTACAAGCAATTACAAGTAGATGAAATACATCTTCACAGTGAGAAAGGCTGGAGTGGTCGAGAGAAGCAGAAAGGCACTGATATTCTGTTGTCCTAGCTGCTGTTCAGCTATACCTCAAACCCACACAGATGACCAGAGCCTTAAGACAAAAGACCTGTCATTGTTGCAGGTTAAGTGCAGTGATGAGCCACAACGTGTAGATGCCCTAATACTTAGCCATTGGCTCAAGAAGAACTTCAACCACAAATGAATATTGAACCTGCAGAGGTTCTTTACCTTCAAAACTTCCAGCTTAAATCCACAATAGGGTCCCGTTGGCAAGCTACAGAAGCAGTCGAGGGTTCTTTCAGGAATGAGAATCAAACTTTAACGGACGGAGAATATCTTGATGCAGATTAAAGTCGAACTTTAAAAAGACCTTGAAAGTGTAAAAGTTAAACTAGAAATGGAGAAGTCTAACTATCTCAGAGAGCCTGTTTTCCTAAAGTGTCAGCCATTAGTAGTCACATAAGATAATAACGCCTCAGAGACTGAAACAGAAATGTTTACTAAAGACCACAGGGTGTTGTATTGATGGAGAGTAAAAAAAGCCTCTCTTTCACAGAAATGTTCAGAGCTCCTAGATTATGATGAAAGATTAGCTAAGGAGAACCTACTGTTACAATTAGTGAGTGATGATCTTGCATTTCAAAAAGAAACAACACAAAACTTGTTTAAGGGTGCAGGATAACATAATGCAGGAGCAAGCTCTTATGAATACGAGTGATCACCTGCAGAATGAGGATGTCCTCCTGGAAAATGGCTCAGAAATACTCAAAGAAGGAATTCAGTTTGCCATCTACCTAGCGAACCACTACGCCAAGCAGAATATCTTTTTGATCTTGGCCCAAAAATCTTCAGAAAAGCTACTACCCCACACCATCCCTTTGGTCATCTATCCACAATGGACATCTTTGGCTGGACCAGCATTTATTGCCTGTCCCTAGCTGCCCTTCAGAAGGTGATCTTCGAGTAAAAAGTGAGGTCTGCAGATGCTGAAGATCAGAGCTGAAAATGTGTTGCTGGTTAAAGCACAGCAGGTTAGGCAGCATCCAAGGATCAGAGCCCTTCCTGATGAAGGGCTCTGGCCCGAAACGCGAATTTCCTGTTCCTTGGATGCTGCCTAACCTGCTGTGCTTTAACCAGCAACACATTTTCAGCTTCAGAAGGTGATGGTGAGCTGCCATCTTAAATTGCCAGAGGCCATTTGCTGTTGCTGGATCCACAATGCTCTTAGATAGGGAATTTCAGGATTCTGACCCAGCAACAGTGAAGGGACAGTGATGTATTTCCAAGTCAGGTTGATGAGTGGCTTGAAGGGGAACTTGCAGGTAGTGGCATTCCCATGTATCTGCTGCCTTTGTCCTTCTAGATGGTAGTAGTTGTGGGCTTGGAAGGCGAGGTCTAAGGATCTGTGGTGCTTTTCTGCACTGCGAAATCAGTAGAATTGGTGGACCCAATATAACATGAACATTAATCCCTTCAGAACCATTTCCTTAAGCAACACTGTAAAGTAACTTTGAGGGTGATGTGAATTAAAGGGTTAATTATACCCTCACTCTAAAAATATCTACCAATCTTGAGCTATTTCATAATGGCGTCAGTTCACATGAAATTCAAGCTTGACTCCTCTCTTACTATTCTTTGTGAGTAGCTGTGTTCAATATAACTTGTTAATGATCCCCTGATGGGTATTGACCTGAGCTCACTACAAATGGCACAATCCAGTTTCTATTTTTCTAAGTTTAATAGTTACCTCGACTTTTTGTCTCCAGCTCTTCACTTCCTTATATGTACTGTCCTCCATGCGATGAATTTCCTCTGCTATAGAAGATGTTGATTTTTTCAAAACCTGCTGTACAGTTTCTGCACTGAAACAGCACTCCATAACACTGCCACAGAAGAAATAAAAAAAGACAAATGTCAGCAAAAACAGATATAGTCTCTAATTTAATAGCACAGAAACAAATATACCACTTGAGTGCCATTTCCCTTTAGTCCATTTTTCACTGATCCTTATACATATGCTGACATCTACATTAAATTGCAAAGTTGAGGAACTTTTCCTTCTGTCAATGTTGGGCACACAATCCTGCAAATTTGTTGAGATACATGGCAGGTAGTATCAAAGTGGTACAACTGCAGTTCATAAGGTCAATTCAAAGCAGATTTCACTATTAAAAAAAAGTAATTGCTTTTTTTTTGTTGAATCAACTTTAACATTTTTTTAAGTATTGCAGGGAGTTCACAAAGTGGAAATAATTTCTCTGCATCAATGCTGCCTGATTTGCTGAGCATTTCCAGCCGATTTTGTATTTATTTCAGATTTCCAACACCTGCAGCATTTGAACTTTTGCAATAATATTAAATGTTCGCCTTCAGAGCTGATTGACACTTGTTTTCAATTAAAGAAGGGGTTGTCAATTATTGTCAATCGTCAAGTATCCTTGAGAAGGTACTTGTTAATATTTTCGTGACAAGATGGCCCATTTTTGAAGGCAGTTAAAAGTCAACCGCATTGGACTGAAACTTCAGTTTACTTTGGTTAAATGATCATGATGCTGTGTTTTCTTTGGAGGCATTCTATGAGGACCATTGCGATTTCTTGCCATGTCTTACCAAACACGCATCGTTCACTAGCTATCCCAACAATATGGCATCTCTCACATTCAGCTCTACTCCCATCATACCACGTGCATTCATGGAACAACTCACCAAACAGCAGATGTCTGAGGAAAGGTAACCCTTGCAGCCTTCTCACCTTTGAAAGGCAGCTGTTAACCTGGTCAAGCTTTGGCAGTCCTGTGTTGCCCCTCACCAGCAGAACATGGTACACACCAACAAATACACACTGGACATGGCACATAGTTGGCATGCTCCCACTCCCTCACACATCCATTCACGTTCTCTCCCCCTTGTCATGGTTTAAACACCAGGGTACACAGTTTGTCCATCCATCGTGTAAATGTTGCATCGCTTTTTCAGATTAGATTCCCTACAGTACGGAAACAGGCCCTTTGGCCCAACAAGTCCACACCAACCTTCTGAAGAGTAACCCATCCAGACCCATTTCCCCTCTGACTAATGCACCTAATACTATGGGCAATTTAGCATAGCCAATTCACCCAGCCCGTGCATCTTTGTGATTGTGGGAAGAAACCATGCAGACATGGGGAGAATGTGCAAACTCCACACAGACAGTCACCCAAGGCTGGAATCAAACCTGTGTCTCTGGCGCTGTGAGGCATCAGTGCTAACCACTGAGCCACCATGACATCCCAAAATTTTTCTGTATTTTTCACTGTGGCCTGAAATGGGAAAAAAACTCTTTTAAAACTGTTTTGAGAGATTTCTGAAAGTGAGTAATCTGTCACTCATTGTACGTATTGTTTACATAGCTGATTGTTCTAGCAGTAATGGAAACCTAGTTTGCAGATGAGCTGGAGTCATGAGATGTGTACAACTGAAGCTGAGGCTGACAACAAGAAACTGATTGGTCTATGGATTAGTGACCAGTTAATGATGACAAGGGATTTTTGCTTACCAACAACTATGTGATTGGCTCTCAGGGAGCTGAACAGCTGGGCAATATGAATGTTTTGGCAGAATTGACAGGACTTCAGAGGAAAAAATACTCTATTTTTCTGGAATAAAGAAGAATCCAAAGCCTGAAGCAGTGCAGGCATTTTTTAATTGATGCAAGATGTGGCTCTTAATCGGTAAATCAGAAACTTCTAAAGAGTGAACCAGCAAGTACCTTCTACAAGCAAGTAAAGGTGTCTGGAGAAGGGAAATCAAAGATCAGCATGTCCTAACATGTGAAAAAGATAATCTATCAGTGTATGGGGGCCATTTACCTATATTCACAGTCTTTCGCTGTGCCCATCACTCCCATGCCTTGCTTGTGTCTGACTGTATATGTGTGTGTGTGTGTGGGGGGGGGGGGTGTTGATAAGGTGGATAGAGTTTAAGCTAAAAGAGGTATATGCCAAAGGTTCATATCTGCAGCTAGAATCTATTTATTTATCATAAATATTAATTCTTGTTAAACACAGAACTTAGTCCATGCTTCCTATCAATCTACATTAAAAAGACAAGCAAATTGGAGAATTCTCCATATTTTGTAAAATCTTTACTCTTTTGTGATGAATCTGGAAATATTGGGGCTTAATTTCCAGTACATTGTCAGAGCGAGGCATAGCAGGAGCTTCACCCCATCTAAATATCTTCTCTACATCACTGCCACTTTGCTCCTAATTCTCATTGATGTCTATGTATTATTATCAGTCAGGGAACATGTCGTATAGGCAATCGATTGGACAATTTCAAACATGAGCTTTTATTGACAGTTGCATAAAGGGGACTCAAACAATATGAGTGGAAGTTGCAGTTCACCCTCACAATACAAACGGAATGTTGACATGATGACCAATGACTAGTCTACAATCCATGATGTTTTTCTGCACCCAATTCTCAGATACTGCAAATGAATGTCCATCAAGTCATAGAAACACACAAAGAATGATTTATAGTGCTTAATGAAGCCAAACTCTGTCACAGACAAGGAAAGTTTTCTTCTCCTTGTCATATTGTTTCCATTTCCCCCATTCCTCAAAATCCAAAACATCATCTCGTTGTCTACTCCAGTTGTACAGAGCACTGCATGCTAAGGTGATGTGGTACATTATGTCTGGACTGTGCTGGTGGGCCCCCACAGATTAGTCCTAACAATGGAACCACATCTTCAACAGCCCCATCATCTGCTCAACCATGGTACTGGTTAAAGTATGGGCACCATGGTATCTGAGTTCTGCATCAAACCACACCCTCTTTTTAATGACTGTAGCTGCATTGTAGTAAGCTTAAGGTCCAATGTAAATGTTATCAAATGGGTGATTGGATGAATAAGTGAGTGCTAGAATGCTAGAATAGTTAAGATGTCAGATGGGTAGTTTGACAGCGGGATAGGGTGGTAGAGTTGCTGATGTGACACGGATGGGAGCCACCAGAGTGAGAGATTAGCTTGGGTTATGAGTCAGGGTGAAGATGCTTGATTGTTCATGAACAGGAGGTTGGTGACAGGGCTTGGGTTGGGTTTGTAGCTCAGCAATAGGAGGGGCATACATTGTCTGTTGCGAGTGGAGTCATTGGGAGACTAGCATGGAATATGACGGGGGGCATGGGTACGATTAGATACCTATGGAGGACAGTACTGGAGTCAGTTGGATGTCCATGGGGCCAGTGTTGGTGGTGTTGATTGCCTACAGATAAGATGTGAGTCAATTATAACATTGCTACAGGTCTAATACATTGTAAGTCAATATTATTCTAAGTATTTTTGTATTGCTAGACAGTATTCCTCCAAATCAAATGCAGCTTATACTAACCTCACATCATGTTCCCCAACTTGAATGTGAATTCAAATTATGCAATATTTACACAAATAAATAAAGAGTAAAGCAAGAACAACTCTCCTTTACTTTGATGCTTACTTTGCACTCTGGGGTTTGGTTAGTAAATAGCTGCTTTTCTGATTCAGGTCATTGGCTCTGTGTAACTCAACCAGGATAGCTTCCAATAACGAGTGGATCCCTGCAAGGTCACTTGTGTCCGCTGCAATTTTTGACACTGTTTCAGATGACTCATTCATGCTAAAAAATTGTTACAAGACACTTGGTTAGCTATATGTCTTTGTGTGCACAGGAAAGCTTTTAAATGTTTTTCTTCACTGTCTGTAAATATGAATATTTCTGATGTCTTTCTGCCTGCCTAGTTACTGTGCTTTATACTTCAGTGACTCACAGAGATATAATGAGATTCTATTTTGATGTTACTTGATGGAAGTAAAATGTAACTTCAGCAGAGGTCCCAATGGGAAAATGATAATTGGCTGTGCATGGACAACAAGGGGACCTCATGTTAAAATTCAAACTAGATCATTTAGGGAAGATGTTGTGTGATACTAGCCAAATAAGTGGTGGTGGCAATCTGGAACTCTCTTGTGAAGCTGTGAAAGGGACAGTATGAGGCTGCAAAAAGATGCAATTTGGTTCAGTGAGTGGACAAAGATCTGACAATTAGAGTAATGTGAGAATGTGTAAGCTTAACCATTTTGGCAGGAAGAGGAGAAAACAATTGGATTATCTCAATGAAAAGAGATTGCAGAGTTCTGAGATGCAGCAAGATCTGGGTGTCTCAGCAAAGCCAATACAAATGTATTGTTTGTTCTGATTTAAATTGAAGATGATAGGAGAGAGGTTATGCTTCAGTTTTACAGTACGTCGGTTGAGACCACATCTGGAGCATTGTGTATGTTATAGCCACCCTGTTTGAGGCAGGACATAAATGCATTGGAAGCAGTTCAGAGAAGGTTTACTCGACTGAGCCTGGAATGGGCATGTGGTCTTATGAGAAAAACCTGATAGGCTAAGCTTGTTTCCACTGGAATTTAGAAAGGGAAAAAGTGACTTGATTGAAACCTATAAGATCCTTAAGGGTCTTGTTAGTGTCCTTGTGTATAGGATATCTTCTCTTATAAGAGAATCTCAGACTAGGGGTCACCATTTAAAAATAAAAAGGTCACTCATTACGACAGTGATGAGACACTTTACTTCTCAGAATGTCATGTGAATTTGAAACTTTCTTCCTTAAAAGGTGGAGTAATTGAATATTTTAAAGCTAGATAAATTCTTGTTTGCTCTAAGACATTTGACCTATTTTTCTCATCGACCTGCTCAAAAATGCATTATACATCTCTGGAGCAGGTGGGAGTTGAACCCCAGGGTTAGGCCTCCCCATAAATTCTTGAGCTTTCGTTTTAACCTGTTTTTCTCATGAACCTGTTCAAAGATGTTATTGCACACCTCTGGAGCAGGTCGGACTGGAACCCAGGTCTCTCAGTTCAGGAGATGGAACACCACCAGTGCAAAACAAGAGGACCCCCGTAATTTCTTGAGAAGCAAGGTGACCTACGATTTCAGAGAAACCTTGATTATCCAGTATTCAATTAACTGAATTTTGGATTTTCCGTACAAGATCACAAGGTCTAACTATGTTATCTGGCATTCGATTATCCAGCATTTGATTAACCGAACAAAATCCTGCCCGCTCGAGTGCTTCAGATAATCGAGGTTTCTCTGTATCTGGTGTTTGTGGAAATATGATTAACCAGCAATGATCTTATTGAATGAGGAACCCTGTAGTCACATGGCTCTGATTATTTTTACTGATAGTCTAACTTACTAATGTAACTTGAACCTGATTACTAAATTCCATCTCACTTAAGACAAGAGCTTCTTCTCATTAAGACTCACTGGTGGATTTCCCCTAACTCTGTGAACCAAGTTAGCCTGAGTTTCAGTGAAAGGAAATGTTAGCCGCAAAGTGCCCCAACCATGTGTTGGTAGTGGCTGTCACTGCAGCACATACAATAGAACTCTTTATTCTTTCAGCTTCCTCACAGCTGAATTTCCACAATGCCACATTTTTCAGTCCTTCTTATCCTATTCTTTCGCCCATTACTGCTCAGCCCTTTGTTCTGCTTATGTCAATGTTGTAGCTGTGTCGCAGTAGTCAAGTAGGGCAAATTTCTTGACTGGAAACATTTGATCTGGAAATGTTGGAATGATTGATATGTGTGTCCAGTAAATGAAAATAGCTGATCAATATATATACTCCACAATTTACATCTTCATAAAGTTTTCCTTTCTAGTTTGCTATTAGCTAAAGCTACATTCTGAAAATCTCCTCCCTTTGATGATTAATAAGGGTCTTCACATTTACAAACTAATTGGTATGTTTATAATGAATTTTGTAAGATATTTGTATTATTACATCCTTTTAATTTTTATCAGCTTCATAACATTAACAGAATGATTGAACTACATTATAAATGCTTGTGGGAGCAATTCAAACCATGAACACCTTGCCTGCACACAATAATTACATAGTGGCAGCTAAAGGTTTCTTATTAGTTCACTTGATACAGGGCTTATTTTTTCTACTAAACCACTTTCTGCAGTTCAATGGCATGAATGCATATAGTTGGTTAATTTTTGATTTTATTGGACTTCAATAATTTTTGAGTATTTTTGTAATGAACATGAACGCTTAATGAACATGGGGCAGCACAGTGGCTCAGTGGTTAGCACTGTTGCCTCACAGCGCCAGGGACCTGGATTTGATTCCACCCTCAGGTAACTGTGTGGAGTTTGTACATTCTTCCCATGTTCACGTGGGTTTCCTCCAAGTGCTGTGGTTTCTTCTCACAGTCCAAAGATGTGCAGGATAGATGGATTGTCAATGTTAAATTGCTTATAGTATCCAGGAATGTGCAGGTGAGGTGGACTAACCATAGGAAATTCAGGGTTGTAGGGTGGGGGATGGGTCTGGATGGGATGCTCTTCAAGAGAGTCAATGCTGACTCAATGGGCTGAATGGCCTGCTTTCACACTGTTGGGATTCTTTGAAGATTTTAATATTTGATTACTTATTTTTAATCAGTCATCATGCTCAAATCTATACTGTCATAAAAACACATTTTTTTTTTATGCAATGATGTTTTGGATGCATTAAATTAGGTTTCCCAGTTAAGATGGAGACAAGAAGGAAGTTTATCTCTCAGAGGGTTATTAAGCTATGAAAGTCTCAGTGGACAGTTGTCCATATATGTGTCATTATTTATTGTATCAAAGAATATGCTGTACAATGTTATGTCAGCGTGTTATAATGAGAAAATGAGACAAACAGAATCAGAGGGTGGTAATGTGAATTGTGTGGGATATTCAATGGTACAGTATACTTGGAATATTACAATGACGAATGTGAGATATGGGCTGTAAGTGCTGAATAAGTGTTGGCAGCAGGACTTCCCTTGACCAGCTATCCAAGCAGCTATTTAATGGCAATTGGGCAGTTAACTGACTTGAAGCAGGCTTTCTGTGTTCACTAGGGTGGATGTCCTGGCTCTGAGAGCTGCCGACCAGTCAAATGGCCAGCAACACTATTGTCTTAGCAGCATCATCAAGTGCGACATTCCTGAGGAAGGCTTGAATATGGACCCTGGACTGTGGGCCGAGTTAGTGGTGTTGCCATACTGGCATGTCCTGGTAAGAAGGGTGAGGAGAGCAAACAGAATGGCATTGGGAGAGAATGAGGGTGTAACAGGGAGAATTCAAATTCTGGGAGTGGACACAGAGGACCCACAATGGAAAACAATCCCTCCTTGCCCAGATATCATTTTTCATCTGACAGGGTGGACTCAGTGCTGCCCCCTCATTGTTTCACCATTTAGTAAGATCATGGCTAATCTGCTGGTTACCTTAACTGCACTTTCTTGCTCGTTCGCCATAACCCTTGTCTATATTCCCCTGTCAAACAAAAACCTGTCTAACTCATTTTGATGTATATTCAATAACCCAGCCTCTATGCTGTCAATGGAAGGGAATTCCAAATGTTAATGATCCATTTCGGGTGCAAGGTTAGGTTAAAACAGAGGGGTGTACACTTGGAATCTTACAGTGAGGAGTGTGAGGTAAGTATTCTTAGAGTATTACAATGAAGAGTGAGAGCTATATATTGTTAGATTATTACAGTGAGATATGAGAGATGTGCGTTCTGGATATTGTAGTAAGGTGTGTGTGATTTTTTTTCAGAGGAGAGATTTCTCTGAGGAGGTGAAAGTTAAAGGCCCTAAGTGTAACTTGATGTTGCCATTGTTAGAGAGGTGTACTCTTGGCATATAACAATTTGGTCTCAGCAAACAGATTAGCCAGTTAGGGGGTTAATTAGCTTCCAGGCAGTTAGATAGCTTGATCTTGACCTTCTCCACCCAACATAATTGAGGGAGCTCCAGCCCTATCTTACTTCACATTCTCCTGGCCATTCTCCCCTGCCTCCTAGATTGTTCTCAAGAGAGGATTTAAACTCCACCCACAGTATTGCAGTGAGAAGGGTGAGCCATACACCGTTCCTGATTTACATTGTGGGGTGTGAGATATAATTTGCCTGAAAAGACCACTGTGTGAGATTTAGTGTTTAATTCCCAGGTTTAACCTCATCTACCTAGCAGGAAAAGATAGGTTTCAGGTTGGACACTTGTTCTGTACCCCACTTGACTGCTTGATTCATTGATTTTATTTTTTAAAAATCCAGTTAGCCAGTGGTTTGGAGGTTATTGGGCCTACAGTTAAAGTAGCGTTTACCTCCCAATAATGTCACCACTAGGTGGCATCCTTGTTCAAATTTGGTTCTGGTCCTCAGTATGAGTTCAGGCAAGTTTTAATGGTGGAGCAGGAAATGATGTGAACCATGGTCTCCTGTACCCTTTGACACCAGGTGAGCTGGAGGCAGTTTAGAAACATCATTAGGAGTTCATGTTTCTACATAGAAAACTTAGAACATAGCACAGTACAAGACCTTCAGCCCTTGATGTTCTGCTGACCTTTTATCCTACTCAGAGATCAAACTAACCTACATACCCTTACTTTCAATATCACCCATGTGCTTATCCAAGAGTCGCATAAATGTCCCTGATGTATCTGACTCTGCTGGCAGTACATTCCATGCACCCACCACTCTCTGTGAAAAGAACTGACCTCAGACATCTCCCCTAAAAGTTCCTCCAATCAGCTTAAACTTATGTCCGCTTGTAATAGCCACGTCTGCTCCAGGAAAAAGTCTCTGACTATTCACTCTATCTATGCCTCTCATCATCCTGTACACCTCTATCAAGTCGCCTCTCACCCTTTTTCGCTCCAATGAGAAAAGCCTTAGCTCCCTCAAACTTTCTTAATAAGACATGCCCTCCAGTCTAGGCAGCATCCTAATAAATTTCCTCTGCACCCTCTCTAAAGCTTCCACATCCTTCCTATAATGAGGTGGCCAGAACTGAACACAATATTCTAAGTGTGGTCTAGTTAGGGCTCTGTAGAGCTGCAGAATAACCTCATGGCTCTTAAACTCAATCCCCCTGCTAATGAAAGCCAACGCACCGTATGCTTTCTTAACAACTCTATCAACATGGGTGGCAATTTTGAGGGATCTATGGAAATGCACCCCAAGTTCCCTCTGTTCCTCCACACTGCCAAGAATCCTGCCTTTAACCCTGTATTCTGCATTCAAATTCAATCTTCCAAAATGAATCACTTTACACTTCTCAATTTGAAATCTATCTGCCACTTATCAGCCCAGTTCTACATCCTGTTAATGTCAGGTTACAATCTACAACAGCCCTGAATACTGTCCACCACTCCACCAACCTTCATGTCATTGGCAAACTTACTAATCCATCCTTCCACTTCCTCATCCAAGTCATTTATAAAAATCACAAAGAGCAGAGGTTCCAGAACAGATCCCTCTGGAACTCCACTGGTCACTGAGCTCTAGGATAAATACTTTCCAACAATTACCATCCTTTGTCTTCTTTGGGCCAGCCAATTCTGTATCCAGACAGTTAAATTTCTCTGTATCCCATGCCTCCTTACTTCCTGAATGAGATACCATGGGGAACCTTATCAAACGCCTTGCTAAAATCCATGTACACCACATCCTCTGTTCTACCTTCATCAATGTGTTTTGTCATGTTCTTAAAGAATCTATTAAGGTTTGGGAGGCATGATCTGCCCCTCCCAAAGCCATGCTGACTATCTCTAATCAAACTATGGTTTTCCATGTAATCATAAATCCTGTCTTTTGGAATCCTTTACAATAATTTACCCATCACAGAAATAAAGACTACTGCTCTGTAATTCCCAGGATTATCCCTATTCCCTTTATAGAACAAGGGAATAACATTTGCCACCCACCAATCATTTGGCACTACTCCAGTGGACAGTGAGAATGCAAAGATTACTGCCAAAGGTGCAGCTATCTCTTCCCTCACTTCTTGTAGTAACCTTGGGTATAGCCCATCTGGCCCAGGAGGCTGATCAATTGTTATGTCTTTGAAAATTTTCAGCACATCCTCCTTCTTAACATCAATCTGTTCAAACATTTTAGCTTATTTCACGCTGTCCTCACAAATGACAAGGCCCCTCTTAGTAGTGAATACTGAAGCAAAGTATTCATTCAGGACCTCCCCACCTCCTCTGACTCCAGGCATTGGAGTATGTATATCAGTTCTAAGGTATGGGAACAAGCCTTCTGTTCCACATTCGGTAAGGAATGAAGCAACAAGTCTCCCTGCTTTACCTGATGGAAACATCATTTGTTTCAGTTCGGAAGTCCCCAAGCATCTTGTGCAAACTGGACTCCTGTTCTTGACTAACTTCCCACTGATACAGCAGATTGCTCATCTTCTCTCTGACTTTGTCTGTCTGCTTAAACATCTCTTCCGTAAGGACAGTGTCCTGATGGTACTCCGAATTAAAATCTACCAGCGTCTTCCTAGAAAAGTCCAAGAGAATTGTGAATTGGTATTAAATTTAGTTGAAATGAATAGAATGCCTTATTGCTTGCAAACACAGATGCCTAGCTGGTCCATCTCAGAATTAAGAGCTGGGGTCTATATTAAAGTTAATAATAAATCTATCTTTTGTAAATGTTGCAGGAATTTCTATTGCAATGTGGTAAATGTGGGAATAATATTTTGCAGCAAAGTGAAAACACAAGAAACACTGAAACAGCAATGTGATATTCCACACTCAGAGATGGGTTACAAGAGGGATGTTAATTGGTCCAATGGTCAATTTTCAACATTGGGGCTGTTAAAAGTCATCATGTTAAATGGTATGTGTACAAGCTAAGGCTGCAACTTCAATTTGTCGTCCCTCGGTCCTGCTAAGGTGGAAATAAGCTCAGTTAGATCTTATGAGTTATGCTGTCTGAGAACCCCTCAGACCTGACTTGACACATTGCAGCCTGCCCACCCAATTTATGCTTTTCCCAGTTTTACAGTTCTTGAGGTTACAAACTGAGCTCCTCAAGAGGGTTGTGAATTGGACAAGTCATCACTTGTGTCCAATTTGTCTTCTCAAGTCAAGTCCTCAGTAGGGAGACTGCTTTAAAACTGGCACCAATACTTAACACCAATGTGAAACACATTTATTAGGACATGAACCCAACTGCTGCAAATGGGAATTTAAAGGAATTACGTTATGAAATGCCCCAGTAATTTGTTCAGTGGTCAGCCTGAAGCCTCTTTCTCCAAATTAAAAATAAACTGCAGGATGAGGTAAGTTTCTATTGTTTATTGAGAATGGTCTTCTCACCAGCAGATAGTGATGTTAGTGTGCTTTCTAATGGAGAGAAATTATCAAAAACTGTCAGAGAATAGCACAAACTCAGTCATTCTAACTAAGAATAGATTAGAAATGGAGGTTGATCAACACCTGTTAAGTCAAAATACAGGTGAAATTTAGACATTTGGGCCATGTGTCAGAGACTATCAGTAAAAAACTTTTGTAGGATTAAGGCACGGAACAATATGGGAGTGAATCAAAGATCAGGAATGTTGACAACTCTCATAGAGAAGAACAATAGATTTGATAGCTCATGAGATACAGTAAAACAGACTGACAGAGATGACAAAAACTGCTCTGTGATCTATGTAGATTGTCCAAACAAAGAAATAACAAAACATTGAGATGAAGGTGGGAACCCACAAATTAACAAAATAAAGTAAGATTCAAATTAGAAAGAGGTGAAGTAGAATAATTCCGGGGCTAATGGGTTATTATCAGGGCAGGGTGTTCCCTTGTTTTTAAATAAAGACTAATCTAACTGAGAAGTTTAATTATGATTTGAGAGAAAATATTTATGCTCATGGGCAAGTCACAACAGATAGTATAACTTTTAAATTAGAACATATGGTTCAGGGGTGTTATTACAACATAGTTTCGACAAAGTACAATGTAAATGTGGAGCTTTCTCCCACAAAATATGCTGATGTTAATTGATGAATTCGAGGTTGAATTAATAGATTTTTGTCATGTAAGGGTCTTAGATCTAAGGAGGTATTCAGAATTGAGATACAGAGTTGAGAGCAACCAGGAACTCAGTAAAAGCACTAGAAGCTCTGAGGTTTTTACCTTTGCCTAGTTTTACCTTTAGTTTAGGGGAGTTGGCAGCCTCGTGTTTTTATTGCTAGAGAGGAGACAGTGTGGTGCTGGCAAAGCACAGCCGGTCAGGCAGCATCTGAGGAACAGGAGCAAGAGCTAATGCTCAAAACGTCTCGATTCTCCTGCTCATCAGATGCTGCCTGATCAACTGTGCTCTCGACTCTGATCTCCAGCATCTGCAGTGCTCACTTCCTCCCTGTTAATCCAGAAACCCAAGTAATGTTCTGGGGACCTGCGTTTGAATCTGATGCAGTGGAATTTGAATTCCATAAGAAATCTCTAGAACTAAGAATTTAATAATGATGATGAAATTATTATTGATTGTCAGGGAAAACTCATGTGGTTCACGAATGTCCTTTAGGGAAGAAAACTATTTAAGAAAACTACTATCTTTACCTGGTCTGGCCTACATGTCACGCCAGACCCCCAGCACAGTGGTAAATTTCTAACTATCCTCTAGGATTTTGGGGATGGGCAATAAATGATGGCCTAGCCAGCGACATCCACATCCTGTGAATGAAAAATAAAAATCAGAAAATTATGCACCTTTAAATTCCTAAAAGGTATACTGGGGACACATTTGAAGTTTTCTGAATAGCCTAGCTGGCAAATAAGGTCTGCATGTTGTCACCATGAATTTGTAAAGTCTCCTGTGCAACGTAACCTGTAACCCTTGAGACTACTTTGGCTTTTAGCTTGTCATGGGTGAAATATGGAGGTTAGGCCAAATCCTCGCCCAATTTACCTAAGCCAAGTTATACCAAGCATTTTCCTGAATAAATTGTTATCCATCCAAATTTACAATGGGCAGAGATCAATGCAAACAAGTAGAGCAGCATTGATCTTTTGGGGATCCCACTGGTCACACACTGCCAACCCAAAAATGACCCATTTATCCCTATTCTCTGCTTTCTGCCCATTAACCAACATGTTATTCAGATATATTAACCATAATACAAAAGCTGTACTTTTGTTTACTAACTTCCCATGTGGGTCTTCATCAAAAGTCTTCTGAATTGATTGTTTAATTGATTCTGCTGGTATTCTCAAAAACACTTGACCAGGTTTGTCAAAACCAATCTCTCCTTCATAATCTGATACTGATTCTGTCCAAACAAACTCTTTTTTTCTAAATATGCAGTAATCACATCCATTATGATTTATTTTCCCTATTACCAGTGTCAGGACAGCAAGTCTGTAGTACTTCATTTTCTCTCTCCCTCATTTCTTCAACAATAAAGTTATGCATGCAAAAAAAGGAAGTTCTAAAGAATGGTCACTGGATCTGAAATGCTAACTATAGCTTTCCTCCACATATGCTGCCAGAACCCCTAAGTTTCCACAGCAATATCTGTTTTTGTTTCTGAGTTACATTCTGGACTGCAGGCATCATTGCAGAATTAATAGAATTCTGATAGATGATCACTAATGTAGCCATTATCTCTTTCAATACTACAGGATGAAGGTTATTAGGTCCAAGGAATTTGTCAACTTTGACTCCCATTAATTTCTTCTAGTCTAATTCATATCTTTCAGTTCCACATTGTCATTACAACCTATTTCGGCTGGTCTTCTTGCATCTTCCTCTGTGAAGATGGACACAACGTATTTATTTAATTGC
Organism: Hemiscyllium ocellatum; assembly: GCF_020745735.1. NCBI lineage: Eukaryota > Metazoa > Chordata > Chondrichthyes > Orectolobiformes > Hemiscylliidae > Hemiscyllium > Hemiscyllium ocellatum. Next base: position 25,167,505 of record NC_083418.1, on the reverse strand, counting down.
TCCACCATTTCTCTATCTCATCTTATAAACTCTTCTATCGCTGCCTGATCCACTTTTGTCTTTCCAAATCTATTCTTCCTTGCATACCTCCAGACACGTTTATAATCTGTTCTTTTATTTTTTTTTCTATTCTATGTCTATATTCCATTCCATCTTTCCTTGTCAATTTCTTGGTGCTCCTTTGATGATTTCTACTCTCAGCTTGACAACATTTTTGGTATCTTCATAAACCACTCCTTAGATCTAATACTATCTTTAAATTTCCTTGTTAGCTATGGCTCTCTTGTTTTACCTGTTGGGTATTTTTGCTTTGTAAGAATGCAGGGTAGAATTGTATAAAGCTCTGAACAACTTCACTATGGCAAAATTTTTGGCATAAATGGACAAGAAATCCAATGAGGCCCGTCCCGATGTCAGGAGTATCTGATTGGGTCTTTTATGCTTTCGACAGGTGACACAATGAGATTCTCTTGGTAATGGCCATTTGTCAGTTAAGAGGGATTATTGCTCATTAAATGCCTTGTTAATGGACCAATATGCCACATTAACATACAGCATTCTATCTTACAAAACAAGCTCGGCATTAAGGGAACTTGACGTGGAAATCAGAACAGGTACCTGGCAGATGTAGATTGCCATTTCCTCTGAATGACTTCTATGTTGGACACAACCAAACAGCATTAGAGGATATGAGCCATGGACACAAACTGCACACACCTCTAGTCCATCAACATTGGCATCTGGCATTTGCCAATTGTGCATGACCATCCCTGATACAGTGGCAAGGCATTCTAGAAGCTCAGACTTGCATTGTAAGGCATACTGATAAGGCTGTAGCAAAGACACTTAGCATGCAGGGACTGGCACCAGCTGAGAGGAATGGGTCACAGTCAGTACTATGGCTCCACAGTGGACCTGTCAGGGATCTGGGCCAGGATTGGCTTGTCAGGCCACTCAAGCGGCTTGGCCACAATCAGTCCATCAGGTCCATCCACAAAACCTTCAAGGTAAGGGTGCTTGCTGTAATCAGAAGGAGACTAACTCTCTCATTAATACACAATTTCCCTCCCTTATTATTGGCAACACCCACCTAGTTTTCCTTTGTCCCAAATCTTCCCAAATGTTTGACATTCTTTAATATTCAGTTCCTAGACTTAGTCACTTTGTAAACATGTCTCTGCAGTGACAACTCAATCATATCCTTTTAGTTCTACTAGTGCTGTTGATTCACCTACCTTGTTGTGAAAGCTGTGTGCATTCAGGTAGAATTTTCCATTCTGCTTTTTCAACACTATTCTGCAATTTGAGGATTCCAGGATTTATTTCTGCTGTTTTTTACTCTCGATGACAGTTCTTCTATTTCCCATAACCAGCTTTGTTTTTATTCTACATGAATTGCTCCTCAGAGTCCTATTCCTTGACAAGCTATTTTAAACCCTCCCAAAGATGTAGGAGCAAATATTCCACAAGGTCATTAGTCCTGGTCCTGCTAAAATGTAATGCATCCTTCACAAACAGATTCTAGCTGACCCAGAACCCGTTGCAAAACCCAGATACCTGAAGTCTTCCGACCTGCACTATTTTTCTAGCCACATGTTAATTTACTCATTTTCCCTAATTCTATCCTTACTGATACATAGCACTGAGAACAATCTTGAGATTACTGCCTTAAACGTCCCATTTTTTCAGTCTCGTGCCTAGCTCCCTCTTTTCTACTTTCAGAACCCTAAAGTCTTCATACTGAAGTCTTTGGTACCAGTGTGGACAACAATCTTTGATTTTTCACCTTCCTCCAGAAGAAAGTCCTGTAGCTGTTCTGTGACATCTTTGACCCCGGCATTAGGGAGACCACATATCATCTTGGAGTCACAGCTTTGGTCATAGAAATGTCTCCAATTATTAAATCACCTACCTCAATAGCCTTTCCATTATTCTTCCCAACTTGTTGGTTCCAATCTTGCTAAGTAACTCTGATGACCCAGTGTCTTCCCTTGCAACTTCCCCTTCAATCCCTCACCATCCTGACTGGGGGGAATAAATCGCCATTCGTACACTTGCACTGGGTGAAAATCCTGGAAATCCATTCCTAACAACAGTGTAGGTGAACAAGACTGCAGCTGATCAAAAAGGTTGCTCAACATCAACATTCCAGCACTGGAAAGATTAGATTACTTAGAGTTGGAAACAGGCCCTTCGGCCCAACAAGTCCACACCAACCTGCCGAAGCGCAACCCACCCATACCCCTACATTTACCCGTTACCTAACACTACGGGCAATTTAGCATGGCCAATTCACCTGACCCGCACATCTTTGGACTGTGGGAGGAAACCAGAGCACCCAGAGGAAACCCACGCAGACACGGGGAGAACGTGCAAACTCCACACAGTCAGTTGCCTGAGTCCGAACCCAGGTCTCAGGCGCTGTGAGGCAGCAGTGCTAACCACGAAGCCACCGTGCCGCCCACATGCATGTTGCTTGGAATGCTGATGATTAGCTTCTGCTTCTGGAAGGTACTGCTATACATGAACCTTGGGGATCTGTGCAGTACCAAAAAAGTTCAGGGAACATGTATCACTGCTGCACTCCCATTGACAATTAGAGAGGGGCATTAAATCCGGTCTGGCCAATTAGGTCCACAGTCTGGGAAATATGTAACTTCATTCTTTTTTGTCTCTTACATTTGTATCAAACAATACACTCAAGAAGAACAGATATACAGAGACAGAATCAGCAAGAATAATTCTTCTGAGACATGTTTAAAGAACTGAGTAGAAAGCAGCAAAGTGCCTTTGTCTGCTGTCGTGCCTAATGACGTCTCAACATTGAGAGCCATCTGAACAAGCAAGAAGACACCTGCGCAAGAGATGCAGGTACAGCTTGGCCTGAATATTTCATGAATAAATATGAAGAGATTTTTTTAAAGAATTATTTCATGGTTACCCTGGCTGAGCTAACATTTATTGTCCAGTCCTAGGTGTCCTTGAGAAGGTGGTAATTTGCTATTATCTTGGATTTTGCTATAGATAGACCTACAATGATGCTTGGAACGATGATCCAGGAGTTTGACCTCATGACATGAGGAAACGTAACCATATTGAAGTTGCATTGGTAAGTTCCTCACTTCCAAAATTCCATAATCTTTTAAACTAAGTATTTGGCTTACACCCACATTATGGCACATCTGCAGGTAAATTCAGAGGAAACTTCAGGCCTTCATTTCATTTACGAAAGCATCAACAATGAAGGGAGCTTCCTCCTGGAAGAAATACATTGGGTCAAGTCCAGACTGAGATTCACAGCATCAACTATAGCTTCTACAAAGTGATAAATATAGTTACCACGTAAAATGAATAGAATCATAGAGTCATAGAGATGCACAGCACACAAACATACCTTTGATCCAACTCATCCATACCGATCAGATATCCTAACCGAATCTAGTCCCATTTCCCAGCATTTGGCCCATGAAATCTCAAAACCCTTCCCATTTATACAGCCATCCAGATACTTTTTAAATGCTGTAATTGTACTATCCTCCACCACTTCCTTTGGCAGCTCATTCCATACACATACCACCCTTTACATGAAAAGGTTACTCCTTAGGTCCCTTTTAAATTTTTCCCCTCTCACCCTAACCTATGCCATCTAGTTCTTGGCTCCCCCATCCCAGGGCCAATTTTCCCTATTCATGCCCCCTTGTGATTTTATAAACTTCTTTAAGGTCACCCTTCAGCCTCCGTCACTCCAGGCAAAACAGCCTCAGCCTACTCAGCCTCTCCCTATAGCTCAAACCTTCCAACCCTGGCAACATTCTTGTAAATCATTTCTGAACCCTTTCAGGTTTCACAACATTCCTACATAGTATTGTTGATAGATGAGACTGCATTAGGAAAGATCATAGAACTGGATAGCACAGCAGAACTGAGCATTAGCTCTTGGCATAATGGTATGACTATGACTGGAACATCAATCAGCTCTTTGTTCAGAACTCCAGTGGAACATTTAGAATATGGCTAAAAATCCACTTCAGTTCTTCAGATCAAATCTTAACACTGTAAGATAAAGTGGATATTTTCCTAAACAACCTGTTCAGAAATGTTTTATGTGCCTGGGGCTATAGTATCACACATACCAAGCATCTACAGAAGATGAGACAGATTATAAATACTAGTGATCAGATCAGTATTGGTTTAAAATGTTGTTAAACTTCAGATAGCTTCTATTCATGTTCCCCAAATTGTTTATATCACACAACAAGGAACTAATGAAAGATTGATAAGCCTCATGGTGTGCACATTTGGAAGTTTATTTGGTCAAGTGAAGATACCTAATATTTGTTGGAACCAGACCTAATAAAGGAGGCAGTTTGTGCAAATCTCTATTTTGCATTCAGTGGGAACTTCATATGCATTGATTTCAGTTTTTCCAGTTCAGTGCAATCTCCACTGGATCAATGATCTCAGGAATCTGTTAATATTTCTTGGTAAAACATGTGATTTCATTGAAAATTGCCTCATACTATACTTCAATGTGTTTTTTGCCCCCAACATACAAGGACTTCCTTTGTTCTTATTGTATTCATATTTACTACGCCATTTGAAGGAAAATGTTGCCTTATTGACCATGCTGTACCCATTTTTTTCCATATTGGTTTATGTTTGAAATTTTAAAAAATGATCTATATCAAAATGCTTGACATTTCAGGAAGTGTCCTTTGGCTTTAAATGTTGGAGATTGCAATTCTGAAGAAAAAGAAATATTGGGAAATTTGGGGAAAAAATTATTGATTAGATTACTTACAGTGTGGAAACAGGCCCTTCGGCCCAACAAGTCCACACCGACCCGCAACCCACCCATACCCCTACATATACCCCTTACCTAACACTACAGGCAATTTAGCATGGCCAATTCACCTGACCCGCACATCTTTTGGACTGTGGGAGGAAACCGGAGCACCCGGAGGAAACCCACGCAGACACGGGGAGAACGTGCAAACTCCACACAGTCAGTCGCCTGAGGCGGGAATTGAACCCAGGTCCCTGGTGCTGTGAGGCAGCAGTGCTAACCACTGTGCCACCGTGCCGCCCAAATGAAATTATGATGTTGGAACTTGATGTAGGACAGTACCTTTAGATGACAGACCAACTATGTGAGAAAAAAAACATTTATTTTGGCAGTAAGGAAGGTTCTAAGAACAGTGGGAAGGCAAATTTGCCTTCAGCTTCTTTGAAGACAGATCTGCTGAACAGATTTGCACTCCAATATTGCACACACAGCCAGCCTTTCTGAGTCAATCCTAACAGTCACAGTGAACTCCAGGCTAGCATTTGAGATCACTGCACACACACTCATCACATATTTGTTTAGCAAATGGTAGGGCATTGCAAACTTTGTGAGAGATTTTCTTTATACAGAGCAATACGGGTACAAAGAAAGAGCATGGGGTGTCTCTCGCTGAGCTAAACTTTCCCACATCCTAACCCCACTCCCAATGCTGGATTGCTCCATCAGAATACAAGTAGGGCAGCCATGATGATTAAAACATCGAGTGGAATTTAATGCCTCCTGCTGATGAATTTTACAATACTATGCAATTCAATACAACACAGAAATTAGACCCTTGGGCCCAGCAGGCCAGTGCTGATTCCAATCCTTATTTAGACCTGCTACTTATTGCCCATGCTGGTTTCGATCCCTCTGTTCGCCTCTCGTTCATGTGTCTATCAAGATGTTACTAACAAGCCAGCATCCACCACCTCCACTGGTAGTGCATTCCAGGCACCCACTTCCCTCTGGATGAAACCTTTTCCTGCACATCTCCCCTAAACTTTCCTACTCTCACCTTGAACCTGTGGCATCTTGTAGTTGAAAATTTTGGAGTGAATTTTGCATTGGTGGAGGCATTTAAGTGGGCAGGAGAGTATGGAGTGGGGACCCTGCTGCCTCAATTAATTCTAGCCTGGAAAGACTTGTGGATTATCTTTCTGCCTAAGTACATCTTGAGGTCTTGAGGTGTGAAATTACTGCCTGCCTCAGGGCCTCATCTAGCTGCTGTGGCTCTTCAGCCAATGGGGCGTGATGCAGGATTATTGGAAACCCAATCCCAACAGATTTTCTTCAGGGCACTATGGGAATGGGAAAGGGTTCCTCATTCAAAGGCATTCAGTGCCTGATTGAGGGATCCAGCATTGGGAATGGGGACTTGGGTGTGGAGGTGTTCGGCCCAGTGAAGGACACCCCATACCCTTTCTTTCTACAAACTTCCCCTCACACAGAATCTCTCACTCACCTATAGACTGGTCCTTTAATGATTCTAGGCCTCTGATGGGTGCAGTATCAGCAACCACCATTGTCCCCCAGTGATGCCAACAGACAATGGAGAGTTTCTGGCTTTTGATTGGCTGGCAGCTCCCAGGGAGTAAGGTTGGGGTGGAATTTCTACCTGGGGAGGGAGGGATCTTACATTCCTGGGAAGACCTAATGCTGGCCAGTTAAGTGAACGAAAGAGCCCTTCTTCACCAACATTAAATTACATATGAATATGCAAACTACCAGCAGGAGTAGAGCATTCAGTAGCCAACCCAAGCTCTCCCTTTCAATAAAATCATAACTGATCTGATTGTGGCCTTTGACTTCCTTGTTTGTCAAGGATCTGTCCACTTATGCCTTAAAAATATTCAATGATCCATCTGCACCACTCTCTGGAGAATTGAGTTGCAAAGACACACAATATCTTAAATGGAAGACCCCTTACTTTCAAATGTTCCCTACTTCTGGTTCGTCTCCCGCACAGTCCTTTCAGCATTCACTCAAGTCTTTTCAGGACGTCAAATGTCTCAATAAGATCATCTCTCATTCTTCTAGACTCCAAACTTAGGCCCAACCTCTTCAGTCTTTCTTTTTAAGGCAATTCCCATCTCCTCCCCCCCCCCAACACACACACACACACACACACACACACACACACACACACACAACCCCCAGATATCAGTTGTGTGAACCTCCTATGAAATACTTCTAACAAATTTATATCCGTTTGTAAACAAGGTGACTAAATACAGTATTCTAGACAGTCTGGCCAAGGTACTGCACAACTGTGATAAAACATCACTATTTTTATATTCCCATTCCCCTTGTAATAAACATCAATATTCCATTTGACTTCCTCATTATTCATGCAGCTACAAAGTAGCTTTATGTGATCCTTGTACCAGGATCTTTGTACCTCAGCGTTCTGCAATCTCTCTCCATTTAAATAGTCTTTCCAAATGGGCCACAAAATCTGGGGAAAACATTCAATCTGTATCAGTTGAAGTATTAAGATAGGGTCCATGCACATGTGTATGACTTCTTTATCACAGGCATAGCCCCAGTCTGAATATTCATGACATGCCTCAAAGATGCTAGTCTGCAAGTAAGGTCCAGGTGATACAAGTTGCATTCAATGTTATTGAGTTGGTTGGAGGGCATGGCATGGAAGAAATGAGTACTAATGATAATGTGAAGCATTACATTAAGAAATAATGCCTTTTTATTCTTTCTGCCAAAGTGGAGATGTTCACGTTTTAAGGCATTATGTTCCATCTGTTAAATTTCGATTCACTCACTTACACCATCTGTATCCCTCTGCAGACACCTCACGCCCTCTTCTCAACTTACTTTCCAATTTATCTTTGTCTCATCGGTAAATTTGACAAACACAATTTGCTTTCTTCGTCAAACTGGTTAATATGATTTGTAAATAGGTGAGGCCTCAGCACTGATCTTTGCGGCCACATCCACTGACGGTGCAATTGAATACTGTACTATTGTATAAGGACACACATGGGAAGCTGCAACATAAGTAATAGCAGCAATGTGTTTGGGACAAGATGTGTGTACCAAAATTGGTGAGTCAGAAGATACTAGCCCCTTCAACAGAAGAAGATCCAAGAAACATATGGACAGGAAGTCAGACCCACAAATCTAATTTGTGCAATTTGTTAAATCAACAGCTCCTGAAGAGCTGCTGCTCACCCATACAGTTGGGAAGGGGACGTGGTTACATTATTGAACTGAAAGGAACAAATGATTGAGCAAGCAATGTGCAAACCAAAGAATAGACTCTTCTATCTCTTCAGCGGAGCTGAGTGAAAGAAGCTGCAAAATAGGATCAGCCTTAAAAGGCTACCCTTCTGTCAGATGAGAAGTCAAGTTTCAAAGGGGAAGACTGCACAGTAATTAAGCAAGCCTGGTCTTTCCAAATGGGCCACAAAATCTGGGGAAAACATTCAATCTGTATCAGTTGAAGTATTAAGATAGGGTCCATGCACATGTGTATGACTTCTTTATCACAGGCGTAGCCCCAGTCTGAATATTCATGACATGCCTCAAAATGCTAGTCTGCAAGTTAGGTCCAGGTGATACAAGTTGCATTCAACGTTATTGAGTTGGTTGGAGGGCATGGCATGGAAGAAAGGAGTACTAATGATAATGTGAAGAATTACATTAAGAAATAAATCTTTGTACAGTTTAATGGGAGGCTGACCTGGTCAAGAGTGGTGACTACAACATACCAATGCTGCTTGATGATCTCAGGCGACTTCTAACATTTCATTAAGGTTCTCTGCTTTCGGGTCTAGAGTGGTGATAACTATCAAGTATCACCCCAGTAATGTGTTGAAAGAACATGTAGAAATGGATTTTAAGAGGGACCAGCTTCAGATGCCACCACCCGGAAAAACATCCTCCATTTACTTTGACCTTCCAAAAATCTCCCAGAGTAAACCCTCTCAATAGGGGAAGTGTTTACTAAGCAGCTACATGACGCATTAACAATTTACCAGCTGAGACAAGTATCAGTTTGCCAGGGAATATGATTCAATCATTCTATTAATAACTGAATAGAAGCGACATCAGTGGCAACAGGATGAGAAGTGCATATTAAAAAAAAACACCTGATGCATGTAATTTAACCATGCATATGTTTTTATTGGCACAAGGAACATCTTCAGTGTCTAATTAACTCACAACGGAAAATTACACAGCTTGGATATGAGTAATGATCACGCTCAGGGGACAGGATAGCCCAGATGTAGAGAACAGTGTCCTCTAATCGCAACAATATGCTTTTGCCCTAAGCACTGAAAAAAAACACCCCACCCCCATCGCAGTGCAACCTGTCTAATGTTTCTCCTTACCAACATTTGACCAGTCAACTTAGTGCTAAATTATTTTGGATTTGAATCCATTGGTTCAGCCTGCTCCAACCTCATTTCTGTTGGCAGATAGGTAGAACTGTTGTGGGAAAGGGGCCAGTTTTAACACCAATGCACAGATGGGTCCATTTGGGAGAGAGCTGCATATATCTTGTCCTGCCATTGAGCTATGGAGGTTGCCAAAACCAAGTAATCGAAAGATGTTCTCTTCACTCACTGTTATCTTCCAGCAAAAACTGTACAAAAGGCTAAGTCCATTCTCTGTCACTTACAGACGATGCCTTGCTCTGGAAATATTTTGCCTGCGTAATGAGGGAGGTGTTCAACTACTGTAAACAAGTGGTATTATGAATTAATTCCAGGTCTCCATCTCTGTGAGCTCTGAAATTCTTTCCACAAACCTCTTAGTTTCTCCACCTCTCTTCTTTAAGAAATGCCTTTCCAAGATTTTGGTCATCTCATTGCAGATCCCCTATGTAATAATGTCAAGCTTTGACAGACTATGCTCCTGCAAATCACTTTGAGTTTGTTTATGATAATAAACCTCTCCCCATTTGTTAGGTTGTTTCTGGACTATTGTGGTCCTCCCTATTTCTCGGAGTTTTTGTGTGAAACTGATTTACTGTTACAACATACTGGAGCATTTCCCTGCACATTGCCCTCCTTCATCACAAAGTCAGTCAGCTCAAGAGAAATGAAAGGGTTGCTTGCAGTTCGCAAGCTGAACTCAAAAAAAGCCAGAATACCTAAAGGATTACAAATAGACTTCTTATAATCAGCTCATATTGAGGTTAAAAATTGTTTGTGTTATTTAAGGGTGAAGGCAACCACCTGTTAAGCGTTAATAGTGTAAGATGTGGTGATTTTTTATATTAAAAATAGAAAAACATGTAATTTCTAATTTCTCTGATAACTCCGTGATCCAGTTTTCCAATCTACTGTAAATCGAGGAATAAACAGTGAAGCAAAAGGAATTATGTTAAAGTTATAAATTATGTTGGTTAGTCTGCACCAGTAGTAGTAGTTCCATTCTCCATATTACTAATAACATGTAGCTAGTAATAAAATGGAGAGAGGTTGCACAAAAGTTTCACAAGGATGGTACAGAATTGAGAAGCCATAACTGACAGGAAAGGCTGAAGGAACTGGAGCTCTTCATTCTCCCAAAGGGAATGATACCAATGACCGCTTAAATTATAAGGGGGTAGAAGTCGAGAAAGTACTCCTGCTCCTGGGGCAATAAATATAAGATAGTCACTAATTAATCCAATAAGAATTTAGGAGAAACCCAGTCACCCAGCAAAGAATTAGGGCTCAAAACTGAGTACCACAGAAGTAGTTGAGGTGAATAGCATTAAAGCATTAAAGGGGAAGTGACATAGGTACATTGGAAAATAATTTTAAAATATTGAAAAAGGTGAAGTGGATTCAGAAGTAGCTTTTACGAACCATGATTATCTGCATTTACCAGTTTGGCCAAATAATTTGTTTCTGCCTTGCAAAATCAATATCTTTTAAAAGTTCTACCACCAGAAATATGTTCTTGCTTTAAGATTACCTGACTTCCTCCAATACGGATGATAAAGATTTGGGCTTGTGTGGCATATTTCTAGTTTCAGATTCTTTCCTGGATGTTGTAGGGTCCTTCTCTAGTATTCTGTCTGTATTAGGGTGCTCCTCGATGCTGTTTATCATGTCAGTCATCATTACCTCCAGGTCAGACATAGTGGCAACAACATATTCAAGTGTCTGGCATAAACTTTCATTAGGGTTACAATACGTTGGCGAGCCAATCTCATTGGTCAAACTCTTCTTCCTGAGCTTCTTGCTCAAGTCGACTTTAATTTGTTTATGCTTTCTTATGGTATCTTCTTTAATTCTTTTGCAAAGCTGCCGCAATTTGAGCTGACATAGGAGAAAAAGTACAATGCGTGACAGATCTTAACTCTCAACTATTTCAGTTATGTGCTATAACATAAATACATTGACGATAACACAGCACCCAGTTATTAATGAGTATGAACTTTTGATGGTAAATCAGTATCAAAGTAAACCTGATTTATTAATTCTAATCGAATATCTGTTGGATCTAGAGTTGCTGCATTGTGGTCAGGATTCTTAGAAAAATATACGACCACTGGATATATTGCTGGATTCATTACTTAATCACCGAAATAATAACTCTGCTTCAAATATGTACTGGCTATGAAGCACTTTGGGACATCTTGTCGACATTATATAAATGGCAAGCTGTTTTCTTTACTCCTCCCAGATTGTCTAAGTAAAGCGAATCATTAAAATTTCTTTTATATTCATTTAAGTAAATCAGATGTTAACCATGCCTCTCTTGGTCACACTTAATTCTGTGGACTTGTTGGGCCAAACGGCCTGTTTCCACACTCTAGGGATTATATGATTCTACGAATATTTAGAAAGTTAAGGGATCAAGTCTCACTCCAGATTCTTGAGCACCTAATCTAGTGTAGTACTGAGGGGATGACAGCCACAGAGAGGAGGCGTCTCTCTGATGAGACCTTGAACTGACCTTCTGTCTATTCTCTCAAGTTGACTTAAAAGACCCCTTAGCTTATAAAGAGCAGAGGTATTCTTCTGACCAATATTTTAGAAGCTACTATTAGAATTTTGTAAACACTATGTAGTATTTCTCTGTACTTATAAGCATAGACTAGAATGGGAAAATAATTGTTTTAAAAACAAAGGATACTGCACTTTTAAAAAGCAAGCAACCTGATAGTCATTGTAACTATCATTTAAACAGCTTCTTGTGCATTCGGTAGTTGAACTGTAGTTGTAGATGTGCTGGAATTGAGGGGTGTGTACATACGGAGAGACAACTGGCAACAAATAACTGACTGCTTTATAGACTATGAATAGTTCTTGATAATAAAGGCCTTCTGCCTCCCAACAACTATAATGATTAGTTCTCAGGTAGCTGAACAGCTTGGGGATATGAACAGAACACTGAGAAACCATCAGATCGCCATCAGTCTAGGAGCTAAATCTGATATAAAAAACAATTTAAGCCCGAGGAAAACCGATAAATTTTCTCTTCAGCACTTCTGGAAACTGTGACCTGCAAACTAATGAAAGGTGATCAAGAAGCTGTTCGGCAGATTTTGTGAACAGACATGACTGAACTGTTGTCCCAGTTTTCCCTCTGACCATAACACCCATGTTTTAGTTTTGTCTGTTTGTCTATGTGGTCATGTGCATGCGTGTGTTCATGTGCATGTGTAAATGTACATGTGTGTTTTTGCATGTGTGAGTGTTCTTGTGTGTATGTTCACCTGTATTTGTGCATGAGTGTTCACATATGTATGTGCTTGGTCTGTGTGTATTTGTGTGTTTGTGCTCATTTGTGTGTGCATTTGTACTCATATGTGTTCTTGTGTATGATTGTGCATGTTTGTGTGTGCATGTTCATGTGTGCTCATGTGTTTGTGTGTCTGTTCATGTATGTGCTTATGTGTATGTTCATGTGTTCGTATGTGTGGAGGTATGTATGCATGTGTTCATGTGTATGTTCATGTGCGTGTGTGAATTTCTATCTGGAAGTATCATTGTGTGTGTGTGCTTGTGTAAGGGGAAGTTTATAAAGGGTTAAGTTTTTTAATGTGTAGAATTATATGCTGACTGTACATAACTGTTTACCTATAGCTAAAGTTTATTTACCTTAAATAAATAGTAATACTTGTTAGGGATAGAAACCTGGTCTGCACTTTCTGGGTCTGAAAATAATGTAAATTGGGGAATTCTGTTTAATTTTAAACATCTTCAACCTTTGTGATGATTTGGAGAATAGAAGTGTTTAATTTTCCAATATGTTACGCTAGTGAGGTATAATAACTTAAATTCATTTACTAAATTTGTACAAAAAGCCACCCTTTGTAATCGTAACCATAAGATTACTGGTTCACTAATGTCCTGAAGAGGTGAAATCTGCTGCCCTAACTTAGTCCGATGTATATACAACTCCAGACCAAAAGTAATATGGTATATTCTTAATTGTCCCTTGAAATGGCTTAGCTAGCCCCACAGTTGTATCAAATTGCTGCCACAAAATCAAATAAAAACAAAAGAGATCATATCAGCTGGCTGTGAGCCAGGCGAAATGATAAAGGCAATGCTGCACCCATTGGCTCTGTAAAGCATTCCTTGTTAATATTTGTGAATCTGTGCAAAATAATTGAGGGAACAGCCTGCCATTATCTGCAAGGATTTGCTGAGCAAGACTGTCTCCCAGGCTCCTTTATGATAATTAAATTCCAAAGAAAGGTCATACTTGACTTGAAATATTAACTCCCTTTTTCTCTCCACCGATCCTGCTGGACCTGCTGAATCATTCCATCATTTGCAGCTTTTATTTCAGATTTCCAGATTTTGCCTTTATCTTTCATTATCATCCCTGGGTATGTCCTGTCCCATTAGGTCAACAGGCCTCCCAGGGATAGTGATATAGTGGTTCACAGTCAGAAAAGACCTTGGGAGCCCTCAACAACAATTCAGCCTTCAAGAAGTCTCATAGTATCTGGACAAACTGGGACAACTAAACCTCTTGCTGTTCATCACAAACTTCCCCCCTCAGCAAGTGAATCAGTAGTCCTCCATGTTGACTACTTGTGAAGTGCAATGGGGGTGTCCAGGACACAGAATGTGCACTCTGGGTGTATTGTGATGGACACTTCAATGTCCCTCACCCAACAATGGCTGATACAAAGGCCAAGAGCACCCTAGCCACAAGGGTGGTCAAGAAATCTATTAGACCAAAGCTCAAAGCAAAAGTGAAGTGTTAATAAAATGAAGCAGTGGATATAGGTTTGTTTGCTGAGTTGGAAAGTTCATTTCCAGACATTTTGTAAGCCTACTAGGTAACATTTTCAGTGCACCTCCAGGCGAAGCACTGTTGATAATTCCTGCAGAAATTATCAACAGTGCTTCGCCTGGAGGCCTACTGAAGACGTGACCGAGTAGGCTGACGAAATGTCTGGAAATGAATCTTCCAGCTCAGCAAGCAAAGCTATATATCAACCTGAGCTACAAATCCTCTCAAACCTTGCTAAAATGAAACAGTCCATAAAACAACGCACAGACCAAGCTAGCTAAACCATAATCTCTGAGGCTGCATCTCTGTGAGGTGGGAAAGCAACTGATAAGACGTATAAGCTCATGTGGCTTCATGCTCATCAATCTATCTGTCATATGTGTATTTAACCATGTGTCAAGTATGTATTTAACCATGTTTGTATTGCTAGAGCCAACCCCAACCCTTTGGAGACAAAGTTCCTTATTCACACAAAGAATATCCTCCATTGTGAGTGCAGTACAGTTGCTGTGCTAAAGGGGATAGATTCAGACTAGATCTAACAGTTCTGACCTGGCCTAACATAAGACATCATGAGCTATTATTGGCAGTAAGTTGCATGTAACCATAATCTGTAACTTTTCTCCAAAGATGTATCCCATTTCATGCTTTGCATCAACCCTATTTTCAATGAGAAGCATAAGACAGCAAAACCAGGCGGAGCACCAGGCTTACCCAGAAGGAGTTAAAACACAGGTCTCTGTGCAAGGTTAACAGCAGAAGCTGCACTGTTAAACAGAACAAAGCAATCTCATAAGCAATAGATCAAATTAAAGCTCTGCAGTGGTTCATATCAGTGGACAATTAAACAACCAACGAGAGGAGGATCCACAAATATAACAGTCCTCATTAATGGACAGCCTGGAACACCAAAACAAGGGACTGTGGAAGCATTTGCAACCCTTGTCAGTAATGTCAAGTGAATGATCCAAAGCAACTTCCTCCTGATATCCCATGTACAATGGATGTCAGTGTTCAGCCAATAAGATTCAAGCCATGTGGTATCAAGAAACAGCTGAAGGCCTTGGATTAGCAAAGGCTAAGGCTGCTAATAACATCTCAGCTGAAGATTGATTCTCCACAATGAGACACAGTTCTATAGTCAAGTTATTCCACTATAACTACAAAATTGGCACACATGAAAAATTGTTCAGGTCCACAAAAAATCAGGTCAATTACTATCTGGCCAGTTACCATTCCATTTGTCTTTTCTCAAGGATTAAATGATGGAAGATATCATACTGTCAAATTGTTCTCAATCAGCATTGAACTGTATACTGGTCCCACAAGGGCAACTCTTCTCCAGATCTCAATAAAGTGTAGATCCAAACAAAGACAGGTGAGATGAAAGTGACTGCCCATGGCAGCAAAGTTAAATTTGACTAAATGTGGCATCAAAAATTCCAGTAGAACCGAAATTAATGAGTATCAGGAAAAAGTCTCCTCTGGTTAGGGTCATAGTTAACATAGAGACCAGTTATCCCAGTCCTAGAACATTACTGCTAGAGTTCCTCTACATGTTGTTCTAGGCTCAACCCATTTTCAGTTCCTTTCTCAGAGATCTACTTTCAATCATAAGGTCAGAATTGTAACATTTGTTGATGATCTCAGTCTCACTTGTGACTCCTCAAATATATCTGCAATCAACAAGACTCAGAAAGCATTCAAACGTGGCCAATAATTGACAAATAACATTCATGCCACACAAAACGCCATGCCAAGAATCTAACCATCCACCTTGAGGTTCAATATCATTGCCAATCCTGAACCTCCACTATCAACATTTTGACAACAAAATTAACTGGACAAGCCATATAAATAACATCAAGTATAGGTCAGAGCTTGTTATTCAAGTAACTCAACCCCTTACTCCTCAAAGCTATTCACCATCTCCAAGTCATGAAAATATTCACCACAACCTTAGAGTCATAGAGTCATAGAGATGTACAGCATGGAAACAGACCCTTCGGCCCAACTCATCCGTGCTGACCAGATATCTCAACCCAATCTAGTCCCACCTGTCAGCACTTGGCCCACATCCCTCCAACCCCTTCCTATTCATATACCCTCCAAATGCTTCTTAAATATTGCAATTGTATCAGCCTCCACCACATCCTCTGGCAGCTCATTCCAGACCCGTACCACCCTCTGTGTGAAAATGTTGCCCCTTCGGTCTCTTTTATATCTTTTCCCTCTCACCATAAACCTATTTACTCTATCCATGCCCCTCATAATTTGGAAATGTCTATAAGGTCACCCCTCAGCCTCCAACACTCCAGAGAAAACAGCCCCAGCCTGCTCAGTCTCTCCCTTTAGCTCAAATCCTCCAACCCTGGTAACATTTTTGTAAATCTTTTCTGAACCCTTTCAAGTTTAACAATGCTGCCTTCTATATCTTAACAAATGTTAAAAAAAAATGCTCAAGACTTGCTGGGCAAGAGGAGGAAAATGTGATTACAATTTAGTTGATCTGTTGAAGACAGTAACCCTTCAAGGGCAACACAAAGTTCAGGTCTTTAATATAAGCTGCTCCTTCAGTTACTGTGTCAAAGTTTTTGTGCCAGCTTAACTATTTAGCACTCCATGTACAGACCTTCATCCATTGTGTCAACCCACAATTTTTCATATATTAAAATTGATGAAAAATTGAACAGAAGGTGAGCGGTGTTTACTGACATCTGTGTCCCAGATGCACTTACTAACCTTGAACGAATTTAGCTCCAAAAACCCTCAAGAAGTTAGCGAGACCCAGAACAAAGTAGCTCACTTGACTGGGACTATTTACACCACTTAAACATTTACTCCTCCCTCCACCAGTGCATTGTGGCAGCAGTTTACACATCTATAAGTTCTACCACAGCAACTCACCAGGCTTTCTTGAAAAACACCTTCCAAGCCATTTAGAAGGAAAAGAACAACAGATGCATGAGAACATTACCACCTGGAAAATGCAAGTATATTGCTGTTCTTTCACTGTTACTTTAGCAAAATCCTGGAATTCCCTCCTGGTCTACCTTCCCCATAACCATTACTAGTACCTGTAATATTTACTTATTGCTGTGGTACTGGGCAAGGGTAGTTTGCTGCCACTAATCCACCTTTGTCTTTGCTTTGTCTTGCAGCCAATTTAGTGATTACTGAGAGAGGATACACCATCAAGATGTATGTACAGAAGATGCGCTGTTCTTAGATAACAAGAAGGTGTGAATGGTGGTTCTATTATAATTCCTGCTCTCAAGCCTGTTAAATCTGCTTCTCTGACTACTGTGTTTCTAAATTGTTTATTGGCTTTGTCCATCTTTTTCTGAGTTTCCTACCACTCCAACAATCAAAATGATGGCTAATTGTTTCTTCTTGTGATTTCCTGTCTTCTGTAAAATACTTGGAGTCTTTCCACTTGCTACCTAGTGCAATGGATGTTTCTTGCCTTTCACAGTTTAAAACAATAACCACTCTTGTCCACCAAATTTTAAAATAAAGTTTGCTGGCTGCGGCCTTTATAAATCATCACTACAAAATTGTGGCTCAATTACTGAGTCCTGATCCCTTTATATCTTTAATGTTTGCCAGCCTTTATTCTTCTACAGGACCATTCCATTAAGACAGCTTTAAATTTGCTAATTTTCAACTTAAATAAATTCTGAGGCCTTCTCAATTCTGTAACCCTGGTCTACATTTCTTCTCTAGCTCTTTCACTGTTCCTTCCAGCTTTGGAACAGAATTTCAGTGGTGATGATGCTTGTTGTGAGAGGTGAAAAATTTCTTTTGCACCACCTTCCCTTCCCTTGCCTATCTTTGGGCATTTAAAAAAAGATAAAGTTATTTCCCTTTTTCTTGAAGATTTTTAATTTTATCGCCTGGTGCTATCAATTGCTCCTTGCAGAAATGCCTCTGGAGTTTGTAAGTGTAGCTGGCTTTTATCTCTTTTCCCAGCCCACACTCCTGCTCCAGTGTTTCATAGCAGCTTATTTTGTCTTTGGAGTGCTGAACTTCCCTTTTCACAGCTTCCATACCTGCTGCTGTGGCTCTTGTCAATAATCATCTCTCATCCATTGGGCTGAGGAATGGCAGATGGAGTTTAATTTAGATAAATGTGAGATGCTGCATTTTGGAAAAGCAAATCAGAGCAGGACTTATGCATTTAATGGTAAGATCCTAGGGAGTGTTGCTGAACAAAGAGACCTTGGAGTGCAGGTTCACAGCTTCTTGAGTAGAGTCACAGGTAGATAGGATAGGGAAGAGGACGTTTGGTATGCTTTCCTTTATTTATCAGAGCATTGAGTACAGGAGTTGGGAGGCTCTACAGGACATTGGTTAGGCCACTTTTGGAATATTGCATGCAATTCTGGTCTCTTTCGTGAAACTTGACAGGGTTCAGAAAAGATTTACAAGGATGTTGCCAGAGTTGGAGGATTTGAGCTATAGGGTGAGGTTGAATAGGCTTGGCTGTTTTCCCTGGAGCGTCAGAGGCTGAGGGGTGACCTTATAGAGGTTTACAAAATTATGAGGGGCATGAATAGGATAAATAGACAAAGCCTTTTCCCTGGGGTGGGGGAGTCCAGAACTAGAGGACATAGGTTTATGGTGAGAGGGGAAAGATATAAAAGAAACCAATGGTGCAACTTTTTCACACAGAGGGTGGTGTGTGTACGGAATGAGCTGCCAGAGGAAATAGTGGCTGTTAGTACAAGTGCAACATTTAAAAGATTAGATTAGATTACTTACAGTGTGGAAACAGGCCCTTCGGCTCAACAAGTCCACACCAACCCGCCGTAGCGCAACCCACCCATACCCCTACATTTACCCCTTTACCTAACACTACGGGCAATTTAGCACGGACAATTCACCTGAATTCAATGAATTGAGTCATTGAGAAAGACTCAATGTACATCTATATGACTCAATGATTGACTGGGTCTTTTAATAGCGGTAATGGTCCTAAAGCAATAGTAAGGTCACTTTCTTGATTTAATAGTTCTTCTGGATCCCCTGGATTTCTTTTTCTTGTGGTGGGGGTCAGAGCCACACCACTACAACCATGTGGCATTTTCTCAGATGACTGCTCTTGGCATCTTGTGGTATCACCGTTTCCCAGCTACTGGGTATTTGTTGTTTGAGTTAGCTTGCTGTCACCAATCGTACTCTGTCTTAGGCTTATGGATCTCAAAAAGTTAGAGAAGAACTCACTGTCTCCACCAACAGATTGTGTTTGACATCAGTAGAATGGGTGGGCGTACCTACAGGAGACTGACTCTCCACTTTCAAGGGCACTTCAGCATGAATAATAAATATTAACCTTATCAGAAGTGCTCGTATCTCGTGAACAAATAAAAGTTGCTTATTATCTGGTTATTAGCTCAGTGCTGTTTGTTCAAGCTTATTTTGTGTACATTGGCTGTATTACAAAAAGAGCATGTAATGTTCCTACCTCAAGCAGAGAGGAGTTTTCCCTTACAGCAGCAGCTTTTCTTCGTATGCTATCTACTGATGCTTCCACATCTTCAGAGTCATACTGAGAGAAAATGGCCAACAGGATTAAAGTATGGCCAAGTAACCCCAAAGCAAGTTGCAAAAAAATTTAAGACTGTGAAGTACACCATCAGATATGCTGAAATATCCAGGCTTTGTTTCGAACTTATTCTGAGTTTGCAAAATCTATCTGTTTTTATGTTGCATTTTGAGATAGTATAGTCAGCTTCTGAGAGCATGGGTTTTGCACATCTTAAAGTATCCCGTACACAAGTTGATTTTAAATATTGTAGTTTAATTTAGATAAATGTGTGGTGCTGATTTTTGGGAAGACAAATCAGGGCAGAAAGAACTTATGCACTAAATGGCAATGTCCTGGGGAGTGTTGCTGAACAAAGACACCTTGGAGTGCAGGTTCATTGTTCCTTCAAAGTTGAATGGCAGGTAGACAGGGTATGAAGAAGGCATTCAGTGTGCTTGCCTTTATTGTTGAGTGCATTGAGTATCAGACCTGGGAGGTCATGTTGTAGCTGTTCAGGACACTGATTAGGCCATGTTTGGAATGCTGTGTTCAGTTCTGGTCTCCCTGCTATAGGAAAGATGTTGAGAAACTTGAAAGGGTTCAGGAAAGATTTACAAGGCTGATGCCACTGTTGGAGTGTTTGAGCTATAGGGAGAGGCCGAATAAGCTGGGGCTATTTTCCCTGGAGACTGAGGCATGACCTTCTAGAAGTTTATAAATCATGAGGGGCATAGATAGAGTGAATAGTCAAGGTCTTTTGCCCGGGGTGGAGGAGTCCAAAACTAGAGGGCATAGGTTTAATGTGAGATGGGAAAGACATAAAAGGGTGGCATCTCAAATTTCATCCTTAAGAGAAGGTTTTAGCTCACTGAAATTTCGAAAGGTCATTCCAACAGTAGAGCTGAATCTCTTGAAGGGCAATTTCCCAACCAGAGGGTGGTGCGTGTATGGATTGAACTGCCAGAGGAAGTGGTGGAGGCTGATACAATGACACCATTTAAGAGTCATCTGGATGGGTATATGAATGGAAAGACTTTAGAGGGATATAGACCAAATACTAGCAAATGGGAGTAGATTAATTTAGGATATCTAGTTGGCCCGGACAGGTTGGATTGAAGGGTCTGTTTCTATGCTGTACATCCCCAAGACTCCATGACACTATTGCTGTGAATAAACTACACTTTCAATTTAAAGAGATCTTATTGCACAATAATTACTTCCATTGTTATATAACTTTACATATAGAAGAATATTTTGAGGGGGAAGGTGGGGGATGGTCCACAAAAGAAAGAGCAAGACACAAAAAAAGTGAAGAGAATTGGAACAGATGGAAAAAACGGGACCAAATGTGACAGTTGGTAAATTAAGATCCAGAATGTCAAAATAATTGACATCTTCTTTACTACATTACTGTAACACTGTACCGGGGAACTTTGTACTTACTTCTTGATTATTTTTCCTGGTATTATTTATAATATTTTTAATGGAAATATCTGAGCACCCATAGGTTCGCTTTAACCCAACCCACATGACATCTAGGGGGTCAGCATGAGAACCAACAGTATAGTTGTTTAGCCTGTAAAAGAAGAAGATATTAACGTTAGATGTACTCTTGGGCAACACCATAACCATTTGTTTCAATTGCCCTGTAAACTAACTTCAAGAGATTCAGCTCTACTGTTGGAATGACCTTTCGAAATTTCAGTGAGCTAAAACCTTCTCTTAAGGATGAAATTTGAGATGCCACCGATGCAAGTAAAAATCCACAATTTTTTTTCCTCCCTCTTTGAGTACAAATACATTACGCTTGAAATAAGTGAGGGACATAGAAACTGCTGTTAATTATTACTCATGGTTTGCATAAGAAAATCCATTCCCCCAAAATGTCCAGTACCAGTTTAAAATAGCCACCATTTCTTTGGACTCTCCCTCGGATGTATTGTGGGTCTCGGGATGAATCAATTCTTCCTCGATCTCACCCTGCTCAAACTCTGAGGACTGCCAAATGGTTTTGAAGGTAAGTTCCATTTCAATACAGACAGTAACTCAAAGCCAAAGGCTTTCAATAAATCACTTTTGATCAGACATGTAACCAAAACAAGATGTGCACAGTAAGGACAACAAATATTAGGTTGTACTAGAGTGGCGCCTGTGTCATCTCCCACATCCAGTTTTCAGTTAATAAGATTGTGGAACATAGTTGGATTGTATTCAAACAATGTTGTTTCAAAGTTATGCTGCTGGAATACAGACACATTCAGTTATAAAGCCATGTTTTGTGATGTCACAGAGCTTGCAGAATTCCAGCAACAGGAACTTATGTAATAATCAGTTTCTGAACTCACATCACAGTCATATTAATAGTTGCCAATTTTGGACTGATTGGCGACATAACCAGTTGAGTGATGCAAATATTTTCCATACAATAAGTTGTTGACATTTGGAACACATGCCAATGGACAGTGCAATTAATGCAAATTCAATAGTTGGAAATATACTCGTGAAGGAAGTTGTTACTTGGCTACAGGAAAACAGCAGGGCAGTGGGACTAATTGGGCAGTTCTTTCACATGACAGCACAGACATGATGATCTGGATTTGTTCTGTATGAATGCATAATTCCAGGCTGTTAAAGTGTCATGACATGCTTTGCAATGCAAGTTGAATTTCCCTTGAAAATATGTTTGAAGCCTTTTCATCTTTTCACATGAGGCCTGAGTGTGCCATTTTGCTGTTCAGTCTGGATGTAATCTCTTAAAACAGATACAAATCCGAAAAGGCAGACAGGGAAGAGGAGAGTTCAGCGAGTGGGGAAGACAAGGGAAAAAATACACACAACTAAATCATTGTAACGGGTTGTGAATAAACTCTAAGCTCTTCTCAGCAGGAATCCACACTTCAACATTGCGATCATTTTTCTCATTTTTTTTCTCTCTCTGGAATCCGGCCTGGGTGTGTAGCTGTTAACATATCAAATATAAAAATAAAGTCCTTCTGTGTTGTGGTTTCCATTGGTCTTGTTTAGTGCTCTTCATTATAGACTTAAATTTATGTCTATGGATATTGGAATGTTGTTCAAATTTAAATATCTTTCATTACTTATGTGAGAGCCTGAGCACGCATGATGAGCCTTGGGACTGTCATTTCTCCAGATCACATGCCCAGGGTGAATATTAACCCAGAGTTAGTGGAAAAAGTTACCAATGCAAATAGGTTCAGCAATTTGAGGCTAGCAGAAGATGAGCCATGAGTCAATAATCATGACAAATTATTGAATGATTAGCACTGCCCAATATCTAGACTAGCAAATCCAGGAACTCACTGTTAATGTACCATAAATATCAGAGAGCTGTGGTATTTGCATCATAAATATGAACGAAAGTCACTGCAGAAAATTGACTATGTTTTTTTTAATGTATGGGGTGATTTTTGTTCCTGCAAAGCCATTCAATCCTAAGTTCATAGTGAAGGAAGAGGTAGGAATTGCTTAAAAGACGGTTGGATTCGTGTTCTGCCTGAATAATTCAGTGTAATTTCGAAAAGAGTTGTTATTACAAATTACTGACACTTTGGTTACAGTTTCTGGCTTCAAATTAATTCAGTGCACCCCAGCACTGGAAATATGGGGCTGAATTTTTAAGACTGCCCCAAAGGCAATGATGGAGGCAAGAAGGTCTAAAATGTTGGTAACAGGCTGTGTTCATTTCAAAAGGAACATCGCAGTGTCAGCAATAATCAGTAAGGCGAGGGGAGGTGGAAAGGAGACCGACAGTTCTCCCAATAGAGGCTAATTAATCCAGTTGAAATCCTTTTTAAAAGTTTGTCATCGGTGACCTTTGAGTTTATCAAAGGAGTGTAGACTGCTTTGACAATCCTTCAAAAGCTGATCTGTTAAATGTAGATGGGTAAAGACTTGAGAGCCAGACAAGGCTTCCCTCGGACAACGTACTGCCCCAATAGGTGTGGTAGAGCAAAGAAGGACTAGATTAAGAAGTGCCCTTAATCGGCATGAAGAGTGGCAACACCGGACCCAGACTTTGAACAGGGTCAGTACTCCTCTCGCATTGTAGGTGCTGATGGACAGATTCATGCAGTTTACCAATGTTGAATTTGCCAGACCTAGACATGATACTAGTTTATTGACAGATAGTTATCCCAGGGCTAGTGGGCACTGGGGCCCATTTGCTTTGCTGGATTCACCCAGTTGTAGAACATCGTCAATTGTATCAATTAGGCCATCAAGGCATCCAGAGTCCAGTCAGTAATTTCCATCAACAGGAAAGGCATTATTTCCTCAGTAACTAACTGATCTGGCAGCACAACAAGAGCTGTGTCACTTTCCTAACAAAAACGGTGAACCCCTTTATCCTCCATCAGTGCAGGCTGCCTTAACTCTTCACTCCAATCATCAAAATGTGTGGGCAGATCTGAGAAGACAAGAGATATCCCGTGAAGACACAGTTTAAAATCTGATTGCAGATTTGTAGCTCGGGTATCCGTTGTTGTGGTTCTGCTCGCCGAGCTGGAAGTTTTTGCTGCAAACGTTTCGTTCCCTGGCTAGGGAACATCATCAGTGCTGTTGGAGCCTCGTGTGAAGCGCTGCTTTGATGTTTCTTCCGGTATTTATAGTGGTTTGTTCTTGCCGCTTCCGGGTGTCAGTTTCAGCTGCAGTGATTTGTATGTGGGGTCCAGGTCGATGTGTCTGTTGATGGATGTTCTTGCCGTTTCCGTGTGTCAGTTTCAGCTGTAGTGGTTTGTATATGGTGTCCAGGTCAATGTGTCTGTTGATGGAGTTTGGGGATGAATGCCATGCTTCTAGGAATTCTCTGGCTGTTCTCTGTCTGGCTTGTCCTATGATAGTGGTGTTTTCCCAGTCAAATTCATGTTGCTGGTTGTCTGAGTGTATGGCTACTAGAGATAGCTGGTCGTGTCGTTTTGTGGCTAGCTGATGTTCATGGATGCAGATTGTTAGCTGTCTTCCTGTTTGTCCTATATAGTGTTTTGTGCAGTCCTTGCATGGTATTTTGTAAACTACGTTAGTTTGGCTCATGCTGGGTATTGGGTCCTTTGTTCTAGTGAGTTGTTGTCTGAGCGTGGATGTTGGCTTGTGTGCTGTTATGAGTCCTAAGGGTCGCAGTAGTCTGGCTGTCAGTTCTGGGTAGAGTGGCTAGTCCTTCTGATTGAAGATTTGTATACAAACCACTACAGCTGAAACTGACACACGGAAACGGCAAGAACATCCATCAACAGACACATCGACCTGGACCCCACATACAAATCACTGCAGCTGAAACTGACACCCGGAAGCGGCAAGAACAAACCACTATAAATACCGGAAGAAACATCAAAGCAGCGCTTCACACGAGGCTCCAACAGCACTGATGATGTTCCCTAGCCAGGGAACGAAACGTTTGCAGCAAAAACTTCCAGCTCGGCGAGCAGAACCACAACGAAGACACAATTATTCACCTCTCTATGGCAGAAACAGGGGGCAATGTCCATCTACTCAGTGGATAACCATTAAACAGACCATCAAGCTTCTGAAAATGCACATTTGTTGGCTAGACATTGAGTAGTGCTCTCCAATACATTCCTACGTAGGATTCAGTCATTGTTCCTATCTTCTGAACCATTCGTCTTTCGTCCCCAGAGAGATGTGGATCTTGAGAATGTGAGACCCTGGCTCTCCTGTGACAGGTTGGGGCAGCACAGTGGTGCAGTACTTAGCACTGTTGCCTCAGAGCACTGGGGTCCCAGGTTCAATTCCAGCCTTGGGCGACTGTCTGCGTATTTGCACATCCTCCCCGTGTCTGCATGGGTTTGCTCCGGTTTCCTCCCACAGTCCAAAGATGTGCAGGTCAGGTGAATTGGCCATGCTAAATTGCCCATAGTGTTAGATGCATTAGTCAGAAGGAAAGGGGTTTGAGTCCCAAAGGTTAGTCTTCGGAGGGTTGGTGTGGACTTGTTGGGCTGAAGGGCCTGTTTCCACACTGGAGGGAATCTAAAAATCTCATGCCTCTCTGATGCAGTGGAAGGTTTTGACATAAATCAAAACTCTCACAACAACCAGCCTTATCGCTCACTGCCATGGGTTGTCGAAAGGAGTCCCACACTTCATCTGAACTTCCCCTGTTTCTACCCCTCTAGCTTTAAATGGACAGAAAAGTCAGGAAAGTATATCAGTTTTGGGCTCATTTGTTTACCTATCTGAAGTTCAATCACAGGTGGGTTTTGTGTTTCTGACTCTGTCAGAAATATTTATGATCAATTTTCAACTTACATTATCTGAATTCAATATTTGGAATCTTCAAAGTTTAAAATGTTTTTTGTAAAAGAAGAAACACTGACTTAAAGTTCATCACATTCATCACATTAAAAGTCAACATATTCATCAGCTGATCTCAGGTTGAGTTGAAAAGTGTGGTGCTGGAAAAGCGCAGCAGGCCAGGTAGCATCCGAGGAGCAGGAGAATCGACGTTTTGGGCCTAAGCCCTTCTTCAGGAATGAGGCTGGTGTGTCAAGCGGGCTGAGATAAAAGGTGGGGGGTGGGGAGGGGGAGGAATTTGGGGGAGGGGCGCTGGGAATACCATAGGTGGAAGGAGGTGAGGGTGATAGGCTGGAGAGGGGATGGGGGCGGAGAGGTCGGGAAGAAGATTCGCAGGTCAAGAGGGTGGTGCTAAATCCGGATGTTGGGACTGAGATAAGGTGGGGGGGAGGGGAAATGAGGAAGCTGGAAAAATCTACATTCGTCCCATGTGGTTGGAGGGTTCCCAGGTGGAAGATGAGGCACTCTTCCTCCAGGCGTCGTGTGGCCAGGGTCTGGCAATGGAGAAGGCCAAGGACCTGCATATCCTTGCCAGAGTGGGAGGGGAAGTTAAAGTGTTCAGCCACGGGGGCGATTCCACAAGTCGGCAGCCTGTCTCCTCAATGTAGGGAGACACCTCTGTTTCAGGGAACACCTCTGGGACACCCACACCAACCAACCCAACCGCCCCCATGGCTGAACACTTTAATTCCCCCTCCCACTCCGCCAAGAATGTGCAGGTCCTTGGCCTCCTCCATTGCCAGACCCCGGCCACACAACACCTGGAGGAAGAGCACCTCATCTTCCACCTAGGAACCCTCCAACCACATGGGACGAATGTAGATTTTTCCAGCTTCCTCATTTCCTCTCCCCCCACCTTATCTCAGTCCCAACCCCCGGATTTAGCACCGCCCTCTTGACCTGCAATCTTCTTCCCGACCTCTCCGCCCCCAACCCCTCTCCGGCCTATCACCCTCACCCTCACCTCCTTCCACCTATTG
Source organism: Hemiscyllium ocellatum (assembly GCF_020745735.1). NCBI lineage: Eukaryota > Metazoa > Chordata > Chondrichthyes > Orectolobiformes > Hemiscylliidae > Hemiscyllium > Hemiscyllium ocellatum. The sequence goes on along the minus strand of NC_083418.1, from coordinate 25,140,630 downwards.
TATTCCCAGCGCCCCTCCCCTAAATTCCACCCCCCCCCCCCCACCCACACACACCTTTTATCTCAGCCCACTTGGCACACCAGCCTCATTCCTGAAGAAGGGCTTATACCCGAAATGTCGATTCTCCTGCTCCTCGGATGCTCCTAGTTGATCTCAGGTTGAACCAGCTCATGAAATTATCACTAAGTATGAACCAGTCTGGGCTGAAATTAATATCTTTATCTGAAGCATTGAAACTTAATGTGTCTCATGTTTGATTTATGGATAAGCTTCAAACATGGTAGGAATCAAAGATTTGTCTGCAATGGGAAATTAGTGAATCCAGACATGGGATTTCTAAAATGAACTATATTTCACACAGCTGATGCTTATAAAGAGCAGCCGAGAAAGAAAAATAGATTTGCAACAGCAAAAGACCATTGGAGATCATCTTGCTTTCTGCTTTAACTCTCAAAAGACAACATCCAGTGATAAAACAAATTGTCAAAATGTCCATTTACTGAGAACTCAAGGATACCTACATGTTTTCCTAACGCTGAGAGTACAACCATGGCCTCAGGTTAAATCCCAACCCTTCAAATAATCTAACAACTTTTTAATTACATATTATTTTATCTTCCTTTTTGTACTAGACATCCTCCACTTTTCAAATACTTTATAACGACATGTGTTTGATTTTAATATTGTGAATCCTTTTTCTCAGCATTCGTGTATAATAAAGTTCATCTTTCTTTCGCTTAAGAAAACCTTACAATTGGCTCATTAATTTTGAACAAGTGAACTAAGTTAAAGTGTGTTATTGCTATATGCCAAAAAGAAATAAAATCCTTTTGTGACCAACTGATGGAGGTTAGAAAGGAAGCCAATCCCATCCATCCTTACCTGGTTGGAACATAGGAGATTTAAACAATCCTTCCCATTCCAATCCAAGCAGATTACTCCAGCTTTCAGAACATTGTATCAGATGGGTTATATTACTGAACTAGCATGTCAAAGGCTGTACTAATGATTTGGACACAAGAGAAAAGGTAGGACCTATTAAAATGAAAGGTATGCATGGGGAATGAACATTTTTCTTATTTCATGCTTTCACAAATCAGGCATTGTAGTTCAGGACAAAAGACATAGAAAGGGTAGCCTGAACAATTAATGACTAGTAAGCTTAATATTGGTGGAAATAGTTGGCAAAAGCTTCTGAGAGAAGTACAATTGATTGCTTTGGAAAGGCAGATATTAATCAAAGACAGCCAGCATACATTTTTTAAAGAGTGGTCATGTCTGACAAACTTGATTGCATTTTTTAACAAGGTGATGTATAATGTCAACAAGAGTAGCATGCTTGATGCAATGGATTTTAGCAATGCTACTGGACATAAAATTAAATGTGCATGGGATCCCTGGAAAGCTGACAATTGGGATCCAAAATTAACCCTTTACAGAAAGTGAAATGGATGATTGTAAGGCTTTTGCCAGTGTGGCTTCCACAAGGCTCAGTACTGGGTCCCTTGTCAGTGCCCTATATGCCAATCATTTTGATTTAAGAGTAGCCGAAATACCTAAAAGGTTTGCAGATTATATTGAAATTGGGTCTTGCTAATAATGAGGACAAAAAATTGTCGATCTACTCAATGGGGTAGATCAGATGGGCAGACAAATGGCAAACTACATTTAGTTTAAGTTAATGCATTTGGGGATGTCAAGGAAAGCATAACAAATGGTTGGACTCTCAAAAATATGAATGACCAGATCAACCATGACCACAGATTCATGAAGCAGAGAGATGTAGTGACCAAGAATGCATGTGGGTTACTTTCTTTTATTATCCAAGATCCAGAATATACCAGCAGGGAATTTAGGCTATGCAAGAACTGAATAAAACACTATTCAGATGACAGCTGCAATACTGTGTGCAGTTCTGGTACAGCATTACAGGAAGGATGTGATTGCATTAGAAATCCACATAGCAGATTTTTGAGGCCATTGTCAGGACTGGAAAATGTTAGCTTTGATGAATGACCGAATTGACTGGGAATATTTTCCTTGAACAGAGAAGGTTGATAAAGATTTAATTGAGATAAATATGATGATGGGCCTACATAAAATGGATAGGAAGGACCTATGTCTACGAACAGAGAATTCAATAATAAATGAGCTTGTATTTAAAGTAATTGGGAGAAGGATTATGGGGGAGCTGAGCAGTAATTTTTCAACCCAGAGGGGAGTGAGGCTCAAGTACGCACTATTTGAAAGTGTTGCAGAAGTAGAAATCCTCATCACATTTAATAACATTTGGATATGCATTAGTGGTGTCATAACGTACAAGGCTCAAAACCAAGAACCGGAAGTGGGATTAGGCTATGCTTGATGGGCCTAATGGCTTCCTTCTGTGCCATATATATTTCTATATTTCTAGAAAAGCATTCAAATCTTACCAGCAAAGTGAGGGAATTTCAATTCAGTGATTTAAATCCATGAAGAATAAAATAAGGTTGGACCTGTAGTAGCAACCACGTAAAGATACAATCTGGTCCCCTAATGCAGAGAGGAAAATCTGCTATCTTTGCCCTGTCTAGACTCCAGACCCATAATAACATGTTGATTCTTAAATACCCTATGAAATGTCCTTAAAAGCCATTCAGTGGCCAAGAAGATGGCTCATTGCTAACTTCTTATGGTCAGGAAGGAATAGACAATAAGTGATGGCCTGGCAAAACTTAGAGAGCAAACCTCTGAGCATGACTGAAAGGAACCTGGAGTCAGGAGAAAACATTTAAATTACATATTGAAGCTACCTACTTATCCTCCCACCTTCTCACCATGACAAATTACATACCATCTTAATCAAGGACACAGAAATACAGTCTCCTGTCAACCCAGCCAAGCACCCAATTCTTGCACACCAAATTAAGAGGGAAAAAGAGGCATTCTTCTTTCAATATATTAACAGTTTGCTTATTGATAAGAGCAGCAGACTGTCCCTTTTTGTTTCACGAAGCAAAACAATTGTGTTGCACACGTAGTCTCCTACTGTTGAACTGCCACGCATTCTGTATTGGCAATCAACTCACTGAGGAAATAATTAACTCCTAATGTAAATAGGGGCATGATATGGCACTTAACTATGAAGAGCAATCAGGATCAATACATTACAATCAAAAGCAGAAAATGCTGCTATTAAATTAAGACAAAGTTGAATTAGCATTAAAGCCCACAGTATTTAATACCTATTTAACAGTATTTGGCAATAGATTGCATATTATCCTTTAATACATGGTGAAATTAACAGAAAAGTGAGGAGCTATGCTTTTATTATACAGTATGTTAGTGAGATCAAAATTTTGTATATTGTGTGCAGTTTTGGTCTCTTTGTTTAAGGAAGGATATTGGTGGCAATTCAAAGGTGACTTACTGGATTGATACCTGGAACAAGTGACATTTGAGGGTGGCTGGAAAAACTCAGCTTGTTTCCAGAAGTTAGAAGGTTGGGGAGTTATGACTAACTAAGTTAGTATGCCATAAACCAAGCCCTGCTATTTCTAGCGTCATACTAAGTGTGAAGTACACATAGTACTCCAATCTCCCTGATTTTCAAATCAAGATTATAGAAAGCACACACCAGGTATCTGTGCTAAACAAGAATTATTATTTATTGTAAGTAATTAGGCGATAGCTACAGGTAAACAGATATAAACTATTAGCATATAACACTACTAATTAAAACTCTAAATCTCATATAAAGTCCTCTCCCTCTCTCTCTCTCTTTCTCACACACACACACACACACACACAGTCAAAAAAAAGAGAAAATATTTTATTGGGCCTTGGTATTGAGTTGTAATTCTCTAGCAGCGTCTACTGGTTATAAGAAGTACAGTGTGGGTGACTCACTTGTAAAACATTTTTGATTTATTAATTCAAAAGTCACAGCTCACAATAATTGCTTTAGAAAGGATAACTGGTTTTCTCCAAGATCAACTGATTTTCTTTTACTGCAGAGAACAGGCAGCTTCTGTTGGGGAGCACGATGACACATACTCCTGTGTTTTTCTCTCCCTTTGGATCTGTGTTCTATGTTTCTGTAATTTGTATCCAGTTCTAACCTGCCTACTTAGCTGAGAACCAATCAGCAACTTAATTCCTCGACTCCTGATCATCTGCACTTTGTAGGAATCCATAGGCATAAAAACACAGTTCACAATAGGCTCCAAATTTCTTGCAGGTGAAAGTGAGCACTGCGGATGCTGGAGATTAGAGTCAAGATTGTGGTGCTGGAAAAGCACAGCAGGTCAGTCAGCATCCAAGGAAAAGGAAGATTGATATTTTGGGCAAAAGCCCTTCATTGTGAATGAGGCTGGGAGCCTCGGGGGTGGAGAGATAAATGGGAGGGGGGATGGGACTGGGGGAATGTAGCTGAGAGTGCAGGGCAGATGTGGCGCAGATGCAATGAAGGAGGGAGAATTGGGAATAAGGGAAAACATTTTTGCAGGAGACAGGGTGGGAGGAGGCATAATCCAGGTAGTTGTGGGAGTCAGTGAGTTTGTAGAAAATATCAGTGTTGAGTTGGTCACTGCTGATGGAGATGGAGAGGTCCAGGAAGGGGAGAATGGTGTCAGAGATGGTCTAGGTGAATTTAAGGTCAGGGTGGAACATATTGGTGAAGTTGATAAACTGTTCAACCTCCTCTTGGGAGCACGAGGTGGCTCTGATTCAGTCATCAATGAAGCGGAGGAAAAGTTGGGGAGTGGTGCTGGTGTAACTGCAGAAGATAGACTGTTCCACGTAGCTGACAAAGAGACAGGCATGGCTGGGGCCCCTGCGGGTGTCCATGGCTACCCCCTTTGCCTGGGAGTAGTGGGAGGATTTGAAGGAGAAATTGTTGACGGTGAGGACCAGTTCAGCCAAATGAATATGAGTGTCAATGGAAGGGTACTGGTGGGGATGTCGGGGGGAGAGGAAGGAATGGAGCGCAAGGAGGCCCTGGTCATGGTGAATGGAGGTGTATAGGGACTGGTTGTCCATGTTGAAAATGAAGAGTTGGGGCCAGGACATCTTGGAGGAGGTGGACAGTGTGGGTGGTGTCCCGAATGTATGTATGGAGTTCTTGGACCAGGGGATAGGACAGGGTGGGACAGGAGCAGGCTGAGATGATAGGTCAGCTGAGGTAGTCAGGGGATCTTAGGTAGGAGGTAGAGCCAGGTGGTACAGGGTTCCTAAACTATGAGATTGGAAACTGTGGGTGGGAGATCCCCTGAGGTGATGTGATTGTGTATAGTCTGAGGGATGATAATTTGTATTGAGGAAGGAGATATGGCTGAGGTAGTGAGTCTGTTTCAGAATGTGGCTGAAGAGCTTCAGGGCAGAGGTCCAGGGGATCTCCCACCCACAGCTTCCAACCTCATAGTTCAGGAACCCCACACCTTACATTGGTAAACTATATTGACTTTGAAAAACCTGCAATAAAGTGGAAGGATTGGCTATGAAAGACAAGATGATGATAGATTAACGCTGATGGCAGTACATTTTTTGGCCTTTTTCTCTATTGGGAGTGGAGCTAAAGGAGTTGGAAAAGACGAGCTCCAGCCACTATGCCGTATCCCGAACAGTGTTCTAAATCATTTATATAAATGACAAAAAACTGGAACCAGCACCGATTCTTCATGGCACACTGTTGGTCACAAGCCTCCAATCTGAAAAACAACCCTTCACCAACTTCTGTCTCCTACCTTCAAATCAATTTTGTATCTAGTGGTTTATAAATTCGTGAGGGGCATGGATAGGGTAAATAGCCAAGGTCTTCTTCCCAGGATGGAGGAGTCCAAAACCAAGGGGCATAAGTTTAAGATGAGAGGGGAAAGATCTAAACGGGATCTAAGGGGCAACATTTTCAGGCAGAAGGTGATGCATATATAGAATGAGCTGCCAGACAATGTGGTGAAGGCAGGTACAATTACAACATTTAAGAGGCAATGGAAGGGTACATGAATAGGAAGGGTTTAGAGGGATATGGGCCAAAAGCTGGCAAGTGAGACCAGATTAATTTAGGATATCTGGTCAGCACTGATGAGTTGGACTGTTTCCATGCTGTACAACTTTATGACTCTCTGACTCTTTGTTCCTGGTACTGAGCATCTTGGGGGAGATGGGGTTAGTGCCCGGGTTAATATCCACACCCCATTAGGTGGGCAGTCAATTAAACTAATTAAAAACCTTGTAAATGGAATTAAAAAAGAAGCCAACTTGAATTTTCCACCCTCTTCAATGAAGTGGGATGGTTTAACATCTGGAGGTATCCAGAACAGACCGAGAGCACCAATAGTCCAGGTTGACCTTCCAGACCTTTCTGTCTGCTTAGAGCAGCCAAAACATGTTCTGCAGAGAGGTTTCATGCCAATGGGTCTTAGCTTCTCTGTCAAAAAGTTTTCATGAAAAGTTTTGCATAGACAGTTAGCAACTAAAGCACAAAAGTACTCGAATCAGATAAAATGCGAAAAGGATTTTGAAGACAATGAGGGTAGAAATTGTGGAGGTGTTTGCTCGAATATTTCAGTCTTCCCTGGACTCCAAGGAGGTGTCAGAAGCCTGGAGAACTGCAAATATTACAGAGTTGTTCAAGAAAGATTTTTTTTACAGCCTATTACAGATGAGTTAGTTAAACTTTGACAGTGGAGAAACATTTGGAAGCAATTATCGTGTGTCGGATCGGCAGTCACTTGGAAAAGTATGATTTGGAGGTGCTGGTGTGGACTGGGGTGGACAAAGTTAAAAAGCACACAACACCAGGTCAAAATCCAACAGGTTTATTTGGAAGCACTAACTTTCGGAGCGCTGCTCCTTCATCAGATGGTTATATTCCACAACCACCTGATGAAGGATTAGCGCTCAGAAAGCTAGTGCTTCCAAATAAACATGTTGGACTATGACCTGGTGTTGTGTGATTTTTAATTTGGAAAAATATGGGTTGATTAGGAAGAGTCAGCAAAAATTTCTAAAAGGAATATCATGTTTAACTAACTTTATGGAGTTTTTTGAAGTTGATGTTGTGTCACAAGGCATTTGACACAGTACCACACAACAGGCCTGTGAGGAGTTACAGATTATGGAGTAAAAGAGTGAGTAGCAATCTGGGCATGAACTTGCCTGAACAATACAGAGAGTCAATAGAAGGCTGGAGGAAGCTTTGTCGTAGAGATTTTCAGAGCTCGATATTGGTACCTTTGTTTCTCCTAATACATATCAATGATCTGAATCGTGGTGCGCAGGGTTGAGTTCAAAGATTGCAGATAACACTAAATTTGGAAGAATAATAAACTGTGAGCCGGATGTGTGAAACTCCAAAAGGACATTGGCAAGTTGATGGAGTGGGAGGATAAGTGGCAGATGAGGTTCAATGCAGAGCTGTGTGAGGTGATGCACTTTGCTGGTAAGAACATTGAAAGATAATATGAATAGTGGTACAATTCCAAAGGGGGTGCAGGAGCAGAGGGATCTGGGTATATATGTGCACAAATAATTGAATGTGCAGGCTATGTACAGAGAGATACAGTGTCCTCAGCTTTACTAATAGGGGCACAAAGTACAAGAGCAAGGAGGTGATGTTGAATTTCTAAAAGAGGCTTGTCGGACACTTCACTTCAGCTGCAGTATTATGTACAGTTGAGGGCATCAATTTAAAGGGAAGATGTGAATGCATTGGAGAAAGTGTGTTAGTAATTTACAAGAAAGGCTGCAGGAATGAGAAACTTTGGTAAAGAGGATACAATGAAGAAATTGAGGTTGTTCTTCTTGGAGAGAAGGAAGTTCTGAGATGATTCGATTGACATTTTCAAAATCAAGAGCATGTTGAATAGAATAGATAGAGAGAGGCTGTTCTCTCTCATAAAAGGAATAGAAGGCATATATTTAAAGTGATGTGCAAGAAAAGCAAGGATGACAGATTGGCTTCTGTGCTGACCAACATTACAGAGATTGAACTTCTAAAAGCAATTAATTGCCTATGAAATGCTTAGGGATAGGTTGGGGGTGTGAAAGGTGCTAATATAATGTTTTATTTGAGACTTTAAAAATCTTTATACAAATTGTCAAGGCAGTAGAACAAATGTGTCAGTTTTGAAGTGTGATTTGGCAATTTTACTATAAAATCATGATTTTTTACTGTGCTTTCATGCCTTGAAGTCCTTCTGAATTGAATCTTCAGTGAAAGGTACATATTTTCCTGGCATAGATTTAAAGAGCTCACTTTATGTAATAACTGGGCATTGTGCATCAGGGAGCAGTATGACTTCACAACTATTACTACAGAGAGGAATGAAAGGGAAAGATGCAGGAGGTTCAGCCCCTCAAGTATTCTGCCATTCAATTAAATCTCATTGATCTGTGCTTTAACTCCATTTTCTGTTCTTGGTTCCGTACCTCATAATATCCTTGCCTGCTCTATTCCTTTGAGCAGAGAAGGTTAGGAGGAGACTTGATAAAGGACGAATAAAATCATGTCAGCTTTGGATGCAGAGAAGCTGTTCCAATAGGGGTAAGGGTCACAAGCGAGGGAACGCTGATTTAAGGTGAATGGCAAAAGGACCAAAGACAGCGTGTGAAAAGTCTTTTGTCATGTGGTGAGTAGTTTTTGATCTGAAATACACTATCTGAGAATATGATGGAAACAGATGCAAGTGTGTCTTTCAAGAGGGAATTAGATAAGAATTTAATGGAAAAAGAAACAATGCTGTGCTATGGAGTGGGGAGTGGAACTGGCTCAAGTGCTCCTGCAAACAGCCAACAGAGACACACCAGGCTAAATGGTTTCCTTTGGTGCTCGAACCATGACTCTAAACTCTATCCATTTTCCATTGATCTACCCGCATCAGCTTTTTGTTTTGGACAACTCTAAATTTAAGATCATTTAGCGCTTTCTGATATCACCAGCAACAATCGAACTTTAACTTTAATGCTTTCCCCTTCTTCCAGATTCGCACAATAGAAGAAATGATTTCTGTCCATATAATTTATTGAACTATTTTTAAAAATCTCAATTAGACCATGCTTATTCTTTTATATTCTACGGAGTACAAACCTTATGTCATGGGGGAATGTGACCTTATTTTTTAGCCTTTTTGAAACAAGGCCAAAATATCAGTCTTGTGGTGTGGTATTCAGCACAAAATGTCAGTCTTGTAGTGTGGTTTCCAGATGGTGTCAAATCAGAGCATTATACTACCGTAACATAACTACATGCGGATGCCCATGGTCATATCATTGATCTGAAGGAAGTGAAAGGAGTGAAAGGAGAAGTTGTTCAAAATGAGAATGAGCTCGCCAGGTGAAGGAGTGGCCAGGTCAAATGATGGCTGGGGATGGTACTCCCCCTTCCCACTCTTCCACAGAGACCTACCCGATCCAATCCTCCTTCATTCCGAACACCTCCCCACACATCTACGGCACCTTCCCCTGCAATCGCAGAAGATGCAATATCTACTCATTCACCTCCTCCAGCCTTGCTATCCAGACACGCCATCCAGGTGAAGCAGCGATTTACCATTTCTATATTCAACACAGTTTACTGTATTCCTTGCTTACAATGTGGTCTCCTCTATACTGGGGAGAAAAACACAGACTGAGTGACTGCTTTACAGAACATTCATAAAAATGACCCCAAATTCAATACACTGCCGTGTTCCCATGCCAACATTTCTACAGTGTTCCAGTGAACCTCAACGCAAACACCTCATTTTCTGCTTGGGTACCCTGCAGACTCTCCGACTCCACATCGGGTTCAGAAACATTAGGCCTGAATCCATCCTTTTGTGTGTTTTATCCACCCCCACATTCTGGTTCTGTCATGACTTTGGGTTGCTTTAAGCATGACCTTCACATTCTCACCCACTCTTAGCCTTATTATCATGTGACATGGATTGCTTTCCCAGCCTACCCATTCTCTCCCACTCTCAGACCTCCTTGCCACTTATTCAGCTTCTTTTGTGGAATGTAAGAAAAATGGAGAACCGACGTCTCGCAGTCAAGGTTTTAAAGTTGTGGAATTCCATATTGAGTCATGGAGGATGTCCTTCGCGTAAACTGAAGTGTTGCTCCTGAAGCTTGTATTGTGCCACATTGAAATGTTGCAGAAGGCCCAAAACTGAGATGTTAACATGACAAAAAGATGGTTTATTGAAATGGGAAGCAACTGGAAGGTGTACATCATTCCTGCAGACTGAGTGGAGATGTTCTGCAAAACAGTCATCCTGTCTGTGTTTGGTCTCACAAATGTTAGGGAGACTGCATTGTGAACAGTGAATGCAGTAGACTATATTGAAAGAAATATAAGTAAAACACTGCTTCACCTGGTGGATATGCTTGGGGCAGTGAGGAAGAAGGAGCTGAATGTGGAAGACTTAAATCTCCTGCGAATTTCCTGCAAGGTTCCATTCCATTTCCCAGGATCTCCAACACCATTCCAATGATGCCACCTTCCACCCAGGTGCCTCTGACATTACTTCCTTTTTCCTCAATTCAGAATTCCCCACATTCCACCATCACCATCCTTCACCCCGCAACACCATGGTTAACTTGTCCCTCAGCCAAGTCTGAGCCGTCTCCTGTACTTCTGCTCTCACCCCCTTTCTCCTTCTTTCCAGAACAACAATAGAGTTCCCCAGCCACACTTTCCCCTCACTAGTCTCTACATTCAAAGAATCATCCTCCACCATTTCCACCATCTCCAGCAGAATGTCACCACCAAACACATCTCCCCCTCCCATTCACTGTCAGCATTCCACAGGGATCATTCCCTCTGTCACACCCCTCCCACCACCCCTCACTCTTCCACACTCCTCCAGAGCCTCTTTTCATTGTGATGATGCTGCTCCTTTAAAAAGGTTATGCTGTGCTTGGCGTTTTTGTCAGAGAGGTTGTAAAAGTAGCGATTCCGAAAAGTCTGGTATAATTACTTGAGGACGCTTTAAAAGTTTAAAAAAAGCACTTGCACAATGAAAGGGGAATGGTCAGTTCTCCCAGCTCAGCCTTTCTCTGGTTTTAGCAGTCTGGCTATTCACTGAAAGCAGGCAGTCAGTAAAGAAGCTGCTGGTCCAAGAAACAGCTACATGGAAGAAGGTGTCCCATGCCGAGTCCCTCGGCCATCTCACGCTCTCCTGTAAGACCCTGAGTTTGATTTTACCTTTTGTGTCATGGGATATTTATGGGAATTGTTGTGTGTATTTGGAACAGTATCATTAAGTTGGGATAATCTGTTGGGTTTTCAGATAGGTAATGTTATTTTATATTCTGCTCTCTTTTGTTTGTGTTTCATTCAGTAATCTTGCAAATAAATTCTGTTTTCCATTTTATCTCTCTAACTCTCTTTAACTTATTTAGCAACCCCTTTTGCACTTGGCGTTGATACCATCTGTTCTCCCTGTGCCTCCTTCTGCCTCTATCAGAAATCGAAATAAAAAATATTTGCCAAACCCATTTCTATTCTGGACTCAAAATGTTAACCCTGTTCCTCGCTCCACAGATACAAGCAGGCTTGCTGAGTTTCTCCAGCATTTTCTGTGTTTGTTTCAGATTTGCAGCATCCATAGTATGTCGCTTTAATTTGCCTGTATATGGCTTCACCTCTTTCAAATAGTGGAGTGAGATGGGAAATTTTCAAATCCATGGGGATAATTTGTAACTCCAGGAAGTTCTGCAAGAGCATAATGATGTAGTAACAATTTCCACATTGACTTATTTTACTATCTTAGAGTGGAAATCATCAAGTCTTGGGGATTAATCTTTGTTTGTTTTTCAGTATCATACATTGAAACTAATTACATTCTTTCCATGAGTTTTTGTTTTATTTTTCTTATACCTCTTAAATTTTATCCTCGTTCTCGAAAAAAATGACTACTTGGTATCCTTACTATTTCCAATTACAATATCACCTGCATCTGTCATTAAGTGTACACTTTATTCTTAGGTAGCCATTTTCTCCAAACGTTTTAAAATTTTAATATTGTCTAGAATATTCCCTGAAAGTTGTTGCTCATATTCCCTTTTTGTGGCTGTCACAACTTTTAAAATATTCTTTTGTTGCTATATATATCTTTACACATCCCATGGGATCTTCATTATTCCCTGCCTCCATATGTTGCCTTTTCTTTCAAGAATATTATGTCTCCTGCTTCCTTGTTGACCGAAATTGTTTAATTACTTGTGTAGAGCTCTCTAAAAATATAAAGATCCTACATTCTACCAACTACCATTTTGAACTTCTCCCACAGTTCATCCATAATGCTATTTGTTAACCGTTCTGCTAGGTCTGTTATGAGAAATTTCTACCTCATAAAGTTTAAACTTAAAAACTTAGCTAATGATTCACTCTTGTCAGGCTCAAGTTTGATTTCAAATTCTACCATATTATGGTGGCAGTGTTCTCTTACCATTTGAATTATTGCCAGGTTTTGAATTATTACTAAATGTCAGGTGACCTGGTCTCGAACAAGAACATTTTGTTCCAGAAACCCGTTCTGAATATGCTCAAGAAATTCTCTACCTATGAGAGTCCAGCTGTTTGGCTGTGTTCTGTTTACATGAAAGTGAACGTTTCTTCTAATAACTATTGTGCTTTTATGAAAAACTGGTTTCATTTCTGTGTGTTTTTATCATGCTATTCGAGCACTGTTATATCTCAGCAAAGTTGTGCACCCTTTTTATTCCTCAGTTCTATTCATTGTCTTTTTAGTATCTACACTGATGCCCTAATACTGTAATAGTGTACTTTTGCTATTTCAGATTTCTCTAAGTTTCCTTACAATCTGGAACATTTACATCCCAGTCATGATGTGTTTGTAACCTGGTCTCAGTGATGTCCTCTTTAAGATGTCCATTTGGAATATACAATTCTAAGTCTTAGCTTAATTTTGTATGATTCAGATTTGTGATCCATTTCTATGACTATTTTCAGCGCAAGGATGTCCTTTGAAAATCTCCTAGAAGCTCATGCAACTGTGCAATCCTACCTCTCAGTGCCAGTATATTTTGTCACTGTGTATGAGAGTGCTTGCGGTGTCTAATTGACTGGTTTGCAACATGCATTTGGATGCTGCTGGAAAAGTGCTGCTGCTAAGACTGAAGTTAAACTATTGGGTGCTCTGATGGTTGAATAAAATAGATTGTAGTGTGCTAAGATATCCATGGATATTAACATCTGCTTGAGCCCCTGAAGAACACTCATTTTTATAGAGGAACTATAGAATGCATTCTATCAGGATGCATCACCGTGTGTTTTGGCAAGTGTTCTTTGCAAGAAAGCAGGAAACTACAGAGAGTCGTAGACGCAGCCCAGTCCATTACGCAAACCAATCCTCCATCCATTGGGTTATGGGTCAAGTGCTGGCAAATTGGACTAGATGAGGTTATGATATCTGGTCTGCTTGGGCAAATTGGACTGAAGGGTCTGTTTCTGCGTTGTTCATCTCTATGACTCCATCTATGGTTCCTGCTGCCTCTGGAAAACAACTACCATCACCAAAGACCTCTCCCACCATAATTATTCTCTTCTTCACCCTTTTCTGTTGGGCAGAAGACACAACAGTTTGTGCACACATATGATTAGATTCAATGACAGCTTCCTCACCACTGTTATTAGACTTCTGAATGGATTTCTCAAATTTTACATTTAATGTTGATCTTGTTCTCTGTGCACCTTCTTTGCAGCCATAACATTGTATTCCTCGCTCTGTTCTTTTACCATATGCACTTTGTATGGTATGATCTGCCTGTGCTGCACACAAATCAAAACTTTTCAGTGTACATAGCTACATGTGACAATAATAAATCAAATCAAATCAAATGATGCAGGTTTCAACACCATCCTTGTGTCTTGCTGAAGTATTGTCCCATGGATTCTGTAGTAGTTATCAAGTGAGGCACATTTTTTTCTATTGGTTTACCATCCTTAAGAATCTTTTGAGATCCTGGATTAACCTTCAAATGGGCAACCCTGAAATAGCCTTAGTCTGAGGATCCACCATTGAGCCTGCACTGTTGACATTGTATTGCAAGAACGGAATAGATGCCTTGGAGAAATCACAGTTGCCATTAAGGGTGAACCTTTCTGCTTATAAGTGCTTTAAGACTGCATACATTCTCTGATCATGCTCCTTACTGTTTCCTGATATGTCAATACATCATCCATGTGCCATATGACTCTGGGAAGGCCTTGTCAAATATTGGACACAATCTATCAAAAATCTGTGAGGTTGAGACAAGGAAACAAAATCCCCAAACTGAAGTTATGAATGCAGTAAGTAGTCTTGATTGCTTGTCCAATGACCACCTAATAAATACACTATTTGTATCGAGTTTCATAAAGTCCTTCTTTGGATAGTTTAGCTGGATTCTCGTCAGCTGTGGAAATATGGTGCATTTCTCTTGCCACTCCCTTGTTGAGATGAGTGAGGCCAACACAAATTTGAGCAACATAGTTCTAGTTGAGTACAGTGGCCAAACATAAAAGCACTCAGTTGGTTTCAGGACCAAGAAAATTTTCCCATTCTCGTCAATTCTGCAAGGTGCTTCTCAACTTGTTTCATTAAGGGATTCAGGACCTTCCTGTGTGCACAGAGATGTAAGGTTTTAGTATCTTTCTTAATGCAACTGTGTATTCAGTGTTCAGCAATCAATTTAAATAATTTAGGAACAAAAACAGAAATTGCTGGAAAAGGTGGCAGCATCTGTGAAGAGAAATCAGAGTTAACGTTTTGGGTCTGGTGACCCTTCCTCAGACCTGATGGTAGCTAGGAAAATGTGGGGTTTTTAATGCAGAGGATAGGGAAAGGGGAGGGTGTAAGGAGTACACAATAGATAGGGATAGAGCCCAAAGAGAGAGAAAAACACAGTTGGACAAACAAAGGAGTGAATAACAATCTGACTGGGAGGTTGAATGCTGTTTAATGGGGACTGTTAATGGCTTAGAATGGGTTGTGTGTAATAGCAGACTATGTGATTACAAGGCTGGGAATGGGGCTAGGTCTTAGGAGAATTCAAGCCCTAAAGTTATTGAAATCAGTATTAAGTCCAGAAGGCTGTAGGTCCCCAAGCGGAAAATGACATGTTGTTCTTCCAGCTCACACTGAGCATTGGAGCAAGCCTGAGACAGAGATATTGGCCAGGGAACAGGATTGTCCAATAATTTAGAACATTCCAATTCAAAGGAGCTCCACAACTCCTCTACTGTTTAACCTCTTCCACTCTCTGAATATTATTGTGATCAAGACATGCTTGATTGTCACTCTTGATTGAACTCTTGATTGTCAAATATGCATAGATTTTCTACTATTTGATATCCCCTAAGTTGGAGAGTTGCTTATGGCATACCTTTCATTTCAAGTGCTTTGCCTCATGGATGATTAAGTTGCATTGTTGTTGATAATGAACACAAGAAACAGAAAAGAGAGTCGACCCCTCAGCTCTGCCCTGCCATCATGTAAGATCATGGTTAATTTGCACCAGGCATCAACTCCTCTTTTGTGCTAGCTCCTCATAGCCCTCAAGTCCTTGAAATGTCAAGAATTTCTGTATCTCCTCTATAGATCCTTCCAGCAATCTAAGTGTCACACTCTCTGGGGTAAAGAATATCCGATACCCTCTGAGAGAAGAAATTACTTTACATCTCACTTTTAAGTGACTATCCCCTTATTCTGTAACTATGGCCCCAGTTCAAGATTCCCCAACTGGTGGAAACATCTTAAGAATTAGAATTGGAATTAGAATCCCTACAATGTGGAAACAGGCCCTTCCGCTCATCTTCTCAACACCTGTCCTGTCAAGCCACCTTAGAATAAAATAGTGCTTTGTTAACCATGGTTGTTATGTCATACCAATCTGTCTGATGTCTAACAGGAAATCTGTGAGAAGAATCATTGACATAAATATTCATTTGACAGATCACTTATATCCAGCATTCCCTTTGATTTTCTTTCCAGTTGTGTGGGTCTCTGAGGTCTGTCTGTGGCAGTAATTTCTGGAATCAAAATCAATGCAGAGATCAGCATGCTCGGAATCTTGGAGTGGCTGTGTATGCATGCTGCCACATATGCTATCTATATTCCTAAAGAACAATTTAGTTTTTCCTTCTCTCATAGAAAGTTCATTTTTTGTTGTTCGCTATTTGGTTTCATGTTTTTCAAAATTAAATGACCTTTTGTGTCAAAGTGCACACTTTTAATACCTGGGCACTGTCTATGCCTGTTTCTTTGCATCACAACGCTGACAAAGATTTATGATATCTTGTCCATGTTCTGATCACCGTACGATTTTACATGTGTATTGTTTGTGGTCTTGTATCTTAACACTTGAATGGAATCGGGGATCTCCCGTGGTATGACTGATCTTCTACTCTTAGGAATGGTCTGAGTTATTCTAGATTTCTGCTTTATTAATCAACTGAATGGCTTTCTTGAGAGCCAGGTCTTCTTTGGCCTGTAATAAATCTGTCAAAGACTTATCAGAACTTCCTACAACAGTTCTGTCTCTTATGAATTCTGACTTGACACTATCCTAATTATATAAGCCACTAACCTGTAGAGATCATTCTCAAAATAATCTATGGATTTCCCTAGATGCTGAACTATTTTATTAAATCTTGGTCTGTCAAGAATTTTATTAGTTCTGAGGATGAGATAATTGTCAAAGGCTTGCAGTACCTCTTCCAAAGAATCCGTTACTTAATTTACCTCTTCATGAGCCAATGTATTTAGTTATACTCCCAACTGTGCTTAGAAGGGTATTTATTTATTTAACCTCTGATTTAGTGACAAATTTTGAAGCTATTCTGCACCTCAGAAATTGTTTTCTTCAAGATGGCCAGTTTTAAAGTGAATGTGGTCAATTCCCACCTTCTTGTGGATAAACTGGAAGATTCCTGTCTGCATGAGTAAAGTGGATAATCTACCCTTTTCTTCAACATCACAGTATGAATTCATAGTTTTAATAAATTATTCCCACTTTAATTATAGTGTTATTGTTAGTTCTCACTGCTTGCGGTCTAAGTAATTGATTCCCACCACTATCATGTCTCATATTAAAGATATCCCATATTTTCTGTCACCTGAAAATAGTCTCCCAAACTTTCTGTCCCTGTTAGACTAAGTTTTTTTTTAGATTACTTACAGTGTGGAAACAGGCCTTTCGGCCCAACAAGTCCACACCGACCTGCCGAAGCGCAGCCCACCCATATCTCTACACCTAACACTACAGGCAATTTAGCATGGCCAATTCAGCTGACCTGCACATCTTTGGCTGCTTAGCCACCTGACCTGCACATCAAGTCTGCTCAGGCTTTTAATCTGCACATAATGATCACTTTAATTACTGACTTTGCAATTTCCTTGGGTCTGAGACCTTATATTAATGTTTCTTCCATGACTCTTTCCTTCTGTTTGTACAACTGTGCCTCATGTTCAGAAGGTGAGTGTGGACCAACAACAAACTATTCAAAAATGTTAAACTCTGCACATAACCAGGCTTTATTCTCAGTACTTGTCTCTAGGGTACCCATGCACGGATAACTGATGGAAGCTAAACAAAGCAGCAGAACAGCTTCACCATTGTTGCCTCAGATTATTGGGCATTGCCTGTCAGGACAGTGTTGAACACCCTAATAGATTAGCATGCAGTTATCCCCAATTTGTTTGCCCTCCCAAGTCAGCTGTAACTCTGATGGCTGAGTCATGTGAGCCAAATAGATAATGGTAGCATTCAGGTTGACTGATATCAGTGTTAATGCATTGGAAAGTAGACCAGAGTGCTTAAAAATAAGCAGTCAAGAAGCGTGTGGAAAAAGCAGAGGACAAAAGAAACAACCATATAGTAGAAAAGAAAGCCTGGTAGAATTAAAAAGACTAGGTCAAACCTATTTATTCTCATACATCCATCTCTACAGACATAACAATTAATATTCAATCTACAAATGACCACACCCAAGATAGACAGGTGCCTACTATTTTACTGCTACCATTAGAGGCCATGCCTTCAGCTATCAAAGCCTTAAGCTCTGAAATTCCTTCCTTACCTCTTATTACTCTTTAAAAATTCCCTGAAAACTCAAGTCTGCTACCAAGCTTTTCATCATCTGCCCTTGTATCTCCATACTGTTTACCACATTTTGTTTGATAACACTCCTGTGAAGCTCCTTGATATATCTTCCTACATCATAGACATCATGTAACATTTCTCATATATTTTATTATTGTAGCTTCTGCTGCTATTTATAAAATTCATCTAGTAGACTTTATTAAACATTATCTGAAAATGTCCTGTCACCTCAATGATTTTACACAGATACCCTGAAGTTCTGCGTCCAGCAAAGAATTGTGTCATTTATCTTGTACTGCTTCTCTAAGTTTTTCCTACCAAAATGAATAAGTTTGGACTTCTCTGCATTACATTTCACCCAAGATTTGTCTTCCCACTTCACCACCCTGTCTCTGTATTCATGAAGCTTATCACTAATTGCTTCATCATTTGCAATGCTTCCAAGTCATATCAATTGGAGTATTGTGTCTACTGTTGGCTGCCATGCTTTTGGAAGAATGCAATGGCACGAGAGACGGTGCAGGGATGAGGAACATCAGTTCCATAGATAAATTGGAGATACAAGGGTTATTCCGCTTGGAGAGGTGAAAATTTGGAGGAAAAACAGAACAGAATAATGGTGAGAGATTGCTTTGGCAGAGAGATTTGGCAGAAAGATCGAGAACTAGAGATGATTGGCAAAGGAAACAATAGGCACATGACGAAAATACATTTTACAAGAAAGTTGTTAGGATTTGGGATGCACTGCCTTGAAAGTGTTAGAGAAGTAGAATCATGATTTTCAAAAGAAAATTAGACAAGCACCTTAAGAAAAGAAAATGATTGCGAGGCTGTGAGGAAAAGCCGGGCAACTGGGATGAGTCAATTGTTTTGAAGTGGGTTGGTATAGATATAATAATAATTCTTTTAGCTACAACATCAATCCCAACCCAGTTTTGGTGAATCCCGACTTAGTAGCAGAATCCTGTCCTGTTTCAGTTGTGTCAATCAAAATAACTTCCTTTTTTCCATATCAATCCTTTTAACACATTAACTTTTCTGAGTTCTTCATGCCAATTTGAACATGCCTTGAGCAATATTATCCTCAATGTTCTGAATTGAATTGAATTTATTGTCACATCTACCAAGGCACAGTGGAAAGCTTTGTCTTGCGAGCATTACAGGCAGATCACATAGTTAAGTAGTGTAGATAAGTAAATAATGGGTAAACAGCGGCAAAAACAAAAACATAGGTACAGGCGAATGTTAAGAGTTTGTGAGTCCATTCAGTATTCTAACAATAGTATAGTAGAAACTGTTACATAACTGACTGGTGCATGTGTTCAGGCTTCTGTACCTTCTTTCTGATGGTAGAGATTATAGAAAAACATTGCCAGGGTGGGATGGATCTTTAATATAGCGGGCCTTGGTAGCTGGATTCTATAGATGGGAGTTTGGCCTTTGTGATTGGCTGGGCTGAGTTCACCACTCTCTGTAACTGTCTCCGATCTTGAATGGTACAGTGATACATCCAGACAGAATGCTGTCGATGGCGCACCTATAAAAATTGGCAAGGATTTTCGCCACGTGCCAAATTTCGTCAGCTGCCTCAAGAAGAGATGTTGTTGGGCCTTTGGAACCTGTGCATCCACATGAAGAGTCCAAGGAAGATTGTTGTGGAGCTTGACAGTCTCCATTCGTTCCACCTCTGTGCTGTTAATGTGTAGGGGAGCATGAGTAACATCCTGCTGAAAGTCAATAATGTGTGCCTTGGTTTTCCTGGCATTGAGAGCCAGGATATTCTCAGTGCACCATTTTTCCAGGTCTTCCACCTCCCGTCTGTAGTCTGTTTCGTCGCCATCTGAGATTCAACTAGCTACGGTGGTGTCATCAGCGAACTTTAAATGAGTACAGTAGGGATCTGAGTACACACCCTTGGGGGGCTCCAGTGTTGAGTGTTAGTGATGATGAAATATTGTACCCCACTCTTCACTGATTGTGGCCTGTGGGTCAGGAAACTGAGGATCCAGTTACAGAGAGTGGGGCTTAGTCGGAGATCACTAGGTTTAGTAATCAGTCTGGAGGGGTTCTGCCTTTGGCTCATTTGTTGCTTGATGATTGGACCACAATCACTTGATTTTCATTTCCAACAGTATTAAAACTGTAATTCAATTTTGGGAAAAGGGTCCACATATCATGCAGCTAATTTGTATTTTTTAAAATGTTCAATGCTTTTTATTTCCACTTAAAAACATTTGTGACTACAGCGTGAAAGTGTTTTGACATCAGAAGGAGATAGCATGTCTGACTTGTGGCACAAAAACACTCACAACAAATGCCCCCTTAGCCTCGCTGTGGTTATGTGCTGTTTCCCCCTTAAGCTGCCCCTGTTGATCATCCGTGCCCCCTTAGCCTCGCTGTTGTTTTCAGCCGTGCCCCCTTAGCCTCGTGTTGAGTACCGGAAGGGGCTGGTGCGTACGAATGGCCGCACATGCGTGGTGATGGGTTTGTGAGCCCGGCTGTGAAACGGCGGTTGGTGACACGGGAGAGCAGGAGCTGCAGGGACTCGGTGCAGCATGATCCGCAATGCAGTCAGGAAGGGGTCCGCGGGAGAGCCCAACGGTCTGCCGGGGGGCCCGGAGCCTGGCGGCGGTCGGCAGCAGCAGCAGCTCCGGGGAGAGCCAGCGAGGAAGAGCGGCGTCAGCGGGCGGCGGGAGGAGCAGGAGCGCGAGCGGAGGAGCACCGAGTCCGAGGTGTTTGATGATGGGACCGTCACCTTCTTCTGGTGAGTCTGGGGGAAGAGGAGGGAGTCGCCCCGTCACTGTGTGTGGGGGGGAGGGGGGGAAAGGAGGGGAATCACCCCATCACTGGGTGGGGGGGGGGGGGAGGAGATCACCCCATCACGGGGGGGGGGGGGGGGGGGTGAGGAGGGAGAATCGCCCCATCACTGTGAGGGGAGGAGGGGGATCGCCCCATCACTGTGAGGGGAGGAGGGGGATCGCCCCATCACTGTGAGGGGAGGAGGGGGATCGCCCCATCACTGTGAGGGGAGGAGGGGGGATCGCCCCATCACTGTGAGGGGAGGAGGGGGGTGAGGAGGGAGAATCGCCCCATTACTGGGGGGGGGGGGGGGTGAGGAGGGAGAATCGCCCCATTACTGGGGGGGGGGGGTGAGGAGGGAGAATCGCCCCATTACTGGGGGGGGGGGGGGGTGAGGAGGGAGAATCGCCCCATTACTGGGGGGGGGGGGGTGAGGAGGGAGAATCGCCCCATTACTGGGGGGGGGGGGGAAGAGGAGGGGAATCACCCCATCGCTGGAGGGGGGGGGGAGAGGAGGGGAATCACCCCATCGCTGGAGGGGGGGGGAGAGGAGGGGAATCACCCCATCGCTGGAGGGGGGGGGGGAGAGGAGGGGAATCACCCCATCGCTGGAGGGGGGGGAAGGAGGGGAATCACCCCATCGCTTGGGGGGGGGGGGGGGGGGGGGGGGGGGGACGAGCGAGGGGGAATCACCCTGTCACTGGAGTGATGGGAAAGAGGGGGAGGAGAGGGGAATCATTCTGTCACTTGGGGAGGGGGGTGGGAGAAGAGAAATCGCCCCGTCGCTTGGTGGGCGGAGGGGAATCACCCCGTCACTGGGTGGGGAGAATCACCCCATCAGTGGGGGAGAGGGCAGAGAAGGGGAATCACCCTGTCACTTGGTGGTGGGGGGGAAATTACCCTTTCACTTGGCGGGGAGGGGGGAGGAGAGGAGAGGAGAGGAGAGGAATCACCCCATCACTGGGGGCGGGGAGGAAATCACCCCGTCGGTGGGGCAGTGGGAGGAGTGATGAATCACCCTGTCACTTGGGGGAGCAGAGAAGGGGAATCACCCTGTCACTTGGGGGAGGGGGCAGAATCACCCCGTCACTGGAGGAAGGGGGAGGTGGATCACCCTGTCAACTGGCGGGGGGGGGGTGAGGGGGAAGGGGAATCACCTCGTCTCTGAGGGGGGAGGGAAAGGGGGATTACCCCGTCACTGGGGAAAGAGGGGGGAGAATTACCCTGTCACTGGGGGAGGGGGGGGCGATATCACCCAGCGACAGGTGGTGGGGATGTCTGGAAGAGAGATGGCCCAGCACCGGGGCTGTGGGGGAGAGGATCATCTAGTGCCCTAAGACCATAAGACATGGGAGTGGAAGTAAGGCCACTCGGCCCATGAGTCCACTCCGCTATTCAATCATGGCTGATGAGCATTTCAGCTCAACTTACCAGCATTCTCCCCGTAACCCTTAATTCCTTGTGCCAGTGGAAGGGAGAATAGGAGTGAATACCCAACACCAATGAGGGAAACAGGGTCACTGTGGGCATCAGGTTTTAAATGATTATGCAGTGACTCTGGGTCGAAATTGAATTTTACATTGAATGTGTGTGTGCGCGCGCATGTGGGGCTTTTCAGAGGTTTGCGTGTGACACTGGGTGTCTGTGAATGTCTGGTAACATGGGAAGGAAATACCCAGTGATAATGGAAATGCAAGGATGTAGGACTGCTGATGACCCTAAGAAGAATGGCAACCAAACCTTGGTGGAGTTGAATTAACCCTCAGGCTGCTTTTGTCTTTGGGAATCTGTTGCTTTGCCACGGGGAGTGTGTAGCTATGTTTACCCGTTCGATTACTTTCTGAATCCGCTTAACTGCCTCCCTGTGTTGGTTGAGATTTGGTGGTCTTTGCACCTTGAGCAGATTGTGAACAGCTGGAAAGAATCATACTGAGAGGCTAAGGATGTGGTGAGGTTGCAGTAAGATGGGATTTAGCAATACTGCAACAAATTAATTGCAGCTTTCTGTTTTTGACATAAATAAGGAGCTATAGGATTCTCTCAGCATCTGAGAAATACTGTATTTTTCTCTCTTTCAATGTGCTAAAACCTATATCAGATTCCAGTAGTAGAGTACATTTGTGGCCTCATTGCATGATTATTATTATTCAGCTGGTTAATACATATCTTTTTGAGTCATTGGCTGCAGGTTGAGATATTATTAACTGAACGAACACCTATAAATTCAATATTAGATCTTGGATGAGTTGGAAGTGGATTATTCCTGTACTACTTGGAAGTGCAATATAAAAGTCACCTTGAATTATTTGAAAGTGGTTTTGATGTCTAAGTTATTAGATGTTGAAATTTCATTAATGGCAGATAGTTATAATTTTCTGAATTAGGATCGCTTATCTACAAGGGAAAATATATTGTGATTTGTTCCGTAACTAGTTTTGATGTTGTAGTCGTCACTTGAATTGACTGCTCACTGCTGTGAGATCAGCAAATTCCAGGTGGAGAGCAGGGCATTGGGTATATGTAAATGCTCCTTGTTATCCTTGTATGGTATGAATTTGAACTAGTAGTTTAATCTTTAGAACACATTAGCTGAATGGACTTTGTCCATTCCCCTGAAATCAAAGCATTTCTCTTACTGAGCTTGTAATACCTGCACTTGTGCCAATTTTTTGAGTGGTTAATTGGAATACGGTTCAGTCACTGTCACCAGGTGTTGGAATGGCAGTGAGATTTGTTATGTGGGGGCCGTTGAGGCATTGTTTGACCTTCATACGGAACATCAAAAGATAAAGCAGATTTATTCTCTAGACTGGTTTCCCAGATTTCTGATTCCATTGGTAGTGGTGGATTAGTAATTGTGAAATAGAATGGAAAGTAAAGAGTTATCAAGGTCTTAAAAATGAAATGGCATAATGTTTGCTGAGGAATCTGGATTGGAAACAGGAAGAAATGCCTTGTGTAATTTATTGAAGTTGAAAATGTGTTGCTGGAAAAGCGCAGCAGGTCAGGCAGCATCCAAGGAACAGGAAATGCGACGTTTCGGGCATAAGCCCTTCATCATAATGAATTCCTGATGAAGGGCTTATGCCCAAAACGTCGAATTTCCTGTTCCTTGGATACTGCCTGACCTGCTGTGCTTTTCCAGCAACACATTTTCAGCTCTGATCTCCAGCATCTGCAGACCTCACTTTCTCCTCGAATAATTTATTGAAGTGTCAACATTATAACAGAATTGATTAGTTAAACAAAATCGTGGTTTCTTGTTGTCAGTCTGTGAAGCAACATTTCTTCATTAAAATCTAACCATCTGCATTAAGTTTACTGGCAGTATATCACTCCTTCAGCATCTGAATTTGGAAAAGAAAGCTTAATATCTAAATTGCCCAATCTTTATTATAAAATTTGATCTGTTTCTCTCAAGTTTGAAGCAACCTGTGTTTCCAGAATCTTTCGTTTTAATTCAGAATTTGCAAGTTTATTGTTTTGTTTATATTTGTGCTAAGATTTTCATTAATGTCCACGTGTGATGTTGTAACGTCCCTTCAGTGTTGTTTATTGACAAGTGGGCACTGTGTGAATGGGCTGATGGACAATACCTCCCAAGCCCATAACCCACCAAGATCGGCATAGGCAGCAGATAGCTGGGCGTATCATCGCTTTGAAGTCATATCACAAATTGTCAAGTGCCTGAAACTCCCCACTTAACAGCACTGTGGGAATATTTGCATTGTACAGACTGCAGAATTTCGTAAAAGTAGCTTGCTGTCTCTAAGGCAGTCATGGTTGGACCATAGTTGTGCTCAAATTTCAAAAATGAATTGTGGAAAGGTGAAACCCACCAATTCTCAATAACATAAGGCAACAATTTAAAAATAAATAAAAATTCTTCACTCATTTTTCATTTCTACTTTATTTTCTATTTATTAGCATTCTCCGCTTTTCTCCTGTATGACTGGGTTACAAACTGTTCAGTCTTTTTGCTCTCCTGATCTAAATTTCTCCTGCGTGGTTGCGCACGGCCCTTGGCTCGCTTGCCGGTCACTTCCTTGCAAAATGCATTTTGGCAATTTGAAAATTAATCATGGATGGTAATTGTAAGGGAAGGACAGCAAAGTGAATTTAAATAGGCATTAAAAATGTACTGAGCAGTACTAAGAAATTACAGGATAGGCATGCAGATTGTTGCCCTGCAGACGTGGGAGGGAAAGAGATAGATGTGGAAATATGCACAGACTATTGCAGAGTGAAAAATAGAATTGATGGTCTTGGAGAATGAGTGCAAAGAATGAGATTTGATAAGAAGAGTTTGTGAACAATTCAAAGGACAGTGTTAATATAAAAATAAGAACTTGGAGTTCCATTTATCTAATGTATCGTTCTTCAGCAAATTTGGACATGTTTTATTTTAGTTGTGTGTTTTTTATCATCTAGGTTCGATATCTTTGTGCTACTGAATTCCTTCTGAATAGTTCTCTGCAGCTGTGGCTTTACTGTGCCACAGTCGTGATCAGCAGGACTGTTAATATTGTTATGATGTGGAGGTGCCAGTGTTGAACTGGGATGGACAAAGTTAAAAATCAAACGACAACAGGTTTATTTGGAAGTACAAGCAGAGCGCTGCTTCTTAGTCAGGCTAACTTAAAATTGCATGAAGTGCTGTTCATATGAGATTTTTCTTAAATTTGTAGAATATTCCCTCTGATGCTATTAAAGTTGTAGAAATGACCATTCCAACTAAACCGTTTTATAAAAGTAAAAGAAGAACCAGTCTTAAAAAAAAGTTTGGCTCCATTGTCATGATTTGCTCAAACAGTATGGTTGGAGCAGTTGCAGATTAGAAACATGCCGTTTGCCTTGACAGTTCTATACCAATGTCTATACTCTAGACGAATCTCCTACACAGTGTCATATTCATCTCTTCCTTTCTTCCTCATGTGAGTATTACAGTTCATTGAGGGAGTCCAAGTTCCTATGGTAACATGCATTCTTTAGCTTGGAACAGTGGATAGTGACGATAGAGGCTCCAACATTCTTTACATCAAAATGACCGTGATGTGAATGCAGTCTCATTGCCCATCAAGCACTGGAGTGGTGCAGAACCACCCTCTCCTCCCCCCCCCCTCCCCGCCCCCCCCTGCCCCCCTCCCGCTCCCCCATCACCCTTCCCAGTTTCTGGAATTAAAATGGGGACATTACCACTGCACCATAATACTTTTCTTGCATTACTGTAGCTACTCTTTAGATGTGCCCATGCTACCTTCTTAGATGGTGACATGTCCCACACTCGAACAAGTCTCTTCAGAGTTTCTCCTGAATTTATTAGATTGATCAGTAATTTTCTAAGGTGCCCTCTAGTTTTAGGTTCTCCCCAAATGGGCAGATCTTTTCTATGTCTATTCTATCAAATTCTATTCATAATTTTGAAGAATTTTGTAGGTTAATCTTGCTGTTTCTATTTTCTAGAGAAAAGGACCAGTCTGCAGTCTTTCCAGATGGTCAAAACCTCTTAGTTCTGATCTTTTGTATATCTGTTTTGCACCTTCTCTGTTTATGCTGTAACTTTTTCTGCAATTTGCCATCAGCACCCATATCCTGCGAATGAAAAAAGGAATGAAATTAATACCTCCCTGTCCTGAAGATGTTTTATGTTGTGTTCCACAGGCATACCTTTAGTATGTTGCTCAAGTGGGGAATTATTCATTTCTGAGCTGACATTGTGCATGCTGGAAGTCTGTTTTATTGTGGTCACATCACAAGTAAGCCAGGCGGACCCTTCCTTGATGTCTATATTCCAACAAGACTGCCAGAATTCCCATCAGAAGTGGAAATGTTACTCGCTCTCATTTTCCTGTTGATAAGGACTGCTGAAATTGTAAATAGTTGGTGCTGTGACAAAAGTCTGCTAACTCAAATACTGAACACTTTCAGAACTCTCTTGGTCTGTGTCTCACTTGCACTTGGCATAGGGCTAATGGAGTGTTTTAATGTAAAGATTTTAAAATTATACAAAGGCAGTAAGATTCGTAATATTAATAGAATGTTTCTTTCAATCAGCTACTCACTACACATTGGTGATTTTGTCACTTGACATTTAAGGGTGTCACTGCTGGATATTTTCTGGAATCAGTTATTATCCTGGAAATGAATACTAAACAGCTATAGTCTCAATATAAGGTTATAATCTATTCTTGAACAAGAAGGTTTTAATAACCTGCATTCTTACTTAAATGTATGGGAACTACTCTTTAATTTGTGAACATTCTGTATCAACATCATGAAGTAAATTACCTACTGGAGTCAGCAAAGATGGTTGAATTTACACATCGCAAAATCTAATCTTGATTCCTTTTCATCTTAATTTCCCTTTCCCACCACTGCACTTCTCATAATAATTTTTTGTTTTTTTAAATATCATGCTGTGATTATAAGTCTGTAATAATCTAGTTGATGGACTCTGCTGATTTTGGTATCAATTGAACTAGCTCTCATAGTTGTCATTTGAAACCTTTGATTAAATTATACATTCAAGATCCACGTCAGATATTCATTATTCAGTAATTTATCTTATATGTAAAGTATACCAGAAATGTTCCTTTTTTAAAAAAAAATTGACCATGTCAATACTTTGAATCACAAAACACACATTTCAATTTGGAGTAATTTATTTGAAGATAATTTATATTGTTCATTTGCTGTTTAAAATAATGTACTTTCATTGTTAATGTTCTGGGGGGCGTCAGTGTTAGTTTTTCCAGTAAGATAAATCTAGTGACATTATAATGGTCTGTATTTTGCTCTGAGTGGAGGCCATTTGTTAGACTTGGACGAAATTGTCAATTGCTTTTACTTGTAGAAGTATACTTAAGGAAGTATTTTCTCACCAACCGTCAAACCATGTGTGCCTAATTCAAGGCATTTTGAATCTGTCCAAGTCATCTTTGACCAATCAGATTGAAAGATTGTTGATAATTATTGCAGAAACTGATTTATGAAGTGTTAGTTTGGATATTGACTTCCATGCCAAATCAGACACACAAAACAAAATAGAGAGAGGGATAGAAAGTTAGTTTACGTGTTATAAGGAAAAAGCAAAAATTAAAATTACATTTAACTATCATTGAAGATTTTTAAAAGTTAAATTCTGAAGGAATGGACTCCACATTTTTTAATTTTCAACACCACTGAAGTTGTTTGGCAGAACTTCAGACCAACTACAGTTTGCTAAGTCTTAATTGGATAATGCCTTGCATATAATCTGCACGAACAGTAATTTTATCATTGAATCTGTTAATCAGATGCTTTGTTCAAGGAATATTTGGTAGGAATCTTACATACACCTTGTGTAGTTTCTGAAAGTTATTTTCTGTTTTCATGTAAGTAACAACGAGTATTGATGGGTACATCATTATTTTTATCCAAACTGTAATGCAATATGTCAACCTGAACGGATGATACTTACAGCAATTTCTAAATGCACTTTATCAGCTTAAAGTTTAGCAGCTCCACATTTCTAATTGAGTGATTAGGACTTGTAAGAAGCCATGATTATATGAAATTACAGAAATAAGTTTTGATTACTTTAAGTATGACAGCACTTATGAAACTTTCCAGTACCATGTGACAATATAGGATATTTGCCCAACCATGACACTGCTAAATGAGCAGAAATATATTATCTGAGTGATCCTCAATATAATATTAAATGTGTTGGAATTCATTCAATCATGAAAGCAGGCTATTCTAGACTGAGTAATGAGCCATATGACAGGATTAATCAAATAACCTCATATTAAAAGAAGCATCTAGCTGATGGAGATCATGCATTTTGAATTTCACTTTTATTTTGAAGTGGAAAAGTGTGGATCTAAGATTAGTATTTTAAATTTGAAAGAAGGTAATTGTAATGGTATGAAGTTATTGCTAGCTAAAATGAATTGGGAAACCAGGTTGAAAGGTGGGACAATTGAGATGCAATGACACACTTTTTTAACGGGATAGTTGTTAACTATAAGCTGGTTTATCACAGTCAGAAAGAAGGATGCTTTGAGAAGGTTGCATTATCATTGATGAATGAAGAAGTTAAGGATAGTATCAAAATTAAGAAAACTGTATAAATTTGCAGAGATTGCATTGATTCCTTGAAAGTAGTTTTCCAGCTAGATAAGATGATGAAGAAAACGTTTGATGTGCTGTAAATCTGTTGGACTCTAACCTGGTGTTGTATGTTTTTTTTTTAACTAACTTCCTTTATTGGACAGATCATTGAGCATAGGAGAATTAGGTGGTCATGTTGTGGCTGTACAGGTCGTTGGTTAGGCCACTTTTGGGATATTGATTAGATCCCCCTATAGTGCGGAAACAACAGGCCCTTCGGCCCAACCAGTCCACACCCACCCTCCGAAGAGTAACCCACCCACACCCATTTCCCTCTGACTAATGCACCTAGGACAATTAAGCATAGCCAATTCACCTGACCTGCACATATTTGGACTGTGGGAGGAAACCGGAGCACCCGGAGAAAACCCACGCAGACACAGGGAGAATGTGCAAACTCCACAGACAGTCGCCTGAGGCTAAAACCGAACCTGGGACTCTGGTGCTGTGAGGCAGCAGTGCTAACCACTGAGCCACCCAGTGTGCAATTGTGGTCTCCCTCCCATAGGAAGGATGTTGTGAAACTTGAAAGAGTTCAGCAATGGTTTACAAGGATGTTGCCAACTTTGTGGGGTTTGAACTACAGGGACAGCCTGAATACACGGAGGTTGTTTTCCCTGGTACATCGGAGGCTGAGAGGTGACCTTATAAAGGTTATAAAGTCATGAGGGGCATGAATAGGATAAATAGACGAGGTCTTTTCCCTGGGGTGGGAGAGTCCAGAACTAGAGGGCATAGGTTCAGGGTAAGAGGGGTAAAATTTAAAAGGGATCTACGGGGCAACGTTTTTATGCAGAGGGTAGGGTATGTATGGAATGTGTTGCCAGAGGAAGTGTTGTAGGCTGGTACAATTACAACATTTGAAAGGCATCTGGATGGGTAAATGAATAGGAAGGTTTTAGAGGCATACGGGCCAAGTGCTGGCAAATGGGACTAAATTAGGTTGGTATATGTGGTCAGCATGGGCGAGTTGGACCAAATGATTTGTTTCCGTGCTGTACATCACCATGACTCTATTATTAGTGATTGATTAGAAGAATGGAAAGATTTTAAGAGCAAGCAAAAAATGATATTTAAAAAGAAAGGAGAAAGTGGGCTATAACGAGAAGGCTGGCTGGTGATATAAAGAATATTAAAAGTTTCAATGCATATGGTAAAATTGTAATAAGATGAATTGCAGGGTTCCTGTAATTTGAGATAACTGAGTAGACCTCTGTGCCATCCAGTTTTGCCAACAGAGGTCTGTAATGTCCAAGAAACTGAAATGAATACCATCCCTGCTGAATTTCTCCAGCAGAAAGAAATTTCTGTTTTGTCACTGATAGGACAGTTTGGTTGCACTCCTGCTTTTTATTGATGCCCTTGATAATGTGATAGATTAACTGCACTGGTTTCTTCTTAAATTCCTAACCATCTCTTGATCCAGTGGCTGGAACTTAGACATGGCATTGGGAGGCAAGAATGTGAGCTTGATGCTGAATGCAAGCATGACCAGTGATGTAAGGCTGCATGGGCGATTGTCTGTAAGGAGGAGATCTTTTTTTCCCATTTGTACATTTTCTCCACTTTTAGATTAGATTAGATTACTTATAGTGTGGAAACGGGCCCTTCGGTCCAACAAGTCCACACCGACCCGCTGAAGCGCAACCCACCCATACCTCTACATTTACCCCTTACCTAACACTACGTCTCAAAAAGGATAGACAGCATATCTTAAAAAAAATATATTTTCTATGAGGGTGATTGATTGATTATCGAGTATCTTGAAATCATGTGGGACAGCAATGATTTCAAGATCCTCAGCTGCATTATTGGAATCTAGGATTTAGAAGCCAGATTGCTAATTTGTTTTGCATTTGATATTGGTCATAAGCCAACTAGCAAATGTAAATTCTAATTGCCAAATTTTAATGAAGACGCACTTTAGCATTTTGCCCTTCAGCGTTTGTGCACATCACATGAGCAGAGCTCGTATATTTGCACATGGTGCCTCAGGTTGGAGCCAGTTTTGTCTATCGTACTATTCTGAGAACCTGAATGGATGAATTTGGAAGTGTAGTTGCTGAAATTTTAAATCAAGTTTGGAAGGGTATAGAGAAGAACTAATAGAAAGAAGGGTTTGAAGAAAAGAGATGTTTAAGACTTCAATAGGGGCACAATGTATAGGGTCAGTCGGTGGGGAAAGGTCAGCTCCCTCTCAAGCCATGTACTCCAAAGGTAATACAACAAAAAAAGTGCAGAGAAATTTTAGGCACAGTTATGTGAAGCACGGCATGATGGCTCAGTGGTTAGGGCTTCTGTCTCGCAGCAGCAGGGACCCGGGTTCCATTCCACCCTTGGGTGACTGTCTGTGTGGAGTTTGCATGTTCTTCC
The DNA here is from genome assembly GCF_020745735.1 of Hemiscyllium ocellatum. Lineage (NCBI taxonomy): Eukaryota > Metazoa > Chordata > Chondrichthyes > Orectolobiformes > Hemiscylliidae > Hemiscyllium > Hemiscyllium ocellatum. Next base: position 25,109,235 of record NC_083418.1, on the reverse strand, counting down.
TGTGTCTGTGTAAATTTCCTCCGGGTGATCTGTTTTCCTCTCACAGTCCAAAGATATGCAGGTTAGGTGAATTGGCCATGCTAAATTGTCTATACCATCCAGGGATGTGCAGGCTAAGTGAATTAGCCATGGGAAATGCAGAGTTACATAGGTAAGGTAGTGTAGGGAGGATGGGTTTGATGTGTTTTGGAGGGTCAGTGTGTATTCGATGGGCTGAATGGCCTGCTTCCACATTGTAGAGTTTCTATTCCATTTTATGAAGGTTACATTGAGATTTACACAAATCAGTGGTTATTAAGTTGCATGGCTGATATACCAATGAGTCTCTCTGCCACTTTTTGGTTGAGCTGTATGTGGGTAATTGCATTTTTGGTAAATTCTCTTCCTTGTCTCTTCCTAGAGGCCATCTGCTCTGCTGATAATTTGTTTTCAGCATTTTCTGTTATTCTTTTAGTTTCACTGGCATTTTATGGAGATCAACTTCTAAATTTGAGTGGGCAGATGGTCATCACTGTCCTGTTTTACATTATCTTGTGTAGCTTGCCAGTAGATTGTGATGTGTCCAAATGTGAAACATGGAGGCAAAGGTGGAAGAGAGTGTATTCTGTGTAAAGATATTCTTATAATTTGGTCAGAATTATGATTTGTGTTTTGGAATGAGAGTAGGCCATTTGGTATTCTAGTCTGGAACATCATTTAATAAGATTGTGAATTATTTGCATCTTACTTTCATTTAATTTTTCAGTTCAGTAATTCTTTAATACCCCTACATGTCAAAAAGTAAAGCTGTCAGACTCAGTTTGAAAAATTATGTCCACCATCAAAATAAAATCAGCAGAGTGATTCTCACGGCACCTGTTTCATATTTGTTTAAAGTTGGCCCGCCCAAGTCATCTTTCTGCAGCTGGGATGGAAATCAGTTTTCCTTGTTGCATTGTACAGGGCAAGAGAAGGGAGAGGGAGACCAGCAGCTCGCATAGAAGCTTGGGACCAGTAAGGGCATGTCAGTGGTTGGAGTGTACATGTAGAAGGGGTTGGAAGCATGGAGAAGTGGAAGAGAGAAAATGGTGGCCTTAAAGGATGCTTCATTACTGACCCATGTCGGTCAGGGTGAAAGAGTGTTCGCTGGCAGTGTCCTCACAGCACATTTGAATTCATCTACAACATTTACATTATGTTTGCTGCGAGTGATCTCTGACAATGTTCTTTATAATGCATAGAAGGGAGGGCCACCTGAGCCTACAGGTTTAGCCATGTCCCACAGAGTGCTGAGTTCAACATAAGAAACTTAAAATAATATTTCAAAAATAAAAAGTGAACTCAAAAGCACATTGTTGTTTCTTTTTCACATAAAGAAATTCTCTAATGCCCTGAACCATCAATCCGTGTCAGCCTACATTGTACCTTTTATGTGCATGTAAATAATAAGTGCTGCGTAAACTCAGCATGTCTGACAGCATTATGTGAAAACAGAAACAGAATTCAAGTTTCATGTTGAAAGTGACTTTTTATCAAAGTAGTTTTTCCAGTTTTTTTTTGCATTTCAGAATTCCAGCACACATTGCCTTGAACTTTTATTCTAAGGTTGCTGACAAGCTAATCTCAATAGGGTGTTGATAGGCACAACTGGAGTGAAACCATTGCAATGAGAAATATTCTCATGAAATTTCAGTTTCAAAACCACCCTTGCCACTTTTGAGCTCCCAACAAATCTTGAGTGAATGGCAATGGAATTGGGCAGGAAAATTGTGGCCATGATCCAGAGCCTTCCCAGTTTGTGGCTTGCCTGAACCTGCTGCATTGTTCAGTTGATGACAGGTTTCACCAGTGAGCTTTCCCTGCCATGTGTTCTCACATTTTTTGTGTTGTAATCGTGTGTGGGAACCAACAAAATACAAGAGAGCAGAAATGGCGCTCAATTCCTGTTCTACCATTGGCACATCACAGTTAAAGTTCTTTGTGTGGAGAAATGTCTCCTATTGTCACGATTAGTCCAACTTGAACTTAAGCTTTTGCCACCTGGAGGAAATAGGGTGAATGAGAGAGTTTATAAATTCCATTAAACGTTTTAAAACCACTTAATTAGATCATCCTTTAATCACCTATGTTTAGGAGAACACAGTTGTGTTTTATGCAACCTCTCCATAACTAAGCTTTCAGCCACATTTAGAGGCAAATTATAACAGAATCTGTCTTTTATGTTGTTTTATCAGTAAGAAAATCCGAGATATTTTTTGAATATGTGAATGTGACCAGAATTTGTATTTCTTTGACTAACTATATCAGTTTCTGGTAGCCTTTGTACTATGAACCTATTCAAATGGAATTGGTGAAGTCCATCAAAGCTCACCAGGCATGTCTAAATTTTTATCTCAATGACAATTTGATTAAATTTTAATTTGTTAAATAATGTACATGAATCTCAGTGTATATTAAATGTATACATGATCTGAGTTAACATTCACTAAGCATGGAAAAGTTGGCCTGATGTGTAAACTGTTTGAATTACAATCTGAAGGTTCATATCTAAGAATAACTCTTGTACATATTTTGTAGCTTGTGGCTGTAGTTTTCTGTATCTGTTTAAATTAGTATTCAAATGACTACAGTTGAATTTCCACTTAGGATCTGATTAATTGCGAGAGATGTTCTACAATAAGTATTAAACGTTACTGCAGAATCACATTTTCAAATAAAACTGGTATGGATGTTGCTGGCATTAAGACAAAAACCTTTTTCTGCTTTGTTTTTAACACTGTACTTATGCATAAAGGGCAAATCAATAGTGTGTGTCGTTAAACGTAAGTTGACTGTTAATCCTGCTCCCTTACTTTATTGCTCCCTCTTCATAGTTGACAGATCTACTTTCTGATGGGTGCCTTCAAACACCTTTGTCAGCAGTTTTGTGTGAAATAAGGAAAGAGAGATTTATGTTAAGATTTGCTCATATTTCTGATTTGCTTTTGTATTTGTAGAACTATTAGACTGTTTGAGGCCTAAAATTGAATTGAATTTATTGTCATGTGTACCGAGGCACAGTGAAAAGCTTTGTCTTGCAAACAATACAAGCAGATCACAGAGTTAAGTAGCATAGGTAAGTAAATAATAGGTAAACAGTGGCAAAAACAAAAACACAGGTACAGGCAAATGTTAAGAGTTTGAGAGTCCATTCAGTTTTCTAACAACAGTAGGGTAGAAACTGTTTTGAAACTGACTGGTGCATGTGTTCAGGCTTCTGTACCTTCTCCTCGATGGTAGAGGTTAGAGAAAAATATTGCCAGGGTGGGTGGGTGGGTCTTTGAGAATGTTGACGGCCTTTCCTCGACAGCGGGCCTGGTTCGTGTATTCTGTAGATGGGAGGTTGGCCTTTGTGATTGTCTGGGCCAAGTTCACCACTCTCTGTAACTGTCACCGATCTTGAATGGTACAGTTGCCATACCAGGTTGTGATACATCCAGATAGAATGCTCTTGATGACGCACCTATTGAAGTTGGCAAGAGTATTCGCTATCATGCCAAATTTCCTCAGCTGCCTGAGAAAGAAGAAATGTTGTTGGGCCTTTGTAACCAATGCATCCACATGAAGAGTCCAAGAAAGCTTATTGTGGATGACCACTCCCAGGAGCTTGACATTCTTGTTCCACCTCCATGCTGTTAATGTGTAGAGGGACATGAGTAATATCCTGCCGAAAGTCAATAATGAGTTCCTTAGTTCTACAGTGTGGAAACAGGCCATTTGGCCCAAAAAGTCCACACCAACCCTCCAAACAGTATCCCAACCAGGCACATTCCCCTATCCTATTCCTCTACACTTTCCCTGACTGATGCATCTAGCCTACACATCCCTGAACACTATGGGGCAAATTAGCATGGCCAATTCACCTAACCTGCACGTCTTCGGACTGTGGGAGGAAACCAGAGCACCTGGAGGAAACCCTTGCAGAAACGGGGAGAACATGCAAACTCCACACACATGCCAGAGGCTGTAATTGAACCCTGGTGCTATGAGGTGGCAGTGCTAACTACTGAGCCGCTGGCTCCATTATTTTAAGTTCATTTTGCATATTGATGTGATATTCTTATCAACAGTCTATTTCAAATCAAAAATATACTGTGGTTAAATCCGTCCCAATTCTAGCCTGGATTTGCTGTCTCTGGTAATGGTTGATTAAGGGTAATAGTAGTCTTGCCTTGTGGAGCAAACACATGCTCTTGTGTTATGTTGCTATAATGAAGTGCTTTTTTGTAAAGAAAATGCAATAAGTCTGTTGTAACCCTTCACTTGGCTCAGTGAATGGTATTACTGAATATAACAACTTTGCTACAAGACAAGGACTGTTTGCTTCAGTTGTGACAAAAGCACCTTGTTAATGTTATAAATGAAGTGTGCTTTAAAAGTGCTAGCTGGCTGGGTATGTACCTGTTTACAATGTCAGGACAGTGTGTTTCAGTTGTTCCATTTAAATCGATTGAGGCTTTTATTCTTTGTTTGTATGATGGCAATAAAAATGAAAAATGCTGGCAATGCACAGCAGGACAATCAACCCAGCTGGCTGTAGATAAGGGCACATAGTGTGCATTGGTAATGCTTGTAGTCTTCTTGATCACAGGTCCACATAGGGACTGGAATGTTCAGTGGATCCGGGAAATAATTTTTAAAGTTAATCTGTTTTGTAGTTTAATATCTTATTAGTTGTACCTTTCCAAAATGGAACGATTTCCTTTGGTTTTGACCTCTGGGTCAAGCCAGCGTCATCTTACTGGTTAATTAGAAAACGTTTTTGAGAATAAGGTTTAATTTGATACTTTTTTTTGCGACTCTTCATCAAAACCTTTTGATTTGTAGTGAGTAGGGATTGATCAATTTTGACTGCATGACTGTAAGATTTGAATCTCTTTTTGGTTAACCTTACCTACTTCAGCATGAAATTGAGCATAGCACTTTGACTCTCATCTTCAGGAGATGAACTTTATATTGTCAGTTTGCTTCTTTAACAGCCCAAACATATCTTTTGCTGTCAGTTCATTTGAAGGCTTAAAATTGGGCAGTTTGGGGGTAACACATGATAAATTGAGAGGGGATAGTGAGAGCAAAGAAGAAATGATAGTCCTGACTAGATTGCTGAAGGTTCAGTATTGGGGACCTTGACTGTTTTTATATGTAATAAAATTCTAAACTGCAGTGTAGCAGCTAAGCATGGAGACATGTACTCTTCACATCTACAACTATCACAGATTAAATTCAGTGCTGGTGAAATTTAGTTGAAATGAGCATATGGAACAAAACCAAGCAGTATTTGCTGAAATAGCTAAAGGTGAATTTGAGCCATTCTTGAAATGTTAACCAGGGTCATGTTCATTAACAGTGGAGTGGCAATCTATAAACACTTGTATTAGCATTACATCTTAGCGATGATACTGTAGTGCTTTGACAAGATCCTAGTCACTGAGCTATAAGGACTGTCAGTTGACAACAAAAGATTGGATTTTTTAATATGATAGATGACCCTTTCTACATTTTGAATTAATTTGGTGGTAAATGGGTTTTGTATCAAAAGTAATGGGCATGAAATACAATTAATCTAGCCACCATTTTGAAAGGGAAGTTTTAAAATTGGTTTGAAAATATTTGCAGTAGTGATACATCTGTGTAAGTATCATCTGTTGGGTTAATCCAGCTTTGTAACAGTTATTAAGAACCAGTCATTTTATTTCTATTTACAGGAGAGCTCACACCTTGACTGTGTTATTCATCCTCACTTGTGCACTGGTATATGTTACTCTGTTGGAAGAAACTCCACAGGATACAGCATATAATATTAAGAGGTAAGTGAAAGCTTCTTGCAAGCAGCCAGTGTAATATTCCTCTTCCATTTTTGGAATTCAATTAAGTTACAAAGTTTACTTTTCATTTCTCATGCCTTTCAAATCACTTGTTGATGTTGAACATTGCCATGCTAATCCGCTTCAGCAAGTCTAATGACAGAAGTTACAGATGGCAAAGTCCACAAGCTGAGTTGCTGATGGTACATTCAGTCCATAGATTATTGTATCTGGTAAAGACCTTGTGCAGAATTTTATACTTTGCTCTTCACAGAATAGGAAGATGGGAAAATTGAATCAAATAATTTCAAATGAAACATGGTCATGGTTTCTTGCAGGCTTTTGGGGTCCAGTTTAGATAATGAAAAGCCTGTCGCCTTTGCTTTTGAGTTAGACTGTACTAGTCAGTGGGAGGTTGAAGGCTTAGGGTGGCACAGCATAGAGGCTCATTTGATGTTGCTTCAACACCAAGGCCTAGACCTGTACCCAAGATCTTCAAAAGTCATTGCAATTCAGTGAGGGGCAGTGCTTGGGAAATGAGAAAAATTGCTGGTCGCTCACATGTTTAGGATTGATAAGCAGCGCTACCTGTATTCTACTGCATTAAGTTTCACTTGCCCTACAGCCTTGTGTTTGGTTCTCACTTTCTTGCTTAATACAGCAAGAGATTTTCTCTTAACTGTGTAATTCCTCAAGCTTCATAATCACCCTCAATATTCACTCCCTCCACCTGTATGATATAGTAGCAGCAGTGTATGCCATCTGTAACAAGCACAGCAGCAATTTCCAAATGTGTGACCTCTACCACCAAGAGGAACAAGCATAGCAGATGCACAAGAATCCTATCATCTACAACTTTTGATTCAAATCACAAACTATCCTGATTTGGAATTATGTCATGAGGTCGCAACCTGGAACTTCCTCCCTTACCCCCATGCATTGCTGTGTTTAGAACATAGAACAGTACAGCACAGAACAGGCCCTTCGGCCCACGATGTTGTGCCGAACATTTGTCCTAGCTTAAGCACCTATCCATGTACCTATCCAATTGCCGCTTTAAGGTCACCAATGATTCTGACTCTGCCACTCCCACAGGAAGCGCATTCCATGCCCCCACCACTCTCTGGGTAAAGAGCCTACCCCTGACATCCCCCCTATACCTTCCACCCTTCACCTTGAATTTATGTCCCCTTGTAACACTCTGTTGTACCGGGGGGGAAAAGTCTCTGACTGTCTATTCTATCTATTCCCCGATCATCTTATAAACCTCTATCAAGTCACCCCTCATCCTTCGCCGTTCCAATGAGAAAAGGCCTAGCGTTCTCAACTTATCCTCGTATGACCTATTCTCCACACAGTACTCCAAATGTGGCCTTACCAAGGTCCTGTGCAGCTGCAACATCACCTCACAACTCTTGCATTCAATCCCTCTGCTAATGAACGCTAATATACCATAGCCCTTCTTACAAGCTCTATCCACCTGAGTGGCAACTTTCAAAGAGCTATGAACATAGACTCCCACATCCCTCTGCTCCTCCACCTTACTAAGAACCCTACCATTAACCCTGTCTTCCGCATTCTTATTTCTTGATCTTCCTCCATTAACAGCTGTATCCTTAGTTGACTAAGGATACAATAATTCCTACTAATTCTCCTCTCTTCTTATCCATTTTAATGATCCTTTTCAAAAGCCACCTCTTTAATCAAAATTCTGATGAAAGGTCACCAGACATGAAATGTTAACTCTGCTTTCTTCCCGCAGATGCTGCCAGACCTGCTGAGGTTTGCCTGTAATTTCTATTTTGCTTCAGATCCTTCAGCATCTGCAAATCTTTGTTATATTCTTTAATCAAGTGTATTGATCACATCTCCTCACCTCTACTCCTTTGGTTTGAAATCTGTTTTTCTTTTGTCTCCATGTGTCATTTTTCTATGCTAAAAGTGTCATACAAATGTAAGTTTCTGAGAGTGAGGCAGGATGGAGTTTAAAACACTTATGCAAGGTAGGTTCTCCACACACAGGGTGGTGAGTGCCTAGAGCACACTACCAGAGGTGTCGGTGGAAACAGATACTCTAGCAGCATTGAAGAAACACCTGGATGAATACATGAATAGGAAGGGAGTACAGAACTACGGATCCCGTAAGTGAAGACAGTTATAGTATGGAAGGGCAAAATGTGCAGGTTTAGACGGCCAAAGTGCTTGTTCCCATGCTGTTTTGTTCTTTGTATTACAATGGCGTGTACACAAGTTATTTGCTGAGTGTTGCTATAGTTCAGATGGATCCAGTTGTTGGCGAGCCAAGAAGTGTGTGAGAGTTTTTCGGCTAGCCAACAACTGGATCCCTGATCCAGTACGCTCAAATCATAGTCCACTGTAAAAATTTAGAATTTAGATTCGGAAACCATCAGATGTTAATGCCCTCTGCTCTCTGGTTGCAGCATCCAGCCAAGGGAGAGAGCCAAACCAAAGTTTAAAAGCTTGCCGTGTCACACCTGTTGGTCTCTAATCTCTGGCTTGCAGCTCGATTACTTTGTGCCAGACCCTCAAAGAATTCACTGCAATATGTTTGGTTTTTGCTCGCAGTGCCTCATGTAGAATTTGATTAAAAATTAGCTTCAACAGCTGGGACTTGAGAGCTGAAAATCAAAATTCAACACCGCTTGAACTGACAATAATCAGCCTTTATTTACAATTACTGCATGCCGTTGGCTAAAATTTAAGAGAGAAAGAGATGCTAATTGTTCCCAATTTCTCTTCTCAATTTTTCACGCTTACAGAGAGAAAGGCAGAATTTTTTATACTTAATTTCTGACAGCTACTGATATGTCTTATCACAAGATATTCGTCATTTGTTAGGCCAGTACATTGAATTTTGATCTGTAGTTATCCTATTGATTTTCTAAAACATTGTGTTACATATGTCATTCCATAACCTTGTTTTTGTATATGAATGTCTTTGTTTGGGCTTTAATTAGTTTTTCAAAACATGTGTGGAGCCGTTTTAATCAAATTCTGAAGAGGGTTGCCAAGGTTAGAAAATTTATGTAAATTCAGCCTGTCGTGTCTGCTGAGATTAGCAACGCCACTGACTTTCGCACAGTCTTTAACTTGTATTGCGTTATAACCCAGACTTGGCCAACTTTCCCATCGGGCAATTTAGCTGTTTCACACAATTCCACAAGATATGGGGAAATTTCTTTACTGACAAGAGTAGTGAGCCTGTGGAATTCTCTACCACAAAAAATGGTTGCGTCCAAAACATTGAATATTTTCAAGGAGGAGTTTGATGTAGTTCTCCTGAGCTAAAGGAATCAGCGGATATGGGGAGAAAGCAGGTAGTGGAAACTGCATTAGATGGTCAGCCATGATTTTATTGAATGGCGGAGCAGACTCAAAAGGCTGATTGGCTGACTCCTAGTTTTGTTTTTCTCTATTTCTATTTGTCTATTTAAGTAGCCCTTGTAAGCTACATAGTAATTTTGTCCATCACGATGAACATATTTGCGAACCGTAGTTCAGTATTTCTTGTAACACTGTAACACTGTCTTCAGAGTTGCTGTTAAGTGCCAGTCTCAATGGAGCTATGTTTCCATGTAAATTTTCATATAAATGTTGATAGCATTTCTGGGTGTTTGATTTCTTTACCGTATCTGCCCTCACCAACCACAGGCTATTGGAGAGAGAATTCAAATCTTTCTCTGGCTTACGTGTAAAAAGTCCTTCCCTGGTTTCACTCCTGAATTGTTTAACTTTCTCTTTAATATTGAAGCTTCTTGTGGATTCTCTATTATTGCATGTGGCTGACAGTAGACTATAATTGCTGTTTGTTAAAGGCTTGTAAATTTGTGGCATGTTTCCAAATCAGTGTTTAATTTCTATCTGACAAACTTCTGGAAGTTAAACTGATGAGCTTGACAAACAAATTCTGTTTTATGCTGACAAGGTCTGCTGACCAATTAACACAGTTGGCAGCTGCATTATTGATCTTTGTTCTTGTAGTCCAGTGGCAGTTTGAACTGGAAGAATTTTCAGCAATGTTTAGTAAATGAGGTTAGGGATTTAAACAGTTGAAGTTTGGTAATTCTATGCCTTGTTAAAGAAATGGTGCAGTTTTCCTTTTCAGTAAATAACCCTGACTCCTTGACCTTTTGACAACCTGCATTCCTTCTACTCATGGTCATACGTAAGATGCATTTGGCGACAGAAGTCTCTCACTGTATCTTGAGCTGATCAGATGATTAATTATGTTTTCCCATAAAGTTAAATATTTGCAGTAAATACATATTTTGAAGCTACTGTAAGGAGCGTGTCATAGGCAAGCATTTTGCTTCAAGATAATTGCTGATCTAATTCAAAACCAAACTCTAATCTATTTGTCATGTGCATCTCTGAATGAGAGTATTGGTTACAGACCACTTCCAACTATCGTTTTAAAATAAATTTTGAGGCAAGTTTTATGTCAGATTTGTCTGTCTTGATTTACTGCCATACATGTAATAATGAGTAATTGGTTATACACTTCATGTTGATAGTATATAATGTTATTTATATTGAAGGATGAGTGGTTACCAATATTGCCAAATTGAGGTGATCCTGCTTAGTTGACTTGTGAATGATAACATTTAATATATAGTAAACAGTGCTGTCTTGATGTTCTTTTCTGGGTTTCACATTTTTAATTTTCGCTTGGTCTGCACATCCCACACATGCCTCACTGCTTCCACCACCATCACCAGCCGCTCAACTTATTTTGCTACATACATTAGTGCAGTAATAGTGTTTAATTTTTTTTTGTGCTTCATTGAATGCATTTAACTTGTAGTACCAGTAACAAGCTTACACAGCTCCTGAAATTGTTTTCAGATTTTTACTGAACCATTAAATGAAACCTAATTAGGCTACATCTTAAGTGTGGAAGGTTTAACTAGGTCATAACATTCTCTTCCTGAGGGAACATAGAAGTAGTTTCCTTTTGTGGATGTAAGTCAGAAAGTTGATCACAGTGAAACAAAATGGTACATATATACGTTTTAGTTAAACAAGAGTTAGTAGGATAACAAATAAGAATCATTTCCAGTCTTGACACAATTATCTCTCTAATGTGCTTTGTTTTAAAAAAAAGAGGAAACAAATATTTGTTTCCTTTTGAATCCTGTTTCTGCATCTGGAAAGCAACTTTGTGGCAACTCAATTATTCACGCTTGGATTTTCATCTGAATAAGTTTATGTTCTTTGTAATCTTAAATGCTGTTCTGTTTGAAGAATGTGAAACCTAAGTCTGATATTACTTGAAAATTTTTGGCTTTACTAGGAGGCATGCATCAATTGTGCCATCCACATCTGTCGTCATATATATTTTTGGCTAGTTCAAACAAAAAAGCTGTCATATTGAAAGTTCTGCCATTTCATTGTTTGTACTGTAAACATTTTAGCCTTATTAACATGATATCCTTTTCTTTTACCTTTCCTGCCTTTGCATGCCGTGTACCCATTTTGATTGGAGACTCGAGCAGTGGTTTGCATTTATTTATATGCAACTATTCAGCTGCATAATCTTGAATTATATTTTTACTCCTTTTGATGTGTTTGTAAATATTCTACCTGAGCAAGCCCACATAAAATCATTTGCAGTGTGCATTTATTTGACCAGTACATAGATTTGCATTTGTCCATAAACTAATAAATTCAGTGCTCTGATATTATAAATAATTGCTGATTTGGTCTGTACAATCATTGTCGAGATACTCTTAACACACAGATAACATTTTAATGTGTTAGCAGTGGAGTCTCTAAACTGTGTGAAGGAATGATTTGTGGTTCATAGCAATGTGGTTGAATTTTCATGGTGAAACGCTTTTTTTGTGACTGTTTCAGTAGAAGAAAGAGAACATTTGTAAAGCACAGGCATTGATGGAAGTGCAAAGCCCTTGAATTAGCTAATGTATTTAATTTTCCTTCTGTTGCTGTAAAAAAAACAAATTCACTTTGGCACACAATTGCTTGTTGAATGATGATCCCCCTCAATCTGGAGGGAAATTAATTTATTTCTTCATTTTTCACGAGTGTACAGCAACTAGATGCTATTAAAATTTCCGAATTGACGAGAGCTGTGTCCCCACCTCTTATCTCTCAGACATTTTAAGCATAAAAAGGATTGCGAATAACATAAACAACTTGTCTTTTAAAATGTGCATCAGCAATATGGTGACACTAGAAGGTTATTTTCACTGAGCACTGTAAGGACAATAAAGCAGGATTATTCAGCAAATGCAGTTTTAATCATATTATTGCAGTGAATTGAACCAAGGCTGTAAGAATGGACACCCTTTCCTCTTAGGAGCTGGGCAGTTTTCATTGGTATCTATATCTTTCAGTCTCTTGCACCTGTCTCACCTTTAAATCACTTTTTAAAACTTACCTGTTTGCCCAAGGTTTTAGTTGCCTGTTTTAATATATCCTTATTTTGCTCTGCATCAGTTTTTAACTACAGTGAAACAGCCTGAGACATAGTCTAACATTAAGGGAAGAAGGCACACAAAGGTAAGTTTCTGTAGTTAACGACAGTTCTAATACGTACTTCATCCAGCTGATTAAGTAGTAGGTAGTCACTGAGTCAGTCAGTCAGTTAGTTCCACCAAAGTTAAATTATCTTTAGTCAAAATCCTATGTTCATGCAAGCGAGCAAATCTTATGCACTTGTCTTCTCATACGTTATCCACAAGTATTAGATTCTGATCTGTATAATCCTTTTAACGTTTTATTTTGTGCTGTAGTGTACTACATTCTTTAATGAGCCAAAACTAGTGTTGAAGTATTACCCTGTTACCACATATTTGGATGTACACAGTAGTACCAAACATTTGAGGTTGAAGATTGTTGCTCCACATGTGAACAAAACCAGTTTAGGCCATTTGTACATATTGGTTCAAAGCTTTCTTTATATCCACATGCAAATAGTGAACATAATTGAATGTTAGTGGATAATACTCTGAATTTTATTTGAGGTTTTTGTCCAACTTCGAAAATGCCTTTAAGTTAACATTCATTTAATATTATTTACTATCTCCTTAACTTTACAGTAATGAAAGAAAAATGTATTCCTTGATATCTGGATGTGTTCCACTACTGTGGCCAATTGACATCTGAGTCTGTAGGGTTCACCTTGATGAGAAAGAGAAATAATTGCAGAGGCTTCACTCTCAACTTAAAGAAAAGCAAAACTTTAGAGACTTTCTGCCAGTTTTCCTTTCCTTTTAATTTTTCCTGTGTTAGCAAAAGAAACAAATGATAGGAGTGCATGTAACTGGGGGAAGGAAGTAGTAAGAATCATTGAATATTGGGTGTGTATGAATGAATTGACTGTTTCTGATTTGAGGAGCTGCCCCAATTAACAAGGAGATTCCAAGAATATTTGAGGTGGGGCTTGGGGTAGAGGTGGCTCAAATGTATTCGTAGAAAATTCTGGAACCTCTTCAACCCTGGGAAACCACACTGCAGACGAGAACACAAATTTCTCAATCTGGTTGCAGTTGTCCACTGGCCTGATTATCTTGCTGCAGTTGCTGACTGGAACCAGTTTTGGTATATATGGGGACATTCAACATAGTAGTTATTGCCAAACTGGCTTAGGTATCATAGTTTGTAACAGGAAAGTTGATATTCATTTTATAAAGCTAAAATTTGAATTTGACAAAAACTTTTTATGAAAAGGATGCAACTTTGAAGATGCTTTTAATTCAGAAATCTTGAATGATTCTACCGTTTACTTTTTGATTTACAGAGGGATTGTTGCCAGCATCCTTGTATTCCTTTGTTTTGGAGTCACTCAAGCAAAAGATGGGCCATTTTCCAGACCTCATCCAGGTACGGTACTGCAATTTCATAATGGCTCTGTCCGTCTTTCTTTGACTAAGTCCTGCAAGTATAATGAGCTTTCAAAGTATTTTACTTGCATAATACACTCTATCTTACAATCCAAAATAAAATCAGTTGTAAGGGCCTCCGTAGAAAGACTATAAAAGTACTTTGTCAATCATGACCTAGTTTAGTATATTACGCTGTCCTTCCATATCAAGTTGATTTGATACCAAGCAAGGAACTCTGAAAACAGTATTTTCACTACCTCAGACAAAATTGCAATGGTGCAGCTGCAATCTAAAGTTCCATTGAGTAGATTAGGTGCAGACATTTGCAGAATATCTTGTGTCAAATCTCTTGTCCTACTCGTTCTCTAAGATGTACGAGCATGCTCCAGGCTTTTACAGGTCTTGGTTAGGAAGAAACTGAACCTCTTAATTATCCTTTACAAAGATTTTCTCTGTCTCCACACCAGGCTTAACCAATCAAGTTCGGTGAGTGTGATAGGTAAATCAGGCAAAGTGAAGGGCTAAGTTTGGAGGATTTAATGACTGTCACTAACTTGTTATACAAAAGCAAAATACTGCGGATGTTGGAAATAAAAACAGTGTAGGAGAAACTCAGCAGGAGTGACAACATCTGTGGAAAGTGACAGAGACTTATATTTCAAGTGCAATATAACTGTTCTTTGAATTGAAGATGGCATCAGAGAGCGTAACAAAACCTATTCAAGGTAGGCAATTTTGGAAGAGAAATGTCTTTCAATTAAACACTGGCATGTGGAAGTTTTACAGAGGGTGAGAGGAGATTTACCAAGATGCTGCCTGGATTGGAGGGCATGTCTTATGAAGAAAGGTTGAGGGAGCTAAGGCTTTTCTCACTAGAGTGAAGAAGGACGAGAGGTGACTCAATACAGGTGTACAAGATGGTGAGAAGTATAGATAGAATAGGTAGCCAGAGACTCTTCCTAGGAAGGAGGAAGGTTTAGGGAAATGTCAGAGGTAGGCTCTTTACACAGAGGGTGGTGGGTGCGTGGAATGCACTGCCAGCAGTGGTGGTAGAGTCCGATCTATTAAGAATATTTAAGTGACTTAAATAGGCACATGGATGATAGTAAAATGAAGGGTATGTAGGTTAGTTTGATTTTAGATAAAAAGTTGGCACAACATCAAAGGCTAAAGGGCCTGTACTGTGCTGTACTCTCTTTTATGTTCTATGGTTCCAGCTGATATTGGTGGCTTGGTAGACAATATGTTTAATTTTACAGTTGGTTACTGTGGCAGTTAGTCACTGAGCATCTACACCTAAAGCTGCAAATTTTTTTTTAAACAAAGGAAAGGGACAACAGTTTTGGAAAGGCTCAGCAGGGCTGGCAGCATCTGTGAAGAGAAGTCTGAGTTAACATTTTGGTTCTAGTGACCCTTCCTCAGAACTAGTAAAGTATCTGCAGTTCTTTCAGCTTTTATATAAATGGCAAGTTAGAAAGATCTTAACATAAATAGCAAAGAAAGTTTCATTGCGTTTCTGAACGTTAACCTTTTTCAGATAATCAATCCAAGAGAAATATCACTCCCATCTCAACTGTTTAATTTCTTGACCTATCCCAATTCTTTTCCTTGGATTACTGAGACATTTTAATGACTTCTGATGGCCTAAATCTCTCTTCAGTTCAGATAACTTGAAAACGTCCATATGCTGTCACTCCCTGGGTTGTTCACAGACCAAAACCATTCAGGTAACTGGTTCCCCTGAAATGCTACTGTGAAGTCAACCTAAACCAGTGGCCTTAATCTATTTCTTTGCCATAAACTCAGCAGTGTAAGCAGCCAGGCCCAGTCACCTGCCTCCCTTCGCTTTTCCCTCCCCCTCTTCTGTCCTTTCCTCTCCCTCTCTTTGCTCTCCTCATCCTCTGAGGCCCACTACCTTTCCTTCTCTTTGCCTCCCTCACTTTTCTCTCTCCTTCCTTTCCCTACACCTCCACCACTCTTTCTCCCCATGCCTACTGTACTTTGTCTTCATCCTCCACTGTTCTCCAACTCTACTGTTCCATCCCTCCTCTCCATCCACCGCTGCTTCTCTCCCTCTCATCCCAATTCTTTTCTCTTCTCCCATCCCACCATTCCTTGCCCTCTCAACCACTTCTCTTCCCACCCCTACTTTTCCTCCTTTTCTTCCCTCTTCTTTTCTACCATTCTCCTTTTCCTCAATCCCAGCTCCATCACACTTTTTTTTTCTCTCTTTCCTGCAATGTTGAACTTGATAGCACCACCTTTCTCCCCTAAGGCAGCAGAGTGCGGCCCTCAGTCAGTTGAACCATCCATGAGAGTTGCTGAACTCCATCTGGACAGTTTCACACCTAAGACTAGGCAATACCCAGCTATTTCCCATTCTTTCCCAGCAGTTACAAGCCATTATTCAACCCAACAGTACTGACCAGCACCACACCGAGAGAAAGAGAGAGGGGAGGAAATGAAGCAAGTCTAGCGACAGCTGACACCCCACTGATCAGAAGGAGGGTTCAGAAAGCCACAAATAACTAAGGAGCACAGTTCCACTATGTAATGGCCAGTGAGACCTGGTGTTGAGAGAAGCCAGCAAGATTCTATGGGAATCAATGCTTCCCTTGAAGTCTTTTCACTTTAAAATTATAATTGTCAGTCATCTAAAGTAAGCTAAAATGAAGATGTCCTACAGTGAGGTTCAGATTAATTTTTGTGTCAAAAGTACTGGATAATGTTTGACATTGCCACATTTTGTGTTTTTTAAAGCAATTTGAGATACGTTTCGAGCCAGTTTCCATCCTATAGGATGCATCAATTACAGACAACAGCCTTTGCAATTCAGATGCAGTTGAAGATACATCTAAACTGTTATGTTGGGTTTTTACCTGCAAGGGTTCTGCCAAATGCATGTCCTCTTTTATTTATGACATGTATTGGTATGGCACCAATGTTCCCTCCAATTAATGCTGCAGTTTGGAATTGCTTGCACGGACTGCATACAAATTAGTTGCTTTAACTTAGCACATATATGCACTTACACAAAAAGAGATTAGTATATTTGGACAAATAAGTTGCATGCTACAAAAATTTAAAAGGTATGTTGATTGGCACATTGCACTAATGCTACTTTTTCTGTTCTGAGACTGGTGAGTGGCACGTTAGAAGGTACAAACATGGGTGATAATTTACAAATGATCATTTATTGATGGGAGGTAAATACTACAATCTATCATTTGTAAACCAGAACGAGGAATCTAGAAACTTCAAATAATTTGGTAAAACATGCCTGTAATCATTTTTTTAGAGTTGACATGATGTTCTATGGACACTTTTCCTTTCAATATAAGTTGAGGCCTAAAATGTATATATTTTATCTATACATTGAAAAAACATACAAAACTAATAATAAATGGGAGCACCTCACTCCATCATTAAGCATATTCCTGTTTAGTCAATTTTTAAAAATAACTTGTAACATTTCTGAGAGTTCCTCCATATCCTGATCAGAATGCTGACCATCTCTAAGACCTTTGCAAAAGACTCTGGCTGATACTTGAAATATATAACAAATACACTGGAAATCTAACATCCTGCATCAAACATGCTGCAGGTTAGCCAGCATCTGTTGAGAGAACAGAGAGGTGAATATTACTGGTGTGGACACACAAACCGATTCATTAACCACTAAAAGAGGCCTCGCTGACTCTTCCCTACTCCTGAACATCTATTTGTTGACCTGTCCTGATAGTGCATATTAACATTTTGTTAATTATGGATCTATATTATAGTTAATATAACATTCTACTTTTGTACAGTATAATAATTCTTATTATATGATACCTCCTCCAAAAGCAGAGTTAACCAAATGACCAAGTCCTAGAATTGATTCTGTTGCCCAGAAGGCCACGTTCAATGATGAATGTCATCATTACTTTGCCAAATTTTCATATATAATTAAATTTCAAGCACCCTACTCGCATTTATAGTTTGAATATAATAAAAATACTTCATGTCAAAGCACATTCCTACAATATAGTATCTTATCTTGCTGAAGTAGCCATGGTTTTTAAAAAAGTCAAGTAGGAGACATAAATTAGTGGTGGGATTTGGACTGGATAGGAGTTTCTGTTCTATGGGAATTTCCTCTTGATTAAAACTATTTTAATAGATTTTACATTTTTAAAAATAATTTGTACAGTTCTTAAATACCACAAGTACAGTGTCCCAAGTCCAGCATCCTCACGATTAGATCTTGTTGGATTTCGATTTTTCTGGCTCATCAGCTTCGAACTGACTGCAAACTCTGTAGTCATCATGAGTGACATAAAAATAATCAGGATATGGATCACAGCATAGTGACTGCTCATAGCCATTATAGGCAGAAACATTAAAGATTTAAACATTGTGCAGATTTTTAAATATCTGTTAATCTTACAGTGGAATGATTCATGTTGGAAAAAACCATATTTATTTGTTTGGCCTGCAAGAACAGAAACAGAGAAAATCTGATTTCTGATCCTTTCCCGAAAGTGCATTCAGAATGTTTCCACCAGCACAGCAGGTAGCTTTGTGTGGAGAAATTAGGGAGCGCCAGTGGCGAGGCAAATCTTAAAGCATTGTAATTATTTAAACACATTTTAGACACTGTGTGTTCATAATGCTGACTGGTTCTGTGTTCTGGAATGAAGTGAAGGATGATCTTTTCAGTCCCAAGCTTACTCTGTTCTGCGAGAAAAATATCCAGGTTTTGATCATTGTCAATTTTTTTGATACCTGGATTTGAGTAAATGCATCTATACTGCAATTTACTTTTCAGAGAAGTTTATTTCTGAAATGCCATTTGTCTTTTGCAAAGACAACAGTCTGGCTTCTGAAACTTAGTGAGAGGGGAATTTTTAAAAGTTTATTTTCTGGAATATTGCACAGCTGCCACTGGATAAATATGCAATATTAGAAAGCAGGTTAGTGTTGTACAGTTGGAGACTATAGGCAACTAGTTTTGTTCTTCCTGCCTGTAAGGAAAGGTAAAGAAATGTTGGCCATGTTGATCCATGTGTTCTTGTTTGTTTTGGAAGGGTTCCCTTTTTACGACAATTTGTAATCCAGTTGCTCCTAAAACATGATAAATGTGTCTCTTAGGAGGGATACCAAACAACGTGTGACACTGAGCTGCAGTGATATTAGGACAGATTACTAAGACCATTGCTGAAGACTTAGCTTTCAAAGCTTTTCTAGAGGGTTGTGAAGAGACTTATGGAGGGAATTCCTAAATTTATGATCTTGGCAGCTCAAAGCATAGTGATCAATGGTGGGGCCCAGGGCCTTGTGAAAGCTAAAGAGGCCAGAATTGGAGGAGTGTAGAAGTCTGTGTCATAGGCATGCAGAGGCTGTGGAGCGACAGAGGGAAGGGACTAAGTGATGTGACATGAGGAGTTTGAATTTGATGTGAGGCAGGAAACCATTGCAGCTTTATGGCTAGACTATTTTTGTGGTTTGTTACATTTTTAAAAAGACCAATCCTTGCTGTTTAATGTCTTATATATTAACTGCCTCATAATCCTTATTTATGTAATATTTCACAACCTGTAAGATGGAGTCATCAGTTCCTTCTATACAGTGTCCTCCTCCATATGAACATGAAAGAGTTTATCTTGACATGTATGCATCCACCTTGACAACCCCATTATCTTTTCTCTCGATTCAGACACTGAGGCAGGATGAAATGCAGGGATCTTGTATTTCTGGGTGTTAATAGAAACTAACAGATGAATCCACGATGTCCATCCCCATGTTTATTCCAACTGTAGGTTTAGTTCTGATTCTACAAGCACCATATTACCAGAACCTGGGTGGTAGGTGTGATTCTAGGGCTTTTGGTTGGATAACCCAGACACTGACTTTCTTTTAAGGCTATTCATTATCCTCCCTGTGAGACAATACCTCACCAACTTCCATTAATGTATTGAGTGTTTGGAATAACAGTGCAGCTTTTCACTCACATCAGGCACTGATCATCAGACTACTTACAAAATCATTTTTACAACAAACTACTTCAAAACGATAGAGAAGGTTGTGGTGTTTGCTTAAGTATTGATGTGGTAGAAGGCTGTGGCTGATCTGATTTACTCTGACAACCAGTTGTCAAATAGTACTAGTGAGTTCTCAGGCAATATATTTCTGAATATGATATCATAGTAGTGTTGAGGTGCAGGAGGAGGCCATTTGGCCCATTGTGTCTGTATCAACATAATCTATAATTGAAAATTTCTCTCTTGCAGCATATTGGAGGTTCTGGTTATGTGTCAGTGTTGTGTACGAACTGTTCCTTATCTTCATACTTTTTCAGGTAAGGGAATAGTCATTGTTCACTCAAATGTCTTTAATTATTTGCAGAAAACTGCTTCCATATGTTTTCTGAATAGAACGATCTATCTAAGCAAAGTTTTGTTCTTCCTATTATGATAAACACTGGTGTTGATGATATCTCCAAACTCAGCAGTGGATGTTTTTGCAGGGACTCATTGTTCATATTGTTTTGTGCTGAGCTGTGAAATACAATCACTGCTTTGAACTGTGCTTCCATTTATGAATACCATTGCCAATCTGGTTGTTGATGATTGCAAACACAAATCTGTTGTTCGCAAGATTTCAACTGCGCTACTTATTCATTATTAATATCCAAATGCTTCTGAGAAGCCTGGTATAATAGTCAAGGCCATAGTTGAATATGCATGGTAACATTTAGCTAAAAACTTTATCTCGTGTGTTCTTCTCTTGAATTGCACCTTTTGTAGTGATTTTCTACAAAGGTTTGGCACTGTCTCTTAATTTGGCTGGCAGGCTGGCTCTTGAATTAATGACGGAATTGAGGCATTTAAATCTGAAATTTGAATATTTGTTATCCACTTGCCTTCATGTCTCAACATCCAATTCAATTTAATTATTCCTGGCTTGAAAGTCTGTTGAGATTTCTGTAAGAGCTCTGTCTGATGAAACATTTTAAAAATACAGTAATATTTGGGTGAAATATTAGCACTGAAGTTAGAGAAATAGGAAATAGAAGTAGATGTAGACTACTAACCCCATTGAGCCTGCTCTGGCACATCATGGCTGTATTTCTACTTTAGTGCCAATTTTCCCATATCCCTTGATACGTTTAATATTTGGCAATCTATCAATCTCAGTATTGAATATACTCCGAGTGAGCTACCATAGCGCTCTAGGACAGAGTCTGAATTGAAGGAAAAGATAATGGGGTTGTCAAGATGGATGCATATGTATTAAAATTCATCCACCTCCCTCCCTGCTCCTCCTCCTCCTCCTCCTCCTCCCACCCCCTCCCCCCAAAAGAAAAGAATTCCCTCGTCATCTCCTACTAAATAGTCTCCTCCTTATCTTGAGACTCTGTTTCTGGTTCTCAAAACTCCCAGCCAAGGAAACTCTGACCCCTTTAAGAATTGTGCATACTTCAATGAGATCAAATCTCATTCTTCAAAGCTTCAGCGAACATTGGCGTTGTCTCCTTACTCTCTCCCACCATACTGGAAGTCAGTCTGGTGCACCTTTATTGTACTACCTCAAGACCCACCTGTACTGGAGGTGTGACAAAACATGTTGGAACAGGTTGACCGTTTCCCTTAAATTAGGAGACTAAAACTGCACGGAGTACTCCAGGTGCTATCTCAGCATAGCTGTATACAGGTGCAGTTAGATGTACGTTATTTCTGTACTGAAAAGGCCAGCACATATTTGCTTCCAGCTACCATGTTCTAACATAATTACAAGCCTGTGTAAATCCCTTTGAAGTCTCTTTGTATCCTCCTTAAAACTCACATTTCCACATAGTTTATGGTCATCAGCAAGCTTGGAAGTATTACATTTGATCCTGACATCCAAATCATTGCATTAGATTGTGAATTGTTGGGGCCTAAGCAAGTTAGTGACTTTGCAGTTTTTTCCACATGCTATAAATATGTTCAGTGAAAAACATGATTGAGTGCTTTTTGCTTCTCTATCCAAATCATAATTTCCATCTGCCTTATCTGTACAAGCATATAATTGCATACACATGCATCATTATGTTCATTTATGGGCAGCATGGTGGCTCAGTGGTTAGCACTTCTTCTGCCTCACAGCACCAGGGTCCTGGGTTTGGTTCCCGCCTGTCTGTGTGAAGTTTGCACATTCTCCTTGTGTTTGCATGGGTTTCCTCTGGGTGCTCTGGTTTCCTCCCACAATCCAAAGATGTGCAGGTCAGGTGAATTGGCCATACAAAATTGCCCACAGTGTTAGGTGTGTTAAGTCAGGGGTAAATATTGGGTAGGGGAATGAGTTTGGGTGGGTTTCTCTTCGGAGGGGGCGGTGTGGACATGTTGGGTCGAAGGCCTGTTTCTGCACTGTAGACAATCTAATCTAATCATATATTAGAGACGACCTCGAAGATAGCTGTTCTGATTTAATAAGGCAATTGTTAATTTCACCTATACATTGATGAGCATATTTCTCATTTTAGATTCAGTCTTAATATAAGTAATAGGTTGACGATCCTACAAAGTTGAATTCAAGGGCTGGAATGTTCCAAAACATTTTCATGTTTTGCATAGCTATTTATTACTAAATTGTTATTTGACTAGTTTGTAAGTAGTGGGTTCACGCACCAATGTTTTCATATGTGACTTGGATTATTTTAAATTTCTCTTTGTAATTAAAACTTCATTATAACTAATTGCATACAAAACCACCAATTTAAAACTAATGTATAATTTAACGTAGACAGTATTAAGAGACTAAAGATGATTCTGTTGTGTTAGCTTGGTTTAGTGAGACAGGGATTTGCATTTAAATGTAATATAGTCCCCTGTCACTTTATATCTGGTCATTTGTGCTGCATCTGACCCGAGTGTTGATTTTGGACACTGGAAAGAAGGCGATTGTTGTGTTCCCTCTGTCATCGTTCTTTACCGTAAGTATAATTCAAATAGAATGCTTCGTGTAGCTTTATCCATTTTGCTGGTGCATCTTTACCATTCTCATGTCAGCATTTTTGTTAATTTGCTGATCTCTCTAACTTGTGCAGACTTTTATGAAAACTTTCTTATTATCAAGCACAATGGGCTCTAGGGTTGAGCTGTTAATGTTAAAGCTAGATGACTAGTGCATTGTAGTGAGGCATAATTCATGATTCATGTTGATTTGACTAATTGATTACAGCATGGTCCTCAGGATTCCTAGTACCTCAATGAAATTTACAAGACCGAAACCTGTGATTGAATTGATCATTGTACCAGGAGTTAATGGTCTGAATCTTTCTAGCGAGAACGATAAAATTCCATAAATATTTTCTTGTTTCAATTGTAAGTTGAATAATTAATTATTTATGAAGTAACACATTAACAAAACCTGATTAACCAGAGTCTGTAAATCAATAGAGTCAAAAATTGCTCTTGAAAGCAGCTAGCCATTAGTATAGTACTCAATCTCAAAGCTGATCTTTGACCAGATGATAATTATTCATGTAACAATATCTTGACCTCATTGATAGTATTGAGATTTGAAGAGGGAAGCAAAATCTACATCTTTTTGGCTACTAATACCTTCTAAGTGATACTTCTAAGTGGATACTGAGCTTGTGGAGATCCGCTTCAGAGAGGCAGGTGAAGTTAATCCTGGGTTTACCTTAGAAACACAATCGGCATTACTTGGTACCTCCAGTGGGGAATAGAAGAAAACTAGTTTAGTAGCCTAGAGTTGTATGCAAACTTCATCATTCGTAAGCTCTTGTGTTTGTGGGACATCACAAATACAAGTATGTTCTTCACAGCTGCATGTATAGTGTCTGAGAAATCTGCATGAATATGAGCCAATGGATAAATACTATTTTCTTCATCTCTATCTCCTAAATTACCCAATTCTGCGATTTTTATGACGTCTGATGCTTATGCTCAATATTTTTGTAACTAACCTGTTGAGAGAGTACTGCACTCAAAATATAGGGTACTTATGATAATGAAGATGAGTCCATTCACTCTGTCAAGTTCATTCATCCATAGAAACACTAGTGTTCTCTTCTATCTCCTTAGCATCTAAGAGTATACAAATTTGTTGAAGAGCTGTTGCTTTTTCTGCATTTTTCTGAAGGCCATTGTAGGTGTTTAATCAACCTCCTTGAAGTGCTTCCTGATTTCTCTTGCAAGTTGCCTTGTAAAAGTTTGTTGATGTTTTAAGTTAATTAATGCTTTGGATTTATCTTTGCTGTTCCCTGTTGCAATTCATATACTTCTGTTTTTGTTTCCTTTTAAAAGGCCAGTAATTCTTCCAAGGTTGGATAACCTGAATTTTCCCAGCCTGTGAAGCCTCTTGGCTGTTCTCTGCATTGTCTGGAAGGACTAAGTTAAGCAGTTCTCCCGACAAAGCATATTATAACTCAGTGTTACAACCTCAGATATATGCACACTGATATGGTGATGTAACTTAACATTGTTAGCTTGACTACTTTAGCTAGGTGGCCAAAAGCTTGCTCCCAGGAATAGATTTTCTGAAGTGTCTTAAAGGAGGAGCAAGGCAGTGAGGTTTAGAGAAGATGTTATGTACTTTTTGCCCTAGCAAATGAAGACAAAGTCAATCATGTTAGAGCAAAGAAAATGAGAACTGTTCAAGAGGCTAGAATTAGACAAACCAAGAACTCTGAGCATTGTAAATTAGAAGAAATTAGAAGTAGGGAAGGTCAAGGCCATGAAAGGATTTGCAAACTTGGATAAGAATTTCAAAATTGAGGAATTTCCATCCTTCACGTCAGGAGCACTTATTTTTTGCAGTAACCTTTGCAGGATCTTTTCAAATAACTTCTACAAATTTAAGTATAATACATCCACTGATTCCCGTTTATCCAGAGCAGGTACTGCATCAAAGAACATCAATAGATTAGTCAAATATAATTTTGGTATTCAATTCAAAATTCTATGGTGTTAATGCCATTGACTAACAGAACCACCCCTCTGCCTTCTCCTAGTTTACTGTCAAATTTGCTGTACCCTTCCAAGATTCAGAATCCAACTTGTCACCCTGCAAACATACCCCTGTAAATGCTATCCGATTGTATCTATTTATTTCTATTTTCATGTTCAGTTCATCAGTTTTGTTTTGAATTGGATGAGCATTCACATACAGAGTCTTTAGTTTTATTGCTCTGCTCTAAAAATTCTAGTCTTGTGTTGCATGGCTCTTACATTTATTCTCTTTCCCCCTTTCTGTACTAATACCTTTCTCTTTGTCCTTGACTCTAACCTTTGATTTACCACATCTTCCCAAATTTGATCCCTTGCCCCACTCTTTAATTGAAATCCTTTCTGCCGCTTTAATTCTATGATTGGCAAGAAGACTGTCTCCGCCATGATTCATGTGTCAACCATTCTATTGGTACAGATCCCACTTTATCAAGTACAAATGCAAGTGCTCCGCAAACCAGACCTACCACTGTGAACCATGCATTAATCTCTCTAATCTAATTTGCCCAATGCCAGTTAGAATGTGGCTCAGGGAATGATGCAAATCTTTGGGGTTCTGCTTCATAATTTACAAACATCTACAAACATCCCATGCGGTTGTACGGTTCCTAGGCAGAAGATGAGGCACTCTTCCTCCATGCGTCGTGTGGCCAGGGTCTGGCGATGGGACCTGCATGTGATTGGCGGAGTGGGAGGGGGAGCTAAAGCGTTCAGCCACGGGGCGGTTGGGTTGGTTGGTGCGGGTGTCCTAGAGGTGTTCCCTGAAACATTCCGCAAGTAGGTGGCCTGTCTCCCCAATGTAGAGGAGACCACATCGGGTGCAGCGGATACAGTAAATGATGTGTGTGGAGGTGCAGGTGAATTTGCACCGGATATAGAAGAAGCCATTGGGGCCTTGGTGGGGGGGAGGTGTGGGCGCAAGTTTTGCACTTCTTGCGGTTGCAGGGGATGCTGCCGGGAGTGGAGGTTGGGTTGGTGGGGGGTGTGGACCTGACGAGGGAGTCGCGGAGGGAATGGTCTCTCCTGAATGCTGATAGGGGTGGAGAGGGAAATATATCCCTGGTGGTGGGGTCTGTCTGGGGGTGGCGGAAATGATGGAGGATGAGGATGTCAGTGGGGTGGAAGTTGAGGATCAGTGGGGTTCTGTCTTGGTGGCGATTGGAGGGGCGGGGTTCAAGGGTGGAGGTGCAGGAAGTAGAGGAGATGCAGTGGAGAGTGTTGTCGACCACGTCGAAGGGGAAATTGCGGTCTTTGAAGAAGGAGGCCACTTGAGTTGTTCGGTAGTGGAATTGGTCCTCCTGGGAGCAGATGAGGCGGAGGAATTGGCAATATGGGATGGCGTTTTTACAGGGGGCGGGGTGGGAGGAGGTGTAATCTTGGTAGCTGTGGGAGTCGGTCGGTTTGTAGTAAATATCTGTGTTGAGTCAGTCACCTGAGATAGAAATGGAGAGGTCTAGGAAGGGGAGAGAGGAGTCTGAGACGGTCCAGGTAAATTTGAGGTAGGGGTGGAAGATGTTAGTAAAGTCAATGAACTGTTCAACCTCCTCGTGGGAGCACGAGGTAGCGCCAATATAATCATCGATGTAGCAGAGGAAAAGGTGGGGGGTGGTGCCAGTGTAGCTGCGGAAGATGGACTGTTCCACATATCCGATGAAGAAGGAGGCATAGCTGGAGCCCATGCGGGTGCCCATGGCTACTCCTTTGGTTTGGAGGAAGTGGGAGGATTGGAAGGACAAGTTGTTCAGAGTGAGAACCAGTTCAATCAGTCGAAGGAGGACGTCAGTGAAAGGGTACTGGTTGGGTCGGCGGGAAAGGAAGGACCTGAAGGTTTGGAGGCCTTCGTGATGGGGGATGGAAGTGTATAGGGACTGGATGTCAATCGTGAAGATAAGGCGTTGGGGGCCAGGGAAGCAAAAATCATGGAGGAACTGGGGGGGCGTGGGTGGTGTCCCGAACATAGGTGGGGAGTTCTTGGACTAAGGGGGTCAGGACAGTGTCGAGGTATGCAGAGATGAGTTCGGTGGGGTAGCAGCAGGCTGAGACAGTGGGTCGGCTGGGGCATTTGGGTTTGTGGATTTTGGGTAGGAGGTAGAAACGGGCAGTGTGGGGTTGTGGGACTATGAGGTTGGAGGCAGTGGATGGGACATATCCTGAGGTGATGAGGTTATGGATGGTCAAGGAGATGATGGTTTGGTGGTGTGAGGTGGGGGTCACGGTCAAGGGGCAGTAGGAGGAGGTGTCCGCGAATTGGTGTCTAGCTTCAGCAGTGTAAAGATCGGTGCGCCAAACTAACACTGCACCAGCCTTGTCTGCCGGTTTGATGGTGAGGTTGGGGTTGGAGCAGAGGGAGTGGAGGGCTGCATGTTGTGAAGGTGAGAGGGGTGGACAGGTTGAGGTGGTCAATGTTGCGGCGGCAGTTGGATATGAAGAGATCGAGGTCGAGTAAGAGGCCAGCGTGGGAAGTCCAGGTGGATGGGGTGTGTTGGAGGTGGAGAAGGGGTCATCAGAGGGTGGGCGAGAGTCCTTGTTGAAGAAATAGGTATGGAGGCGAAGGCGGTGGAAGAAATGCTTGTTATCTAGCCGCGTGTCGAACTCATTGATCCGGGAGCATAGGGGGATGAAGGTGAGGCCTCTGCTGAGGACTGATCGTTCATCCTCAGACAGGGAGGTCTGGAGCTGGTGATTGGTGGAGTTCTGCAGAGAGCAGTGTTGGGACCACAATTATTCACGTTCGATATTAGTGATCTGGACTGAGGGCATTGTTGCTAAGTTTGCAGTTGACACAAAAATAGCTGGAACAACAGGCAGTTTTGAGGAGGCGGGAAGGCTGCAGAAGGACTTGGACAGGCTGAGAGTGTGGGCAAAGAAGTGGGTAGATGGAATACAATGTGAATAGTGAAAAGGGTTCAGAAATCTGAAGCACACAGGGCCTGGGGAATCTTAGTTCGGCATTCTTTTAAGATTAATAGATGAGTTTATTTGGTAGTTAGGAAGGCAAATGCAATGTTAATACTCCTTTCAAGGATATGGTGTACAAGAACAGGGATGTACTGCTCAGGGTATATAAGGCTTTGGTCAGATTGCATTTGGAATATTGAGAGCAGTTTTGAGCCCTGGAGGAAGAATGTGCTGGCCTTGGAAGGGGTCCAGACGAGGTTTATAAGAATAATCCCAGGGATGAAGGGCTTGTCATATGAGGAGTGATGGTTGAGTCTGGGTTTGTACTCCATGCAATTTAGAAGGATGAGGGGTTATATTATTATTGGAATACTGAGAGGTTGCGATAGAGTGGAGAAGATATTTACACTAGTAGGAGAGACTAGAATCGGAGAGCAGAGTCTTCGAGTGAAGGATTGATCCTTGAGAAATGAAATGAGGAGGAATTTCTTCAGTTAGAGAGCGGTGAATATGTGGAACTTGAAGGTTCTGGAGGCCAAGAAATTGAGTGTATTTAAAATGGATAGGTTCTAGATTAGTGAACAGAGCAAAAGGTTTTGAAGAGAAGGTAGGAGAATGGGGTTCAGAAACCTACTGGCTGTTGTTGAACGGTGGGGCAGACACAAAGATTTGCATGCCCTAATTATGTTTCTATGTGATGATCTGTCTTGTGATGCTTGAAAAAGGGATGGGAGCAGATTCAGTAGTGGTTTTCATAAGTGAAAAGAAAACTCTGGGTTATGAGGAAAGAAAAGAGTAAGCCTAATTGGACAACGCTTTCACAGTGCTGACATAATGTGTGAAGTGTCCACCCCTGTGTTGTATTATTTTATGACTACAAAAGATTAGTTGTGCAGTTCTGTACTCTCGTAAGCCTTATTCCCCGGTGACCTAAATTTTCAATGAGGATTTACAGATTCACCCATATGCTGCTACTTGTGGCTTCCTAATGTGTACTTGCATGAAATATGATTTCAACAAGCTGAGGATTAAACTACAATACTCCAGGTGTTTTGAGGAAAGACAATGCATTGGCATATGGAGCAAACATATATCCCATGAAGAGTATACTGATATCTGACCCCTGTGGGTAGCTAGAGTTGAGGATTTACAAGCAAATGATAAAATCAGTTGCTTTTTCATATGGGGAAGAATAATACTGTTCAAAGCTAAATAATTTACGCACATTGTAAATAATTTCAACCTATTTCCAGATGAGCCAAACGCCACTGCCTGACATTGCACCTTGCAATTTTTTAAAAACTTGTCTTTGGCTTTAAAATGGTGAATAATTAGTTGAAAGCAGGCAATAGGCTTATTGTTATCTGTGCTGGATGAAATTGGCGGACAAATGAAATTCTGGGCATCACTACTAACGGTCATTTCCATTTTGTACTGATAACCAGGGATTCTTTGATTTCTTTATTACCACAGGTCTGTATATTGCTGGGAAAAAGTAAGTTTGGGCTCACTTGTTTACAATGTTTCTTTCATCTCTGAAACCATGGCTGTCTGTGTGGAGTTTGCCCGTTCTCCCCATGTCTGTGTGGGTGCTCCAGTTTCCTCCCACAGTCCAAAGATGTGAAAATTAGGTGGTTTGGCTGTGGTAAATTGCCCAAAATGTCCTCTGAACTGCTGGCTAGGTTGATTAACCATTGGGAATGCGGGATTACGGGTATAGGCTGGTAGAGTGTGGGTCTGGGTAGGATGCTCTTCAGAGAATCACTGTGGACTCAGTGGGCTGAATAGCCTGCTTGCACACCGTAGGGATTCAAAGAATCACTTCACGTAGTTTAATTTGATGGTTGGTGAGTCTCATCTCTGTTAGCTTTAAATTAATTTTGGAAACTTTTAAAGGGAACAGAATCTGCATCTCCAAATAAATGTGCAGAGTAACTAGGAATACAAAACAAGATATTGCATTAACAATTAATGATAAAAGAAAAGAAATTACGGTTAGATCAATACTACAATGGTAAAGTTCTCTTCCACCTCCCTTGCCTCATCCATTGAACAACGTGAGTTAAATTGTGAAGTATTTCTCTTCAGGAATAATTTGATTTCCTTACCTCATGCAAATAATAGCCTTGCAGTTTTGAGTTTAAACTAATGCCACCAACATCTCCAGGGTCATTGATTGAAATTTTTCTGGAACTGACTCTTGAGTTGACAGTAATTTGGCAATTCAATATTTGTTGCTGTATTTTGTCCTTTTTTATCCAGCTGGCCAACTGCTATCTCAAAAAAAATATGACTTTGGTCAGGAGTAGTTGGCTATTGTGGTTGAAGATCAAGATGCTGTTTATAGAGTGAGCGGTGGGTCTGAATCAGTAACTCATCTTGATATTTGAATTGGAAGCTTTGTGCTGTGAAACATCAAATTTTGACAGGACTATTTGATGTCCTAGTATTTGCACATTGCCTGAATAATGAATGAGTGCAGTGGTAGCATGTTCCACAGTCAGGTGCAACCCTGCCTACAGAGTAGAGCTCGAGCAAAACTTCTGCTCATGCCACAACATCTGAAAGAGAACAATATAGGCACAACTGACTTCAAGTGAGTCTCTAAAATTTTAGTTGAGTGAGCTACTCATAAAGAATTTTTCATTCATGGAATGTGAACATCTTTGGCAAGGGCAGCATTGATTACTCATCCCTAATTGTCATTGAGAAATTAGTAGTGAGCTGTTTTCTTTGACCACTTCAGCAAGGGCTTCAAGGACAATGAAGAAAAATTGCATGTTTGCAAGTCGAGATGTGTGACTTGGAGGGGAACGTGAACTGGTAATGTTCCCACACAGTTATACTGACTGGAAGGAAGAGTTTACGGATTTGGATGATGTGTTGAAAAGAGCTTCGTCAACTTAGAGATGTACAGCACGGAGACAGATCCTTCAGTTTAACTCATCCATGCCGACCAGATATCCCATCCTAATCTAGTCCCATTTGCCAGAATTTGGCCCATAACCCCCTCGACCCTTCTATTCATATACCCATCCAGATGCCTTTTAAATATTGTTATTGTACCAGCCTCCACCACTTTCCTTTGGTAGCTCATTCCATACACACACCACCCTCTGCGTGAAAACCTTGCCCCATATGCCCCTCTTCAAGTTTTTCCCCTCACCCTAAACCTATGCTCAGTAGTTCTGGACTCACCCATCCCAGGACAAATACCTTTTATATTTACCCTATCCATGCACCTCATAATTTTATAAACCTGTATATCCCCCAATCACCGATGCTCAGAGAAAACAACCCCAACCTATTCATCCTCTCTCTGTAGCTCAAATCCTCCAACCCTGGCAATATCCTTGTAAATCTTTGCTGATTTGTTTCAAGTTTCACAACATCTTTCCTATAGGAGGGAGACCAAAATAGTGCACAATATTCCAAAAGTGGCCCAAATCCTGAAGAAGGACTTATGCCCGAAATGTCGATTCTCCTGATTCTTGGATGCTGCCTGCCCTGCTGTGTTTTTCCAGCACCACAGTTTTCAACTCTGGTCTCCAGCGTCTGCAGTCCTCACTTTCTCCCAATGTATAAATCCTGCTCTGATTTGCCTTTCCAAAATGCAGCACCTCACATTTATCTAAATTACACTTCTGCCACTCCTTGACTCATTGGCCCATCTGATCAAGATCCTGTTGTACTCTTCTTTGCTGTCCACTACACCTCCAATTTTGCTGTCATTGTAAACTTACTGACTATAACCCTATGTTCACATCCAAATGATTTATATAAATGACGAAAAGCAGTGGACCCAGCACCGATCCTTGTGGCACTCCACTGGTCACAGGCCTCCAGTCAGAAAGGCAACCCTCCCACCACCACCCTCTGTCTTTTACCTTTTGAGCCAGTTCTGGATCCAAATAGCTAGATCTCCCTGTATTCCATGAACTCTAAACTAGCTAACCAGTCTACCATGAGGAACCTTGTTGAATGCCTTACAGAAGTCCATATAGATCACGTCCACCTCTCTGCCCTCATCAATCCTCTTACTACTTGTAAAAAAAAAATGCAGATATGATTTTCCACTCTCAAAGCTATGTTGACTATCCATATTGCCTTTCCAAAAACATGTAAATCCTGGCCCTCAGGATTCCCTCCAACAACTTGCCCACCACCGATGTCAGGCTCACTGGGCTGTGGCTTTTCTTTACCACCTTTCTTAAATAGTAGCACCATGCTAGCCAACCTTCAGTCTTCAAGCATCTCACCTGTGACTATCGAATATACAAATACCTCGGCAAGGCCCCCAGCAATCACTTCCCTAGCTTCCCACAGACCTCTAGGGTACGTATGATCATGTTCTGGGGATTTATCCACCTTTATGCGTTTTCAGATATCCAGCACCTGTAATAGGGACATTTTTTTTCAAGATGTCACCATCTTTTTCACCACATTCTATATCTTCCATGTCCTTCTCCACAGTAAACACTGATGCAAAATCCTTGTTTGGTGTCTTCCGCCATTTCTTGCGGTTCCACACATAGACTGCCTTGCTGATCTCTGGAGGGCCCTATTCTCTCCCAGTTACCTTTTTGTCCTTAATGTATTTATAGAATCCTTTTGGATTCTTCTGAGCCCTATTTGCCAAAGCTATCTCATGTTCCCTTTTTGCCCTCCTGATTTCCCTCTTAAGTATACTCCTACTGCCTTTATACTCTTCTAAGGAGTCACTTGATCTCTATCTATACCTGACATAAGCCTCTTCCTTTTTCTTAATAGAAACCTCAATTTCTGTAGTCATCCAGCATTTGTTTATAGTGATTAAAAGTGAATTTGAATTAGAGAACAGTTCTGGACTAATGGGAGCCCAGGCACTGTCTTCAAATGACTGATGACCTGCCCTCCCTCTCTTTCCCCTACACTTTCCCTGGAGTTCTCCACAGGGATGGGCCCTAAACCCCCCCATGGCCAGATAATTTCTCCCACATTGTCCTGTACAGGGCAAAGGTGGAACCTGTCAAAAAGTTGCAGTAAAAAATTGTGTGCGCGCGCACGCGTGCGTTATGTAGAGACTCACCCCCACACCTCCTCAAAAAAAAAAGTGGCAGCAGCAACAGTCTTCGCTGCCCCGGAGAGGGGGCAGTGGTGGAATGGGGGGGGGGGGGGGGGGGGGGGAACAGTGTTGGATGGGTTTGGCTGGGGGTGTGGGGTTGGGGGTTGGTGTTGGATGAGGTTGTGGGATGGGTGGGGCTGTGGCTCGCACATGGCTTGCTGCTGCATAGTCTCCTGAACTGGGAGTAGACTTAACAGAAAACTCCAAGCCCTAGAGGAAAGGTATTTAATCAATTAACCGAATTATCAATTATCCTAATGAAATAGTGCCAGCCTATCTCATAGAGATAATCAAGGTTCCTCTAATATCTAAACTGTCCCTAAACTCCCAAATCAGACAGGAAGAGCACTTCATTGTACTCAAGGCTATCGTTGCTCATTCACAATCTTCAGACTCAGAAACTGGCACTGTCTTATTGCTCTAAAAAATACTGTTCCAGGCAATCTTAATACTTATGGTTTATATTTTTAAAATGTAATCAAGAGACAGATCTCAATAAAACATATAATTAAGAAAGCATCTGCTCTACTCATTATTGTAGATTTACAGCAAGGTTATACTTTTGCTCCAGTACATCTTCTAGATGATACACCAAACACAAATTGTGTAGGCTGTGACTGTTTAAAGTTGGTGGATAGACTTACATTGAAGTGAGCTCCTTTGTTCCAGAAAAATGGAGCATTTTGCATTACGTTCCTGACTTGTTTCTGGAAGATGAGACAAAAGTGTTTGGGTGTCAGAAGGTGAATTCCTCACCACACGTTTTCCAGATTCTGACCTGCATTTGAAGCCATGGTATTTAGACAGCTTTTCTAGTTTGGTTTCTTGTCAGTAGCAGGTCCCTAGTGGTGATAACAATAGTGCATTTGAAGATGGTTTGAGTTCCTCTTGTTGAAGGTATTTATTTCCCTGAACGTGTGCAAATTTTGCTTGCCACATTTCAACTTCAAACTGAATGTTGTCCAAGTCTTGATGTATGTTGACATAGACTGTTTCTTCATCTAGAGTTGTGAATAGAGCTGAACTTGTAATTGTTAGAAAATATCTTAACAATAGAGGAAAGATCACTGATGACGCAGTTGAAGATAGTCGAGCATAAGATAGTACGTTGAGAAATTTCTGTATCAGTTTCCTCGGGTTGAGATGATTAATCGCTGACAACTACTACAATCTTCTTTGTGTTTGGCATAACACCAGCCAATGAAAGTTTTCCCCAAATACCCCTTATTCACTTTGACTTAGGTTCTTTAGTGCCATATTTTGTGCAATGCTGCTTCATTGCAGAAAGCAATACCTTTACTTTATCTCTGGGATTTAACATCTTTCCCGGTATTGGACCAAGAGTATTGTCAGGTCTGGAGCCAGACTTAAAGGGAGTATTTGTGAGCAAATTATTGGTGAGGAATTGCTACTTGACTCTGCTGTTCTATTATTTTGATTTTGATTGATGTTAAGATAATTGAGTAAATTAGATTTGCCCTCCTTGAATTGAACAGTATGTACCTGGACAATTTTCTACTTAGCTGTCAGTGCATCATAATGCATCATTAATTATGTATGTTCAGTTATTTCTTGTTACGTGGAGCAAATAGAACTTATGGACTGTTTCTGTGATGCTTCTCAGCAGGAGGCCAGAGCGGACGATTCACTTGCCACTACTGGCAGTAAATGATTCTAACTGTTTCAATCTTCTGCTCTCAATTTCTGAGCTCCTAATAATGGGGATGGGGATATTTATGGGTCTGCAGACCCATTGGCTACTTAATGGCCTAACACTTGTGGGAACATTGCCGGAATGCTCAGAGCTTTGATCTCATGCAATTTTATGGACATGTTCAACTATTTATGATGTACTTCTGTTTAGCGTACAGGCATGTATGCCTGTGTTATAGGAGTTAGCTTATTTTTGGTATGCCTCCTGCTATTCCTGACATGTTCTTCTACATTCCTCATTAAACCAGGCTTGATACTTATGATTAAGTGAGGGATGTGCTGCACTATGAAGTTTACAGACTGTGGTACTTAGAATTCTGTTGCTAATGGCTTAAGGCACCTCTTATATGTCTGTTTTGGAGCTGCTGAATTGTTCTAAATAATTCAGTGCAGTGCCACATAATTCAATAGAAACTGGATGTGCCACCTGACATTGACTAAAGGCAGTAGAAACAATAATGGCAAATTTAGCCCTAACCGCCCTACAAAGTAAAGCTCTAAATACCAAATTTATGATCCGTCTCGGACTTCTCCACACGTCCCCAGCATCACAAATATCAGTCTTTTGCCAATATGATTCACTTCATATGATATGAAACAGCTGGAAGCACTGGATACTGCAAAGGCTTAACCCTGACAGCATTCTGGCAGTAGTACTAAGGACATGCCTGCAGAACCTACCATGTCCCTAGCCAAGCTAATATAGACAGGGGGATGGGTAAACTCTCTTGGTTTCTCATTCCTGGTACAAAAAATGTTAGTTGTGGTTGTTGGACAACGGTCATTTCAACTCCAGGATATCTGTGCAGGAACAGTGTCCTAGGCCCAACTGTTTTTAGCTGCATCATCAATGACCTTCTCTCCATTATAAGGCCAGAAGTAGGGGTGTTTGTTGATGGTTGCACTGTTTTGGGCAACATTTGTAACACCTAAGATACTGAAACAGGCTATTTTCAAATGTAGCAAGATCTGGACAATATCCAGGTTTGGACCTACAAGTGGCAAGTAACATTTGCATCATATTCACACAAATGCCAGGCAATGACTATCTCCAAGAAGAGAGAATTTAACTATTGCCATTGATGTTCAATGTCATTACCATAGGGGAATTCCCACTATCATCATCCTAAGGATTACCATTGACCAGAAAGTAAACCGGACTACACATATCAATATTGTGTCTGCAAGAGGGTAAGACTAAGTCTAGGAGTCTTGCATCAAGTAAGTCACCTCCTGACTCCTTGCCAATCGTCCATAAAGCACGGATCATAAATGTGATGTAATAATCCCCACTTACTTGAATAGGGGTAGTAACACTCAAGAAGCTTGATGCCATCCAGGGCAAAGCCTGCTGAAATGGCACCACATCCACAAATATTCATTTCCTCTTGCATCAACATTCTGCGACAGTGGTGTGTGCCATCTACAAGATGCACTGCAGGAATTCAACAAGTCTCCTTCGACAGCACCTTCCAAACCATAATCACTTCCATGTAGAAGGAGAAAGGCGGCAGATACAATGCAACGTCACTCACCATCTTGACTTATAGTAAAATTTGCCTTTTCCTCCATGTGCTGGGTCAAAATCCTGAAACTCCCTGATGGTATTTTGGTATAATCTACACCAATGGACTGCTCTGATTCAACAAGACAGCTCATGACTGGCTTCTCAAGGACAACTAACAATATGTAATAAATTCTGGCTTCGTCAAAAGAAGTTCAGAATTACTAATGCAGTAATCATTAGTTACCAGTAGATTAGTTATTGCGTCATTTTCTGTTTATGCTAAAGCTTTCCCATTTATATTGCACTAACAAGATTTCAGCAGGATCTCTTTACGGAATGTGTAAAATCTATTTGAACTATCATCTGGAAGATGGCACCCATAGCATTGTCTCAGTGACACACTGAATTGCAAGTGCATTATTTCATCCATGCACAGATGGTGCAGATTTGCATCTGAAACTTTACCAAAATCGGCATTAAGATTTTGTTGTGCTTAAAATGCCGCTTTGGCTTCTGAATGTAGCCTGCAAACAGTCATATCGCAACTCGGGGAAAACGGGGAAATGTTGGTACATTTTAGTTTTCAGCCACTAGCAGTTTAGGCTGGAACTAGAGATTGAAAATTCAAATCCTGGAGGATTTTATTGCCCCAACAATAAATGTACTATGTTAATTTTCCTGTGCTTACTGCCAGTGTATTTGGAGCAAAGTGGATAAAGGGAACGTTGAAGTAGCCATTGAATCATGAGTTAGTTTGGGAGAAGAAAAGGAGATGGCATTATATATAAAAATAAACTTTTATTTGAGTCCTTGTTTGGATGCTTGATATACTTGTACTCTCTCTCTCTCTCTATCTCTCTCTCTCTATATATATAAAAAAAAAGTTTACTTCAGGCTACATTCAATCAGATAAAATGACACCAGTATTAATGTCACTTAATCATGTATCAGGAAGGGTAATCTTTATTGACATGTTTCTGAAAACATTACATGATGTCTTACTTTTCTTTCTCCAGACTGTTCAGGATGGTCGCCAATTCATGAAGTTTATAGATCCTAAACTTGGTGTTCCCTTACCAGAGAGGGACTATGGTGGGAACTGCCTTATCTTTGATCCAGGAAATAAGACTGACCCATATCACAACATATGGGTGAGACTGATTTGTATTCCTAAATTGCTGTATGCTTTCTCCTTCCAAGTTAGTGGAAATGATTTACAGTGGTGAAATTGAGTCACACTTCAACTCTTGGAGTGCTCCATCTTATATTTTCAATACTTAGTTTTCAATCCCCATCTTTCATTCTTTGAAAGTTACTAACTAAACTGTTTAGCAGTTAGGTTCCAAAAGTGCTGGCAATGCTCTGATAGTTGACCTCAGTGAACTGCCTTTGCTTGTGTGAACTGAAGCAGGCAGGTGTTCCATAGTGGGAAGCACCGTGGATGCTGATGTTGCCCAAAGGGTGAATGTAAATCTGAATGTTCAAATGCTGAAGTTTTATCCATCAGTGGGACCCTTTCCAAACTTTTAGACTTAGAAAAGTCACCTGAAATAAATCAGCAAGTAACAACTGCAGCTTAAGTATATTTAAAATTTACCATGACTCAATTCCTATAAAAGCTTTCATACCATGAGCTACGTTAATTTGTCAAATGTTTGATCGAAGAGGTAGGTTCTAATAGACACCTTTAAAAGTAGCAAGCGAGCCTGAGAGATTCAAGAAAGAAATCCTAGAATTGCTACTAAATGAACTGGCCAATTGAAGATACAACTGCCAGTGATAAGGCAGAAAAAATTGGGGATGTTTTAGATATCACATTTGGAGAAGCAGTGAGATCTCAAAGAGAGAGAAGAATCCATATTGGGATGCGAAAACAAGGTTGAAAATTTTAAAGCAAGTGTTTTGAGTCATGGAACAATGTAGATCAGCAAATGCAGGTCTGTTGACAAATGGGACTTACTTCGATTGAAGGTAGAAACAATGTATCTGAGCTCAAGTTTCCAAAGGGTGCAAGCTAGGAGGCTAACTAAAGCTGCATTGAAATGACTGAGCATAGCAATATCAAAGTGGATGGCTCAGTAGTTACCACTGCTGCCTCAGTGGCAGGGACCCAGGTTTGATTTCATCTTTGGGTAACTGTTTGTCTGGGTGGAGTTTGCATGTTCTCTCCATACCTGCGTGAGTTTCTTCTGGGTGCTCCAGTTTCCTACCATGATCACACAGATATGCGGTTAGGTGGATTGGCCATCCTAAGTTGCTCATAGTGTTCAGGGATGGTTAGGTTAGGTGGATTAGCCATAGGGAATGCAGATTTACAGGGGAGTGGGTCTGGTGGGGATGCACTTCAGAGATTCAGTGCGGATTCGATTGGCCGAATGGCTTGCTGCCACACTGAGGATTCTATTTTATGATTCAAAGCTTGGAAGAGTATTTTAGTAGCAAATGAACCAAGAAACATGCAGAGATGAGAACTGCTACAGAACTGTAAGTCGGCGGCTTTCATTTTGCTGAGGATATGGAATTAAAAAGTTGATCTTTGGGTTAAAACATTTGTAAGGATCTAGATAAACCAGTCACCTTGGGTTAAGGAAGGAAAATTGACCAGAATTGTTGCTTTTCTAATTGGTATTCAGAAATCTAATTAGGAGAATAGGATAAAGGAACTTCAGGTGAGGACATATTTGGCCCCTGACTAAATCTACTCCAGACCCTACAGTGTAGAATACAACCTGTTGAAGGCAGTAATTATTGCCAGAGTTGCAGCATTAGTACGATCACTTTGGTAAAGAAGCAGCAAGCTTCAGAGCAAACCTCAATGAACAGTTGATATATTTAGTAAGGGTGTAAGTTACCACCCACAGGAACCTCTCCCTTTACCAGCTTTTTACTCAGCATGTGTGGCTGGAGGGCATTGGTTTATTTGATTAATGCTGTTTCAAATTATCAAAGCTCTCAACACTCTATTTAACAGGAACAATGGCTTTGAAGCTTCTCTAGGAAGGAAATATCGTGGTTTAATTTTAAACATCTGTTAGTGAAGGTTGAATGTCCATTTATTATTCAAATGCTGTTTATAATTTACCCTTTATATTTTGAGATGTAACAAGCGGGTAGCAAAACTATGTCT
Organism: Hemiscyllium ocellatum; assembly: GCF_020745735.1. Classification (NCBI taxonomy): domain Eukaryota; kingdom Metazoa; phylum Chordata; class Chondrichthyes; order Orectolobiformes; family Hemiscylliidae; genus Hemiscyllium; species Hemiscyllium ocellatum. Next base: position 25,070,199 of record NC_083418.1, on the reverse strand, counting down.
AGTTCAGAATGGATTGTAGTTTGATTTTTGTGTATTTTCTATTTTTTTTTCATCCTTCCCACAGAGTGATTAACCATTTCTAAACAAGAAGCTAGATAGGCTATCTTGAGGACTTCATGTGTAGCTTTGTAATTTCTTCACTTTGCCCTCATTCAAGTGCCCTTTTTGAGTACTTTTCAATGATTAGGAATTCACTCTGCATGGAGTTTAAAACCATTATTCATTCAGTCCATTTGTACTGTGTAGCCACCATTACTTGGCTTTAAATGTTTGTGGTCCAGTCTTGGTGTTCTATTGCTTCTGTAAACATAAGCAGTAAAGTTAGATAGTTACCTATTGAGATTTATGAAATCTATTCATTTTGTTTTTCTCCCCAGAGATCGATCAGTGAGGTAAAGTAGCTTTTTTAAAAGAGCACATTGAGACTATTACAAACAATGGTAAAATGAATTTTAGTCAGTTAATTGGTGAAGGGTCAAGTATTTTGTAAACTAAAACTTTGAAATCTGAAGTTTTTAATTCAAAGCTTTCCTTCAATACTTGAATTTTATTTCTTGTATTTTAGGATAAATTGGATGGATTTGTCCCAGCTCATTTCCTGGGCTGGTATCTTAAGGTGAGATAAGAACTGGATCAGCTTTCCTTCATGACTATCTTGCAAGTTATTAAAGCCCCATGGTGATCTCATCATCACTTATATTGCAGAGATGCTATTAAATTCTTATCTACAAGCATTCAGATGACAGACTAACAATTATGTTTCTTGATTTTAGTCTTTTAGAACTACACTTGCTAAAGGGATGTCTCAACTCATTGCAAGTATAAATACATTCCCAAAAAAAGTCAAGTGGGTCATCCAGACAATTTACGCTATCATTTCACAGCATTGCTTTAAAGGTTTGGCCTTTAATCGTGGCTAATTGGTTTAGACGATGGAATTTAAATCCATTGGGGTCGCCCATGTAGCTTTGAATCCTGCCATTTTAGGTTATAGATGTTCCTGATTTTAACCTGGAAGATTAGCTTTGTTTGGAGGATCTTGTGGCACATTGGTGATGTTATTATCTGAGCCAGAAGGTCCCAAATGTTCCCAAGGTATGTAATAAAATCCCTGAACAGGTTGATCAGAAAATATCAAGCAGCATTGATTTTTTTTTATTGACTGCCAATATTTAATTAAATATCATCATTCTTCTTTAGTCTTAAACAGGGTAACATTGCATGCTATATACATCTTAGAATCAAAAAGAAATAAGTGTAGGAGAATCTGGCTCAAAGAATCTGGGATTCTTTGAATGTGCTATTTGATTAGTCCCATGCCCCTGATTTTTCTTTTATACCCCTGCTAATTTTTGACCTAACTTCATAAACCAACCTTTTCTGCATGTGTTTTGTTAAGATTCTGTCATATACAGAGTTAAAGCTAATAATTTATCTATTCTCATATTCCAGTTTGTGGAAGTGAGTTCTACTTGTCAGGCAGACTTTGCATGATTTGTTTCCTAATTTCTCTTCTGCATCGCCTGACTCTGACTTTAATAGTACGTTCCTTGCCGTAAATTCTGCATTTGCAGTAAAAGGTTTTCATTTCTCTCTCTACCTTTATCAATTTATTTTAGAATCCCAGAACTCAATCTTCTACAAGTGCTTGTAGTGCTGCTAAATCTGCACTCTTTCTGGGCCAATATCTGATTTTTGTTTTGATGACATACCTGGATTTTGAAATGACGTACCCTTTATGGTATTTGCTGTCAACTGGTTAAGAAGATTTGAGGTCCTTAAAGTCATAACTGCATTGTTAGTGAATGACTGTGCAAACTATCTCTTGCAGCCTCGTTCTTCAGGCCTGAAAGAAATATGCTTCTTTTAACTATGTAAATGTAATGGAAAAATCAAATGTTCATAATTAGTTTTTTAGGATCAAATGCCAGATAATTATATCCTTTTTTCTTTCTGTCTAGACACTAATGATTCGAGACTGGTGGATGTGTATGATAATTAGTGTGATGTTTGAGTTCCTGGAGTACAGTTTGGAGCATCAGTTACCTAATTTCAGTGAATGTTGGTGGGACCATGTACGTATTTGTACAAATACCTGTTCTGTGCTGATTATTATGTGCCAATGCACTGAACAATATTTTAATTGTGCTCACTTAAATAATAATTTCATTTATTATAAACAATTAGATTAAAAAGCATTTGCAACAAGGGAAGGTTGTTGCATTAGGAAGAAGGCAAGCTTTTAATAAGCTAGCAAAAAGTAAATAGCTGGAGAAACTCGGCAAGTCTGGCAGCATCTATGGAGAGACAGAGTTAACACTGGCTCCAGTGATTTTTCTTCAGAACTCTCAATGTTTGACTTGCATATGCATTATAATTTTGTTTCTACAGTGCAGCTTGTGTGCTGGAAGGCTTTGAGTCTCTCAAAAGTAAGATAGAAAAGAAAATGTGAACACTGAGTAGGAAGGTGAAGGGGGAGAATGGACAGTATTGGGGTAAGGCAGGAAGACAGCATCACAATTTTGAGACTGGATGTTGAATGAATGCAGCTTTAAGGGAGTAGACAAAGTTGTGGCAGGGCAAGTACATTTAGTCATACTTGCAGAAAAAGAATTAGAATAAAGGGTTGGTTAAGTAATAGAAAGCAGAGATTAGAAGTAAACAGGTTTTTCTTTGAATTGGCAATTTGTAATTAGAGTATAACTTCTGTAATCTGTATTGGGATCTCAACTATTTACAACCTATATCAATGATTTTGAGGAATGAGCCAAATGTTTGTAAATAAATTTGCTGATAAGCCCAAGATGGGTAGAACAGTAAGGTAGCAAGAAGAGGTAAACAACTCACAAAGGGTTAATCATAGTTTTGGTGATTCAGCAAAAGTTTAAGTAAAATATGGGAAAATGTGAACTTGTCCACTTTGGCAGGAAGAATACTTTGGCAGGGGTTTGCACATTCTCCCCGTGTCTGTGTGGATTTCCTCTGGGTGCTCCAGTTTCCTCCCATAGTCCAAAGATGTGCAGGTCAGATGAATTGACTGTGCTAAATTGCCCATAGTGTTAGGTGCATTTGTCAGAGGGAAATGGGTCTAGGTGGATTACTCTTCGGAGGGTCGGTGTGGGCTTGTTGTGCCGAAGGACCTATTTCCACACTGTAGGGAATCTAATCTAAATACAAAGGTTATTGTTTAAATAGAATGAGATTGCACAACTCCGTAGTACAGAGAAACAACTGGCACAGCAAGTGACTAAGAAGGCAAATAGAATTCTTTGTTTATAGCAAGGGATGAACTATAAAATAAGGGAAGTTTTCTTGCAGCTGTATAGGATCTCCATAAGATCACATCTGAACAACTGTGTCCAGTTTCAGTTGTCTTATTTGAAAAGGTTATGTTTGCATCTGAAGAAGTTTAATTAAAGTTCACTTTACTCATTTCTAAAATTGAAGGGATTACCTTATTTTAAAAAAAAGGTTGAATAGCTTGGGCCAATACCCATTTGCGTTTTGAAGAATGAGAAGTGAACATATTGGAACACAAGATCGTGGGGGCACTTGATAGGGTGGATACCAGGCAGATAATGCTTTGTGGAAAAGACCAGAACTAGGGAATACAGTGTAAAAAAAAAAGTACCTCCCTTTTAAAATGAAGAAAAATATTTTCTGTCAAGATACTTAGTTTATGGAATTCTTTTCTCCAAAGACCATGGAGGCTGTGTCACTGCGTTTATTCAAAGGTGCACTCGATAGATTTTCGAGAGACCAGAAAGTTGAGGGCTGTAACAAGGCAGTCAGGAATGTGAAGATGAGATTACAAACCAGATCAGCAATTAAGAGACAAATGGCCTATTCCTACCCCAAGCTCCATGTTGTTTTGTCCTTTTTGACTTGGATAAATGTCATCCTACTGAAGTGGGCTAGATTGAGTATGGGGTTGAGAAAGTAAAGTTTGGAATAGAGGAATGGCAAGAGGAATAGAAGTGGTGGGGGACAAGAGCTGGTCACTTATACACCTGAAAAGCTACCACCTATACATATATGAGCTGAGGGAGAGTTCAGGAAGCAACAGCAGAGATGAGATGACGGAAGCTGTACTTAAGTAACATGCCAGAGGAAAGTAACAAAGTCAATAAACAGTAACATTTCTTCAGTTTCTTTTGAGATTCAAAATGGAGGATGAGCTTTGAGGAGGTTGAAGATATTTGTAATGGTGAAAAATGGTTTGAAGTGTGGTAAATTCTGCTGGCCATGTGAACTTGCAGTAGAATGCAGTTCTGTCCAGAGAAAATGACAGTTCTGTTTGTGATGATGCAGTTAGATCTGATAGGAAAGAGATGGGCGAATTGATCACCAAATTCATTTTGAGTTTTGGAAGAAAGCCATACTATAAGATTTACCAAAGCATTTGCAATCTACTAAGTACGTTTGAAATCTAGTTGTGGCAGCCAATTTTCACACAAATTTCACCAAATGGCAATGAAGTAATGACTAGTTAAGCTGTGCTAATTGGTTGGCAGGTTAATTATAACTAACATCCTGCTACCATATTCATTATCCTTAAAATCTCCTGGCCACTCAAACCTTCAGATTACTTCTATCCACATACAAAAAAAATACTGGTCACTCATTCCCACTACTATTGATACAGTGCTATGGAATCTTTTACTTCCATCTGGGAGGGTTTAATGCGTCATTTAGAAGGAGGTACTTCCAAGGAATCCCCCCTTGATACTTCACTGAGTTGTTACCTGAAATATATGACCTAGTAATATTATTGCTAGATGATTAATCCAGAGCCTGTGGCTGGGGGTGTTGTTGCTGGGTTCAAATTCTGCCTTAGCAAGTAGTGGAATTTGAATTTAAAAGAATGGAATTAAGAGCCTCATATTGATCATGAAACCATAGTCAATTGTTGGAAAAACCCATCTGGTTCACTAATGTCCTTCAGGGAAGGAAGATGTCATCCTTACTTGGCTTGGTGGTACATGTAACTCCAGGCTCTCAATGATATGCTTGACTTTTAACTACCCTCTGGGCAATTAGGGATGGTCAATAAATGCTGGCCATGCCAGTGATGCCGAAATCCCATGAATGACCAAAAACAGTGTTTGGATTAGGACTTGAGTCTACAACCTTCAGAATCCAAGACAAGAATGTTTGTTCGTGTTCAAGCTTGCTGACTGTATAGAATAAGCCATGTTTCCTCCTTTTCCCTACCATTGTAGAAAGTTTGTAAATTTGTACTTATGTTTGCAGTGGATAATGGATGTCTTTCTATGTAATGGATTTGGAATCTATTGTGCAATGAAGACACTAGAGTGGCTTTCGATGAAACCATATCACTGGCAAGGACTCTGGAACATTCACTCTTACAAGTAAGTGAATCTAGTTGTTAGGGCATGACAGGTGGGGTCAGTTCTGTGCAAATTTATCTTTTCATTATCCAATTATTATTAAATGCATTGTATTTCTTTGTAAATATATCAGAGAAGGAATAAATTTCTTGCTGAGGATTGTTTTAGGAATTTTTAACTATCACTTGTGCAGAGTAAAAACACTTACACAGATACTTGAACATCAACTACACTTCAGCGAATGCCTTTAATCCTCAGGTGTGTGACTATTGTGTCATACTGTGGTTGCTGTCCATATTATAGAAGGCACAGTTAGTTTGAGGAACTGACAACATTGTGGACCAGGCAAGTGTATGTTGAAGAATTCTCTAGCATGTTGAAGGTAGTAAATGCTAAAAACTGATCCTTTGTGCATGCAAACGATCAGTTAACAATTTAAGCTTTGTAATTGGTATTCATCTCCGTTTCAGTGGTTTACAAACAAAGTATGCCACTAAATTGGAAGGCATCTGTATTAAGCATTCAAATCATTTGGAAGATGAGACTGTAACTAATCAAATGGTATTTGCTTGTGTATTGACTATTAGAATAAGAAAACACAAGAAGTGGTAACATGGTGGTTATGCTACTAAGTTAGTAATACAGGGGTGTGGACGAATGTTCTAGAGACAGGAGTTCAGAACCACGACAGCTATAAACGTTAAGTTTAATTAATTAAATATGTGGAAAAGAATTGCTTTCAGTAATGGTGGCCATGAAACTATTGATTGTTGTAAACTTAGTGATGCCACAGTATGGGACTACGTGCATGCCAGACAGAGAAAGCGATATGTCAGCAAACAGAATTAAGTCAACATATAATCAACAAATCTGGTCAAAGCTCTTCAGTCCTGCTAAATGGTAATGGACAATTAAGCTATTAATAGAAGGAGGAAGCTCCATGAATTTCCCCTTAGTCAATAACAGTGGAACCTGGCATGTCATTCCTCCTGAGAGTTCTGCAATCACCAATGCCAGTCTTCAACTAATTCAATTTCAACATGTTTGAACAAGACTAAGCATGCTGGATACCAAAAATATATAGTGCTCCAGAACTAACCAAGATGTTCACCAGTGCTTGATTGGGTTCCACCAGGGCCACCACTCAACTTCAGACCAAATCACAGCCTCCACTTGCTGAAGTTTTAACGTAAAAGGAAGATGTGATTATTGAAGGCTAGTCACATCTGTCCCAAGACACTGGACCTAGAGCATTGCTCTGAGGAACTCTAGTCATTTTCATCTGCTTCATCACAGTCCTTCTTTCCAACATGAAATTTAAAATAGGAATGTTTGCCGATGACTGTCGAATAGGAATGTTTCCTGATGATTGTGTGGTGTTCAATGCTGTTTGCAAGACCTCAGAATGAAGCAGTCCATCACTGTCTGAGCATCATTTAGGCTTGGATTGATGTGTGGCAAGTAATACTCTGTGCCACACAACTGCCAAGTAAAAACATATTCACCAATGCAGAGTTGTCTAATCACAACCCTTGTTGTTCAGTGGCATTACCATCAATTAATCCCCAGCATCAATCCCCTGCCACTCACTAATAGCAAAAATGTAGTTAAACCAGCCATGAGAAGCGCTACCTACAAAGAGCTGTTTGAGGCCTGGATAGTCTGCAGAGACTCACCTGTGTCCTGACTGCTAAAAGCTTATTATGCACCTAGAAGATGCATGTAAGGAGTGTGGCAAAATACTGTACCTTTACCTAGGTGAGCACAGTTCCTGTGATATTCAAGAGAAAACAGGCATTTTGAGCACAAACAGCACTCAGTCCACCATCTTCAACTTTTACTTTCATTGCCACTGATACAGAGTAGCAACAGTGTGTACCATCAACAAATGCATCATAGCAGTTCACCAAGGCTCATTTGAAAACACTTTCCAGACCTTAGCCACCAACAAGCCCGTTAAAAAGACTAATTATATAGTCAGGTTATTCGTTATCGGTATATTTATTTACTGTTTATCCACAAAAAAAATGGAATAAATCTACAATATAAATTGCAGTATCTAAGTTTCCTTTTACTAAGGAGGAGGTTTCTAGGCCTTACCTATGTGTTATTGAATACTTTGGGCTTTTTTTTCCCCAGCCATGCTGTAATTATTACAATTACAATTGTATTTCTTTACATTAGGGGTTTGTTCTTTGAGTTCACACAATGGTTGCAATTTTTGGTAAATGTGGAATTGTCACATTGTAATAATAAAAATGGACTGAGGAGTGGGTATGGTGACATTTTTTTGTTTATCTTGTAGAAAAGAGATTCAGTAGACTCTAAAATTTACAGAGTCAGGCATTGAGTCAATATTCCAAGAGGAGTTTCATTCCCATCTCAAAGGAAGTTCTTATACAGAATAATTATGGTGAGGAAGAAAGCCCTCTGGCTGTTCTGTACTGGCTTTCCAAATGAGCATCATCGGACTTTTTTTTCCAGTAGCCCTGCAAGTTATTTCTATTTAAGTAATCATCTAATGCTCTCTTGAATGTCTCAACTAAAGCTGCTACTTCCACACTTCTAGAAGGTGCATTCCAGAACCGAACCACTCAGTGAAATGTTTTGTTTGGTATCACATTTTTATCTAATGCAAATAATTTCAAATATCTGTCCTCTCACTCTTGATTCTTTCACAAGTGAGAACTGCTTCTCCCTGTCTACTCTGTCCAGACCTTCCATGAATTTGAAACTTTCCATCAAGAGTCCTCTTGGTCACCTTCTACCTAAGCTTTTCCACTCTATCTTCATAATTGCACCTGTTTAGGTTGAGTGTAACCCCACTTTGTGCCCCTATTTATGAATCCCAGAATAATGTTTGCTTTGTTAACCACTATTCTCTATCTGTCCTGCCATTTTTAATAACTTGTGTACTTATGCATACAGGTCTGTTTGTACACGCACACACTTATTTTATGCTGTTTCTCTATATTCTTTGTCAAAATGTATGATTTAACACTTCTCTGTATTAAACATCATCTGTCACCTATCTATCCATTCCATAAAGTTGTCAATATCCTTTTTGAAGTTCTGTGTTATCTCTCTCCCGGTATCCAATGCTTTCAGGTTTATGTGTCATCTCCAAACTCGAAATTGTCCCATTCACTTCATAATATAAATCAGGAAAAACAAGAGTTCCAATCCAACACCTGAGGAGCTCCATTACAAACCTTTTTTCCGCCCGGACAATATTCACTAAGCATTACTCTATTTCCTATCTTCAGCTAGCATTGTTATTGTCCTTTTTATTCCATAAGCTAAAACCTTGCTTACAAATTTATGTGGCATTGTTTCACGTGTCTTGGAAATCCATGTCCACCATGCAACAACATTATCCTTATCAATCACTTTAAAGTACTCCAACAGTTCGCTCAACAGCATTTTCCCTTAAGAAATTCCTCATTAATTTACCCTCATTTGTTCATGTGACCATTAATTCTATCTCAAATTATTGCTTCTAAATGTTTCCCCACTACTGAAATTACTGATTGGCTCTAATTGTTGGGCTTATCTTTACAATTGTTTTTGAACAAGGGCATAATTTTTGTCAGTTTTCCAGTCCTCTGGCATCACCCCATGTCCAGGTAAGGCGGAAAGATTAATCCCAGTACCTCTGCAATTTTCATTCCCACTTTTTTCAAAATCCTTAAATGCTTCTCCTCTGTTCCTAATCAACCTTATTAACTCTACGTACCAATAGCTTATCCAATGTCACCCCCTTATCAATTTGAACCCTTCTAGTGATTAGATTTCCTTCTCTATGGTAATTTGTGATGAAAACAGATACAAAGTATTCATATCAGACCTCAGCCATGCTGCCTGGCTCCATGTGTCAACCTCCTTTTTGGCCCCTAAACAGCCCTGCTCCTCCTTACCCCCACCCTATTACTGTTTATGTGTCTATAAAAGACTTCAGGATTCCCCTGTTTTTTACCTGCAATTTTTAAAATCTTTTTTTCCTTGTTTTCTTTATTTGTTTTATCATCTCCCTTCTGAACATTTTTGTATTCAACTTCGTTCTCAATTGTATTTTCTGTCTGATACATGTCTTAAGCAAACATTTTCTTGTTTATATTAATCTTTATCTCCTTTCACATCCATGAAGCTCTGAATTTCCTTGACCTACTTTTCAATTTTTAGGGAATATACCTTTTACTGTGTCAGACCCATCACTTCTTTAAAGGTAGCCTGTTGTTCAGCTGCAGTTTTTCCTGTCAACCTTTGGTTTCAGTCTAAATAGCCCAATTCAATTCTTGCCCTGGCAAAGTTGGCTGCCCCTATTAATTATTCATACTTTGGATTATCTATTGTCCTTTTCCACTGTCATCCTGAATTCTATCATGCAATGATCACCATTTCTTCTGCATTCTCATCCCTTTACTATCAACTGTTGATTATGTCCATAAAACTAATGTGTCATGTACACCTGGAGCAAGGACAGGAATTAATGATGCATTATACTTTAGTTGCATTTGAATCTGAAATGGGAACAGAAAGGACAAGAAGTATAAAATTTTACCAGTTAATTGTTGATTTTTTTTTTCAGTCAGTCTCACGTCTGTTTTCTGGTAAAATGTGCAGCAGATTTAATTAAAATGAATTGGCAGAAGTACTGAATAGTGAAGATTTATGGCTTGATTTCACTGTGCGACTTATTAATAGTTGAATTGCAAGATTGCGCAAGAAAATTTAGAACTTTGCAGATGAAAAGTATGCACAGATAAATTTATTTCAAAACCTATTCCAATTAATTGCATTAAAGATTTATTGTTTGAAACCCCATTATTGTAGAATCTGATTAGTTGGAACACCAGTACATTTTTAGTATTTAGAGTTTATATGCAAGTACATATATTTTGCAATGTATATCTTATATGCATGCATCTGAGTCTCCCATTCTACTGCTTACTATGAGTTAGAGGATGTTGTTTTATAGGAGTGAGATCATTAAATACCATGTTGTAAAGCTGTATGCATGTCTGTGCTACATTTTAAGATGTGGTAACCTTTTTGAAATGAATGATGGATTCACTTACAGGTCAGGTTGCAGATGAGAGCGCTGGGGTTGATTGAATGGCAAGTCAATTAACAAGTTGGAGACCATTTGGAACCAGAATGTTGTTGAAGAGAAGGAGCTGAAATGCATAGCATTTTAAGATTGCTTTGCATCTGAGAAAAAGAGCCAATGCAGGAGGTAGAGAGTGTAACTTATCCTAATTGTAAGAACCATTTCTTTTGAAAAGTTGGAGCTTTGCTACATGTGCACCCAAGTTTGAGCTGTTGAATTATTTTTACTTCATTCAAACTTATCTGTGGTTTTCTGTAGCTCTTAACAAGGTAGGCAGGCCTTGTTGTCAGTGAAATGAGAAAAATGATCCATTCAAGTGTTTTTGAAATAAGTGTATCACCGCATTAGTAAATCTGCCGATAATTAGAAATGAACTGAGGATGTATGATTGTTTCCAGACTTAACAGGGATAGAATTCAAACAATTTGACATCATACTTGCAATTAATCTTTATTTACTAATATACCAAACTGAGGGCAGGAAAAGGCTGACACCACACCATAGGTCCTTATCGTGTCTTACCCCCCTGTTCCAGCCAGGACCCCCTATCCCAAACCTTCCTCACTGACGTTTGTAGCCATTTAATCTCATGGGAGAGGAGGAGAAAAATCTCGGTCTCCACAAAGGCCAAGTACTTAAATTTTCTCTCCTGTCCCCTCAGGAGATCGCATGGCCCAATTAGTATATTTTTAAAGTTAGTTACTTATGTGATGTGATCTCTGCCCCAGCACCTCTTGAAGACATGCAAAGAGTCAGCATGTGTCACACAGCATGCGGTACAGTCCAGAGGCTGAGAGATCTTGGAACAGAACTGCCTAAAACAGTCTATTCCAGGTCTTAAATAATTTAAGTGATGTCCATTGACCATAAAACTTGGAGCTGAAGTATGCCAGTCAGCCTATCAAGTCTGCTCCATCATTCAATGAGTTCATAGCTGATCTGATCATTCTTAACTCCACTTTCCTGCCTTTTTCCCCAGAACCCTTGATTGCCTTACTGATTAAAATATTGGTCTGTTTCAGTCGTGAATATGCTTACTTGACTCAGCTCTGCAGCCTCAGTGTTAAAGAATTCTGCAGATGAACAACCTTCTGACAGAAGAATTTCCTTCTCACCTCTGACTCATATTCTGAGATTATGACCTCTCGTCCCCCAGAATCTGTTGAACTAAAGCAACCTACTAAATTCCTTAAATTTTAAAGACCTTGATTTAGCTACTTGTAAATCTACGCTGCTTTGAAGCAAATAGACCAAGGAACATTACCCTACCCGAGTCAAGTGAGGTTCTTTAAGATTGGCATTTTTTTGTTCTTCTGTAGGTCTTCTTCAAGGCAACTATCACCTAATGTGCAGGTTTAAAACCAGACAGAGTACTCTAGATGCAGTATAACCAGTGTGCTCTGTATATTATCAAAATGGTGTCCTTAGATTTATTCTAAATAGTTATAATATTACATACCTTGTTCGCTTTCACAGCAGTTTCTCCATTTTGGTCATGAGATGTTAGTGATTTATGCACAGTAACCCTATACCTCTGTATTTTCTGTGTTTTATTTTCACTAAAAATTGGCAAATTACATTGAATATAGACAATACTTGGTTCATTCCTCTCGCACATCTATATCTTTTTTGATTTCATTACAATACATTTTTTTAACCCTCGCTCAGACTTTGGTGTCATTTGCTAATTTACTTGCATACAACACCATTTCCCATATTATTAATAAAGACTATGTGCAATGTTGCAGCCTAGAACCAAATGCTAGAAGATATTGCCAGTAACCTGTTTCCAAGATGAACTATATCTGCTAACTACAACTTTTGACAGTGGTATTGTCGAGTGTTTCATCTTTTTGCTAATAGCACAAAATGTGATCTTATGAAACAATCTAGTATTGGGTCATGGGAAAGCACAGTTTGGGCAAGGGAAAAATAAAGGATTTCATGCTGAGTGCTTCTGAGCTGAAACTGATGATCACTACAATTTTGCAAAGACCTTTCTGGCATCTAGGTATACTGATTGCTAACTTCTTATTCCATGTCCTCATTGGGAAGATTGGTAAGATATGCCAACTGTTTGGAATAAATTGTGGAAGATCAGTTTGATTGACTTGTGCTTACAAGTACTTAACAGTAAGATTTCCTTCCTTTTAAAAAGACACAAATCCAATGCAGTAAAATAACATTGTTCCATTGTATAGTGTTATACTTTCTATTCAACTTTCCATCTCATTCAATTTTTTTAGGAATGGAGCAGCTTTACTAATCTAGAAACAGATTTGTTCAATATTCCTTATACTTAAAGACTCATTTTTAATCGTGTATTTATACTTTGCATTTTGTATTTTTGCTGAGGAACATTAGGCATCTTAAAATCCAGACCATGTAAGTCTTTGTGTTGTACACATCTAGTATGTCATAATTTCACAGAAGTTTCCTATCCATGAGAAGAAAGTTCATAATTATCTCAAAATCTTCCTAGGACCCTTGCTAGAATTGTTTTTTATAATAGTTCCTGGTACAGTATTCACAGTGGAATAAGTGCTTTGAAAACCTGCAGAGCAACAGCTATAGTTTCAATTTCACTCTCGTAAGCCACTATTCCATAATATTGTGATTGTAAATGAGGTTATTGAATATTTTAAGATTGATCCATTTCTTCATTGCCTTTCTCGTAAAAATTTTGACCAAGTGCTTCTTGTGATCTCAGAAGCTATGAGTAGTAGTGGCCCTAACTTGGATTTTATCCAAGATGTGTATGTATTGAGTGATGTCAGATTATTGTGCCTATCCTTTAGAAAAGAAAATAGTGCGACATGACTGTTCAGTAATATTATTTGCTTCTGTGACTTAGGCACCAATATATCAGCTTCATAAGGGAAGCACTTAGGGTGCATAATTTAGAAGAATAGCAGTAATGTTTTCACAGGTATGGTGGTGTTGCATTTGGAGGTGCATTGAGCTCTATTCTGTGTTAAAGCAATGGTGAGTTGGTGGAAATCCCAATTATCCTATTATGGCTTCTCATGGATTAAGGGAAATTGGAAAAGGTATTAATTGGATGATGCAAGGATCATTTATCATGACATTTGATCCATATTGCTACCAAGAGGTCATGGTGACTGCTGAGTGAATCCTAATTCTGGCTGTATATCTTTACAATGTGTTAAAGTCTGGTGGTGTTTCTTGCTTTCAGTAGTGTTTTGAGGCAGGTAATGTCCCAGCAGTCCTTCCCTATTCATTAGTCCCAGGGATGCAATAAAGGGGCTACCTATTCCTCTTGTGTCTGTAGAAGATCAAATTATGATAACAAAGAAGGGAAACTGAATATGGGAAGAAGGGTGTGCTCTGACCCACACTAGCTTAACACCAAGTATTTTGAAGGGCATGTCAGTCTCAAGTGTTTGCTCGTGATATGCCTGGACGAAACAGTGAATGATGACTAAGCATTTCGTGTGGCTTAGGTTACTGGTATTTGCATCAAAATAGATCTGCCTCAGGCGACAGATGATGTGGAGTTGTGCATTCTCCCCGTGTTTGCATGGGTTTCCTCTGGGTGCTCCATGTTCTTCCCATAATCCAAAGATGTGCAGGTTTAGTGAATTGGCCATGCTAAATTGCCCATAGTGTTCAGGGATATGTAGGTTAGGTGCATTAGTCAGGGGTAAATGTAGAGTTATAGGGTAGGGAAATGGTTGTGGGTGGACTTGTTGGGCCAAATGACCTGTTTCCACACTGTAGGGATTCTATGAAAATAGATGGAATATTTCATGCTCATCTGTACAGGTCATCCATCATGCTGAAAATGAATGCCTATCTGACGAGGAAATTGACGACTTGAATGGTATTACCTGGAAATAGTGTGTAATAATGTACGCGCACACTAGTGCTTGGTGCTGAATAGGATTAAGTCATAGAACAGGGAATGGATGCTGCTGAACATTTGGGCCTTGTGTTGTGGGCTTGGTTTTCCAGAGTCTGAGATTGCTTTAACTTGTTTGACTTGCAATTATCTAATGCCTTCCAAGACTTTGGGAATTACTTCAATGTCAAATAGGCAATTCATGACCGTTGAAGTTAAATCATTGCTATAATGTAGGCAAAGTAGGGGCTGATGTATGCACAACAAGGTCCCACAGTACACATGATAAAAGACCTGATTATAAATATTCAATGATATAGAAGAGTAGATTACCTTGTGGCTGGGATTCATATGCAGTTCATAGTCCCCCTGCAAACTATTGCATTAGCATTAGCCACAGGGTGACTGGTGTAGGAGCTGGAGAGATTGTCAGTGGGTGTGGGAGTGATGTGAGAGTGAGATGATGCTTCAGTGGTGGGGATTGAAGGGAGTTGATGAAATGGACAGATGAAATTTAATCTGGAGAAAAGCAGGTGATTCATTTTGTAGAAAGAATGTGGAGAGACAGCATAACATAAGTATTTAATAAGGAGATGCAGGAGCAGAGGGACCTGGATATCCAGTTTTGGGCACCATACTCGATGATGTGAAGGAATTGGAGAGAGTGTGCAACATATACTCAAAAAAAAGTTTGCAGGAGTGAGGAATCTATTACATAGATTGGAGAAGTTAGGATTGTTCCTCTTGAGGGGAAAGAAAATTGAGAAGAGTTATGATTGACGGATAGGGGAAATAGGGAGGAACATTATTGTGAAAGGACCAGGAATCAAAGAACAGATTGTTTCTTTGCCAATAACCAATGGTACAGCAAATGGTTACAATAGTTGATAGATTGTTGATAGAGACATACAGCACAGAAGCAGATGCTTTGGTCCAACCAGTCCATGCTGAACATAGTCCCAAACTAAATTAGTATTGGCCCATAACCCTCTGAACAATTTCTATTCATGTATTTATCCAAATGTCTTTCAGATGTTATAATTGTGCCCACAACCACCACTTCCTCAGAAAGTAAGTTCCACACGTGAACCCTCCATGTAAAAAAAAATTGCCCTTCATGTTTTTTGAATCTCACCTTAGTCCTTTTTCTGAAATTGTGATGGAAGCAGGTTCAACTGTGCTGTTTGAGAGAAAAGTAAATTATCTAGAAAGGAAAGGTGTCCCTTAAGTGAGTAGCTGTTTCTGAGAGGCAGGACTGACATTTTGGGCTGAATAGCTTCAGCTGTGATGTAACCGTTCCATGGTTCTATGAGTGCAATAAGATTGAGTGTGAAAAATGTTGGCAAAGTTTAGGACTTGCCTCTTTTTCTGGCAATGCCATTACGACTAAAGAATGTCTGACTTTGGTGCTCATGGTCTGAAATTGAAAAGAATCTCTCAGTTCCAAACCATTTCCCTAAGTTTTGAATGCAAAGAAAAATTCAAGAAAACGCAGATGACCTGCTTTAATTTTGACAAGAGTATTGAGCAGAATGTGTACAAAAGCAGTTTCCAGTCCAATGTTCATCTTTAGTCCCAAAGTGGATAGCTGCAGAGGTGCCTTCATTGTGCAAGTTTCCGATCATGTTTAGCATGTGATGGGTCACAATACACTTGAAATATAAAGTACCAGATTTAGCAGTAATTCAATGATATGTGCACCAATATTCTGCGCATGAAATGGCTAAAATCAGTTAGAAATTCTATCCATAGAGCAACACATCATGGAATCAATCAGGGAAGAACCTATTTTAGATCTTGTTTTGTGTATTGAGACAGTTTTAATTAGTAATCTTACAGTAATAGACCCTCTAGGAAAGAATAGTTTTGATATAATAGAAAATCATGATAAGTTTGAATGTGTTATATAGAAGTCCAAAACTAGAGTTTTGAGCTTAGAGAAATTAAGTCAATGGAAAAGTGATCCAATAATGGCGACGAAAAGAAGTTAAGCTGAGTATTAGATTTAACAAAAACACTGATTATATTGCCAAAAGTACTCGGACTTAAGATCTCAAGCAAAGAATGAACAAAATTCTTAAAAAGTCTGAGGCAGAAACACAAAATCTAATTGGAAGAAGTTTAAGAGTATGTTGGAGAAAAGAGTAACAAATGTAGAAATTGGACCCCTTAAAGGTAGAGGGAAAATGAATTACAATGAAGGAGGCGGATATGGTGAAGATCTTAGTCTTAGTTTTAGTTTCTTCGGCAGCAGTTATTGAAAGGGTTTCAGCAGGACTGGAAGGCAGTGAATCTTTCCCAGCTGTTTCACTCAGTTTTCTGGTGGATTTTTTTTTCCTTCTGGGCTGCTGGAGTTGCATGCGAGATAATTCTGTTTTCTGAATTTGCCTTTTGCCAAAGGGATGTTTATGGGATGTTACTTTATGAGAACAGTGTCTATTTAGTTCCAAAATAATCTATTATTCTGTTAAGCTTTCCAATAGAATTAAGTTATTCCAAGTTCCTCTACCTTTTGTTGTATTTTAACTATAGTGTTTGGAAATAAAAAGTGTTCTGCTTAATGTCAAGTAGTTTGTCCAATTGAATTGCATCTGGAACATTGCACCTCTCATTTACTTTTAATGTATGTTCCAGATGCAATTCAATTGGACAAACTACTTGACATTAAGCTGAATGTTTTTTATTTCCAAACACTATAGTTAAAATACAACAAAAGGTAGAGGAACTTGGAATATCTTAATTCTATTGGAAAACTTAACAGAATAATAGATTATTTTGGAACTAAATAGACACTGTTCTCATAAAGTAACATCCCATAAACATCCCTTTGGCAAAAGGCAAATTCAGAAAACAGAATTATCTCGCATGCAACTCCAGCAGCCCAGAAGGAAAAACAAATCCACCAGAAAACTGAGTGAAACAGCTGGGAAAGATTCACTGCCTTCCAGCCCTGCTGAAACCCTCTCAATAACTGCTGCCGAAGAAACTAAAATCCTGGTCCTGTGAGAGCTCAACCCCAACCATTCAGAATGTATCAGTTGTTGAAATGTTTTAAAAACAAACCTGAAGGCCTTCCAAGCTGGTCACTTTGGTGGTTTAGGTAGACAGCTCGCAACTCTGCCTTAAAAGTTTTCCAAAAAAAAGACAAAATAACCTCCTTGAAGTCACAACATCATCATACTGTAAAGGAGTATAAACAGATTAAATTAATATGGTAAAATGCAAGGTTGTTGGTAAGAATGTTTCGAAAAAGGTGTTTTTAAAAGAATGATTTTAAGTATTGGTTTGCAAATAAATTTGGTTTGGAGTCAATGCAAATACAGCAAGTGATTACATAAACAAATTACATTATGCTCTTTACTGCAAAGGGATTGGAGTACAAAAGGAAGACAGTGTGGCTGTAATTTAAGATGGCTTGGAGTAAAGTAATAAAGATTCACTAGATATGGAGAGAGATTTATTCTTTGTGGAGAGGTTTTAATGAAATTGGTCTTTACTCTTGAGTTTAGAAGAATGAGGGGTGATCTCATTGAACCACGTGAGATTCTGAAGGACACACACAGCCTATAAGCTAAGACGCTGACTCCTGTGTCAGGAGAATCTAGAACTAGGACTCGGCCTCAGGATAATCAATAGATTATTTCAGACTTATGAGCAATTTGTACAGATTTGTGAACCTTTGGAATTAGTTGGCCCAGAGGCTATGGATGCTCTGTCTTTTACTATATTCAGAAATTGATATTGGTAGATCTTTCAACTGTAAAGAACTCAAAAGAATATTAGGATTGAACAGAAAAGTAAAATAGAAGATAAAACCTAGCCCTAGTCTTATATGCTGGAGCAGACTTGAGGGACCTTTTACCTACTCCTTTTCCCTATTGTTTTCATCTTTATGCAAGTAGTTTCAGGTATTTGTGGAGAAAGAGTATGGATAGAATCAATTTGCAACTGTAAAAAGACGAATGACCACAGAAGTAATACAAATATGTGTCCCTTTTTTATTTTGTTTTTTTCCCCACTCCAAACCAATTTACATTCCCATTGGTCTATGGGACAAAGTTGAGTCTTGTGTTTCGTTTCAGTTGGCAAATCAGAAGACCCGAGTATTTAGGTTTTGTTTTAGTGCCACTGACAATTAAAGTATTGTCTATTGTTAGTCTGCTGGCATTCTCTCCTAAACTCCATGCTGCAATAGGTTTGTCTGCTGGCTAGTGTAGACTGAGGGATAAACTGGTCATGAGGTTATAGATTGTGGTTGAATACCATATAATTTCTAACTGATTTTAGCCTTTTCATGCACTGAATGTTGGTGTGTGATGCATTGAATTATTGCTTTAATGTAATTTAATATAATATAAAATTCTGCTGTAGTTGCTCATGCATAGCCAATTTTGAGTTTCTAGATCTTTTCTGAATATACCCATGTAGCATGGTGCAGGACCACAAAACTTGTTCATTGCCATCAATACTGTCTTGGACAGATGCTATTGCAACAGGTTGATTATTAAGAACAATGTCAGTAGCCTTTTTCCTCCAGTCAGTTCTCTTACCAAGTGCTACAGGCCTAGTTCAGCAGTTATTTCTTTTGGGATTTAGACAATAGCATTTCTACCAAGCCACTCTTCAAGATGGACATTTTGTGATTTTCAACTTAGAGGAGCATTGATTCATTACCTGAGGGGAAAAATTGAAATAGTAGTCAGTGGAAATTTTCCTCATCTGTGTTTCACCTGATGCCATGAGTGACTCTGGAGTCTGAAATTGGTGTTGAAGACTCGCGGGTCCAGTCCATCCTGACTGTCTACTACAGAGCTGCCCTGCTTATTCTATGTGTTAAAAGTAGGTAGGATATACCCAGAAATGGCGATGAAAAGTCTGGAGCATTGGCTTAAAAGTAAGAATTGGTGAGCTTGATAATGTGAGGCTGATGGTTGTCTAGTCTTTGGGATGTTCCTCCAAATTTTGGCTCAAATCTAATGATTGACTATTCAGTTGTGCCTTTATTGTGACAGGTCCCAAATGGTGTATCGGATTTTATTCTTGTTCAGCTTTTCTGTTTGGATTGGTAAAACTAAATGTTTTGCTAGTCCTATCTGAGGGCAATTGAGAGTCACAGTCATTGCTACGGGTCTTCAGTCACATGTACTGTACCAGATTTCCTTAGTCTGAAGGTCATTAGAGAACTGGATGGATGTTTTTTGTGTTATAAATGTGGATTTCAGAAGCATGATTGGATATTCTGGTATTTCAATGATTATTATTATTATTCCAAATGTAATAATTGAGTTTAACTTTCCACAGCTGCCATGTCAGGATATGAACTCTTATCTGGGGCTTTAGTTTGTTTTACTAATTCAATAACATTAGCACTTTGCGACTGTCCCCTATTTATAAGCAGATAATTAGTCAAGATGATTTGGAGGAGCCGGTGTTGGACTGGGGTGGTCAAAGTTAAAAATCACGCCGCACCAAATTATAGTCAACCAGGTTTATTTGGAAGCACTGGCTTTTGGAGCACTGCTTCTTCCAAATAAACCTGTTGGACTAAATCTGGTGTTGTGTGATTGTTAACTTAGTCAAGATGTGCAGAGTGACAGAATTCTTGATTTTAATTTGATATGATTCTTCTTCTCCTTCAGAGGAAAAATCAAGCGCATTGCTTTCCAATTCACACCATACAGCTGGGTGAAGTTTGAATGGAAACCAGCCTCAAATCTTCGCAGGTGGCTGGCAGTGTGTGGAATTATTTTCATGGTAAGAAAAATGACCTGTTATGTCGTAATTAGTTATGACCCTTCATTTAACATGCAATTTTGCAATCTTTCACAATTTGTATTTTAAAACCCATTATTTGAGGAGTTAAAAATAAGAGTGGTTTAATTTTGCATTCACTGCGGCAAATTTCACCATTTATAGAATAAGGGTCACAACAATGCTTCTTTTTCCCTCCCCATTATTTTCTTTGCGCTCTCCTGTGGAGAATGGATGATCTATGATTATGAGAAACTGAGAAATGGACAATTGACTGAGTTCGCAGTTAATCGGTTGATAATTGACTAGATAAAAGGTATGGTCCTTGCTGCAGTGATGTGGTTATGGTCAACATTGTCTTCTCAAGCAACAAAACAGCTTCAACTGTTAAATCTGATGTGAAATACTTCACAAATACAGAAATGCTGGTTTGAAGCCTCATTTTGATTAATTTTTGCTAGTCAACGTCAAACTTGGTGTTTTGGATGTATATTTTTCTTAAACTTTGTAATCTATTGTATTATCCCCATAGGATAATTATTCAAAATTATGCAGCATTTGTCATCTTAGCAGTGGAAGAAAGAAATAATTTACTTTCAAATTTTGTTGTTCTGCTTTTGAAGTACCATTGACTATTTAGATATATTCGTGCTCAGTTCTTCACTTACAGTCCCAGCAGCTGAGCAGCCATTTCTGTGTTTTGCAGTTTTTGCTTGCGGAATTGAATACCTTTTACTTGAAGTTTGTCCTCTGGATGCCTCCTGAACACTACCTGGTCTTACTACGTCTAGTTTTCTTTGTGCATGTAGGGGGTGTAGCAATGCGTGAGATTTATGACTTCATGGATGACTTGTAAGTACCTGTTGCAAATGAAAGCCCATTGAGCAATAATCTCATTAGTTTTATTCAGGCAAGTAGCAAATTAAAACCATAGACTTTTACTATTCTGTAGAAATGTAATCACTGGTGTTCAGTCCTTGTAGTGATGTTGCTTTCAGGCTTTTTTTTTATTTTAAAAACTTGTGTAAATTGAATTATTTGATAGAAATCTCTTTCTCACCTCTATTGATTTACCAATTTCTCATGTGATATATAAGGCTCAGCTTCCCCCCTTATTTGTCGTATCTAAGGAGAGAACAGGATGTTGCTCATGTCAGTCAGTAATCCACAATAGGTCTGATTGCAAATATCTGTGGGATCAAACAGATCCCAAAGATTTCTCAGCAGTTATTCCATACACATTTGTAATATTGTGGATTACCAAATTTCTTTAACACTTCTCAAATGACTCTGATTCTTCATTTTTGACAATCTGGGCTTGAAGCTCCCTCAAATTGTGACGATGCTGTGGCGAGGTGTTTTGTCCCGATTTATTTTAGAATGAGAGAATGGGAGACAGGTGCTGAGCAGTTGATAAGAAGATAAACAACTTGTGAGGCCTTGGTTTTTTTTTAAATTGTTGCAACAGTAGAAGCAGCCTGAAGGGGTGTGGTCAAGCTCTCTCAGATCCAGAATATTTAGTTAGCTTTCAGCAGTTTTGTTGAGGTCTCGGCAGGGTAGGAATGCAGTGAATCTCTCCCAGCTGCTATACTCTCTGTCTCTGAGTTTCGTCTCAGAATTATCTTTTGATCTTTTCTCCTGGATTGGAGAATTACATGTGAGGCAATCTGTTTTCTGCATTTGCTTTTTTACCACTGAGATGTTACTATATTGGAAAAGTTACTGTTTATTAGTAAAATAATCTATTCAGTTAAGTTTTTCAATGGAGTTAACTTATTCCAAGTTCCTCTTTCCTTTGTTGTATTTTGACTATGCTGTTTGAATAAATTGTGTTTTGTTTAACCGTCAAGTAGTTTGACCAGTTGAATTGCATCTGGAATATAGCACCTCACATTTACCTTTTAAAATAAGAAAAAGTTAGGGTTTAGACTGCCTTTTGTTTTGAGTGAGCCTGATCTGGTCCATAACAAATGCCACTTGATCATGGACTGTCCTAATCATTGCTCACATTCTGGTGGCCCATTTTTTCCTTCCCTCAATTCTTAATTGGCTTACAAGCGTCACAGAATTACTACTTGTGAGCTTTCAATCCCGCTCTGCTGAACTACTGATTGTGCACTAGCTGTTTCCAAGCCCGTTATAGCTCCTAGGTCTTCCATGAGCCGTCATTACACAAAGCTATTCAATTACTGTAGGACTTCCTTGGGCCCCAAATAACAGTAGTTCAGTTGTCTTTGACAGCACAGCTAGCAGGATTCTTGCCCAAAATGGAGTCTTCTCCTCTCCTCTCTCCCCTCATGCCCCAGAACTGTTCTTTGGTTGCCCCAAATTGTTTTGGGTGATCTTTTGAAAACCTTACAATAAATTGGGACAGTCAAATGTAGCAAACCCTTGGAATCTTATGTACTTCTGAATATTAGTGTTCACTGCTTGCTGACTCCTTCAGCACAAATTAATACATCAAAAAGGGATTCATCCCAATGAAGAGAATGTTACTTATTGTCTTTTGGGAATTAACTTTTAAATATATTTATTCCTAAAAGTCAGAGAGAGTTAATGAGTGTAACTGAGTATACTGACTACAATGAGTGAATGGAACAGTTGCTTGTAGCTTGGTTAACGCTGTAGATTTAATTGTGTTTAAAATCGTCCTGTTTAGCATTATTTTGCATTAATGTCAGTAAGCTATCAGGATATAGAAGCACGTTGAGTGTTGCAAAATTTGTAATAATATTTGGCAGTACATTACAGTATCTAACCTATTTGGTGCCATGTTGGCATTGCATCTCTGTGATTTACAGCTTCTGGTGCTGCACCATTCATAGAGATCTGCAGCAGAGACTTCTCCTGCTGGAACCCCCACCTGTCCACACCCCCAGTAGCATTTCTACTCGAGGTTGACACTGGCCTAAGACCTCCTTGGACGTGATGGAGCTACTTGTCCCAGTGTACAGGGCGTCTGACACTTTGGAGTATGGTAGCACCCCTCCATCCCTGGTCCACAGGACTGGAAAGGCAGGCTTCTCACTTAAATTGTGGAGCACCAGCAGGACTGAGCTTGGACCAACAACACTCACCCCAAATCTGAGGCAGTGGCTAGGAGGAACAGCATCACAGAGTAGTTATCTGAGCAGACAATAGAGGGTGTGAAGGAAACTCATTGGAATATGTACAGTTGGAGCGCAGGCCTGAACTCTTTGAGCTTGGTCACTTTTGGGCTTGATGTTCAATATTTAATTGTCCATTCAAAATTTTATTATCTTGATGTAGAGGGAGTTGAGATCAAGGGCAGGTTGTGGATAGGCGAGTGATACTTTACTGTCCATTCTCCTTGAGCATGCATGCTTAGACATAATGTAGCCGCAATGATTTTGCAAAATGAGTGAACATGCTCTGAGTGTGCCGCTTTTTATTAACTTTCTGCAAAATGTGGATCACAGCAAAGAAATTCAGTGTATCCTTTTCAGATAAAATATAGATGAAGCAAATATTTCTTCAAATAGAAAATAAGTTAGTGGATTAGGAGGAGGCCAAGGTAGTCTCATCACCAAGACTGAAATACTTTGTACACTTGAGGAGAGAACGGAGTGCTATTTTACATATCTTTGAACTGTTTCTGGTGAAATAGTGTGTGCAGGTTTTATTTTGTGGGTAAATGTGTTTTTAACTGTTACGTAATTGATTTGTGAAGAAATGAATTGTCGTTGTTTCTAAACAGACCAAAGTGTAAACTTCAATCAGATTGGCATCTTTATGAATGTTTTGATAAAGACATATCTTTCTCTGCAGGAAATTCCATAAAAAACTTGGCCAGCAGGCTTGGTTGGTAGCTGCAATCACAGTAACAGAATTCCTAATTGTGCTGAAGTATGACCCTTATACACTTACACTACCAATTCCTTTTTACGTCATCCAGTGTTGGATCCTTGGATTTATACTGGTCCTGACGTGGACAATATGGCGTTTCTTTATACGGTAAGTCTTATCTCATTAATTCGATTTTTAATGATATGGTGTACATAGTGTGGTCAATAATTTCCTTGTCTGTTAAGTTTTTAAATAATAATTTACTTCAAATATTACTTAAGCATCCATTGCAATTTAGTTATAACTCTCTACATTGCAATGGTCTCAGGTTCCAGGTATGTTTTTCAGTTGTGCAAAATGTCGTGGTATTTTCTGTATTCAGTGCTGCTGAGATTTAGGTCTGTCAAAATGATGAAATCTGAGTCTTTTGCTCTGATTTCTAAAATAAATTAGGATGTTAGCTAAATATATTTTTCTCAGAAAATGTAAAGGAATTTTAAAGTTTTACATATTCATAAACTTCCATCATGATAACTAAATTTGTGCTTGTATATCCTCATTCTTCAATAGGATAAAAACCTTAAATGGAACTTTGTGCACCATTAAACCCTGTCTTGTTTACTAACATAACTTGGTTCTTAAAGGATTTTCTGTCTGAAAGAGAATGATTCTCAGTTCCATTTGTTAATCAGGAATCCTCAGTGAAATGAAGTGACCATTCATTCATCAGAAAGCCGAGATTATGAGTGTCGAAGGCTGCTTGAGTTGGGAAACCATGTAGCGAAGCCCAGTCCTCTTCTCTCCTGATGTGTGTCTGAATGCCAATTAGACAAAATAAACCCTATGTGATTTTTCTATTAAGTCTAGAAGTGAGGCAAAGTTTAGTATTCCAGTTGCTGGTGTTGACTGAGTTAAGATATCATAAAAACAAGCTAGCAATCTATCCCAGAATCTCTGTCATCTTGTGGTGAAGTACATGACACTGAGTTATTGGAGGAGCTTTTAGTGTTTTTTAATGCATATTATAAGCAAAAATCATAGTACCTTGCAGATATGTAACCAATACATTTGTGTTAATGTGTAGTGCTCATAAACTTATTTGACACAAAGTGTTGAATTTGTGCTTAAAAGTTTCATTAATTTCTTCAAAGGATATTTCACCTATTTGGTTGTATAAGATATGTAGCTGGAATAAAATTTAAAGGAGCACCTCTAAAAGAAACTTTGACTTAACCATTTTAAAATCTCGCAAATAGAGTCTATAGACTTAAGATTGTATCCAAATTGTGTTCTTAAGATCTCTGCAGATGACATAGTTTAAATAAAATGCTAGAGTTCGTAAATGTAGGTGCCAGTTTTGAAATACTAGAATGCAAAAATAGGATTAAATTAAATAGGATAACTTTGTAGGCAGGCATGAAAATAGAAACATTTTGTGAACCAGTACTGAGAATAATGTATTTCCTTTGATCTCTCATTGTAACAATGCTTTCTAGTATCTTTGCATCAATGCGCCTGCCACTTAAATTTTTATCCATGCAGTTCCTACTCTTAGACCCAATTTCTGTATTGATCTCCTGACCAACCACTCATAATTCACCCTCTATGAACTTATCCATCTCTCAACCTCAAAATGCTTCACAAAGTGCATTAGCATGTAAAATGTAGCCCTGAATCATGAGGTATTAGGATGGTGACGAAAAAGCTGGGTAAACAGATAGCCTTTAAAGGAGCATATTGAGAATGTTGGACAAATTTAGGAAATTCATATCCAAACTCCAACAGTGGAGCAATTAAAAGTCGGGATGTGCAAGTGGCCAGAATGGTGAGTCACTGAGCTCTTGGAGGGTTGTAAAGCAAGAGGGGATTACAGAAATAAGGAGGGGAACTGGTCGAAACAAATTTGAAAACAAGAAATGGTATTTTAAAATGCAGACATTACAGGATTTGAGCACTGGAATGATTAGTGATCAGAACGTGATCTAGGGTTTTGTCAACAGAGCTTGTGATGAGCTTGAATTTATGAAAAGTGAAAAATGAGAGAACTGTCAGGTGGGCATTCGAATAGCGGTGTCTAGAGAGAATCAAGGTATAGATGAAAGTTTCAGCCACAAATGAGGTGGAAATGGTGATATTATTCAGGAAGTGATTTTCATATTGAAGCAGGTGGGTGTTCAGAAACACATCTGAGTTAAATAGGAAACTAAGATTGCGAATGGTCTGGGCCAGCAAAGACTTAAGGAATGAAGTGTATGATGAAAACAATGATTTTCCCAATAACTAGTTGGAGGAATTCTCTGTTCATCCAAGACTGAACTTTGGGCATGCAGTATGACAAATCAGAGAATAGATGAATAAGTATGACAGTGACATACCATCATTATGCATGTGAAACTTGACGTTATATATCCAGATGATGTTATAAAGAGATGAAAAAAGTCACAGTGGACTCCTAGTGTAATGGTGTGTGAATCCATAGTGAGCTACATTTGCATCCAGTCACCCATACTATGAAAGAATCTTCTCTATATAGAAATCTTTCATGGGTTCAGCCCTCCCTATCTCTGTCACACTTTTCCCAGAACTATGTGTGCCTCAGTCTCCATCCTCCCGTATCCTTCCCAGTACTTTTTCTCTATTACTGGCAGAATTGCCTTTAATCATTGCGCTCCATACTCTGCCATCACCAACCTAAGTTGTTTTTTCAACTCTCCAATCCCTTGTCTCCCTTCTCATTACTTTGGCCAGTATTCCTAATATTTCCTGTCTTGACTGAACATCTGTTTCTGTAAACTGCTGTGGATTATTTTTCAACGTGAAGGGCAAAATATTTTAGAAAGTTGCCTCTGTAACTGTGGCAAGAAAGTGGCTATGGATCCTAGCTCAAATGTATCATTACCTCATTCTGAGGTAGTGCTGAGCTTAGTGCTAGGCTTCCCTCAGTCAAAATCCCCTTGAGTGGCTTCCTTTTCCACGGTGCTGTGGTCAATTTGCTTGTACTCCCTCTCTCCCCATTCTCATCTGTACAGGGAGCAAGAATTTGAAACCTGTTAGACAAGCTTAAGGGCTGAGGCTCCTTCAGCAATACGCCCTGGATCCTTTTACATGCCTCGCTTGTAGACACACCCTTCTGTCCCTGACAACTGACTGAATTTGTGATAATTAATCAAAGGGGTAGGACTCCCTCCTGAAACACTGTGTCCAAGTAACTCTTCCCCCTATCTAACATGTCAGTGTTTTCGAAGTTCGGACTCTAGCTCATCAACTTTGGACCGGAGTTCCTCAAACAACCAACACTTGCTACTGTTGTGGTCACTGTGAATCACAATGGATCCCACATCATGCAGGTACAACATCACCTACTCCTGCATCTGTTTTGTTTGCTTAGTTCTTAACTTCAGACTGGTGTGCTGTTTTCATGCTGCCAGGAACAATGATATCTGAGGTTGCAGACTGTTCTCAAGGGGAAGAGGGCCCAGTAGGATGTCACTGTAGACATTGGAACCAACGACATAGAAAGGGAAAAGGTTGAGATTCTGAAAGAAGAATACAGAGTTAGGCAGGAATTTAAAAAGGAGGTCCTCAAGAGTATTAATATCTAGATTACTCCAGGTGCTACAAGCTAGTGAGGGTGGGAAATGGAGGATGGAGCAGATGAATTCTTGGCTGAGGAGCTAGTGTATGGGAGAAAGATTCACATTTTGGACCATTGGAATCTCTTCTGTCATAGAAGTGACCTGTACAAGAAGGATGCATTGCACCTAAATTGGAAGGGGACTAAGATACTGGCAGAGAGATTTGCTAGAGCTGCTCGGGAGAATTTAAACTAGTAAGTTTGGGGGAGGGGGGGGACCCCAGGGAGATAGTGAGGAAAGACATCAATTTGAGATTGCTGCAGCTGAGAAAAGAAGCAAGCCAAACAGTCAGGGTAGGCAGGGACAAAGCAGAGAACAAGGTAAGACTGATAAATTAAACTGCATTATTTCAATGCAAGGGGCATAACAAGAAAGGCAGATGAGCTCAGGGCATTGGTTAGGAAAATGGGACTGGGATATCATAGCAATTACAGAAACATGGCTCAGGGATGGACAGGACTGGCAACTTAATGTTTCAGGATACAAATGCTACAGGAAGGACAGAAATGAAGGCAAGAGAGGAGGAGGAGGAGGAGTTGCATTTTTGATAAGGGATAGCATTACAGCTGTACTGAGAGAGGATATTCCCAGAAATACATCCAGGTAAGTTATTTGGTGGAACTGAGAAATAAGAAAGGGATGATCACCTTATTGGGATTGTATTATAGACCTCCTAGGGAAATTGAGAAACAAATTTGTAAGGAGATCTCAGTTATCTATACGAATAATAGGGTGATTCTGGTAGGGGATTTTAATTTAGACTGGGACTGCTATAGTGTTAAGAGTTTAGATGGAGAGGAATTTGTTAAGCATGTACGAGAAAACTTTCTGATTCAGTATGTGGATGAACCTACTAGAGAAGGTGCAAAACCTGACCTACTCTTGGGAAATAAGGCAGGGCAGGTGTCAGTGGGGGAGCACTTTGGACCATAATTCTATTAGCTTTCAAATAGTGATGGAAAAGGATAGATCAGATCTAAAAGTTGAAGTTCTAAATTGGAGGAAGGCCAAGTTTGACGGTATTAGGCAAGAACTCCCCAGAAGCTGATTGGGGATAGATGTTTGCAGGTAAAGGGACGGCTGGAAAATAGGGAGCCTTCAGAAATGAGATAACGAGAGTGCAGAGACAGTATATACCTTTTAAGGTGTAAGGAAAGGCTGATAGGTATGGGGAATGCTGGATGACTAAAGAAATTGAGGGTTTGGTTAAGAAAAAGAAGGAAGCATATGTCAGGTATAGGCAGGATAGACCAAGTTAATCCTGAGAAGAGTATAACGGCAGTAGTAGTCTACTTAAGAGAGAAATCAGGAGGGCAAAAAGGGAACATGAGATAGCTTTGGCAAATAAAGTTTAAGGAGAATCCAAAGGGTGTTTACGATTAGATTAAGGACAAAAGGGTAACTAGGGAGAGAATGGGGCCCCTCAAAGATCAGCAAGCTGGCCTTTGTGTGGAGCTGCTGGAGATGGGGCAGATACGAAACGAGTATTTTGCATCAGTGTTTACTGTGGAAAAGGACATGGAAGATATAGAATGTAGGGAAATAGATGGTGACATATTGCAAATTGTCGATGTTACAGAGGCGGAAGTGCTGGATGTCGTAATGCATAAAAGTGCTTTTAAATTCCCCAGGGCCCGATCAGGTATATCCTTGAACTCTGTAGGAAGCAAGGGAAGGGATTGAGTACAGGGGTTGGGAGATCATGTTGTGGCTGTACAGGACATTGGTTAGGCCACTGTTGGAATATTGCGTGCAATTCTGGTCTCCGTCCTATCGGAAAGATGTTGTGAAATGTGAAAGGGTTCAGGAAATGATTTACAAAGATCTTGCCAGGGGTGAAAGATTTGAGCTGTAAGGAGAGGTTGAACCTACTAGAGAACCTACTAGGGCTGTTTTCCCTGGACAGTCGGAGGCTGAGGGGGTGACCTTATAGAGATTTATGAAGTCATGAGGGGCATAGATAAGGTAAATTGACAAGGTCTTTTCCCAGGGGTGGGGGTGGATGTGTGTGGTGGGTGGTTTCCAGAACTAGACATAGGTTTATGGTGAGAGGGGAAAGATAACTCTGTGGGAAGCTAGAGAAGTGATTGCTGGACCTCCTGCTGAGATATTTGTATCATCGATAGTCAGGTAAGGTGCCGGAAGACTGGAGGTTAGCTAACGTGGTGCCACTGTTTAAGAAGGGTGGTAAAGACAAGTCAGGGAATTATAGACCGGTGAGCCTGACCTCGGTGGTGGGCAAGTTGTTGGAGGGAATTCTGAGGGACAGGATGTACATGTATTTGGAAAGGCAAGGACTGATTCGGGATAGTCAACATGGCTTTGTGCGTGGGAAATCATGTCTCACAAACTTGACTGAGTTCTTTGAAGAAGTAACAAAGAAGACTGATGAGGGCAGAGCAGTAGATGTGATCTATATGGACTTCAGTAAGGCGTTCAACAGGATTCCCCATGGGAGACTGATCAATAAGGTTAGATCTCATGGAATACAGGGAGAGCTAGCCATTTGGATACAGAACTGGCTCAAAGGTAGAAGACAGAGGGTGGTGGTGGAGAGTTGTTTTTCAGACTGGAGGCCTGTGACCAGTGGAGTGCACAAGGATCAGTGCTGGGCCCTCTACTTTTTGTCATTTACATAAATGATTTGGATGCGAGCATAAGAGATACACTTAGTAAGTTTGCAGATGACACCAAAATTGCAGGTGTAGTGGACAACGAAGAAGGTTACCTCAGATTACAACAGGATCTGGACTAGATGGACCAATGGGCTGAGAAGTGGTAGATGGAGTTTAATTCAGATAAATGTGAGGTACTGCATTTTGGGAAAGCAAATCTGAGCAGGACTTATACACTTAATGGTAAGGTCTGAGGGAGTGTTGCTGAACAAAGAGACCTTGCAGTGCAGATTCACAGCTCCTTGAAAGTGGAGTCACAGGTAGATAGGATAGTGAAGAAGGCGTTTGGTATGCTTTCCTTTATTGGTCAGAGTATTGAGTACAGGAGTTGGGAGGTCATGTTGCGACTGTATAGGACATTGGTTAGGCCACTATTGGAATATCGCATGCAGTTCTGGTCTCCTTCCTATCGGAAAGATGTTGTGAAACTTGAAAGGGTTCAGAAAAGATTTACAAAGATGTTGACAGGGTTGGAGGATCTGAGCTACAGGGAGAGGATGAACAGGCTGGGGCTATTTTCCCTGGAGCGTCGGAGGCTGAGGGGTGACCTTATAGAGATTTACAAAATTGAGGGGCATGTGTAGAGTAAATAGACAAAATCTTTTACCTGGGGTCGGGGAGTCCAGAACTAGAGGGGATAGGTTTAGGGTGAGAGGGGAAAGGTTTAAAAGAGACCTTAGGGGCAACCTTTTCACGCAGAGGGTGGTACGTGTGTGGCATGAGGTGCCAGAGGATGTGGTGGAGGCTGGTACAATTGCAACATTTCATATACCCATCCAAATGCATCTTAAATGTTGCAATTGTACCAGCCTCCACCACTTCCTCTGGTAGCTCAATCCATACAGACACCACCCTCTGCGTGAAAACTGCCCCATTGGTCTCTCTCACATAGAGTCATAGAGATGTACAGCATGGAAACAGACCCTTTGGTCCAACCCGTCCATGCCGACCAGATATCCCAACCCAATCTAGTCGCACCCACCAGCACCTGCCCCATATCCCTCCACACCCTTCTTAAGATGCATTTGGATGGGTATATAAGTAGAAAGGGTTTGGAGGGATATGGGGCGGATGCTGGTAGGTGCGACTAGATTGGATTGGGATATCTGGTTGGTGTGGATGGGTTGAACCGAAGGGTCTGTTTCCATATTGTACATCTCTATGACTCTATATGAGAGAGACCAATGGGGCATTTTTCATGCAGAGGGTGATGTCTGTATGGATTGAGCTACCAAAGGAAGTGGTGGAGGCTGGTACAATTTGCAACATTTTAAAAGGCATCTGGATGAGTATATGAATACAAATGGTTTGGAGGGATATGGGCCAGGTGCGACTAGATTGAGTTGGGATATCTGGTCGGCATGGATGAATTGAACCGAAGGGTCTGTTTCTGTGCTGTACCTCTCTATGACCCTTTTATTGAAAAAAATCATGTTGGTCCCTTAGTGCGGGGATTTAAAAAGCATTTAAAGAGCAATTTGTTTATTATCTTGAACACATGCCCACTAAGGATGTTGGAAGTAGATTCAGTAATTTTCAACAGGGAATTGATCAAATGAATGGAAACAATGAATGGAAAACAGTAGGTAAATAAGGAAAAACAAACACCAACATAATGGAGTTTGGTTCTTTGTCCTTAGATTATGGTACAGTAAATGAATATAATTGTTCTTTAAAGAGCTTGTGGCATCGGAAGAATCCGTTTCCATTCTTGGCCCAAGTGGAATTGTTAGTATCTCCCTAACCGTAACTCAGTCACTTGCTGACAGAGTTAAATCTCTTGTAGCATAAATTTACTCTTGTGTGACTTGTGACCACAGAGACTTTTAATTGCTTTTTACTTCTGGCTCTCTGTTAAATTGAAATAGATTTGTTTACTGGTTCCAATGCTGGGGCAGGCCTGTTATTCAGATTAGAGATTGCAATTGGGTAAAAGCAACTGTAAAAGTATACATTTCTTGGATGATAAACATTTAGGCGCTCAACAGTTTTGGAGTTGATCTTGTAATCTAAGAAGTATGTGAACGCTTTGGGTCAGTGGGTCAGATGTTGAATTGACAATGATTTTCTTGTTAGAGTAATGCAAAGATTCTGGTTTACCCTTACTGAGGTGTATTCATGCAGATAGGTATTTTCAGTCAAAGGGTGTCTTTGGCATCTAAGTCAGCCTGAGATGCAATCTAAATTTTGTTCATTTGGGATGTCACCAATTGATAGTATGTTCAAATGATGTTGAGTGAAGAATATGGCATGGTCATTTTGTCATGTTAAAAAAAAATTCAGCTTTCTATGTGCAGGTGACTTTTGAAACTTCATTAGTTTGGGTGGTTTGACGGGAAAGAAGTATATAAGGTAGGAATGGTAGGAGAATTGTCACAAAGTTAATTTGTCACTAAATAAATAGCAGACCAGTGATCTTTGGCTAATAACCAAATTTAGTCTATAGCTAATGCCAATTAAGGCAGTCAGTTTTTATTCATGCTGTTAAAGTGTTGCTTTGTAATTGCTGTTCATCACATCATTGTTATGTCACTGAGTGCACCACAGACAGCAAGACAATGTGGTATGATCAGTCTATGGTATTATTTCAATCTTCAAAATGTTTCTGATTGAAGTTTGAGCATTGGTGTTATCTAAAAATATGTGAAGGGCCTCAAACAGATTAATGTTGTACCCAGCAAATAAGGTGCTGTAAACAACTTAATCTTCTGAGTTGAGCAGTGCAAGTGGAGTCCCACCTTGTGCTGCAGTCTCTTTGAGGGGTGGAAGCCTGCAACCTAATTTGAACGCTTAAGTCCTGAACCCATTCTGCTGATTGTTTGCTCTCTTGCATAAAACCATGGTGTTTTACCTCAATTGGCATGCAATCTGGATTTAGCTCCATTTGATTGATTCTTTTTCCCCTGTTTTGTCTCATCCATCAGTGCAATTTCCATGTATATTTGAGGTTGGTAGTTGCTCATATATTTCCCATGACTTTTCATTACTTTGCAATGTGACAGTTTTATAGATGACACCAGATTCAATTCAGTCTGCAACTCCTTTATTAGTTTCACGCCATAAACAGCATGTGACATTCAGTAATATCAGAAAAGGACAGACTTGGATTTCAGGAAGAACTTTCCACAGCTTTAGATGTCTCAGCCCTTTTACGGGTAATAGTTTGGAAATATAGCACCTGCTGTAAAGTAAACCAAAAGCTGACTGATGGTATGCCAAGTTGTGCTTTGTTTTTCTTGCTTTCAAGATTTCACTAGAGACAAAAAAATAACAGCAGATGCTGGGATCCAAAATAGGAGGCTGAAAAACTTAGTAAGCCAGGCAGCATCAGGAGTTGAAGAAGTCAACAAAAATAAATCAGACGAAACTCACTATGAGGGACTATTTCTGTTATATTGTCAGTATGTTTTCGGTACAGTTTAGTTTAAGATTCGAAGTTAATTATTTTTCATTTTACTTTAACTTGATCTAAACCTAGGCAGAATCAGTGATGTTTCACATAACTTATTTGATACAGCAGTAAGAACATTTTACTTTTCATCATGAGGCCTAAGTGAAAACTGCTTGTTTGCATTACAAATATAACTGAAAGTTGTTAAACTTTTTGTTTCCAGAGTTAACAGATTCTCAACCATCTTGGAAGTGATATTCCACTCAACAGTTTGAAGTGGTGTTTATTCTGGTAGAAACTCTGTGTATGCAATTGCTTGAGAGTATATTCAGATTTCTTGTGTGTAGTATTGTAGAAAATATTTGCATGAAATTATATGCCACAACAGTTTTAGAGCACTAAGCATGTGCTTTATATCGCGTGTAACCTTTCATCCTCTACATAGCACTCGAGGGAACTTTATGCATCTGCTTTATGCAGGATTAATTTTTGGAGTTTTGTCTTCTGGTGGCCAAATCAGTTTGATTCTAATGACACTTTTAAACAGATATACAAATGTTTATCTGGCCAGTTGCCTACTGATCCTTTGAAAAAGAAAAATCTTCAGGAGAATGTGCATGATAAGGGTAACTGACTTTGCACTGGCGCTAACACTTGTGTTTTATGTATTATCTACATTCAGTGCTTTTCTTTGGCTTACCAATAATAGGATATTCATTGCATTGTTGAAATAAGGTACCTCGCTGACTGAGGTTAATAATATCTCACAGTGGCACACTTCATAAATCAAACTTTGTTATGATTGCATTTTTTTTAAAAACAAGCTAGTTGTTTACTTGGAATCAGAACTGCACAAGTGCTTTCCAGTCTGCAAAGTTTCCTAACCAAACAGGTAAAGTCTTGAACTGAGCCCATGTGGATTTGACAGTTGGATTTGATGGCTTTAAGACAAGTGTTCTACTATAGCAGCAACATAACACATTACATATAATGTGACATGACCTTCTTCCCTTTGCTTATGGCAGGCTGAATGATATTGCACAATGTCACACAAGACTCACTACTCTAGTTGAAAGTGAATGAAAAAATTAATTTTAGGAAAATAGTGCCATTAATACTACTCTGCTTGCATTGCTTGTTATGACTGTAGCTTCAAGAGGTTGCTGTTCCTTGCAATTATCTTCATTTCACCCCCCGTTCCCCCCCCCACCGTCCCCCCCGGCCTTTTCCTGTTTGGGGAATATTTAAAAAATTGTGCCAATCTATTCTGGTTCGAGGTGAATGTAATTAATGGTTAAAAGTCAAGGAATCATACAGCATGGAAATAGATCTTCAGTCTAACCAGTTTATGCTGATCATATTCTCAACCTAAACTAGTCCCACCTGCGCTTGGCTGATATCCCTCCAAAGCTTTCCTATTCAACAACTTGTCCAAATGTCTTTTAAACATTGTAACTACACCTGCATCTACCACTTTTTCTGGCAGTTCATTCCACACATGAACCACTGCCTGTCTTTTAAAAAAAAAGGTTGCTCCTCATGTTCTTTTTAAATCTTTCTCCTCTCACCTTAAAAATGTAATCCCTAGTTTTGAGCTCCCCCCACGCTGGGGAAAAGACCCTTGTTATTCACCTTGTCTATGCCCTTTTCTTATCTATTATAAACCACAGAAAGGTCACTCCTCAATTTTTGAATTTACTAAGAGCAAGAATTTTCTTTCTATGTTGGATGTGGTAACAGACTGACTAAACAGACAAATTTCAGCCAGTTATGTTTAAAATAAGAATTTGTCTAGTTCAGAAACAAACATGGGACATTGTAATATTTAACATATGTTGTAGCATACCTTCTTTTGATGCCCTGTATACATTGCTGACTTTATCTTGTTATTGCTAATATCAAATTTGTACTGTAACACTGAAGCTGGATACAATGCAATTCAAATATGTAGTCAGTCAGTGGAATGTTCAGTGACCGAATCCAGAGTGCTGGGCTAACTTTGTGTGGGCATGAGTTTGAATCCCACCATGGCATCTGATGTAAACTAGAGCTCAATTAGTAGATCTATAATATAAACTTATCTTTGAGACGATTGACAATACTTGTCATTAAAAATCTGTTTTCTAGTGTCCTTCACAACAATGGGGTTTGCTCCTAATCATCCTCTAAAATAGCCAAATATACAACTTTATTCAAGGAGCGATGGCCAACATGGTGATGAAAAGAATTAATTTGCATACTTTGGCAATATTTTGACGTGTGAACTTAAGAAATTTGAAGTATCTGAGTTGGTTTGTAACATGATTTTGAGAGGCCTAATGAGTTGGAGCTTGACCATTGTAGCAGAGGTTCTTCACTAGAAAGAGCCGAAACTCTCTGGTAAGATGTAACAGTTTTTAAATGTCAATGCCTATATTGTAGTTTTAACATTGTTTTTTTTACCCTAACAGGAATATCACATTGCGATGGAAGGAAACAAGACTGCAAAAACAGGAGAACTTGAGTGAAAAAAGAAAAATGAGCAATGGGAGTACAAGTCCCTTTATAAAAAACAAATATAATAGTAATGACATCAGGCAAAAGAAATGTTGAATGTTAAAAGGTGAAAAGACTGACTACTATGCACCGAGAAACCAGTTAATGCTTTGAGCAGCAATTGCATTACAGAAGCCCTGTTTCTTCATTGGGCTTACCGGTGCTACTTCAGGTTTTGACTGAAGTATATATTTTAAAGGAATCTTAATAACAGTCATTGGGTGGTTAGTTTATGTAGACTTTGCAGCACTAACAAAATTATCATAATTTCATGAATTAAATCTTGCAGTGTAATCTTGCAATTTGATCAAAGTTTCTGACCCCATTTGCCAACTTGTGATTGTATGGATTGGTTCTAAACACCCAAAGGTTTAAATAAGCTCTGAAATAGCATGCTAACATAGATTGTGAACTAATTACTAACTTGGTAGTCTCCTGCCAAGGATTTATCTTATTTCTTTAAGGAAATTTTGAAGTGGCTAACGATGTTGAATCAAGGAGAACATTCAGGCTTCCATGCCTAATATTGAAATGTAAAAGCGCATAAAGAATTAGTGAATTGCCACTCTAAACAAGACTACGTTATTGTGCTTAGCAACTTGCGTAGTATTGAATGTTGCTGGTTACATCTAGTTGTGGAATTACACTGAAACACCGACCTTTAATTATTTTTGGTACAGGCATCCAGCCTTGGATCCATAATTGTCATTTGGATACCTGGCTGTATTAGCACTGCTGGCCAGTGTTTTGTTAGAAAAGTTCTTCATTATAATGAAAAATACATTGAGAATTTTGGCAATTTTTTTTTAAATTTGGAAAAGTTTTTGCTTCATGAAATTACGATATTTGAATCCTTCAGCAATAGTGATCTTGGTTTTGAACTCTTAAAGCCATAACTAACTGTCACTTTTCACCCAGGAATAGGAAATCATTGTTTTTATACTTGGGGCTAATTTATAAAACAGGTAGTATTACTTGAATTTGTTTTCTTGTATGCTTAATTATGCCAGTTTTTAAGCTCATAATTTTGACTTTGTCTAATGGGTACAAGATAGGGTGAGTTTAGTTCTTTGAACAAAGCAAAAAAAATGTACAGTACTAAATGTTGAGATTTAAATAATAATATTATAGCTAGGATGCTATCCTGTGTTCAAAATATTGCCGTTTTTTGTCAATGTAAATCATATTTGGTATTATAAGCGAAGATGCCTTGTAAGAGTAGAAAACTGTCGTGAAGAAGCCTGGGGTATGTTCACTTTTGAGCTGTGCTGTTGTGCACAAGATTGTGACCCTCCCCCTATTACTCAAAGGCTGCTGGTGTTCTATGTTATAACCATGATGGTCCAGTTGATTTATCTGAAAATCAAATAGGTACCCAAATTTCAGAAGAGATACCAAGGATAATCACTCCAAAGAGCAATAGGAATTCATGTATTTTCATGAAATTCTGAATCCTGTTTAAACCACAACATCCAGATCACTTTGCCACATGTGAGTACTTTGTGTAAAAGTAATATCAGAGTGTTAGTTTGCTAAATTTTATTTTGAGCTTTTTTTCCTCAAAATAAATATGATCCTAAGGTAGAGCACTATACTTACCTTTTGGAAAGTATCTATCTTCCTTCAGTCTCTCTTCTTCAAAATGAGCTTGTGCTTGAGGTAATGTATGAAATCATCTTTGCCTGTGCCATGGCTGAAAAGTATTCTTTTCCTGAAGTATAGTCCACACCTTCATAATGTAAAATAGACTCGCTCCTTAATTGCTGTACTCTGCCTTGATGTAAGGTAAACTCCGTCTGGTTATGCAATTCTTCCCTCCACCTCAGTCTCAGCTAGAACTGTCCACTAGAAGTCCTAATAAACAGCACTGTGCTGTGGATAGAAATACTACTGTAGGCTTTGCCTGTGAAATATTTCCCACTCGACCTTGCTGTGAGGTTAGTCTACCATTCAGGTATTGTTCACCTCACTATGCTATCTAAGTTAGCTTGTCTTCGAGGTACCATTCGCCTCACTACGCTGTAAAGTTAGCCTTCCCCTAATATGTTGCACATTTCACCCTGCTGTAAAGTTAGCCTGTCCGTGAGGTATTACATATCTCGCCTTGCTGTAAAATTAGCCTGTCATTGAGGTCTTATAACCTTGGCCCGCTGTATATTTAGCCTGTATCTGAGGTACTGATCACCTCACTGCTGTAAAGTTAACCTGTTCCTGGGATACTGCACTCCTCACTCTGCTGTGAGGCTATTTTGCTTTTATATTAATTGGAATGTGCTAGTAGACTCTGAATGTAACCAGCATCAGTTCCCAATTCTCAGGAAATCCACTTTTTTTTTCTAAACTTTTGGTGATTGTATTTACATATTGGTTGAATTTTGAGTGTGCTTGGATTTATAATGTGCAAGAAACTTTAGATTGTAGTTTAAGTTGAGTTATGTTTACATTAACTCTGAGCACTGAACATTTCTAATTGGAAAGTCTGTTGGATTTGGATGAATTATAAGTGTCCATTATGAAACTAGGTCTGAGAAATTTGCAAATTTAATTCCATTGCACTAAATACATCTAATACAAAGTGATCTTTGTGTTATTCAAAGAGCTGGTGTATTTCTGGAGCATGGGAATTTAGAGAAATCATTTTCATTGGGAGTGGAGTGTGATTCGAAATAGTTGGGACCATTCTTTCAGACATATAATGATGGTTGAAATTGAGGGTTTGTAAAGCGTGAAATAGGCTTAACTTAATTATTTGGGACTAAACATCTGTAGTTTTGAAGTGTTCTTGTTATTGAGGATAAAAATTCATTCCAGAAGAGAAATGTTCAGATTAGTGTTCACAGTTAGAACACTTTGATTTCCTGTTATGTTAAACAATACTGGGAATGCATTTAGAATGAGTTCTTGAGTTATAAGGGGCCAGTGTCTTGAAATCACTGGTTGTCATCAGATACTTGCTTCAGCACAGTTTACTGAAATTATGGGTATGACGTGGATAAAATGCCCGTGTAAGGCTTGCACGCTTTATTACAAGCCTCGAGAACATTTCTGTCTCCAGTAATCAACAGATGTATGCAATTATGTACATTTATGTACAGTGCTATTATCAAAAGGTTTAACAACCTGCTGTACCGAGCCCATATTAGTGACTGAAGCAATACTGAACATAATGTGCATGCCAAGGGATTCAGTCATTGCCAGGGGCTGGACAAAGTGCCTAAAGTTAGCCGCTAGCCCCCTCTTATTGGTAGTTAAAACACACTTTCAATTCTACTAATGGAATATGACTACATCTCACCCATTCACTAAACTTCACAATATAATACATAGTTCAATACAAATCAGTAAAAAAAACTTTTAAAGGATTTTGAGGTGCAAACAAAGAATCCTAGCCCTTGCTTTATTCTCATTGTTTATACAATCTGTAACATCATTATGACCTAATAGAATCTTTTGTAATGTGGATAGTTTTATGATTTATTTTTGCATAGTGATGCTCATCTTGACCAGGCATGTTTCTGAGGAATTGATTGTGGCAATATGTTCTCAATAAACTGGAAAACACAAGCTTGATATTGCTTCCATTCCAGCTAATGAAATGAATAGTTTTTATAAAAACTATTTCTTCCAGATGTGTTCCAAATCTGTTGTTTGATTTGCAGCCCTATGTATTTGTGGGTTAGAATTGGCTACAATGTATGCATGTCAAAGCTGGGTTTGTGAAATAACTTTGTGCAGGAGTTCATATTGGCTGTACTGCAAAATCCTCGTGCACGTTGCCAGTGTTTCTTCGATAAATCCTATCTCATTTATATCACCATGTTGGGTAGAGCGCTTGTTGCTTGAGGGGAAGGTAAATTACCTTTAATCCTACATTCATGATAGATCAGATGGGTTGTTAATGTAACATTTCCATAACACTACACACAATTCTTTCTTGAGAGTGTAGTGCTGGAAAAGCACAGCAGGTCAGGCAGCATCCGAGGAGCAGGAGAATCGACGTTTCGGGCATAAACCCTTCATCAGGAATCCGGATGAAGGGCTAATGCACGAAACGTCGATTCTCCTGCTCCTCAGATGCTGCTGTGCTTTTCCAATGCTACACCCTTGATTCTGAGCTCCAGCATCTGCAATCCTCACATTCTCCTACGTAATTCTTGCTGTCTGCTATATATTTTTACTCTGACCCTCATTATTCATTTTACTATATGCACTGTTTTGATCACAATTGATGGGACAAGTCAGATCCCAGAGTGAAACGTAGCTTGATAGATCATGAGTTTAATTTTAGTAGTTCGATATCATGGTGGTTAGTTACTTAACATATTCACAAGCCTATCAATTTCTTTTTTTAAAAAACGCGTTTATTACACACAAAATACATGTCCGTTTAGAAAGATTTTAACAATCAACCTGCTTCTCAACAATATCCCTGACAGATACTCAATCACAGTCATGTGTCGACTTCTATAAACCTAACTGACACTTTACAGGTTTGATGGTCTAGAGACGGCTTTCTAGTTCTCACTTTAAAACTTCTACAGAAATTTTCTCTCACCACGGAGACTTCTGAATTGATAACCTGATTAATCTGAACTTAAGTCTTATGCTTTTGAGGAAATTATGGCCCTGATATTTGTGGCATAGATGGGAGTTGCATATTGGGACACTGGAACTCAGTGTGTCATAAATGTCATGGAATTGCCTGGCAGATTGAAGATTCCAATGAAAATTTTCGCAATACCTGGAACTCTCCAAAACTACTTAACATTTAAATCAGAAAATTTGGAGGGTTCCACTATAGCTAAGTAAATAATTAGCCAGGAAATGTAATTAAAATGTAGTGTAACTCCAGGGTAACTATTAAGCAGGATCCCAATATACTACAGCATACTATACCTCGCCCAACCCCTGGGCACCCAACATTTCCTCTTCCTCCCCAGTCTGCCACTGTCCACTGAGACCTGACAGCCCCTCTCTCCCCCACTCCCCAGCAAGATCCAACATACCCCATATCACTGCTCCTTTCCCTACACTTACCCTTTCACTGGAGCTGTCAAAGTGACTTAGATGCTGGACATTTACATCATAGAATACAGCAAGTAATTACATGATTATTAGGTGTGTAGCTTGCCTTCCCTCTTCTATCCTGCACTCCAACCGCTCTGTCAGATTTAAAGTGCATTCTGCATTTCTGAAGGAGCCCTAATCAGAATCGACTGTCAGAAACATGGAGCTGTTTGTCAATGTAAACAAAGTAGGAGTGACATGGCAACCTGAATGTGATTGCCACTCCTTGGAAAATCTGTCCTTATAGCTTTTATGTGAATTAAAGACATAAGTGACTATGCAGCACATCATGTGATACATTGAAAGGTAATTACCAATGGCATTTTTCCAAATATACAAAAACGTCCATTGGATCATGAAAGAAGGCAGACGTACTTCTGCCTTCTTTATCTTGCGCTCGTTCATTATTAAACAATATTTTTGTTGCTTTATGGAATATTCCACAAGCCCAGATCAATTTATAATTTTTCCTAGGATTGAAATTTTTTCACAGAAGCTCCCCTTGTAGTCTGGAACTTTTAGATAAAACTTAATGTATCTGCTTTTCTGTTCCCAAACGTTGTCTAATTGGACCGTGAACAAAAGATATAAAAACGGTAAACAGTTTGGATATTGTGAGTCACAAAGGTGGGTTGACATACCAGATAGACATTTCAGCAGTGGAGTTAAGTTCACAGAAGTACATTGCTGCCTTGCAACAGAACTATTATGTACTCAGAATCTCCTTGGAACAATATAAGGAAAACAATCTTTAAAGTTAGGTTAGAATTTCATTGTTATTTCATGACCTATATTTCTTCAAATTCAGCTTCAAAAAATTGCTTTATTTCCCCCTACCAATAACATGAGTGGAATTTGCCGTTCTACATAATGTATAAGATG
Organism: Hemiscyllium ocellatum; assembly: GCF_020745735.1. Taxonomy (NCBI): domain Eukaryota; kingdom Metazoa; phylum Chordata; class Chondrichthyes; order Orectolobiformes; family Hemiscylliidae; genus Hemiscyllium; species Hemiscyllium ocellatum. The sequence goes on along the minus strand of NC_083418.1, from coordinate 25,028,133 downwards.
TCTTTATGGTAGCTAGTTGAGAACACTTTTTAAACTGTAATTCAAAAACAATTACATTGTTTTGCCTTCAGTTTGAGATTTCTTTTCTTAGCAGTGTCAAACATATATTTGATTTATTGGCTGTATGTCTGGTGAGTTTGATACAGATAATGGAAGAATACCATTGTACTTTTCCCCCCTCAAACATAAATCCATTAACTGCAATGGAAAATCAATGCATAATCCATTAATTGATATCTGAATAGTAAAGACATAGGATTGGATGAAGTTACATTAAAGATAATGGCCTTGCCTTGTTCCAGCGAAACTGACTTGATTAAAATATATTTCTGTGCAGTTCATATAGTATGTATCATTGCACAAACTGCGACTGAGTTAAGATTTGTATTGTAATTTTGATCTTTAGTTAATATAAATGAATCATTAAAACAACACTGAATACATGCTATGGTATCAAAGCATGTTTTAAAATACAAAGCTCAGATTTATTTGCCAAGATTAAACATTATTTTTTTGGCAGGATGATGTAGGTTTTGACCATTACTGCTGCTCCAGATAGCATGATCTTTATTCATTTTCAAAAGGCCAGCAATGGACTTTTCAGTGGACTTCACAAAATAATTGAGGTGCAGAACTTTATTTGTCTACACAAATATGTGTATAATCATGCACAAGAAAATTCCACAAATAACCCTTGAGAAGAAAGCATGTTAGGAGATACCAGAAGAACCACCTGGGATCTCTGACGAAGTGAAGTTAAATATTTCATCTTCAATGTTACAGTGGAATGTTAAAATCCCATCATGGAGCAAGCTTGCTGTACTGAGTTGAGACTTACGGCAATTAATACATCACTGTTGAGTATATGCTTAAAATGTTGCCAAAAGCACTTCAGCTACTGTTTGAAGATAAAATTTATTTTAAGGTTAGCTTTGTATTTACATTATTGAAGACTTACATAATTAGAAATTTAAATGTGTTTTAAAAGAAATACAACCTTTAAATCTCACTGAATCAGTGAAAGTTTTTTTGGTGTCTAATTTACTAAGACTGTATATCACTCTTTTCCCACCCCCATTTAAACAAATTGCTACAAACATTTTCTACTAGAATTAAACTACAAGTTCTTGAACATGGCTATCAAACTTCCATCTGATGTTGGCACAGAGGATAGAAAGATGCATGTTTGATGAAATGATTCTTAAATATTGTTCTGCACTGGAATATAATGTGATCCATCTTTTTGGAGTTCATCATCAATGTATTGCATGGCTGTTGGAGTCCTGTCTGCTGGACAGTCATCTGATGGTGCATGGAGTGGCTGTTTTTTGCAGGCTGGAGTTGGAGAATCTAGAGTGGTTGGAAAATATATCGACGTACTTTATTTGGAAAAGGTTATCTCTTCCCTTCATCCACTGATACATAATACAACTTGCTAAAGGAAGGACTAGTTTTAAATGGCTATTAATACCTGATACTCATGACTGATTTGTCAACACATCAACATAGTATTTGCTGTGGATAAAACAAAGCAACTTTGAATAGTGCAGTGGATTTATCTTACTGGATTTCATGTCAACCAGGCAAAGTAAACTCCATCACCATTTAAAATACATTATATTGAGCCAACAAATAGTGTTTAAAAAGAATGAGCAGTTTAGTGTCATATCTAATTCTACACAGCTGGACCCCTCAAGATCTATTTAGAACATAGAACAATACAGCACAGAACAGGCCCTTTGCCCCACGATGTTGTGCCGAACATTTGGCCTAGCTTAAGCACCTATCCATGTATCTATCCAATTGCCGCTTAAAGGTCACCAATGATTCTGACTTTGCCACTCCCACAGGCAGCACATTCCATGCCACCACCAATCTCTGGTTAAAGAACCTGGGTATTTGTTCAGCTGTAATAGTTTGGAAGGAGACTTGATTAAGAATCAATTTTTGAGGAAACTCAAGCATTTTAAATTGACTTCAAAGTAAATTCACAAAATGTTATGACGTTTTTCAAAAAGTATATAATATCCCTGTTTCAACCTCTGCTGAGAGAAGATTCCTAGACAGTCTTATGCTGGCAGCATCTGTGCAAAGAAAGCAGAGTTAACGTTCAGAATCCAGCAATCCTTCAGAAATGAAAGGTCACTGGACATGGAATGTTGATTCTGCTCTCTTTGTGCAGATGCTATCAGACCAGCTGAGTTGCTCCAGCAATTTCTGTTTGTGTTTCAGATTTCCCATATCTGCAGTTTTGTTTTTAAAATATGTTGGGGTGCCTATTTATATAAGCCATTATAGAATTTTAGCTGCATTGCTGATTTCCCAAACTCTAATTTTCACAATGGGGTACCTATCAAGTGAGCATTTTGATGGACAGCTCCAACTGCTTATGGATTCAAAATTACTTACATAAGGGATAAACAATAAATGTTTCTGATCAGGAGTGATTAGTTGAAAGAATTTCAATGTATTGATTTTAGAAAAACAAATTCATGGATAAAACAAGATAGTAATACTATATCAACACACTGTGCCTCCTGAGATTTGTCCATGATGGACACCAGATGAACTGACTTGGAAAGGGAAGATCAAATGATAGGGATTATAAATTAGCATCAGGATTATAAGGTACGCTGGAGTTGATTAAGGCCATGGGATTGGGTAAATATGCATAAGATGGCATGATGATTGAGTAGAGAGGCATGGGGAGTGGGTGAGAGGGAGTGAGCAGGTGAGATTTCCATGGTTTAATTTTGTTTTAAAGTTTGATGTTAGTGCTGGAACCCCGAGACAGGCTTTCTACACAGTCAACCTTAGGAATTGGCAGCACCTGCCCAGGTTACCAGATCCATCTCCCAATCCATCCTGCCCTTTCACCCTAGAGACTGAAAGTTGGAGTTGGGATTGGCCCCATTTTTCACAAAAGCCAAAAGGCCAGGTTTGTGGAGCTGCAATTTCTCACGTCTCTGCACATCTAATCCGAGAAAAAAAGGTGAGGCCCTTGCCCTCTTTTTGACTAGCAACTCCTATGTTTTGCTTTCAGGTTTTCCTCTGCAGGTAACATAATTATGTAGTGACAATGTGTTGCTGCATGGTTTTGGTAAAGATAAAAATGTTTATCAGAACCCATGTGATTTACTGAGACTGGTTCCAGCTGGGAAAAATGCTGCATGATCTCTTTGTACCAACTATAAATAGGGCTCATGCAAACATGAAAATGCCTTGTTTACAGCGCCCCTAGCAGAACCATTAGTCCATAATCTGAATATTGTTGTATTTAGATTTCTGACACGTCTCCCTGAATCCTGCGCACTGACGAGGTAGTTACATGCCAGGTGAACTTGGTCAATGTGTAGCAATACTGATGGTAAGTAAAGTTTGGAAACTAACAATTCTGTTCCAGCTTCTCCTCTTTGGATTTCAGGCAGTCTTAATTTCTGATTTGCAGGGAATTGCAGTCATGTGAACTATGTCAGCTGTGACTTGTGTGGAATTAACTTTAACAAAAGTGATCATTGTTAGCTCGTAGCAGCTTGTGGAATTCTTTTTTACAGTTTGCAATCAAGTGTGCTCGAATCAGGAAAATACCCATGAAAGCTGCCAGTTTCTCTTTTTAAAACAACAATTAGTGAATTAATGCCCTTAAGGATGGTTCCCAGATCTGTTCCCTTATCTATGGCCTGGATGTGGTTCATGCCCCATATTACAATCTCAGTGCTATCATAGTAACTGGGGATAAAGCATATATAATAGTCTCAGCATATATATCATTTATAACTATGATGAGGAAAAATGACTTAACTAAGAGGGTGATCAACTTGTAGAGTTCACTACCATAAAAGGAGGTGGAGGCTGAGTCACCGAGCAAAGAAGCTGATAATGCAATATTAAAGGCATCAAGGAGTAAGAGAAAATGGGAGTATGATATTGAGATCAAGAATCAGAATTAAACAGATTCTTGATCAGTAGAGGAATCAAGGGTTACGGCGAAAATGTAGGAAAGTGGATATGAGGAATGTGGGATCAGCCATGATCCTATTGGATGGCAGAGCTGGCTTGAAGGGCTGAACAGCTGCCTTCTGTTCCTATTTCTTATGGTCTTATAATCCAACATGATCATATTAAATGGCAGACCGGGCTCAAAGGGCCAATGCCCTACTCCTTCTAGTTTCTACGTGTGGTGAATCAGCTGTACTAAACGTAGACTTGCTTTACAGGTACAAAAAAGATTATTTGTTGGGGGAGTGGATTAGGGAAAAAGACAAGATTTGGGAATAGGACAGGATGATAGTAACAAAGAATTGAAAGTCATGCATTTTAAGTAACAACTGATGAGAAGGAAGCCAAAAAAAGGCTGGAAGACAGGCCCAATTGTATAGTACATTTCTGGATGACCTAAATGAGGTACTTCTAAAGTTTAGTCATTATAATGTAGGATGATGTTTAAGTGTTATTTGGTCCGTGGCAGAAGCTTCCACACAATGGAGGGTGGTTGAAAGGATTATCAGTACAGTGAATCCAGTGATGAGGGTATGTACAAGAGCTTGATTGTTAAAAGAGACTGAGCCAGATAATGATTCAGGTACAAGGGTATTTGTGGAGGAGAGAACACAGGATTTTTAAATTATTTTGAGTCAACAGAACAACAAGGCAACTTATGAAGCTACAGCCAAAGATGATCATGAAGGTCATGGTAACATGGTATGCAAACTGCTTCAGCACATCCGGAATCTTGTTGGAAACTGGACTGCAACAGCTCCCTATCTTGTTTTAAATGCAGATTATACGTGTATATGTACTAGTTATGATACCAACCTCTCGTCAATACAGTCAACTGCTACAAAATGCAAAACAGCTGTGATGCAATCTGTGTTTAATTGATTTTGTCCGCACTGAATCAAATCAATATCTGAAGCTGAACTGGACAATCAAAGATGCAGTGGCACTAATCAAAGAACACGAGTTGCCTTTGATTTGAACCTTATTTAACCTGTTTACTTGCTTCTATATTACAAGCTTCCTTAAATCTATTAAATCAGGAAGTTCATTGTTATGGGTCACCAAATTTAGGTTCTGAAAGCAAAATCCAGACTTAGTTGAGGTTACAGCTACACGGATTGGTGGTTCAGACATTGAACAAAGAGTGCAAGTATGTTTTGCATTCCCACATAGAATGTTGGAAATTGCTGTGAGGATATGCAGACAGGCATGTTTAAGGGAGATGCTAACAATGGTAGCACCAACAAGAGAGCAAGGAGACTACAGCCAAGAGACAGTAGAGACTACAGTTGGCTGATTATTAGATTAGAGTTTTTTTTGTATCCTATTGAAATGGATATTAAAAGCTGCTCCAGCTGCAAGCAATATTGGGGGTCACTGAGCAACTCCCAGATGAAAACAGAAGAGATAACAAAGTTGAAGTGGAAATGGTGTTTCCAAAAACAAAAAGTAAACGGAGTTTCCTAATGGCAACTAATGGAGGAGATATGAAGATGAGACCAAAAATGTTGGATTAATAAACAGTAAGTTTGCAGACGTTGGTCATTCTGTCTTCTCTCATATTTAAACATTTCCTATTTGAATTGTGGTTATCCAAGTGGTTTCAGCAATTCAGTGATTATTAGATATTGGTATTTTATTCCATGTTTATTTAATAAACAGTCTAAATTTCACAGCTGCTGTTTTGGAATTTGAACATGAGGCTTCAGATTTAGTCCAGGCCCCTCACTTAATTATCCAGTGACATAACCACCATCTTACAGTACCTGCAAGCTTAATTGATGTAAAATAAGAATACCTGTATATGTTGGAGGTGGTCTGCTGCAATGCATATTGTGTTGAGTAAAGGATTCAATCATCCAGGATAGAACATCACTGCAGTATTTCATCTGTAAAGACAACATCAATTGAAGTTGGGAATGTATCTTCCTTATTTGAGTTTCATTAAAAATAAATGTGGCTATCAAAATGAAATCATTGGCGTTTCAAGTCAAGTTTAATCAAGGAACAGAATGCAGCAAGCAGCAGACATATCTTGTCAACTTAACTGATGTCACATAGGTAACCCCACATTAACAGTAACCAAAGTTGGAGCTGGTATGTTCCTGTAGCTGAGTGTTGAGTGATATTTTAAGACTAGCACCAATCCAAAGGGTTTGAATATATTATCTTTTGTGACACAATCTAGTACAATACAGATTCAGTGAACTGTAATGTTAGACCTCCTATTAATTTAGTACTTACACTTTTCTAGGTAATCGTTCCACAAAATTATTTCCGCACTTTCAAAACATGCTTATGTGCTCGAGTTGTTTCATATGTTCAGTTAGCTAGGTGGCTGATTATTTCGCTTTAAAAAAACACAATGAAGCCTTTGGGCAAGGAATTCAGAAGTTAGTATTTTGCCTGTCTGTCACAGGAACTATTAACTAAATGTGTTTCCTTGAAGACAGTAATGTGGACCAGTGTTCTTCAACATTTTTTGCTGTACATCACAAGTCAGAAATGCAACCGTAACTCCCATTCCTTGCCAGTTTGATCATTACCTTTGCGGTTGAGTTTACAAAGGAAATATTAGTGTTTGAAGTCATAAAGCATTGGAATGACATGCCACAAGTTCAGAACAATGTTTGACCTACCCTTGTTTCGAGTGTTACGAGACGTTTCTCTTGTTCTTGAAGACCACTGATTGATTTCAATAATGAATCTACCCTAAAAAGGAATCACTAGTGTTATTGAAGATATTTTTAATCATCCAGTTCAGACATGTTAAGACACACCTCTAGAGCAGGTGAGACTTGAACACAGGCCTCTGACAGTGTCATTATACTGTTGAATTTGACCTGTGCTGTGATTCATTTGAGTTGAGGATAAATGTAAAGACAACATCAACTGAAGTTGGGAATGCATCTTCCTTATTCAAGTTTCATTTAAAAATAAATATGGCTATCAAAATGAAATCATTGGTGTTCCAAGTCCATTTTAAATCAAGGAACAGAAAGCAGCAGACCTACAGAATACTGGTTACACTTGCAGTGCAGTCATGGAACAGGGTTTACATGCACAGCAGCTCATTGGTTTGCGCTACTGCCTCACAGCTCCAGGCACTCAGGTGTACTTACATCCTTGGAGTGACTGATTGTGTGTAGTTTGCACATTCTCCCCCATGTCTGCATGGGTTTTCTCCAGGTAACTTGGTTTCCTCCCACAATCCAAAGATATGCCATTTAGTTGCTTTGGCCATGAGAAACCTATGTTTAAGTGATAGGGTGGGTTGCACTTTGGATAGTTTGTATGGACTCTGAGCTGAATGGCCTGTTTCTATACTGTAAGGATCTATTATGCTATGTCCAGTCCCCTGTGCCCAAATGCAGAATTGTTTTAATAGATCCCATGAACAAATGAAGATGCCATCCTTGTCACCTAGCTCCTAAAAGTTTGTTTTCGTTTGTGAACCTTGAATGCAGATGTTAGGAAGTTGTTACTAAAGTTGCTGCTCTCCATAAGCCTAGAGCTCTCGGACAGAGTCAGCATTAAGGGATATGAAGTTACAGTACGCACTGGTTATCCATTAAATATGTCAGGAAAAAAAAATCAGGCTTTAACCATTTTAAGTGGAAATGACTTCTTAATGGTTTAAGTCTTCATAATTATAAAACTCACACAGACGGAGATGCTTGGGAACACTGCCAATTGTACATTCCCCTCCAAGTGACATTCTACTTATCTGGAAATGTATTACCTTTCTTTCACTGTGATTAAGTCAAAATCTTGGAACTACTTTCCTAAGGGAGCACTGAGAGTGTACCTATACCACAGGGGCTGCAATGGGAAGGCTGTTCTTCTTCTTCTTCATCATCATCATGAGGGCAATTCAGGATGGGAAATCAATGCTGGCCTATCTACCTCACCTACCAGTGAAGTCCACGTCCCATGAATTAATTTAAAAACAATCTTTGATATTGGAAATTTACTGATAATTCATTCCATCAGATTTTTATTGTCAGAGATTTTTGAAAATTTAAATATTGGAGTAACTTGTTTTACTTTGTCTCTTTGTTGAGTCTCTCTCAATTCCATTTGTCTTTACTTCTCTGTACATGATTTTACATACTGATGTTTGCTGGATTAGATTTGATTGGGTACAAATTTCACCTTGTCCACTGATGCAAAACAGATGATGTAGGAACATCCAAAGTTTATGTGCAGCATCTTAAATTCACCTTCATTGCTGTCAGTGGAATGAAGTTTAAAGAACAGCTTACTATCTTTTCTGCGTTACCACTGAAGTTTAATTTCTACCACTACGCATTTCAGTAAGTTCTTTTTGATTTGGTGGAAGAGGCATTCTCTTGCCCTACTCTCTCAGGTGTCCGTACTTCTGTAAACAACAATGTAATGGTTCTTTAATTACTACAGAAGTTGCCACACAAAGGTCCACTACAAATCTCCGGGCACATGTGAGCATGGTGTGTCATCACCATTGTCTATGATGCTGACTACAGAATCCAGATCTATAAAAATACAGCAACAGAAAATTCCAGAGGAGCAAGATGAATGACGCAGAAGAACAAACACAGGCAACCTTTTATTTAGGCAATATAATATTGAACTGTACCAGGTTGATGCTGACAATTCATCAACATCTGAATAACAGAGTTATGGGGAAGCACTGGGAGACTTGGCTTTTCAGTGAATCCAATTCTCAGATTTGGACTTAAAATTTTTGAACAAATTGAGAAGAATAAAAATAAGGCAATCAGCAAAGTAGTGAAATGTGGGGAAAGTGCATCTTTTAAGGTCGGGAAGAGAATTTGGAAAAATTGGCTGATGACAAAACTAAGCAGGAATGACATTAAATAGATACTTAGAAATAAGGGCAATATTGGGAGGGTGGACAAAAAGCACAGTTCAATCCCATGCAGTACTGAGGAAGTGCCATCTATCAAATGAGACATTAAAATGAGGCTCCCAACTATTCTCGGTGTTTATGAACAATTACTTGCTGCTATTATGAAGAGCAGTAGCATTTTCCCTGGTGCCTTTACTAAGTTTTACACAAACCTGAGTAAATTAAGAGCCTGCTGAATGATGTCACATGAGGACAAGACAGAATAACCAAGCTGAGGTGAGCGGCCTTCCTCATTTTTCTTGCAAATCTTATATTTTCCTCACTAGTAATCCTGCCAAAGAAACCACTGAAAGAAATGAGACTTAAAGAATATTAAATATGAAAGTAAACAATTTTCATTTAAATTATTCAAGTTGAGAAGGTGTAGGAATCATACTGGGTGTCATGGATGCAAGAACCTCCCAATAATGATGCCAAAATTTATTTTTTAACCATGTTCCTTCAGAGTAGTTCATCCAGCACTTTCATTTTTGGATTTGGTTTTAAGTTTGTTCAAAAGGTGAGGACAATTCTGATAATGCTGTATGCAGTGCCTATCCTATGAACTGTAGATGATTCCTTGGTGGTGTTAGGTGAGGAATTCCAAAGTATTGACCTTCCAAGCCAAGATATTGGCCACAATTAATACTGTCAGGACCATTTCTCATTCTAACTCCACTTACTTGGTTGATGTCTTCTTCAATCTTTCAGTGCTGCTTTCTTTTTTTTCCTTTTCCAAACTGGCTAAATAATTCTCTTTTTGCACAGACTCCCAGATTCTGAGCTTCTGGTCCAAGGTCTCTGGCAAGTGCTTTTCTAAATGAAATGCAAACAAGAAACAAATCCTTGTGATGGTGAGTTCTACAGTCATTTCTCTGCTAAAAGTAAAACCAAACTCATTTTTTTCTCTGATCTATTTTCAGTTATATTTCTCTGCTCCACTATCTGGTCACCAACAGAACTTTTGGAATATCTGATATGAGATGCCACACTCAAGTGAATAATCTTCAAGCATGAAATTGTCTTGTGTGTTTGGCAGACTGTGACCATGCTAAATATTCCAAATTTATCCTGGACAGATCTTCACGTGCTTGGAGTAAGGTTACTAGATCATTATTGGGAGGAGAAACCTTGTCCTTCAGGCTAGGCACTTGAAATAATTACAAGTCCCAGTGTGACAAATATGCAATTGTTGATCTGGTTTGCATCATTATACCAACATAAAACAAACAACCCCATGCTTGAAATGATTGATAAAGACATGGCATCCCTTTGTGTTGGGCAATCTATACAAGTGCTTTTCTAATATAGTTTTAGAGCTTTAATTTAGCTTCTTTCCTTACTTTGAAAGGGCTCCAAGTAACCATGATACCTCAACATCTATTTCAGCAATATCATTGAAAGTAGCGCATTTTGAGACATCCAGTGGTTGTGAACAGCACTATATGAATGCAAGTCTTTCTTCATTTGCTATCATATAAAAATCATATAATTTCATTTATAAAACATCTAATTGGAAATTAAAGATAAATAATGCCTGAATTAAATAGGCACTAGAATTATGGGCCAGGCCTAACCCCTCAAAACACCTTTAAGAAGGTAGCCCAGACCATAACTTTGCTATTTGTTTTAGCTAAGTGTATAGTGGATATTCCCAACTGAATTAGCTGGTTCAACTGCCAAGTTTTAAACAAACAATTTATTTACAAAATTACAGAATGAAACAAAAAAAAACAAAATAGAAAACTGGCTAACTTATCCTATCTTAATCCGACTTAATGATGCTGTTCTGAAAATACTTGCAACAGTCCCAATCAAAACATCCCTTAGCACAAAGAGTAAAAAGACCCAAATAGCTTTTGAAGTCAGAAGGGTGGAAGGAAAGAGAGACAGCTTCCAGTTTCAACTGTGACCCTGATTCAATTAACCCCCGAACTGAATAGAACTGCACAGCGAGAGAGCTGGCTGTGCTCCCTTGATTAAACCAGTTTTTATTTCAAAAAAGACTTGAAAGCTTTTGGCCTGAAGCACTATCTATTAGGGTAAACAAAAAGGCCCCAATGAACCATTCAAACTTCAGATATGATAGAACTTTGGGTTGTTAGAACTTCTCTGACAAAAAACTCAAGGATGCAGTAACCTTCCAAAAAACAAACAGCATTGTGATACTAGCGAGTAGTGTCTGAAATTACAGTTTAAGTCACTACTGAGCCATACAGAGCTGAAGGTTACAAATTCAACTCCATCTTTTTGACTTCAAGAGCCTAGTGAGTCGGAATTTATGACAACTTTAAATTAAGAAAGGATTGGAGCACACAATTTCTAATGGTTACCCAAGTCGTGCATTTGTTGATAGCAACATTTGCGGGCACAGAACAGGGATTCGGCCATGATGCCTTTTGCCAATCTCGAGTGTCTCAGACACTGACAAGCACAGCACCGTGCTTCAGCATGGATCACTGATTTCCAGAGCATTGAGGAAAAGTAAACGGCTGCCGACACTCCAAGACAGTTCTCAGTATATCTGAGCAAAACGTGTATGTGCAGTACACCCACCTGTGATAACATTCCAGCCTGTTTGCCCAGATCTACTGAGCTTATTTGAGAGCTGCCATGGTTTTTTTAAACTGACAGAGTTTCACAAAGTGTGCAAGCATAGATCTTTCCACTTGCACAATATGCTGCCAGATCATATTTATGACACACATTTCCTTTCAAAAAGGCTTTTTCTACCATATCTTAAAAGGAACATAAAGCTGCCCTGACCAAACTAATCGGAATCTTGCCTAATGACAATTAATTATGCTATGTTCACCCCCTCTCCCAAATACAGACTATTAACAAGGAGTAGCAGTAAGCCATTTGAGTCAGCTCAACCATTTAATAGGGTTATAGCCGATTTAATTGTTACCATAGACCCCCACTCCTGTTTACCATTTATTTGTGGTTAACAGACAGAGTAGGAATTAATAGGTCTTTTTTCTAGTTTGAAGGATGTAACTAGTGGAATGGCACGAGGATCAGTCTTAGTTTTTATTTTCTTAATTATGTTCCATCTATATTCATGACATGGGAGGGTCAGACTGTCATGTATCCAAATTTGCTGACAATATTAAAAGAAAAATGTGGAAGGGCATGTTGTGAAGAAGAGAAAGGATCTGCAAGGGGATACAGATAGGTTAAATCAGTAAGCAACATTTAGCAGATGAAGTTTTATGTAAGAGTGTGGGAGGTAATTCACTACAGTAGGAAGAATCAAAAGACAGGCTACTGTTTGAATGGAGAGATAATCAAAGAAAACAAGAAGAATCTGGGTGTCTTGTTGCGCCAACTTTGTGTTGCATGCACTAAGTAATTAGGCGAACCTTGGCAGATGCTGGAGATTAGAGTCAAGATTAGAGTAATGCTGGAAAAGCACAGCAGGTCATGCATCATCCGAGGAGCAGGAAAATTGATGTTTCGGGCAAAAACCTAAATCCCTGATGAAGGGCTTTTGTCTGAAACATCGATTTTCCCGCTCCTCGGATGCTGTCCGACCTGCTGTACTTCTCCAGCACCACATTCTAATCTAGGCAGCAAGTAATTAGGAAGGCAGATGGAATTTTGGATTCATTGTCCAGAGGTGGAGTTTAAAACTAGGACAGTTCTGTTACATTTGTAACATAGTTGGTGAGGTGGCCTCTGGAGTAAAGGTGGTGAAGGCAGTTTCAAAGAGATTCAATAGGCTGATTCCTGGGATGAAGGGATTACCTTCTTGATAAGGCAGACCTTTATCCATTAGAAGTATGAGTGTGAGACCTTACTTAAAACTTAAGATTGTGAGGGGCTTGTCAAGATAGATGTTAAAATGTCTCCACTACTGAGGGAATCTAAAACTAGGGAACATAGTTACAGAATAAGAGAATACACATTTAAAATTGAGAAGAGATTTTTTTTTCTCCTAATGGGTAGTAAGTGTCTGAAATTCTGTACCGGAGAGGGAGTTGTGGAGGCAGGATAACTGCAAGTATTTAAAGAGGAGGGAAGTAGGTTTTTGAAACATTGAGGATTATTAGGAAATGGCATAAGAGAGGAGTTGAGGTCTGGGGAAGATCACCCACGAATGTATAGAATAGGTAGAAGTGTTTGAGGGCTAAATCGCCACATCTCACTCCTGTCTCTTGTCCATGATCAGGTTTCACCCCCTTCCTTACCAAGAATGTATCCACTTCAGCTTTCAAAACATTTGAAGACATTACTTCCACCCTATTTTTAGGAAAAGGATTCCATAGCTTCTCAGTTCTCAGAGGGAATTTTAAAAATTACCTAATGGCCTTTACTTTTCCAAAAAATGAGTGACCCCTTACTTTTAAACAGTGACCCCACATCCAGATTCTCCTAAAAGGGAAGGCATCCTGTCAACATCCCTTGGGACCTTGAATTTCAATCAAGTCGCCTCTCCTCTGAACTCCCGTGGATAAAGGCTAATCTGAACAAACTTTCATTGTAAACCAACCCATCTGTTCTAGCCTGCTATACCTTATCTGAATTGCTTTCAATGCATTTTCATCCTTTCTTAGATAAGGACACCAATATTGTCCACAATAGTTCAGACGTGGTCTCACCACAACCAGTATAACTGAAGCATAATCCAACTTTTCTACTCAATTCCCCTTGTAATAACTAACAACATTCTACTGCAATCCTACTTACTTGCTATACCTCTATTCTAGCCTTTTGTGATTCATGCATTGGACACCTAGATATGTCTGCCACAAACTGAATGCAAAAATGCAAACATATTATGGTTACTGTTACCTAGGAGTACTTTAACTATTAATCATTAATCCTATTCTTATTGCACAATACCAGCTCTAGGATAGCCTGCACTTTGATCAGTTCCAGAACATACTGTCCCAAGAAATCTGGAATTCATTCTATAAACTCAGTAATATAAAAAGCTTCAGAACTGGAGATCTGGAGCTAAAACAGAAAGGGCTGTAGAAACTTGATGGATCTGGTAGCATCTGAGGAAAGAGAAATAAAAGATAATGTTTCAAGTATTGTATGACTTGTCTTTGGAATATTGTTTCAAATATAGTTCTGAAGAAGTTATAAGAAACTCAAAATATAAATTTAGTTTCTCTTTCCACAGATGCTGCCAGACCTGCTGAGTTTCTCCAGCACTTTGTTTTTATTTATATAAACTCCCTATCTAAGGCTTTCTTTGCCTTTCTGATTTCCAGTCTATATGTAGGTAACATGTCATGATTATCTGTGTGCTGGTGAGATCCAATGCACCCCATGAATCAGAACTCACTCCTCTCACACCAGTCTTTGAGCTATGTATGCTGATGTACCCCATGCAAATTTGTATTTGGCTCGGGTTGTAATCCAGAGATGATTACCCTTTGAGGTTTTGCTTTATATGGTGCTTAGCTCCTCATACTGACTGTCATCGCAAAAATAAAATGTTCTGAACAATGCTATTAGTAACCACATGGACCATGACAACAGGATCCTCCCCTACTCACTGCAAGTTTTTCCCCCCACCCTGAACAAAATGAAACAGCACCAGGACAGGCAGTGGAGCCTTCTAGACTCATGGTGATCACTACTGAGGATGGTGTCGATCCACCTCACTAGACTGCCCCTAATACAGCTATATTTCTATCTACTCTCCCCCTTGCATGGCTTCTGGTATAACAGTACCACATTCAGGGGATTCATTCATCCTGCAATCCCATTCAGTTTATTTGGATGAGAAAGAACCTCAAATCTGTTAGACAATTGCAAAGGATGAGACTCTGGTCTCTTTATCTACCTCACGTTAAAAATCACACTTCCCTTACCCCTGTGAATATTGACCAGATCAGAACACCATATTCTAAGGGGGCATGATTGTGTCCTGTTTCAAAAGGTTACAGCACATTCTCCCTGATATGCCACAGTGATTGTCGTTCAACCTCCAGTTCATAACCTCAGACAAAACAGCTTCAACTTTGAACACTTCCTGCAGATGTGTTTTTCCTGGATCACAGTAGCATCCAGGGGCTCTCATATATCGCAGCTGTGACACATCGCCTGCCTGGCCATCCTTAATGATTTAATTAGCTACTTAGTGTATACTTGAATGAACTAATTACCTTGTATATTTTCACAAACATTACAATCAGCTGACATACTATTCAGAATCTTAAGCAGTCTTCTCCAACCACCTATCCAGGTACACATTGAAGAAATAGTATCTTTATTTAAACTCCACGTCTTCCACTCCTTATTGTGAGGACAGTTGCTATTTGCGAGGTTTGGTGGTGAGGTTGGGTGGGTGGGAAATGGGAGGAGAAAAAAAATGTGTATGTTGTCTACAATTCTAATAATTTGTATTTATGTTAATTCTAGCTTAATTATTAAAGTTATGCAAAAAAGTGAAATTTTTCCAAATAATTTGTTCTGTTTGATTCATTTGGCGGAGTGGACTCGATGGGCTGAATGGCCTTACTTCCACTCCTATGTCTTATGGTAAGCTTAGTTGTTTTATGAAAATTGGCCTTTGTAGGAATCACAACATTTTCAAGATTAAGTAGGAGGTTGAGGGGTAACCTCATCGATGTTTATAAAAGAGTGAGAGGCATAGATAAGGTGAAGAGCAAAGGTCTTTTTCCCAGGATAGGGGTCGTTCAAAACTAGAGGGCACAGGTTTAAGGTGAGAGGGGAAAGATTTAAAAAGGGGACGCAAGGGATCTTTTTTTTTGCACATGGAGAATGATGCATATATAGAATAAACTACCAGAAGGATAGAGGTTACAACATTTAAAAGACGTTTGGACAGGAACATGAATGGGATAGATTTAGAGGGATATGGACCAAACACAGGCAAATGGGACCAGTTTAGTTTGGGAAATCCGTTTGGCATCGATGAGTTGGACCAAAAGGCTGTGACTCAATAACATTCCCATGGTATAATGTGACACTGGCGCAAATTCAATGGATCTCTTGTACATGGGTTTTCTCTCTACGGCTTGCAATCCACACTTCCATGAGAAGGTCACTTACCAAAATGCTCCTGCTTGTGCTGTGGTTCTTTAATAATCTTTCGAATGAAAAGGTTTAAGTGGCTGATGATGATGAAGGGTGGAGCCAGAGCTGGCCTGCTGTGATACTCAACAATTAGGTTGTAGCGCTGGAATTTCCAGAATATGTCAGTGTTTCCCTGGACAAGCTGGAAGGTATAGCTGCCGTGGAAAGAAAGACATTTAAAAATGATCTACAATGCTACATTCAACATCCACAGACACACTGCACACAGTACAGGAACTGTGAATTTGATTGAATGGCAATCCTCATGGTTGCTACAGGTTCACACCCACTACAGCAAATACTATCACAAGAATTTTATCAGATACATATCTGGCATCCTCCAGCCTCCATACCAAGGGGATATTGGATATTCCCTTGGGCAGGAGGAAGGGGAATTGTTGAACATTGGTACTGCTCCAATGATACATTACGTATGGAACAACAAGTTATTTTATCTCTAGGATATAATCACTTGCTACGACTGGACCCCACTCAGAGGTGGCTGTATTTATGTACTTGTTGATACACTCTCCTCACTGGATAATCACTGTACTACTGGGTGCCTTTCTATGGATCAGGCAAGGAACTCCTTACGAATTTTTGGTCTATCTTGTGCCTTGTATGGGGTAACAAAACATACAATAAAGGCTTGAATTTCTTTAGCACCTCTAACACCTCTTAAATGAGCATGACCGATTAAAAACTTTGACATGCAAGTAGAAGAGCTAATTAGGTCAGTTGTCCAAAAGCTTGGGTAAGGAGATGTTTCAAGGAGTATCTGAAACAAGGAGAGATAGATGCTGGAATACCTAGAGAGGGATTTCCAGTTATTAGGGCTCAGGCAGCTCAAGGCACAACTGCCAAAAAGGTGGAGAGATTAGATCGGGGTTAACCAAAATGCCAGAATTAGAGATGCTCAGAGATTTAACAAGTGCAGGGCTGGAGTAGATTAGAGGTTGGAACAGACGATGGCAAGGGTAAACTTGAAAACAAGGATGATGATTTTAAAATTGAGGAATTCTCCAACTAATAGCCAGTGTAGATCAGCAATCGCAGGAGGGTGAGCAAACAGTGAGTTAAAATATGAGCAGAATTTTGGATTAACTCAATTTAATACAAGTTAGATGATGTGAAGCTGACATCAAGTGAATTGGAAATTTTAAATCTAAATTTACCAAAGGCATGTGTCCCAGAGAAAGGGTGAAATTAAATTATGATTGAATTGTACGCTCATAAGCCTGAGACAGTGAGGTATAGTTTGAATTTCCTTTGTTCCCTTACCATTATAGGCCCAAATGAATGTTCCCCCAACCTGTTGGTTAAAAGTAACCACAGCAAAGTTCTTTAAGATGAACACAAAGGCACGATTAATTAGCAAGGCATGAGGCTGACTGAGGACAACTCCCTGTAGAATATGAGATATGGCCATTTGGTTGAAGTAGATGCAGTTAGTTTGCCAGGTAAGCCACTGGCCAGTGTTCCAGCTCATTTTATTTTTGTCCCTGTGGATCTTTGAGATCCATGTGTGACAGTGACTTCCCAAATCAGAAGGTAATGCTACCAAAGGCCTCAGCTGCAGCAAAAGGCAAGGAAAGACTGAAGTACTCCTGAGCCTTTAGGTTCTGATTGACGGGCCAAAAAGCAAGACAAAGCAGAAATTATGTGAGTATCCAAAGAGGCACAAAGTGATTGAGCGGTAAGAGAGGAAGTGAGAAGCCCGGAGATGGATTCTGGTCAAATCAATCAGATAGGTGCCTGTGCAAGTGTCCTGGCAGCAGCATTACAAGATAATGCGTGGCTAAGAGAGGGTGGACACTGGGAATTTGTTTCCATCTGGCAGGGACACTAGGGCCCATGGGCACAGCCTTAGAATTAGAGGGAGTCATTTTAAAATGGAAATGAGGAGACATTTCTTCTGCCAGAGAGTGGTGGGCCTGTAGAATTCATTGCCACGGAGCACAGTGGAAGCTGGGACATTGACTGTCTTCAAAGCAGAGATTGAAAAATTCTTAATCTCTCAAGAAATTAAGGGATACGGGGAGAGTGCGGGTAAGTGGCGTTGAAAGGTCCATCAGCCATATTTGAATGGTGGAGTGGACTCGATGGGCTGAATGGCCTTACTTCCACTCCAATGTCTTATGTCTTACAATGAAAGGTACTGTTGAGATCCAATGTGCAGTTCTAAAGTGCAGGACTGTGCTGTAACTGGGTCAGTGATGTGTTGTGAGGATGCAGAAAGTCTAAAACTTCAAACCACTATGGATGACCGTATGGACAGTCACTGACTTGTAGCGTGCCCTGATATGTTGGTGACTGGCCAAGATGGAGGGCCCCAGGGGCAAATGGCAAGTTGGGGTTGAATTTCCTTTCACGCTTAGGATTGCTGCTATCTAATTTCTATCCAGCACATGGGAGAATAGGAAAATATATACCAATGAATTAGGCATGAACAGCATGCAAATAGACCACTTGCAATTCACTACAGAGATTCTTGACTCCCACTTTCTGATTTTGGTTGCAAAATTGTGTGTTTTTTCTTCTGTCAATGTCAGGAATCCCATTTTCCCAACTGACTCACCAATGCTCATGTTATTTAGGTGCTGGAAAAATTGCATCTGAGAGTTTTATAAAAATAAAAGTGATGCTTTCTTTTGGTTCCTTCTAGCCATTACATATGAAGGAGAGTTTCAGCAGCAGATGAGTTCAGGCAGGGTTGAAGTTGTTCTAACGAAAAGTCACTGGACTTAAAACATTAACTCTGCTTTCTTCCCACAGACCTATTGAATTTCACCAGCAATTTGTTTTTGTTTCAGATCTCCATCAGTTCTGTGTTTTAGTGTTCAAAGATGTTATACAGGTGGGATTTGAATCCTGGCCTCCTGGTCCAGAGATAGGGACATTACTACAGCATCACAAGCCCATCTCTAGGTCAAACAACACTAATGTTCCAAACAGTCTGGCTGGGCTTCATAGAATTAACAAGGATTAGGATGAAACAATTGCTTTGGACCCCTACACAAGCCATGGTTTTGTTCTACTCCCTGTTTAGTAATAGAAACTGTGTACTCAATACTACATGTCAGACAAGTAGTGTAAGAGTTTAGCAGTACAGAATAGTGGGATAACTGCGATGTCCAGGTGGAACCTGGTGTTATGTTTTTATATGGCGTCACCAAGGGACAGCAAGTAGATGAGTCAGAGGATTCAAGAATAAAATTACTGGGGAGCAAGGGATGGGTGCAGGAGAATTGAAGCCATTGCAAGTGTTAAGATTAGGTTGATATCAATAAAATCAAGCAAGGACGATGGAAGAGAGAAGAGAATTGAAGGAGGTTTGTGTGGTCAAAGAGTGCAGACAGGTTGAGATGAATGAGGAGGCATGGTCTCCCTTTTGTTCCCCCAGTAGCTTTATTACAATGACAGTGGCAACCCATTTAAAATCAGTGGGTTACACCTGGTATTAAAACAGTGCACAAAATGCTACCCAGAAAATGTAAGCCAATATGGCATTTAGGAGTTGAAGGTTTATTTGCTGAGAAATATGCTTCAAATCTGTTTTTGTTTTTCTCAAAGCAGCTTAATAACCAGTAGCATGTTAGAAAAATGTTGGCAAACTTGCATTTGGAGCTGATGTAATTGGAAAATGCTTTTTAAAATTTTGCAAACCTTTCAGGAAAACATCACTCACTCACTGCTGTTGCGAGCTCTGTTGATTGTAATGTGGTCTGTCACAATTTTGGACACAGGCACACAAGCTCATCTTGGTTAATCCAATTGCATCATTTCCCTCTGGTATTGGGCAGTGTAATTCAAAATTGCAGAATAGAATGTCAACAGAGTTAATCCAGGCCAACACATTTTCAGATACAACCCTATATCTGAAGGAAATGTCAATGATATGGTCCAAACATTCCAACTAGCACTGGATATTCTTAACTATTATTCTGGCAAACTGATAGAAACTAAAAACAGGAGTAGGCCATTCAGCCCTTTGAGTCCACTTCACCATTCAATGTGATTATGGCTGATACTCTATCTCAATATTATATTCATGCTTTCTCCTGATACCCTGACATGAGCTGTGGAAATCAGTACCCTATGGGGGACAATTTCACATGGGGTTCACCCTATTTCTTGACATAATTTTGTCAAGAAATTCAGATGGTTTAGACTTCCTCTGAGAATTTTGTCAACTTTCAACCAAATTTACAGAACCGGACTCGGAAAAAGCCTCACAAAATTCCACGTGTAGGATGTCTCATACATCACCTGAACATTGCAATTAGAAGATTCAACAGCAGCACGTTAGTGACTAGCAGGAAGACAACTAGAAGCATGATGACCAGCCAATTTGCATAACGATTAATGCAATAGGGTAAATTATCTTCATTTGTCATGTTGGCTTGGTTACTGAAGCAGGATCGGTTGACCATCCGAACCTCTAGAATGTGACAACATGAAGTTAAAGAAATAACAGTAAAGCACAGAGTTTCTCTATTTTTAAAAAAATGTATTACTGCCCAGTAACGTCCCAAACAGCTCATACTGAACTTGAGAATCGTACGTCTTCAAGGAAGGCAATTGGCTCATCATACACATACCCACTCTTTGGAAGGGCTATTCATTTAGTTCCAATCCCCTGCACTATTCCCAAAACCACGTCCAAATCTTTCCTTTTTTGAGCTTGTATCTAATTATCTACTTCTGTCTTCCTCTCAGACAGCACATTTTGATGTGTGGATCTCACAGAGCCATATGGTTACGACTTAAATCACATACCGTCTATTTCATCCAGGGGAATCTGGCCAAATATCTGAAGATAAGGCCTGTAGAGGACATTCCTGAAGATCCAGTCCACACGAGTCTCATTGGGGTGGAGCAGAGCCTGAGTGGCCACGCCATAAGCAATGAGCCAAACACTCAGAAAGAATAAGAAGAAGAAGACATCTTTCATCTGTTGGAGGAATTAACACAAGTGAAAGAGCCAAAACATTAGCTCAGATCTGCTCTATCTTCAGCACGTTTGGTCAGGTCAGTTTGTAAGTATGGGTAATTGTACGGCCACAAGTGAAGATAGTGAGTCACGTGAACAAGTTTATCTGCAAGCTCCCCAGTGATTTGTGTAACTCAGTGTTATTGTCTATTTGGCTTTGTTACACATGCTGACATTCCCCATCCCTTCATCAATCATTGCTGAATTAAACAATTTCAGTGAAGGTGATGAGCTGAGTGCTAAAATTGACAAGAGCATCTTGGTTAAAGAAAACCATTCCAACATAGCCTCAGCTTTTTATCACTATGCAGTTGTTGCTGCAGGGAAATTTATGTGAACATTGCATAAGAATACGATTAAGCTCAGTTGTGGTGATTCACATGCTTCAACAGCTTAATAACACTCAGCAAGGTCATTTATCTTTGTCAACTAATGCAGTTCTTACTGGTTTTACAGAATACAATCCTCTATCTAACTTTATACACAATTATAAATGTAACCAGTCTGCATCTCAGCAAGAGCCTGATCAAAAAGGAAAAGTCCATTAGACTTTATCTTTAATTACCAGTCATCGCCAATGTTAATACTAGTCTCTGTACTATCTATCTGTCAGCTTGATCAATATTCAGGAGTGGCAGAGCAGAAATTTCTTTCAGCTAAATGTTGGGAAGTCTGGAGTTGTCATTGTTGTCATAAGTCCCCTTTATGAATTTCAAAAACAGACTACTCTTTGGAAACAAGCTGAAGCTGCTTCCCATTCTATTCACAGCCTTGATGCTGCATGTGAGCTCAAAATGAGCTTTCGCCCACACATCCAAACCGTCACAATGATTCCCTGCTTCAACCTTTATCACATTGTTATCACTCCTCAACACATTCGGTGAAGCCATCATTCATGCTTTTGTTACATATAGACTCTGCTGTTTCTGTGCACCTCCTTCCCTTCCATAAATGTGCCATCCAAAACTATGCTGCCTGTTTCCTAATGTACTGTTCGGGTTCATCTATTGTTCTTGCATTCACTAGCCAACAAATAATTCCTGATTAAGCAACACCTTGATTTTTCAAATCTCTCCATGGCAAACTTTCCCAACCCCATTTCACTCCACCATTCACAATCATGCTTTCAGCTGCTAAGGATGCTAACTATGGAATTCTCTGTCTAAATTTCCTTTAAAGATATATAACCAATCTCTGTAAACATCTGACAATCTCCTTTGGTCACTCCTTATGTGCGTTGGTCTTAAGTGTTATTCTGTTAAATGCTCCTGTGGAATACCTTGGGACTTTGCTGCTACGTTGAAGGCACAATACGAATTAAAAACTTATTGTAGCTACTTTGACGTTGTGCTCTGTGCATTATTTGTACTGAGAGTGTGTGTCATTTTACAGCTTCACACATCCTTGGAGCACATCTCCTGAGGTGACAGCTATGGAACCAGGTCAGATTTGAGTTCCTAAGAACAATAGTTGGTGCCATAAACAAGATCAGGTAGCATTGCCTACCCATGGCAGTTTATGCCACATTTTGATCATGATTAAATACACATTCTTCAAACTGGCCTCACAGCACCAGAGACCCGGGTTCAATTCCCACCTCAGGCGACTGACTGTGTGGAGTTTCACGTTCTCCCCGTGTCTGCGTGGGTTTCCTCCGGGTGCTCCGGTTTCCTCCCACAGTCCAAAAGATGTGCGGGTCAGGTGAATTGGCCATGTTAAATTGCCCGTAGTGTTAGGTAAGGGGTAAATGTAGGGGTATGGGTGGGTTGCGCTTCGGCGGGTCGGTGTGGACTTGTTGGGCCGAAGGGCCTGTTTCCACACTGTAAGTAATCTAATCTAATCTAAAATCAGACAAAGTTCAAGCATTTCAAAAGACTTCGCTCAATTCACTTCAAAGAAAAAAAATTGTTGGTTGCATCATTGAATATTTGCCTACTTACTTGCTCTTGAAAGTTACAGATTCCTATTCCGGGCACATTTGCAAATGGTCTGCCCTCGTGCTTAATCCTGGAATCAGACTCATTCCTTTGGTCATTCACCTGTCACACATGTACTTTTCAGCAGAGGTCACCAGGGCAAATCTTCCCCTTTGCAGAATCAGGAACTTAGGGGCCATTTCCTGGATTGGCATTTTAAAAAATTCATTCATGTTTTGTGGGCAGCACTGGCTAGACCAGCATTTATTGCTCAGAGGGCAGTTAACAGTCAACCACATTGCTGTGGGTCTGGAGTCACATGTAGACCAGACCATGTAAAGATGGCAGTTTCCTTCCCAAAAGGGCGTTCGTGAACCAGATGGATTTTTCACGAGAATTAAAAATAAATTCATGGTCATCATTAGACTCTTAATCCCAGATTTTTATTGAATTCAAATTCCACCATTTGCCGTGGCAGGATTCAAACCTGGGGTCACAGAAGTTTTCTTGGGTCTCTGGATTAACAGTCCAGCAATAATACCACTAGGCCATCACTTTCCCTGTAGCTGTGATCGTTTAGCAGAGTGCTGAACAAGCGTCAATCTGCTCTCCGAGGCATTGTGGCACATATTATACACTGTGACATTATTGGAGTTCAGCCTGAGCACCAGGAATATCACAAAGTACTATCAAAATAAATGTCAATGAAAGGATAAAGAAAACACTTTAGCCATGAGATTCTAATCCTTCTTGAAGCTGCAGCCATGCTTACAGACACCTACCATCCGTTCCACAATGATGATCTTCGGACCCAACTGTTTATTGATGGCAAAGATGTGGATCAGCCTCAGAGCAAACACCATGAAATCCAGGCACAGAGTCGTGCGGCCCGCATTATAGGAGACGGTTAGCATTCTGTAAGAGAAAAGGAACATACCATCACTTAGAGAAACAAGCGCAAGGTTAACAAAAGATACCTTACGCGAAGTATGGATAAATGGCTCCCATCTGCATTGTTTCACCAATCAAATTTGTTTTCTTAAAGCTGAAGGTGGATAAAATAAGTTTTTTTTTAGATTAGATTAGATTCTCTACAGTGTGGAAACAGGCCCTTCAGCCCAATAAGTGCACACTAACCCTCCGAAAAGTAACCCACCAGATCCATTTAAGATTTAAATTTGTTTTGAGTTTACTAGAGAAGGAATCAGTTTAAATATCCTGATAAATTTGATTGGACTGGAAACCATTGATATTTTATGTCCTTTTAACTTCCGAGAATGATTAGCGACACATTGGAAAATAAACTGAATATGGGGTATGCCTTTGTTCTGGATTTGTTTCAACATAACCTGAGAATTCAGGAAGACCAGCTCCCCAAACATGGTTTTGCTGCAGTTTGCGTTGTTTGTTGAACATATCTAATTGAGTTACATAAGTCGCTAAAGGGGATTTACAAAGTAGACAAGGAAAAGATGTTTTCCCCTTGTGTGGCATTCAAACGCACAATCGTCGTTTCAGGATAACGGGAGGCAAATTTAAAACTGAGACAAGGAGAAATTGCTCAGAAGGGTCATGAATCTGTGGAATTCATAACCCCAAAAGTGTGGTGGACTCCAGGACACTGAATAGAAGAGATACTTAATTAGGAGCAGGTTAAAAGGGTTGTAGGTGGAAGGCAGGAAAATGGAGTTGAGGCCAAGCTGAGACCAACCATAATTGTACTGAATAGTGGAGCAGGCCCCAAGGGCTGAATTGCCTACTCCTCTTTTCTCATACTTTCTTTTTACAGCAATGCCACAGTATGGGAGTAACTTATTTGTGACTGTGTGTAATCGTGGTACAAAGTGAAGAATTAATATTACACTTTACATTAACTGGAGATACACGATTGACCTGTGAACCAGATCAATTATATTAACTGTCAAAAATATTCAAGTATAAGTGGAGGCCAAGCATGGTCAAAGAGATGGCAAATGAAGTGAAATCATATTCATTGATATTCCATCCCCCCCCACTCCAAAAAGAGAACTAGAGAGAAAAGACATGGGAGAAACAGGGCAACATCCGATAGATACAGGAGATGTGTACTCTTTTCACACTTTTTTGCCTTTGTAAAAATGCAAAGCTATGTAATTGTCAGTGCAATTGCAAATGGTGAGATAACTGTCCATATTTAAAAGGTTGTGGAGAAATTTAGTACATTGAAATGGTCTTGGGCATTTGCACAAAATGGAGATAGGTAATTGGGACATTCATTATCCCCCTAGTTTTCCATTTCACTGCTGTCAGTGTACTTTTGAGAATCGTAATAACTGCTAAAGTATAAGAGACAATTTCATGTTACTTATAACTGGCAGAGAAATAGGGCAGATAGGTCTTCCTTAGCGCCATTTCCAGAATTAAAGAAACACTTCAAAAATCAAAACAAGATCCAGGTGTGAGAGGGTCAGTTGGAAAATGCGGAAGATCAAGGAGCATCGATGGAGAAAAAGAGGGGCAACAATTCATCAGAACTGAAGAAAAGTAATGATACAACAGGTTTTTAAGAAAGTGTGAGGTGTTGCATTTTGGTAAGGCACATCAAGGCAGGACTTATACACTTAATGGTAAGGTCCTGGGGAGAGTTGCTGAGCAAAGAGACCTTGGGGTGCAGGTTCATTATTCTTTGAAAGTTGAACTAGAGGTAGACAGGGTAGTGAAGGAGACATTTACCTTTATTAGCCAGTGCATTGACTATAGGAGTTGGGATGTCATGTTGCAGCTGTATAGGACATTGGTTAAGTCACTTTTGGAATGCTGTGTTCAATTCTGGTCTCCAAGCTAAAGGAAAGTTGTTGTTAAACTTGCAAGAGTGCAGGAAAGATTTTCAAATATGTTGCTTTGGTTGGAGGGTTTGAGCTATAGAGAGAGACTGAATAGGCTGGGTGGTTTTCCCTGCAGCATCGGAGGCTGAGGGATGACCTTATAGTTTATAAAATCATGAGGGGCATGGATAGGATGAATAGCCAAGGTCTTTTCCCCAGGGGAGTCCAAAACTAGGTTTAAGGTGAGAGGGGAAAAATTTAAAAGGGCAACTTTTTCACAAAGAGGCTGGTGTATGTATGGAATGAGCTGCCAGAGGAAGTGGTGGAGGCTGGTACAATTACAACATTTAAAAGACATCTGGAAGGACTTAGGGAGTGGAAGGGTTTAGAGAAAAATGGGCCAAATGCTGGGAAACGGGACTAGATTAATTTTGGATATCCGGTCAGCATGGATGATTGGATCGAAGGGTCTATTTCCGTGTTATGCATCTCTATGACTCAATGAAAAATGTAAAGTAAAAGTGAATGAATGACTGCAAAGGAAGTAGTGTTTCTGCTATCGCCATTTACACCTCTTTTTAATGTACTTACTTGTCCCGTTACCATCTCCTTTTTCCCTGTAATATTTCTTTTTCCATTAATCTCTCCTGTCTTCTCCCCTATTCTGTTTGAAGGTAGCCATCTCTTTGAATGGTGAATGATGAGTGATTATTAACTAATAAGCTCGAATGTTACGAAAACAGAAGTTGCTGGAAAAACTCAGCAGGTCTGGCAACATCTATTCTGAAGAGGAGTCAACGGACCCGAACCAATAAGTCTACTTTCTCTCCACAGATGCTGCCAGACTGGAGATTTTCCAGCAATTTCTGTTTGCACTTTTGATTTCCAGCATGTGTAGTTTTGTTTTTGGCTATGCTTGAATGTTTCCTGTGAAACCTAGCTTGATTAATAAGTCTTCTACTCTTGGAAGTCCCTTACCCACTTTGAACTATATCTATTTCTTCTGTCAGTATGTTTGAGTGAGATAAAACTTGAGAGTGATGAAGAATGGTGCCTGTAAAACACTGAACAGCTGCTTCGCTCGATAACTGATTCATATGGTGCTAATGGAGCGAGATGGTCCAACCAATGTTGCTTAGAGCTTTTCCTCATCAACATATATTCCAACTTAATAACATTATCAAAGTGCAAAGCTGTTTATTATCTTTTAAATGGGGTTAAAAAGTGAAAAATTAATTCTCACTGTAATAATAAAATCCCTTCCTTCCATTTATTCTTAATAAATTCAATTCATATTTCATACCCAAAAGGTTCCAACCGATCATAATATTAGTCACGTTCAGTCAGAGAACTAATGTATATGATAGACATCCCAATTGTATCTAACATTGATAATAAATCAGTCTGTTATGCAATTGGTGTATGGTGTCAAATTTCTTTTGTAATGTATTTTAGTTCATTGAAAGTGATCAAAGAAAATTGATTTTCCACAGTATAATGAAGTATTATTTTAAACACTGGAAATGAAGACATTATATCGGTCAAACATCCATTAATACAACTCACCTTAAACCTTGTTCTTTCTCAAACTCGGCTGTTTGTGCTCTTTGTTCAAAATCTGCTGACATTTTTGTGATTGCCATCTTTCTGCTGAGCTCTAGCTACTTGCCAACACTGTGATAAATGAGCTTTCAGACCTTGTGAATGTGGTCCCCCTCGTTTTCTTGCCTGATGCTGGGTGGATATTTGTTGATTGATTTGTAATTTGTGCCGAAGTACAGTAAAAAACTTAGTTTACGAGCAGCACATGCAGATCATAGTAAACAAGGATGTACAATCAAAAATACTTTGACAGAGGCATACAGGTTACATTGCAGAAGCACGCGCTCAAAGAGATCAATATTAAGAAGATCACATTATTTGAGGCTAGTTAGTCCATTCACCATTTTTACTATGATCTGCCTGTATTGCTTGTAAACAAAGCTTTTCATTGTACTTCGGTACACATGACAAATAATTCAGTCAATCAAACACCCATGCAGTGGCAGGCAGTAAACTGAGGGGGACTACTTTCACAAGAGCCAAATGCTCATTTATCACAGCACTGGCCAAGTAGCCACAGCTCAGCAAGAAGATGACAGTTACAAAAATGTCAGCAGATTTTGAACAATGAGCACATTTAGCCAAGTTAGGGAAATAATGAGGATATGTAAGTTATCATTCAACACATCATAAAGAGTGAGGCAATAATTGAAGTCTGGGGTGGTGGGGGGCAGTCAAAAGGAACAGGGACAATGAATTACAAGTAGAACATGAAGAGTCTAGCAAATCCATCCAAAAGTTCTGAGGGATGAATCTAACGTTATTCTCATCTACAAAGTAACAGGAAGAGACACAGCCTAGTAACCAAAGTGAAGAAGATTAAAGTTTTCTAGAACTGAGTCAGAGACTTCTTTAGATCACAGAAGTGCTCATTAAAAATCTGGGAGATTGTGTGTTCCCAGTGTGGGTCCTACTGGTTGCAGACCAGTATTGTCTTGGTGGGTGAGGTACAACTGAAGTGCGTGTCCGATAATTAGGACCCCAGTAGGAAAATACCTCAAATACCCACCCCTCTCCTAACCCACCTCACAAGAGCTACTGAACGGAGGTTAGCAGCTGTGTGTTTCCGGTCAGTGCCACAGTGGTAATGTATCTTCTATAGGATCAACACAGATCATTGGTGAGGGAGGGCAGAATGGGTGTAATCCGTGCAGGAGTGGCTTGCTGGCATTGGTGGTGGGGGTGACAAGGAGAGGGGAATTGGGTGAGAGATCAGGGAAGTGGCTGCTAGCAGGCATCCATCTGAGTGATTTCCCCTCGATTGGTCACGGAATCCTTTCGAAAGAGGGGCATTCCTGAGAGAGACGACTGGGAAACCCAGTAGGATTTTCTGAGCTGCCTTCGAGGAGACACTGCAATGCCAGTGAGGGAGACTCCACTACATCCCAGAATTATCCACATTTTCTCGTCTACCTGTTCAGGGATGTTATCACACACCCCGAAACACAAACTGGGCCACCCGGCTCAGGGATTGGCAAAGTGGCAGTGTACCACAAGAGCACCCCAATTCCCATGCTGTCAGAGATTATAACATTTAAATGGCTTGTTTATGAGACTGCATGGGTAGCAGGCTATTCTGTCAATGCATTCCCACTGGGGACTGTTGGCCCACCAGCAGGAATGGGATATTCTATATCACTACAATAACGCGGGCCTGTCGATCCCATTAGGCATTCGGACAGAGTCCATTAAAACCAGCTGCATATCTCCTATGTAAACAAATCCTGACATAAAACAAAATGTTTTTCAAATCATTCCCTAGACAGGAGATGTCGGATTAATTAGTAAAATACAAGTTAATTAGGCCTTATAATATTAAATCATAAGCAATGCACTGAGTGCGAACAGTTTCAAATTGAATGTTACAGCATTCACGTCAGTTCTGCTTCAGTCTAATTGATTTCCTTCCCTACATCCCCTTTATATTGGTTCTCTCTTTCCAGTTTTATTTCCATATTTCTGTTGCAACTCGTGTGAATTCTGCATTTCTGCATAGCAGAACACTGCAAGATGTTTTGGTTATTACCTTGGGATGGGTAAATTATTGTTGGAAGAGAGGTTGTATCAGAGACCCTGATACTGACCTGCACGTCACTCCTACTATGAACAGCACCAAGGCCACCATGTCGCACTTGTTCCAGGAGTCCTCTACATACAGTTTAAATTTCTTCACTATGTTCGTATTTCCCTCGGTGAAAAAACTCTATAGGGGGAAGAAAATTCGTAAAGAATGAAGCATTTGGAATATATTGTGACCAGGTTATTTTGTGTTGTAGCACTCCCAAACATGCTCAGCAGGTGGTGCACATATACAGGTCACTGAAAGCAGTTTCTGCTGGATTCTTTATGGCAAACCCTTGAGAAAATTACAGGATATTCATTAGGTCGCAATCGTGTGTGAGAAAATGTCTTATGGAGTGATTTTGAACATTTTGTTGATTTACAGGCCTGAGATGGATACACTTTTTATGAACTGTGCAGTGAGCACAACATCGACAAGTGAAAATGTTTTAAAATTAATTTCAAAAATGAGTGCCAGGCTCCATCATTTGGTTGCTGTTGGTATAGCAGGTGCACCTTTTTGAGGATCTGAGAATCATAATGCAGTTAACACAAACAAAACCATTCAGTCTATCGTGCCTATCGTGCAAGAGCAACTCATCTGGTCCCACTTACCCAGCTTTCTCCTTAGCCTTGAAAATCTTTTCCATTCAAATGATCTAATTCCCTTTGAAAGCCACAACTGAATCTGCTTAGAGTGTTCTGTGGGAGTGCACTCCAGATCCTAACTGTTCTGAGTAATAACAGCCTTTTTGCTCATGACACCGTGTGGTTCTCAAACCTTCTTTCAATGGATTGTCAACAGTTCCTCCGCACTTATTCTGTCTCAGACTATCATGACTTTGAACACCTTTATCAAAACATACCCTCCCCAAATCATCTGTTTGCTAACAACTCCAGTTTGCCCAAAGTCTTCATGTGGTGGAAGTCCCTAATTCCTGGAACAGGTCTGCTAATTGTTGTCTGCACCCTCACAAGTGACCATGCACCCTTCCTAAATTCTGTTATCCAGAATTGGACCTTTCATGGCAGTTGAGTGCAACCAGTGCTTTGATGCAAATCATTAATACACTGTTATAATCAACATGAACAGTTGCAATATCAACGTGCAAATCAGCATGCAGTATACTTTACAGGCTTGGTGTACTCTGGTTTCAGTTCACCACAGTTCAGTTCCCAAGTTAATAATCTGCAGAAAGTTATGCATTACAATTACATTTATTTCCAAATCAATTAAATCATACAATAATACTTGATCTTTTACCATATTTTACACTGATGTTGGTTCTATCTATTCAGCCAATGGATAAAATGGTATGCATTTATTGATCAGAGATGGATTGTAATTGTATTAACACAACAAATGTATTAGTAAGGCTGTATTGACATGGTGTGGAACAGGTACAAAGTTAAGAATTGTGTGTGTACTGGGTGTCAGTTTACATGCTGGTAATTACTGATAGAATAATGACCCTTCCACTCTACCTTGCAATATGTGCTTCAATCCTAACCCCAGAACAGGAAGTCCATCTGCACCTGTGAAACATTTTCCCATTTGCCAAATCGGTGTTTTATTCCCCTAAATTTGGGTGAGAATGTCAAATCAGTGGCACTTCAGAAGTTTTCTGTCTATTCTTGAAAAAAACTATTATAGAGGGCCACTACACTCACCAACTGGAGTTAGTCTGGACCAAACACAACCACCGTACAAAGGTCTTCACCTCAAATCATTTAATACTGCATCTCTTGCTCACAATGCTTTTTAATTTTGTACAGACAAAATTGTGGCGTTTTTTCCCCCTACTCTTATAGGTAAATAATTTCCTAAAGCTACTACCCCTTTTGACATCCATAGTCCTGCATCTGTGTACATAAGTCATCATGTTAATTTTCTCCTTCTGCACTAGTCAGGTGATTTACAGACATTTTCACTCCCCTTGCTGCTTTCCAAAGGTCCAGCATTAAAACTTTGAGCATGAAAACACAATACTGGTGTCCTCACCTGTCTCAGCTCCTCCAGCGCCAGGGTGAAAACCCAGAAGTACAGCGTTACCTCTGCCATAGAAGGACCAATAGGGGGAGGGGGCTTGAAATCCACTAGCAAAATGTATGCGAAAAGAGACAGGAATGCAAAATACAGGATCACATTCCCCAGGAATACAGTGACTGGAGCACCCCAGAATTTCTTCCATCTTCTTAAAATGAATCCTCTCCGTTGGTTCCCTCCACAAAGCCTTTTTTTATCCTTTGCGTCATGATCGCTGTCAGATGATAATAACAAGAGCTTGTTAAAATTCATAACATGAGTGAAACAAGGGAAAAAAAAAAATCTTGGTCCCGAAAAATGTTACATCTCAGAATATTAAAATCCCATCTCTCTTAAATTTCCTGATGAAATGTGTCATGAGTCCATTAATTGATGATAATTGCAGTATGGAATTGTAAAAGAGATTGTCTCATATACTAATAGGTTCATCATTAGCAACTTCTTTTTGGTGCACTGGTTGACTGTGTTTAAAGTATTGGTAGAAACTAATAGTTGCCTTTCAGCATCTATCTGACATTCTAATCATTACAACACAAGAATACCAACTGGTGAAATCAAGTTGAATATCTACACAAACTGATTCACATTTTTTCTGGCCAAGTTTAGCCATTGTTGGAGCAGTAGTTGTCCAGATTGGCACAGTTTCATTTATTTCAACTTGATATCAAGCCAAATGCAGAAAGTTCAGATGGAATATGAAAGGAATAAAAAAAAAACAGAAGCAAGGAGAGAGTATGAGAAGAGACTGGCAGTTAACATGAAAAGGTCTCCAGATATCATTAGTGAGCATATCAGCTGACTGGCTTGCAGTCAGTCATGTGGATATATTCTAAAGCAAGGTGCAGGACCAGCTAGGGTTGGGTCTGATCCCCGTCCTTTGGGCAAGCTTGTGGAAGGTGGAGAGGGATGGATTTCCATATTGGTAGGATGGGACTTGGGGGCTCATAAAACCATTTCTGGTTCACATGCAACCTAATATAACTTTGTTAGATTTGTTAGAAGGGGGTCCATTGGCGATTAGTGTCAGGTTTGATAAATTCACCCAGACTCTTTAGGCACCACCTTACAAATGCAGAACCATTACCATCTAGGGCAGCAACTACATGAAGCATCTCCCCTGCAAATTCCCCTTCCAAGCCACTTACCATCTTGATTTGGAAATCAGTCACTGCCCCTTCAATGTTGCTGGGTCAAAATACTGGAATTCCATCCCTAACAGCATTGTGCGTGTCCCTCAGTGAAGTGGACCACAGCGGTTCACAGCAGCAGTTAAGGATCCAGCAAGTTCCACATTTCCATGAATGACTAAAAGCAATTTGGAAATGTTTCCCTCCCTAGCCATGCCCTGAACCCATTCATTCTAGGGGGTTGACATGTTTTG
Organism: Hemiscyllium ocellatum; assembly: GCF_020745735.1. NCBI lineage: Eukaryota > Metazoa > Chordata > Chondrichthyes > Orectolobiformes > Hemiscylliidae > Hemiscyllium > Hemiscyllium ocellatum. The sequence continues at coordinate 24,995,380 of NC_083418.1, read as the reverse complement.
TGGTGACTGATTGGTCTCAAATCACTATGGCGTATCCTAAGAATGTGATGAAGCACTATCCAATGCCAATACTTCTATTGAACTGATCGCTTTTATTCGGAGACTAATCTCCTTCCCTGGAGGAGATTTATTGTTTGCACAATAAATTTTAGAACTTATGGGTCCATTAGTGGAATCGTTTATACAATTTCAGCTCTTCTTGCTCTGCCCTATTATTAAACCTTTTTTCCAGCAAAAGGTTTGAACAGACTAACCTGTTTGCCTCATCATGGAGCAGAAAAGCCTTCTCAGTGTCCAAGCTGTCCAGTTCTTTCAACTGTTCAGATTTACCTACGGAAGGGAAATGTGCACTAAAAGGAAACAAGAAAGCAACAATCAGAGGAGCATACGGATAAAGCAGGAGGTTGCTTTGAAAATTCTTTGCTGTATTCCCTATGTCACCACTGTGTGCTCATTTCAGAAGGTTCTCCTTTAGAAGCATATCTCTTTGGAACATTCTACAGTCCTAGAGGGTGCTACATAAAATGGAAGCTTTACAAAAGATGACTTTGTATGCATGACACAGAAGCAGGTCAGCAGCTGGAAAAACATTGCAGCCCTTCACAAAACCTGTTTACCATCTATAAGGCACAAGTCAGGAGTGTAATGGAACACTTCACTGCTGCAGTTCCAACCACACTCAAGAAGCTTGACAGCATTCAGGACAAGATGCAAGTATTTAGAAGAAGGTGAAGAGGGGGCGAGTAGCTGAAGCTAGTATTGATCATCGAGAGAGTGAGCTGGGAAATAGATGATGGAATATATAAAAATGGTAAAGGCTTTGAACCAATGATTATGTTTGTTTTCATGACTGAATACTTAGAAAATTTCCCAATGGTAACTGAAGATCGAGAGGTGATAGGGAGAGATGAACTTCAAACAAATAGTCTCCAACAAAAGGTAGAAAAATGATTGAACCTAAAGACTGACAAGTCCCAGGACCGACGGTCTCCATCCTCTTATCTTAAAAGAAGCAGAGGCGCAAATACTTCACTAAGGTCCTGTGAAATTCCTTAAATACTAGAAAGCTATTGTGAGATTAAAAAATAGCACGTGACATCTTTAAGCAAGCAGCACAGTGGCTCAATGGTTAGCACTGCTGTCTCACAGCGCCAGGGAACCAGGTTTCATTCCACCCTTGGGGCAACTGCTTGTGTGGAGTTTGTACATTCTGCCCAGTGTCTGTGTGGATTTCCTCCCGGTGCTCTGGTTTCCTCCCACAGTCCAAAGATGTACAGGCTAGGTGGATTGGTCATGCTAAATTGCTCATAGTGTTCAGGGATGTGTAGACTAGATAGGTTAGCCATGGGAAATGCAGGGTTAGAGGGTAGGGGTTGGATGCTCTTTGGAGGGTTGGTGTGGGTCTAATGGCCTGCTTCCACACTGTGGGGATTCTATGAAAGATGAGAGACAGAAAATGGGAAACTATGGTTAGCCTGATACGGAAAGCAGCAGAGTCCATTATTTAGGAAGTTTTAGTGGAATGCTTCAAAAATCATAACCTGATTAGACAGAGCAAACATGATTTCTCTTTCACATGTTGAAGTATTTTTTACTGGATCAAGGGTGGACAGAAGGGAAGCAGAAGATGTGTATACTTAGATTTTCAAAAGGCATATGACAGAGTGCCAAATCAAAGGCTGTTGCACAAGGCAAGAGTACATGATGTAGTGAGTAATGTATTTGCACAGATTAAGGATTTATTAGCCAACAGGAAGAAATAGTAAGGATAAATGAATCTTTTTTGGGTTGGCAAGTTGTAACTGAAGTGTCACAAGGATCACTGATGTGGTCTCAATTATTTACTGTCAATATCAATGATATAGCACAGGAGATAGAATGTATGATGGCTAGATTTGCTGAAAACACCAAAATCTGTAGAATAGTAAACTGTCAAGAAAAAAAACAGTGAGATTACAAAGGACTGTTGACAGGTTATATGAGTGAACAAAAATTTGGCGGATTGTGTACAAAATGAACATAAACAAAAAAAACCTGTACTCTGAAGAACGGACACAAAAATAGAAATTGCTGAAGAAATTTAGCAGGTCTGGTAGCACTTGTGGAGAGAAAGCAGAACCAGTTCTGAAGAAGGGTTACGGGCCTTAAAACATTAACTTTGCTTTCTCTCTGAAGCTGCTGCCAGACCTGTGGAGTTTCTCTCGCGATTGTTGTTTTACTAATGTGAACTTGTCCCTTTTGGAGGAAGAATACAAAAGCATTTCACCATTTAAATGGAAAGAGACTGCAGGACCTGGTGGTACAGGTGCATCTGGGGGTCCTGGTAAATGAATCACTAAGTTCAAATATAGGTACAGCACATTATTAGGCAGGTAAATGTAAAGTTGTCATTTACTGCAAGCAGAATGGAATATAAAAGCATGAAAGTTGTCGTTTAGTTGTAAAGGATGTAAGTGCAACTATATTTGGTCTCCTTTTTAGATTAGATTAGATTAGATTACTTACAGTGTGGAAACAGGCCCTTCGGCCCAACAAGTCCACACCGACCCGCCGAAGCGCAACCCACCCATACCCCTACATATACCCCTTACCTAACACTATGGGCAATTTAGCATGGCCAATTCACCTGACCAGCACATCTTTGTGACTGTGGGAGGAAACCGGAGCACCCGGAGGAAACCCACGCAGACACGGGGAGAACGTGCAAACTCCACACAGTCAGTCGCCTGAGGCGGGAATTGAACCCAGGTCCCTGGCGCTGTGAGGCAGCAGTGCTAACCACTGTGCCACCGTGCCGCCCTATTTGAAGCGTATGGATAATTGCTTTAAAAGCAGTTCAGGAAAGGTTCAAATGATTCATTCCTGGGATAAAAGATTTATATTATGAAAAAAAAGTGAACAGGTTAGGCCTACACTCACAGGAATTTAGAAGAATGAAAAATGATTTTATCAAAATAGGTGAAATCTTGAGGAGACCAGAGAGGTTTGGTAACTGGGGGAGAATTCACTCACAGGGAAAAGTAGAACCCCTGGACATAGCGCAAAATAAATGAGGAGAATCTTCTTTCTCTCAAAAGATTGAGAGCTTGTGGAATTCCCTTCCCCAGAAGGTAGTGGAGGCTTGACTTTCACTTTATTCTGAGCTAAATTCATTTTTTGACAAACAAGGGAGTCGAGGATTGTCAAAGTGAAGGTGGTGTGCAGACATTTAGAAAAATGCAGCCGAGACCACAAGTAGATCAACCATTATCTTATTGAATTGTACAAATGCCAAGGGCCAATTTCCTGTTCCCAAGTCCGATGCTGGCCTGTTTGATTGGCATCCCATCCACCTTCAACATTCAACACTTCCATCACTGACACACAGTGGCAGCAGTGTGTACTACCTACACGATGCACTATAGCAATTTATCAAGACTCTCAACAGCAACAGCTTTCAAATCCATGACCTGTACCACCTCAGTTACATGGGAACACCACCACCTGCAAGTTCCTCTCCAAACCACTCACATCTTGATTTGGAAATATCTCAATGTCCCTTCAGTGTTACTAGTTAAATTTTAGGAACTTGTTTCCTAATGGCGTATTGGATGTGCATATGCCACTTTGCAGTGAAGAAAGTAGCTGACCATTGCATTCTCCAGGACATTTAGGGTTGCACTATAAATATATTGTCATCTTCACTAATCCATGTTGTGCAACCCTTAATGATTAATATACGTGGATTGAATTTTTTTGAAGAAGTAACGAAGAGGATCAATGAGGGCGGAGCAGTAGGCGTGATCTTTATGGACTTCAGTAAGGCTTTTAACAAGTTTCCTCATGATAGACTGGTAAGCAAGGTAAGATCTCATGGAATACATGGAGAACTAGCCATTTGGATACAGAACTGGCTCAAAGGTAGAAGACAGAGGATGGTAGTGGAGGGTTGCCTTTCAGGCTGGAGGTCTGTGACCTGTGGTGTGCCACAAGGATCGGTGCTGGGTCCACAGTTTTTTTTTATAATTTATTTAAATAAATTGGATGTGAACATAGGAGGTATAGTTAGTAAATTTGCAGATGACACCAAAATCAGAGGTGTAGTGGATAGCAAAGGAGGTTACCTCAGAGTGCAATGGGATCTTGATCAAATAGGGCAATGGGCTGAGGTGGAGTTTAATTTACATAAATTTGAGGTGCTGCACTTTGGAAAGGCAAATTAGAACAGGACTTATACACTTAATGGCAAGGTCTTGGGGGTGTTGCTGAACAAAGAGATCTTGGAATGCAGGTTCATAGTTCCTCAAAAGTCAAGTCGCAGGATAGGATAGTGAAGGCGGCATTTGGTATGCTTTCCTTTATTGGTGAGTGCTTGAGTACAGGAGTTGGGAGGTCATGTTGCGGCTGTAGAGGACATTGGTTAGGCCACTTTTGGAATATTGCATGCAATTCTGGTCTCCCTCCTATTGGAAGGATATTGTGAAACTTGAAAGTGTTCAGAAAAGATTTACAATGATGTTGTCAGGATTGGAGGGTTTGAATTACAGGCAGAGGCTGAATAGTTTGGAGCTGTTTTCCCCGGAGTGTCGGAGGCTGAGGGGTGATCTTACTAAGGTTTATAAAATCATGAGGAGCGTGGATACGGGTGTGTGTGTGTGCGCGCGCGCACACACACATGGTCAGGGAGACTAGAAGCCATAGGTTTAGTGTGAGAGAGGTAAGATTTAAAAGTGAAACTAAGGGGCAACCTTTTCACATTCACGTGAATGGAATGAGCTGCCAGAGGAAGTGGTGGACACTGGTACAATTATAGCATTTTACAAGACATCCGGATGAGTATATAAATAGGATGGGTTTGAGGAATATGGGCCAAGTGCTGGCAAATGGGATTAGATTAGGCTAGGATACCTGTTTGGCATGGACGTGTTGGACTGAACGGTCTCTGTTTCCGTGCTGTACATCTCTGTGATTCTAGGACTTTGCGATTTTTTTGTTCAGCTGCCTTGTCTTCCAATTTATATTACCAACCTGTTTCGCCAACCAAAATATTCTACTTCACGCTTATTTGATAATGATCAAATTCAAAGATGGTACTGGACAGTTATGAATAAGGTAATAACATAAGCATTATTTCTACCCCACAGTTCAAGGTACTCTTTAAATTCTCTTGAAATTGCTGTTTATTTTAGTTTTCAATAGTTGTTATCCCAAAATAAATTAATACTGAACATTCTTATGCTCTGAATTCCTGCTGTGTATGATGCATAGAGCTCTTAGGGCTACATTGTTTCTGAACGACTGACTTAGTTCACTCGCTCCTGTTGTCTACCTTGTGTAAAGAAGTACACTTCCACAAATCTGGTACTAAATCTACCTTTCACAATCTCTTAATCTGTGGACATGAAAATAAACTCCAATGTAAACAAATCAATCAAAATTAACAGTAACCGTACTAGCCACATGGAGTCACTGTTTTATTCTGTTCACTATCAATGTGGGTGGAGCATGATGTACACAGATAAGGGTTTTGTTGATGGCTCCACTATTTGCAAAACAGCAATATTGCTTATTTATCTGAGTTTTTTTTATGTTCCTGGAAGGATATATGAAAAAGTCCGCTGTTGGTGCCATCTTTCTCTAAATACTAAATCATGAGAGGTTTTGATAAGTTGAATAGCAGGTATAGTTTCTCTAGGGTGGGGGATTTCAAGAATGGGGCTTTTTTTTAGTATGAGGGGAGAAAGATTTAAAAAAGACATGGGGCAACCTTTTTTTTTAAAGTAGATAGAACGATTCATGTGTGGAATGAACTTCCAGTTGAAGTGGTGGATCCGGGGCACAGTTGTAATGTTTAAAAGACATTTAGATAAGTATATGAATAAGAAATGTTTGGAGGAATATGGACAAAGTGCAGGCAGGTGGGACTAGTTTAGTTTGTGATTATTGGGACTGGTTAGACCGAAGGGTCTGTTTTTGTGTTGCATGACTCTGACTCTTCACCAGCCTACACCTCGCATTGATCAACCTTATATTTTCTCAAAGTTACCTTGATCCTTATTCCTGTAGAACCTTCTGTTGTCTGCTCAATAAGCTCAAAGTATACCATCCTATTGATTTTTCTCCATTTGCATACAGTGTATAGGCTGGGACTCATCATATAGTGTGTTATTTTAGTCTCTTTTTCATTAGAATCTCAAAACTGGAACCCCATATTCTCTCAACCTCCAGAATGGAAAGACTGTGTATTTGAGTAACACACCAAATATTTCTTATCACACAATATGGGCTTTGCTACTTCACCAAGATCATGGCATTGGCCTTGATCACTATCAAGCTGCTGTGACAGCTACAAAACTCAGCTGGCGGAGCACTTGGGTCAATGGCCCAGGATTGGACCTGATAGAATCCCTACAGTATGGAAGCAGGCCATTCAGCCCATCGAGTTATTACCAACCCTCCAAAGAGCTTCCCACCTAGACCCACCTATCCCTGTAACTTTGCATTCCCCATGGCTCACTCACCTAGCCTTCCCATCTTTGGACTGTGGGAGGAAACCCACACAGACAGTCGCCTGAGGGTGGAATTGAACCTGGTGTTGTGAGGCAGCAGTGCTAACCACTGAGCTACTGTTACTGAGCTGCAGGTTTCTAAAATCCTCATCTGTTAATGACCAATTAACCATTAAATGGATGCCTCTTTGGCTGGTAAGGCCTACATAGGACTTCCTGCACTCTCTGTATTAACTCCCTAAAGGATCGTAAGTGTTTGAAACTCTCTTCTGCAAATGATGCTAGATGAACTGGACATTGTTATATCTAAGATGATAAAACATTTGTTAACAAAATATAGCAAGAAGGCTATATATAACTGTAGCTTGAATCTATTCTTGTTCCCACAATCCTATAGTTTTCTTAAAAATAAATGCCGTAAATCATTAAACCTGTTCTTTCAGGTAGACGTCAATGTGTCAATTAAAAACAGAAAATACTAGAAATACTGAACAGGTCAGGTAGTCTCTGCACCTGAAACATTAATACTGCTTCGCTTGCTGCCTGGCCTGTTGAGTGTTTCCAGCATTGTGTGTGTGTTTCTGCCTGGATACACAAGGCTAACACTGTGGGGATGAAGGAAGCATGGCACTTTAAAGTACTGTCCTCTAGGAAGGATGACAGTGAAATGCCTCATTTGTTTTAATGACTGAGGTAGCTACTAAAGTCCCTGTGACATTATGAAGAGAGCTCCTCTGGTGAGGAGGACAAACATGCCACTCTCAACCAATCCCACCTGATTGTAAATTAACCAGGCATTATTCTTACCTTTGCTAAATTACCACAGTGAAATGATTACCCATTTTACAGCCACTGAACTTCAAGAGTTGAAACATCCTGATTTGTTGAGGTACAACTGCATGTATTACGTGTTGGTAAGTTCTCTCATTATGTCATTACCTGAAGGTGATAAGGTTGGTGAATATCAGAGGAGGACACCAGAATCCACACAACAACTTCCAGATTGGAGTATCCGTTGACATATCGCCCCACCAGATTTTTGTCAACAGTGCCTAAAATTCAGAAACGATCATGATTATCAAAAATGAGAGCTAGCATTGATAAAGCAGGCCAAATGGCCTTTTTTTTGCAATCATTCTATCATGCATTCTATGATGTTGTAGATATGTCCACTGGTCATTATTAAAAAAAGCAAATGCAAGCTTTTCATTCTAATTTTAAAAATACCTTTCTTGTACATGGATGATACAGAGCCACACCAACTAGCAAAGTCACAGGTTTAATTCACAATGTGCGATGAATTGGGCTGAATCCAGGGATTCATTCCTATTTCCTGGGAAAAGGCACAGGGCAAGGGGCAAAAAAAATCCAGCACTGTTAGAGCTTCCAGCTGGGAAGTTCTTACCCGTGAACGTGACCGAAGATATGAGCAGGCATCGATCATAGAGGCAGCTGTGGTATTGCCACTGAACTAGCCAGAGAGCCAGGCTAATATTCTGGGGACAAAAACAGAAATTGCTGGCCAAACTCTTCAGAGTCACCAAACCCGAAACGTTAACTCTACTCTCTCCCCACAGACACTGGGCTGAGTTTTGCCAGCAGTTTCTGTTTGTTTTTTAATGGCAGATGTTTCAATAAAAATCTGGAACGAGAAGCAAACATCATTGTAACTAGGCAAAAGTGAGTACTGCAGATGCTGGAAATCAGAGTCTAGATTAGAGCAGTGCTGGAAAAGCACAGCAGGTCAGGCAGCATCCGAGGAGCAGAAAAATCGACGTTTCGGGCAAAAGTTCCTGATGACGGGCCTTTGCCCGAAACATCAATTGTCCTGCTCCTCAGATGCTGCCTGACCTGCTGTGCTTTTCCAGCACCACTCTAATCTAGACTATGTAACCACTGCCAATAGTTTTTTTTTAAAAAAAGCATTCTGCTTTACGAATGCCCTTCAGGGAAGGAAATCTATGTGACTCCAGACGTGGTTAACTCAACTGACTTCTGAAATGACCTAGAAAGCCAATCAGTCTTGCAGATGAGCAACAAATACAGACCTTGTCAGTCATGTTTCCATCCCATGTGAGAATTCTAAAAATCAACATAACTGCATGTAAATAATCAATACAATTAACAAGCAATTTCTAACAAACGACCACACAGTAACCCCCAAACAAAACAGTAGATTAGATGAATATCGCACCAGTCCCTTAGATTATGGGTGCTCAGGTCCTGCTCAGTCCTTCCACCTTAAGCTCTTTATATCCAGACAACTCCCAGACCCCTATTTAATGGTCCGGTATGCCAAGGTACGGATGAATATTTTTTGACAAGATAGCAAGCAGGAATCTGTCTGCACTTCCTTTCTTGATGTCAGAGGTAGGTTCTTTACACAAAGAGTGGTGGGTGTGTGGAATGCACTGCCAGCAGATTCAGATACATTAGGGATGTTTCAGCTGCTCTTGGATAGGCACATGGATGATAGTACAATGAAAGGTATGTAGGTTAGTTTGATCTTAGAGTAGGATAAAAGGTTGGCACAACATCGAGGGCTGAAGGGCCTGTACTGTGCTGTACTCTTCTATGTTCTTTATGATGTCACTACGTTCAACTTGCAGTATAGATGAGAGTTACTGTGTTCCCCTTTACCGTGAGGTTCCATGGTGAACTTAGTGTCTGTGTCACAACCCAGATCAGATATCAAATCAGCAAAGGTCAGGGCTACACCCTAAGGTATTCCACAATCTTACAACTCAGTAAATCACTGCTGTATCTAACAGAGTGAATGCAACAACAGCTCTACAATGGTCACTGTAAACAGACCCCACCCCCTTCACAATACAAGTACCTATTACAAACCGATAGCAAGTGATTTGTCACTTTATGTTCCCAGCAGTAGGGGAAAATGCCAGGGAAGGGAACAATTTGTTGGGAAGGGTTAATGCAACAGCACTATCTGTGCAGACCCACCTCCGCCTCCCGGTGTTCAGACAGACCAAGGTTCCAGTTGCATGGGAAATGTCATTCAACAATCAAAGAACCCAAACAAAATTCTATCAGAGCTTCATGAAGATTCAAATAATCCTTTAGACCTGAAATTAATGAAAATAAAAATCACAGCTTCTTAATGAAGAAAAACCCAAAGAACTAGGGATACTGGAAATCAGATACAAAAAATTGCTTGAAAAACTCATCAGGTTTGGCAGCATCTGTGGAGAGAAGCAGAGGTCACGTCTCAGGTCCAGTGACCCTTCTTCAGAACTGATGGTAGAGCATAGAACATAGAACATTACAGCACAGTACAGGCCCTTTGGCCCTCGATGTTGCGCCGACCTGTGAAACCAATCTGAAGCCCATCTAACATACACTATTCCATTTTCATCCATATGACCATTTAAATGCCCTTAAAATTGGCAAGTCTACTACTGTTGCAGGCACGGCATTCCATACCACTACTGCTCTCTGAGTAATGAAATTACCTCTGACATCTGTCCTATATCTATCACCCTTCAATTTAAAGATATGTCCCCTCATGCTATTCATCACTATCTAAGAAAAATGGCACTTACTGTCCACCCTGTTTAACCCTCTTATCTTATGTTTCAATTAAGTCACCTCTCAACCTTCTTCTCTCAAATGAAAACAATCTCAAGTCCCTCGCCTTTCCTCATAAGACTTTCCCTCCATATCAGGTAACATCCTAATAAATCTCCTCTGAACACTTTCCAATGCTTCCACATCCTTCCTTTACTGTAGTGACCAGAACTGTACGCAATACTCCAAGTGCAGCTGCAGCAGAGTTTTGTACAGCTGCAGCATGACCTCATGACTCCAAAACTCAATCCCTCTACCAATAAAAGCAAACACACCATATGCCTTCTTAACCACCCTATCAACTTGGGTGGCAACTTTCAGGGATCTATGTACATGGACACCGAGATCCCTCTGCTCATCGACACTACCAAGGATCTCACTATTAGCCCAGTACTCTTTACTCCTGTTGCTCCTTCCAAAGTGAATCACCTCACACTTATCCACATTAAACTCCATTTGTCACCTCTCATCCCAAATCTACAGCTTATCTCTGTCCCTCTGTAACCTGCAACATCCTTTGGCACTGTCCACAACTCTACCGACTTTAGTGTCATCTGCAAATTTACTAACCCAGAGAACCCTAGGATAAATCCCGTCCAGACCAGGGGCCTTATCAATTTTCACATTTTCTAGAATTGCTAACAACTTCTCGTGAACCACAATCCCATCTAATCTAGTAGCCTGTATCTCAGTATTCTCCTCGACAACATTGTCTTTTTCCAGTGTGAATGATGATGAAAAATATTCATTTAGGCACTTCCCCTACCTCCTCAGACTCCACGCACAACTTCCCACTACTGTCCTTGATTAGCCCTACTCTTACTCTAGTCATTCTTTTATTCTTGATATACTTATGGAAAGCTTTAGGGTTTTCCTGGATCCTATCTGCCAATGATTTCTCATGTCCCTTCCTGGCTCTCCTTAGCTCTCTCTTTAGGTCTTTCTTGGCTAACTTGGAACTCTCAAGCACCCTAACTGAGCCTTCATGTCTCATCCTAACATAAGCCTTCTTCTTCCTCTTGTCAAGAGGTTCAACTTCTTTAGTAAACCACGGCTCCCGCACTCAACAATCTCTTTCCTGCCTGACCGGTACACATTTATCAAGTACCCGCAGTAGCTATTCCTTGAACTAGCTCCACATTTTAATTGCGCCCATCCCCTGCAGTTTCCTTCTCCAACCTATGCATCCTAAATTTTGCCTAATAGCCTTTGTCTTTTCCCCATCTGTAATTCTTGTCCTGTGGTATATACCTATCCCTTTCCATTGCCAAAGTAAACATAACCGAATTGTGGTCATTATCACCAAAGAGCTCCCCTACCTCCAAATCTAACACTTGGCCAGGTTCATTACCCAGTACCCAATCCAATGTGGCCCCATCCCTTGCTGGCCTGTCTACATACTGTGTCAGGAAACCCTCCTGCACACAATGGACAAAAACTGACATCTAAGGTACTCGAACTATAGTATTTCCAGTCAATATTTGGAAAGTTAAAGACCACATAACAACTACCCTGTCACTCTTGCTCCTATCTAGAATTATCTTTGCTATCCTTTCCTCTACATCTCTGGAACTATTCTGAGCCCTGCAGAGAACTCCCAACAGGGTGACCTCTCCTTTCCTGTTTCTAACCCCAGCCCATACTACCTCAGTAGATGTGTCCTCAAACGTCCTTTCTGCTACTGTAATGTGTCCTTGATTAACAAGGCTACACCTCCCCCTCTTTTACCAACTTCTCTGTTCTTACCGAAACATCTAAATCCCAGTACCTGCAACAACCATTCCTGTCCCTCCTCTCTCCATGTCCCTGAAATGGCCACAACATCGAGATCCCAGGTACCAACCCATGCTGCAAGTTCACCCACCTTATTCCGGATGCTCCTGGCATTGTGTAGGCACACTTCAAACCACCTTCCTGCTTGCCGGTGCACTCTTGTGACCTTGAAACTCTATTTCTGACCTCGAAACCCTATTTCTGACCTCACTACTCTCAATCTCCTGGACACTGGAACCACAATTTAGGTTCCATCCCCCTGCTGAGTTAGCTTAAATCCTCCTGAAGACCATTACCAAATTTCCCCTGTAGAATATTGTAACCCCTCTGGTTCAGGTGCAGACCATCCTGTTTCTAGAGGTCCCATCTACCGCAGAATGAGCCCCAATTATCCAAAACCCTCCCTCCTGAACCATCCCTGTAGCCACGTGTTCCACTCCTCTCTCTCCCTATTCCTCGTCTCACTCGCACATGGCACGGGTAACAAAGTGTTTGTTCTAGATAAAAACTCTGTTTGTTCTAGCTCTAAGCTTCCTCCCTAGCTCACTGAATTTCTGCCTTAAAGATTAAATAAATTAGTTTAAATTCACTACAGTTGGAAGCAGGCCCTTCGGCCCAACAAGTCCACACTGACCCTACGAAGAGTAACTCACCTAGACCCATTCCCCGACCCTATATTTACCCCTGACTAATGCACTTAACATATGGACAATTTAGCATAGTCAATTCACCTAATCTGCACATCTTTGGATTGTGGGAGGAAACCAGAGCACCCAAAGAAAACCCACACAGACACAGGGAGAATGTGTGAACTCCACACAGACAGTTGCCTGAAGCTGGAATCGAACCCAGGTCCCTGGTGCCAGGAGGCCACCCTTCCATAAATCGCCATCCCTTTTCTTACCTATGTCATTAGTGCCTATGGTAGCTTGAAATAAAAGGTTAGCATTTATACTGGTGGTGGGAGGGGGAAGAGTAAACAAGAGACAGTTCAAAGAGAGAGAAAAACAGTTGGCGAGAAAAAGGATTAGGTAAAGGTCAGTCTGGGAGAATGACTAGCTGCTAACGGGGACCATTAGTGGCTGCCAATTGGTTGTGTGTGGTAGCAGACCATGTGATGACGAGACCTGGTGTGCGGAGATTAGGGCAAGGACAAGGGAGAAGCAGCCCAGGCCCAAAAATTATTGAACTCAATACTGAATGCTGAAGGTCACAGGGCACCCAAGTGGAAAATTAGGTCCTGGGGAGACAGAATGCAGATTGGGGAACTGCTTTGCAGAATACCTTTGTTCTACCTGCAAAAATGACCCCGCGCTTCCAGTTGCCTGGCACTACAACACACCAGGAGAAAGTGAGGATTGCAGATCTGCAGTGAGGACTTGAACACACCACTGTGTTCCCTGGCCAACATCTGTGTCTCAGGCTTGCTGCGGTGCTCCAGCGAAGCTCAGCACAAGCTGGAAAACAGTATCTCATTCTCCGCCCGGAACCCTGCAGCCTTCAGGACTCAATATCGAGTTCAACAATTTTAGGGCCTGAACACCTATGCCCTTGGCCTTACCCAAACCCCACACACCAGGCCTTATCATCACATAGGCTTCTACCCTACACAACCAATTGCCAGTTACTAATGTTCCCCATTAGCAGCTAGTCATTCTCTTTCCTTTGTCTGCACAATGGCGTTTCTCGGTTTCTGGCCTCTATCTCCACCCATCATTTGCTCCTCCCTCCATTTTCAGCATATATATCATTCCTCTCGTGGCTATAATCAGTTCAGAAGAAGGGTCACTAGACCAGAAACATTAACTCTGTTTTCTCTCCACAGATGCTGCCAGACTGCTGAGTTTCTCCAGCAATTTTTAGTTTTGTTACAGTTTCTGAACGGAGAGTTAATGTCGCTCGTGAGGCAAGTTAAAGTCTACGCCTTTGAAAAAGCTTTATATCTTTCAAGTTATTTATGATTTATATATTGAGCTTACATATTAAGCAGTCTGACAACCCTGAGAATGTAGTGAAGTTGATTAAAGTGTTGGAGATCAGCATGGATACCAATAATGCACATACTCAAACCAATTTTGTGCCAACAAGTAATGCTACCTGATGAAGGAGCAGCGCTCTGAAAGCTTGTACTTCTAAATAAACCTGTTGGACAATAACCTGGTGTTGTGTGATTTTTAACAAATAATATCACTAAGAGGAGATCACCTCAAATTGGGGGAGTGAGCCAGACCAAAGGACTTTAATGGAGAAGGATGGTGTGGTCCATCACATCAAAAGCGATAGAGATGTGTCATTAAGTCAGTGTGACTCACATTCTACACCTCCATGGAACAAAAACGTTTCAAATACTTATTGTGAGAAATAAGAAAACCATCTAACGGCAGCCAGTTGCTTTACAAAAAAGGCAATTATATTGTCAAACTTGTAGATGGAGATGGTAAAGTTGAGACACCACATCTGTACCTGAACACCGTCATGTGCAAAGAAGGATTTAGCATCTGCTTCTGTCGCTAACTGCAGGCAAGTGGTCTTGCTCCAGTACTTGGTCTTGCGAATCAGCAAGTAGAAAGCTCTGTCCTCACTGTTAGTGTAACACTGGCCAAACAGGTCTGCAGCCAGAGGGGAGAAAAAAGAATCACTTCCAATTATTACAGGACGTTACTGAATAATAAACAGACAGGCTTCACATCATAGTTTCATGGTAATAGAAGCAGGAGTAGACCATTTGGTCCATCGAGCCTACTCTGTCATTCATTAAGATCATGGTTGATCTATCCATTATCTCAGCTCCTTCTACCTGCATTATCCCCATAACCCTCAATTCCCCTACCACGCAAAAACCCATCCAACTGTGTCGTGAACATATTTAATGAAGCTGCCTCTACTGCTTCCTTGGGCAGGGAATTTACTACCCTCTGGGAAAAGCAATTCCTTTCCATCCCAGTCCTAGATCTACTCCCCCTAATCTTGAGGCCACATTCCCTAGTCCTAGTCTCACACACCAACGGAAACAACTTGCCTACCTCTACCTTATTTATCCCTTTCATAATTTGTATGTTTCTTTAGTTTCCCTCTCAATCTTCTAAATTCTAGTGAGTACAGTCCCGGGTGACTCAACCTCTCCTCATAGGGTAATCCTCTCATCTCCAGAATCAACCTGGTGAATCGCCTCTGCACCACCTCCAAAGCCAGTATGTCCTTCCACAAGTAAGGAGACCATAACTGCGCACAATACTCCAGGTGTAGCCTCACCAGCACCTTATACAATTGCAGCAGAACCTTCCTGCTCTTAAATTTAATCCCTATAGCAATGAAAGTCAATATTCCATTTACCTTCCTGATTACTTGTTACACCTGCAAATCAAATTTTAGCGATTCCTGTATGAGCACTCCTTTGCATAACAACATGCTGTAATCTTTCACCATTTAAATTATACTCTGACCTACTATATTTACTTCCAAAATGGATAACCTCACATTAACCAACATTGTACTCCATCTGCCAGACCCTCGCCCACTCACTGACTTATCTACATCTCTCTGCAGACCCTCCACATCCTCTGCACAGTTGCCTTTCCACTCAATTTAGTGCCATCAACAAACTTGGATATGTTTCACTCGGTCTCCTTTTCAAAATCATTTATATATATCATGAACAGTTGCCAGCCCAACACTGAGCCCTGCGGCACACTACTCAGCACTGATCTCCAACCAGAGAAACATCCATTTATTTTAACTCTCTGCTTTCTATTGGTTAACCAGTCCTCTATTCATGCTCGTATATTCCTCGCAAATCCATGCAATCTTGTCTTATCGGTATGGCATCCCACTGGGGTAACATACTGGAAACCAAGTACCATTATTCCTGGTTAAAACCGAAAGAACTGTGTATGCTGTAAACCAGAAACAAAAACTGAAGTTGCTGGAAAAGCTCAGCAGGTCTGGCAGCATCTGTGGAGCGAAATCAGAGCTAATGTTTCAGGTCCTGGTCTAAGGAAGGGTCACTGGATCCGAAATGTTAATTCTGAATTCTCTTCACAGATGCTGCCAGACCTGCTGAGCCTTTCCAGCAATTTCTGTTTTTGTGACCATTATTCCTGGAGTTGTCACAAACGTTAAAGGTGTTATAAATGTATGCAAAGTTACCCAATTAATCTGCCTTTCAGTCTCAGGTGGAGAGAAAGCCCATACCAGGTTTCTGTGCATAACAAGAATTACTATCTGTCACAAATAAATAGAATGTAGCTGTAAATAAAGAATGATGAGCCCACAACTTAAAATTCTACTGTTGAAACTCTAACCCCTTATAAAACAATTTCTGCACATGTGTACAGGAAGACAGACACACAAAAAACAGGATGTAATGGGTGGAGGGAAAGACTGGGAGAGCACTTCAATATCTCTGTCCACAGAATCCACTGAGATGATCCTTTTAGCTTGCTAGAACTTATTGCTCTTTGAGCTTCTTTCTCCAGGGATTTCACTTGGAGGAGGTAGAGGGTGACGAGCAATAAAATTTCTGACTTATTGGTAAAGAGCGACTGCTTACCAAAACTGTGGTGGAAAAATATAGATTGCCCGTTTTCAGGCTCAAGGCTGTGGAGAAAAGGATAACATTTTCTTTCAAGGAGGTCCATGTGGCTTCTGACCCAAACATTCACACCCACAAGCTGTTCAGCTGCCTGTGAGGTGATAGCATAGTTGTTGGCAGGGCGAGAGGATTTTGTCAATGACACCTGGTTATCCATTCCAGAGACAGATTAGCTACTTCTTGCTAGCCAAATCTATCTTCTTACACAGTCCTTGGCTCCAATGCACCCACCCTTCTACCCTCATCACTGCTTGAACAAACAGCAGTGTAAACAACACTCACAATGAGCAACTTGCTTTAAATAGTACAGTGACATCTCCACAATCCTTACTTTATAAAGATCTTTTATTCCCATTTCAGTTCACAATCAAAATACAGAAAAATGCAAAGAAATGGTCTTTACGTGTAATAGTTTTAATAGATCTTTAAAGTTTTGAAAGTGGACCTCTAAGTGGAGATTCTACAGAATTATACCATAGTGAACAAAATAGATCATCTGACCAAAGTTATTTAAATGCCAAGTTTGGATATTTGGCAAGATAGGATGGGGCAGGGAAGAAAAAGGCACAGGTTCAAACTAATAAAGGCAACATTAGGACTGACAGGAAGTTCTTCTTCACACTGAGAGGGATCAACACATAGACAGGACTCCCAACTAGAGAATCAGAGGGAACAGCTAATTTCAGAAGCAATTGGAAATTGCACGTCTTAGAGCTTTATTAGATTGATAAACGAAAACAGATTGATTGCCCTGACTCCTTTACAAAGTATTTCCTAATCTGGTCCATGGTCTATGCACCAATGGTGTTGTAAGAGATGTTGCTGTTTGGGTTTTTTTTTAAATGTACCTAGTGCCAGTTGATCATATTTGGCCTTCTTCATGCTCTGAGATGTCTCAGTGTCCGATTCCAAGTGAGCCATTTCTTTCAAAATCTTGCATGCGGCCAGTGCTGCAGGCACTGCTTCTGGACCCTATAGGAGAGAGACAGACAGACAGAGACAGAGAGAAACTCACACAATCAATCAGTTATTTGCACGTGTCAAGGGGAAGTTAACCCTTGTAAATTCAAAGCTAAACCTATGGATCCATTAAACCAGAATAACAGCTTGGTAAATACAGACTAATTACCAACAACTGACACTTGTGTTGAGTCTCCATCGTAAAATATGTAAAGATTTTGCATCCACTGCTTTTAAACAAAGGGAATTCCAAAAACTCTCAACCTGTAGACAAAAACAAAATGTCTCCACATCTGTTTTAAATGTATGTTCCCTTATTTTTAAATTATGACCCCCTGGTTCTAGATTCTCCCACAAGAGAAAACATCCTTTCAACATCCACCTGGTCAAGACCCCCCACGATCTTATGTTTCAAGTCAGTGACTTCAGACTCTTCCAGGATACAGCCTAGCCTGTCTCGCCCTTCCTCAGAGGGCAGTCTGCTCATTCCAGGTATCAGGTGAAGTGGGTGAGGGGTACAGATGCCAAGGTGGGTGAGTGGGCTCAGGTTGGATTGGGTCCAATCCAGTCTGGAGCAGATTGGAGGGGCTGGGAGCAGTGGGGCTGCTGGTCAGGGTCAAGTATCAATGGGAATGATTTGGGAGGTCACATTGATCAACAGCCAGGAGTTAGAGTAGGTTGTAATTTCTCCAAATTTTCCATTTCCTGGCTAACTATTCGGTCAAGTCTGTCGGGATCCTCTGAATGAATCAATTCTTGGTGACTTTATCTGAGGGTTCTGGGCGCTAGGCAAATTCCACAGTCTGTTGGGATTCTGCATGGTCGTGAGACACACCTTATGGGGAGCATCTCTCTGGTCTCCCACTATCCAGAGCTGGGCCCTCAGTCATGCTGGTGGCTTGAAAGACAGCAAGGTCTGGTTTCTCTGAAAAATTACTTACCATTTCCCAGAAGTAGTTAGCCATTTCTTGTCGGTTCTGTAGGATGGCCCACAAAAAGAGGTCCCTCCAAGGGTTTTCCAGCTTCTGGCTTAAATCAGGCATCACAAACAACCTCTGACCGCGTAATTTGCTGTTCAATTCCTGTAAAAAAGTACATAGATGTTGTGTTCAGATGTTTAAATTAAAATCTGCTCCTTCAAAGCTAAGCCTGGTTTTTCCTGGGTAATCCAAGATGGAAGACGGGAAAAATTTCTGGCTGTAACAGGCTGCTCCTTTTTTGAGGTATTTTAGGTGTTGGAGGTGATTTCCTTGAATTCCGGGAGCAGCAATTAATGTTTTATATGCTGTCACAATTGTTTTGGAACTTTGGAAAAAAAATCAAAACAACAGCACTTTTAACAGGGAGAAAGACAGACAAAGGCAGCAAGCACATGGTCTATAAAGGAGAGAGAGAAAGAAACCCACACTGCTAACTGACACAGCAGTGAACCTGTGCTGTTACTGCCTTTGGTGTTGAATTCATGTATCGCTGGATATCGGTGTGTGTCTGGGAAAACTTAAAGAGCGAAATTCACAACTGAAATTGGAGGAACCTGTTTGGGAGAGGTCATAGCACAGAAACAGGTAAGTGAATAGTTTTAAGTATAGCCTTCCTATAAATCTACAATAGTAATATAGTGGGTTCTTTCTTGACTATATGTTTTTATTGAGATGGGCTCTTGATTAAATTTTAAAGATATAAGCCATAAGTATTAAGTTCGCCTGGAGCAGTGTTTTGCAGAGGAATAAGATGATGCTATTTTCTGGGTCTATAGATTGGAAGGAGCAAAATGGCCTTTAGTAGAATGATATGCTTTTCTTCTCAAATGTGGGAGTTTCAGGAAAGTTTAAGGGTTATGGAGGATTATAGATGCAATAAATGTTGTTTGTTGCAAATTCTGTCAGATCAAATGGATCGGTTGGAGCTATAGTCAGAGGCAATGAGGAATTTACAAGAGCAACGGGGTGTGATGGAGGGCAGTTATAGGAAGGGAGAAAAGCTGTAGATATAGTCAGATAGATGGGTTAACTCCAGGAAAGGTAGGAGAGGTAGGCAGGTAGTGCCGTAGACATTTGTGGCTATCCCCATTTCAAACAAGTATGCTGTTTTGCAAAGTTATGGGGGTGATGGACTTTCAGGGGAATGTAGCACAAATAACCAAGTTTTTGGTGTCAAGACTAGCCCAAATGTAATGAGGGTTACATCGGGTTACAATCAATCAATTGTTGTTGGGGGAAGATTGGAGGTTGGCTAACGTGGTGCCATTGTTTAAGTGTGATAAGGACAAGCTGGGGAACTAGAGAGCAGTGAACCTGATGTCAGTGGTGGGAATCCTGAGGGACAGGATGTACATATATTTGGAAAGGCAAGGACTGATTAGGGTTGGTCAACATGGCTTTGTGCATGGGAAATCATGTCTCACAAACTTGATTGAGTTTTTTGAGGAAGTAACAAAGAGGATTGATGAGGGCAGAGCAGTAGATGTGATCTATATGTACTTCAGTAAGGCATTCAACAAGGTTCCCCATGGGAGACTGGTTAGCAAGGTTAGATTTCACGGAATACAGGGAGAACTAACCATTTGGGTACAGAACTGGCTTGAAGGTAGAAGAGAGGGTGGTGGTGGAGGGTTGTTTTTCAGACTGGAGGCCTGTGACCAGTGGAGTGCCACAAGGATCGGTGCTGGGCCCTCTACTTTTTGTCATTTCCATAAATGATTTGGATGCGAGCATAAGAGGTATAGTTAGTAAGTTTGCAGATGACACCAAAATTGGAGGTGGACAGCGAAGAGGGTTACCTCAGACTAAAATAGGATCTTGACCAGATGGGCCAATATGCTGAGAAGTGGCAGATGGAGTTTAATTCAGATAAATGCGAAGTGCTGCACTTTGGGAAAGCAAATCTTAGCAGAACTTATACACTTAATGATAAAGGCCTTGGGAGCGTTGCTGAACAAAGAGACCTTGCAGTTCAGGTACATAGCTCCTTGAAAGTGGAATCACAGGTAGATAGGATAATGAAGGCGGCATTTGGTATGCTTTCCTTTATTGGTCAGCGTATTGAGTACAGGAGCTGGGAGGCCATGTTACGGCTGTACAGGACATTGGTTAGGTCACTGTTGGAATATTGCATGCAATTCTGGTCTCCTTCCTATCGGAAAGATGTTGTGAAACTTGAAAGGGTTCAGAAAAGATTTACAAGAATGTTGCCAGGGTTAGAGGATTTGAGGTTTAGAGAGAGGCCGAGCAGGCTGGGGCTTTTTTCCCTGGAGCGTGGGAGGCTGAGGGGTGACCTTATAGAGGTTTATAAAGTTATGAGGGGCATAGATAGGGTAAATAGGCAAAGTCTTTTCCCTGGGGTCACAGAGTCCAGAATTAGAGGGCACAGGTTTAAGGTGAGAGGAAAAAGATATAAAAAGGGACCTAAGGGCAACCTTTTCACGCAGAGGGTGGTACGTGTATGGAATGAGCTGCCAGAGGAAGTGGTGGAGGCTAGTACAGTTGCAACATTTAAGAGGCATTTGGATGGGTATGTGAATAGGAAGGGTTTGGAGGGATATGGGCCGGGTGCTGGGAGGTGGGACTAGATTGGGTTGGGATATCTGGTCGGCATGGACGGGTTGGACCGAAGAGTCTGTTGCCATGCTGGACATCTCTATGACTCTCTAGTCTGAGGTACAGACAGACATTTCTGTGGCCAGCAGCAAAAAAATCAGAATGGTGTGTTGCCTCCCTGGTGCCAGGATCAAGAATGTCTCAGAGAGGGTGCAGAATGTTTTCAAGGGGGGAAGAGGGGCCAGCAGGAGGTCATTGTACACATTGGAACCAACGACAGAGGAAGGGAAAATGTTGAGATTCTGAAGGGAGATTATAGAGAGTTAGGCAGAAATTTAAAAAGGAGGTCCTCGAGAGTAGTAATATCTGGATTACTCTACGAGCTAGTGAGGGTAGGAACAGGAGGACAGAGCAGATGAATGCATGGCTGAAGAGCTGGTGTATAGGAGAAGGATTCACATTTTTAGATCATTTGAATCTCTTCTGGGTAGAAGACAACTATATAAGAAGGATGGATTGCACCTAAATTGCAAGGGACTAATGATTTTCTAGAGCTACTTGGGAGGATTTAAACTAGTAAGGTGGGGCTTAGGACCCAAGGAGATAGCGAGGAAAGAGATCAATCTGAGACTGGTACAGCTGAGAAAAGAAGCGAGTCAAACAGTCAGGTCAGGCAGGGACAAAGCAGAGAACAAGGCTGTACTGATAAATTAAACTGCATTTTATCGATGCAAGAGGCTGAACAGGGAAGGTAGATGAGCTCAGGGCATGGTTAGGAACATGGGACTGCGAGATCATAGCAATTACAGAAACATGGCTCAGGGATGGACAGGATTGGGAGGCAAGAGAGGGGGGGGGAGAGTGGTGTTTTTGATAAGGGATAGCATTACAGCTGTACTGAGGGAGGATATTCCCAGAAATACATCCAGGGAAGGTATTTGTGTGGAGCTGAGAAATAAGAAAGAGATGATCAACTTATTGGGATTGTGCAGACTAGGGGAGCAGGGTGGGGACGGATGGGGGGGCAGGAGCAGACAGGGGGCAGGGTGGGGGTGGACAGGAGCGCATGGGGGCAGGGTCTCAAGTGCAACCTTGTCTCCTGAACAGGGAATGGACTTTATGAAGTGCTCGCTGTGTCAATCCCATTGAACTGATTTGGAGGAGGGGGTGTGTGGGAAGGGGGTGGAAGACTAGTGCGGGGCTTCATCAATGCTGCAGATCCCTTTCACACAAGTATGTCTCTGCTCAGAAACAAACCCTGAGACAGAGAGAAGGAGCAAGACAGGCAAAGCGAGGACAAAGGAAACTTCAGAAAACTCCAAGCCCCAGAGGAGAGGCATTGAATCAATTAACCAAACGAAATAGTGCCCATCCATCTCATTCGGATAATCAAGGTTCCTCTGTACTAGGCTAATGGTAAGATTCTTGGCAGAGTAGAGGAGGGTAGTGAGTAACATCTACTCTACAGTAAATTGCAATCCTTTTTCTTTTTGTTGTGTGGTACATTCTGTTGGGTGAGGGATATTATCTTAGTGAGACATTAGGCAGAAATAACTTGGTTGGGAATAAGTGTACCAGAGCAGGTGGCTGGAAACTTGCTGAGAACAGAGGGAATTGTCAGTGTGGTGGGCCTCTATTCTAAGTCTTTTTGACAAAGTGCCTAAATAGCAGGGATGGAAATTTGTCTTGAAGGTAAGAAGAGTTTAGCAAAATGTTTCAGATGGGAGGGGACACAAGTTCCCAATTTGTTGAGTTTTAATTTCAGGAATTTTACAGGCTATACTTCATCACCTTTCAGCAGTTGTAGCTGCTAATTATTGAAGAGATCAGTGCATGGATAAATCAGTACCTCAAAATGTATCAGCAAGAATGGGGGCTTGACAGTTCCTTCCGGCAGTAAAGAGCCTTCAATGTGGCTTCAAGCTGACATTAAGCACAAGATGCCATCTTGGTAAAGGAGTTGAAGGTTATGCTAGGAAAGCTCATGTGGAACATTGCTAAGGGATTGATTCTACCAAGCAATGTGAGTGGCAAACAGACTGCTGACTGCTGAGTCTTGCACTTACTGTTATTGATTTCTTAACACCCAAATGCTTGCGAGAAGGGGTGGACTCCTGGAAAATACCCTTGCATGCATCGTGTAGGAAATCCTTTAGCACTTTAGATACTTCATACAGGGTAAACTTGGGCCTCTTCTCTGGTGAGTCACGGTGTGAAGTGGAGTTCCTGCCACTTATAGTTAGTCTCTGCTCCTCGTGTTTCTTCAGTAAGAGCTCATACAGGAGGCTCTTCTGCGAGATGGAACGGTAGAGTTCCTGGAGCCGGCCATAGGTGAGGAAGTCATACATATTCATCCCATTGTCAATGAACAGCCGGACAAACTCTGGTTTGTCATTCACCAAGGCATCCATCATTACTTCTTCCAGGTCACAAGACTACAAAACAAAAGTACACATATTGTTCTTGTACAGGACTTTGATTAGAACATGTTGATATGATTGCTGCACCATACAAGATTCTCCAACAAAGTATTGTCTGGTGATGAGTTCTGTTTGAGTAATGTTGGTCAAGGAGTAAACATTGACTAATGTAGGTGAATGGGAAATAATTTGCTTTGGCCTTGTAAATGATATGGCAGAGTACTTCCTAAATGATCAAAAACTAGAAACAATGCAAAGAGACTTGGTGGGGATAAGTGTTGCAAGGACAGTGTTTATTAACATAGGACATAGGACATCACAGTGCAGTAGAGGCCTTTCGGCCCTCAATGTTGCACTGACCTATGAAATTAATCTGATACCCTACACCGTTCCATTACTATCCATAAGTATGTCCAATGCCCATTTAAATGCCGTTAACATCATCAAGTCTACTGTTGCAAGCAGGTCATTCGACACTCCTACTACTCTTGGAGTGAAGAAACTACCCCAATCCACCCTCGGGCGATTGAGTCTTTGTGAAGTTTGCATATTGTCCCATGTCTGTGTGGGTTTCCACCTGCAGTCTAAAGATGTGCATGTTAGGTGGACTAGCTATGCTAAATTGCTCATAATGTCCAGGGATGTGTAGGCTAGGTAGGTTAGCCATGGGATATGCAAGGTTACAAGGATAGGGTGGGTCTGGCTGGGTTGTTCTTTGAAGGTCATGTGGATTCGATAGGCTGAATGGCCTGCTTCCACACTGTAGAGATTCTACCTCCTCAAGCCTGAAGTGTAATACCAGCACTGGCCACAATCCCAGTGAGTCACTGTAATTGGAGAGCTGCTGGCTTCTGAAATCACACTTCATCTGTTAATGGCCAATTGACCATTAAATGGATGCCTCTTTGGCTGGGAAGCCTCTCTGTGACATTTTACATAGGACTTCCTGCACTCTCTGTATTATCTACCGAAAGGATGGTAAGGTATTTGTAACTCTCTTTTCCAAATGACAGTTGATACTAGATCAACTATACATCTTCTATCTAAGGTTATAAGACTTTTGCTAACAAAATATACCAAGGAGCTGATATATGAAGTTTGGTGATGTCAACCATGACTGTAGCTTGAACCTATTCTTGTTCCATAATCCTCTAGTTTTCTTAATTAATGCCATGAATCAGGTAGATATCAAATGTGTCAATTAAAAACAGAAAATGCTGGTAATATTGAACAGGTCAGGCATCCTCTGTAGAAATGTTTCTGCACCTGAAAGATTAACAGTTTCTCTATCTGCTTGGCCTGTTGAGTATTTCCAGCATTTTGTGTGTGTTTCTGGTTTCCAGTTTTTGCAGTATTTTGATTTTGTGCTGACGTTCAATGTCCCATCTGAAGGGCACATTTCTGGCCATGCAGCTCTGCCTCAGTAACACACTGCAACGTGCACATAGGATTTGTACTGAAGTGTCTTGAGATGAGCTGAATGAGCTTTGGTCTTCTTCCACATTGGGGAACATGGGAGACCTTCATACTGATTGCAGTCAAAAATAATTCCCAGTTTTGAACACATTAATTAGGCTTTTTTTTGGAGTACTGCATGCAATTCTGGTCTCCATGCTATTGAAAAGATGCTGTGAAACTTGAATAAGTTCAGGAGAGATTTACAAGGATGTTGCCAAGGTTTGATGGTTTGAGCTAAAGAGAGGTTGAATAGGCTCAAGCTATTTTCCCTGGAGCTTTAGAGGCCGAGGGGTGACCTTATAGAGGTTTATAAAATCACAAGGGGCATGGAGAGAGTAAATAGCCAAGGTTTTTTCCCTGGGTTGTCCAAAGTTGGACGGTATAGGTTTAAGGTGAGAGGGGAAAGATTAAAAAGGGATCTAAGGGGCAACATTTCCATGCAGAGGGTGGTACATGTATGGAATGAACTACCAGAGGAAGTGGTGGTTGTTGTTACAATGGTGACATTTAAAAGGCATTTGGATGGACATATGAATAGGACAGGTTTAGAGCGATATGGGCCAAATGCTAGGAAATGGGCCTAGATTAATTTAGGATATCTGATTGGCATGGATGAGTTGGATGGAAGGGTCTTTTTCTGTGCTGTACATCTCTCTGACTTTAAAAACTCAAATATGCTCAAAGTTACAGATCAGAATTGGATCGTGATTTAAAAAACAATGAAGCAATGAGACTTTGTACGTGTGCATCAATTATCGCAACTGCCTAGGTTAAGGAAGGCTAAAAATTCTAAGTAACACTTCCAAGTTATGGAGGGGCGAATTAGCTTCGAATTGAGCTGAATTGAGCAGGAATAGATAACATCTTTGGACAAGTTGATTAGAAGTTATTATGCAGATCTAGCGCAGGTGGGACTTGCATCCTGGCCTCCTGGTTCAGATGTAGAGACACTACCACTGTATCACATGAGCCCCCTGGAATTAGCTTGAATAGTTTGATTTTCCCAGGTTATTGTGGACTGGCAGAGCAGCTTATCAGCAGATATGCAAATGAATTGTATTCTTTCAATATGGCTGGATCTGTTCCTGATTGGAGCAGTGAACACCTTCAACAATAGGTGAATAACTGATAACACAATCCATTTTTCCTAGTTTGTAAAATCTTATAATCCCTATCGTGTGGAAGCAGGCCATTCAGCCTATTAAGTCTGGGATGTAGAATGTATCTTAGCTGTGACAATACTTCAAAAAGTACTTTTCTGGCTATAAAATTGTTTTGGGACGTCCTGAGATTGCGAACGACGGTATTGTAGTACAAGTTTTTTTTCCTTTCTTTATTCAGTACTTGACCAAAGCAAATTTAAAAGGAAGAATTTGTTTCATTGTTCCAACATGTCACTAAGATCTCACACTGTTTCTGCCATTCAGATAATTCTAGCATGTTGCTTTCATTTTTATAGGTTCAGCTTATCTTTTCCTTCTTTGAATGAAACTTCTGATTCACTGCCATTGGTTCCCATCCAAATAGAAATTGTAATTGATGTAAATTTGCTATTAGCCCACCCAAGATGGCAGTTCCACAGACCTATCCTTTTAGTAACACAGGCAGGAAAACCTCAAATGGCTCATACTTGGCTCTTTCACATTGTCAAAATAAATTATATGTCTTACCTTCCACTCCACATCACCATTGAAAATCTCATTCTTGGCAATATCCACCCTGTTCCAGGCTACAGCAAGTTTTAGTTCATCCAGATACTCCTGGGCTTTCTGAGTCTGACTCTTACATGCTAGAGAGGAGGGTCAAACATTCATTGTAAATATCTACATTGAACCCGACATTTCGCATTACTTTTCAATTGATGCTAGAATATGATTGCTGTAAAAAAATGGCAGTCTCCCTACCTTTGACCAGGGCTTTCAGCATAATCGTGTCCAAGTCCTCAGAACTCTCCTGTTCTGAGTTGTGTACTGTTAAAATATGGTCTTTGGCCATAATGTTTTGAATCTTAAAAGAATCCAGAAGTTTACATGTTTGCTTCTTCAGGACAATATTTTAGATTAAACTACCCAAGATTTTTAAATCATGCAAGTTAAATTTTAATCATCTGACATTAAAGATGGTTGATATTTATGAACGTTCCGCAATTTGTCTTATTACTGAATTAAACAATTCAAAGAGGGTTAAACACACATCAGAGGCAATGTAAAGCAGAAAGCTTTGCAGATGAATAAATACATTTCAGTCCTTTTGAAACTGCCCTGAGAGAATCATATATTTTCTCATGGATGGGGGTGTCACAGGCAAAGCCAGCATTTATTACCCATCCCTAATTACTCTTGTGAGAGTGGTGACGAACTGCCGAGTTGAACAAAGCAGTCTGATAGGCAATTTCAGAAGGAAGTTAAAAATCACCTCTTATTGTTCATCTAAAATTGTATATGGACCAGTCAAGGTAAGGACAGTAAGGTTCCTCCGAAATGAAAGTGGTGATTCATAATTTAGATTTGCTTTTATTACTGTCTTCGTGGGATGAGTCCATTACCAGCAAGGCCAGCATTTGTTACTCGCGTTAAGACATTAGATCACTAATCCAGTAACATAACCACTAAACTGTGTCGACAACCTCACAATGTTGTAAAGAAAATTCTCCTCATATTTTTGGTGGAATTACGATTGGTTGATTTCTGAATAACGGTATGTTTTAAAAGAAAAAGGATGCAGATGTTTGCTATTGGTGACTGGCCTGGAAGATAATTTAACTTAAATTATTGATCTAAAGAACACTGTCGACAAGTTGGCACTGAGCGTTCCATATCTAGTGCTGGCAGGCGGTTGGATAATGAGTTAGTTAATCAAGGGAAGACCAATACTAACCAGGTAACCACAGAGAATATCACTGAAAACAGAAAGAGAAACCCAGTGTTGACTGGTTTTAGGAGATTCAGCATTGGCTGCTGTATTTTGACTCTGTAGTTTTCTATCCAGTTAAAAAAAATTGTTGGATGTTCTGAGAAAAATATCCCAACTATAAGCAAAACCTAAATTCTTTGAGAAGTGCACCGAGTCTATTTGTATTCACCATTGACTTTGAAATTAGACAGGCATGGCTGTGAACAACTCATTGCCTGAAGGCTAGAATCTATCATTTGAAACTGTTTAATTGAACTGGCAAATTACAATTCATTTAATTTATCCCTTAATTGTTGTGTCTGTCTGAGAGACAGCGGGGGTTATACTCGAAAAAGATTAGGTTTGAATCATACATGTTAATTTACCTTTTTGTTTAGCCTTAACCTGCTAAAGTTGCAGCTTATTAATAAATTGTTAAGTTATTAACTTGGTGTCCAAGATCTGTTCATAAAATCTGGTTAGGAACAATTGCACAACTTGGAGGGTCACTGACAATTTTAATTTCACTAAGGTGCAAAGCCACAGATAGTAAGGCTGATTCAGTTTGGCTTGTTATCCCTGGGTTATAATACCTTTCATATCCTTTTTTTTGGTTATTTATTGTTAGTTTATTGTAAAGGAGTTGAAGCATTGTCCAACAAGAATCATAGTCCTTCTACTTCACAGAACAAACAATCGCCTACTCTCAATAAGTTGAAGCTACTCATTCATCCAATTAACTACTTTGTTTATCCAGTGACTCCCTTCACATCTACAAAGGATTACAATAACCAACAGCACATTTGCATTTATGTACAGCCATTTGAAATGCTTTTAACAACATAGAATGCAGTAAAACAAATCACAGAATCCCTTCAGCAGGCCATTCTTGCCATCAGGTCCACACCAACCCTCTGAAGAGCATCCCACACAAACCACCCCCCCCCCCCCCCACCCAAAACCTATCCCTGAAACCTTGCATTTCCCATGGCTAATCCACCTAGTCTGCACATCCCTAAATACTATGGCAAATCCACTCAAGTGGAAGAACTGGAGTGCCTGGAGAAAACCCATGTAGACACATGGAGAATGTGCAAATTCACACAGTTGCCCAAGGGTGGAATTGAACCCGGGTCTCTGGTGCTGTGAGGCAACAGTGCTAACCATGGAGCCACCATATTGTCCAAGTCAAAGAAGAAAACATTAGGTAATGGAAAACTCAATGAAGGAGGAGTCTTAAATTCTGAAATGAACCAGATTAGAGTAATAAATCTAGGGGAACAATGGCAATCAGAACATGAAAATAATAAGTGAGAAAAACACAAGACTAAACCAACAATTAAACAAAAGGTTGACTTTAAAGGAGACAACAGTGGAAGTTAGAAAAGCAAACAGGAAAAAATGTGCTGACAAATGTAAAACAAAATGGCAGTGGGAAGCATATAAAACAACGATGAATTAAGCACAGGCAAATTTCTCTCATTCAAAAGCACGAGAAAACTAGCCTGTAATGGGACATCATGGTGGATAAAACTAGAACTGAAAAGCCAACATTTAAGATAAAGACATGAGAAGAGGTGGGCAGGGATGTCCCACAAAGATTGATGCAACAATCACTGTTGTTTACCACTCAGGTCTACAATTTGGATTTGGGAAACAGAAATAGAATCTCAAAGTTT
Organism: Hemiscyllium ocellatum; assembly: GCF_020745735.1. Taxonomy (NCBI): domain Eukaryota; kingdom Metazoa; phylum Chordata; class Chondrichthyes; order Orectolobiformes; family Hemiscylliidae; genus Hemiscyllium; species Hemiscyllium ocellatum. The sequence goes on along the minus strand of NC_083418.1, from coordinate 24,965,998 downwards.
GAAGATTACATTTAATCAGGAGCATGTATGTCAGAGTTAGAAATGCATGTCCCTTTAAGACTCAAACTAACAGAGTTTATTGAGAACAAGGGATGCTCAATGGGCTTTGAATTTAAAGACAGGGCTTTGAATTTAAAGACAGAGCTTGCCAAGTGGACAGAGAAAGGTGGGCACTGGTGTTTAGATAAAGTTAGTTATTTACAATAGAACAGTTTCAAAGCTCAGAGTATTTTGCTGCATGGTTCAATGTGTGGAAATTGGCATATGGAACAATTTAGTTAATACAACAACTTGTGTTAAATAATTTCTCTCAAATAACAAAATGTTTCCAGTTGAGTATTAAAAGTAAAATTTGACACTGAGCCAGAGGAAGAGGTTTGTGCTAATAATGTACATTCAAAACCATTAGTAACTAGCAGAACAAGCAAGCAAAAGCAAATTAGTTCCAGTGTAAATAAGAATTAGATAGTACAGTTTAGCAGGAAGATTATGAACCCTAACAACTGTGTGATGAATAAGTGTCTAAATCAGGTAAAACAAACAAGAAAATTGGTGATGCATCTTAATAAGAGCATAAAAGAGTACAAAGATTTCCTGTATTAGGATTCAAGTCTAGTGGGAAAATTTGGAAAGCAGAGAACTTACGTTAAACTTATATAGAATCATGGTTAAATGACACCTGGAGCACTGGTGACATTTCTGGTCTTGTTGGGCATAATCATATGCCACTCTCTGCAATCTATCCCAATCCCTGTTGCCAACTGGGGCTCAAGTGAATAATTATCTCCCCTCTAAGAGCTTCAGTGTGCTATGCTCCTAACCCAATGCTAGTCCTGAAGTTAGAACTAGGTCATTCAGTGCAGAAATCAAGAGGAACAATTTTCTACAAAGTCATGGAAGTCTGCAATTTTCTCATCCCCGCCCCCCACCCCCAAAAAAACACTTACATTGCCAAAACTTCCAAAATTAATAGATAGTCTATTGTAAGGGGAGAATATCAAATGATACGGAGTAAGAAAGTTCAAATAGAGAGTTAAGTTACACATTGTCTCTGATCACTTAAATCATGGCCAAAAAAAAACTGCAGATGCTGAAATCCAAGGTAAGCATGCAGAAAGCTGGAAGAACACAGCAAGCCAGGCAGCATCAGGAGGTGGAGAAGTCAATATTTCAGCAGAGCAGGTTTGAGGGACAAAATGTCCTACTCCTCTTGCTCAGCATACTTTGTGACAATGCTATCGCTTTATAAGGTTATCTATCCTGGTTTTGTTTTGAAGAGAGGTTGTAAGACAGAGGTACTGAGCTGTCTACTTAGCAAACCAGTAAAGTAATCAGCTTGTGAAGACTTGTTTTTTTTTATATGGTTGGAACAATAGAAGCAGAGCTGAAAATGTGTTGCTGGTTAAAGCACAGCAGGTCAGGTAGCATCCAAGGAACAGGAAATTCGATGTTTCGGGTCAGAGCCCTTCATCAGGAATCAATAGAAGCAGCCTAGCTGGGTGTGACCAGCTGTCACTGACCAGGATTTCTAGGCTTATTGTTTTAGTTTTTAGGTTTAGCTTTAAGCAGTTGCTATTGTGGGCAAAAAAGACATGGAAGCTATTTTTCCCTCTCTTGTTTAAGCTTGGGGTTCTCTTCCTAGGCTGCTGAACTAATTGTAAGATAAATATTATTTTGAATTTTTGCCGAAGAGTGTATTTATGGATATTTCTATCGTGGAACAGTTAATTAATAATAGCTATTCTATCTATTTTCTGTTAAGTTTTCCAATGTAAATTAAGTTATTCTAAATTCTTCTTTCTTTGGTTGTATTTGAACTATATTGTTTAAATAAATCCTGCTTTGCTTAACAGAGTGGTTTGATCAGTCATATCGCATCTGGAACATGGTCCTTTTTCTTATTTTAGGGTCTAGGCTGCCTTAAAATATTTTGAGGGGACTTGGTCTGGTCCAAAACAAATTAAACAGAACAGTCATAAAGCAGGCAAACAAAATGCCAATAAAATCAGCTGTAGACACTGGAAATCTAAAACATAGAATGAAGAAACTCAGCACATCTGGCAGCATCTGCAGAGAGAGATTCAGAGTTATCATTTTGAGTCTGATGCGACTACTCTTCATACTGGATTTGAAACAACACAGATGCTGCCAGAGCTGTTCAGTTTCTCCAGCATTCTTTTTGCATTTGATTGAAACAAGGTATCAAGCCTTTCAGTATTTGTTCAATGCACTAGTGACAACGCTAATCTTACCAGTTTGGTCCATTTGAGAATATTCTCCCTGGAAAAGGTTTCTCTTGGGAATTTTTCCTGAAGTTGTTCTTGTACAGTCTCTGGAACCAAAGGTCTATGCATCAACGAGGCAATAACATCAGCAATGCCTCCAGATCCCGCCAGGACTAGCCACGGAACAGAGTTTTCCATCCCTTGGTACACTTTCTATGAAGCAAATTGAAGCTCACTTATCAAGATTTTGTATCTTGTAGAAACAGCAATCAGAATATTCATTTGAAACTACTATTCCACAGGTGCAGAAAAGCACCAATTCCCCACTTCCTAAGCCATATAGATGAAACACAACAGAATATACTGCTGCATTGAGATGCAGGCTCAGTCCTGGAGGAAGATTATTCTCGATTGCCAGTTTTTAAAATTCATTTTCTTCAATTCTCTTGCACCAAACCTACTTGTCTGAAAGGGAAGGGTTTGTCTGCTCACTAGAATATTCCTTGCAGTACCTCATCTACTTGCCACCAGGGTGTAGACATTTACTGTAATCACCATTAAGAAGGCATCAGTCATTCTTCTTCTTTAACTGCTGTGGTCTGTGCAGTGAAAGCAATCTCATGGTGCTGTTAGATGTACATTAGAGGATTTTGACCTAGCGATAATGAAGTCATGTTGTTATATTATAAATCAGGGATGGTGAGCAATTTGGAAGGGAACTCCCAGATGGTGGCATTTCTATTTCCCTCCTGGCCTTCTCTGTACAGACTACACATGTGGGAAATGCTGTTGAAACAGCTTTGGTAAATGGCTGCAGTGTCAAACAGGGCTTCCTAAAACGTGGGCAGTTCTGGGGTTGCAATCTCAGAGATGGAGATGGTTGCTGCAGACAACTGATCATAAAAGTCAAAGATGCAACAACAGAAGTAGGACATATATCCATCAAGTCTGCTCCACTATGCAATAAGATCATGGCTTATGCAATAATCCTGAACTCTATTTTCCTTCCATTATCCTCGATCCCCTTAGTGATTAAAAATCTGTCCATCTCAACCTTAAATATACTCAAATGACCTAGCCTCAATAGCTTTCTGCGGTAAAGATTCACAAACCTCAGAAGAAATGCCTCCTCACCTGTCTTATACATGTGACACCTCATTCGAAGATAATGCCCTCTGGACTGAGATTCTCCCAAATGGAGAAACTTTTCCATATCTACCCTTCAATTCCCCTGAAAATCTTTCATGCTTCAGTAAGGTAGCCCCTCATTCTTCTAAATGCCAATGAGTACAGGACCAGGTGTCTGATTTAGTTGTAGGTGAGCACTTTGGAGAGAGTGACCATAATTCAGTTACTTTTAGTTTAGCGATGGAAAGGGATAGGTATATGCCACAGATCAAGAGTTATCGATGGGGCAAGGGCAATTATAATTATATAACTATCATTAAAATTGGTATCAGCCACGTAAACCTTCTCTGGACTTTCTCCAATGGCAGTATTATCTTTCCCAAGAGGCCTAAAACTGCCCACAGTATTCCAGTTGCGGTCTGACCAATAGCCAAACATTACATGGCCTCTTTCAAGTTGAGATTTTAGTTAAAGTGGTGTGGCCTTAACCTGAGGTCTGGATGGTGTGTTGATAGATATACTCCTTGAAGTTTAAATCCTGCAAGTGATGCCAATAAAACAACCTCCGTCCCCACTCCCACAAAAATCTCTCACCAGGTCCACCATCACACCCATCCTCAGTCTCCCAAGTCTGGGCTAATGGCAATTGTCAAGCACAAAAACATTGTCACAATGGGAAATTGTTTGGGTAGCACAGTTGTAGATGGTGCACGCTGCTGACACTGGAGTGAGTTACTTTTTAAGGCAGTGTATAAGGTGCCAATCAACAAGCAGGGTGCTTTGTTCTGACTGGCGTTGAATATTTTGGGTGATGTCAGAGCTGCACCCATCCAGAGAAGGGGAGAATATTCCATTACCTTCCTGACTCATGTCTTACAACATAGTCTTTGGAGAATGGGTAATGGAATTGAGGTACGCGCTTTAAATTGTTCAAGAATAATTAGACCATGTGTTTGAGAGCGTCTGGTGGGGTTGGAGTCTCAGTGTGGAGAGAGAGAAAAATTGGACTGTTTACTCTAAAGATAAATGTAAGGTCGCAAAAGGACATTCTATAATGGGCCAAATAACCTCCAATGATAATGACTCACTAGTTAGTAATCAGGAACAGGTAGACATCGTGAAATTTCCATGACAAGCACAGGGGCACTCAATGTCCCAGCTGAGATAACTTCCTTCACACAAACCCAGGATTTATATAGCACAACTGACAGAGGTATCACCGAAAATAGATTGCAAAACTGGTGACTCAGAAGAGCTCTCAGATAAAACCCTTCTTGACCCTCACCTGCCACCTCACACCCTGGACAAGGAGTTGGTGAGCGGGGGATTTAATGTGCAGAACAATGAAGGAGAGGCAGCAATGGGTACACAACATGACATCAGCACCAATGTGCAGCATGATGCAGATGCACCATGATGATGTCAGCAGTATCTGTTCACCCATATTTGTTGCAAATCGCCATCATGGTAAAGGAGTTGAGGTTTGCACCGTGATGGTTACGTGCAGACGCCTTTAATAGTTGATTTCTATTTAATATGCTAACACCAATAAAAGGTATTAAAGACAGACATGCATTTATGTGACACGCTTCACAACCACCAAATGTCTCAACCAGCTCTACAGCCAATAAAGTACTTTTTGAAATGTTGTGACTTGCAATGTAGGAATCACAACTGTCAATCTGTACATAGTAAGTTCCCCCACACAGCAAGGTAATAATTCGCGGATATGCTGTCTGAGGGTATAGATTTGAGTTATAAATGTTGACTAGGTCACTAGGGACAACCTGAATGAAGGCAAAACACTGCAGATGCTGGAAATCTGACACAAACACTGAAAGTTTTAAGAAACTCAGCAGGTCAGGAAACATTTGTAGAGTTAACATTGCAAGTCCAATAAGACTCTTCTTCAGTAGAAGATCAAACATGATCTCATTAAATGGTGAAGCAGAATGGGCTGCATAGGTCTGAATGGTCTACTCCTGATCCCATTTCTTTACATTATATATTATTGTCCTGACTCTGGCTCAATAGCTTGATTAGTATAAAGGAACTCAAGACGATTCAGTAATTTACTTATTCAGCTATAAGAGATCAGCTTCGTTCATCAGTTTGTAAAATCAACCAAATTGAGGAGACAGCCACCATCATAAAGAACAGAATCCCTGTTCCTCAATTAGTTTGCCCAATCTGGGTTCAGGAAACCATTCTTATCTGTTCTGGATCATGTGCCTTATCTGGCAATTTAGATAATCAAAGACACCTTCTTAACAAACCATCTGAAGGTTAATAATGAATTCTTGTCACAAAGACCAGCAGCATGGCAATGCAGAGTGGAAAGAATTGTGAACTTATGGTACCATATCTAAATTATGTCATGGCAAAATTGGTGGCTTAAATTGATTGGGGTGTAGAATTTAAGGAAAGTTGTGCTTTCAGTATTATGGTTGAAATGTGTGTTCTTTTTCTAATAATCAGCCAGTGAAGCAAAAGGTGTGTTACCTGCAATAGTTCTGGATGACCATGGACAAGAACGCAGAGCACAGGAATTTCAATACTGCCAGTTCCTGCAAAAGGCAGAAGCAGAGTTTAATGCACTCAGTGCTTTCATTAAGACAGAAATAATTTGTAAAAGACTGACCAAATACCTCTGAAAGGATTTTTTTATAGTAGTAATAAGTACTCTCTTTCATTCAATACTACGGGGTAGGTGGGGAATGATGGTGCAATATCCACTTCTGTGGTCTCCAACATCTGCCGTGTCACAGCAATTAAATAATACAATGATTCAGGGGTGTCTTTTGTATTGCAATGTGTACTGGCATGATGGCCGGATATGAATACTGTCACACAGCACTCAGATTAAAGTCTCCTCTTTGCTATGTTTACTGTTATGTTTAAAAGGAGTTTTGGAGTGATTTGGATTAGCTCCAACTGTCCAGAGGTTGTCCTAACTTGCTGGTAAATTGCCACAAGATGGCCAACGGTGTGGATAGAAATACATTTATACTTAGATCTAAACTTTGTGCGAGAATGAACATCTTTTGATGTCAGAGGCTAGATATTCAACTTTCCACCTGAGCACTGAAACCCATAATGGGAAATGACTATCCATCACTTCTACTGAAATTAAAACTAAAGAAAGACATTCATTTGAATAACATTTTGCAGGATCTCAAGGTGTTCTGAAAATGCTTGCAGCCATTGCAATGCTTGAGTTTTTTGTCACAGTTGTAATGTCAGAAAAGCCTAAGCCACTTTGAGCACAGGGAGATCCCACAAACAGCAATGTGACAAATAATAGTTTAGAGTGATGTTAATTAGGGAAAACTACTGATGAGAGCAGTCGGGATAAAGTTCTCTTACAGCACTGCCTTGAAAACGTTTACATCCACTTGAAAGAGAAGACAGGGCCACGGATATAACATCTCATCAAAAAAGGCTGCAACTCTGATAGTGCAGCATATCTCAAGCCTTGTTATATTCTCAATTCTCTTGAGTTGAATTGAATCCATAAATGTTTGGATTTACACAACAGACTGAGTCACATCTGACACTGAAGGACAAATGAAAATTTAATAATTTCTATAATACATGAGAGACCTGTCACAACAGTTCTTTCACTGGATAGTAAACCAAAAATGTATCTGGATGCGAGAATAAGATTGGCGTTTTGTTGCACAGAACTTTAAAAAGAAGCTTTTAAAAATATATCTCTGCTTTTGCAGGATGTGGGCATTGGTACGCTCAAAAGATGGTGGTATTTCACATTTCCTTTTGAAGATGTATTGAAAGTTCTACTATTGAAGGTTGCATAATGTGAACTGAATTGATGGTAAATGGAAAGCTGAGAGAATGGAATAGAATCCTTATAGAAGGCCGCATATGAGTAAGCACTGTCAAGACAGCTATGGGAGTCAATGTGGGGTTTTTAATGCACGATAGTTGAAAAGCTGTTCCTAAAACTGGCAAGACGAAATCAGGAAAGATCTGAGGGGAAAAAAGAAGTTGGAGATGGACTATATAAAGAGTGAAAACTGGTAGCAACGATGGAATTTTCCAATTCAGGGTGAGAGGAGATGATACCAATGATATCAATGTACCAGAGAAAGAGGCTGGGACGGGCCTGATTAATACTGAAACAATGATGAAACAACAAAAGACATGCACAGCTAGGACATACACAGGTACAATTAACAGCATCTCCTGCCTGAAGGAAGTGAGTGGAGTTAAAAGGACAAAGTTAAAAATCACACAAGACCAGATTATAGTCCAACAGGTTTATTTGGAAGTACTAGCTTTCAGATAGTTAGTTTTCCGATAGTTAGTACTTCCTGGTGTTGTGTGATTTTTAAACTTTGTCCACTCCAGTCCAACACCGGCACTTCCACATTCTGAGGTAAAAGGAGATGATGTTCCACATATCAGTAAGCACATGCAGGGAGAAGAGACTGGTGGTAGATGGAGGCTAGTGACAGCAGAGGTTCATATTCACCCCCTGACCCCAACACCCCCACCCCCACCGATGTGACAATGGAGATTCCCACTCTGAGCAGAATCTTTCTTGCACTTACCTGCATAGCCAGTCCGCTGTTCAGAAATATGTTTCAGCAGTTTGAGCCACAATGTGGTAGTCCCATTGGGAGTGGCATCATCCACCAGGATGAAATGGGAATGGTTGTTATCCAAGGAGTAAAGAGGACCTTCAGTTGTCTCCTCAACCTGGTATATTGCTGGACAATGTTTCTAATTAAAGATTTGGAAAAAAGAACTGAAAATCAGATGGACATTTTCACAAACCTTACTTGTTGCAGACTTGCTGCCAGTGGGTAGTAGTACTTAAATCCAAGTTAGGATATTGTGAGTTCAAAGCAAACTCCCAGTAGCTGGAGTTCATTGGGGTTAAACAGTTGAGTGCAGTATTAAGGAAGTCCAGCACTGTCACAAAGGAGCCATCTTTCAGTTGAAACATCTGCCCTCGCATGAAGATATTAAAAGATTCCAAGAGCTTTCAGATGGTAGAGTTTCCAACTCCATCATCTGAAGGGTCAGTGGGAATGCACATCCCCACTATCCCAGTTGCCACTTGCCATTTCACAGAGAGTTAACTGTCTGGAAGCTGAATTTACACCCCTCAATCAGGCAGATGTCCAGCCTCAGAGAACTATTGGCCAGAAGAAGAAGCAGCTATCTCTGACATCTCCCTCAACCTTCCTCCAATTACCTTAAAATTATACCCCCTTGTGATCGACATTTCCACCATGGGAAAAAGTCTCTGGCTATCCACTCTATCTATGCCTCTCAACATTTTGTACACCTCTATCATGTCACCTCTCATCCTTTTTCGCTCCAATGAGGAAAGTCCTAGCTCACTCAACCTTTCTTCCTAAGACAAGCCCTCCAGTCCAGGCAGCATCCTGGTAAATCTTCTCTGCAACCTCTCTAAAGCTTCCATATCCTTCCTATAATGAAGCGACCAGAACTGAACACAATATTCCAAGTGTGGTCTAACCAGAGCTTTATCGAGTTGTAGCATAACATCACGACTCTTAAACTCGATCACCCTGCTAATGAAAGCCAACACACCATATACCTTCTTAACAACTCCATCAACTTGGATGGCAACTTAGAGGGATCTATGAACATGGACCCCAAGATCCCTCTGTTCTTCCACATTGCCAAGAATCCTGCCTTTAACCCTGTATTCTGTTTGCAAATTCAACCTTCCAAAGTGAATCACTTCAGTTTTCCAGGCTGAACTCCATCTGCCAATTATCAGCCCAGTTCAGCATCCCATCAATGTCGTGTTGCAACTTACAACAGCCCTCCACACTATCCACAACTCCACTAACTTTTTGTGTCATCAGCAAACTTACCAACCCACCCTTCCACTTCCTCATCCAAGTCATTTATAAAAATGCCAAACAGCAGAGGTTCCAGAGCTGATCCCTGCAGAACACCACTGGTCACTGAGCTCCAGGCTGAATACTTTCCATCTATCACCACCCTCTGTCTTCTATGGGCCAGCCAATTCTGTTTCCAGACAGCCAGATTTCCTGTATCCCATGCATCTTTACTTTCTGGATGAGCCCACCATGGGGAACCTTATCAAACACCTTTCTAAAATCCATGTACACCAGATCCACTGCTCTACCTTCAACAATGTCTTTTGTCAAATTCTCAAAGAATTCAGTAAGGTTTGCGAGGCATGACCTGCCCCTCACAAATCCATCCTGACTATCTCTAATCAAACTATGGTCTTCCAAGTACTCATAAATCCTGTCTCAGAATCCTCTCTAATACTTTACCCACCACTGACGTAAGACTGGTCTGTAATTCCCAGCATTATCCCTATTTCCTTTCTTGAACAAGGGAATAACCCTCCAATCATCTGGTGCTATTCCATTGGACAATGAGGACACAAAGATCATCGCCAAATATGCAGTATCTCTTCCTTCACTTCAAGTAGTTACCTAGGATATATCCTGTCTGACTCAGGGATTTATCTATCCTTATGTATTTCAAAATTTTCAGCACATCCTCCTTCCTAATATCAACCTGTTCTAGCATATCAGTCTGTTTCACGCTGTCCTCAGAAATGTCAAGGTGCCTCTCAGTAGTGAATATTGAAGCAAAATATTTATTAAGGACCTCCCCTACTTCCTCCAACTCCAGGCTCAAGTTCCGTCCACTATCCCTGATCGGCCCTACCCTCACACATTGGCCATCCTCTTGTTCCTCACATAAGTGTAGAATGCCTTAGGGTTTTCCTTATTCCTAGCCACTAAACCCCCTTCTAGCTCTCCTCAGGCCATTCTTCAGTTGCTTCCTGGCTACCTTGTAACCCTCTAAAGCCCTGTCTGATCCTTGCCTCCTCAACTTTAAGCAAGCAAGCTTCCTTCTACCTCTTGACTAGATGTTCCACATCCCTTGTCACCCAAGGTTCTTTCAACCTACCATCCCTTCCTTGCCTCAGTGAGACAAACCTATTCAGCACTATCAGCAATTGCTTTCTAAATAACTTCCACAATTCTGTCATGCATTTCCCTGAGAACATCTGTTCCCAATTTAGGCACCCCAGTTCCTGCCTAATAACATTGTAATTCCCCCTCCCCCATTTAAATACTTTCCTATACCATCTGCTCCTATCCCCCTCCATGAGTGTAGTAAACGTCAGGGAGTTTTGATCACTATCGCTGAAATGCTCTCCCACCAAGCTACCTGGCCTGGTTTGTTGCCAAGCACCAAATCCAGTATGGCATCCCCTCTCATCGGCATATCTACATATTGTGTCAGGAATCCTTCCTGGACACATCTGATAAGAACTGCTCCATCCAAACTTTTGAACTAAGTAGGTTCCAATCAATATTAGGAAAGTTAAAGTCACCCATGACAACAACACTGTTACTTCTGCACTTTGCCACAATCTGCCTTCCAATCCGCTCCTCTGTGTCTCTGCTGCTACTGGGAGGCCTGTAGAAAACTCTCAATAAAGTGACTGCTCCTTTCCTGTTTCTGACTTCCACCCATACTGACTCTGAGGACAAACCCTTTTGATGACCTTCCTTTCTGCAGTTGTGATACTCTCCCTGATTAGCAATTCCACTCCTCCACCTCTTTTACCTCCCCCACTTTTGAAACATTTAAACGCTGGAACATCCAACAATCATTCCTGCCCCTGTGATATCCAACTCTCAGTAATGGCCACAACATCATAGATCCAAGTACTGATCCATGCTCTTGAGTTCATCACCCTTATTCCTGATACTTCTTGCATTAAAATAGACACACTAACCTATCACATTGACTGTACCTTTGCCATATCAAGTGCCTATCCAGCAGCCATGTGTTTATCTGCCCCCGCTCTCTATTCCTATCCTCTCTAGCATGTGGCATTGGTAGCAATCCTGAAATTACTACTCTGCTTGTCCTGCCTTCTAGCTTCCAACCTAACTCCTAATATTCACTTTTCAGGTCCTCCCTCCTTTCCCTACCTTAGTCATTGGTACCGATGTATACCATGACTTCCGACTGCTCTACCTCCCCCTTAAGAATCCTGTAGACTCGATCAGAGACATTCCTGACCCTAGCACCCAGGAGGCAACATACCATCCAGGAGTCTCACTCGCGACCAGAATCTCTTGTCAGTTCCTCTCACAATTGAATCTGCTATCACTATCGCTCTCTTATTCTACCTGCTTCTCTTCTGAGCCACAGAGCTAGGTTCAGTGCCAGAAACCACTGTGGTTTACCCCTGGTTGGTCGCTCCCCCCAACAGTACCGAAAACAGTATACTTATTATTGAGGGGAACAGCCACAGGGGCTCCCAGCACTGTCTGCCCATTCCCTTTCCCTCACCTGACGGTCACCCAGCTATCTTAGTCCTGTAGCTTAGTATGATTACCTCTTTATAACTCCCCTCTATCACCACCTCAGCCTCCTGAATGATCTGAGGTTCATCCAGCTCCAGTTCCCTAACGCGGTCTGTCGGAGATGGAGTTGGGTGCACTTCTCACAGGAGAAGTCAACAAGGACACCAGTCACATCCTGTAAAAGGAGCATGAAACTGCCCGAGCCTCTATCCCCTCAGCTCTACATTACCAAGATAGATTGAATAAATGAGAACAAAAAAAAACCTGACCTTACCAACTCTTGACACACTGTCTTTTTTTTTCGTTAGAGGAGGAGGATGGATGGGCGACACTACACATGCAGTGACTTGGGTTTAATCACAGCCCGAATAAATCAGTTCACGTGCCCAGCCATCCCAATGTCTGCATCCCCTCCTGTTGAGCCCTACATGCCACCTATTCACGAGGTAAGTCTTTAAGAGGGGAATTGACCTTCCCAGCAGCCCCCAGTCCTCACTGCGGTAAACAGAGCTTGGGAACAACCTCCCTCTGATTGGTACCCCCTCTGCTGGGGAGTGCTCAATTTGTAGTGGACTGCGTTTCCGCCACTTCCTCACAAATCAAACCAAAATAGCCTTGGATTCCAGTGCGAATTGTGAGCCAGCATGTGAAGTCCCCAAACTATTTATCAGGCATTTTGGCACATCTTCTCCCCACCCTCCACTCCACCGACTCAGGGCCAATGAAAATTCATCACAAGTTACTCAGAACAAGATCCTTAAAGCAGGAGAGGTGTGAGGAAGGGTGCTATAAATTAGTTGAATAGTTTACCTTAACATTGGCTAAGGCTTCACGGTCAGAAATTATTCTCCATGGCGATATTCCTATTGCAAAGACTTTGATTTTAGAGCACGTGTTGGCCATGGCATGATCACGGACTGCCTCCCCGATGTGTTTGGTGATTCCAGCTCGCAAACCACTTGTAATAATCCAAGCTCCTGTGTAGAAGTTTGGACAAAGCGTGATTTTTTTTTATTTAAACAAAAAAAAACACTTTCATATTGAACATTATATCTGATGTGTTACTTTTCTTGTCACAAATCTTCTGATCTAGGTTGTAATCCCTACTTCCTGATAAGACGATACTTTCTTAACTTCGTAAGACCCTTTTGAGCCCAAATTCTCCAAGACTAAACAGCAAAGCAAACCACACAGACAACATAAAAGTAAACCACGAGGAGATGCCCCTTTTTAACAGCATTGCTGCCATATTCCAGTGCAGTTTCATGCTCCTTTTACAGGATGTGAGAGGTAAGGGTCACCACTGCTTATCTCTCCTGTGAGAAATGCACCCAACTCCATCTCCTACAGTCCGCATTAGGGAACTGGAGTTGGATGAACCTCAGATCATTCAGGAGGCTGAAGTGGTGATAGAAGGGAGTTATAAGGAGGTAATCATACTGATCTACAGGACAAAGATAGCTGGGTGACCGTCAGGTGAGGAAAAGGGAAAATCTCTGACAAGCTACAGAGAAAAGATGAGTGTGTAAGGTTAGAGGGTGAGGGTTTATGGTGCCGAGCTTGAGTGGTTCAGGTGACTGTCAGTTGGGAATATTATATGTGCTGCAGAACTGACAATTGACCAGCTAATGGTTGGTAGAGCATGTTGCCACTGGTCTTTGTTTTGACTCTTAAAAGAAAACTTTAATCAGGTTGGACAGTCCGCAATGGGATGCTGTAACACAAATCCAGATCAAACGGTCAATGAAACCTTATAGAACAGAAGCAGGGACTTATCAAAGTTAAACAGTGGTTCGAGAACAAACCATTAATAAATTTTAACCACAGGAAGTGCTTGACTGAACAAGCACTATGGGTACAAGTCACACAAAATAAGTTAGTGTCCCAACTGGATAAATCAGGAGATAGTGACAGCATATAGAATATTACAGCACAGTACAGGCCCTTCAGCTCTCTATGTTGCACCGACCTGCGGAACCAATCTGAAACCCATCTAACCTACACCATTCCATTCTTGTCCATATACCTATCTAATGATCATTTAAATGCCCATAAACTTTGCCTGCAACAGTAGTAGTCTTGTGTGTTCCATACCCCTACTACTCTCTGAGTAAAGAAGCTACCTTTGTCCTCTGTCCTACAACTATCACTCCTCAATTTAAAGTTATGTCCTCACGTGCTAGCCATCGCCATCTGAGGAAAAAGACTCTCACTGTCCACCCTTTCTAACCCACTGATGATCTTATTAAGTCACCTCTCAACCTGCTCTCTAATGAAAGCAGCCGCAGTTCCCTCAGCCTTTCCTCATAAGACCTTCCTTCCATACCAGGCAACATCCTAGGAAATCACCTCTGAACTCTTTCCAAAGCTTCCACATCCTTCCTATAATATGGTCACCAGAGCTGTACGCAATACTCCAAATGTGGCCACACCAGAATTTTGTACAGCTAGAGCATTATCTCATAGTCCTGAAACTCAATCCCTCTACCAATAAAAGCTAACACATCGTTTGCCTTCTTGACAACCCTATCAACCTGGGTGACCATTTTCAAGGACCTATGTACCTGGACACCGAGTACCAAGAATCTTACCATTAACCCAGTACTCTGCATTCCTGTTACTCCTTCCAAAGTGAATCACCTCACACTTTTCAGCATTAAACTCCATTTTCCACCTCACAGTCCAGCCTGCAGCTTATCTATGTCTCTCTGTAACCTACAACATCCTTCGTCACTATACACAACTCCACCGACCCTAGTGTCATCCGCAAATTTACTAACCCATCCTTCTTTGCCCTCATCCAGGTACTTTATAAAAATGACAAACAACAGTGGACTCAAAACAGATCCTTGCGGCACCCCACTAGTAACAGAACTCCAGGATGAACATTTCCCATCAACCACCATGCTCTGTCTTCTTTCAGCTAGCCAATCTCTGATCCAAACCTCTAAATCATCCTGAAACCCATGCCTCCGTATTTTGTGCAATAGCCTACCATAGGGAACCTTATCAAATGCCTTATTGAACTCCATATACACCACATCAACCGCTTTACCCTTAGGGTATGCCTTGATCCTATCCACCAACGACTTCTCATGTCCCCTCCTGGCTTTTAACTCTCTCTAAGGTCTTTCTTAGCCAACTTGTAACTCCCAAACGCCCTAACTGAGCCATCACATCGCAACCTAACATAAGCCTTCTTCTTCCTCTTGACAAGAGACTCAACTTATTTAGTAAATCACAGCTCCCGTGTTCAACAACCTCCATGCCTGACCGGTCCATACTTATCATGGACCCGCAGTAGCTGTCCTTAAATAAACTCCACATTCCAATTGTGCCCATCCCCTGCAGTTTCTTTCCCCATCCTATGTATCCTAAATCTTGCGTAATCACATCATTTCCTCCCCGCCCCCCCTCCAGCTATAACTCTTGCCCTGTGGTGCATACCTATCCCTTTCCATCACTAAATTAAACATATCTGAATTGTGGCCACTAACTCCAAAGTGTTCACCTACCTCCAAATTTAACACCTGGTTGGGTTCATTACGCAGTACCAAATCTAAAATGGCCTTGTTTCTTGTTGGCCTGTCTACATACTGTGTCAGGAAATCCTCCTGCACACATTAGACAAAAACTGACCCATCTAAAGTACTTGAACTATAGTATTCCCAGTTAATATTTGGAAAGTTAGAATCCCCCACAACAACTACGCTGTCACTCTCACTCCTATCGAGGATCATCTTTGCTATCCGATCTTCCACATCTCTGGAACTATTCAGAGGCTGATGGAAAACTCCCAACGGGGTAACTTCTCCTTTCCTGTTTCTAATCTCAGCCCATACCATCTCAGTAGACAAGTTATAAGATGTCCAATCTGCAACCATAATATTGTCCTTGACTAACAGTGCCACACCACCACCCCTTTTACCATTTTCTCTGTTCTTACTGAAACATTTAAATCCTGGAACCTGCAACAACCATTCCTGTCCCTGTTCTATCCATGTGTCTGAAATGGCCACAACATTGAGATCCTAGGTACCAACTATAAGTTCACTCACCTTATTCTGGATGCTCCTGGCATTAAAGTCGACACACTTCAAACCAACGTCTTGCTTGCCGGTGCTCTCTTGCAATCTTGAAGTATTAGTTCTGACTTCACTACTCTCAACAGCCCGTATACTTAAAATATAATTTTGGTTCCGATCCCCCATCTGTCCCCATCAGGATCTGAAATTAAACTCCTTTTTTCCCTACCCATACCAATATGATACCATTAGACTGGATGGACTGTCATTAAGTTTCCAACATTTTTCCTTTCAAAACAATTACCTCATAAAATTAGGGGAGGGTGGCAGATGAGTGAGAGACGAGGATCCCAGGTGTGTGAGAAGCTAGGGAGCCAGTAAAGAGGTGAGGGGGAAGGGTGGCAGGTGGGTGAAGACCTGTTGGTGACAGCCACATGGGCGACAGAGGGTAGGGTAGGGTAGCTTGTTTGACAGTTGGTTTTGATATGGGACAATAACGTGCACAATTGTGGAAATGAATTGTGCGGCCACCTCAGAGTTAGAGTAGGTATTAGTTCCTTGAACCTTCCGTGCATAACTATTAAAAGGTATTTAAGTGCCACAGTTCTGACTTCTCAAATTCTAATTTAGAGTTGGCAACATTTTTAGGTAATACCAAATGTCAGGTGGGTGCCCTCTGAAATTCAAATGTCCTGGGCAATTATTGCAGAGTCTGTATCAGGATATGCTTGGGATCCCACATCTGTCAGAATATCTTCAGCCTTTGACTATCAAGAGATTGGAAAATCAGAGTCTTAATCTTTTGGCTCGCAGCTTGAAGTTATGAAAAAAAATTGATGCTCTTTTCCACTTTTGACTATTTGGTTCCCAGCAAGTGATGATAAAAGCATAAAATCTCACATTCAAAGCCAAAGAAAAGGCTGTTTGGTGCATTGTGCCTGTCTCCAGTTATTTCTAATGCTATCGAATTTAGTCCTTCCTTCATAAGCTTGCAATTGAAGCTTCATCAAGTACAGCCTCAAAGGATTTTTTGAAGTTATGATCCTGTCTGATTCCATCATACTTCACATATTATCAACCACCTTTGAGTTAAAAAAAAATCCTTACACCTTCCCTCTGGATTTTCTCTCCAATGATTTTAAATCTGTGATCTCTGGTCGTTGGCCCTTTTTGCCAGAGGAAGTCTTTCTTTGCACTTTAACAAAGCTCTCATAAATTTGAATACTTTCCCCCTATTCCTTCACTGGTCTAAAGCAAACAGACAGCTTCTTCAAACTGGCTCAACTACCTCATCCTGGTGAACTCCTTTGAATTCTCTCCTGGCTCAAGACTTCCTTCCTCAAGAGAGTGATGCCCATCAATGTAAAGACATTGTAGCTGAGAATGGATCATGTTTTTGCATGGCTCCATTGGTTTTGAACTCAATGTTCCTACGTTCAAGTCCATGTATTCTTTACAGTTTCTTAACAGCCTTCTCATTTTGCCTGCTCACCTTCAAAGATTTGTGAATATGCACTTTATGACCTCTCTATCCCTTTTTAATGTTAGCATATTTGGCTCCCACTTTACATTAGCTACAAATCCTCTCTCTCATTCTTCTGTTGCCTTGTAAAACAAAAGATATACAATTTGCTGCTTTACCCACCACCCTGCCTCTCATTTCCTTCATTTTTTAAAAAAAATTGATGACTGACATTTGTCACAAGCCTTCATTTTATGGTTAATTTTTAACCTGCAGTGCCTTTGTAATCTAAGGTAGCCTGAGATTGGATGTATCTTTTTTCTCTTTTTGAAAAACGGTTAGTTTGTGGCCAAATTAGGCTAATTATCATCAGATTAGCCATTCAAGGAGGCTAATGGTGGCAGGGAAGATGGAGGATGTCCTACCTGCCCAGAGGTCATTTAAGGTCCTGATGTAACTAACAGTGGTCTCTTTCACCATTTATGACATTTTGCCAGTTTGCAAGAGGGTTTTTTCACCAGTGAAAGGGAGGGAGCCGAGCTGATGGAACCACCACCTCAGTCATTTCAAGGAACCTTGATCGGATTCTGTGGCTATCAGGTAATTCATTGCCTGGCGTTGGGGTTCCCACACCTTGAAAGGGATGCGATTTTGCCATCAAGGGCTGCCAGACAATAGGGAGGGCCAGCAGCTCTTCAGTCCCAACAGTGCCACCAGAAGCTGTGGCCATTGCTGGCACTGCATCCAGGCTAGTGAGGCAGCATTGGCCCTGGCAACCCCAACCCACTCACCTTGCTAGTCAGGCAGTTATTGATGAGTGGGGGGTGGGGTTCTCATGGGCACCCTCTGCCATCTGGGAGCCCCTCTGCAGGCTCTTTCCCTTTCACTGAGAAGGCAAGGAGGCCACCAGATTTCACTCGATGGCTCCCCCACCTGGTAAAAAAAGGTGGCAGAGACCACTGTCAGTTACTCAAGGACCTTAAATGACCTCTGGGTAGGTGGGGCATCCTCCATCTTCCCTGCCACTATTAGCCCTCTTCACGTGGTGTAACTCAATGGGCTCTGACACCTCTGCTTCTCCATGCTCCCTGCCTCCAATTCACTTAAAATCCCCAATGAACACCACCTACAACTTTGGTCTCAAAAACACCTGCTCCTTTATTATTTTCTTAGCCACTTTTTATTTCGCCAGTAGTTCTTAAATCATTGAAACAGTCTGTCTTCCAGTCAGTGTTTTCACCTTTGACCCACTCCATAAATACTTTAAATCTATTTACATTATGATCACTATTTACTAGATATCCTTCTATATGACATACTCCATTTGTCCTACTTTATTTCCCAGAACCAGATCTGCCTTGTTGCCTTTGATATATTAAATAAGGAAGTTCTTGGCACATTTTTTTAGGAATGTGGGAGTATATTTACCTGTGCTTTGAGCTGCTTTCACAAGGCCTTTCCGAATGGTATCCCGAAGCCATGGTTTCATCAGGACATTTTCCTCTCCTCCAACAATTGAGACAACTAGGTTTGGGGCCGGCAAATTCCAGTCTCCAGTCAGCAACTCAAAGATAGCAGCTGGGTGAGTGTTACAGGACACTTGTACGAACTACAACAGCAGACGTAAGCAAAGCAAATTGAAAACAAATCAGCAAAATCAACTTGCATGGATATTGCTTCGCTAACACTGTGCTCATCTGGGACGTTGAGACATTGACCCACCTAAGATATTAAAAAAACTGCAGATCCTGGAATCCAAAGTAGACAGAAAGGAGGCTGGAAAGACACAGCAAGTCGGGCAGCATCAGGAGGTGGAGAAGTCGACATTTCGGCTGTAATCTTTCTTCAGGACTGGAAGTGGGTGTACGGGGAACTTTGGATAAAAGGGGGAGATGGGGGCAGGGTAGTGAAGTAGGGAGAGGTGATTACAGGCAGAGGGTATGACCTGGTTGGTCAATGGGAGGTCTGAATCCAGTTGGTGGCAGGGAGGGGGAGGGGCTGGGAAGGAATTAGGAGATGGGGAGGGAGTTTATTTGAAATAGGAGAACTCAATGTTGAGTTCTCTTGGCTGTAGGCTACCCAGGTAGAAGATGAGGTGTTATTCTTCCAATAGGCACTGCAGTTTGTTTTGGCAATGGAGGAGGCCAAGGATGGTCATGTCAGAAAGGGAGTGGTTGGGTGTATTGAAATGGGCAGTGACTGGGAGGTCCGGTCAGCCCCTGCCGGCCCAGCTGAGATGCCCTGAGCTTACGTTGGGTCTCCCCGATGTAGAGAGGACCACATTGGGAGCACCTGATGCAGTAAACTCAGTTGGAAGAGAGGGAGATGAACCCCTGTCTCACCTGGATGGAGTGTTTGGGGCCCTAGATGGAGATGAGGTGGGTGGTGTACCAGCAGGTTTTGCATCTTTTCTGGTTGCAGGGGAAGGTACCTATGGATTTGATGTGGGGTTGGCACGAACCAAGGACTGTCAGAGGAAACAGTCTTTGTGGAAGACAGAGAGGGGTGGGGAGGGGAAGATGTTCTTGATGGTGGGGTCTATTTGGAATTGGCAGAAGTGTTTGAGGATGATGGGTTGGATATGGAGACTGGTGGGGTAGTTGTTGAGGACAAGGGGGACCCTGTCTCTATTACTTTGGAAGGCGAGGGTTTAGAGTGGTGGAATGGGGAATAGAGGTGATGCGGTGGATGACTGTCTGGATGATGGAGGGTGGAAAGGAGCGCTGTTCAAAATAGGTGGATATCTGGGATGCTCGCGAGTGGAATGTCTCCTCGTCCGAGCAGATGCGGCAGAGGTGGAGGAATTGGGAGGATGGATGGAGTTCTTACAGCAGACTGGGTGTGAGGAGGTGTAATCCAGGTAGCTATGGGGGTCTGTATGTTGTAGTAGAATTCCGTCTGGAGAATATCGTTGGAGATGGAAATGGTGAGATCAAGCAAAGGGGAGGTAGGTGTCCGAGATGGACCAAGTGAATTTAAGGGCAGGGTGGAAGTTGTGAACTAAGTCAATGAACTGCTCCATTTCAGCCCGGGTGCAGGATGTTGCACCGATGCAGTCATCAATGTAACAGCAGAAGACTTGGGGCACAGTGCCTGTGCAGGTACTAAAGAGCGACTGTTCGATATAACCAACAAAGAGGCAGGTGTACTTGAGGCCCATCTGGGTAGCTGGGACCCATCCAGATACCTGTGGCCATCCCCTTTGCTTGGAGGAAATGGGAGGAGTTAAAAGAAAGTTATTGAGGGTGAGGACCAGTTCAGCAAGGCAGAGGAGAGTATTGGTGGACGGGGACTGGATTGTCTATTGGAGAGGAAGCAGCAGAGGGCCTGAAGGCCATCCTTGTGGGGTATGGACGTG
This sequence comes from Hemiscyllium ocellatum, assembly GCF_020745735.1. Classification (NCBI taxonomy): domain Eukaryota; kingdom Metazoa; phylum Chordata; class Chondrichthyes; order Orectolobiformes; family Hemiscylliidae; genus Hemiscyllium; species Hemiscyllium ocellatum. Next base: position 24,945,428 of record NC_083418.1, on the reverse strand, counting down.
TATAAGGACTGCACATCCATAGTGAAGTTAAAGTGGTGAGGGCAGAGGAACTGGAAGTTGTTGAATATATGGAAGGCATGGTTGGTGTCATGGACATAGGTGGGAAGTGCCTGAACTAAGGGGGAGAGAATGGACTCAAGGAGGACGAGATGAGTTCAGTGGGACAGGAGCGTGTGGGGATGATGAGTTGGCCAGAGTAGTTGGGCTTGTGGATCGTGGGGAGCAGGTAGAACCTGGCAGTACGGGGCTATGAGTTGTGAGGCAGTGGAGGGGAGATCACTAGAGGCAATGAGGGCACTAATGGTGTTCTTAGATATGGGCCTGATGTGTTATGGGCAAGGGGAAGGTAGGATGTGGTGTCGGAGAGCTGGCGTTCAGCCTCTGCAATATAGAGGTCCATCCACCAGACCACTGCCCCACTTTTGTCAGCAGGTTTCCACCTCAACCAATATTGGAAAATGTGACCAAAGATTAGGCTTTCGGGATTGACTTTGAAGAGGAGGGATTTATGGAGAAATTTCCAAAGCTTATGAGAAGGCACAACCATCAAAGTGTGAAACAATGAAGCTGGGGATGTACAAGAGATCCGAATTGGAATAATAGAGATATCAGTTCTTAATTTGAAAGATAATGAGAGATCAGAGGTCACTAAATCATGTTGGTATGATAACATTTTCATATATTAATAAAATTAATCAGCATCTATAATATGAGGCCAGTTATGACTAACAGTGTCATTCTCCTGAGACAGTTAAGCTCTGACTTCATCATCAATCAGAATATGGCCACAGTGCTTTCTACACCTCTCCTTGTATTACCTCATTTTAATGCCTCAGATCCTATGCAACAGTGAAGCAAGAATTTATGCACAACATTCTTCATTGCAAATTTTTCTCGAAATAAAGCAGAAGATTTGTATGCAAAGCATAGTACTGCAGGTGCTAGAAATGTAAAATACAACACAAAGTGCAGGAAATAGGAATGTAGGAAATACTCAAAGTCTGACCCCACCTGAAGAGAGAAACAGAGTTAACATTTCAGGTTGATCACCCCCAATCAAAATATTTGTACCTTGCCATGTTTCTTGCCAAATCCGAAAAACTCAACCTCTCCAACATTGTAAATGGGTTCTTTAACATTGCGACCGTTGTATTTTTGCTCCCTCGTCAGTTCCTCTCCTGTCACCTCTGTTTGTTCCTCTCTCGATTGTACACACCGGCAAGTTCTCTTTCCACTAAAAGACAGAACATAATATAGATTGCTGAATTTTTCAGAACACTGCCAAATCTATCCTTTAGTTTACTCAGAACATGGAACTGTACAGCACAGGAACAGGCCCTTGGGCCCATGAGGTTGTGCCAAACGTGACACCAAATTAAACTAGTCCCTTCAACTTTCCCTGATCCATATCCCTCCATTTCTTGCAAATTCTTATGTGCTTATCTACAAGTCCTTTAAATATCCCTGTTGTATCTGCCTCCACCATCACCCCTGGCAGCGCATTTTAGACTCCTACAACACACTAAGAAAATAAACTTGCCCCTCACGTCTCTTTTGAACCCCCCCCCCCCCCCCCCCCACCGCCACCCCCACACACACCCACGTTTCGACTTAAATGTGTGCCCTCTAGCATCAGACGTTTCAACTTTGGGGTAAAAGATTCTTACCATCAACCCTGTCTGTACATTTCATAATTTTATAGACTTTTGTCTCAGTCTCCACCACTCCAGAGAAGACAACCCATTCTTGTCCTAGTCTCTCCTTATAGTTCATACCCTCTAATCCAGGCAGCATCTTGGTGAACCTCTTCTGCACTTTCTCCAAAGCCTCCATATCCTTCCTGTAACATGACGACCAGAATTGAAAGCAATACTCTATGTGTGACCTAACCAAAGTCTTGTAAAGCTACAACGGGACATCCTGACTTATGTACTCAATTTCCCAAGCAACAAAGGCAAGCATGCCATACATCTTCTTTATCACCTTATCTACTTGAATGGCAACTTTCAGGGAGCTACAGACTTGAACCCCAAGATCTCTGCATCAATGCTGTTCAGAGTCCTCCAATTAACCATATACTTTTCCTTAACATTTGATCTCCCAAAGTCCTCACTTAGGATATCAAATTCCATCTATCATTTCTCCGCTCATATCTGCAACGGATCTATATCCTGCTGTATCCTTTGACAACCTTCTACACTATCCACAACTCCACCAATTTTTGTATCATATGCAACCTTACTAATTTTCCCCAGCTACATTTTCATCAAAGTCATTTATAAATATCACTAACAGCAGAGGTCCCAGTATGGATCCCTATGGAACACCACTACTCAAGGACCTCCAGCCTGAAAAACATCTTTGCACCACTACCCACTGTCTTGTGTGAGCAAGCCAATTCTGAATCCACGCGGCCAAGTCACCATACTCCAATTTAAAGCGGAGAATATAATCCATCCCATCCCTGATTTGAGAAACAGATTTTGACAAGGGCTTGTATATTTTTAAGCCTGGAACCATGAATGCTTTTGGCTTTGATTATCTGATACACAGAGACCTATCAGCACCATGTTTATGAATGTCCAAAACAAAAGCCTTTCCAGTTGGTTCAGCCAAGAAGTGACTACCATGTAGGACAATGTCTTAAGAGGTTTATCTGGAGCCACATGGAAAGAATCAGTGTCCAATAAACTGTCTGCCTCTATAGATGTGGAATCGTTCATGGACTCTACCTTGCAATTCAGCAGATTTACTCAGTTCAGCTTTCTGAGGAATTGCTTTGTGCTGGAGTTAAAACTTTAGCTATGAATCTATGGGCAGGGTTGTAGCTATTTCAGATGAAAGCGGGAGCACTTTGTCCAGATTGTGTTGGTCAAGAAGCCCTGTCAGATCTTCCATCAGATTGGCTGATTGGCAGCTCGTGGGCTTTCTCTCAGAATTCCAAGCCTGGAGCAGGAAGCTCCACCTACACTGAGCTGGACCAGGAAGCCGACTCCCGTACCCCAGATGGAAAGGTATGTTTGGGGACAGATTTCAGGATTTGGGAACCTTGAGTAGAGTGAGGTGGTGGGCTGGAAGCTAGGACTTGGATGTATCTCTCAGAGACAACACCCCTGTCCTAGTCCAGTCTCTCAGCCTTCGCACAAATTAATTCACTTTGTCCTCCCACATACTGACAACTTGCCTACATTGGCTGAACTCACTGGTAACGCAATGTGCTACCTGTCCCACTTAGACCCTGATATTTACAGCCCAGTTGGGATAAGGCACTTAAGTTGTTGCTAATTGACCAGTGAACGGACTTAACTGGTGGTGGAGTAGAAGGGTCGACATTGGGCCTTCTAGCCCAGAATGTAAATTTCCGAGTTGGCAGGAAGGGGGCAGGTACCATCAAATGCCAACTCACATGATTTCACTGGCTTTCCTGCCTCTTCTCAGAAACAGAAAGTTAGATCTGACAGTCTATCAGTGCTCAAAAGCCAAATAGAATCATGAACATTACAAAAAAGATTCCCCTGGACCTGTGCTGGCACTCTGTCCTATTTCATCTCAGCTTTTTCTCAAAATACTTTGAGAATTCCATAGCTAGCATGCTCCAAAATTGGTATTAATGCTATATTGTCCTCCCCTTGAGTGGAATGGTCTGTTGTTGTGGTAAAGTACACTTAAGGACTGCATACCAGTCTCTAAGAAATTCATTTACTCCAAACTGTTGCACAGCATCATCCACAGACCTTTTGCAATTCTTTCATAGGATGTGTGTCACTGGCTGGGTCAGCAGTTTTTATCCATTTCTAATTGCCTTTAAGAAGATGATAGTGAGTTGCCTTCTTGAACTGATACAGTCCATTTGCTGTAGGTAGCCCCACAATGCTGCAAGGGAGGGAATTCCAGGACTTTGACCCAACAACTGACTTGCTTGCAAGACAGAATAGTGAATGACTTGGCAGGAAATATATCTGCTCTCCTTGTCCTTCTGTTTGGTAGGAATTGAGAATTTGGAACATGCTATCAGAGTGAGTTTTGAGAAGATTTATCGCACAGGTTGAGGTTCTGGATGAAAGTTTGCTCACTGAGCTGGAAGGTTCGTTTTCAGACTAGGTAACATCATCAGTGAGTCTCCAGTGAAGCGCTGGTGTTGTGGCCAGCTTTCTATTTGTGTTTCGGTTTCCTTGGGTTGACGATGTAATTTCCTGTTCTTTTTCTCAGAGGGTGGTAAATAGGATCCAACTCGATGTGCTGATAGAGTTCCAGTTGGAATGCCATGCTTCTAGCAATTCTCATACGTGTCTCTGTTTGACTTGTCCTAGGATGGATGTGTTCTCCCAAAGTGGTGTCCTTCCTCATCTGTATGTAATGATACTAAAGAGAGTGGTTCATGTATTTTTGGAGAAAGTGAGAATTCCTGAAGAAGGACTTCTGCCCAAAATGCCAATTCTCCTGCTCCTCAGATGCTGCCTGACTAGCTGTGCTTTTCCAGCACCACACTCTTGACTCGTGTTTTTTTGAGTCATGACTGGGACCCCTTTGGTCCAACTCATCCATGCCGACCAGATATCCTTTCTGGAATTTTGCATTCAATTCTGGCCTCGCTGCTACAGGAAAGATATTGTCAGACTTGAGAGGGTGCAGAAAAGATTTACAAGGACCTTGCCAGGATTGAAGAGTTTAAGCAAAGGGAGAGGTTGAAAAGGGTGGGGCTTTTTTCTCTGGAGCATTGGAGGCTGAGAGGTGAACTTAAAGAGGTTTATAAAATAAAGAGAAGCATATATAGGGTGAATAGCCAAGGTCTTTTTCCCACGGTTGGGAAGTCTAAAACTAGAGGGCATAGATTTAAGGAGAGAGGGAAAGATGTAAAAGGGGCAACTTTGCATGTAAAAAATGAGCTGCCAAAACAAGTACTGGCGGGGAGGGTACCATTACAACATCTGGATGGGTACATGAATAGGAAGGGTTTAGAGGGATATGAACTAAGTGCTGGTAAGTACATTAAATACACCAACCTATCATCAGTCAAATATCAGTAACAATACCCCAATGCAAAATAACAATATAGAAAATGAAACTATAAATAAGATGCAAAGTCATCACCATAGGATTTGCACAGTGGTGCACAGGTCTGCAAATCAGGCAGGTGCAGCCTTGCCAGAGGAAATAAATTTGCATTCTAGTCTGACCTCCATCATTTACTTTCCATCATGTCGTGACAGTAAACATCATCATCTTTTAGTTCTGTTGGATTAAGTGATTTTAAAATGTAAATCCATTTGGTATAAAGAACTCAAGACCTTAATGTTGGATCATATTACCAAAGCATAGGTGTAAACCAAACTTAGAACACATTGACTGTAATTAGAATATTTAGGTTGCCCTGTTAAAGAAATTAGAAGTTTGAGTTGTTACAGAAGGGAATTGGATAAAAGGAATGTGGTGGTGACAATTTATACTAGAACAAAAGATTTGAGAAAAGCATTCAAAATACCAATGTTTCTGTTAAACTAAATAGGGAGAAACGGCCAAGATGATTAAGTAAAATAGGACACTTAGAATAATATAAAGGTATCAGGCAGAGTCAATATAGTTTTGTGAAAATCATATCTAACCCATTTATTGCATTTCTTTGTGGTAGTGAGGAACCAGTGGATGTGCGATTATTAAAATTTCCGGAAGGCATTTGCTAAGGTACATCAAAGGCTACAGTGGAAAATAAAAAAAATCATGATGTAGGGATTAACAATACTAGCATGGATAGGAGACTGGCTAGCTAACAGGAAAGATAGTTTCGCAGCAGAGAGCGGCGGGAGCTGGGCGGAAGTGAAGTCGGAGCGCAAAGCCGGTTGGGAAGGTAAGTGATTTGTTATTTGAGTGGAGAAGGAACCCGAGACACTACACGTGTAGTGTCTCCCACCCTCCCCTCCTCCTCTAACCTTAAAAAAAAAGCTGCTTAGTGTTCTTGTTTTGGAGACGAAGTGTAGAGTTATGGCAGCGCAGGCAGTGGAATGTTCCTCCTGCAGGATGTTTGAGGTAGGAGTAACCACCGATGCTCCTGCCGACTTCACCTGCAGGAAGTGCAGCCAGCTCCAGCTCCTCACAGACTGTGTTAGGGAACTGAAGCTGGAGTTGGATGAACTGAGAATTATTCGAGAGGCTGAGAGGGTGATAGATAGAAGCTACAGGGACATAGTTACGCCAGAGAACAGAGGTAGCTGGGTAACAGTTAGAGGTGGGAAGGGGAGGAAGCAGGCTGTGCAGGGATCCCCTGCGGTCGTTCCCCTCAACAACAAGTATACCGTTTTGGATACTGTTGGGGGGGGGGAACGGCCTAGCAGGGGTAAGCTGCAGTGACCGGGTCTCTGGCACGAGGTCTGGCTCTGAGGCCCAGAAGGGAAAGGGGGAGAGGAGGAGAGCACGAGTTATAGGAGACTCTATAGTTGGAGAGACAGACAGGCGGTTCCGGGGACATGGGCGAGACTCTCAGATGGTTTGTTGCCTCCTGGGTGCCAGGGTCCGAGATGTCTCGGACCTTGCCTTCAGAATCCTTAAAGGGGAGGGTGTGCAGCCAGAAGTCATGGTGCACATTGGCACCAATGACATAGGTAGGAAGAGGGGTGGGGAGGTCATTCAGGAGCTCAGGGAGTTAGGCTGGAAGCTAAAAGCTAGGACAGACAGTCATCATCTCTGGGTTGTTGCTGGTGCCACGTGACAGTGAGGCAAGGAATAGGGAGAGAGTGCAGTTGAACACGTGGCTGCAAGGATGGTGTAGGAGGGAAGGCTTCAGGTATTTGGACAATTGAACTGCATTCTGGGGAAGGTGGGACCTGTACAGGCAGGATGGGTTGCATCTGAACCAGAAGGGCACCAATATCCTGGGGGGTAGGTTTGCTAGTACTCTTCGGGGGGGTGGGGTTTAAACTAATTTGGCAGGGGGATGGGATCCGGACTTGTAGTTCACCAAGTAGGTTAGCTGTTTTTCAGGATGTCCAAGAATGTAGGGAGGCTGTGGAGAAGGCAGCACTGACAGGGAATACTTGCAGACACAGAGATGGGTTCAAGTGTGTATACTTCAATGCAAGGAGCATCAGAAATAAGGTGGGTGAACTTAAGGTGTGGATTGGTACTTGGGACTACGATGTTGTGGCCATCACGGAAACGTGGATAGAAGAGGGACAGGAATGGTTGTTGGAGGTTCCTGGTTACAGATGTTTCAGTAAGATTAGGGAGGGTGGTAAAAAAAGGAGGGGATGTGGCATTGCTAATTAGAAATGGTATAATAGCTGCAAAAATGCAGTTTGAGGGGGATCTGCCTTTGGAGGTAGTATGGGCTGAAGTCAGAAATAGGAAAGGAGCAGTCACCTTGTTGGGTGTTTACTATAGGCCCCCCAATAGCAGCAGAGATGTGGAGAAACAGATTGGGAAACAGATTTTAGAAAGGTGTAGAAGCCACAGGGTAGTAGTCATGGGCGACTTCAACTTCCCAAATATTGATTGGAAGCTCTTTAGATCAAGTAGATCGAACGGGACGGTGTTTGTGCAGTGTGTCCAGGAAGCTTTTCTAACTCAGTGTGTAGATTGTCTGACTACAGGGGAGGCCATACTGAATTTGGTACTCGATAATGAACCGGGACAAGTGATGGGCTTGTTAGTGATGGTGACCACAATTCTGTGACTTTCACCTTGGTTATGGAGAGAGATAGGAGCGTGCAACAGGGTAGGTTTTACAACTGGGGGAAGGATAAGTACGATGCTGCAAGATAGGATCTGAGGAGCATAAGTTGGGAGCACAGGCTGTCAGGAAACTATGTCATTGAAATATGGAACTTTTTCAAGGAACAGATACGACGTGTCCTTGATATGTATGTACCTGTCAGGCAGGAAAGAGATGGTCGTGTGAGGGAACCTTGGTTGATGAGGGAGGTTGAATGTCTAGTAAAGAGGAAGGAGGAGGCTTACATAAGGTTGAGGAAACAAGGTTCAGTCAGAGCGTTGGAGGGATACAGGATAGCCAGGAGGGAGCTGAAGAAAGGGATTAGGAGAGCTAAGAGAGGGCATGAAAAATCTTTGGTAGGTAGGATCAAGGATAACTCCAAGGCCTCTTACGCGTATGTGAGAAAGATGAGAATGACAAGAACGAGGGTAGGTCCGATCAAGGACCGTAGTGGGAGACTGTGTATTGAGTCGGAAGAGATAGGAGAGGTCTTGAAGGAGTACTTTTCTTCAATATTTACAAATGAGAGGCACCGTATTGTTGAAGAGGAGAATATGAAACGGACTGGTAAGCTAGAGGAGATATTTGTTAGGAAGGAAGATGTGTTGGGCATTTTGAAAAACCTGAGGATAGACAAGTCCCCCGGGCCTGACAGGATGTATCGTGGAATTATGTGGGAAGCAAGAGAGGAAATTGCAGAGCCGTTGGCAATGATCTTTTCGTCTTCACCGTCAATGGGGGTGGTACCAGGGGACTGAAGAGTGGCGAATGTTGTGCCCCTGTTCAAAAAAGGGAATAAGGATAACCCTGGGAATTACAGGCCAGTTAGTCTTACTTTGGTGGTAGGAAAAGTAAAGGAAAGGGTACTGAGGGATAGGATTTATGAATATCTGGAAAGACACTACTTGATTAGGGACAGCCAGCACGGATTTGTGAGGGGTAGGTCTTGTCTTACAACTCTTATTGAAATCTTTGAGGAGGTGACCAAGCATGTGGATGAGGGTAGGGCAGTGGATGTAGTGCAAGTCATTGAGAAAGCTAAAAGAAGTAATTGTTTATTATAAGAGGAATTGAATGCAAAAGTAGGGAGGCTGTGCTTAATTCATACAAACCACTTGTGAGACTAAATTTAGAGTACTGTAAGCAGTATTTATCTCCTTATTTAAGAAACAATGTGCATGTTTTGAAAGCAGCTTGGAGAAGGTTTATATCTTGTTATCATATAAAGGAAGGGTTAAACAGGCAAAGCTATTTCTTGCTTGAGTTTAGAAAAGTAGTTGGTTGAAAGATGTAAAATCCTGAGATGTGTAGAGATGATGGATGTGGAAAGGATCTTTCCACTTCTGGGAGAACCTGAAACTAGGGGTAACAGTTTAAAAATGAGGGGTCACCCAATGAAGGAATAAATAAGGACAATTTTTTTCTGCGTCATAAGTCTTTAGAACTGCCTTCATCAAAAGGCATGAATGCAGGGCCTTTGAATGTTTTTAAGCCCAAGGTAAATATTTTCTTGATAAGCAAGAGAGCAGAGGTTAATGAGATTGAGGAGCATGCAGAGTAATCAGAACAACTCTGATCTCTTTAAAATGACAGCATAGACTTGAAGGGACTGAGTTATCTGCTCAAGCTCCTAATTCATACATTTTGGTTTTTAATCTCAGAGAGTGGGCAGCAAAATAGAATGGAGGCTATGACTGTATTCAATGACAGTACAGTTAAGAAGTTGCATAGTCTACTCATGCTCATAATTCTTATGTTCTTAGGTAGAAGCTAGAAACAGCACTTCATGAGCAAGAGTATGTCTAAAGGGGAAGGGGGAGGTGGAGGAGAAAAACTGCAGATAAAATGTGCCCACATGAACTGATGGAAAATGGATGCCAATTTTAAAAAATGGACTGGCAAAAGACAATGATTTTAGTTAAATTGGGAGGTTGATGAGATTCTATGGTTCCACAGTGATGCATTACTAGATCAGTAAACCAGAAAAATAGGAGCTAGATTTTCATGGAGTTAGAAAGACATTGTGGAGATGCAGCCCAGACCCACTTCTAAGATTCCTGACCCATTCCTGGGGTTCCAATTTTCACCAGCACCATTTAAAGGTGAAGGCTGGTTCAGATCACAAGCTCGTCACCTTTACTCCTTCAATGTTTGGTTCCATTGCAGGGATTGGCATATTCAAGCTTCCAGTTGGAGTTGACCAATTTTCAAATGACTTCTGGTTTACTGTGTCAGAGGTCTCATGAACTACAATGAGGCTAAGAATGCTTTGGAAGGCAATTTCAAAACATCTTGCTCATTTGTCCCATTCTAGACAATGCCTTTCTATCCACCACACATGGCTAGTTGTACACTCAATACCCATTTCACCATTATGCACGGTGTGTAGAACCAATCAACCCTGTAGTTATAAGAGACAAAAAGCTTGAGAAAAAACAGTCTTCTATTCAAGGAAATTATATTCATAACAGAGCAGTAAAAGTACTAAATCACACAGAATATTCATAATGTTAATAGCTGAAAATGCTTGAAACCACTATCTTGTGTAATGAAACTCCATGAAGTTGATATAATGAATGAGAGAGCCAGGGCTCTCATTAAGTAATGTTTCTTCTGGAGCACAGCTATATTGATACACTCCTGGATGTTTAAGCCCTCAGCTTAAAATTTTCTTGGTTTTGTTGTGCTACTAAAAATATATTTACAGAGGCTGAGGCAAGGAAAACATTAACTTTATTTTTTAAAAATCGTACTGGCCTTCATGAGAGGGCAATATCATATGATACAGCATCACTTCCTATGTCATATATTGTCTCGTTGAGAGATCACACTAAGAATCAACTCCTCACACAACATACCTAAAACTCATTATATATTCTACGGCTATGATTCAAACAGTTAAATTATCATAAAAATCTAACTCATTCAATAAAGGTTGTCCATAAATAGTGTGTCCTTTACAGTGATTAAGGAAGCCATTCACATCAAGGTCACAACACACGCTATGTGTATTAGTGACACAACATCCAATGACACAGCAAAAAATTTGTATTAATTTTATATTAATTTCACTGTGAAGTGTCAAAATGCACAGAACTCCACCCATCACCCAAGAAATACTGCATCCATTTAAGTTACACATTATTTACTTTTCACATTGGTTGTAATCAGTGTGAATAATGCACCTCAAACATACACCACCCTATCTGTGCTAAGATACACACTGACTCAAAGATAGATTAATTATCCTACATGAAGAATGCCATCAGCAATAGAGTACTGGCCCAACATTTGGGAATTTTTAAATGTTCCCGGTCTTCTTTGCAGATTTAATGTTAAAACTGGCTTCTGCCTATAGATTAGGTCTAACATCTGTTGGCCCTCATTTCCTGTATTTTCCAGCTTTTGGGAAGAACAGATTTTGACACTTATTCAGCAGTTGCCTTAAATAATTGATTGATCTGTTTCACTCTGTATGTTTTAATTATGACAAGTAGATCTGGAATTCTCCATTGCTCAATACGTGACCAATGAACCATGAGGGAATTCCAGAAAATTACGGGTTTTCCCCAAGTTGTTATTATTGATACTTTGGATGTTCTTAAGACTCCTTGTTCTGAAAGTTTGTAAAGGATTGGCTGGTTCTTACAAAGTACTGCTAAGCATAGTTCTGCCTGTAACCGCTACAGACATACATAGTTCACACTTATTGACTCCTACTAGAGCTTTTGGTTAAAAACATTAGAGTGCCAAACCTAACTGTTTAGTCAGTGAATTGAAAGATTAATGTTCAAATACCTGCTTGAGTTTCAACCGAAGAGTAATGGGTTTTAAAAGAAAAAAAATTGTAAATTTCAGAGAAAGGATATATATTGACAGGAGAAACATAAGACCATAAGACATAGGAGTGGAAGTAAGGCCATTCGGCCCATCGAGTCCACTCCACATTTAATCATGCTGATGGGCATTTCAACTCCACTTACCAGCATTCTCCCCGTAGTCCTTAATTCCTTAATTCCTTGTGACATCAAGAATTTATCAATCTCGGCCTTGAAGCCATTTAGCGTCCCGGCCTCCACTGCACTCCACGGCAATGAATTCCACAGGCCCACCACGCTCTGGCTGAAGAAATGTCTCCGCATTTCTGTTCTGAATTTACCCCCTCTAATTCTAAGGCTGTGCCCACATATTTTAAAAGTGTTTCAAACTTGGACAAAGGCACATCTTAAATGTGTGACTATTAACTGCTTCAATTTCAAACTATTTCCCGATGCTGTGAAAATCATATTTGACCACAAGATCTGGTTGTTTGGTAAACTTTGATGACTTTGGCCTCTTAAATCATGAGAATCTCATCTGAAGTAATGTTGGAAGTTCAAAGGAACTTGGGAGTCCTTCTCCAGAATTCTCTTAAGATAAACGTACAGGTTGAGTTGGTAGTAGGAAGGCAAATACAATGTTGCCATTCATTTCGAGAGGACTAGAATATAAAAACAAGGATGTACTTCTGAGACTTTATAAGGTTCTGCTCAGACCACATTTAGAGTTTTTTGAACAATTTTGGGCCCCATGGTCCCAAATCTCAGGAAGCATGTATTGGCCACGGAGCGGATCCAGAAGAGGTTCACGAGAATGATCCCAGGAATGAAAGGCTTAACATACAAGGAATGTTTGAGAACTCTGGGACTAGATGGAGTTTAGAAGGATAAGGGGGAAATCTGAATGAAACTTACAGAATTGTGAACAGCCTGGACAAAGCGGACATTGAAGAGGTGTTTCCATTGGCCAGAGAGACTAAGACCTGAGGGCACAGCTTGAGAGTAAAGAGCAGACCTTTTAAAAAGGAGATAGGGAGAAACTTCTTTAGCCAGAGAGTGGGGAATCTATGGAATTTACTGCCACAGAAGGCCGTGGTGGCCAGGTCATTCAGTATATTTAAAACAGAGATAGATTAGTTCTTGATGGCCAAAGGGATCAAAGGTTGCAGGGAAAACGTGGGAAGGTGGGGTAGAAAAACCCATCAACCATGATTGAATGCCCAGTGAAAATCACATTTGATGGCAAAATCTGGTAGCTTTGTACATTTTGATGACTTTGGCCACTTTAATCATCACTTGAGGTAATGTTGGAATGCAAAGGGATTTGGGAGTTCTTTTCCAGGATTCCCTTAAGGCAAACTTGCGGGTTGAGTCTAAATTCTGCTTCTATGGTCTTACTAACTGGCAAAGAGAATAAAAGGATGTGCTACATCACAATGCAAACAGAACATGATTGTTTGGTGTGATTTTAATGTTTTGTGCAATAATAGCTCACACCACAGGTAGAGTTTATGAGTTCCCATGACCCTATGCAAAGTTATTGCATTCATTCAAAATAGTTCAGGCACCTTACATTATGCCATCCTTCTTCAAACCTGCACTCGAAGCACCATTTCTCAACAGCTACATTTTGTTAAGAAACAATAGTGGCAGCTAGGCAACAGGCATAGGAGTGGAATATTTTTTGCATAATTTCCATACCTTTTTACACAGGCCGACCACAATACTGAAATAAAATGCGGTCCTGTCCTTACCTTATGTTTATTTGTGATCCTCGGCTTTCTCCACAGGTAACACACTCTTCTTTAATAAAATGGGTGGTCTGTTGAGAGAAAGAAAAATTATGCATAGCAACAGCCTCGTCCCAGCAAACAGTCACACTGAATGGTTTACTAACAAGAACAGAAAATTATTCTTGCTAACTGTTAGAAAAGAAACTAATACCAAGCAATTCTACTAGTCACCTAACCTGGTTGTGCTAGCTTCCAGCTTTGATGAATTGACACAAAACAACATGGAGATTTGCTAGATCCAGTATTATGTTGATTGCTACATCTTTAATGTTTCAATATTTTTTCTCCTGTTTTCTAGACACTGAAAAGTACTCAACATAGCAAATATTTATTTTTTTCACACATGCAAATCAATGTGTCCAAGTCTTTAGTAATGGTCTATTGATGCCTTTGTCCAATTGCCCGTCTATCCATTAGCATGTCTAGCCTCTGCATACGGAGTTACACAGCCTCACGCACATAAGCTTCCCATAATTCAGTTTGTTCAGAGCTTCTCTTCAACTTGTGAGCAGAATGTAAGTCAATTTTTTGGGCTTTTACTGCAGCTTTAACTATCTGTCCTTGCTAAGATCTGCACGGTGGTTTCTGCTTCTTTGAATGGTGTTAGTATCCATTTTTGCCATATCTGATGCACATGAATGTGATGAATTTTACCTTATGTACTTAAAAACTACAGTATGATGAGAATTTAGTGCTTGCCTGTGGCCCCAATTTTATTTGTCATTTTTAGTCTACTTTACATTTAGATATAATCAAAATTCTTTGGAAACATGAGCACAGTTTCAATTATTTCAAGACTGGGTGCATTTCCAGATATCAGATCTTGTTTGCAGTCATGGTTTGCATACTTTGAAGTGTTGTTGGATTCTCAGAGGTCTAATCCTTTTATTGGGAGCATTCCCAGAAACATCCCAATCACATACAAGTACCAGAATCTGACCTGGGGTTTGTTTCTCAAAGTACATCTAAGACACATACCTGGCAGCCTTGTGGATTTATAAACTGTCCGTGCAGGTGTCTTACATTATAAGTAAAATGCATAAACACTAATGGCAGATGTGTAGATGATGTATGCTTAGCTGGCCGGAAAGGTAAGGACCCTAAAATACACGAGTTATTTCAGGTATGTTAGCTTCACAATAACACCACAAGCATTTACAGCTATTCCTGCTTCCAGTTTAGTTAACAGGGGCTTACACAATGAAGTCTTCTGAGGTTGATATTCCATAGTAGCCCATTGGTCTCCAATATGCAGGAAGCTAGTGGAACCTCCATTTAAATCTAAGCCTTTCCACTTCCATTGCAATAAAACTTGACATTTATATCTACCCACCTTCTTCAATTTGCATTTAATCCTTCCATTTCCACAGCCAGAGGACTACATAAGCCATTTATCCATGACCTAGCCTCCCCCACCCCCTCCCCATGTCAATTTATTCCATTTTTGTCTGGACAAGAGCTCTGCATGCAACATCGCCTTGGATGGCTGGCAAGTGACAGTGGTCACAGCATGAAATAAAATCGACAGGAATACACATTCCAACTCCTCCAGGCCAAGTTTGCCTAGCCTTTCAGTACACCTGCAATGATAGTGCGGGCCCAATAATGTAAGTAATTGTATGAGGGCATGTCCTGTTGGAGGAAAAGCAGGACAAATCCAATACCTGCCCATGAGTGTGACTGCTCTCGGCATCAAGGTGTGATTCAAAGTGTGAGCCCTCACAAAAACTGAGTTCAATGGGAATTCGAGGGGATTCTCTCCACTGGTTCAAATTGTATTTGACACAGAGAAAGTGGGTAGAGTGGTTGGAGGTGAAATGTTTCAGTCCAGGACATTGCTGCAAGAAATCTGCAATTCCAGCCAAGGCCCTATCAACTTCAGCTGTTTCGTTAATGATCTTCGTTCCATCCAATGGTCAGAAGTGTGGATGTTCATTAACTGCACAGTGTTCATGAGGTTACCAACTCTCCACTTTCTTTTGGTTTCTTTAATTGTTGAAATAATTGGTGTCCATAGGCAGCAAGAGTGGGTAACATCTAGGTTTCTGCTGATTGCCTAGCATTTGTAGCCTATGACATCTCCAACAGAACAGAACAATAACCATCTTCCCTTGACATTTAATTGCACTACCATTTCTGATCCATCATTACACCATCACCATCCCAGGAGTTACCACTGAACTGGACCTGCCATACAAACACAATGGCTAAAGAGGTTAACAACAGTTACTCAGGAGTGAGTAACTCACCCCAAAGCCAAGGGACCATCCGTAATGGAAGGTTCTCTACTTGCCAGGGATGAGTGCAGCTCCAAAAACACTTGCCATCATCTAGGACAAAGCAGCCCCACTGGACTGGCACCTCTCCACTCCCTGCACCACCATATCAAGCAGCAACAGTACGTCATATCTTCACAGTCCAAGATAGCCATTTGTTCCTTCAAAATCATCTTCCAAATCTAGTACATGTATCACATAGGTGCAGCGGATCCATGGGAACACCATCTGCAGGTTTCCCTCAACGCACACATTATCCTTCTCAGGAACCAATTCACCTATCCATCGCCAATGGGTCAAAATCCTAGAGCTCCCTTTCTATGGGCATTGTTAAAGTAATTATGCCACACGGACTGCTGCTGTTCAAGAAGGTGGGTTCTCAAGGACAATTAGGGGTGGATCGTCAATGCCAGTGATACCATATCTCATGAACAAATTTTTGTTTTAAAAAGTCAGGACAAAGTACCATATGCGAAGTCTCATAATTTGACCTCCATTAGACGCTCAGGTGACTACTGTTAAAATTGGGTCCTCGATTAATATAAGCTGTAGCCACTTGAGTTAGCATCTTGAGAACCATAGAAAATGTGATTTTCATTCCATTCTTTGGTGATAGACTTGAATCCAGAATACAATGCACTATTATATATGTTTTCTAATTGTAATTTTTTGAAAATTATAGTAACTAACATAAATTACAACTTAAGCTGTATTTGAAATAAGTCTGATTAGAAATTAGACCCTCAATTACACCAGACAGTACAATGTTCATCAAAATCTGGCCTAATTAAACATATTTTGTCTCACACATAGCAATCCAAATTTTTTAAAAGAATATAGGGTGAATTTAAATCTTTGGAGTGGACTGGAGTAGAATAGAGAGGCTGCATTAACCTGTTTGAATAATTTCTGCTTCAAAAGCAGAGCTTTGCTATTAGCTTGGAGGTACAAGCATTTGACCAGCTGCCTGAATACCTTCTAATGAAACTCAGGGCCAAATGTTCACAGAGTTGGGCTGAGTCCTTGAAGAATGGTAAGCGGAACCCAAACCTGAGATTCCCAGCTGATTTGCTCACACTGGCAACTTTTTCATATGGGATAAAGGCAGAGAAGATCCCAGACCTGTAATCACAGTTTTCCCGGTGCCGCTGCTGATATTGCCTCCTCTCCTCAAAAGGTCAATGGAATGGGCCGACTTATCAAAGACACATGGTTCAAGCCCCTCAGAGAAGTTGTGAACCGTAGTCTGGGGTTGGACCTCTTCAAAAATATAAGATCTTACTCATGCCAACACCATGCACCCTATGCCCCCTCACCCAGTACGCACTATGGAACTGACGAATGAGTTGATAACAAGAGCATATTTGAAATGAACTTTTAAAAAACTAAGTTTAAGAAAATACTTTTAAACATATGTTCTTAAAACCCAGTAAAGGTGCCAACTATACAGTGCCATCACTAACAGAATGTAGCTCACTCCTCACCTCTTAACCTTGACCAAAAAAGTGTATAGACATTGAAAAAAAACAATTCAAAGAGAAAATAACTATTTGTAGCCTCATATGAGTGTCAATCTTAGCAAATACCTCCGCGTGTGTGAACAGAACCCTGTGGAGTTTACCATTAGTTGGTATTAGAGCTCAGCCAAGCATCCAGAATGAACTATTTAAAGAGAAAGAGTGAGATATCTGTTTCTCCAGATAACCATATCATGAGTAAAGTTGAAGGCGCTACTACATTTTACAGCAGAACTTGATTGCCATGTTCTGTTTGCTTTTCTGGTCATACTCAACCAGATTGAAAGACTGGATGACTTTCAGGTAACTGAGCCTTTGCCACAAGGTCCACTGCCAAGCAGATGAGAGAAGTGAGTGAATGAATGTGGAATTAGAAAAGTCATGGGGTACATTTGTATTGGGGAAGATCAGAGACTGGGATGCATTGACATTGGGGCATGGGAGAAGATTGTGAAAAATTAACAAGACTGGGGTGGGCAATCAGATGCCAGTGTTGGGGGAGATTGGATAATAGAGACCATCATGGTGGCTCAGTGGTTAGCACTGCTGCCTCACAGAGCCAGGGACCCAGGTTCGATTTCATCCTCAGAGAAACTTCACACTGTCTCTGTGAAGTTTACATATTCTGCTTGGGTTTCCTCTGGGTGCCCTGGTTTCCTCCCAGATTCCTAGAGATGTGACGGTTAGGTGGATTAGCTACGCCAAATTACCCATAATGTCCAGGGATATGCTAGTTAGGTGAATTGACCATAGGAAATGCAAGAAAGCAGGGATAGAGTAGGGGATGGGTCTGGGTGGGATGTTCATTGGAGGGTCGGTGTAAACTTGATGGGCCAAATGGCTTGTTTCCACACTGTAGGGATTCTTTGATTATCCAAGGAAATAAAAGACTGGATTGTGAGAAAAGCTGGGGTGGAGGAGCCCACAGGAAATCAGAAATTGGGAGGTGATCAGAGGCTGTGTCGGGCAATGTAAAGAAAAGGGGGGGTTTCATGAGAATGTGCAGGGTTCAGAGCTCAGTGAGTGGCTGAGCAAATACTGTGGTGAGCTCATCCAGTCAGAGAAGGAGAGGGTTGGTTCCCTTTGGGGTGTTCCTTTGGCTGACAGATGGGGCTTGTGCTGGAGTAGGATGTTAGTGCTGGCTCCAGGAGGACTGGACGCCCTTCAGGTGCTGGGACCCCTGACCCAGGAGACAGGGTGCAGCCAATTTAAAGCTTCATGAGGACAAAATATCTCAGACATGCATATTTAATGAAATATTTTAGCAGGTTAAAAATACATAGTTTCAGGTGGGCAGTTGGGGTTGAAATGTTTGTTTCAATATGCCACCTGACCCCAAATGAACCATTTGTTGTGTGTGGTGGTGGTGGGGGGGGGGGGGGGCAAGGTTGGGGTCGGGGTTGGGTTCAGGGAGGGGGAAGTGTTAAAATTCACTTTATTTTTATTTCTGAACCAAATTTCACTTTCCTTCTCTGTCAGTCCTCTTTTTTTTTGTTTCATCCATAAATTTCATTGGTTAAAAAAGGAGATTCTCTTCAGTGAAGCCTTTGGTCATCTGACCTAATATCTCCTCATGTGGGTCACTGTTACTCTTTGGTTTATAATGTTCCATCAAATTGCTTTGAGACATTTTCTTTACATGTTAAAGGAACTATGCAAGTGTATGTTGATGTTGATAATTTTACTTTTTTCCCCACGAGGCCCTAATGCCCCAACAATAGTTGTGACATTAGACACCATTCAAGCCAAAAGGTGGATGCGAAATCTAATAAATTTGCTCCAATTGTGGGCCATGAACTCCTCTAGTTCAGTGCAGCCTGATCTGATGAATGCTTTCAAGCTTTCCGATTTTTAGGTGCTCATTGATCATTTTGTAATTTTCCCAGGTTTTCGTTTACTTGGCTATCTCTCAGACTTTGTTTCTTTCCAAAAGGTAAGTAAATAGCTAAGGAAACCAATCTTTTTATTTCTTCAGTACTTCTCTACTGTGTGACTGTGATGATTTTATTTATTCTTCCATTGATGATTCCTCTCTTTGACTATGTTTTGTATATATTTATTTTCCAGCTGAGCTCATTAAATGTTGTTTGAGTAAATAAACAGTAAGGATATTAAACAGTCGCTGAACCAGTGAAAATGAAAATCATTGCTTTTAATTTTTTTCCAGTTGAATTATTTTCATAAAAAGGGCAAAGTCACCATTGTCCTACCAGGCTGCAGGGCTGTTCTCTCATTACAGAGAGATGACTGGTGATGGTTTAGTCTGAGGTCACCACTTCTCGGGTGAAGGGAGAGAGTGAGAAGGGGAGTCCTTCATGGAAACCTCAGCCAGTGTGGATTTTGAACCCATGTTGCTGACATCACTCTCCATTGCAAACTAGCTGGCCAGCCAACTGAGTTAACCAACCCCCAATCACTTTCATAACTGGATCTCGCAATGCTCCTGATTCCGTGCCACCAGGATATAGTGCCTTCAGCTCTGAATCAGAAGCTGCTTCTTTCCCCACTCCAGAGACACGAGCAAGTAACTTAGTTGGAGCTATCACTGTGGTACTCGAGTACTGTATCATCAGAGGTGCTGTATTTAGCACTGTAGCTTCACAGCATCCAGAATCCAGATTCGATCCCAGCTTTGAGTAACTGTCTGCGTGGAGTTTGCACATTCTCCCCATGTCAACAAGGGTTTCCTCTGGTTTCCTCCCACTAATGTGCAGGTTAGGTAGATTAGCCATGCTAAAAATTGCCCTGAAGTGTCCAGGGATGTGCAAGTTAGGTGGGTTTATATTGGGGTGAGGGTGGTAAGTTCTTTGCAGGGTCAGTGCAGACTTTATGGGCCAAGTAGCATTTTTCTGCACTGTAGGGATTCTACAACATCAACAGTAAGGTTCAAAGATGCAATATTAAATTTGAGGCCCCACATTCTTAGAATTCACAGAGAAGAAAGGAAGCTTTCCTGTGGCTAGTCAGCAATTTCTATTATATGCGGTGATATTCCTATTAAGTGCACAATTCAGTTTTACTGGTGTGTTGGATCATTGTTTGTCATTTATTCACTTTTGCCCGATCTTAACCTTTCATTTCTGTGACATCCCGGCTCCTCCTTTTCCATGGTTTTCTTCTTGCTCAGAAACCCTTTGGACTGATTCTTTTTTTTGGTTAGGTGCCAGTTACATCAAGTTTTTTGAAGGGTATCTTGCTGCAAGGCAGAGTGACATTTTTCTCACTTTATCTGAGCAAACACACCTCATTAACTAAGGATCCTGCCCCTATAATGTCCTTCACATCTGATTCCATCCCCACCTTACCAAACACCATTCCTGGAACAGCTCACCACTCACTGCACAAAATCATCAAGGCAATAGGTGACCTTTACTTCCATTGTTGTATTTTGCCATTGATGTCTTAAAAGTGCTGGAGGTTATCCAAGAAGATTGCTTAGCTTCTTGAACTTTCTTATCACAAGAAGCAGTAGCCAAAAGACCTTGGTACCTATGCCATCTTTAAAAAGCTGGTGTGTACCTGGATGAGCGCAGGCCTTCCAATACACCCTATTCAGTCAGGGAAGGAAGCTGACCATGTTGGAGAAGGAGAGGATGATTCTCCAATAGGGACACAGAGCTCCTGGTTGAGGGGGGTGATGCAAACTAGGGGGTAGCTATTGCCCAGAGGATTGGTAAAGGATGCCACACCACCAGAGCCTGGTCTGAGGTCACCACCTAGGGGTCAGTGCCACCTTAACAGAGTGGAGGAACAGCCAGAGTGCCGTAGGTAGCTCAATCGCCTTCTCTGCTCCTCGAGAGGAAGTGGCACACTCTTATAAAGATGAAAAAAAGGTGCAGGCGTAGGTCCTTCAAGCCTGCGCCATCATTCAATATGATCATGGCTGATCATGCAATCTCAGTAGCCTATTCCTGCTTTCTCTCCATACCCCAGGTTCCCTTTAGCTGTAAAGGCCATGTTCAGCTCCCTCTTGAATATATCTAACAAACTAGCCCCAACAGCTTCCTATGGGAGAGAACTCCACAGGTTCACAATACTGTGGGAAGAAATTCTTCCTCATCTCGGTCCTAAATGGCTGACCCCTTGTTCTTAGGCTGTGACTCCTGAGTTCTGGTTGTTCCCAATATTGGGAACATTCTTCCCGCATCTAGCCTATCTTCTCATACTCATTCTGTCCCTACTGTTACACCCATCAAGGCACACGCTCAACCACTCCCATTATTGACAGCAACATCTTCCCTCAGTTGTTCTCATTTCCACCCTGTCCATCCTCAACACTCCTACACTCCTGGAATGGCCTCTGTGCTGCCTCCTTACTCGCCCGGGCATTTCACCAGCTTTCCTCCACTTGCACTAAGCACCATCTCACCGGCTTTTATCTCACTCATTCCCTCCTTTTCTCTCTTCCAACTTCATGGAGAAGGCACTCCACAAGAAGGCAAAAAAAGGTGGAGGGGTGCCCAACATTAGATTCTTTAGCTCCCACAAGGAGAGATTCCTGGCCCTGCATATGGGAAGACCAGGGTCCCTCCTGTGGAAATTCAGAGATATCCATGTCCCTCCAAACGAGTAACTACCACTATTCATCCAATCCAATTCCTCCGCTGGGCCTCCACTGCTGAGCAAGTTCCTTACATCCCAGCAGGAAACCAGGGGCTGAACTAAGACATGATAGGAGTGAGGGGGGAGGAAGAAAATCCTTTTAGGGTACTTTGGTGGTACAGGTGACAAGCGTATATTTTCATATTTGTAGAAATTTCACCATTTTGCTTGACTGATCTAGTATCTGTGCCACCTAATCTTCCTTTCATAGAGTCATAGAGATGTACAGCATGGAAACAGAGCCTTTGGTCCAACTCGTCTATGCTGACCAGATATCCTAAATTAATCTAATCCTATATCCCTCTAAACTCTTCTTATTCATATAATCATCCAGATGCTTTTTAAATGCAGTAATTGTAACAGCCTCCACCATTTCCTCTGGCAGCTCATTCCATTCACGCACCACTCTCCTTGTGAAAACATTGTCCTTTTAGTCATTTTATATATTTCCCCTCTTACCCTAAACTTACACCCTCTAGTTCTGAACTTCCCGACCTCAGGGAAAAGACCTGGTCTCTTTATCCTTTCCAAGCCCCTCATGATTTTATAAACCCTACAAAGGTCCCCCCTCAGCCTCTGGCACTCTAGGGAAAACAGCCCCAGCCTGTACAGCCTCTCCCTATAGCTCAAATCCTCCAACCCTGGCAACATCCTTGTAAATCTTTTCTAAACCCTTTCAAGTTTCACAACATCTTTCCAATAGGAAAGAGACCAGAATTGCACACAATATTCCAACAGTGGTCTAACCAATGTCCTGTACAGCCGCAACATAACCTCCCAACTCCTGTACTCAATACTCTGACTAATAAAGGCAAGCATACCAAACGCCTTCTTCACTACCCTATCTACTGCGACCCCACTTTCAAGTAACTATGAACCTGCACTCCAAGGTCTCTTTGTTTAGCAACACTCCCTAGGACATTACCATTAAGTGTATAAGTTCTGCTCTGATTTTATCAAAACACACCACCTCTCCTTTATCTAAATTCAACTCCATCTGCTACTCCTCAGCCAATTGGCCCATCTGATCAAGATTCCATTGTATTCTGTGGTAACCTCCTTTGCTGTCCAATACATCTCCAATTTTGGTGTCATCTGTAATCTTACTTACTATGTTCCCATCCAAATCATTTATATAAATGACCAAAAACTGAAGACCCAGCACTGATCCTTGTGGCATTCCAGTCTCAAAAACAACTCTCCACCCCCACAACCCTTCTGTCTTCTACCTTTGAGTTAATTCTTCATCCAAACAGCTAGTTCTCCCTGTATTCCCTAAGATCTAACCTTGCTAACCAGTTTCCAATGAGGAATTTTGTCGAATGCCTTACTGAAGCCTATATAGATCACATGTACTGCTCTCCCCTCATCAATCCTCTTTGTTACTTTCTCAAAAAAGTCAATCAAGTTTGAGAGGCATGATTTCCCATGCACAAAGCCATGCTGACGATCCCTAATCAGTCCTTGCCTTTCCAAATACACACAAATCCTGTCTCTCAGGATTCCCTCCAAAAGCTTGCCCAGCACCGATGGCAAGCTCACCAGTCTATAGTTCCCTGACTGTTCCTTATCACCTTTCTTAAATAGTGGCACCATGCTAGCCAACCTCCAGTCTTCCGGCACCTCACCTGGGACTATAGATGATACAAATATCTCAGCAAGGGGCAAGCAATCACTTCCCTACGTTCCCACAGATTTCTAAGGTACACTTGATCAGATCATGGGGATTTATCAACTTTTATGCGTTTCAAGACATCCAGCAATTCCTCCTCTGTAATATGGACATTTTTCAAGATGTCACCATTTATTTCCCCACATTTATAACTTCCACGTCCTTCTCTACTGTAAAAGACTGATGCAAAATACTATTTTAGTATCTCTCTATAGAACATTATAGCACAGTACAGGCCCTTCAGCCCTCGATGTTGCGCCGACCTACAAAATTAATCTGATGCCCATCTAACCTACACTGTTCCATTATTATCCATATGTATGTCCAATGTCCATTTAAATGCCCTTAACATCAGCTAGTCTACTATAGTTGCAGGCAGGCCATTCTATATCCCCAACTCTGAGTAAAGAAACTATCCCTAATATCAGTGCTCAATCTATCACCCCTCAATTTAAAGCTATGCCCCCTCGTGTTAGCCTTCACCATCTAAAGAAAAAGGCCCTCCCTGTTCACCCTATCTAAACCTCTGATTATCTTATATGTCTCAATTAAGTCACCTCTCAACCTTCTTCTCTCCAACGAAAACAGCCTCAATTCCCTCAGCCTTTCCTCATAAGAATTACCTTCCACACTAGGTAACATCCTAATAAATCTCCTCCGAACCCTTTCCAAAGCTTCCTCATCCTTCCTATAATGTGATGACCGGAACAGCACACAATACTCCAGGTGCGGCCTTATTGGTATCTTGTACAGCTGAAGCACAACCTCATGGGTCTGAAACTCAATCCCCCTACCAATAAATGCCAACGCACCATATGCCTTCTTAAAAACCCTATCAACCTGGGTGGCAACTTTCAGGGATTTATGTACATGGACACCAAGATCTGTCTGTTTCTCTACACTACCAAGAATTTTACCATTAGCCCCGTACTCTGCATTCCTGTTATTTCTTCCGAAGTGAACTATCTCACACTTTTCCGCATTAAACTCCATTTGCCGTTTCTCAGCCCAGCTTTGCATCTTACCTATGTCCTTCTGTAACGCACATCCTTCAGCACTACACATAATTCTGCCTACCTTAGTGTCATCTTCAAATTTACTAACCCATCCTTCTACGCCCACACCCAGGTCATTTATAAAAATGATGAACAGCAGTGGGCCCAAAACAGATCTTTGCGGCACACACTCAGCTTCAGGATGAATATTTCCCATCAACCACCACCTGTCTTCTTTCAGCTCACCAATTTCAACCAAACCGCTAAATCACCTTCAATCCCAAACTCCTTAGTTTGTGCAATTGTTCAATATTTCCCATCTCCTGCAGCTCCACACATGGGCTGCCTTGCTGATCTTTGACGGGCCCTATTCTCTCCCTAGTTACCTTTATGCCCATAATTGTATTTATAAAAGCCTTCCGGATTCTCCTTAATCCTATTTACCAAATCTATTTCAAGTCCCCTTTTTGCCCGCTTGCTTTCCCTCCTAAGCATACTCCTACTGTCTTTAAACTCTAAGGATTCATTCGATCTATCCTGTCTATACCTGACATATGCTTCCTTCATTTTCTTAACCAAAACCTTAATTTCTCTAGTCATCCAGCTTTCCCTACACTTACCATCTTTCCTTTCACCCTGACAGGAATATACTGTCTCTGGACTCTCATTATCTCATTTCTGAAGGCTTCCCATTTTCCAGCCATCCCTTTGCCTGCAAACGTCTGTCCCCAGTCAGCTTTTGAAAATTCTTGCCTAATACCATCAAAATATGTACTATGGGGTGTATGTGTTGAGATGCTGCTGCAGCGTCTGGGAGTAAGAAAACCAAGGCAGATAAAGGGTTGTGTGTCCTGCACATACAATGTATTTGCCATGTGGATGCCCACAGCATGATATACATCCTCTTGTCTGGCAAGGCAAGTTGCCAAACAAGAAACCAAAGAACTACAGAAGCTGTAAATTCAGAAACAAAACCAGAAATTGCTGGGAAAACTCAACGGGCTTGGCAGTCTCTAGGGGAGAGAGCAGAGTTAACGTTTCAGGTCCAGTGACCCTTCCTCAGAACAGCATGGAAGTGTCCAGTGTACTAATTAGCATGGCATGACAAGGTATGGTTACTGAGAGCTCGCAAATTGGCGTAAAATGAGTGGGCACAGAAATAGCAAGTGAGCAGCCCATGATCTGAGTGAATGTTCCTTTGTGTAAAGTGTCCTTGCCCTAGCCTTTCAATGCAGGATGAGCCAGCAACCAGCAATGAATTTCTGTGCTTCCTAAGAGGCTGTCAAGTGGATCAGAGAGATACCATGGTGGTTCATAAAGGGTTAGATGTCAGATGCCAACATCCATGGATATGGTGTGTCTGCAGCTGATGCCAGTGGGTTGTGCCCTGAGACGCTGTTTGGTCCTGAGCAACGTCAAGGCAGTTTGCAACCAGCGGTGAGTGAAAATCATCAGTACATACACTAGCTTCCAAATGGAGAATCCTCAATGTCTAGTTTGATTGTTACATTTGGTAAAATAGGATGTCAAATATTAACAAGACAAGTTGTGCATTAATAACCATATATACTCTCCCTAATTTAGTAATTCACCAACACCTAGCAAGAGACTTATCTTGCCAATACTCAAAAGCATAAAAGATGCAATGAGACACTCCCAACATTGAGATTCTTGTCTGATTCTTCCACAAATCCTACCATTGCTCATGTCCTACCCATAATCTCCAAGTATCTTCAAGTCCTAATAATAAATGGTTATTGGCCAAAACAAAAAACTTTTTCCACTCTACAGATACTGTCTAATCTAAGTATTTTCCAGCAGTTTTTGTTTTTCTTTCAGAGTTTCAGTTTCAGGGAATTGCACTGCTGTTTTCAAAGAGACAGATTGGTAGATACAGTACGTGTTCCATGCCAAAATCTCTGAGGCATGTTCTAAGCGTCTTTCCAATTTCCATTTGTTCCACCAATTAACACATTCAAAAGCAGCCAGATTTTCTTCAGCTGGGGTAAATGTAAATCTCAATTTAATCTTGTGGATGCCCAAAGACACAGTGCAGGATCAAGGAGATAAATCATTGCAGCTAATTCTC
This sequence comes from Hemiscyllium ocellatum, assembly GCF_020745735.1. Lineage (NCBI taxonomy): Eukaryota > Metazoa > Chordata > Chondrichthyes > Orectolobiformes > Hemiscylliidae > Hemiscyllium > Hemiscyllium ocellatum. The sequence continues at coordinate 24,918,961 of NC_083418.1, read as the reverse complement.
TATCTATGATTAGATAAATGAATCAGAAAGACATCGATAATGGCAGATGCAATAAAGGTGCTGTTATTTTACCAGCAAATTCCAGGCCACTATTTAACTGTAAGAAATTTCAAACAAAAATTTTAAAAGCTAGAGAGGCACAAGAAGGGAAATCAAATCCACACAACTATAGAAACACTGAACATTCATGCACTCACCTACAAGTGAATTCACACCCTGTCTGGATTCATTCACAGACACCCACACAGAAATAAATACACAAACATGCACCAAGATGCAAGACAAGTTAGAAAGCAAAGCAAATGCTCAGGAGCAATGTTGGCTCACTGTAGAGTAAAAATAAGGAAACTGTCAGTGGCTTTGGGGGACAAATTAGGCATATTGAATATTTACTTTGCCTCAGTATTTATATGAGAAAAGAAGTGCTTGCTGGAAGTCAGGAGGAATGATAGATTGGGGGCAGGGACTGAATAAAATGAACACAAGTAAAACACCAGTAATTTGGAAATTAATGGAATTGAAGAGTTACAACCCCCCTCCCCCCAGGACCAGGATCTGAGGGCAATTAAAGGATATAGGAGAGCACACTGTAAACACGCTATAATCTTTCAGAGTTCACCTGATACAGGGGTCATCCCTCTGGATTGGAAAATGACACATCACTCCGCTTTTTAGGAAGGGCAAAAGATGAAAACCAGGATAATTATAGACTATTTAGCCAAACGTCTGTGGAGAATATAATAAGGATGGATTAACTGAATGCCTTGAAAAGCTTTAGTTAGTTAATCAGGGAGAACCAGCATCCATTTAGGAGAGATGGGTCATGCCGGACAAACATCGTTGAATTTGAAGAGGTGACTAAGTTAGGAACAGTGAAATGTCTGTGGATGCTGTTTATGTGGACTTTCAGAAAGCATTCGATGAAGTCCCATGTAACAAACAGTTAACGAAGGTCAAAGCTCATGACATTGAGGGCATGTTACTGGGAAATTGGTTGAATGGCTGGCTACAGAAGGTATGGATGATGGGAAAGTATTAAAATTGGCAGCATGTGACCAATGGTTCCTACAAGGATCTGTATGAGAACTTTAGTTATGCACATTAGTTTAGGAGGCATTGTAGATAACAGGAAAGGGATATTGTTAGACTAAGTGAATGGGCAAAACTGTGGCAGATGGAGACCAATGTAAGCAAGTTTGAGGCTCTCTACTTTGGACTGGAAAAAGATAGACCAGGCTACTTTCTAGATAGTTTGAAGTTAAATATAGTGAATGTCCTAAGAAACTTGGGGTTTCAGGTACATATATTTTTAAAATGGCACGAACAGGTGGGGAAAGTAATCAGGAAAGCTAATGGAATGCTGGTCTTTTTATCAAGAGGACTAGAGTACAAGAATGCAGAACTTATGCTACATTTATACAAAACCCTGTTTACACCCCACTAGGAGTCCTGTGAGCAGATCTGAGCACCACACTTTACAAAAGGATATATTGGGCTTGGAGAGAGTACAATATAGGTTTACAAGAACAATAGGATAAAGTGAGGACTGTAGATGCTGGAGAAGAAGGGCTCGTGCCCGAAACATCGATTTTCCTGCTCCTTGGATGCTGCCTGACCTGCTGCGCTTTTCCAGCAACACATTTTCAGCTTACAAGAGCAATACCCAGACTTCATTAGCTACATTATCAGGACAGATAACACAAATTATGTCTGTTTTCTCTAGAACTGTGAAGGATAAGGAGTATTCTGATTGAAGTCTTTAAGATATGAGCAGGAAAAGACAAGGTAGATAAAGATAAACTATTTCCCCTCATTGGGGATTCTGAAACTAGGGAGCACAGTCGGAGAATTAGGGTCAGATTCTTCAGAAGTGATATTAGAAAGCAAACATCTACACACAAAGGATAATAGATATTTGGAATTCTCTTCCACAAACAGCAGTGGTTGCAGGATGTTATTTTAAATCCAAGATACATACATTTGTGTTTAGCAAAGGTATTAAGGGTATATGGGTCAAAGCTTGGTATATGGAGTAAGGCCACATATCATTCATGATCTCATTGAACAGTGGATCAGGCTTGAGGGGTTTCTGGTACACTTTTGTTCCTGTAGTCCTATGACCTGTAGGGCCCTTGAGTCAAAAATAAAAAGCCTGAAGTAATGTTACTAGATGGCAGAGACATGATAAGAGGAGTAAGTTATAAGCATTCACAAAACAGAGGGCCCTTGGGATTTGCTAAAAGTCATGTTGGGATGAGGTGGGGTCAGGCCAGATAGGAATGGAGGTGAAAAAATATCAGGGATATGGGCAGGCTTCAGATACCCTTGAACCTGAAAGGAGGAAATAAAAGCCGCAGGTATACATGGCCCCGCCCAGCATGCTTTCAGATGGGATAATAACTCAGTCGTCAACTCTATTAAAAGTTGGACCCACCATTCAACATCGCCAGCATTTTACTCCAGACAGAAAATAAAAATATACAAATATGGTCTAAATCTGCTAAGGTTAATATCCAGGCTGGAAGGGCTGCCTCAGAGAAGGACAAAAGGGCTGTATTTCCTGCTAGAATTGAACTTTGTTGCAACATTACTAAAGGCGGAGGATTCAGCTCAGGAATTGGAGGAGAATTGAAGTGGCATATGACAGGGAGCTCAGCTTTGAGGCTATGCACTGAATAGTCTCCCACCTTACAGGCAAGGACACCAGGAGCAGTGGATGTAGTATCCTAAGCTGCAGCATGTACACAAACAGTTCTTCCCTATTGGAGAAATATGAAAGTTAAAGTGACTGTGGACAGTGGCGGTGAAGTGATAAGTACATAGGTATCAACACATATTGCCAAACCTTCAAGATTACCCTGCAGTGTTTAGGAATTTAAGACTTTTTATTTGCTTTATTCTTGAATGAGCTCTGGTGTCACTGATGAGGACAGCATTTACTTCCCATCTCTAGGTGACCCTTAATCCGAGTGGTTTGTTTTTATCCATTTCAGAGGGCAATTGCAAATCAATAGCATTGGAGAAAGGGTGGTAGATTTCAGCATTAGTGAACTACGAGGGTTTTTATGACAATTGACGAGTGGTTCCTGGCCATCCTGGTGGCACGATGGCTCAGTGGTTAGCGCTGCTGCCTCACAGTGCTCGGGACCTGGGCTCGATTCCAGCCTCGGGCAACTGCCTGTATGGAGTTTGCACATTCTCTCCACGCCTGCATGAATTTCCTCCGGTTGCTCTATTTCTTCCCATAGTCCAAAGATGTATATGTTAGGTGGATTGGCTGTGGGAAATCCAGAGTTATGGGTATAGGGTTTGGGAGCCAGTCTGGGTGGAATGCTTTTCAGAGGATCACTGTGGATTGGATGGACCAAATTGCTTGCTTCCACGCTGTAGGGGTTCTATAATTACTGAGATACATCTGCCTTTAATTCCAAAGTTATTAATTTAATTTAAATTCCAGCAATTTTTCTAGTAGGATGTAAAATTCAGGTCGCCAGAGCATTGGGATTATTATCCAATAGCGTTACCACTATGCCACCATCTACACATAAACATAGTGACAACAGCAAGGGGGATAAAGATGGCTTGGCCTGGCAGATAGGCTGGAATTTGGAGGCCGTGTGATGAAATCCTCAGGAATAGGGACAATTACATTTGTTCCATGTCTTCCGATTGAAAGATCTGGGGTTCCAACAAAAAGTAAAAACACTGAAAATAAATTAAATTAAAATTAAGGTTACTGGAGTCATTGACTTAAAATAAAGGATTACTGGGTGTCCATGTCACAACATCACTATATATTTTCTGTGTTTCCTATATTTATTTATTCATACACGAGCATATATGCACCTTCCAAAATTCACCAGGTCTGCCTGACTCTATTAAGAGTCTACACTGGGACTATTTTTCTTCCCCAATGTAAATGATCAATGTTCCAATATTTGAATAATGCTAATTCTTTCTTGACATTGACAGTGTTCTGTCTGTTTAAATGTTTACATTCATGACAATTCTGGTCTAAGCAAATAACGAACTGAATTTGCATTCAATGATATGAACAGACTCTTGCTTCACTAATCAGGTAAGGTTTTACCCAATGCCTTTTCACCAATTTCTGCGAGTAGTCTTATATTTAACACCCTGTCTGCATAAATCAAAAATCCTGCAAACAAGACAGCAAAACTAAACCAGAGTCCAACATACCCCAGAAGTCTCCAGAGCGAGTTCAGATGTTACAAGTAATAATTTCCACCGAGTTTTGATCTGACTAATGGGACACAGTTTCGAAAGAAAGTCTCTTTCGAGTCATAGAGATGTACAGCATGGAAACAGACCCTTCTGTCCAACCCGTCCATGCTGACCAGATATCCCAAACCAATCTAGTCCCACCTGCCTGCACCTGGCCCATATCCCTCCAAACCCTTCCTATTTATAAACCCATCCAAATGCCTCTTAAATGTTGCAATTGTACCAGCCTCCACCACTTCATCTGCCAGCTCATTCCATACACATACGATCCTCTGTGTGAAAAAGTTGCCCCGTAGATCTCTTTTATATTTTTCCCCTCTCACCCTAAACCTATGCCCTCTAGTTTCCCTGACCTTTGCCTATTTATCCTATCCAGGCCCCTCATAAATTTGCAAACCTCTATAAGGTCACCCCTCGGCCTCCGACGCTCCAGGGAAAACAGCCCCAGTCTGTTCAGCTTCTCCCTATAGCTCAAATCCTCCAACCCTGGCAACATCCTTGTAAATCTTCTCTGAACTCTTTCAAGTTTCACATCTTTCCGATAGGAAGGAGACCAGAATTGCATGCAATATTCCAACAGCGGCCTAACCAATGTCCTGTACTGAGTATTCATGTTACAATGTCCATACAGAACAATAACTTCTAAAAATATTTGAAATTCAAGTTAATAGTTGAAAGCATGACAAAATTTTACATTATAAAACCTGACCCAAAAAAAAGACCCAAAAAAATCCTATTAATGAAACCCTATTTTCATTTTGTGGCCAGCTCATGTGTGAAACTACAGAAAGGAATGTGTCCTTGAAGTCAGAATTTGGAGATGCCGGTGGACAAAGTTAAAAATCGCACAACCCCAGGTTATAGTCCAACAAGTTTTCAAAAGTTACATTCTCAAGTGAACTTTAGCATTTGGTGTCATGTTGGCCAGATAATGCATTGAAGGTGTGAGCTTCCCTGTGTGAGACTGTCTGTGCCCCACTGTTCAGACTGATTCTAACCTAAAAAATGGATTTACAGAATCTTACATGAATTCATGCAGTTCTTGAACAAAGTAAAATGTAATTCTGCAAGTACAAATTCACCCCACAAACCTATATGTGTATGTGTGCATTGGGTGTGTGAAGGGAAGAGGGTGGGGGTATTATGAGTGTCTGTGAGAGCGTGTGTGAGAGTGTGAGTGTAAAGGGATATAGGTCTGTGAGAGCGTGCATGTGTAAGTGTATGTGTGAGCATATGAGAGAGGGTCTGCATGCACGTATGGGTTGTAGGAGAGTGTGTGTGTGCGTGTCTGTGTGTGCAATGGGGTCACCTGTAGTGTAACATGAACCCAAGGCCCTGGTTGAGGCCATCCCTATGAGTACCAACCTTGGCTCAGCAACTTTGCATTGCTGCCTGTCCCAAAGTCCACCTTGAAGGACGGTCACCTGAAGTTCCGAGGTCGAATGTCCCAGACCGCTGAAGTGTTCTCCGACTGGGAGGGAACACTCCTGTCTGTTGAATGGACACCACACAGCAATCACCAGACAGAAGTGTTCCCTCCCAGTTGGAGAACAATTCAGCAGTCCAAGACATTCGACCTTGGACCTTCGGGTGACCATCCTCCAAGGTGGACTTTGGGATAGGCAACATGAAAAGTGGCTGAGCAGAGGCTGATAGCTAAGTTCAGTACCCATGGGATGGCTTCAACTGGGACCTTGGGTTTATGTCACACTACAGGTGACCCCATTGCATTACTTACACACACACACACACACACACACACACACACACACACACACACACACACACAAGCTCACACATACACTCCCACACTCGTACACACACCCTCTCACAGACCTGTACCGCTTTACATTCACACACACTCTCTCACAGACACTCAAACCCTGCCCTCTACCACCCCCCCCCCCCCCAACCCATACACACACACAGATCCATATGCACACAAGTTTGTGTACTTGCAGAATTACATTTTACTTGGCTCAAAAACTGCATTAATCCATTAAAGATTCTGTAAATCCGTTTTTTAGATTAGAATCAGCCTGAACATTGTGGCATAGAGGGTCTCACACAGGGAAGCTCACACCTTCAATGCATTATCTGGGCCAACATGGCACCAATTGTTAAAGTTCACTTGAGAATGTAACTTTTGAAGAAGTTTTGTGATTTACATATGAAAGAAATGGGAAACTAACATAGTCATTCTAAAAGATGGAAGACTTAACAAACAATCCAGGTCGTTTTCAATATATAAATTTCAGTTACATCACACTGTAAACCTTGGCTCGACATTCTCTGTCTTATGATCTTATACTCCACAACCACCTGATGAAGGAGCAGCCCTCCATAAGCTAGTGCTTCCAAATAAACCTGTTGGACTATAACCTGGTGTTGTGTGATTTTTAACCTTGAAATCATAGTCCTTATAGCAAACAGTCTATTGTTGTTCCCAGCTTCTGATGGCTTCACAGTTCCCCATTTCATAGAATCAGAGATATGCATTAGGAGGTCATCTCACCCATATGTACTAGCTCTTGAAGCATTTCAACTTGGTGCCAAACTCTGGCCTTTAGCCCTACACGTAGGTCCTATATAAATAATCATCCAAAGCCCTCTTCAATGCATTAACTGAACCCGCCTCCATACATGTCCAGTCACCACATTCCAGGCTGTAACTACTCGTTATGAAGTCGTTTTCTTCTCACTGTGCATTTTCTTCTTTAAAACTGACTCCTCAGGTTCTCAATCTATTTGGGTAGGAAGACTTTCTCCCTATCCACTCTGTCCAGACTTATCATGATTTTGAAAACTTTGAACAAGTCTCCCCTCAGCTTCCTCGTCTCTAAGGAGAAACTGTCCCAACAATAGGCATAATCAACTCCACACCCTCCCTGGCATCACCTGCAAGCTCAATGAGACTGTTCAGAACCTCATGGGCTTGTGTCTAGTGAGCATCAGATCCACATCCTGTCTAATTGCATAAATGTTGTTCTTCTACCTCCACAGCACAATTTGTCTCCACCCCAGCACACCCCGCACCACTGGTCCACTGTGAAAAATTCAACCATGCTACTGCACCTCCACAATGAACTATTCCAAAGCTTTCCCTATTAAGTTCCAACTTCAGTAAAATCAGAGCACAAATAGACTGTGTCTATGCTGCTTTCCTATAAAAAGCATTCCACTCCCCACTTACCTGATCATTGAAGTGTTTTCAGAATCTCAATGATAATAAATTCTGGTTATATTTTTCTGGTATGACAACACAATCTAAATAGCCATAGCCACCCCTGTTCGTAATAAAGTACAAGACAATCTACTTCTTAAATTAAGCCTTTACACTAAGGTGGTACGTTAGCCCATCCCATTATAGCTATGCCAAATGGACTACAATGTTTGTATTTGAATGAGATTGTGAAGCTTGGAGACCATCCCTCTCAATAATGAAATCTGAAAAGGGAGATTGCACAAATGCGCTTCAGCAAGGGTTGGGTTTTAACCCCTATTTATCTTTCTGTAAGGAGAAAGCTCATTTCAAGAGATGAAGGGCAGATTCAGCTCAGCAAAAATCAACAGCCTTTTTTTTCTGTAATCAGTAAGAATTAGTTCATGGCAATAAAAGACTTGCAATATATCCTCCTGCAAAAGACATTAGCATGGCCACATTTGGAGTAGTACGCAGTTCTGGTCGCCTTACTGTAGAAAGGGTATTATTAGTTCAGAAAGAGTGCAGAAAAGATTTACTAGGATGCTGCCTGGAAAGTTTGAGTTCTGAGCAGAGGCAGTGACTGAGGAATGACCTTATGGAGGTCTATAAAATCATGAGGGGCACAGAAAGTAGATAGACAAGAGCTTTTCCCCATAGTAGGCTAGTCTAAAACTAGTTGGAACAGGAAAAGAGATCACAAAAGGGTCCAGTGAAGCAATTATTTCACACAAAGGGTGGGGAGTGTCTGGAATGGGGTTCCAGAGGTAGTGATAGAATGAGTACAATTTCATCACTTAAGAAACATTTGGACAGGAACACAAATGGGATAGGAACAGAAGGATAGGGACCAGTTTAATTGTGAAAACTGGACGGCATGGATGAATTGGACCGAAGGGCCTGTTTCCGTATTGTAAACCTCTAGCACTTGCTCTGAGCTGAGAAAGAGAAGGCAAACTCATTTGACTATGACTATGGCAGCTGAAGGCCCACTCTTCTAGCACAATGTGGACACTCCTAACTTGGTGGGCAGGAAGTTCCCACACATTTCCAGGGTGTCCCTGTTACCTTGCGGACTAACTAGGGTGTGGCAATTGAAGGGATCATTTACAAAAAAAAAGTAGAGCGGGGTGGAGGGTAGCAAAGAGGTGAAAAATAATCAAATTGCGACAGGAAGGGGAACAAAACAAACAGAAGAGTGAAACAGAGTGAACAGGTAATATCGGAGGCTATATCCTAAGGCTTTTTATTGGAATGCTCATGACAAGACAGGTGAGTGGATAGCACAAATAGCAATCAAGTTCCACTCTTGTATTACAGAGACACGGTTGCACGGTGACCAAGACTGGGATCTCAATATTCAAGACGATTACAGGAAAACAAAAAAAATAGAAAAGGTAACGGGATATTTTTGACCATAAAGGAAGGTATCGATATGGCAGTGATACAGATGTAATAGGCAGGTTGGGTGGAATGAAGAAATAGCAAGGGAAAGTTCCTAGAAGCCCCTGAAGAATTGTCTCACTGTAGGACAATGAATAAATTAGGAAATAATGGAGGCACTAGAAGTTGTCCAAGGTGGTTTTAATCTACTTACTGACTGGGCAAATCAGACAGGTAAGGGTAAAATGGAAGAGAAGTTTGGAGAGTGCATCAGGGATTGTTTGTTAAAACACTGCAGAACCTACCCAGCAACAGGCTATTTTAGATCTAGTAATGAGTTAGGATTAATAGAGGATCTCATATTTAAGGATCCTTTACAGGATAGCAATCACAATGAAGCAGAGTTAAGAATTCATATTGCAGGAGAGTAACTTGGGTTTCAAGCCAGGATCCTCTACTTTGATAAGAGCAGTTACAGAGCGATGAGGAAAGACAGTTGCTGAAAGCAAGCTGAGGATATAGACAAAGAGCAAGGTCAGTCGATGGGCAGTAGCAGACATTCATGCAGACATTACACAACACTCAACAAAAAACTTATTCAAGTCAAAAAGAAGGCTTCAATGAAAGGAACCCCATAGTTAACAATAGCAGCTGAAAAATGTGTTGCTGGAAAAGCGCAGCAGGTCAGGCAGCATCCAAGGAGCAGGAGAATCGACATTTCAGGCATAAGCCCTTCTTCAGGAACGTCAGGGCTTATGCCCGAAATGTCGATTCTCCTGCTCCTTGGATGCTGCCTGACCTGCTGCGCTTTTCCAGCAACACATTTTTCAGCTCTGATCTCCAGCATCTGCAGACCTCACTTTCTCCTAGTTAACAACAGCAGTCAAAGAGAACTTCCAATCAAAAACTGAGGTATGCAAAGGAGAAAGAAAAACAGTGGTATGTCAAGAGATTGAAAATTTGTTTTTAGGAACTGGCAGTAGATGACTAAAAACAGAGAAAATTGATTATGAAAGTAAATTGGCAAGAAATATAAAAATAAACAGCATGAGCTTCTACTGGCCTATAAAAAGAGTAACTGAAGTGAATGTCAGACCATTACAGGATGCAATAGGTGAACTGATAATGTGGAACAGGGAAATGGCAGATAACTTAAACCAATATTTTGCATCAGGCTTTGTGACGTTGGGCAATGCAGATATCGCAAAGATAACACACAAGCAAGATATTAAAGGGAGGAAAGATCTCGTAACAATCTCTATCACGAGGGACAAAGCATTTGACAAACTAATAGGTTGAAGGCCTGCATCCTAGTGTATTAAAGGAAGTGGCTGCAGAGAGAGTGGAGATAGTTGAAATATTCTAGAACTCACTGGATTCTCAAAGGGTTCCAGCAAATCGGAAAAGCACTGATATGTCACCCTTGTTCCAGAAAAAAGGGAGTTAAAAAGCAGGAAGCTAAAGGGATTTGATGAAGTGCTAGGTTGCACAAAATAAGAGATCATCAGTATACTGACACGGATTGAGGATTGGTTCACACCCAGAAGACAGTCACCAGGCAGGAGGCTGGAAGGACACAGCAAGCCAGGCAGCATCAGGAGGTGGAGAAGTCAACGTTTCAGCTGTAACCTTTCTTCAGGACTAGGGGTGGGTGTGGGGAGAGCTGCAGATAAATGGGGTGGCGGGAACAGGGTGGTGAAGTGGAGATAGGTGAAGACGGGCAGAGGGTATGACCTGGTTGGTCACTGGAAGGGATGAATCTGGTAGGTGGTTGGGTGGACTGGAAGGGAGGGGTAGGGGATGGAAAGGGTGGTTATTTGGAATTGGAGAACTCAAGGTTGAGTCCTTCAGGAGTCAGCAATAATGGGTCCACAATGGGTTGGAAAGACGTAACTAGTGGTGCATCACAAGGATAAGGCTTAAGGCCTTACCATTTATGTTAATAACTTGGAGGAGAGGGCACCCTGTAATGTATCCAGATTTTCAGATGATACAAAATTAGATGGGTAACATGGCATGATGAGGACATGAGAAATGTGTATATATAAAGGTTGTGCGAAGGGTCAAAAATGTGTCAGATGGAGTTACACGTAGGAAAGTGAGCATTCCTGCACTTTGTTGGGAAGCATCAAAAGGCAGCTTGTTATGAATGGAGAGAGACTCCAGAAAGCATAGAGGATCTGGACATTCTTGTGCATGAAGGCCAGCATGCAGGTGCAACAGTAATTAAGAAGGCAAATGGAAGCTTGGCCCAGAACAACAACAGAAATTGCCAGAGAAACTCAGCAAGTCAGGCAGCATCTGTGAAGAGAAAACAGTCCTAACACTGAGTCCAGTGACCCTTCTTCAGATCACCAGACCTTCTTTGTTTCATTTTAGAATTTTGGCCATTATAGCTAGGGCTTGGGCTTAAAAATAAAGAGTACTTGTTCCAACTGTACACGGTGTGGGTGATGCCATACTTGGAGTACTGCATAGAGCTTTGGTCCTTATATTCTAGAAAGAATATATTCACATCAGAGGCACTTCAAAAGAGGTTTGTTAGGCTACCTTCCAGGAGGAAAGAGTTGACTTATCAAGAATGGTTATAGGCTAGTTCTCCATTCATTAGAGTTTCGAAGAATGAGGGGTGACCTTATGGAAACATATAAGATTCTAAAGGAAGTTACCAGGGTAAATGATGAGAAGATGCTCCCAATCATGAGGAATCACAAACAAGAGGGCACAGTTACAGAATAAAGGGCAACTCATTTGTAACTGAGATGTGAAAGAATTTTGTCCTTAAGTGGATGTGAATGTGTGGAATTCTCTCCCACAGCGTTATGGGGCTAGGGCGGCACGGTGGCACAGTGGTTAGCACTGCTGCCTCACAGCGCCTGTAGACCCGGGTTCAATTCCCGACTCAGGCGACTGACTGTGTGGAGTTTGCACGTTCTCCCCGTGTCTGCGTGGGTTTCCTCCGGGTGCTCCGGTTTCCTCCCACAGTCCAAAGATGTGCGGGTCAGGTGAATTGGCCAAGCTAAATTGCCCGTAGTGTTAGGTAAGGGGTAAATGTAGGGGTATGGGTGGGTTGCGCTTCGGCGGGTCGGTGTGGACTTGTTGGGCCGAAGGGCCTGTTTCCACACTGTAAGTCTAATCTAATCTAATCACTGATAGTATTTAAAAGAGCAGGTAGATAGATTTTTGAAGTTGAGGAGTTGGTATGAAAGAGGGGTTGTAGCTTGGGCACATCACCTATAATCATGGTGATGGCAAGGGTTGGCTTGTGGACTGTGTAACCCAGTCCTGCACCTTCTGATGGTGAAGGAAAGTACAGGTGCCCACAACACATGCCTGAATTAGATTGCCGCATTTTCTTAATGTTTGACCTTTCTATTACGAGACAGGAAAGCAAATGCTGCCAGCAGCGTCTCCACTCTTAAGACTTCCCGTTCCCAAAAACAAAGCTGAAAGCGAAGGCATGAGGAATGGGGGTGCACATTTATAGAAAATCCATCACCATTTTTGACGCCCATCTGCCCAACTGACATCATCCAACAGTCCCTTCTCCTGCTCTCCAAACCCGCAACTTCCGATTTCATCCTCTCTCATCCACCCAGTCGAGCCTCGAATCCCGTTTTCTATTCCCGGAACTCCAAGCCCCTGCTCGAAGCCTTTGATCCTTCCTCTCCTTCCCAGTCTCTGATCATACACCTCTGTCATGGCTCAAGTGCATATCCTTGTGCCCCTCCCTCACATCCCCACTCCGTCAGGCGCAAAAATGGTTTTGTGTTACCCCATGAGTTTTTGCTTACTTTGTCTTGGAGCAATTGTGAATGATGTGAGTAGGATTACTCAGCAGAAATTGCTGTGGTGTGGGGTTGGTGTTGACTCATTAATGTTAATGGAATTCAGAGACCTCATGACACAGTGTCGAGCACCCATCTCTGAGCCAGACAGTCCAGCTTGAAGTCTTACTCCAAGACTCGATGGTACATTCATGATACATCCAAACAAGTTGTTAATCTTTCTGATATCCCTGCTGCCTTACTGTACGTTGTAAGATTGAGAGAATTTCCTGGCCAGAGCCACGTGATAGCTGCAGTGGAATGTGCTGCCGACATTAAAGACTAAACACACAGGTCTTGCCATTGTGTCTATTCTGAGACAAGTATTTTCCTCCCTTCAATGGACTGGCAGAATAAAAACAATGGCAATCTGTGGCCACTATGATATATACAGATGAAATAGCATCTGTTGATAGTTTCATTGGAAATACAAGATAGCATTAAATATGGACAGGAGAATTTTGCCCTCTATGAATTCTGTTGAAATCTCAAAGTATTCCTACAGTGTAGAAGCAGGCTATTCAGCCCATCAAGTCCACACCAATGCTCTGAAGAGCATCCCATCCTCCCCATCATTCCCCTGTAACCCAGCATTTCCCGTGGCTGATCCATTCAGCTTGCACATCCCTAGAGACTATGGGCAATTTAGCATGGGCTAATTCACCTAATCTGCACATCTTTAGAAGTTGGGAGGAAACCAGAGCACCCAGAGGAAAACCATGCAAACATGAAAGGAATGTGCCAACTCCACACAGACAGATGCCCAAGGCTGGAATCAAACCCAAGTCGCTGAGGCTGCAGTGCTAGTCACTGTGCCACCATGCCACCCCATTGTCATGACAATGCGTCATAACCCTGAATTACTTCAGGACATAATGAACTTCTAATTGCAACATGAGACTTCTTAATAAGTGGACATGTAGCCGAAAGATGACTGTGGATGTAAATTCAGTGATTGGCAAGTCCCCACAAGGAAACATTAAATGTCACAATCCAAAGGTGCCAAACAGCAATCCTTCAAAGGCAGAGATGCAATTCCAAACTAACTGGAATATGATCCCCTGTGGCTAGAAAGATGACTGGCTGACTACTCCTCAGTGAAAAGTCATATCATGTGGATTATGTCCCAAACTGCAGACATGCTTGTGTTTTACCCATCAAACAATATACAAAAAAGGTTAAGAAAAAACCTGCAACCCCTGCTCTGTGTGTATTCATGGGCTAATTGTCAACTTTGGGCTAAGGTACTATTAAGATCACAGCTTGAGGACAACCATCCACTCTGTCAGAGCCCGAGTCACACATCTTTTTCACTCCATTCACGTTTTGAATCTGTGTGCATGTCATATTTTACATATCTTTGGTTGCTAATAAGCTCACTTCTTCTTTAACTCAAGAAGCACTGGTTAACTTGGTTCTTTTTAAAGCAGTAACATATTCAGATTGGGGAAAAAAGTCTCATGGGGGGGGGGGGGAGCGAGGTGAAGGGATTATTTGCTTAAATTCACTTTTTTTTGGCTGCCAAACAAGAGATGAGTTGAATGAATGGGAGCCGGGTCATCCTCCCTCACTCATGAGTTTAATTATTTGGGGGTATCCCAAATGGAACAGTGACCAATTGGGGATCCTCATCAGGGGACCAGTTGGAATTAAACGGTTGTTTAAGAAATGTCAAAGGAGCTCATTCTTTATGGAAAATCTTTCTTTTAGAAACTGAAATATGATAAATTCTCCATAAATCAAAAAAAAGAGATTTTGTTTGAACACTGTACCATGAAATTTTAGAATACCCTTTCATAAATTGCTGTATATTCTATATACACATATCTGAAATATATGCACTGGTGTATTAAAAGATGCACACATTAACCAGAAAGAGGGAATAAAATGCCCAGGATAAGTACCAGTATCTCTCCATATTGGATTTGCTCATTAGTTTTATCATTTATCAATAGTTATCAGCAGGAGGGCTTTTTTTTGTGATACAGTGGTAGTGTCCCTACCTCTGAGCCAGGTGGTGCAACCTCAAGTCCCACCTGTTCCATCTCTAAACGGGTTGATGGTTAAAAAAATATATAAAACTATCTACAAAGTCTCCTGCTGTCTTGGCAGTTTACAAAACTCCTTTCCAATCGGTAACAGTTCTCTCAGTGCAAAAAAAAATCATTAGAGGGAGTCAGCAACAAGGAGAGAACCTTTCAAACCTATTTTTTTCTTTGCTCTGCCAATGAGTTGTCGACATTTGGATGTAACTGTCATCTCCTATAATAATAATTAATCCAGTTAACAGTCTGCACTTTTCCTGTCTTTCTCATTCTGAAACCCTTTTAAAGAAATATAATGTGTTTCTCACCTGCTGCTGTTCCTCACTGTTGGTCATTTCCGGACTTTCAGTCAATTCTCTCCCTAATTTGTCCATGCCGGTGTGTTTTGAATTGGTCCGCGGACAGATACCTTTGCAATGGTTTTCAGGAGCCCTCTCCTACAGCAAGAAGCTGCGCGAAGGACCTGCCTAACTATAAGTGTCTCTACCTGTGGAAATATTTCATACACCTTCCTGTCTCGATGTTTTTCGGGGGAAAGTTCATCGCCTCCGGCTCATTAGGGAACAGCAGCTTCAAATAAAAGAGGGTGGGAGAGGGAAGCCGAGTGATAAAGCTGGGCGTGATCTACAATATGAAACACATTCAACTTCTACACGTAACACTGTGGTAATGACCAGGGAATTTTCATATTGTTGATGGAGTGATCAATATTGCCCATGACATCAGGGGAGCACTCCCTGCGCCTTTCAGAGATAGTACCATGGGATTTTTCTCTCCCACATGTCAAGGCCTTGGGTTTATTCAGAAAAACAGGATTTCACATAGTCCAGATTTTGTGAGCATGTAGACCACAAAAACTCTGACTCAGGTACAGAAGTATTGCCACCAAAGCTCAAATATCATAGAAAAAGGATAAAACTTTGAAAGGCAAGGGGGAAAATGTGGAGTAAACATTATTTATTTAATGGCTGTGGGCATCACTGGCTGACCAGCATTTATTGCCAGACCCAAGTTGTCCTTGAGAAGGTAGGGGTGAGCTGCCTTCTTGAACCACTGCAGTCCATGTGCTGTAGGTTGACCCAAATATGGAGGGAATTTCAGGACTTTGAAATGGCAACGCGAAAGGAACAGCTATACATTTCCAGGTCAGGATGGTGAGTGGCTTGGAGGCGAACTTGCAGGTTGTGGTGTTCCCACATATCTGCTGCTCTTGACCTTCTAGATGGTAGTGGTAGCAGGTTTGGAAGTTGCTGTCTCAGGATCTTTGGTGAATTTCTACAGCACATCTTGTAGATAGTACAGACTGCTGCTCCTAAATGTCGGTAGTGGAGGAAATAAATGTTTGTGAATGTGGTGTCAATCAAGTGGGCTGTTTCGTCCTGGATGGTGTTAAGCTTCTTGAGTGTTGTTGGAGCTGCACCCATCCAGGCAAGTCCATCTTGACCAGATATCCTAACCTAATCTAGTCTTATTTGCCAGCATTTGGATCATATCCCTCTAAACCTTTCTATCCACATATCCATCCAGATGCCTTTTAAATGCTGAATTTGCCTCCACAATTTCCTCTGGCAGCACATTCTGTACACATACCACCCTCTGCATGAAAAGTTGCCCCTTAGGTCTCTTTTATATCTTTCCCCTCTTGCCATAAATCTATGCCCTCCAGTTCTGGACTACCCAACCCAGGGAAGAGACTTTGCCTATTTATCCTATCCATATCCCTCATGATTTTATGAACCTCTATAATGTCACCCTTCAGCGTTCGATGCTCCAGGGAAAATGGCCCCAGCCTATTCAGTCTCACCCTATAACTCAAATCCTCCAACCCTGGCAGCAGCCTTGTAAATCTTTTCTGAACCCTTTCAGGTTTCACAACACCCTGACAATAGGAAGGAGACCAGAATTGCATGCAATATTCCAACAATGGCCTAACCAATGTCCTGGATTAGTGGTGCTGGAAGAGCACAGCAATTCAGGCAGCATCCAAGGTCCAAGGAACATTGGACCGAATGGTCTGTTTCCATGCTGTACATCTCTATGACTCTATGACTAGTCAGCAGTGGAAGCAGATACAATGAGAGTTTACCTTGTTCGAATTAGACATGGAGGCCCTCCAACAAGGGGGACAGTGGGATGCACTGTTTGCAGTCTTTTGACACATTAGACCTTATTCAGACATATGCACCTCAGACTGTGACACACAAACATAGTGGAGATTGTAAGCTAGCGGTAGCACTACAGAAACCTTTGCCCACCTTATCCATCATAACACAGCACATCATCCAGCATCTCATACTAGAGCATGTTCTGACATACTGACAGCTTAAGGTATGAGGATTTCGCTGCTCCTTGGATGCTGCCTGAACTGCTGTGCTCTTCCAGCACCACTAATCCAGAATCTGGTTTCCAGCATCTGCAGTCATTGTTTTTACCTAACCAATGTCCTGTACAGCTGCATCATGACCTCCCAACTCCTGTACTCAATACTCTGACTCATAAAGGCAAACATTCCAAATGCCTTCTTCACTATCCTATCTACCTGCGACTCTACTTTCAAGACACTGTGAACCTGCATTCCAAGGTCTCTTTGTTCAGCAATACCCCCTCGGACCTTACCATTAAATGTATATGTCCTCCTCTGATTTGCTTTCCCAAAATGCAGCACCTTGCATTTATTTAAATTAAACTCCATCTGCCACTCCTCAGCTCATTGGCCCATCTGAACAAGATCCCATTGTAATCTGAGGTAACCTTCTTTGCTGTCCACTACACCTCCAATTTTGATGTCAGCTGCAAACCTACTAACTGTACCTCCTATGTTCACATCCAAATCATTTATATAAATGACAAAAAGTTGTGAACCCAGTACTAATCCTTGTGGCACTCTATTGGTCACAGGCCTCCAGTCTGAAAAGCAACCCTCCACCACCACTTTCTGTCTTCTATATTTGAGCCAGTTCTGTTTCCAAATGGTTAATTCTCCCTGTATTCCATGAGATCTAACCTTGCTAACCAGTCTCCCATGGGGAACCTTGTCGAACGCCTTACTGAAGTCCATATAGATCACTTCTACTGCTCTGCCTCATCAATCGCCTTTGTTTCTTCTTCAAAAAACTCAATCAGGTTCATGAGACATGATTTCCCATGCACAAAGCTGTGCTGACTATCCCTAACCAGTCCTTGCCTTTTCAAATAAATTTAAATCCTAGTGAGTTTTGAGAAAATTTTTCGCTCAGGTTGAGGTTCTGGATGAAAGTTTGCTCTAGATTAAAGTGGTGCTGGAAAAGCACAGCAGGTGACACATGACCCACTCTCACTACTATCTTTACTTACAAATGAGAAAAGACACACTTCGACTGGGATAACCCATCCATCCGAGGACAAGCCAAACAGAGACATGCACGAGAATTCCTAGAAGCATGGCATTCCAACCAGAACTCCAACCTAGTATGGTGACGAAACATCTGAAAACAAGCCTTCCAGCTCAGTGAGCAAACTTACATCCAAAACATGTAAATCCTGTCCTTCGGAAGTCTCTCCAACAACTTGCCCAGCACTGACATTAGGCTCACCGGTCTGTAGTTCCATGGCTTGTCCTTACCAAAGCTCTTAAAGAGTGGTACCAAGTTAGCCAAGTCCAGTCACCTTCCCTGTGACTATCGATGATACAAATATCACAGCAAGGGGCCCTGCAATGACTTCCCTCGCTTCCCACAGAGTTCTAAGATACATCTGATGAAGTCCTGGGGATTTATCTACTTTTATGCATTTCAAGACAGCCAGCACCTTATCCTCTGTAATATGGACATTTTTCAAGATGTCACCATCTATTTCCCTACGTTTTATATCTTCCATGTCCTTCTCCACAGTAAACACTGATGTAAAATACTCATTAGTATCTCACCCATCTCCTGTGGCTCTACACAAAGGCTGCCTTGCCGATCTTTGAGGGGCCCTATTCTCTCCCTGGTTACCCTTTGGTCCTTAATATATTTGTAAAAACCCTTTGGATTCTCCTTAACTCTATTTGCCAAAGCTTTCTCATGTCCCCTTTTTGCCCTCCTGATTTCCCTCTTAAGTATACTCCTACTTCCTTTATACTTTTCTTAGGATTCACTCGATCTATCCTGTCTATACCTGACATATGCTTCCTTCTTTTTCTTAACCAAACCCTCAATTTTTTTAGTCATTCAGCATTCCCTATACCTACCAGCCTTTCCTTTCACTCTAACAGGAATATACTTTCTCTGGATTCTCGTTATCTCATTTCTAGCTTCCCATTTTCTAGCCATACACTTCTAAGGATTCACTCGATCTCTGCTGTGTACACTTGACATATGCTTCGTTCTTTTCTTAACCAGAACCTCAATTTCTCTAGTCATCCAGCATTTCCTACACCTACCAGCCATTTGTTTCACCCTAACAGGAATATACTGTCTCTGGATTCTCGTTATCTCATTTTTGAAGGTTTCCCATTTTCCAGCTGTCTCTTTATCAGTGAACATCTGCCCTCAATCAGCTTTTGAAAGTTCTTGCCTAATACCGTCAAAACTAGCCTTCCTCCAATTCAGAACTTCAGCTTTTAGATCTGGTCTATCTTTTTCCATAACTATTTTAAAACAAATAGAATCATGGTCGCTGGTCCCAAAGTGCTCCCCCACCGACACCTCAGTCACTTGCCCTGTCTTATTTCCTAAAAGTAGGTCAAATTTTGCATCTTCTCTAATAGGTACATCCAGATACTGAATCAGAATTTTTTTTTTTACACATTTTAATAAATTCCTCTCCATTTAAACCCTTAACACTGTGGCAATCCCAGTCTATGTTTGGAAAGTTAAAATCCCCCAACATAACCACCCTATTATTCTTACAGATAACTGAGAGCTCCTTACAAGTTTGTTTCTCAATGTCCTGCTATCTATTGGGGGGTCAATAATTCAATCCCAATAAGGTGATCATTCCTTTCTTATTTCTCAGTTCCACCCAAATAACTTCCCTGGCTGTATTCCCTGGAATATCCTCCCTAAGTACAGCTGTAATGCTATCCCTTATCAAAAACACCACTCCCCCTCCTCTCTTGCCCCCCCCTTTCTATCCTTCCTATAGCATTTATATCCTGGAACATTAAGCTATCAGTCCTATTCATCCCTGAGCCATGTTTCTGTAATTGCTATGATATCCTAGTCCCATGTTCCTAACCATGACCTGAGTTCATCTGCATTCCCTGTTAGACCTCTTGCATTGAAATAAATTCAGTTTATCAGTCCTACCTTGTTGTCTGCTTTGTTCCTTCCTGCCTTAACTGTTTGACTCGCTCCTTTTCCCAAGTGTACCAGTCTCAGGTTGATCTCTTTCCTCACTATCTCCCTGGGTCCCACCACTGCTGCCACCACCCCCCACCCCCAAACCTTACCAGTTTAAATCCTCCCAAGCAGCTCGTGCAAATCTCCCTGCCATTAGTCCCCTTCCAATTCAGGTGCAATCCATCCTTCTTGTACAGGTTACTTCTACCCCAGAAGAGATTCCAATGATGTAAAAATGTGAGCCCTTCTCCCCTGCACCAGTTCCTCAGCCATGCATTCGTCTGCTCCATCCTCCTAGTCACTAGTTCATAGCACCAGGAGTATTCCAGATATTATTACTCTCGAGGACCTCCTTTTTAAATTCCTGCCTAACTTTCTCTATTCTCTCTTCAGAATCTCATCCTTTTCCCTTCCTATGTCATTGGTTCCAATGTGTACAATGACCTCCTGCTGCTCCCTCTCCCCTGTGAAAATATTCTGCACCCTGTCTGAGTTATCCTTGATCCTGGCAACACACCAATTTTTTTTTTGCTGTTGGCCACAGAAACATCTGTCTGTGCCCCTGACTTGAGAGTACCCTAACACAATCGATCGCTTGGAACCCAACGTGCCAGTCATTACATAAAAGGCTATCTTGATACCAGAATTTTGGCTGTTTGTGCGACATTCCCCTGAGAGTCCATCACCCCCTATGTTTTCCAAAACAGCATACTTGTTTGAGATGGGGATAGACCCAGGAGACTCCTGCACTACCTGCCTACCTCTCCTACCTTTCCTGGAGTTAACCCATCTATGTGACTGTGTATGCAACTTTTTTCCCTTCCTACAATTACCAACCATCACACCCTCTTGCTCTTGTAAATTTTTTATTGCCTCTAACTGTCGCTCCAACCAATCCATTCGATCTGAAAGGATTCACAACCAAAGACGTTTCCAGCAGACATAATCATCAGTAAAATGTAAACTCTCCCTAAACTCCCACATCAGACAAGATGAGCATATCACCTACTCAAGGCCATCTTTGCTCTTTCACAATCTACAGACCCAGAAAATTGTGTCGTCTTATTACTCTAAAAATCTGCTCCAGGCTAACTTAATAATTATGGCTTATATTTTTAAAACTTTAATCAAGTGACAGATGTTCATAAAACATATAATCAATAAAAAGCCCACTCCAGTCACTATTGTAGATTTACAGCAAGGCTACTCTTAAAACTATTCACTTATCTGTTCCTGTGCTGGGAGCTCACTTTACTATGCGTTGATTTGTTTCTAATATTGGGTCTTATCCCCAGTGAGTTCAGCCATAGCAATTGTTAACCTGTCTGTATCCACAACGACTCACAAAAGTTGAGGAAGAATGAAAGCATCAGCAAACTCAGGACCAGCAGCAACTTCTAGCATCTGCCAAACAGCCTCTATATGAAGATATAATTGCAGAAGTGGTATGATATGGCAGTGAGTTACAGACATCCCTCTCTAACCCCGCTAATGTCTCTATTATGCAACTCCCAGAATTAGGCTGAACTCAGATACAGTGCAGTCCATTCTTCAACCAGGGACTGTCATGGAGCAGAAAATGGACCTCCTCAAGATGAGGTTCAGACACTTGGTTCAGTCTCCTGGGATGGGGGTGATGTTTGCAGTACATTTCAGACAGAGTGTGTTGCATCATTGTATCGTGCTGTGTTCTGACAAGTGGAACAGACAAAGAGGGGATATGACAGACTCTTTTCTTTCTTTCTTTGTTCTTTCTTCACCATAATATTTATTAATTTTGATGAATAGAAGTGAACAACAATCGGAAGGCTTCGCAACATCTGATGCTCCTGCATTAATCAATGGCAACATATTACAATGGGCACGAAGGGAAGTGTCGAACTTGTTCAGACTGGGTTGTAATGTTACATTGTACTCAGGAAGAATAGCTTCTGTATTTTCATTCTTGTAACAGCAGCTAATATGACAGTCGATGATGAGAGGTAATTCAGAGTGCCACTATATTGAGAAATGTGACATTCTATGTAGAATGAAGTGTTATCTGTGCCACTTATCGACTCTAAGCAGGATTTCTTTATCTTTTCTCCAATACTATGTCTAAGTTGTAGTTCTCAGGTTCACTGCTGAGAAGGAGAGCCTGCCCTGTGGGGAGCCTATTGGACTTGAAGGTTTGTGTGGGTGACCACTGGCACACTTGTATTTATAAAGCCCAGATGTGCTGGCTATGACTGGCCCAGATCTACCCTCGTCAGGGTGAAATTTCATGAGGTTAGGGTTTTCTGGGAGGGTGCAGGTGGAGGAGCCAGACATCTTTTAGAGTGTACTGAAATGAGAAGGAAATTGCTCCACAGAGGCCAGTATCCCATTACTAAGTCACTCTTCATTTACACTTGGAGGATCCAGCTCCCTCAGAGCCCGCTGTCAGAGTGAACAGAACCTCTGGCACTGCTGTTAATATCTGTCAGCCAGGGCTGCCTGACTGGACCAGACCAACAGCCCCAATCAGGGAACTCATATTCCATGAGGTCCACCTTGCTGACGTCATTACATTCAATACATCCCTCACCCTCTGAGTCTGAGGACATAGTCCAGATTCTGATTGAGTAGCTGCTCTTGAGGCTTGTTAGCACTGGGTCTGGTTTCTCCATCTTTCCTTCTGATACAGACAGTGTGTAACACGCAGTTATTATTAGATTAGATTAGACTTACAGTGTGGAAACAGGCCCTTCGGCCCAACAAGTCCACACCGACCCGCCGAAGCGCAACCCACCCATACCCCTACATTTACCCCTTACCTAACACTACGGGCAATTTAGCTTGGCCAATTCACCTGACCCGCACATCTTTGTGACTGTGGGAGGAAACCGGAGCACCCGGAGGAAACCCACGCAGACACGGGGAGAACGTGCAAACTCCACACAGTCAGTCGCCTGAGTCGGGAGTTGCTTGCCTCTTGCATCCAGAGCATCTTGGAAGAAATTCACTTTCCTCTTCAGGCAGCAAAGGCATTAAGGTGGGGACATCCAACTTGTCATCTCAGATTCTGAGGTGTCTACAATGCTTGATGGAGACGGAAAACCCACAGGTTCCAGAATAGTCAGAAAGGCTGTTGAGGGGCTGGGCATGATTTACTGCTGCACTATTTGCAAGTTTGCAGCTTTCATCTGATCCATGTGCTTGTTCAGGATGATCGCGCCGATCCAAACTTTATACATCACTGGACCTGACCTCAAGTTGACCATGCCTCTTACCCATACAGCGCCATTTCTGTGGATCTTGCTCCAAACTTTGTGCCTGAAATAGACTATCGGTCTTGGTTAGCAGAGTCTTATGTCCAGCATTGCCCTTCCTGATGCCATTTCACCCTCCACCTCCCCCACCTCCCCAGGTCCAGGAAGGTCAGATTTAACCGGGTGCAGAGTCTTCTCCCCAATAACAACTCTGTTGGAGCTATCCCTATAGTTCATAGAATCATAGAGATGTACAACATGGAAACAAACCCTTCAGTCCAACGCATCCATGCCGAACAGATATCCCAACCCGATCTAGTCCCACCTGCCTACAAACTCTTCCTATTCATATACCCATCCAAATGCCTCTTAAATGTTGCAATTGTACCAACCTCCATTACTTCTTCTGGCAGCTCATTCCATACTCATACCACCCTCCAGGGAAAAAAGCCCCAGCCTGTTCAGCCTCTCCCTATAGCTCAAATCCTCCAACCTGGCAACATCCTTGTAAATCTTTTCTGAACCCTTTCAAGTTTCACAACATCGTTCCAATAGGAAGGAGATCAGAATTGCACGCAATATTCCAACAGTGGCCTAACCAATGTCCTCTACAGCTGCAACATGACCTCCCAACTCTTGTACTCAATACTCTGACCAATAAAGGAAAGCATACCAAACACCTTCTTCACTATCCTATCTACCTGTGACTCCACTTTCAAGGAGCTATGAACCTCCACTCCAAGGTCTTTTTGTTCAGCAACACTCCCTAGGACCTTACCATTAAGTGTACAAGTCCTGCTAAGATTTGCTTTCCCAAAATGCAGCACCTCGCATTTATCTGAATTAAACTCCATCTGTCACTTCTCAGCCCATTGGTCCATCTAGTCCAGATCCTGTTGTAATCTTCGCTGTCCACTACACCTCCAATTTTGGTGTCATCTGCAAACTTACTAACTATACCTCTTATGCTCACATCCAAATCATTTCTGTAAATGACAAAAAGTAGAGGACCTAGCACCGATCCTTGTGGCACTCTACTGGTCACAGGCCTCCAGTCTGAAAAACAACCCTCCAACCTCTGTCTTCTACTTTTGAGCCAGTTCTGTATCCAGATGGCTAGTTCTCCCTGTATTCCATGAGATCTAATCTTGCTAATCAGCCTTGCATGAGGGGTAGTTGTTCCATCAAATAAGAACTGGGACTGTTCAGTATTTAGTTGTAGGCTGTTTTTTTTAAGCCTGCCTTCAAAGTTTGGACTGCTCTTTCAGCTAGGCCACTGGATGATGAATGGTATGGAGCTGTCCTTCTATGACAATACCATTTGACTTTAGGAAATGCTCAAATTCCCTGATGGAAGGTTTTGGCCCATTATTTGTGACCAATACTTCCAGGAGTCCATGCATTGCAAAATATGCCCACAGTATTTCCATTCTTGTCCCTGTGTTGGATGAATGAACTGTATGCATGTCCAGCCACATTAAGTGGGCATTCACAATGACTAAAAAACATTGAGCCCATGAATGGACCTGCACAATCGACATTTAACCGAGTCCGGGATTTACCCAGTTGTTCCTACGAATGAGGTGGAGCTGCTGGCAATAATTATTGTTCTTAATGGCACTCTGGGCACTGCCCCACCAACACAGCTATGTCTGCATCCAACCCTGGCTACCAGACATAAGCTCTCACCAACATCTTCATTCTGGGAACCATAGGATGATGCTGGTGGGGTTCAGCCAGTATCTGGCAGCAATGTTTCTTCGCGACAATCACTCCAGCTCCCCATAATAATATACCGTCCTCCACTATGATCTGGTCTCTCCAGGTCCAAAAAGGTTTCAATTCTGTTTGTAACAGCCCTTTGATTTATTCCATCACCAACAGCTGTTTCAGTCTTGCCAGGAACAGATTTTCCTCTTTTCAAAAGGTTGATACTGCCTGCTGTCACTGGAAGTGTGTCCAGAAAAACTCTTCCAGGGGCAATGCCATGTCTTCTTTAGATAGGCCTAGTAGGAGTTTGTGGTCCATTAGTATTACAAATTTACATCTGTAAAGGTATTGGTGGAACATCCTGACTCCAAATATGACCACCAAATTTTCCTTCACTATCTGGGGGTGTTTACGCTATGCATTAGCCCAAGTCCTGGATGCATATGCTATTGGGCAACCCTCTCTATTGGGCAACCCTCTCTATTGGGCCATATATGAGTAATACTATCCCAATGACATATGGGGAGGTATCGCATGTCAATACCAGATCTCACTTTAGACTATAGTGTGCCAACACCTTCAAGAATGATAGCTGTTTCTTCATTTCCCTGAAAGCTATTGCTTGGCTGCATGACCATTTCTAAGGCTGACCCTTTTTAAGAGCTGATTTAAAGGTTCCAGGATGGAGGCCAGATTATGTATGAATTTCCCGTAATAACTCATCAGCCCAAGGAAAGACCTAGGCTCTATACAGGTGTGGGAGCCAGGGCACCTTTGATCGCCTTCACTCTATCATCTAATGGGTGTTACCCAGTTATCTCGACTCTAAAACCCAAGTTGGTCACTTGGGACACCTGGAACACACATTTTTACCTTCTGAGGTGTACATCCGTGGAGAAATGTACAAGGACTATGTCCAAGTTTTCTAAGTGCTCCTTATTGGTCTTCTCTGTTGTTGGAACATCAGCTAGGTAAGTGATGACCTGGTGTAGGCCTTGTAAAGTGTCCTCCATCATCCACTGAAAAATTGCACAAGCAGACAATATCCCAAATGGCAGTCTCACGCGTTGGTACAATCCTTATGAGTTCAAAGTTTGGGAGAAGATTTGTAGCTCGGGTGCTCATTGTTGTGGCTCTGTTCGCCGAGCTGGGAATTTGTGCTGCAGACGTTTCGTCCCCTGTTTAGGTGACATCCTCAATGCTTGGGAGCCTCCTGTGAAGCGCTTCTGTGATCTTTCCTCCGGCATTTGTAGTGGTTTGAATCTGCCGCTTCCGGTTGTCAGTTCCAGCTGTCCGTTGCAGTGGCCGGTATATTGGGTCCAGGTCAATGTGCTTATTGATTGCATCTGTGGATGAGTGCCATGCCTCTAGGAATTCCCTGGCTGTTCTCTGTTTGGCTTGTCCTATAATAGTAGTGTTGTCCCAGTCGAATTCATGTTGCTTGTCATCTGCATGTGTGGCTACTATGGGTATTAATTGTAGCATACTTCTGGCAATCCTCGTCTAAGAACAAATATGAGAACACATGGCTCATGTCCAACTTCGTGACAGACAGCCCCACTTGCCAGCTTTGTGTATAAATCCTCTACGTATGGAATTGGGTATTTATCCAGCGGTTTACCGTTTGTTTAAAATCCCCACAAGGGTGAACAAATCCATCAGGCTTCACAGTCAGTATGCCCGGTGCTGCATACTCCACACACTGGACTAGTTTGATGATATCTTCAGTTTCCAACCTTCTGGTTTTATCTGTCCCTAATGGCACTGGACGGGAATAGCAGAATCATCGAATTGCTTCCTGGTTAACTTGCAAGGTGGCTTTGGCTCCTTTGATAGTCCCTGCACCTTCCTGAAACATTTCTGGGCATTTAATTAGGACTTCACTTGACATTGGTTTCCTGGTATAGGTTCTCAGTCTAGTTAAGAACTTGCTCCAACTTAAGGGTTAGAATCCAGAGCGACTTTTCTCAAAGGCTGGTTCTGTGATCACTGAAATGGCTACACTGGTAGTGACCTTTATTTTAATCAGGTGACCATTCAACCAGATATTAATTTTGATTGGTTTTGATTTTGACATTGTTAAGCATTTAACTGTTCCAAACTAGATGTAGGTAGACTTTCCATGATGTGCACTTTCCTGGATACTGGCTGATGAGTTCTCTTACTCCATTAGGTCCAGTGGCTATCTCAAGTCTGCATGCCAGCAGCAACTACAATTGCTTGTCAGTTGGATCCTGAAGAAAATGTTAACACTTTGGCCAAGGCTTTGCTTTGTTGTGGGATTTTTACTGTGGGCTGACCTAGAGTCCCTCTGTTCAGGATACATTATGAGTGAGGCTATTCAATTGCCTTTACTCAAGTGGTATTCCCCAAGCTCAGTCAGATTGGCGAAGGTATCCACTTCCATCGCAATACCCTGCAACTGCGGTTGAAATATTCCTTAACTAATTCTTGAAAGATTTTAATTTCTGGTGCCTCAGAGAAATTTACGGTCCTAGTAACCAAATAAATTACAGGTCCACAAGCTATCAGGAGAATTACTCAATGCTTTTCACAGGCCCCAATGTCATTTGCCCAGAACAGATAACACATTCTTCCCACATGTTAGGTCCAGTCTTCGACAGTAGGATCGGACGAGTCAAGCTTCTCAAATGGGGGTTGAAGCCAGAAATGCTTACCCCAACTCAAAGATGACTGTTGCAAGCAAATGTCTTCAATGGATTATTTTCCTCTTGTTGCCACTGAAGTATCTCCACAGAGGCCGGTATCCCATCACCAAGTCATCTTTTATTTTAACATGCATTGTTCTTGACACTGGAAAGTCAGCTTTCAGAATGAACAAAACTTCTGACACTCCTGTTAATATCCGTCAGCTAGGGTTCCCAGGTTTACAGCACCAATCTGGGGACTCATATTCTATGAGGTCCACTCGGCTGACCTTGTTGCAATTACTACAGAGACTCTTGGGAGTCCTGAATGTGGAACTTCAGAAGAAATGTCACTGAGAGTGAATTTGAGGTCCCTGGTCTCCCTGTTGCTTTGATGATCAGCATCAGCGGCAATGACTAAAGCAATGGACTGCAGATATCTGTGGCTCTCTTGCAGCCACTGAGCATACTGCTGGACCTGGCTCTCCATGGCACCAGCCAACCTGCCAGACACGTACATGCCAATGCTATCATGATGTTGATAATGCTAGTTGATTTCAAGAACCTTTGATCCAGTCTCCGAGAGTCTCTGGCAAAGCTGCCTGCTGCTCCTGTGTCTGTTTGCACATTTGCACCAAGTTATTTGCAGCTGACTCTATGAAGCCCTCATCTGCCTGAGGCTGAGCAGATGCCTGGACTCTGACTGTCCTCTGGATGTCAGTAATCTGGGCATTACATCTTCAGCTCGCTGCAGAGACATGCCAATGAAGTTCTCACCAGCATGTGCTCCCAGTTCTAACCTGATTAAAGTATCCTCCGAGGTGTCAGTATCTGGGCTGATAGAGGGTGCAGGAACCAACTTTACCATTACATCCTCTGAGGGATCTCTGAGTAGATGGAGTGTCTGGCTGTGTGGATGCCATTCATGCCCAAAGAAGACATGAGAGGGCATGGTTGCACAATAGTAGTGTATGCTTAAGCATCTTAATGGGTGGAAATAGGGGAGCAGCACAGCATAATGAATGCTCCTTGGTTACCATGGACTTGGAGATCACAGCATCCCCACATGAGCAATCATTGTTCTCTCCTAGATTTTCACCTCATACAGGGTCAGAAGATGTACTATCCTGCCACCCATCTTTGCTCTCTTGTCCATGCTGTGGTCTGTTTCCATCTGCACTGAGACAAAATCACCAACGTCTCAGAGCACGCTCCACGGGTGGTGACCACACACATCCCCTATCCACAGGGACATCCATCAGCAAAGCTGGCTGTCAAATTCTTTCTGGTCTAATGGTTCTTGGACAATTGACAGAAACCGTGTAGTGCTGCTATGAACTGACAGCAATTGAGCCAGTGCAGGGCTAGCCATTAAAAATAGTGCCAACACTGAAACTGTTGAGAACTGCTGGCAGTGGTCAATACTTCCTATGGCAATGGTGGAATATAACAAGTAGAGCACCATAAGAAAGTGATGTGTGGACAGTGAAGCAAGTTCAAAAAGATAGTTGGAGAAAACTCACTTGGTCTCATGGAGAGAAAGCCTCCAGAAACTCACCAAAAATAGCACTTAGCTCATTTCCAATAGGATTCGCCCTTGGTTACTATCTTACTGCTGTTTGTGAGGACTTCCTGTGTGCAAATTAGCAGCCGTGTTTTCAATACTTTGTTGTCCATAAAACACTTAGGGGCATTCTGAAGAATGCTATCAAATTGCAAGACTTTTCATTTCTTATCCTGTCAATTTTTCACTTTAGATCTGATTGCTTTTTTGAGAGCTTACCTCCAATGTTTTCAGTAATAGTCTTTTTAAAAATGGCTAAACATAACGTACTGTGTTTAAGGGCTTTGTGTCTCTGATTCATGTTCAGTCCCTGACAACTTATGTAAACTGCAGATAAGTATATACCAGGGAACGTTCATTATCCGGCATTTGATTATCCAAACTTTGGATTATTAGGACGAGATCACAAGATCCCCATGTTTGGCTAAACTGTGTTATCTGGCATTTGATTATCCAAACATTCAATTATCCAAACAAAATACTCCCCACCCATGTCTTTCAGATAATTGAGGCTCCTCTGTACTTGAAAACAGAAAAGTGGATAACACAATAGATAGCAAAATGGAGTTGGTGTATATGCCACTCAATTAACTGTGAATCTGTCTCCTGCTATCCACCCTTAATTTCCATTATCTTTAGATGCTTGTATGGCCATGCTAGTTCTGTGTTTTCTCATGTAGTGCTCAAGGACCTGCCTACATGCCTAGTATTTACAGTGGGCTTTATGCATTACTAGTCTGACATGTCCCTGGAGTGTGCGTTTGGCGATCCATATCTGGGTGAACAAACTTGCTACCACCAGCACAATAGAAAAATGCCTTCTTTCTCTGTTGAGATCTTTCTCTTTCACTTTTTAATTCTCTGAGTTTCTATCGCATTATCTAATTCCTCATTGCTGATCATACTAAGAAACCTACAAACCACGAAATATTTACATGTATGCAAAACTATTAGTGCAAGCACCATAGAAAAGAACCTCTTCACTCTGTTTTCAATTGTTCCGATTTCTCAGCTTGCTTTGGAAATCTCACTTTGATTCTTCCATATCAGATAGTGTGCATGCTACCTTTCCATATATGCAAAACATCAAATAGATAATCATTTTTTTTTCTGAGATGACCTGCAGCTTTTGAATAAAAGTCCAATGAGGCCATCATAGTGGCACCATAGGAGGTCAGACAACATAGTGGAGTCAGATGACAAAAAATCCCAATACAAAAAAAATAACCCACTTATCCATGAGCCCTTCAGGAGAATGTTATCTGGGCTGACATGGAGTCCTTTAACCTGGGAGAGATGCTGACATAGTGGTAATCTTGCAGGTCTTATAACCTAAAGGGCAGCCAAATCTGCTGGGAACTTGGGCTTAAACCATCGCCTTGTTAGCTGGTAGCATTTAAAATTGACTAATAAAGCTGGAACCCCAAAGGTTAGTTTCAGTAATCGGTACAATCAATTGGTGTAAAAACCCAAAAGGAAAAGAAACATCTGTTACATGTGACTCCAGCAATGTGGCTGACCCTCAAATGTGCTCTGAAGCGGATGGTCGAATCCCTGTATTTATAAAACCAAACACCCAGAAAAGCTCACCTCGCCTCATAATTTGTTAAAATGCAAGTAACAGAGAACTCCCAAATTCCAGTATTTATAGAAAATAACATCAATTTATTTTCTAACTCTAAAAGTGGACATTAAACAAAAATCATTCACAAATCTAAACCCCTTTTCTCTTAACTGCTTACTATCTGCCACCAGCTCCGTAACAACATGTTGTTCCAATATGACACTTATTAAAATTACATCAATTTAGTTTCAAAACCACGCAGTCTCTGTCTTCTTCTGTATCATGACTCTTACAGCTGATGATCTCCCTGGGTTGTCTTCTTTATTTTTACTGCGAGTACATTTCACATGAAAAAGGTACATTTGATAGAGAGTGTTTTCTAATTTCTTTGAGAGCAAGTTGTTAGACAGGCAATTAGCTCTTCAGTATTACTTCTCACTACAGCAGTTGCTTTCTTATCAGTTTTCAAAATGTCCATATTCTTATACCCCAACATCAGATCATCTCTTTGGTTCGATGTTGGCAAAATAATCAATTCAAACTCGATT
This sequence comes from Hemiscyllium ocellatum, assembly GCF_020745735.1. Classification (NCBI taxonomy): domain Eukaryota; kingdom Metazoa; phylum Chordata; class Chondrichthyes; order Orectolobiformes; family Hemiscylliidae; genus Hemiscyllium; species Hemiscyllium ocellatum. Next base: position 24,887,692 of record NC_083418.1, on the reverse strand, counting down.
AGGTTTTAGTATCCTGGGACATAATTTAAGCTGATTGGTTAAATTCAAATTATTGCCAAAACAGCAACAAAACCTCAGGTATCCATTTCACAGCCAAATGTTACATATTTTCAGTACGGTTGCTCAGTGGTTAGTGCCAGCAAACCGGGTTTGATTCCAGCCTTGGGTGACTGTCTGTGTGGAGTTTGCACTTTCTCCCCATGTCTGCGTGGGTTTCCTCTGGATGCTCCAGTTTCTTCCCACAGTCCAAAGACATGCAGGTTAGGTGAACTGGCCATGCTAAATTGCCCCATAGTGTTCAGAGATGTGTAAGTTGGGTGCATTTGTCAGGGGAAATTTAGAGTAATAGGGTAGCAGAATGAATCTGGATGGGATACTCTTCGGAGGATGGGTGTGGACTTATTAAGCTGAAGGGCCTGTTTCCATACTGTAGAGATTCCATGATTCTATGATTTTCAATTTTCCAGTACACTCTGGGATGCCACCTAGTCATATATACAGGTGCTTGTAAGCTCTCAGTTCAGAACAGCCTTCTCGCTCTCTTTAAGGTACAGTACACTCTTTCAACTTCATAACAACTGCAATTCATTTCAAGATCAATGTAGGACAGGTAACAAGTGTGTTGTCTTACCAGCGATACTCACGTCCCACCACAGGAAGACAATAAGAACAGAAATTACTGGAAAAGCTCAGCAAGTCTATCAGCATCTGTGGAGAGAAATCAGAGTTGACCTTTCTTGTTGAGTGACCCTTCCTCAGAAAGACAATCTTCTCCTTTTATCTGCAGCATGTAAAACTATGCCAGCCACTTCTCTAGGCTTGGTGTCAGTCAAAGAAAGCAAGGCAGAGGGTACAGAATAAGACCCTATTTTATCCTCATTGGGCACTTGCATACAGCATTTCTAACACAGATGTAGTGGTGCAAACAGTGGGAGAATTCAATGTTTTATATTACCCTCTTTTCTATCATTAGCATTGTGCTCTGATTTTGGAGGATGCGGACTCCAAGGTAAGGAATTGCTGGCATTCAAAGAAAAGAAATGCCCACCCTGCGTGATATATAATCATAATGTTGTGTTCTAAAACACCAAGCTGTTCCTGATGCCTACAAACTAAAGAAAAAGGCAAAATATGTTATTGTTCAAGCAAATATCTTGCACTGGCTTTTAGCTGTCAATAACTCAGACTGTGGTTTCTTTTTGGTCATAGGATATGAGCATCCTGACAACATCAGCATTTTTTACCTCCACCTAATAGCTATTGAAAAGGTAGCAGTGTGGCAATAATCTAATGTTCACACCAGAATTTGTACCAGATATCAAAAAAGACAGTACACATTATCTTTACCGTTTGTCAAACATTGTACTTATCTTCATGTTGAAGCAATTTAACTGGCAGTGGCCCACTTTGTTCAAAACAATAAATATGAATGTTATATTAGGTCCATTGTTCAGTGCATTGTGAAGCCCTTGCACAACTCATAAGGCTGAACAATTGTATTTTTGGGGATTGGTGCAGAGCCAACATAATTCCAGAAGCACAGTGATACAAACCCTTGAATCCTTGACATCTCTCGTGTTTGTTGGCAAGCACAGAAAATAATATTGAATTAGATATTGAGGAAGAATATTAATTAATAGAATTGGGAGAGATTCTTAAGACAACATCAGGTGACTATAAGTGCAATGGCTTTAACTATGTATTGCTGAGAATGCGGATGGGTAAATACCTGCAAAAAGGAGTAAGTTACAGAAGCCAACCACCCCCTGTTGACATTCAATGACTTAACGATCACTGTTGAAAATCACACAACACCAACAGGTTCATTTAGAAGCACTAGTTTTTCAGAACGCGGCTTCTTCATTAGGTGTTTATGGAATATAAGATCATTGGACACTGAATTTATAGCAAATGTTCACAGTGTGATGTAACTGAAATTATATATTGAAAAAGACCTGGATTGTTTAAGTCTCTCATCTTTTAGAATGACCATGTTGGTTTCAGTTCTTTCATATGTAAATACCAGAACTTTCTTAAAATTTCATTCTCAAGTGAACTTTAACAGCAGATGCCATGTTAGCCCAGGTAATGCATTGAAAGTGTGAGGTGCCCCATGTGAGGCTGTCTGTGCCCCAATATTTAGACTGATTCTCATCTAAAAAAGGGATTTACAGAATCTTACATGTAGTTTTTGAGCAAAATGAATGTAATTTTGCAAGTACAAATTCACCCCACAAACTGGTGTGTGTGTGTGTGTGTGTGTGTGTGTGTGTGTGTGTGTGTGTGTGTGTGTGTGTGTGTGTGTATGCAGGTGTGGGTTTGTGCGGGTGTATCAGTGTCTGTGAGAGAATGTGTGTATCTATCTGTGTGTGAGCGTGAGTGTAAAGGGGTATAAGTCTGTGAGAGGGTGCGTGTGTGCTTGGGAGTGTATGTGTGAGCGCATGAGAGGGAGCTTGTGTATGAAAGAGCATATGCGTGAGTGTCTGTGTCTACAGGAGTGTGCGTGTATGTGTGTGTGTGTGGCTGAATGTCTGTGTGTGTCTGAGTGTGACCAGTCGAGCCGGGAACATTCCTCGTCACAATGGACGTGTCAGCACTCTACACCAGCAACTCCCACAATGCCGACATTGCAGCAACAGCCTCAGTACTCAACACCAACAACTGTGAATCTCCAAGCACCACCCTACAACTCATCTGCTTCATCCTTGACCACATTTTCACCTTTAACAACCAGTTCTTCATCCAGACACATGGAACAGCCATGGGGACCAAAATTGCACCCCAATATGCCAACATTTTCATGCATAAGTTCGAACAAGACTTCTTTTCTACGCAGAACCTCCAACCAACACTATACATCAGGTAGATTGACGACATTTTCATCCTCTGGATCCATGGTGAGAAGTCACTGAAACAAGTGCACAGTGATATCCACAAGTTTCATCCCACCATCAAACTCACTATATACTGCTCTCCAGTATTTGTATCATTCTTGGACACATACAGCTGCATGAAGGATGGGCACCTTAGCACCTCACTCAGCCGCAAACCCACGGATAACATCATGATGCTACACTTCTCTAGCTTCCACCTGAAACACATTAAAACATACATTCCCTACAGACAAGCCCTATGCATACACAGGATCTGTCCAGATGAGGAAGAACATGATGGGCACTTGGGAGTACTCAGGGATGCCCTCATTCAAACAGGGTACAATGCTCAACTCATCGACTGCCAGTTCCAACATGCCACAGCAAGAAAGCTTAATGACCTTCTCAGGAGGCGGACACGAGCTGAAACCAACAGGGTGCCCTTCCCAGGAGCCAAAAAGCTACGCCATGTTCTTCGCAGCCTGCAACACATTATCAATGAGGATGAGAACCTCACCAAGATCTTCTCCACACCTCCACTCCTTACCTTTAAACAACCATCAAACCTCAAACAGATCATTGTCTGTAGCAAACTGCCCGGCTCTCAGGACAGCACCACACAACCTTGTCATGGTGGACGCTGCAACATGTGTCACAATGTCAACAAAGATACCACCATTATATGTGGAGACATCTCCCACCAGTTACATGGCAGATATTTATGCGACTCAGCCAACTTTGTCTATTTCATACGCTGCAGGCAACAATTCCCTGAGGCATGGTACATTGGTGAGACCGAGCAGAGGCCATGGCAATGGATGAATGGACACCGCACAACAATCACCAGACAGGAGTATTCCCTGCCAGTCAGAGAACACTTCAGAGGTCCAAACATTCGACCTCAGACCTTCGGTTGACCATCCTCCAAGGCAGACTTCGGAACAGGCAGCAGCGAAAAGTGGCCAAACAGAGGTTAATAGCCTTAACCAGGACCTTGGATTCATGTTACACTACAGGTGATCCCAGTGCACTACACACACACACACACAGACACACACACACACAGACACACACACACACACATTCCTACAGATACATATACACACTCTCTCACAGACACTCATACCCTCCACACACACATACACACACACACACACACACACACACATACAGACACACACACGTAAACACACACAACACATAATTTGGTTTCAGTTGTGAATTTGTACTTGCAGAATTACATGTTATTTTGCTCATAAACTGCATAAATCCATGTTAGATTCTGTAAATCCCTTTTTAGATTAAAATTAGTCTGAACATTGGGGCACAGACAGCCTCACACGGGGCACCTCACACCTTCAATGCATTATCTGGGCCAACATGGCACCTGCTGTTAAAGTTCACTTGAGAATGTAATTTTAAGAAAGTTCTGGTATTTACATATGAAAGAACTGAAACCAACATGGTCATTCTAAATGATGAGAGACATAAACCATTCAGGTCTTTTTAATATATAATTTCAGTTAATCACACTGTACACATTTGCTATAAATTCTGTGTCTTAAGATCTTATACTCCACAACCACCAGATGAAGGAGCAGCGCTCTGAAAACTAGTGCTTCCAAATAAACCTGTTGGATTATCACCTGCTGTTGTGTGATTTTTAACTTTGTACACCCCAGTGCAATACCAGCATCTCCAAATCATAGTAACCATCACTGAATCCCTCACCATCACCATCCTGGGATGAAGAAGAAATCTACCTGGGGCAGTCAGAAAAATACAGTGACATTCTGTAGCAAGTAACTCACCTCCTGGCTTCCAAATACCTGTCCAGCATCAACAAGTCTCAAGTCTGGTGAATAGCGCAATACTCTCCAGTAACCTACAGCTCCACTAACACACAAGAAAGTCAATACCATTCTAGATAAAACTCTCCTATTAACTGGCACCCCCATCTATTTCCTTCACCATGACAATGGTAACAGTATGGACCTTACTTGGAATGACTGGCCTTTTAGTGTCACTAGGTCAAAATTCTGCAAGTTCTTCCCAAACACTACGGTGGGTTTACCTTCACTATACAGTCTGCAGCAGTCTCCAAACCTACGACCACTTCAATCTAGAAGGAAATATATTGCCATTCCTTCACTGTCACTTGGTCAAAATCCTGGAACTCAATCCCCAATACCATTGTGGGTCTACTCATGGCCTTCTCAACAGGCACTAGGGACCGGGCAGTTAGTGATGCCCATGTTCTACAAGTGAATTTTGAAAAAAGGGTCAAAAACACAACTCAGCTGCACCTTCTCAAGGGCATCTTGTGATGGGCATGAAATAGCAAAGCCAGCAATGTTTACATGCTGTGAAATAATATCTATTCATATTTCCTCCACTGGCTGAAAGGGATAAAAAACCAACAAGACAGCAGGGACAAAAATGTGAAGGGAGACGGCGGACAAAATCTAGAATTGTTAAGGTTGCCATGTCAACATTCGCCCAAAACATCGATTTTTTTTCCTGCTCCTCAGATGCTGCGCTTTTCCAGCACCACTCTAATCTTGATTAGATTACTTACAGTGTGGAAACAGGCCCTTCGGCCCAACAAGTCCACACCGACTGTGCAAATTCCACACAGTCAGTCGCCTGAGGCGGGAATTGAACCTGGGTCTCAGGTGCTGTGAGACAGCAGTGCTAACCACTGTGCCACCGTGCTGATTCTTCCAGCAACAGCCCAACACTGTTCATTTCTCTATTTTTCAACTCCCAATATATAATGTAGTCATTTGTACAGGAATTCCATCCAATGTGGCCCAACTGAAGGAGTCATCATAAAGGGGGTCAACAAATAGAATGAGCAACAAATTGTAAAGGAGAAAAGCTGCAGGCAAGGGAGCCAAAGCTAGGAATTACGGATTAATTTGTTCACTCTTAATGACTGATAAAGTAATGGGGTTATTCACTAGGCAGAAACCTGAGGAATACAAATTAGAAAATAAATGTAAAAGGAGGCAATATAACTTCAGAACGGATAGATTCTGCATTTCCAGACCTTCTTGATGATTTTACAAATATATAGTTCCAATATATGTTGTATGTATGCTCTGGTGTTCCTGAAAAATTTAAATAAAAGGCTGTTCACAAACACCAACAGCAGGTATCCTTTGCAAAGTCAAGGAATTGACTGAGAGGAAGGAGGCTGTAGATATTAGCATTTGACCAATGGAGAGCTCGGTAGTTGGTGTTAAGGCCTGTTCTGTTTTGAACGTATGTAAGTGACCATTCCGAGTCAGATTCCGAGTTCAGAAATACAACGCATGTTAGCCAGATTGAGAGGTGTGTCTGAAGGAGGCACATCCAGATCTAACGAAGAATCCGACGAGCTATCAAAGCAACCAGAAACATATTTTTAATGGGCAGGACTATGCCAGATGGAGTTAGGCAATAGACAATAGACAATAAGTGCAGGAGTAGGCCATTCTGCCCTTCGAGCCTGCACCACCATTCAATATGATCATGGCTGATCATCCTTAGTCAGTATCCTGTTCCTGCCTGATCTCCATAACCCTTGATTCCACAATCCTTGAGAGCTCTATCCAACTCTTTCTTAAATGAATCCAGAGACTGGGCCTTCACTGCCCTCTGGGGCAGAGCATTCCACACAACCACTACTCTCTGGGTGAAGAAGTTTCTCCTCATCTCTGTCCTTAAATGGTCAACACCGTATTTTTAAGGTGTTTCCTCTGGTTCTGCACTCACCAATCAGCAGAAACATGTTTCCTGCCTCCAGAGTGTCCAATCCTTTAATAATCTTATATGTCTCAATCAGATCCCCTCTCGGTCTTCTAAACTCAAGGGTATACAAATCCAGTCGCTCCTGTCTTTCAGCGTAGGGTAGTCCCGCCATTCCAGGATTGACCTCGTGAACCTATGCTGCACTCCCTCAATAGACAGAATGTTTTTCCTCAAATTTGGAGACCAGATCTGCACTCCAGATGTGGTCTCACCTGGGCCCTGTACAACTGCAGAAGAACCTTTTTGCTTCCATACTCAATCCCTTTTGTTATGAAGGCCAGCATGCTATTAGCCTTCTTCACTACCTGCTGTACCTGCATACTTACCTTCATTGCAAGAACACCCAGACGTCTTTGTACTGTCCCTTTACATAAATTTATTCCACTTAGGTAGTAATCTGCCTTCCTGTTATTGCCACCAAAGTGGATAACCATACATTTATCCACATTAAACTGCATCTGCCATGCATCTGACCACTCACCTAACCTGTCCAGGTCACCCTGTAATCTCCTAACATCCTCATCACATTTCACCCTGCCACCCAGTTTAGTATCATCAGCAAATTTGCTAATGTTATTACTAATACCATATTCTATATCATTAATATATAACGTAAAAAGCTGCAATCCCAGCACTGATCCCTGCAGTACCCCACTGGTCACTGCCTGCCATTCCGAAATGGAGCTATTTATCACTACTCTTTGTTTCCTATCAGCCAAGCAACTTTCAATCCAAGTTAGTGCTTTGCCCCAATACCATGCGCCCTAATTTTGCTCACTAACCTCCTATGTGGGACTTTATCAAAAGTTTTCTGAAAGTCCAGGTACATTACATCTACTGGATCTCCCTCGTCCATCTTCAGAGTTACATCCTCAAAAAATTCCAGAAGATTAGTCAAGCATGATTTCCCCTTCATAAATCCATGCTGACTCTGACCTAACCTGTTACTACTGTCCAGATGTGTCATAATTTCATCTTTTATAATAGACTCCAGCATCTTTCCCACCACTGAGGTCAGACTAACTGGTCTATAATTTCCTGCTTTCTCTCTCCCACCTTTCTTAAAAAGTGGTACAACATTAGCCACCCTCCAATCTGTAGGAACTGATCCCGAATCTATCGAACTCTGGAAAATAATCATCAATGCATCCATGATTTCTCGAGCCACCTCCTTCAATACCCTGGGATGCAGACCATCAGGCCCTGGGGACTTATCAACCTTCAGACCGAACAGTCTCTCCAACACCAATTCCTGGCAAATATAAATGCCCTTAAGTTCAGGTCCTTCAGCCACTGTTACTTCAGGGAGATTGCTTGTCTCTTCCCCAGTGAACACAGATCTGAAGTACTCATTTAATTCTTCTGCCATTTCTTTGTTTCCCCATAATATATTCCCCTGTTTCTGTCTTCAAGGGCCCAATTTTAGTCTGAACCATTTTTTTGCCTTTCACATACCTAAAAAAAACTTCTATTATCTTCCTTTATATTTTTGGCCAGTTTACCTTTGTACCTCATTTTTTCTCTGCGTATTTCCTTCTTAATAATCCTCTGTTGTTCTTTAAAAGCTTCCCAGTTTTCCGTTTTCCCACTTATCTTTGCTATGTTATACTTTTTCTCTTTTAACTTTATATGTTTGTTAACTTCCCTTGTCAGCCACGGCCACCCATGCCTCCTCCTAGGATCTTTTTTCCTTTTTGGAATGAACTGATCCTGCATCTTCTGCAGTATACACAGAAATATCCGTCATTGTTCCTCCATTGTCATCCCTGCTAAGATATTGCACCATTGAACTTTGGCCAGCTCCTCCCTAATAGCTCCATAGTTCCCTTTATTCAACAGAATTATTATCACTTCCGAGTGTACCCTTTCCCTCTCAAATTGCAGATTGAAGCTTATTGTATTATGGTCACTACTTCCCAATGGCTCCTTCACTTTGAGGTCCCTGATCAATTCTGGTTCGTTGCACAATACCAGACCCAGGACTGCCTTCTCCCTGGTAGGCTCCAGCACCAGCTGTTCTAAGAATCCATCTCGGAGGCACTCCACAAAGTCTCTTTCTCGAGGTCCAATACCATCCTGATTCTCCCTGTCTACCTGCATGTTGAAATCCCCCATAACAACTGTAGTAACATCTTTGCGACAGGCCAATTTCAGCTCCTGATTCAACTTACATCCGACATCCAGACTACTGTTTGGGGGCCTGTAGATAACTCCCAAGAGGGTTTTTTACCCTTAGAATTTCTCAGCTCTATCCATATTGTCTCTCTATCTCCTGATTCTAGGTCCCCCTGCACAAGGGACTGAATATCGTCCCTTACCAACATGGCCACCCCACTCCCCTCTGCCCGTCAGTCTGTCCTTACGATAGCACGTGTAGCCTTGAATATTCATTTCCCAGGCCCTGTCCACTTGAAGCCACGTCTCAGTTATCCCCACAATATCGTATCTGCCAATTTCCAAAAAAGCCTCAAGCTCATCCATCTTATTTCTAATACTTCATGCATTCGTGTATAGTATTTTTAATTTGTTACTGCCCTTACCCTTCCCATCAACTCCTATTGCACTCAACCTTACAGCATGATCCCTTTTTGAGTTTTCTGCTTCATTGATACAGTTGTCTTTCTTGACTTTCCTTGATCTAACTTTACCTTCAATCTCCTTCTTAAACATCCAGTTTGTCCCCTCCCCTCCCCCGCTACTTAGTTTAAACGTAGCTGTGTTGCAGTAGCAAACCTATCTGCCAGAATGCTGGTCCCTAACCTATTAAGATGCAAACTGTCTCTCTTGTATGTTTTATGCTTACCACAAAACATACCCCAGTGATCCAAGAATTTAAATCTTTGCTTCCTGCACCAGTTCCCCAGCCACACGTTCCCACACAAACAATTACACTCTGCACTGAAACAAGGAGAAATTCATGATGGAAAGTGTAGGGCTAATGCTGAGACAATGCTGTTTAGAAGCTCACAATTCCTGTCATTGTAGAGAAGTAACCCACAAAACAAACCATATGCTGAACAACAATGGCATATCAGTACAGCATCATGATTCTCCTGATATTTGTCCAGGCCTTGTGTTTGCTACACTAGACCTCCATCTAATTTTATGTTATTCAAGTCTCTAAGCTCTGGATTCCCTTCCCTACACTTCTCACTTCTACACTTCTTAAAATTTCTCTCTTTAATCAAGCCTTTAGTCATGATTTAATATTTCCTTGTGTGGCTCAGGGTCACATCTTGTTTTACACAATAACACTCCAGGGAAGAGCTTTGGGATGTTTTATTACATTAAGTGCACTTCACAAAGCTGCACTTGTTTTTTTTCCCAAGGCTTCAATTACAATCTAGGTAATCCCAATGAATCTACACAAATGAGGCCAAAGGGGAGAGTTCTGGCTCATCCACCTCAGCTTCCTGTGTTGGAGGTTCCCAATGGCAGGAATGTCATGTGATGCTGGCACTGAGGCAGTGCCTTATGTCTCCCATCATTTTGTAATATCTGTCCACAATTGTAAGGCTGAACCAAGAGCAGAAGTCTTCTTGTTTTGAGAGTCCAGGCCAGTTTGGAGGCTTAAGATCCTTTCAGTTGTTGTTCTCCAACAGTCACGTGAAAATATCAAAGATGGCAAGCAGACCTGCTCTTCTGTTCATCTCCATATTTCAGTGCAGGGCCTTGTTGCATGGAAACGGGAGCAAGAGATCTGCTAAGTTTGTGATGGAGCCATACTGAAGGCTTATTCCAGCACAAGTGGTGCACAGGCAAGGCATTGCCCATGCATGCTAGCATTCAGACAGAACTAATCAAAACAAGGCTGTTGAATTGGTCCTGATGTCAATTTTATTCCCTCAAGCAACATTAGACTTTATGTGCACAACCTTATTGATTTATGTGAGAGATTCCTGGGAGAACATTGACTGTCATGTTCCCTATGTTATAACAGCCATTGTTCTTCACTCACTGCCATCACTTTATGGAGTCACATGCCTGTCAAAGCCACTATGACTCACCAATTGTTTATTTTATATTGATGCATGTTTTTCATTTATAATTATGTCAAGATTAGCTCTTTTGTTACAGTTAAAGAGCAATCAATGTTTCAAGGCAGATTGTCTCCCACTCGTGGAAAGAAAAAATATTGACAGCTACACAATCAATGTTTATAGAAATGGCTGTGAGCTTTAATTCAATAGTTACGGGCTGTATGTATTGAGATTGTTAAATAGCAGCGTGATTCTGCTGCACAGTCCACAGTCTGTGTGTGACAATGCTGTATACAGACTATTCAATCCCCTGAAGAAGTGACTGATTGAGTGCCAGTCATCAGTCAATGGAACAAATCTTGCATCTGAGTCTGAAAGTGATGATTCCGTGCTGCACTGAAATGTTTGACTATATTTTCAAGACTGACCAAGTGCAGCTTTGCCAGAAGTGCTGTCCTTCAAAGAGAAAAGCAACCAGCATTTATCCCTTAACAAATACTACCAGAAGCAGATTAAATTATTGTTTACCCCATTGCTGATTAAGTGCAAAATGGATGCTACTGTTAGCTGCACATTTACAAAAGCTTACTTACGGTTATCGTAAAGACCTTTGGTCATGAGGATGTGAAAGACACTTTATAAATGCAATGTCTTTCAGTGCAGAGAACATTTCCCTGACATTGAAGTCCGCAGCTTATTTTTAAATTTTTAAAAAATTCCTTTGTGGGACTGGGGTGTCACTGGCTGGCCAGCATTGGTAGTCCATCCTTAGTTGGTGATGGTGAGCTGCCTTCTTGAATCGCTGCTGTCCATTTGCTGTGGGTTGACCCACAATTCCAGGATTTTGACAAAATGACCGTGAAGGAATGGAGTCTGTTTCCAGGTCAGGATGGTGAGTAGCTTGAAGGGGAACTTGAAGGAGGTGGTGTTTCCAAGTACCTGCTGCCCTTGTCCTTCCAGACGGAAGTGGCCATGGGTTTGGAAGGAGCTGTTGAAGGAGCTTTGGTGAATTTCTGCAGTGCGTCTTGTAGATAGTACATACTGCTGCTACTGAGCGCCGGCGGTGGAGGGATTGAATGTTGCAGATATGGTGTCAATCAAGCAGGTTGCTTTGTCCTGGATGGTGTCAAGCTTCTTGAGTGTTGTTGGAGCTGCACATGTCTAGGCCAGTGGGGAGTACTCCATTGCACTCCTGATTTGTGCCATGTAGATGGTGGAGAGACGTTGGCATGTCAGGAGATGAAGTACTTGCTGCAGAATCCCTAGTCTCTGAACTGCTGTTGCAGCTAGATACCAGCTGGATTAATTGCTAGATACAGCAAGTGACTGAGAGCACTGTAGAAAACTTGTGAAGAAGATGTTAGCTCTAAAGAGCATCGAACATTTTTTTACTGGCTAAAAGTCTTCTCATGGGCCTGATGAATAGTTGGTATTAATTATTCACATTAGCTGCTACAACAACAGGGAGTGACATGCAGTCTGTGCAATGGCAGTGCCTGTAAGACCCAGTCAGCAGCACTGCAGGGCTGGAGTCATAGCTTCACTCATTACATTGAGGTTTCTTTTGTCCAATGCCTGATGTCCTGAACTGATAACCTGCAAAACCGCTGACTCAGAGGAGCTCAAAGATAGAGGCCTCACTGTCTGACCTGATGCTTCATTCATTGTCCACTCCCTGAGCAAAGTAGCAAGGCATGCAGCAAGTGAAGTGATAAGGGGAGTGATACAGGGAAGTGGTGTGGGGAGGGATGAGGTGTGTAGTGAGGGTAGTGCAGGGGTAGTGGTGAGGGGAGTAGTTAGGGTTGAGGAGGGGGAGTACAGAGGGGAGTGGTGATGGGACTGGAGAAGAGAGTAGTGGGGGGAGTGGTAAGTGGTGTTGTGAGGGGAGTAGCGAGGGGAGTGGAGGGGGAGCGGAAATGGGAGTAGTGAGGGGAGTGGGGGGGGGAAGCGGAGACGGGAGTAGTGAGTGGAGTAGTGCAGGGAGTAGTAAGGGGAGTGGAGAGGAGGGTAGTGAGGGGAGTGGAGAGGGGAGTGGAGAGGGGAGTGGAGAGTGGAGTAGAGAGGGGAAATTTAAGATCCAAGGACTTAAATCCTTGCTTCCTGCACCAGTTCCCCAACCACACGTTCAAGTCCATTATCTCCCTGTTTCTGGCCACACCAGCCCGAGGAACTGGAAGCAAACCGGAGATAACCACCTTGGACGTCCTGCTTTTCAGCCTTCTTCCTAGTTCTCCGAAGTCCCGCTGTAGTATGTTCCTCCACTTTTTCCCGACATTATTTGTGCCGACGTGTACCACCACCTCTGGCTCTTCACCCTCGTCCTTGAGGATTTCCCGCGCTCTGTCCGCGATGTCTTTCACCCTGGCACCAGGAAGGCAACACACCATCCTTAAATCCCGTCTGCTGCCCAAAAACCCTGGTCAGTTCCTCTCACGGTGGAGTCCCCTATTACCACACTCTGTGCGATGTCCGACTCTTTCGCTCTGCCTCTGCGCCAACTTTTGATTGACAGACCTGGCCGCCTTGCGAACTGGCAGTGTCATCTGTCTCTACAGTTTCCAAAAGCTTCAACTTGTTCCTGACAGGTACTTCCCCCGGGGTCTCTTGTACCTGTCTCCTCTCTGCCTTCCTCATCGTCCGCTCTCTTCTGCTCTCTTCTGGCATGATTGGTGTAATAACCTCGCTGAAGGTCTTGTCCAGAAAGATCTCGTTCTCTCGGATGAGCCTAAGGTCCTCGAGTTCTTTCATCAGCGCTGCAATATGTTCGGTCAACATCTGAATGTACACACACTTTCCACACATACACGAGCCAGACACACCAGAGTCGTTGACCTCTCACATCAAGCACGTAGCGCACTGAGTAATGAGAGGAGTAGTGTGGGGAGTGGAGAGGGAAGTAGAGAGGGGATTACAGAGGGGAGTGGAGAGGGGAGTGGTGAGGGGAGTGGGGAGGGGAGTAGTGAGGGGAGTGGAGAAGGGAGTGTGGAGAAGGGAGTAGTGAGGTGAGAAGTGAGGGGAGTGGAGAGATGAGTAGTGAGGGGAGTGGAGAGGGGAGTAGTGAGGGGAGGAGTGAAGGGAGTGGAGAGGAGAGTAGAGAGGAGAGTGGAGAGGGGAGTGGAGAGGGGAGTAGTGAGAGTAGTGAGAGGGGAGTGGAGAGGGGAGTGGGGAGGGGAGTGGAGAGGGGAGTAGAGAGGGGAGTGGAGAGGGCAGTGGAGAGGGGAGTGGGGAGTGGAGTGGAGGGGGAGGAGTGAGGGGAGTGGAGAGGGGAGGAGTGAGGAGATTGGAGAGGGGAGTAGTGAGGGGAGTAGTGAGGGGAGTGGAGAGGGGAGCGGTGTGGGGAGTGGAGAGGGGAGTAGTGAGGGGAGTGGAGAGGGGAGTAGTGAGGGGAGTAGTGAGGGGAGTGGAGAGGGGAGTAGTGAGGGGTGTGGAGAGGGGAGTAGCGAGGGGAGGAGTGAGGGGAGTGGAGAGGAGAGTACAGAGGGGAGTAGAGAGGGAAGTGGAGAGGGGAGTAGTGAGAGGTGTGGAGAGGGGAGGAGTGATGGGAGTGGAGAGGGGTGAGGTGTGAGAGGAGTGGTGAGGGGTGCGGGGTGAGGGATGTGGTGAGGGGTGTGGTGAGGGGAGTGGTGAGGAATGAGGGGTGAGGGGTGAGGGGGTGAGGGGGTGAGGGGTGTGGAGAGGGGAGGAGTGAGGGGAGTGGAGAGGGGAGCAGTGAGGGGAGAGGAGAGGGGAGTGGAGAGGGGTGTAGAAAGGGGAGTAGTGAGGGGAGTGGAGAGGGGAGTAGTGAGGGGAGTGGAAAGGGGAGTAGTGAGGGGAGTAGTGAGGGGTGTGGAGAGGGGAGTAGTGAGGGGTGTGGAGAGGGGAGGAGTCAGGGGAGGAGTGAGGGGTGTGGAGAGGGGAGTGGAGAGGGCAGTGGAAAGGGGAGTAGTGAGAGGTGTGGAGAGGGGAGGAGTGATGGGAGTAGTGAGGGGTGTGGAGAGGGGAGTGGAGAGGGGAGTAGTGAGGGGCGTAGTGAGGGGAGTGGAGAGAGGAGTAGTGAGGGGTGTGGAGAGGGGAGTAGTGAGGGGAGTAGTGAGGGGTGTGGAGAGGGGAGTGGAGAGGGGAGTAGTGAGGGGAGTAGTGAGGGGAGTGGAGAGAGGAGTAGTGAGGGGAGCGGAGAGGGGAGTGGAGAGGGGAGTGGAGAGGGGAGTAGTGAGGGGTGTGGAGAGGGGAGTAGTGAGGGGTGTAGAAAGGGGAGTAGTGAGGGGAGTGGAGAGGGGAGTAGTGAGGGGAGTGGAGAGGGGAGTAGTGAGGGGAGTAGTGAGGGGTGTGGAGAGGGGAGTAGTGAGGGGTGTGGAGAGGGGAGGAGTCAGGGGAGGAGTGAGGGGAGTAGTGAGGGGAGTGGAGAGAGGAGTAGTGAGGGGAGCGGAGAGGGGAGTGGAGAGGGCAGTGGAAAGGGGAGTGGAGAGGGGAGTAGTGAGGGGTGTGGAGAGGGGAGTAGTGAGGGGAGGAGTGAGGGGAGTGGAGAGGAGAGTACAGAGGGGAGTAGAGAGGGGAGTGGAGAGGGGAGTAGTGAGAGGTGTGGAGAGGGGAGTGGAGAGGGGAGTAGTGAGGGGAGTAGTGAGGGGAGTGGAGAGAGGAGTAGTGAGGGGAGCGGAGAGGGGAGTGGAGAGGGGAGTAGTGAGGGGAGTAGTGAGGGGAGTGGAGAGAGGAGTAGTGAGGGGAGTAGTGAGGGGAGTAGTGAGGGGAGTGGAGAGAGGAGTAGTGAGGGGAGCGGAGAGGGGAGTGGAGAGGGGAGTGGAGAGGGGAGTAGTGAGGGGTGTGGAGAGGGTAGTAGTGAGGGGTGTGGAGAGGGGAGTAGTGAGGGGAGTAGTGAGTGGTGTGGAGAGGGGAGTGGAGAGGGGAGTGGAGAGGGGAGTAGTGAGGGGAGTAGTGAGGGGAGTAGTGAGGGGAGTAGTGAGGGGAGTGGAGAGAGGAGTAGTGAGGGGAGCGGAGAGGGGAGTAGTGAGGGGTGTGGAGAGGGGAGTAGTGAGGGGTGTGGAGAGGGGAGTAGTGAGGGGAGTTGAGAGGGCAGTAGTGAGGGGCGTAGTGAGGGGTGTGGAGAGGGGAGAAGTGAGGGGAGTGGAGAGGGGAGTAGTGAGGGGAGGAGTGAAGGGAGTGGAGAGGAGAGTAGAGAGGGGAGTAGAGAGGGGAGTGGAGAGGGGAGTGGAGAGGGGAATGGAGAGGGGAATAATGAGGGGAGTAGTGAGGGGAGTGGAGAGGGGAGTAGTGAGGGGTGTGGAGAGGGGAGTGGAGAGGGGAGTAGTGAGGGGAGTGGAGAGGGGAGTAGTGAGGGGAGTAGTGAGGGGTGTGGAGAGGGGAGGAGTGAGGGGAGTGGAGAGGGGAGTAGTGAGGGGAGTAGTGAGGGGTGGAGTGAAGGGAGTGGAGAGGAGAGTAGAGAGGGGAGTGGAGTGGGGAGTAGTGAGGGGTGTGGAGAGGGGAGTAGAGAGGGGAGTAGTGAGGGGAGTGGAGAGGGGAGTAGTGAGGGGTGTGGAGAGGGGAGGAGTGAGGGGAGTAGTGAGGGGAGTAGTGAGGGGAGGAGTGAAGGGAGTGGAGAGGAGAGTAGAGAGGGGAGTGGAGTTGTGAGTAGTGAGGGGTGTGGAGAGGGGAGTAGTGAGGGGAGTGGAGAGGGGAGTAGTGAGAGGAGTGGAGAGGGAATGGTGAGAGGTGAGGGGAGTGGTGAGGGGTGAGGGGAGTGGTGAGGGGAATGGTGAGGGGTGAGGGGTGTAGGGAGGGGAGTGGAGAAGGGAGTAGTGAGGGGACTGGAGAGGGGAGTGGAGAGGGGAGTGGAGAGGGGAGGAGTGTGGGGAGTGGAGAGGGGAGGAGTGAGGGGAGTTGAGAGGGGAGTAGTGAGGGGTGTGGAGAGGAGAGGAATGAGGGGAGTGGAGAGGGGAGTAGTGAGGGGAGTGGAGAGGGGAGGAGTGAGGGGAGTTGAGAGGGGAGTAGTGAGGGGTGTGGAGAGGAGAGGAATGAGGGGAGTGGAGAGGGGAGTAGTGAGGGGAGGCATGAGGGGAGTGGAGAGGAGAGTAGAGAGGAGAGTAGAGAGGGGAGTAGTGAGGGGAGTGGAGAGGGGAGTAGTGAGGGGAGTGGAGAAGGGAGGAGTGAGGGGAGTGGAGAGGGGAGTAGTGAGGGGAGTGGTGAGGGGAGTGGAGAGGGGTGGAGAGAGGTGGAGAGGGGAGTAGAGAGGGGTGTGGAGAGGGGAGTAGTGAGGGGAGTGGAGAGTGGAGTGGTGAGTGTAGTGCTGAGGGGAATGGAGAGTGGAGAGGTGAAGAGAGTGGTGAGGGTGGTGGAGAAGGAAATGGTGAGGGGAGGGATGTAGGGGTGGGTGAAGGGATGGCAAAAGGATGGCAGAGGGGTGTATTGAGGGGAGTGGAGAGGGAATGGTGAGAGGTGAGGGGAGTGGTGAAGGGTGAGGGGAGTGGTGAGGGGTGGGGGGTGAGGGGTGAGGGGAATGGTGAGGGGTGAGGGATGAGGGTAGTGGTGAGGGGTGCAGGGTGAGGGGTGAGGGGAGTGATGAGGGGTGAGGGGTGAGGTGTGAGGGGAGTGGTGAGGGGTGCGGGGTGAGGGGTGTGGTGAGGGGTGTGGTGAGGGGAGTGGTGAGGAGTGAGGGGTGAGGGGTGAGGGGAGTGGTGAGGGGGTGAGGGCTGAGCAGTGTGGTGAGACTAGTGACAATTTCTCTGTGGTCTTTCTCCTCCCTAGTCTTCAATCATCTTATCGACCTGCAGCTTTCCCCAGAACTCCAAGACTTGTCCCTGATATAACTGATCAGGACTCACACCCACACCCCCTCTCCACCATCGAAGCCGCCTACATTTAACTGTCCTACACCCCAGACCCCTGCCTCTAACTGGACTTTACGTCCTGCTCACACCCTTTTCTGGCAGATTCCAGTGAATCCCGTTCTGTGATACCTGACTAACCCTCACTCTTCTTATAGAATGCCTGTGGTTTTAGCAGCACTGCAGGGACCACAGGCAAAAACTCCACTCGGATCCGCTGAATGCTACCCCAGAGTACCAGAGCTGCACGCCGCCAGCAGAATTAGGACGGACTTTCCCAATGGAAGGCAGGGAGTGCATCTCCATACAAAATCCATCCTGCTGTTTCTCCCACCACGGACATGCTGTCAGACCTTATTTCCAGTATCTTCTGCTTTTGTTTGGTCTTGTGCCATGATCTTTATGGTTTCAGAAAATTGTATAGAACATATACCACAGAACCATTATATTCAGCCCAAATGATCTGTCTCAATGGTTAAACTCCAAATAGTCCTACTCTTATCCTTCTTGATCTCACCCATCAGCATAACCTTTAATTCCTTGCTTCTTCATGCATTTATCAAGCATCCACTACATTACATCTGTGTTACTTGCTTCAGCTGCCACCCGACTGTAAGGAAAGCAGGTTGGGAGGTGGTTTGGTTTGTACACGGGGTGACCGGGAGCCAGTGGTCGTTGTCTGTACAGGAGGAAAGAGAGCTGTGGAGGGTCAGTCAGTACGCAGGGTGGCCGGAGACTGGAAGGCCAACAACCAGCTCGTAGGAAAACGGCCTGGAGTAGACCGGTCATATGCAGGGCGACTGGGAGCTGGGTGGTCGACAACCAGCCTGGAGGAAAGCAGGCCTGGGGAGGATCGATCAATGTGAAGGGAGGCCGGAGACCAGAAGGCCAATGACTGTCCTGCAGGAAGGCTAGCCGAGGAAGGTCTGATCAGTATGTGGTGCGGTCAGGTGTCAGGTGTCCTTTTATAGCTATATTGGGTCTGTGTTCCATGTACTGTTGCCATTTGATTGCACTGTCTTGTCTGTGTTTGTTATTGTTATCTTTGTGATGAATGGGAGTGGGATTTAAGGTTTGTCTTCATCTCCCTGAAAACTGAATGGTGGGGTTTGGGGTTCGTCTTTTCTGCCGTTTCCCCCGTATATAGTGTTTTTTTTTGTGAACTGCTGCTTCCTGTTTATTGTTAACTGTATTTTGTACTGTTTAATAATAAAAAAAACTTGTTTCGGCTGCTTCTTATAGTAGTAGGTTCCATATTTTGTCACATTCCAAGGAAAGAATCTTTTCCTTATTTCCTTGTTAGATTTATTAGTAACTATTTTATATTTACTGAGCTCACCCACAAGTGAAAATTCAGACATAAAGGAGTATAGGAATGGGTAACATAGACAGCCCTGATGCTGTGAACCTCTTCTATCACTGCCATCAGATCCAACAGGGGTTGGAAAGAACTCAGCTCAGATTCAATAATGGAATTAAATTGCATTTGACTCCAAAATAGACTACCTTCCTTACTGCACCTTCTGCACTAGTGCTGAAAATTAGTCATGTGTAGAGGATTTAATCTTCTTCATCGGCCTCATTGCATGCATTCTTAAAGAAATAAAGTTCTTTCAGGTTAACAAGTCAAATCAGTGCAGTCATCAAATCAATGCAGTCTTCATTAATACCTCTATGAGCTGTCTCCTTTCTCAAATAAGCTCTTCTCAGCTCGATGTACTGCCATCTCGTTCTGTCCCCATTGTGGTTTTCCATGAACAAGTTCAGACTGAATGTAAAGGGGCACACAAAATATGGCAAGGCAGGGCTTGTTGTTAATGGAAGCACAAAAATGCCTCTAAGGTGAGCCTCATTCCAGGTTATTTAGTACAACAGACCAGGACTACCTCACACAAACAAAGATGGACAATTCCAATGGTGGCAAATATTTATATTTACTGCAATGCTATCCATGATGGGACTCATGAATTACTAAAGGATGGGAGAAGGAAATTCTTTATCCTTTAAAATTTTTGCGCCATCACAAAGAGTATTTTTTAAATTTGTTCTAGGCCAGCAGTTATTGCCCACCCCTAATTGCCCAGAAGGCAGATTAAGAATCAACTACAAGGTTGAGTCACATGTAGGCCAGATCAAGTCAGGAATGCAGATTTCCTTCCCTGAAGGGCATTAGAAACCCATATGGTTCAGTACAACAATTGTTACATAGAACTTTTTCTTACAATGTTTCGATTGAATTAAAATTCCACCATCTACTGTGGTGTGATTCAAATGCAAGACATTCTGGATTAGTATGGGAGAAAATTACTGCAGATGCTGGAATCTGTACTGAAAACAACAAATGCTGGAAATCACAACAGGTCAGGCAGCGTCCATGGAGGAAGAGCAAGTTAATATTTCAAGGCTAGATGACCCTTCATCAGAGCTGAGCTAGATATCTGGACTCAAAACGTTAGCTTGTTCGCTCTCCATGGATGCTATCAGACCCGGTATAATCACCAGCATTTGGTATTTTTAGCCTCTGAATGTATAGTTTAGTGATAATATCATAGGCCATCTCCTCCGCTGTGTGTCTGCTTTTAATCTAAGCAATACACTAGCTTCACAACAAAGTCTAATTATTGTTTTCATAATATCTTTCATGTTGTTACTGTTTAGTTTTGAGTTTTGATTGAGTTGGTAGTGGGTTACCATCTGAAACTTGAGCACATGGTCTTAGCTCGCATTTCAGTGTGTCACTGTGGCAGTGCTGCATTGTTAGAAACGCTGTCAAGTGAATAAGGTGTGTTAAACTGAGGCCTCGTTTTTGAAGTCAAGACGTTATTAAAGATCTCATCTCCACATTTGATAATTAAAAGAAGGTCTTCTTGTACCAAAAACAGCAACAATTCTTCAACTAACGCTGTCAAAATGAAACCTAGCATTCAGTACTTTAGAATATATGAAAGTATTCATTGCTATTCACAACAGCAAAAATGATGCTGTGCTGTGGCCACATGACTGGATTCACCAAAATTCAGAACATAGGAGCAGAATTTGGCGATTCATCTGCTCCACTACTTAATTCAATCATGGCTAAGCTACACACCAACTCCAGAGCTCCAAATCACTTGATATCTTTGCCTAATAAAAATCAGCAAGAGACAATTGATTATGTGTGTGTGTGTGTGAAGAGGCACTTGTATTTGTGATTTGCATTTGAGAAACTTATTGAACATGCTGCAGCACTCCCTGGATCCTGAGGAGGGCAGCATTGTTCCTTACATGCCTGACCTACTTGGATTCCTGTTTTTCAAGAAGCTGGAGGAGGTAGGTGCCATAAAATATCGCCTCACTTTAACAAACAACATCTAAGCACTCTCTTACCGTTCATCTAAATTATCCTGAATAGGGATAAAGACCCACTAATATAACAAATATGTGATACTAACTGCAACCGCATGTAGCAATTATTTGAGATGAGTTTAATATTGAAGGAATAAAGTTATTACTGAGATGTGGCAGTATTCATGTTTGACCATTTGTCACACAGATTGCTTGGAGAAATCAATGACCCACTTCCATTAGTTTTGGTGTGGAGAGAGCCAACTAACATCAGTCCATAATTCAAGTTGCTCACTGCAGTATTGAAGGAGTGCTGCACTGTCAGATGTGCGGTCTTTAAATCAAAGTCCTGTCTTTACTTTCAGATGAATGTATAAGGTTCTAAAGCGTTTGAAGGAATTCAGTGAAGAAAACTGGGGGAAATTTCTGACTCATAGTGCCCACAAAATGCTGAAGGGAATGTTGTTAAAGTTTGTTTTCAAAAGACTTGGTGTTCACTTAAGTATCTGTGTTGTCTGCCTCCCTCAGGGCCTGACCTATGTGGGAAGAGTCACATCTGGCTGTGACTTCAGGATTAATAAGGGATCGAGTCTCACTGGGACTATTTTGAAAGCACCATGCAGCTACGTGGCACTGGGGTTTACCAAGTGCATCTGGCCAAAAATACATTCTACAGGTCCCCAGCAGCAAGGGACCATTAACATGATAGCTCAATACCTAACTTTGCTGGATGGTGTTAAATTAGAATTGATTGCCACCAATAATTATTGCAATTAAACTGCTAGTTGTAGAAAGCAGCAAGGTTAGTCCAGCATCTCAAGGTGAGCTCTGAGGATGACATGTTTTTGAATAGGGTTAAGAAAGGATAGGATTCTTAAAAGGTCCAGTTTGAGTCCTGGTATCTAAATTGGACCTTCGAGTGCCTATTAGGACTGAGCTTTGGAGGTTTTCTTTAGCCACCTGCATTTTCCATCGTTCGAAGTTGGCAGGAATGGTTCTAGCTCCAGCTTGCTTTACCTGTATTCAGGTGCTTAGGAAGGGAGGTGAAGAAAGTTGTCTGCATTTATATCCTATCAGTAATTGCCTTGGAGTGATTGAGAGTTGCCTTCTTGGACTGCAGTCTATGTTTTGTTAGGGAGGGAGTTCAAGGATTTTGTCTCAGCCACTATAACGCGATGGTGATATAATTCTACGTCAGGGATAGTGTGGACTTGGGGTGGTCCCATGAACCCGCTGACCTGGTCCTTCTCGATGTTTGGTAAGTGCTGTCGAAGATGCCTGGGCAAGTTGCTGCTCTGCAATTTGAACATGGCATACGCTGAGATGACAATCAAATGAACTGCTTTGTACTGGACTTATCAAGTTTTTGAGCGTTTTTCAAAGCTGTATTCATTCAGACAAGATTGTGACACCTAGTTCTGGACTTCCCCAAAATCGGGAACGTTCTTCCAGCATATAGTCAGGATTTTATATGTTTCTATGAGAAAGCCCCTCATTCTTCTCGATTCCAGAGAGTGCAAGGCCAGTTGATCCAGTCTTTGTTCATATGTTAGTCCTGCCATCCCAGGAATCAGTCTGGTAAACTTTCGCTGGACTCCCTCAATAGCAAGAATGTTCTTCCTCAGACCAGGAAGCCAGAACTGCACACCATACTCAAGGCATGGCCTCATCAGGGCCCTACATAAATGCACCAAGATATCCTTACTCCGATACTCAAATCCTCTTGCTATGAAGGCCAGCATGCCATCAGCTGAAAGTCAAAGGATCAAGGTTAGATTCTCTCTCGTGGAAGATGTTCATTGTCTGCATTTCTGTGGCATGGGAGCTGACTTTTTATGTATCAGTTACAGGCTGAATACTGTTCAGGTCTTGTTGCATATGAACATGAGGATTTTGCAAGTCTGACTTGGCAGAGAACACTTTTTGCATGTGCAGCAAGTGGTCAAACTTCCCAAATCAATCCAGATCATGATGTTCACATTGCCTTTGTAGAGGAACGGATCCTGCCTGTCGCTGAACCTGTCCAACCTTTAACAATCCCAGGAGCGTACAACCTACTGGCAGGATCACCATTTCAAGGTCTTTCGCAAGCCTGCCTAACTTCTCTTGTTCATCAAAGCACACTGCTTGTGTTGAAAATGTGTTGCTGGAAAAGCGCAGCAGGTCAGGCAGCATCCAAGGTAACAGGAGATTCGACGTTTCGGGCATAAGCCCTTCTTCAGGATGAGCCCTTGGATGCTGCCTGACCTGCTGCGCTTTTCCAGCAACACATTTTCAGCTCTGATCTCCAGCATCTGCAGACCTCACTTTCTCCACACTGCTTGTGTTATTGAGAATGAGAAATAAATTCTAATTTAACACCTTTTTATTTGTTGCTGGGACATTATAATTATGATGTGACTTCCTGGGCACTTGTCGAAGTATTTTCAGTTGGAGGAGCTGGGCAAACACCGGTGTCACCGTGTTGCTGCTTTCAAAATAGTCCCAATGAGACTGACTCCTCGATTAATTCCGAAGTGACAGGCAGATGTGACCCTCTGCATCGCTTGCAATATAAACTCGGCACTGAGGGAACCAACCCATCACAGATATCTTATTGGATGCCAAGTCTTTTGAAAACATTTCTTGCCTCTTAAGCAGTTTGAATCCATTGCCTTAAATTCATTCATAGCAATCCCCAGTTGTTATCAAAGGTGTATACTCGCATTGTGTCCGCCCATACATGAACAGTTTTCCCGATCAGGTGGGTGCTGAATGGAGGCCGGGTTTACCACACTTATCTTGGTGCTTGAAACTGCTGTGGTTAGAAAGTAACCCTTGAGTTGCCAGATTTGATCAATTGTCAGGTGCCAATTAATTACACGACCACAAATTTTACAGTATGCGCTATTAAAAAGCAGAATAAAGCCCACCTAAGTAACATTTCTGACAAGAAATTGAGGAGGAAAACTAATGTGAAATGAATATCTTGATTCTAAGTTTGTAATGATGAAGTGAAAAGTGTAACCATAGTATGCTATGTTATGGTGAAATATAAGTCAGTGAAGATTGAGCATTGTAAATGTAAGATGGATGGGAAAAGAGTATAATCAGAAATTCAGCACAGGGCGGCACGGTGGCACAGTGGTTAGCACTGCTGTCTCACAGCGCCTGAGACCCGGGTTCAATTCCCGACTCAGGCGACTGACTGTGTGGAGTTTGCACGTTCTCCCTGTGTCTGCGTGGGTTTCCTCCGGGTGCTCCGATTTCCTCCCACAGTCCAAAGATGTGCGGGTCAGGTGAATTGGCCATGCTAAATTGCCCGTAGCGTTAGGTAAGGGGTAAATGTAGGGGTATGGGTGGGTTTCGCTTCGGCGGGTCGGTGTGGACTTGTTGGGCCGAAGGGCCTGTTTCCACACTGTAAGTAATCTAATCTAAATGATTTATGTTATGTGAGCTGTACCTTTAATACGGGCTTTGGAACTGTGCATAGGTGACAAGTGAAGTTCCATTGTCTGGTTGCCAAATATAGACTAAGATTTCTTTTGTTAGAATGTTTTGACAAAGTCAATGACTCAATTAGTATTTATACAAAGAAAAAAAATTATATTTCCCCCTTTAGATAGAGAACACATTCATGTATTCCTTTGTTCTTGTGTCTCTGATAAGTTATCAAGTAAAATGGTAGACCTTCTGAAGGCTCAGTTCAAACACAGTCATCCCTTAACAGTTTTCAAGTCTGTTGATCATTGTCTTGTTTGTTAGTGATATAAACTCCACTCAATATCTAGAGACAACTGAGTCTTTTTCATCATTCCTTGTGAACAAGAGAACTGAACATGCTGACAAAGGTTTTTCCTATCGGATGTCATCAATGCCCTGAGGAATTCTGGGAATGAACAAAAACAGCCATTTCATTATTTCTGACCTTATAAGTGAAAAGGGAGAAAAGCATTAGGCTTATGAAATTAATCAAATTGAAAATCTATGTATGTATGTATAGATTACACAAGTTGTCAGGATTGAAACACACTACCCAAAAGGGTGGAAAATAGAAATTCAATTGCAATCATCAATAGGGAATTGGATAAATATTTGGAAAAGAAAATCTGGGGTAGGTGGAATGTGGGACTAAATCTTCAAGAGTCAAAGTAGACTCAGGCTGAATGATACGGTTGTACCATATAACACTATGATTCTGTAAGATGAGGTTATCTTTCACTCTCCCCTTCACCCCCCACTCGAATATTTCCCGAGAGCTTTTTAATCAACTAATCATTTAAAAAAGAAAATTGATCAAGTAAGATTAAGATTTTTTATTTCCTCCTGAGATGAGGAAGAATTTCTTCACTCACAGTTGTGAACCTGTGGAATTCTCTCCCACAGGAAGCTGTTGGGGCCAGTTCATTAGATATTACTGAAATAAGCTACATTTTGTCAAATCTCTTTGTCTTGTTATTATCAAGGTATATCCTTCATTTGTTCACAACAGCCAATGTACAGATGTACCCAATCACTCTGTACTTGCACAACCTGCAGCAGTGTCCATTAGATGTAGATTCTACAATTGGACAACAGGTCTGAACAGGTTGTTTGGAAAATATCTATCTCTTAATGAGCACTTTCTTCTCAGGAAAAATATACCCTGAGGAGCTAGGGCTCTTTTGGTACAGGGCAATGTTCCTCCCGCTGAACCTGGGGACCCAGGCTCAAGTCCCAACTGCTCCAGAGGTGATTAGTAATATCTCTGAAGACATTGAATAGAAAATGTCTTATCTGAGGAACTAGGGCTCTTGTGTTGTGATGGTCTTGACCCTCCGAGCCTAGAGGCCTGGTTTCAAGTCTCACGTGGTTCAGTGGTATGTCATAACATCCATGAACAGGTTGACTAAAAATACCTACCCTGAGGAGCTACTGTTCTATGAGAGAAATAATTGAACTGTAGCAGCCACAATAATCTTCCTTTGCGCTAGGTATGCCTCTAACCAACAGAAAGTATCCCCAACATTTGCAGCTTTGCTTGGGCTACCATGATGCCGCATAGACTCAAATAGTGCGGTGGTGTCAAGTAAAGTCACCTTCACTGCTCCTTTAGAGTTCAGCTCGCTTGTCCATGTCTGCACCAGGCTGTAATGTGGCCAGGAGCTGAACAAACAAACAGAGAGCACCTTATTGTTAAGTATTACTGTCTTCCACTTGTTCTATCATTTTGCTAATGATTGAGAGTAAAATGATGGGGCAGTAATTGGCTGGATTAGATTGCCCTGGTTTTAATGGGCACGATCTACCTGGATAATTTTAATCATTGCCAGATACCAGTGTTGTGCTGGAACAGCTTGATTGGCAGGATAGATAGTTCTGGAGCACAAGTCTTCAGTACAGCACTGTTGCCAGATATTGAAAACTGCAATGAATTTGTTTCTCTATCTTACAGGAGTAAAGGAGATTAGCTAAGTTGCCGCAAGACATATATATTTTGAGCAAATCAGAAAGTAAATGTTGGAATCCCTACAGCACAGAGGCAGGTTATTTGGCCCATCGAGTCCACACTAAACCTCTGAATTTTATGAAAAAACCCTTTGTCATAATGAATGATTCATAAAAACATCAAGGCCAAAGGTGGAATCCATAAACATCATTGATAGAATGTATGCAATTCAGTAGCTCAAGCTTGCTCCACCATTTGATGGGGATCATGGCTGAACTGAACATAACCTCTACTTTTCTGTCTACTCCCATACCCTTTGTCTCTCCTGTCAATCAAGAATTCATTCAACTCAGCCTTAAAAATATTCAATGATCTTTCCTCCACTGCTCTCTGGGAAAAGCTATTCCACAGGTGAAGTAGATGGTTCAGTGATTAACATTTTCCAATGGTTTGTTGGGTGTGCGTTGATAACAGGAGACTGGAAGATGTGGCTCCAATCATTAAAAACATCCAGAAGTATTATCACAGGAATTCAGCAAGGCATCTACACTGGCAAAAATACCGGAGCTTTTTAATAAAGAAAACATGTTAAGGCTGTCTGCTGAGTGGAAAAGATTAAGCTAGAATCAAGAAAACATTGTTCAGAAAGGTCAAACTATAACAAACAAGTTTATTGCTGTTCTGCAAAGTTTCTGCACTGAAATTGTGGATGCAATGAAGGTTCATGGAATCCTAATGAAGATGCAATTTGCGTTTGAGTTGGGGACGGAAGATACTTCTTTTAATAACAGGGAGTTCTCTTTACACAGATGTCGCCCCTGACTTAATGCTCCACAGGTTAATCTCAATCAGAATATTGTAACAACCATGACAGAGTGAAACTGTGTATATTGCAAAGTGCTTGATGATACAAGATGATGAGAAGAGTATTGGTTTATAAGCTGATGGTTCTGAAAGGGTTAATGTTGGAGACTACATTAAGTTCCATCTAATTTAATGATGCCATAAAGACTTGGGGGGAACGGGTAAAACAGCTTAATGTCTTATGAGCTGAAGACCTATGGCCACATGTCTCCCTATATTCTTAGAAACAATGTTTAACTGTCTGATGCTTAGCTAGGTAAAAATACATATACATTCCTAAATATTATTTAAGTGACAAATTATAAAGAGAACTAACTAAAACTGAAAATGTTACATCTGAGACCCTGAGCATAGGAGGAGGTTTATAACATTAAGAATAGGGTGAATAGCCAAGGTCTTTTCCCTAGGGTAGAGGAGTCCAAAACTAGGGGGTACAGATTTAAGATGAGAGAGGAAAGATTTAAAAAGGGCCTGAGGGGCAACTTTTTCACACAGAGGTGGTATGTAGATGGAATGAGCTGCCAGAGGAAGTGGTAGAGGCTGGTACAATTAGTGCATTTAAAAGGCATTTGGACAGGTACATGGATAGGACAGGTTTTGAAGGATATGGGCCAAACACTGGCAAATGGGACTAGTTCAACTGAGGCAAGCTGGTTGGCATGGATGGGTGGTTGGACCAAAGGTTCTGTTTCCATCTGTTTACAACTCTATGACTCTATAGCACCATGCAACCACACTGGATAAACATCAATTAAAATATCTTGCACTCAGAAACAGAAACATAGAAAATTGGTAGCGTTGAACATAGCCATTGGGCCACCATCTCTGTGCTGGTTGGAAAGGAGCCCAGCAGTCTAATGCCACCTTTTAGCTCCTGCTCTACAATTCTATAGGTTATGGTGCTTCATATTCAATTAATGTGTGTATATGATGAGGATTTCAGTCTCTGCCACTTCTCTCTAATCCATCTACTGATTTCTTTACATCTTTGTCTCCAACTATCCTCTTATCCACTCAGTGTAGACCCCTCCTAATCTTATATACCTCAATTAAAGCTTCCTTCATCCTCTGCTGTTCCCAAGAAGCCAAACCAGCCTATTCACTCTTTCCTCAAAGTTAAAGTTTCCATTGCTCAAAGCAAAATATCTTCATTTCAGGATGCCCCAAAGCAGCCAATAATCATGTTTTGAATGTTTTTAAACACCATTAACATGTAAGAAACAACAATAACCATTTTGAATACAAGAAGGTCTCACAAACAGTTGTGAATTGAATGACAAGGTGATTTGTTTTTAGATGTTGGTTCAGGCATGCAAACACTGAACAAGATAGTGCAAGAACCTTCCTTCAGCTGTTTACATCTGTCTGAGATATCAAACAGATTCATCCAAGGAAATGGTGTGATTGTCAAGGCTTCCTTAAGGTCGAACTTTTAATTATACATTCAAGTCTTTGGAATGGGATGCAAATCCTAGTTCAGAGTTAAGATAAGTAAATACTCAGTAAAGGCTGATCTTTAAAAGCTTTATACGACAATGATTTACACCAAAGATATCGTTACAGCAAAAAAAATTAAAGATAATTTCAATGGATGTTTAGTAGTTTTTTTATGTGACATTCATTAAATACAGACTTATATCCACTAGCAGTTGCCTGATGTTGAAAGGGCTGACAGATTTAGACTTGGAGAGGCTGGTAAAACAATGGGGACGCCACAGAATAGGCCCCTGCTGTGAACACTGTTTTCCTGCAATGGAAATGGGTATGCAGCATCTGCCCCCGACTCTAAAGAAGCAGGAGCTGGGTTTAAATACTTAAAGGCCTTATTAGGGGCCATTTTATGGGCCCACCAACATTTTGCTGAGAATGAGGGCATCTGATTGTCACCATAATACAGGAGCCCTCCTTGCAACTGCCCAAGGGCTAATCCAGCCAGAGACTGCACAATGTACAGACAGGGCCAACAGATGGAAAAGTGTCTCCAGTGACTGCAATAACCTCCTTGGAGGTGCATCCCATTGGATCCTTGGTGCCTGAAATAATTGCTTTTCTTCACTTACCTGGCAGAGACTCAAGGTGTCCTGCCAATCTCAGCAATGCCAAGCTCTCCCAATGAACACAGATGAGGCTTCTGAGGTGTCAACACTCAGGCTTGATCTTATTCCCAATTCCTCCAGTTCTGCTGCATCTGTTCCCAACATGACTTATTCCCAATTCCTCCGCCTCCGCTGCATCTGTGCCCAGGATGATTTATTCCCAATTCCTCCACCTCCGCCGCATCAATTCCCAACATGTCCAATTCCACCTTAGAAAATCCCAGATGGCCTCCTTCTTCCAAAATTGCAATTTCCCCTCCCGCGTGGTCGATGATGCCTTCCAGCGTATCTCCTCCATGCACCACCGCCCTTGAACCCCACCCCTCCCAATGCAACAAGGACAGAAACCCCTGGTCCTCACCTTCCACCCCACTAACTTCTGCATACATTGCATCATCCTCTGCCACTTCCACCAACTCAACTGAACCCCACCACCAGAGATATATTTCCCTCCCCACTCCTATCAGAGTTCCAGAGAGACCATTCCCTCTGCGACTCCCTCAACAGATCCATGCCCACCACCAGCCCACAGCCCACTCCTGGCACCTTCCCCTGCCAACGCAAGAATTGCAAAACCTGTGCCCACCCCACTCCCCTCACCTCTGTCTAAGGCCCCAAAGGATCCTTCCACATTCGACAGAAATTTACCTGTACCTCTACCAATGTCATCTACTGTATCCGTCGCACCCAATGAGGTTTCCTCTACATTGGGGAGACAAGATGCCTTCTTGCAGATCATTTCAGAGAATGTCTCCGCACCCACCAACCCCACCACCCTGTGGTTGAACACTTCAACTCCCCCTCCCACTCTGCCAAGGATATGCAGGTCTTGGGCCTCCTCCATCGCCAAATCGATACTACTCGACACCTGAAGGAGGAACGCCTCATATTCTGCCTTGGAACCCTGCAACCACATGGGATCAAAGTGGATTTCACCAGTTTCTTCATTTCCCCTCACCCCAACAAAATCCCAGTCCCAAGTTTCCAACTCAGCACCGCCCTCCTGAACTGTGTATCACCTTTCCCATCCATCCACTCCAACCCCCATCCAACCTACCACCTTCTCCCTCACCTTCATCTACCTATCGCTTTCTCTACCTATACCTTCCCCTCCCCCAACCCCACCACTCCCCCCCCTTCCCATTTATCCCCTTGGCCCTTAAGCCTCATTCCTGATGAAGGGCTCTTGCCCAAAACATCGCTTTTCCTGCTCCTTGGATGCTGCCTGATCTGCTGTGCTTTTCCAGCACCACACCCTCGACTCTGATCTCCAGCATCTGCAATCCTCACTTTCTCAGGTCTGGCCAGATGCCCATTTGGGAAATGGTAGTGGTCGTTTGGGGGTATGGTGGGGGTCATTAGAATTACCGGTAAGTGTGGGTTTTGGATCTGCTTTTAACCCCGATGAATGTCAACTTCCAAGACCTGGTGTTACAGTCCTAAATGTCAACCTGTGTAATTATCATTCTGAAGTATTTCATGATCCTGCTTTTCAAGCTGCTTTCCCCTGATCAAGCAAATTATTTCCACCTTTTGCTGATGGCAAGGCAGACATGAGGGATTTACAGAATCAGTGGGGACAAGGCAGTCAAGGGCTGAGTTCAAACCACGGGGAGCTCCCTGTAAGCAAAGGACTCCCCCGTACACTTGCACCCATTCTTCAGGGAGTTTTCAATAGCTGTGAGGGTTCGAATCCACATCTGCAGTGCTATTTATAGTTGGTCACATGAATCATTTCATTCTAAAACAAGACTGTTTACAGGATAGAAACAGTGATATCTTTATCTTGGAAAGTTTTGCACAGCTCTCATAAGAAACAAATGATGTGTTGGGTTTAAAAATGTATTGTTGCTATGTGACTTCTTTTATTTACTCTTTTGTCGGCATTTTGTTACCTGTCCTTAACTACCTTGAATGGCTTGCTCGGCTCGCTCAAGAGTCAGCCACATTGCGCTGAATTTGGAGTCATACCTCAATGGGGATAGCAGATTCCCACTCCATGAAGGACATCAGTGAAGTAAGTGGGTTTTACAGGAATTGCTGAAGGTACAGAGACTAACACTTTAACTCCAGGTGTTCTTAATTGAATTTAAAACCCACCCATTGCTGTGGTGAGATTTAGACCTTGGAGCATTAGCTCAGACCTTTGGATGACATTACCACTGTACGTCACCATCTCTGCTTAACATATATTCATGCACTTTCCCAAGGCTCTTATTCTTTTAAGGTTATACTTATGAATACAATGGGAAAATATATTGTATACATCTCGTTTTTACGTCTTTTGGATGAGTGTAATTGTGGTTGACTGCAACCCCACTTGAATCCTGAGAGGGGCACAAGAGAACCATAAATAATAAAGTTAAAAATCACACAACACCAGGTTATAGTCTAACAGGTTTAATTGGAAGCACACTAGCTTTCAGAGCGATGCTCTTTCATCAGCTGATAGTGGAGGGTTTGATCGTAACACAGAATTTATAGCAAAATTTAAAATGTGTGATGTAACTGAGCTCAAAAACTGCATGAATTTATGTAAAACTCTGTTATCTCACTTTTTAGATTCGAATCAATCTAAGCATCATGGCATAGATAGAGAACACAGGGGGCTAACACCTTCAACATATTGTCAAGCTATCACCATTGTTAACAGCTAACCCGAGAATGCAATTTTAAAAAAAAGGTTTTATGATTTACACATGAAAGAAGTGAAACTATCACTGTATTCTAACAGATGAAAGGCTTAACAGACAATTAATTTTTCAATGTATAATTTCAGTTACATCACACTGCAAATTTTTGCTATAAATTCTGTGTTACGATCGAGCCCTCCACTATCACCTGGTGAAGGAGCGTCGCTCCGAAAGCTAGTGTGCTTCCAATTAAACCTGTTGGACTATAACCTGGTGTTGTGTGATTTTTAACTTTGTACACCTCAGTCCAACACCGGCATCTCCAAATCATAAATAATAATGGTGAGATCTGAGCTAGTTCTGAGCTTGGGTTTATAACTAGGCGTTGCTACCACCTTAAATGACAAAAAGCAAAGCGGGGAGAAGCTTCCAAATGACAGGCAAAATCATGTCAACTTTTATAAGTTAAGTGATAGGATTGTGTTATTGGTGATAATTCTATGTGGATTTTCATTGCAGTACAAAGATGTAATATTCAGAAAGCTCAGACATAAATCTGACTTCAGGAGTTATTACAGAGGCATAGATAATCAAATCTCTTGGTTCACCAAATCCATGAAACAGGTCAACTATTCCCACCATCTTGTGTGGCGAATTGGTCTAAGGCTACACTCCTGTAATATTGTAACATTTCCCTCAATAACATTTAGCAACAACCTAGATTTATGTAGTGCCTCTAAATATTTCAAGTTGCCTCACTGAGCACTTTCAAAACTTGACGCTGAGTTACATAAAATGAAATTAGGGAGGTGAAAAGAAGACTTGGTCAACTTAAAGGAGGAGAGAAATTTAGGTCGAGAAGCAGAGAAATTTAGAATTAGATTGAGATTTTATCGTGTACTGAAGTTCTGGGTTACAGGAGGACAGTGACAAGTTTATAATGGAGCCATTCACAGCACCATCTTAGGTGTAAGGTACCTAGGTACAAAATCTTAAGTAAAACATAGAAAATAAAGAAATAAGTTAAAAGTTCAACATTACAGTTCTTCTCAGTATAAAATAGTAAGTAAGAAATAAAGTTAAAAGTTCCAAGTTATCGGCCCGCATTCACTCCACACTGGGCTTTCCCCACAAGAGCTCGATTTCTCCCCCATGTTGGTCTCAATTCCTCCCCTGTGCTGCCCTCGGTCTCTCCCCCATGCTAAGGAAGAAATTCCAGAGCTAGGGTCAAGGCAGCTGAAAGCATAGTTACTCTTTGGGGCAAAGGAGGTCGACAATAGCAGAATAAGTTAGAATTAGAAGAATGTGAAGATATCAAAGCAATATCTTCAGAATCAGAATCAGAATTTTCAAAGCAAAGGCAGCACCACAGTCTCGACTCTGATCTCCAGCATCTGTAGTCCTCACTTTCTCCTAGATGATTTCTGGGGTGAGAATAAATGTAGCTTGATGTGTCCCGGGGTGAGAGTTAATTAAGGATGAAAGAGTTGACTTTCTGATCAGTGAGAGTGATCTATCCAAAATGAAATATAATTTCACGAATAAGGATATCCAATTATTGTTTAGTTATTTCAATGTTAAGTATTTTATATTGACCTTCAAATGTTCTTTCATAATCTGTACAAGACTTTCATTTTAATAAACTTCTAACCTGAGGTATGACATTAGGCATAATCTTCCTTCCATTCACAGCAGGAGCAGGGTAATGTATTTTGTTTGCCTATCCACATTGGGTAAACCAGAAACTATATACACCACAAACATTCTAATAATGAGGTAGTATTTTCTGAATTTTAATTTTATTCTTAATTTTCATTAACATTCTTAATTTTAATTTTCTTATTTAATAATTAGTGATTTTTTTTAAAAGCATCAGACTGTGTAGAGAATGTTTATCTAGGAATAACAGCTGATGGGAAAAAAAACTCAGGCCGGGGTACTTTAGTTGTATTAGCTCTTCTGCTGTTGCTATCCACTCCAAGCTTATTTCCCAACACCTTGCCCATTTAGGAAGGAACTAAAATGAGCTGGTACCTGATTGCAAGTTAAGTATGTAATAGCGTTGAGGTTATTTAGAGCGGCATGATGGCTCAGTGGTTAGCACTGCTGTGTCACAGCACTGGTGACCCAGGTTCAATTCCAAACTTAGGCAATTAACTGTGTGGTGTTTGTAGGTTCTCCCCATGTCTGCATGAGTTTCCTCCCACAGTCCAAAGATGTGCAATTAGGAGGGTTAGCCATGCTAAATTGCCTATAGTGCTCAGTAATGTGTAGACCGGGTTGATAAATATAGGATTGTAGGGATCTGGCTGGAAAACTGTTCAGAGAGTCGGTATGGGTTGAATGGCCTCTTTCCACAATGTAAGGATTCTATGATTGTCATGGATGTCAGATCAAATTGCCATAAATAATGAGTATTATTTTGCTAAAACTCAACATATGCAACAGTTCATACACAAGGAAGTGCAAAATCACAAAGTAGTGATCAAGTAGATAGATCACCAGCATCTTCTCAAGGGCAACCAGGGATGGGTAATAAATGTCGAATAGTCAACGATGCCCACATCCCACAATTGAATGGAAAAAGATTTTTAAAATGAGAAAGGCCATGCTTAATTGATTTATCTGGAGAGACCCTAATAGGTACTCGCTTCGCAGCATTTTAATTTTTTCTTAAATAATTTCATATACTTTGTTTCCTTCTTTCCCTGGGGTTCTGTTCCAAGTATTAATCAATCTTTCTGTTGTCAGTATTACATTTGATTTGTTTGAATATGTTGCATTATGTCTTTATTTAATTTAAAAGATAATTCTAGTTTTAGCTTTCATTTCTCTTAATAACCTAACATTCGATGATTTTATCTGTATAATTCCACTCTCCAGTGCCTTCTGCCCAAGCTGAAGTGCTCAAATTTATTCAGTCTGTTTTTGTAGAGCTCAGACACTTAATTCACTAGCATTATAGCTGTTTCCTGAAATGCTTCTAGTGTTTTTCGCACGTCCTTTGTCCAATGGGAATCAGAGCTCCACATAAGACTTGTGATATGTCCTGACCACATCACTATACAATTACTTATAACCTTCTTTCTCCATAATTTAATGTTCTAACTATGTAGTTTAGCATTCATTTTGAATTATTCATTGGTGCTTTGCACTCATTAGAAATATTGGGCACTGAATCAAATGAGACCACAACATCTCTTTCGATGTGACCCTTAGCTATTTCAGTGTTACTCAAGGAGGATTCTCATTCTCCTTCGAAAGTGGAGTACTTTTGCACTTGTCTGATTTCATTTCCATTGATTATTTCTCTTGATCAACTCAAACAATTTCAGGACCGTTGTATTGCGTTCTTGAAGCTAAAACATGCTCTAACTTAGAAACAACAGTAAATTTGTCATTGTCCCCAGGGTCCTCATTTTGTCCTTGCCCATGACTTCAAACTGATTCCTGTAACAAGTACTCATTGTTTCCTACTGTCCAATTTTGTATTCATTTCCAAGATTTATCCTGAGTCTCTTTTTTGAGTGTAATTAATATCTTTTGTGTGGATTTAGGTCAAAGGTCCTTTGGAACTCTAAACTCATCATGTCACATGGGTTTCCACAATCTCTTGGCTTATCATTTTTCCAAATAACTTGCAGAGCTTGCCTTTTCTGAATTTGTATTGACTGCTGTATTTACAAGGCTTGTAGTAACCCTCAAGGTTACTTCTGTTCATGCGGCCTAGTACTCACATGAAATGGAGCCATAAGACTATTGAGTCTGTAGTTACTTGGTTCCATTTGTCAACCTTTTTGAATATTGGTCCGACATTAGCATAACTCCAATTTAGTTATGCTCAATGTCTACTAATTCTCAAGATGACTTCTAATAGCTCACAATACTTCCCCTTAGCCTTTTTGAGAGATCTGACATTAGACATTTCTAGCTATACTTGTTTTGAGCTTTTTAAACCTGTCTGACTTGTATCTCACTTCTATTGCTTATTGATTTTGCTCTGCTAACCTTTGAAGAGAGCATGTTACTCACATGTTTCCTTATGAAAACTTACAGGAGGTTGTCATCGGATTATTTACTGATTGGTGGTCATCCTCGGTTTCAAGTGCACTTTACGTTTTCACGATTCTCAACTCTTATTCTGACTGGCATTCTATAATAGGACAAACAATGTTTACAATTTTTTTTATCTTTTATGATCATAATTTTAAAATGCTACTCAATAAATTCATCTCAGAGATTATCATATTAATTCTGTATTTTTCACTTTTGTGTTAATAAGTTATAAGTATATACTTATCCTGTGTTTTATTCTTTGAAATATGTTTCTGTTAACTTCTGGTGCAACTCCTTCCCTAATATCATTGTGGGGACCAACAATCAGCGTAAGGATAGAAAAGGCAGGAGCCATGAAGATCATTTCACCTTATCTAGGGATGGGCAATTAACATAGCTTTGTTGGCATTGCTCATATTAAGAAAAGAGGGAAAAAAGGAGATTGGCATTTATATCACGGGCGGCACGGTGGCACAGTGGTTAGCACTGCTGCCTCACAGCTCCAGAGACCCGGGTTCAATTCCCACCTCAGGCAACTGACTGTGTGGAGTTTGCACATTCTCCCCGTGTCTGCGTGGGTTTCCTCTGGGTGCTCCGGTTTCCTCCCACAGTCCAAAGATGTGCAGGTTAGGTGAATTGGCTGTGCTAAATTGCCCGTAGTGTTAGGTGAAGGGGTAAGTGTAGGGGTATGGGTGGGTTGCGCTTCGGCGGGTCGGTGTGGACTTGTTGGGCCGAAGGGCCTGTTTCTACACTGTAAGTAATCTAATCTAGAACATATATTTCTCAAACTCATGTGTTGTAGTGCTACAAAACTTATTAAGTGCTATTGAAGTGTAGTTGCTCAGGTAATGTGGGAAAGTACAACAGCAAAAAACCACTGACAGCAGCATTATTACGACTAAGCAGTTAATTTATTTGGTTATACTGGTTAACAGATAAGTGTCCAGCCCATACATTGGGAAGACATTCTTTCACAACCAGCAGATGAAGGAGCAGTGCTCCAAAAGCTCATGCTTCCAAATAAACCTATTAGATTATAACCTGGTGTTATGTGATATTTAACTTTGAATTATGTTGTGCGATATTCTCCATCCACTTGAAAGACCAAATGGGGTCTTGATTTAATGTCTCATCCTAAAGGTGATCCTTGCTCCTTCTGTACTGCATTGGAGGGTAGGCCTTGATTTTGAAGTGGACTTTGGAACTATGAAATGCTGACTTAGAGCACAAATAATGACAGTGACAAGTTGAATGTCCATCTTCAGTTTTAATTATCTAGTGACACCAATTAACCAACTGAAATGAAATGGTCTTGAGTGTTTTTTCCACACATAGGAAGTATTTGGTCCACTTCACAAAGCTTAATATTGAATTAATTTTGTTTTTTTTTCTTCATTCTGAAGTTTTCTTTTAATTTATTCATGGGTTGTGAGTGTCATTGGCTCAGCCAACATTTATTGTACATCCTTAACTGCCCTTGCGAAAGTAAGGTAGACCCACAATGCTATTACGGAGAGACTTCCAGGATTTTGATCCGAGTGCAGTGCGGGAACAGTAATATAGTTCTAAATCAGGATATTGTATGACTTGGAGGACAGCTTACAGATGGTGGTGTTCCAATGGCCTTCTAGGTGGCACAGGTCATGTGTTTTAGAAGATGCTGGCTTAGAAGTCATGGTGAGTTGCTTCCATGCAGCATTTAGATGGCACAGTGCAGGTTTTGGATGGAGTTAGTGTTTAAGCTGGCAGGTAGGGGTATAATCAGTTGGTTGGCTTTGTCAGGATGGTGTCCAACTTCTTGCATGTTGTTGGAACTACAGTTGTACAGTTGCCCTGAAGATATAAGCTTCACAGAAAATTCAATTGATGAACCAGGAAATAGATCTTTGGATCTATTGATGTCATTTGGGTTGGGCTTACACTGTTTTATCGTTTGCTATCCAACTACAAGCTGAAATGAATTTGATAATCTGATAAAGATACAGCATCTTAGAAGACTAGGCTCCTTCTAATGTGCAGTAAATGCCACAACAGAGCTAAGGGAGAAAACGACAATCCTTTTTGTGTCTTCCCACAGTTGCTTATTAGTACTGCCACCTCACATATGCAAAGGCTCCCAAAACTACTCATCAGGACCAAGAGATTGGTAGGTTTTTGTCAGGTAAAGGGTATCCAGGGATATGGAGCAAAAACAGAGGTTTACAATAGCCACCTATTTTGAACTGGGGGACAAAATGGAGGGGCTGAAAGGCTTATTCCGGCTCAATGTGTAGATCATAGGTGACCACTAGTTTACAGGATCCTGCCCAAATATGAGGCCCCTCAGTTGTTGACACTTATTGACAAGAATCCGACCTGTTGACTTTATTTATTGGTAAATTACAGGAAGGCAGTCATCCCTTTTGGATGATTCAAGGAATAATGAGTAACATGGGTGGACGTGATGTGTTCACATACTTCATACAAATTGAAGGATTAGGACAAGAATATTTGAATTGTCACAATAAAGTATGCAATACATATTTAAGATTGAAATGTACAGGATGGTATTTTACCAGTTACACCAGTTTTGCCATATGACCTTTTTGATTGAACTATCTCATTCACCCAGTAATTATAAAGTGCAATCATGCTAGGAATTTTCCTTAAGGGTTACAGAACTGATAGAGTGTGATTTAAATTAGTTCCTGTAACCTGAGAAGCCTAATATGTGTGTCAGAGGATTCAAAAATCTATTCAGTATTACACAATGTATTATTTAAGAATAGCAACAGAGCACAAAGCAGTAAACTTGCATAACATTGCAACTGTTCCTTCCTGCAATACAAATACTAAATGCTTCTTAATTCATGAAGGCATTAATTTTGTTTTCTTCCCCTTCCCCATTGTAGATTCAACCATTTGTTGTCTCCTTTCTGCTTGCCATTCAATGACTGGAATTGAGACATATTGCCAGATCACTGTTACTTATAATCTGTTCCATAAAGTCATGGAGAAGTAAAACACGAAAATAAACCCTTTGGTCCAACTCATCCATGCCGGCCAGATATCCTAAATAAATCTAGTCTCATTTGGTCTATTCCTCTATCCAATCCAGATGCCTTGTAAGTGTTGTAATTTTACCAGCCTCAACTACTTCCTCTGGCAGCTCATTCCACACACGCACTACCCTCTGCATGAAAAAAATTGACCCTAGTTAGAGGACACAAGAATATTTTCTATCATTATACTTACCTGTCAGAGCAGGACTGAGATTAGAATTCATCATTAAACAAAAAAAGGCTGGTCGGGGGCTGTCAACCTCATCCATTTTGTTCATCACAACAACAAATCCACCTCCGCCTTCTCTTCAAAGTCCTCATCATTAGAGAAGCCTGTGCTTAGCTGGTGTAAATTAATCCACATAATACAACAACCGAGCTGAGTGCACTGGATGCCTTAAAACACAGACACCCAACAATATCCTGGCTGCAGTGCTTATGATTTGTGCTCGAGATTTGACTGTCCTCTAGCTTCCAATACAACCGAAACACTGGCATGTACTCAGCAACGTGGAGAATTATTCCATTATGCACTTTCCCAGGAAAACAGGACAAATCTATGCTCTCCCCCATTCTCCCATCCACACCCCATCAGCTTCCTCTCAACTGCCAGCAAATTGATGGATGATGTTATCAGTGCTGTCAAGTGGTTTCCAATGATTGCTTAACAATGCCCACTCTGCCAAGGACCTCTTTCATTGCCAAATCTAAGCCACCCAACACCTAGAGCAGGAACGCCTCCTCTTCCACCTTGGGACCCTCCAAACAAACGGGATAAATATGGATTTCATCAGTTTCCTTATCTCTCCTCCCCCCACCTTATCCCAGATCCAATCCTCCAACTCGGGACTGCTTCTTGAACTGTCCTACCTGTTCATCTTCCTTCCCACCTATCCGCTCCACCCTCCACTCTGACCTATCACCTTCATCCATTTATCACATTCCCAGCTACCTTCCCCCCAAGCCCCACCCCCTCTCCCCATCTCTTAGCCGCCATGGGCACTCCCACATTTCTGAATGAAGGGCTTATGCCCAAAACATCAACTCTCCTGCTCCTCGGATGCCGCCTGACCTGCTGTGCTTTTTCAGTGTCACAGTTTTTGACGCTGACCTCCAGCATCTGCAGTCCTCACTTTCTCCTAATGCACAGTTTGTGTTCTGCCAGGACCGT
Organism: Hemiscyllium ocellatum; assembly: GCF_020745735.1. Classification (NCBI taxonomy): domain Eukaryota; kingdom Metazoa; phylum Chordata; class Chondrichthyes; order Orectolobiformes; family Hemiscylliidae; genus Hemiscyllium; species Hemiscyllium ocellatum. Next base: position 24,847,658 of record NC_083418.1, on the reverse strand, counting down.
TCAGATGTATCCAGACCAACTCCAGCAGGATGCTACCACCACTTATTCCCCTTCTCTCCCCTGTCCACATTCCGCAGGGACTGTTCCCTGCTGAGTTTCTCCGGCAACTTTGTTTAATTTTATTCATTTCAGTCCTCACTACTGTTCTGATCTAAATATCAACCAAATAGCTGCATTCCAGAGGTGAGCGGAAATTGACAGCCCTTGGCAGCAACGTTGTTTGCAAGTTGCAAAGTTATTGGCCAAGTGTGGCATCGAGGAGAAATTTGTGGGAATCATAGGAAAACTAGCCAATGACTGAACAAAAGCCTTTATTGCTCATCCCTAATTGCTCAGAGGGCAGTTAAGAGTCAATTGCATTGCTCTGCGTTTGGAGTCACATGGAGGCCAAACCAGATCAGGATGGCAGTTTCCTTCCCTAAAGGACATTAATGAACCAGATGGAATTTTCCAACAATCAACAATAGATTTATGGTAACCATTAGACCCTTAATTCTAGAATTATGTTATTGAATTCAAATTTCACAATCTGCTTTGTTGCCTTCCACAAATTTGGAACACAAGAACCGCAAGCGAATGCAACTTGATGAGATGCAGGTTCCTCCTCAAGACACACACTGTCCTGATGCGGAATCATTACTGATACTTCATTTTTATTGGGTTAAGATTCTGCACTGTCATATCCATCAGCACTGTACTTGGAGTATGTGCAACACACAAGCAGTTCATCATCACCTTCTTACAAGCAGTTTTTGATGGACCACAAATGCTGCCCTTAACACAGACACTCAAGGCCCATGAATAAATAAAAAAACACCATGGCTCCTGTGGGAATAAACACAAAAAATGTACTAAAGAAACTCAGCAGCTCTGACAGCATCAGCAAAGAGAGAAAAACAGTGTTAACATTTCAATTCTGGTATGACTTGTTCAGAACTTCGGGGCTCCTGTGGGATGCACTTCCATACAAAGTTTCTGCTTATTTAGAATTAATTCTGCTTCAGCGAGATGTTATTTAAAAGGGTAAAGATCATGCATTTTGTACCCTTGTTTGATTTCCCTTTGCCTTTGTCAATCAATGACCAAGCTAATTTTTTTTATGGAGGACATTTTTCCCAACTTTTCCCAATTCCGCTTTATTCACTTTTTACTGGGTGAGAAAGCAGGTAAACTGTCACAGCTGAGGACAGAGACTCAGAAAGGTGGGTCTTCTATTATGCAGTCTACGTTAACCAGCTGACGTAGAAGTGACCATCATCTCTGGTCAAGTGCAGGTTGACGTTTAGAACCAGGAACAAGAGTAAACTATTCAGCCCCTCGAGCCTGCTCAGCCAATCAATACAATCATGGTTGATCTCATCTTGGCTTCAACTCCATTTTCCTGCCCCCTCCCCATAACTCCTCAACCTGTTACTCATTAAAAATATGTTTGTCTCCTCTTTAAATTTACTCTGTGTCCTAATAGTGAAATCCACAGATTCACAACCCCTTCAAAAGCGGCAATTTCTCCCCATTTCTGTTTTAAATCTGTTACCCCTTGTCCTAAAACCTTTTTTCCTCATGCCATTTTGCCATTCTCAGTTTATTTCACATGCATGAGCAAATAACATAGTGAATTTTGCAGCCCACCTCACCATTAACATAAAGGGTAAAAGGCACTGATGTCATACTTAAGGACTCCCAAATGGACATTTGTTCTCTTCTAGCTGAGGGCATCACTCGGGTTACTGGTGTGGAGGACTGCAATTAAACCTTCTGGCCCTCCCCTGGTCAACTTGCCACCCTTAACCAGACAAATGTCCACCCTTGACCTGTGCACATTACATTCCAACTTCCCTTCCCTCTGCACCTTGTGAAACTTAGGGGAGGTGATGGCCCATTGGTATTTTTGTTGGACCATTAGTCATGTTCTGGTTTTAACTCCTGTCATGGCTGATGGTGAACTTTGCATTCAATAAAAATCTGGAATTAAGAATCTGATGATGACCATGAATCCATTGTCAATTCTTGGGGGAACGACCCACCTGGTTCACTAATGTCCTTACCTGGTCTGGACTACATGTAACTTCAGACCCACAGCAATGTGTTTGGCCCTTTGGGGACAGACAGTAAATGTTGGTCTGGCCAGCAATACCCTCATCCTGAGAATGAATAAAACAAAACTTAGATTACCACCACCTAATGTCGGTTATGGCTTGACAAAGACACACACTTCCCAAAAAGGACAAAGCAGAGCTCACTGCCTCTAAGGACCAGCTGCACACATCTATGGGCAGTCAGGAATCTGATAACACAGACTGTTTGCTTGCAGAAAACATAATTTGGATACATCATGTTCATGACCTTTAAAGCAGCATTCAGGAGATGCAAATACTTGCAAAAGGGCTTCCTGACAAAGGCTGTCAGGAGACTAGACTCGGCTGTAGGTTTCTGAGAATTTAATTGAAGTCTTTCATCTTGCTGTCAGGAACCTGAGTTTTGGTCTCCCTTGCAATTAAGTTCCCTCCTCTCCTTGATCCCTGCACCAGGGAACAATGCAAGGTTCTACCTATTGAATGTGTAACCCCTTGGAATTATTGTAAACAATGTCCATTGCATTAGTTACCTCATAGAGTCATACAGCGTGAAAACAGTCCCTTCAATCCAACTCATCCCTGCTGACCAGACATCCCAATCTGACCTAATCCCATTTGTTAGAAATTGACCCCTATCCCTTTAAACTCTTCCTATTCATGTACCATCCAGGCAGCTTTTAAATTTTGCCTACTTCCTCGGCAGCTCATTCCAAACACTCATCACCCTCTGTGTGAAAAAGTTGCCCCTTAGGTCCCTTTTATATCTTTCCCCTCTCACCTTAAACCTATGCGGTCTAATTTTAGACTCCCCTACCCTGGGAAAAAATACCTTGTCTATTTACCCTATCAAGCCCCTCGAGATTTTATAATCCACTATAAGGTCACTCCTTTGTATCTGATGCTCCAGGGAAAAAAGCCTCAGTCTATTTAGCCTCTCCCTAAAACTCAAATCATCCTGTCCCAACAACATCCTTTTCTGCACCCACTTAAATTTAACAACATCCTTCCTATAGAAGGGTGACCAAAATTGCATGCAATTTTCTAAAAGTGGCCTCAATAATGTCCTGTACAGTCACAACATGACAATCCAACTCCTATACTCAGTGTTGTCACCAATGAAGGCATGTGTGCCAAATGCCTTCTTTACCACTCTGTCTACTTGCAACTCCATTTTTCATGGAAACAAGCACCTGCACTCCTAGGTCTCCTTGGCAACACTGTCCATGACCCTAGCATTAAGTGTATAAGTCCTGCCCTGGTTTGCCTTACCAAAAGTAAAAAATGAGGTCTGCAGATGCTGGAGATCACAGCTGCAAATGTGTTGCTGGTCAAAGCACAGCAGGTTAGGCAGCATCTCAGGAATACCAAAATGTAACACCTCACATTTATCTAAATTAAACTCCTGCTACTCATTGGCCCATTTGATTAAAGATCTCTGAGATAACCTTCTTCATTGTCCACCACACTACCTGTTATGATGTCATCTGCTATAAACATAATAACCATATTTCCCAAATTCACATCCAAATCAATTGTATAAATGACACAAAAGCAGTGGACCCAACACCGATCCTTGTGGTAAACTGCTGGTCACAGGCCTCCAGTCTAAAAAGCAACCCTCTATCACCGACCTCTGTCTCCTACCTTCAAGCCAATTTTGTATCCATTTGGCTAGCTCTCCCTGGATCCCATGTGATCTAACTTTATTAACTAGGCTACCATGCAAAACCTTGCCAACCACTTTGCTGAAGTCCATATAGACAAAGTCTACTACTCTGCCTTCATCAATCTTCATTGTCACCTTTTCAAAAACCTCAATCAAGTTAGTGAGACACAGTTCCCACTCAGAAAGCTATGCTGGCAATCCCTAATCAGTCCTTGCTTTTCTAAATGCAAGCAAATCCTGTCCCTCAGAGTTCCCTCCAACAACTTACCCTTCACTGACATAAGGCTCACCAGTTAATAATTTCGTGTTTTAAATAGTGGCACCATAATAGCCAACCTCCAGTCTTCTGCCACCTCACCTTTGACTGTCAATGATATAAATATCTCAGCAAGGAGTTCAGTAATCCCTTCCCTAGTTTCCCACAAAGTTCTAGAAAACACTTGATCAAGTCCCAGTGTTTTAGCAAACTTTATGCATTTCAGGACCTCCAGCACCTCCACTTCTGTCATATACATTCTTTTCAACACATCATTATTTATTTCTTCAAGTTCCTTAACTTCCACATCCTTCTCCACAGTAAACGCTGACACAAAATATTCATTTAGTACCTCACCCATCTCCTGGGATTTCACACATAGACGGTCATCTTTAAGCAGCCTTTTTCTCTCCCTGGTTACTCTTAATGTACTAATGGGATTTCTTCGGATTCTCCTTAGCTCTATTGGCCAGACCTATCTCATGTCCTCTTGATGCCCTCCTGACTCCCTCCTACTGCCCCTATACTCCTCTGGTGATTCATTTGATCCCAGCTGCTGTACCTGACATATGGCTGGAATAAAAGACTTTAGTTTTATTTCGGAGCAGAGATGTTTTGGGGTTCCCATTTAAAACAAAAAAATATTTTGTTACTGAGAATCAGCGAATTGAGTCCAGTTCTGAAGGAGGGTTACTGGACTTGAAAAATTTACTCTTTTTTTCTCTGCCAGACCTGCTGGGTTTCTCCAGCAATTCCTGCTTTTGTTTGGATCTAAGTGGCCCTTGCATTTAAAAGCTGAGCACTTTTGGAAAAAAATGTAGTTTTGTTGTGTTCCATTTGGAGATTATCAGAAGTGAATGGGATTCAAAACTTCAAACGAGGCACCTTGAATTATCAACACAAACGTTGATAACACAAATGGGGAAAGGCGAGTCATATTACCGATAGGTTGCATGGAAAACTGTTTATGTGGTTTCTATTTTGGACATTATCTGTATTCTAATGTATTTACCCATGTGCTTCTATAGGCAAACAATGTCATACAAAAGAATGCAAGCTGAATAACCAATGACCCAAATGCAGGTTACTTATAAGAAATCATTTTTACTTTTGTAGGTCCTTTCAGAATCTAGGGTTGCTCCATACCCCCTACTCAATAGATAAAATGCATTTGAAATGTTGTCACAGCATTTCAGAAACAAGCCAACCAACTTACACACTTTGTGGGCGGCACGGTGGCACAGTGGTTAGCACTGCTGCCTCACAGCACCTGAGACCCGGGTTCAATTCCCGACTCAGGTGACTGACTGTGTGGAGTTTGCACGTTCTCCCCGTGTCTGCATGGGTTTCCTCCGGGTGCTCCGGTTTCCTCCCACAGTCCAAAGATGTGCGGGTCAGGTGAATTGGCCATGCTAAATTGCCCGTAGTGTTAGGTAAGGGCTAAATGTAGGGGTATGGGTGGGTTTCGCTTCGGCGGGTCGGTGTGGACTTGTTGGGCCGAAGGGCCTGTTTCCACACTGTAAGTCTAATCTAATAACATCAATGGGATTCTGACAATGTCACCTGTATCCTCTTTCCGGATTGGATGAGTCGTAAATATTGAACAGGACACCATGAAATGCTCCTCAGGCTTGTGTTAATAGAAGTGTTCAAATCTTCTATTTCCAGCTTCTATTTCCAGCTGAGAAGTTAGACAAAGCCTCCAGCTAGTGCCTCATAAGACAACAGTGTGTGTTCAATTCCCACACCACAGAAGTTTCCATGAAGGACTCTCCTTCTTAAGCTCTCACCACCAGTCACCTCTCTGTAATGAGAGAGCAGCCCCAAGGATCATGGTAAGACTATGGCAACTTTAACTTTTTATCAGCACTGTCTCAGTACTGCAATGGGCCTGGAATTCACAACCTTCTGACTCAGAAACAAAAATATTACAACATGAACCAACATGCTTTATGTTTGTGGTGAATAGCTTTAATCAGTATAGTTTCTCCATGAATGTGTATTTCTCACAGATGCATTAATAAGAAAGTAAAACTGAATTGAAATTGAATGTTTTTATTCCATTCTGTTCAGCATTCCCCTGCACAGCTTGTTTAATCATTTTTGTACTGATTGCCTATTTTGAGTTCAACTGATCAGTTAGTAGCATATCGACGTACTTGATATAGTAATCTCAGAATATTCTTAAAGCATGTATTGGATTCAACACTTATTAAGATGGAGAATGTTATACATAGAACGCTGCACCTTTTGAATCCTCCACTGCCAGTGTCAGACGCAGTTTAGATCAAATATAAAGCCGAAAATTATTTTGAATTGAAACAAAGGCAGTTATGAGGGCAGGAAAGTAGGGAGAGTAATAGTTAGGGTTAAGGGATATCTCGATTGAGATGCCGTATCAAATGTTTACTGGGATATTTCAGGAAGTGCAGAAAAAAAAATTCCAGCAAATAAGAAAAGTTCGAAGGTAAAGCGTCACCATCTTCTATTAACAAAAAAAATCAAGATAGCATCAATTTCAAAGAACATATCTTTGATTGTGCAAAGATAGCTGGCAGGTAAGTATTTTTGACAGAATATTTTTTAAAAAGCAAAGAATTACAAAAGATTATTCAGAAGGGAAAAAATAGCGTATGAGAAAAAGTTAGCCAAAAATATAAAAAAGATGGGAAAAGTTTCATCGAGATATTTTAAAAAATGGAAAGAGCTAACAAATCTAATATTGGCTATATTGAGAAATGAGTTTGGGGTATTATTAATGGAGGATGAAGGGATGGCACACAGATATTTTGCATCAGTGATCACCAGACAGGATATAAGTAATATCCCTGAAATATCTGTAAATCCAGAATTGAAAGAGAGAAAGGTATTCAGAAAATTAGACTTATCAAAGAAGTAGTTCTGAGCAAATTGTTGGAATTGCGAGTTGACATATTCCAAGATCCTGATAGATTTCATCCCAGGGTCTTAACAGAAGTAACTAGCACGATAGTGGATATGTTGGTTTTAATTTAACTAAACTCATTTAATTCTGGGGAAGAACCTTTAGATTGGAAAACAACTGATGTATCTCCTTTCTTTGAAAAGGAAGGAAGTTAGATAGCAGGAAATTACAGGCCAGTCAGCTTAATATCTGTCATGGGGAAAATGTTAGAAACTATAATTCGACATTATAACAGGGTGCATGAATAAGTTCCAGCTGATAGGTTTTGCAGGCAAACAGTTTTGTCAATGGGAAATCACATTTAACTAATTTATTGGAGTTCTTTGAAGAAGTACCTTGTGCTGTTAATAAAGGGGAAACATGAGATGTTTTGTACTTAGATTTCCAGAAGACGTTCGATAGGTGCCACATCAAATGTTATTGCAGAAAATGAAAGCTGATCGTGGGGTAACATATTGATATGTTTCTTCTTGTGGGAGAATCTAAAACTAAGGGTCATGATTTAACAACAATGGGTTGCCCATTTAAGACAAAGATGAAGAAAAGTAATTCTCTCAGAGGGATTTGAGTATTTAGAATTCCCTTTCTCGAAATGCAGTGGAAACAGAATCTTTAAATATTTTTGAGGCAGATAGATTCTTGATTACCAAGGAGATGAAAGATTATCAGAGTTATGCAGGAATGTAATGTTGAGGTTAAAATCAGTTCAGCCATGATGTTATTGATGGCAGAGCAGAGTCGAAGGGCAGAGTGGCCTGATCTTGTTCTTTGTTTGTAATGAGATATTTATTTGTTCCATTTGCTGATCATTGTGAAAAGGTCAGCATGTACAAAGCAGTGATTTTTATTCATGACTCCATAATTTTGCTAAAATGAATTAATTGATAATGCATGTCAAGCTCAAAGAGCAACCCCCAACAAAATTCCCTTCCACATTGGTCATTCAATCTGGTCATTTGTGTCTTCAACTTCAAGTTGACATTGCACTAATTTGCTACTCTATAAACTATCTGATTTATTTATTTCATGATCAGTAATAACATGGAAGTAGTTGTAGAGTTATGGAGTCATACAGCATGGAACAGACCCTCCAACCTAACCAGTCCACACCGACCATGTTCCTAAATTTATCTAATCCCACTTGCCTGTGCTTGGCCCATATCCACTCAAAACTTTCCTATTCAGGTACTTACCTACATATCTTTTAAACATTGCAGCTGTATTTGCATCCATGACTTTCACTGGCAGTTTCTAACCACTTTCTGTGTAAAAATGGTAATTACATAACTGGATAGTCAGTGGCTTTAAGAGGAACTTATAGATTCTGGTGTTTCCATACATCTGCTTTTAGATTAGAATCCCTACAGTGTGGAAACAGGCTCTTCAGCCCAACAAGTCCACATTAACCCATCCCCTTACCCTGTATTTACACCTGACTGATACACATAATCTACACATCCCCAAACACCATGGGCAATTTAGCATGGCAAATTCACCTGACCTGCACATGTTTGAATTGTGAGAGGAAACCAGAGCACTGGGAGGAAAGCCATGCAGACATGGGGAGAATGTGCACATTCCACATAGTCAGTCACTCAAGGTTGGAATTGAACCTGGGTCCCTGGTGCTGTAAGGCAGCAGCACTAACCACCAAGCCACTGTGCCACCCCACTGCACTGTCCTTGTTCTTCTAGATAGTGTAGAACATGGCTCTGGGATATACCAGCAAGGAAATTTGAAAATCTCTCATGGTGCTATGATGAATTATTGAGCTGCATTTTTCAAATGCCAGAGGCAGTGTGAGTGAATGCAGGCGTGATTTGAAAATCACTGTCTCAGAGGCCAGCATTAGATCCCATTTTTTCTGAAGTGCAATTCACCTTTCATAGGGAGGGTAGCAATGAGAAACTCTGAAATCCACTAGCCTTTAATTAGGTATTTGTTGGTCTCATTGATGAACTCATTAACAGACATGATAGAAACAGTTTGGAATGTCTCACTGTCAGACATGAGAATCACCAAATTATTTGATGTGATTTGATTTATTATTGTCACAAGTACCGAGATACAGTGAAAAATATTGCTTTGCATAGTAATCAGACAAATCATACCTTACAAAAGTATATCAGGATAGTAGAACAGAAAGCAGAATATAGTGTTAGAGTTACACAGAAGGTGCAGATAAAGATCAACTCTTAAAAAAAGAGGGGTCTTTTCATCAGTCTGATAACAGCATTGAAGACATGGTACTTAAATCTGTTAATGTGCATTATCAGAGTTTTGTATCTTATGCCAATTGGAAGGGGGTGGAAGGGAGTTATAACTGGGATGGGAGGGGTATTTAATTAAATTGGCTGCTTTTCCGAGGGAATGGGAAATGTAGACAGATTCAGTGGAAAGATGTTTTTGTGTAGGGACTGGGTTGCGTTCACTACTCTGTAATTTCTTGTGGTCCTGGGTAGGGCAGTTGCTATACCAAGTTGTGATGCATCCAGATAGGAAGCTTTCTATAGTACATCATTAAAAATTGGTTAAAGTCATTGTGGACATACTGAATTTCCTTAGCCTTCTGAGAATATAGAGCATTGGCGTGATTTCTTGACTTTAGCGTTGACATTGATGGACCAGGGCAGATAAGATCATAGAGTCATAGAGATGTGCAGCTCAGAAACAGACCCTTCGGTCCAACTCATCCATGCCAGATATCACATGCTAATCTAGTCCCACTTACCAGCACCCGGCCCATCCTATTCCTATTCATACGCCCAAACCCTTCCTATTCATATGCCCATCCAGATGCCTTTTAAATGTTGCATTTGTACTGGCCTCCACCACTTCCTCTGGCAGCCATTCCATACATGTACCATCCTCTGTGTGAAGAAATTGCCCCTTCACTCTCTTTTATGCCTTTCTCGTCTCACCCTAAACCTATGCCTTCTAGTTCTAGACACCCCCACTCCAGGGAAAAAGACCTTGGCTATTCACCCTATCCATGCCCCTCGTTATTTTATAAACCTCTGTGAGGTCACCCCTCAGCCTCCAATGCTCCAGGGAAAACAGCCCCAGCCTATTCAGTCTCTCCATAGAGCTCATATTCCCCAAGCCTAGCAACATCCCTGTAAATCTTTTCTGAACCCTTTCAAGTTTTACAACAATTTTTTGGTGATCTTTACTCCTAGGAACTTAAAAGTCTCAACAACCTTTACCTCAGCACCATTGATACAGACAAGGGCATGTCCTCCACTCCACTCCCTGAAGTTGATGGCTAGCTCCTTCATTTTGCTGACATTGAGGGAGAGATTATTACCTTTACACCATGCCACAAAGTGGTCTACCTCTTTCCTGTAACCTGTCTTGACGATGTTTGAGATCCGACCTACTACAGTGATGTCATCAACAAATCTGTAAATGGAGTTAGAGCTGAATTTAGCCACACAATCTTGAATTAAAAAAGGAGTATAGTAAGGGGCTGAGTACACAGACTTGCAGGGCACTAGTTTTAGGAATTGTTGTGAGGAGGTGTTGTCACTGAGGCACATCACATGTACCTGGCATGCATGCAGTAAGGAGCCATGAAAGCTAATGATTGCGGTGTTCAACTTATATGAGGGTGGGAAAATGCGACTAGGCTGCTCTGTAGTTGCATTTATTGGTGTTGAGAGGCTTGTATTTCTCAACAGTGAGAGGTAGGAGTCTTGAGAGTTGCATAAGGCTGCTGGCATCTCTTGGGCATCAGTGGTTGGTAGAGGAACTTTTGGTGAACAGATGGTTATCAGCTGAGGGAGTGGGTGCAGATAATGCTGAGGTTGGGGTGCTAGTAGAGAAAACAGGCTACAACAGAGACACCCAGCTGTTATTGGGGATGGGGTAGGGTGCAGAAGAACACAGAGAGTGGCTGCAGAGGGAAAAAGCCACTGTGTATCATTCATGAATAAGCTTCCTGTAAAAGACAGTGCAAGGGGATGCTATGCCACTCTCGGCAAATGATCTCAGGTACCTGTGCTCTGGTCCACAACCATGCCAGCTCCAATCTGCAGCCATATGGGTCATCATTGGACTGAATTCTTACATTTCTGATTCCCTCCAGGGATTATACTTAGTTCTAGGTGCTATCCCATAGTCAGCAGCTCACCAGGCTGGTCATTGATATCCTATTTTGGAAATTAGGGGAATTACATTCATTCTGTGATTGATAAGCCAGCAGAACAATTGTGGTTTGTCATCATTGACATATTTCCTTAGACTCAAGGGGACATGGCCATCACAATACCAACAAACCAGACATCTAGATTCCTAAACATGAAAAGCTTCAACTTAATGAATGTCTCCCACAGAACATAGAACATGTGGGCCTGGGCTCAGTTTATGGGCAGCTGTCATAGTAGCTTCATAGATTCGTAGGGACTGCATTTCTTCAGAACAACATCCAGGCTCTGTGATTAGTTGCTATATGATGGAGTCATCCTCTGAGGAGGTAGCTACTGATACTTGTCCATTACCTAGAGTCAGACAGAGAGAGGTTTTATAGCCAGAGACATCTACAAGTATGAACCTGCAATGAGCAGACCATTAACATCTTGAAGATACACTGCTGTTATGTTGACCAGTCAGGTAGTGCTCTCTGGTACAAAGCAGGTAGGGTGCCTTGTATTGTGGTTGGCGTTTGCATCTGCATCTGCATGACAAGGCAATGCCAAGAGGTTTGGAGTTGGATGAACAGCAGGATCCTAGTTTCATCAGCAAAGGAGGAGAGTAAGCAGAGCCATTTGTGAGCAGCCCTTGGAAAATTAGACTTCTTGCTTTCAATGTTGAGAAGGTCTTCACTGAACATCTCACTCGATATGCCCAAGTTGATCACCATGGCGTACGTCATGGCCCCCCTTCAGTCTATTCCATTTTTTTAAGAATTATCCAGAAAAATCCTTTTATAAAATCAAATATTCTTGACATCCTTTTATCTGGCCATTGTAATCAGTGTCTTGAATATTCAGGATGACAGAGGGCAGACACAGCCATGCTTCACTGGATGAAAATTCTGGGCCTCAGGGATCAAGTCTAACCTTCAGGCCACTCAGGACAGTGTTGGCAGGTCAATTAACTCATCCTTGGTGTTTTTAGATTTGAACATAGTTTTGCATTACTGATGCTGACTTGTTCCAGAAACTGTTCCCAAACCTGATTTGAAAATCAAGCCCATTGCATCTACAGACATCCATTTAATCTAATTATCCCAATTCGTTCCAGATGAAGGAGCAGTGCTCTGAAAGCTAGTGCTTTCAAATAAATCTATTGGATTATAATTTGATGTTGTGTGATTTTTAACTTAGCACACCCCATCCAACACCAGCATCTCCAAATCATTTTTCCTTTATGGTCTTCAATTATCTTAAATGAGCTGTTGGGCCTAAAAATGAATCTTACTTGCAAAGTGGGCATTACACTGGGAATAATTAAGCATTAACGCAGGGTTGGGTTCAGAAACCATTCCACTACCCAACTGCATCAAGGGAACTCACTGTCTAAACAAATATTCAAGACACCAATGGCGAGTTTTGTGTTCAATATTCTCCAGAATGTTTGGCTTTATAAAAGGACTTTTGTGATAATTGCTGAAAAGGGAATAGACTGAAGGTATGCCATGACATGGGAAAATCGAGTGAGATCTTCAGTGATAACTTTCTCAACATCGCGAGCAAAAAGTCTTGTTTTCCAACTAAGTACTGAAATGTCATTCTCAATGGGGAGAGGCCCATTTTCAAGGATTTTCACTTTAGCCTCATTATTACTTCCTCACAATGTGTTTTCCTAATCTCTCACCCAGCTGACAGAAACTAAACGCCAAGAATTCCCAACATGAAAGTTAGAGCTCCAGCTCACTGCTTACTCCTCAGGAAATCGGTCACGGACACCCAGTGGCAACGTTTCATCACACGCTACACGGGTAGGTCATTTTCTCCGGAAATGAGATAAAAGGAAGGACTGAAAGTAGCTGACACAAATGTTAATGTTGAAATAATTTGGGGGAAAGGTGGCGAGGTGGCTGACCATGAGTGATGTACGAGGTACAGAATCGATGCTGGGTTAATATTCTCGGGGAATGGGATGGGGGAGAGTGAGGGAGTGAAGATGCTCCATCTGACAGTGAGCATGTTAGAGCATGAGCCTCAAGGAGAGACGGGTGTAGTGTAAGTGATAGAGTGTGTATGAGGTGAGAGGAAAGTGTGGCACCTACCCATCAGAGAAGGTCATTAGGCTTGCTGGGTATTCTTGCAGATGGGTGAGACTGCACTGACATGGGTGACAGAGTCTGGTGTTGTGGTGCCCCCCCTCCACTGCCAGTCCTAGGGGAAAAGGCAACCCCTTCTCTGCATCCAGCGCACCCCCCCCATCACCAGGACCTCCAGGTGCCTGCAGAGCTGGGTGCCACCTTCCCCTTAAATGCCGTGTCCGGGTCAAATGATACAAACCCGTGCAGGGTAGCTCTGGAATGCCAGCTGGGGACACAGTGATCTTTTAAAAATACCACCCATGCCAAAAATCATAGCATATCCCAGCAGCAGCAGTATTCCATCGACGGTGAGTGGAAGTTCTGGGCCAGCATCTGATGCACAGGGAGCATGGCGATACGGTACATAGTTAATGAGGTAAGTTTGAGATCATAACACATGAACACTCCAACAGACAGAAAATCCCTCCAGAAGATTCAACTGAAACGGCACTCAGCTGATTCCTGGTATGATTCAGCCCTGAGGGTTAGATGTGCACTTTGTGTGATCACATAAGATCTCAGCCTCCTTTACAATTTGCAGAGATTAGTGGGAATAAAACTCAGGCTGTCCAATCAATTATCACCACTTTTTGTACAGAGTCCAAATCTACTCCTTAAAGTAAAATATACTGTTTCATACCAAGGAAAGGCACTTGAAGCACTTAGAGGCTTATTTCATGATGTGACAACCAGATACTGCAACAAGCAATCATGAATAATGAAACAGCAAACAGTAGATCAAAGCAAGTTTCCCTACCTTATAACTGTTATCAATAGAAAGGAACATTAATGGCTGTGAAATGTTTGAGGCATGGTGTTGGAACACTGTAATAAAAAGTAATATAAACACAAGTTCTCTCCTCCCCGAAACCAAGAATTACAGTGTAAAATATTATCAATGATGTTGTGAATACATTCTAAATTGAACACCACAATATTGTCTAGCAATCCATTTGAGGAATGCTGTTGATTTTCTTAACCAATGTGTACAGTTTTGATCCATGTGTGGAAAAAGGTCATTCAGCCCACACTGACTCCACCCAGACCCAGCCTAGCCCCACATGTCATCCAGCGGGCACTATATCATGGCCAGCCCACCTACCTTGCATATCTTTGGGCTGTGGGAAGAAACTGGAGCACACAGAGAAACCCACACAGACACAGGGATAACATTTAAACTCCAAACAGACAGTCACCCAAGAAAGTGATCAAACCCCACTGGTGCTGTGAGGCAACAGTGCTGACCACTGAGCCATCGTATCCACCTCATGGTGGGTTCCACTATATTCAGATCAATTCATTGGAGAATAATACCATCTCCTTTCTCTACATGGGGTTGTCTAACAATATGTTAACACTATACCAATAAATTCAGGCAAGATAAAGACGGATATGCCAAAAACAATGCAGTCAGCCCATGCTCAGACACCCAGTCTGGTTGTAAACCTGAGGACCCCTGTGTATATTTACAGTCCAATCTAATTATAAATATTAGTGTGGCTGTTACATGGGACATGGTGGCTTGGCATTGGGTAATTGGTGCAATAAAATCTAATTTTCAATTGCATCTGTGCAAATAAAGCTGCAGTTCCAAAATAACTGTGAGTGGTGTTAGTGTATGAGCACTGAATACCCTCCATTCAAACACCTCTTTCCACAATTTAGTCTATTATATTTTAACAGGATTAACATTCTTAAAGAAATTGTGGAGTGGAATTCAATCTATCCTGACATTATTGAAAAGCAAACAGAGGTACTTTAATCTTTTTTAACCTTTTAAACTAATTTTCTTTTTATTCCTTTCATCTGCTCTCCTAAAGGTGTTGAATTTAGTTTTAATGCTGTCAACAGCCCTCACCCAAGTGGCCATTCAAACAGTTAATTGTGGGAAAGCTATTCAACCAATGGGGATAACACAGCTGACCCAATCGTGGTGTTCCCCTGTTATTCGCACTCGAGCACTGAAGTTCCAGGTTAATAAGGTCCAAAGTGTAATATAAAGGGGTGGTTTTGCAAACATCCTGTAGACAATAGCACTGGCAGATGGTTCATCATGGGAAATCCTAGCAGAATATTCCAATATTAAGAATCCCTACCACGTGGAAGCAGGCCATTCAGCCCATCAAGTTCACAAAAAGCATCCAATCCAGACCATCCCACCCAACTTTATATTTTCCATGGCTAATCCATCAACCTGCACATCCTTGCATACTGGTCAATTTAGCATGGCTAACCCATTAGCCTACACATCCTTGGACACTAGTCAATTTAGCATGGCTAACCCACATAGCCTGCACATCTTCAGCCTGTGGGAGGCAACTGGAGCACCCAGCGGTAACTCTCACAGACATGGAGAGAATGTGCAAACTCCACACAGATGGTGGCATCAAACCTACTGCGAGGCAGCAGTGTTAACCACTGAGCTACCATGCCATCCTTGTTTTTCTTTTATTCATTCACAGGATGAGGGTGTCATTGCTAGGCCAGCATTAATGCCCATTCCTAACTATTGTGTTGACTACATTGCAGTGTGTCTGCAGTCACATGCCATCCAGACCAGGTAATAATGGCAGTTTCTTCCATCTGCCAGGTTGGGATTTGAACCCAGGTCTCCAGAGCATTACCAAGGTCGCTGGATTAACAGTTCAGCGATAATACCACTCAACTTCCCCATATGTGGCTTAAAATATACTTCATTGGCCATAGTGTGAGAGTTCTGAACTTGTGAAATACAAAAACTTTCTTCTGTCTTTATTGTCTTTGCCCAGATACCCGTGAAAATACGAGGTGTGCTCTTAGGATTCCTTCTTCGGAAAACCAGATGAAGAGCCATCCCAACGCAATGGAGGAGTGGCCTAAATCCTATCTCTTGACAACTGAGCTTCCTTTCCCATTAAATTGACTTTGAGTAGCCAAAACCGCTTAGTAGAACATTGTGAAAGGTGGCTGTAGATGCCAGAGGGTGCCAGAAGTGAAAAAAGCCAAGAAGATAAATCTGGCTGGCTGTTCTCTATAAAGGTCACTCACTCAATATGAGCCAGTGCCAAGTTAATGTCGTGAATATCAGCGTGTCTAACTGTGCTTCCACATGGGAAATTCCTAAAATACTTCGCACCCTTTAAGAGTACCACAAATAACCATCACAAGCAATAGCTCTTCTCATCACTGAATCATCCTTTTAATAAGCACTGTGATTGTAATTAGTCTGACTGCAGTGACATTTTCCATCTGTTCATGCCTGATAAGGGCTGATAGTTCTTACTACAATAGGCAAGAGTAATGAAGGAGAGTATTTGAGCATTTATCAGCATTGTTTCCAGTAAGTCAAATGCACTTCAGACATGGAACATTGGAACATTCCGTATGTGGCCTTTGCCATTACTTTGATATGGGACTGAATTGCTGGTGACAGCAAGTTTGTGTTTTCCCATCCAAATGATTATTTTTTTAAAAGTCCAAGCTTTCACTGATACAGGTTAGCCTTCGACCTGTTGTTTAGCCATTAATCACTCACTCATAGCCGCCTATTAATCACTAAAAGCAGAGTATCTTAACGAGTTGGGAACTTCAATTGCATCTCTGATGATGTGGCACTGACGTCCACATTATGTAACCTGTCCAACCATCGAGCGCTCTGTGTCAGTGCATTCATTCATTCCACACTATATCCGCTGCAGTCTTCAAGACTTTGCTCTGTATCCAGTAGAGCATTCGAACTGTCGCTGGGTACCTCATGCAGCCCACGAGCATTCACTTTGTATTCAGGTCAATCCATGAGCCCTCACTGGATTCCCAGTGTAGTCTTTGAGCCCTTCCTCTGCACCAATGAAACCCTCGAGCCCTCAGCCTGTATCCAGTGCAGTGCGCAAGCATTTGGTCTGTATCCATTGCAGCCCGCAAACCCTCCTTCTGTATCTTGTGCATCCTTCAAACTCTCATTTAGTACCTAACATGGCCTTTGGTCTCCATTGAGTGCAGTCTTTGGGACTGGCGTCAGTTTGCTGAGGACAAACTCTATATCTAGTCAAGTATCAGCAACTCACGGCTTCCAACTTGGTGAGTAAATCCAATATCAGAAAATCAAGTTCATTAGTCGTGGTGTTTCAAGATGTATTCAGGTTAATCATCAGATCCTTTCTGTGGCAACTGGTTATAAAATACAAATGTAGAAGTCAATGAGATAGTGGGAGGTAAAGCTTAAGAGAGGGGACAGCAGAGATGGAATTGAAAGTTGCGCAGAAGGGAATGCTGGAAAGTGGGTGGAGGAGGTTAATTTGATTTGATTTGATTGATTATTGTCACATGTATGATGTACAGTGAAAGCACTATTCTGCATGTTAACCAGACAAAAGATTCCTTACATAAGATAATAGAACATAGAATCCCTACAGTGTGGAAACAGGCCATTCAGTCCAACAAGTCCACACCTAATATAAATAAAGATTTACACACTTGTTGTTCTTCATTGTGTTCGACACCTACACGCACACACAACAAAAGGAAAAAAAAGTAAACAGCAGTGTCAGGCATCCTGTTCACTCTGAGAGCTGACTCTGTGGGAGCTGGATCAGTGTGAGTGAAGGCCTCTGTCTTTTTTCCCTATATTAAAGAGGAAGGAGATTGATTCTGTTGGTGTCTTCCCATTGAGGAGGAGTTTAATTTGAAGTTTTTGTTCCTTTATTAATAAAAAAATGTTCACACCTACCCTCCAAAGAATTCCTCACCCAGACCCATTTCCCTACCAATCTACATTTCCTCTGACTAATGCGCCAAACCTATACATTTCTGAATGGCATGGCTAATTCACCTGACCTGCACATTTTTGGACTGTGGGAGGAAACCCACACAGACCCAGGGCGAACATGGAAACTCTACACAGACAATCGTCCAAGGGTAGAATCGAACCCAGGTCCTAGTGCTGTGACACAGCAGTGCTAATCACTGAGCCACCGTGCTGCCCAGAATGAGGAGTATAGTGTTACAGTTACAGAGAAGGTGTGGAGAAAGATCAGTTGTAACATATGAAAGGTCTATTTATAGGTCTGAGAACAGTGGGGAAGATAAAGTTCTTAAATCTGTGGATATGTGTTTTCAAACATTTGTAGCTTCTGCCTGATGGAAGAAGGTGCAAGTGACTATAATCAGGGTGGAACAGTCTTTGATTATGTTGTTTGCCTTCCCAAGACAAAGGGAAGTGTAGACAGAATGAATGGAAAAAGACTGGAAGGAAGATTTGGTCGGAGAGAGATGTGGGAGAGAAAGCCTGAGACAGCAGGTAGCAGGACAAGGGTGGGAATATGATGGAGAGAGGAAATACTGTGAGAGTGGAAAATAAAAATGAAGCTGAAAAGCTGCCATCCATTAATTTTACCAAACAGTCTCCTCTACTTATTGCCTTTACTAAAAGCTGTGATGTATACATTCATGGCATAAGGGCATCGCTAGCTAGGCAGCATTTATTGCCCATCCCTAATCTCCCAGAGGGCAGTTAACAGTCAACCATATTGCTGTGGGTCTGCAATCACATGTAGGCCAGACCAGTTAAAGATGACAGTTAAATATATCGGTTTGAGAGTGTGTATGGATATGTGCAGCCACGCATTTCTTTGTGTGAATTTGTATGTATATTTTTTCCACGGGGCACCCAGTTAAATATTGGCTTAAAATTAGTGCGAGGTATAGCTCCCTGGCATAAATTCTTCCTTTACCCCAGAAGCTTTGTTGAATTCTGACTTGTCAGTGGTCTTATCAATTCAGTTTTGCATTTTCCTGCTTAGCTCTGACTCCATTGCCAAAGACATGGGCTGCAAAATTACAGAGGCCTGAGCAATGTGGGCGATAGCAAGAAGCACGATAAGGCCTAGCTGGGCTTCAGGAACAACTCACTGCATCTTCTATGCATTGGCCAACAAGCGAGGCAAGTTTCTCACCACTAGGGAGAGGAAGGAAGAGATGCTGCCTAACCTGCTGTGCTTTGACCAGCAACACATTTGCAGCACCACTAGGGAGAAGCAAGTTGACAATGAAGGGACACTAAAGCTTCTTAAAAAGCTTATTACCATCGCAAATTGTCTCATTCATTTTCAACTTCCTATCTTACCGCATGTGCCGAGAAAGCTAGATGTGGAGATTTCTCGACATGGAAGTCAATGCGGGTACCTGGCTATGGTGATTCAGTTCCATGTTGTTCAGGGGATGATGCAAGGCTACCAGTTGTACCTGCCCCTTGTTCACAGATTTTGTCATGCGGCATTTGCCAGTGCCTCGTGATCCTCCTAGCACTTCTCAGAGGTACTTGCAGGCCTCTTCAGGAAAGAGAGTCCAGCACTTGCAGGGTGTACTGTTACCCAACATTGAAAGACTGCTACAAGGAACGAGAAACCTAGCTCACGGACTGGATCGGACTGAATTTCAGGGCCGCTCACTTGCTTTCCTATCGATTGCTCACCCAGATACATCTCCGCATCACTGTGGCTTTCTGTGCCCAATGGTGCTAATTGGTGGAGTCACACGACCAGGCAGCTTACCTTGCTGGTCAGCAGTCCTCAATCAAGGCGGCATATGGCAATGTGCCACGCTAATCTCTCATCCATGAGACAGCGGCTTACACAATAATTCCACTGCACATGCAGCAAGCTGTGAATTGAAATGTGAGGGGAGTCGTCCTTTCCAAACTCCATGGTTTCACCAGTCAATCAGGGGTCCCAGAACAGCAAGTCAAAGGGCAGCCTCTGAGACCAGTTCAGGGGATTTGCTGCGCTCAAGTGTGCAGTTATGGTGTTTTCAGTTGGGGGAGTCCATGCCCCTGCAGTTGAGGGAGTGCATCACAGTTAGTCCTGTGGCTTAGTAGTGGTCAGTCCGGAGATAGAACTAGCACAGTTAGAGATATGTGCAGCCATCAGTCAGGGGTCTGGGCATTTCTCAACCAGAACTGTCCAGCTAGATTGCTCAATTGGTCAGCCAAGGTCTATCCATGGAAACTAAAGACAAGAGGGTCGATATTGCAGGAAGAAGTGTTGAGAACCTATTAGTCATGATCAGGAGGATGTAGGCTTTGGATGAAAGGAGGCTGGCAATTGTGAAGATGGGGGATAGAGGGATTTAGGAGGGAGATACACATAGTCAGAAGCACCCTGGCTTCAATAAACTTGGTATATGACTACATGTAGCATGGTCACCTTATATTTCAGGGTCGGTCAGTGCAGACTCATGTAGATGGATTGGGTGGGGACCTGGGGAGATGGAAATGGCAACCAGGAAGTGGATCTGGATGGTCAAGACCTCATCGACAGGTAGAGGTGGAGCCTGGAAGTGACTGCCTGTATAGCGGTCAGAGTCAGCCCCCCTGGAAATCAAAAGTACACAATGGGAAAGAAAATGGCAGTAACCAAACTAGGAGTGGGCTGGGGAAGTGCTCCAACCTGTGAAGGAGGGGACTCCAGGAGCCCTGACATAAGGCCCACTACAGGGAAATGACATTTTACATAAATCCATGCTGTGTAAATGACATGGACCTGAGGGATTCCTAACCTCCTGGTCATCTAAATGTGCTGCACTTGACACTGCCTTAAGTATCACTGTCCAACTCATTCACACCAACACAGAGGCCAGGCCAAGTCCAGGAATGTTATAGGACCAGGGGCAATAGTGTCATCACGGCCCTCTCTACACCATCTTGCTGTTGATGCTGCATTGATCCATGGCATATCCTATGTGGACAGGAAGTTAGGCATTGTGCTGGTACAGTGGTAATCAAGGCTACACAGAGGTTTGAACCAAACAGATATGGTGTCAAACAATCAAATATATAGAAACTTGAGACTTGAGACTGTCATACCTCCTACCAAATTGTCTGTGATAGTGTTTATTTCTTTCTCTCTTCCTCCAACTATCTCTCAGTGCAGTCCCTGGTTAGTTGGTTAGGTTGGGCAGAGCTTGCATGGTAATGGAACCCGTTGGTTGTGGAGATTTGGTTGAGTGGCTTCAGTGGAGCGCTTATGTTTCAATTGCTTAGACAATCTGAGGGTCTTCAGGTGGACCCTCCTTGGCTCAAAGTTCCATAGGTAGGAGGGGTGCAGGTAGGATAGGGGTGGAGGAGCCCCAGCTATCCCTGGAGTGTCCTAAGGAGAGACCTCTGACAGCCCTATGCATGGTCCCTCCTCCTGGCACCGCCCTATCTCCCTTTCATAAAATGGTGGATGCGTCTCGGGTGAATGAGGAGGCAGAACAGAGGCCATGAAAGTTTAGTGGTGTGGGAAGATAGGGAATGGGTGTGAGTGAGTGCGGGAAGATGTTACAGGCAATAGCAGAGAGGGAGACAGAGAGGGAGAGAGGGGGACTGGGAAATAACAGAGAGACAGGTCTGGCACCTATCCTGGCCGAATGGAGTAAGTCATTGACTTTCTTAGGGCCTCTGTGTGGACCAAAGATCAGTCTGCTAGTATCCAATGGCGTGACCGCCTATGTCAGGCTTCCGGGAAGTGAATGAATCCATGGAATCCCCACAGTGTGGAAACAGGCCCTTCGGCTCAAAAAGTACACACTGAGCTTCCAAAGAGTAATCCACCCAGACCCATTCCTCTATCCTGTTGTCTTATATTTACCCTGATTAATGCATCTATCCTACACATCCTTGAACTCTATAGGCAATTTAGCATGGCCAGTCCACCTCACCTGCACATCTTTGGATTGTAGGAGGAAACTAGAGCACCCAGAGGAAACCCATGCAGACACAGGGAGAATGTTGCCTGAGGCTGGAATCGAGCCTGGGTCCCGAGCACTGTGAGGCAGCAGTACTAACCACTGAGCCACCGTGCTGCCTATATACTCTCCTTTGCCTCACCCCATCCACCAGGTCTTGGGTGAGGAAAAATGCAGTGCCACTGTTCCCATCCCTGGCATGCTCAGATTCCACTCCCCATCCATTAATGAGCATGGCAGCTTCAGCACACCAGGATTCATCTTGGGGGGATGGCCATGTAAGTATGACACAGATGCCAGGGACACTGATCTTTTGACAGAAATCTGCTGAGGGGGAGAATTTTTTCAGGGAGCAGCGCGTTACAAGATGAAGCTAGGATCAGACACGAGGGATGGCATGGGACGGGCTAATGACTCGCCCTTGGTAAGATACGGTGAGAAATCTCACTGGCCCTGACGGGAAAATTCCATTTGATAAATCAACACAACCTCCACTGAACCAAGGAAAGGTAAGATGCAGCCGATGGTTTAAGGGTCTAAGGGAATTTGCAATGCCTCTTGACTTGTGCTGCAGATTCACTTTCTGGGGTCTGTGCTAGAAACAGAAGTTGATCTTTGAGGCTGAGAAACTCCCTGAGGTTAGAGCTGAAACATTGATTTCTGATCATCTCAGAATGCTGCCTAGCTGGTTGCCAGATTTTCTTTATGCTTAGTCACAGATTTCCTGCATCTGCGGTATTTCATTTCTCACCGACTTACTGAACCACATTCAAGGCAGTTTTGTGAATACTCCAACTTGCCTTGATGCTATCAGCTTTGGAAAGGTTAAAAAAACATCAGCTCAGGCTCCTGGTTCTAATGTCTACCAAGCGATCTCAGGTGTTAGCTTTGAATAGAAGATCGAAAGTGGTATGCCATGTACCGTTAAAGAGCAAGCGGTCGCACTCTATGTAGGCTCAGATGGGCCATTGGGTGATGGGAGGATGGTATGGGAAGATAGAGGGCCAAGGCAGAAGGAGGCAGAAGATGACAGCGAAGAAGGACACTCAAGAGTTCAAGGTTTTCGCTGTTAAATAGTGAATAGAAACATAGAAACTTGGAAGATAGGAGCAGGAGGAGGCCCTTCGGCCCTTCGGCCCTTCGCGCCTGCTCTACCATTCATCACAATCATGGCCAATTGTCCAACTCAACAGCCTGCTTTGTCCCCATAACCTTTCACCCCATTTGCCCCAGGGGCTATATCTAGCTGCTTAATGAATATATTCAATGTTTTGGCATCAACTACTTCCTGTGGTAATGAATTCCACAAGCTCATCACTCTTTGGGTGGAGAAATGGTCCACCCGAATCCTCAGATTGTGACCCCTGATTCTGGACACACCCACCATCGGGAACATCCTCCCTAATCTACCCTGTTAGAATTTTTAAGTCTCTATGGAGAACCTCACTCATTCATCTGAACTCCAGCGAAAACAATCCTAACTAGTCAATCGTTCCTCATGTGTCAGTCCCGCCATCCCTGGAATGCATTGCATGAAAGGATGGTGGAAACAGATTTGCGTGTGACTTTCCCACTGGGTTTGAATCTATAATTAAAAATAAGAAAAAATACAGTTGGATATCACTTTACAAAGAGCCAACACAAGCATAATTTAGCTATCTTCCACACTGTGTAATTTTATGGTCAGCATGGCTACTTGCATGAAACATAGTTTATTAAGAAATTGCCTGCCTTTTGACCAATTGAGCTCAAATTCAGACAGAGTGAATGATCAGGTTTCCTACCCACAGCACACTGAAGATGCCAGCAAGTGCACACAGAGAGAAAATAACTCACCCCACAACAATTCACATTTATCTTGGGATTTTAACATCACAAAACATACTTAGACACTTCACAGCTATGTAATCAAACAACACAAATTGAATGTTGAGCCAAAGAAGTTGGTTAAAGTGACCAGAAACTTGGTTAAAGCCATAAGATTTAAGGAGTAACCTAAAGTGCAAAAGCAGAGACATTTAAGGAAGGAATATTAATGTCTACAACTGAATAGCTGAAGGCCTCTGTGGTCTGCTTAATAAACAAAGTAAAAAATAGAAATGTTAAGCACCTGAAGCAAACAGAAAACATGCGGAGCAATTGAAATATGCAGCAGGTCAGTTTGCATCTGAATTCTCCACGACTGTTTTGGGTGTGACACTCATCATGCACATCCTGCTTCAGCCACCTGATTGACTTGCTGTGCAATTCATATTCTGCTTAATTTCAATCACTGGGCCTCATTGGCTGAAAAATAAACATGAACTGTTGATCACGGCAGGGTGGGATTTTAAAAATACCAAAGAGCAGACAAGGTTGTCTTTATAAAGCGGAGAATCTGGAGTAATCGGGTTAATCTGGTGCCGACTTGATGTATGTGTTTAGCATTTGCCTTACGTTCCTATATTCAATTTAAAGGATACTCTCAGAGTAAAACCACAGGGCTGAATTAGCTCTTACTTTCAGTCAATGGTGGAAGAAGGAAGTTCTTTGTAACAGCAATGCTGATTTGTAATGAGCAGGTTTTACCCTCAAAGGAGAAGGAAGTTTTACTTCATTGTAATTTGTAAAGAAGTGATTCATTCTTGAGATATGCATGTCACAAACAAGGCCAGCTTTTGTTGCTCACCCCAAGTTTGTTAGCTAAGTATTTTGACACAGCAACAGTGAAGAAGCAGTTACATAAACTCAAAATGCTCAAAGCATTGATTCTTCTGCTCCTCAGATGCTGCCTGACCAGCTGTGCACCACACTCCTCGACTCTGATCTCAAGCATCTACAGTCCTCACTTTCTCCCAGTGATATAAACCAACTGACTTGAAGATCAAAAACCCTGGAGTTGATGGTGGCCCTATTTTTCTGCCTCCTTGTGCTTCATGTGGTTGGGGTTTCAGATTTTGAACATGCAATTGGAAGTCTTGGCATGTAAGTACATTGCAAACTGTAACTAACATACAATGCAGTTATAGTGCACTGGTGATAGAAAGATTGATGGATGTTAAGAACAGATACCTTGGTATATTTAATGGCTATTCTTATCTTTTGACTCCATGACTTATGATTCAAACCCATTGCTGACAACCCAAGAACAGAAATGTGTGGCAGTTCCTTCAATTGCGAATTGAGATTGGGAGATTGGGATTGCTGCTGTAGCTTTTCTTTATCACGCTTCATTGCATTATTAGAGAGACCAACTTAAGAGGCATAATTTTTCCAAGCTTAGAGTCATGTGTGCAGACTCCCATTGTTGAAAGAAAAAGTTTCAATTTCCCCCTTGAGGTTTAAGTGGCGAGTTCTGAACCTTGCTAATGAACAATGACCACCTTTCCTGTGCATTGCATGTGTTTCAATCCAATGACTGGTTTGAAAGTCAAAAAGGGCCAGTCCTTATTGAGATCAAACAGGACTGTGTTCAGTCAGGGGTTCTGCCATTGTCTAGAGTCATGTCCAGTTACAGTGAATGCTTTGGCCATGGTCAATCTATTGATTGGTTATCTCACTGTCTGGAGATCATAATCCTTGCTGTCTGGAGATTGAGCAATGGTCAGTCACAAGACATGCTATTAGTTCTGCAATAGGGGTGGTCACTTGAACATCTGAAGAAGCAGTTAACAGTGGTGTCACTGAGAAAACAGCACAGCGCAGCATGACCAAGCTTACTGCTTTGGTTAGACATGGAACTTTCAGTGTCCTCAAACGAATGGTATTGGTCCACTCCAGTCATTTCATAGATCTTCTTCAGGGTGAGAAGCAATATGTTATCCTCCTGCTCCCACCCATCTTTATTCAGATCAGATGTTTGACGGTTTCTCCTCCAAAGAGACAAAAGGAGGGATTGAGAAAGATAGAAGACATGAAAGTTGAAAGTAAGGAAGTTGATGGCAAGGCAAGAGCAAGAGAGGTGATGAGATGTTTCCAGTAAGACATGCAGAGAGCAGGAATGGTTAGTAATTTGGACAGATGAAATAGTTGAGAGCTTTTGAGTAAGGAATAGTGGGAGAGGGTAGACTATTAGTCTTTGTGATCTTACCCTGCAGTGGCAAGTGTCGAGTGGCTGTGAGGTAGCAGAGAGGCGATGGTGGCACTGACCTGTGACAGGTGCAGAAGTACAGTGATGTGATTCCTGCTTTTCTGGATGTTTTGATTTGTTTGAGAAATGTCACTAACCTGCTATCTTGGTCCAGCCTAGCTGGGTCTGGTGAGGTGGCTTCATTTCCTGGTCTGCAGGACTCCCCACAACACCATCCACCAGTACCTCCAGATCCCTGTGCAAAATGTGGGGTGCAGTAATGCCGTGGTTGTTTCCTGTCTGGCAGCATCTGTGGAATTGGGAAGCTGGGCTTTAAATATGTCACCATTGGCATGCGTGTTAGACTTCCAAATCCATAATTTTTACCATGAAGAGGACAAATGCATGAGAACACCACCACCTCAAAGAGCTCTTCTATCCTGACATGGATGGTGGCTCAGTGGTTAGCACTGTTGCCTCACAGTGCCACAGACCAGGGTTCGATTTCACCCTCGGGAGACTGTCTTTGGAATTTACACATTCTCCCTATATCTGTGTGGGTTTCTTTTGGGTGCTCTTGTTTCCTCCCTCAGTCCAAAGATGTGCAGGCTAGGTGGAAAATGCTAGGTTATTAGGAGCAACACTCTTTGGAGGGTTGATGTGGGCTCAATGGACTGAATGGCCTGCTCCCACACAGTAGGGATTCCATGAACCACTCTCAATGCTAACTTGTTACTATATCATCATTCCTTCACTGCTGCTCAGTCAACATCCAGGAGTTACTTTCTTAATGGCATTTGTGGTTGCAGTGATACAAACACAGACTGTAACTCAAGAAGACAGTTCGCAGCCCCACCACTTTCTCAAGAACAATTCGGGATGGCCCAGCCAGCAGCACAACAACTGCCATATAATTGCATGAGCCCAGCGTTGAATTGGCAGGCTGTATAATTAGTGGGCTGAAGAGCAAGTGACTGCTTAAGAAAAGTCGATATCACTCAAAGCAGACCATTGACCACGAATCTCCCTGAAAACATTACTCTGCCAAAGTAAGGGGAAAATTCAGCCTCAGGTATCATAGTGGTCATTGAGATTCATACAATTTCATTGGTTTGTGCTTGTAAGTTAGTCTTTACCAAGGTAGAGTCTTAAATCTGATGGCTAAAGAATGATATTATTTCATGTAGCCTAAAGCACTCGTTAATGTTTTAGCAATGACTTTAAAATGCTGAACATCAGCTATGGTGGGCATATAGTTATCAGGCTCATATATGAACAACTATTGGCACTTGAAAGCTGACTGTGTCTTTGGCACTATGTAGGTTGTACGCACAATTGCTTTTTAAAAATTGTTTTACATGGCTTCCTGGTTAGACGAGGACTTATTGCTCCTTACTAATTGCTGTTGAGTCACAGTCTTGAATCACCACAGTCCCCAGTGGTGTAGGTAGACCCATAATGATATTAGGCAATAAATTCCTAGATTTTGACCCAGTGACAATAACAAAACATGATATAGTTCCAAGTTGGGATGGTGTGTGATGGAGGGGGACTTCCAGTGTTTCCAAGTACCTACTATTCTTGTCTTTCATGGTGTTTGAGATTGTACATTTGGAAGGCACTGTCTAAGTAGATTTTGAGAGTTCCTGTATAAAACCATAGAATCCCTAAATGTGGAAGCAGGCTATTCAGCCCATGGAGACCACACTGACCCTCCCAAGAGCATCCCACCCAAATCCCCTCCCCTACCTATCCTTACAACCCTGCATTTCCCATGGTTAATCCACCCTGCCTGCAAATCTCTGGACACTATGGATGGGCAATTTAGCTCGGCCAATCCACCTAACCTGCATATCTTTTGACTGTGGGATCTTATAAATGATACACACTGCTACTGCTGTGGTGAAGAGAATAAAAGTTCAAGTATGATGAATGGGTTGAAAATCAAAAAACTGCTTTGTCTGGATACCACAAAGTTTCTAGAATTGCAATTTTTGGAGTTGCACCAATCCACGCACCATCATGCTCCTGACTTGCACCTTATAGGTAGTTGACCGGCTTTGGGAAGTCAGGAGGTGATTACTCACTGCAAGATGACTAGTATCTGACTTGCTCTTATAGTCACAATACTTATATAGCTAATCCATTTCAGCTTCGGGTGAATGGTAACGTCCAGGATGGTGGCGTTGGGAAGGAACTCAGCAACAGAAATTCAATTCAATGCCAAGAGGGGATGGTTGGATTGTCTCTTACTGGAGATAGCCATTGCCTAGCACTTGTCACTTACCTGCTTAAAGCTGGATATTGCCCAGGTCTTGCTGCATTTAGGCATGGACTGCTTCAGTATCTGAGGAGTCACAAATGGTACTGAGCATTGTACAATCATCAGTGAACAGTGATATATTTTGCCAGAGAGAATGAGGAGTGGCAACATAAACTAAAGGATGCAATTGAAAAGTGGGTGCAGAGACATCTGGGTGTACATGAATACAAATCTTTGAAGGAAACAGTGAATGTTGAGAAATGGTCGAGATAGCATAGGGAATGTTGGGCTGTATAAACAAAGGCATTCAATACAAATGATTTCACAATGAACCTTTATAAAGCAATGGCTGGTCCTCAGCTGGACCGTTGTAAGCAATTCTGGGCACCACACTTCAGGAAGAATTAAACAAAGTCATAAGACACATGACACCAGAGCATGGGTTATAGTCCAGCTGTCTTGTTAAAATCACACGCTTTCGGAGCACTGCTCCTTCGTCAGGTCAAGTCACCAAGGAGACTTCACCTGACAAAGGAGCATGGCTTCAAAAGCTTTAAATAAACCTGTTGGACTATAACCTGGTGTCATGTGACTTTGTCCACCCCAGTCTCACACTGTGATGGTGCAAAATGCTTCTGGCATATTTCAGTTCTTTGGATGGATCAAAGGAGCTGGGTTCGTTTTCACTGGACATGAAAAAGTTGAGAGATTTGATAGAGCTGTTTAAAAGCATGAGGAGTCCAGGACTGAGGAAACACAGAGAAACAGTTCCCCTTAGCAGAAGGAACAGCATTTAGCAATCATAGATTTAAAGTGAGTAATAAGAGAAGTAATAGCAACATTAGGAATATATTTTTCTTTTATATCCAGAAATATTCTTTCACACAGCTTAACCTTTTTTTTCCTCATCTCTCAATCACCTGTGGTGTTTCTTTTCAACTATTAACTACCACCAGGAGTTGCTTTAATGCAACGAGTAGTTAGGATCTGGAGTGGA
The DNA here is from genome assembly GCF_020745735.1 of Hemiscyllium ocellatum. Classification (NCBI taxonomy): domain Eukaryota; kingdom Metazoa; phylum Chordata; class Chondrichthyes; order Orectolobiformes; family Hemiscylliidae; genus Hemiscyllium; species Hemiscyllium ocellatum. The sequence goes on along the minus strand of NC_083418.1, from coordinate 24,818,441 downwards.
CTGCCTGAGAGAGATGGAGTCAATTGTATTTCCAAAAGGAGTCCAGATAAGCACCAGGAGGCTCTGAATTTTCAAGGCTGTGAGTAAAAGAACCAGTAAATGATAGGAGTGAATGGTAATGTCACTAGAGTAGCAATCCAAACACCCCAGACCAATGTTCTGGGGTCAAGCGTTTGAATCTCACCATGGCTGCTGGTAAAATTTAAATAAAGAGCAGGTGTAATGGTTACCATGTAAGCACTGCATGTTGTCATAAAACCCTATCAGGTTCACTAATGTCCACAAGGAAGGAAATCTGCATCCACACCTGATCTGGCCTACATGTGACTCCAGTCCCACAGCAAAATGGTTGACTCTTAACTGCTGTCTGGCAACAAGGAATGGCCACAAAATGTTGACTTAGCTAGAGTCTCTCGCATCCTGTGAATGTACTAAAAAAAATCTCTTTCAATAAGTTGAATAACCTTGCTCCAGGCTGTAACTATTCTATTAGTCTATAGTTCTTAGTTCAAGATCACTGTTTCTCAAAGATATGGTTTTGTTAATCTATTTCCATCTTAGCCAAATAGCTGGTACATCTTATTTTTATCGTGATTGTAATACACGAGCTTCTTCTATCTTGAATTTTTTTTATAACATTAAAATGGTGCCACAGATGGAATGCATTTAGTTTTCAGATGTGGTGTCATTAATAAGCTCATATTGCACAGTAGTAGAACAAGGTGGAGATGACTTGCGGTATTACCTATCTCAGGTTTAATACTTAGCTGTTTTCATGCCATCTACAGATTCACTGGAGGCGATAGTTGGTTTGAGAGCATTCACAGCGGCCAATGAGAAGGACGTGCATTATACTTGCCTGAAGGAACAGTTAGGAGACCGGTGCCATTTTATAGTTAGGCTCCACTTACACTCATTCAGGGAGCTGCCAAGATGAAACATACTACCCATAGGTACTTACCAACGCGGGTAAGAAAATCTGGACGGGGGGAAGGGGGTTTAAATTTACACGACTGAGCTGTAAAACATTGGGAGTGAAACAGAGTTTAAGTAGTAATGTTCACCGGCACTTAATTATAAATTTAATTTTGCTCATTGCATGTGGGTGACACTGCCTAGGCTAATCCATAATTAGAGGACGTGGTGATGAAATATCTCCTGAACTGCTGCCATCACCAGAGTGTAAGGGGACCCACAATGCTGTTCAGAAGGGACATCCAGGATCTTGATCCATCAGCTATGAAGGAAGAGCAATTAGGGTGGTGCGTGCCTTAGATGAGAACTCACGGAGCGTGGTGTTTCCAGGTATTTGCTGCCCTTATCTTTCTTGGTGGTATAAGTGACAGTCTTGTAAGTGGTATTAGAGGAAGCTTGATGAGTTACTACATCTACCTTGTATGCACTGTTGCTACTGTGCATCCATAGTGAAGAGAATGAATGTTGAAGGACATGGATTGGTGGCCACCCAAGTGGATTGCTTTGCCCTGGATGGTGTCAAGCTTATTGAGTCTTGTTGGACAGCTCCAGCAAGCAAGTGAATCAGACTCCTGGCCTGTGCTTCATAAATATTTGACAAGCTTTGGGAGGCAAGAAGTCAAGATTAGTGAATGTAACAGCCTTTGAGCTTTGAAATACAAATGGATTTGAAAGTGTATTAAAGCAGCTTCTGCCTTTACTTGACTGTGGCTGAGGATCGTCTCAGGAGAAAACCAACATAACTGCCCTTCTTCCAACCCCTCAGAAAGTCTACTGCTCATGTCCAGTGGGCAGAAGCAAAAACTGGAGGAAATCTAGCTGTCAGAGGCAGAAATGGTGCTGAGGGCCATCTGACTCGCTGACTAATATGTAAACAGATGTTTGCCAGAATTTAAAATAAGGAACGATTGAAACTGGCGGCAATGAAGTGACAAGTTGACACTTTAGCTAAGTACACAATACTTTGGTTGCATAGTGCTTGTTTTAGGTGCAAATGAAGAGTTAAGAATACAAAAGTCACTAACTAGGGCTGAATCTGATTTCTCAACATCTTCTTGAGATGTGTGTGTCCCTGACAGGGCTAACATTTATTGCCCATCCCTAATTGGCCTTAAGAAAATGGTGGTGAGCCACTTATTTTTAATGTTTGCAGTCAAAATGCTCCAAATGTGCCAAAATTGCTGTTAGGGAGTGAATTCCAGGAATGCATTCATTTGACCATGAAGGAGCAGTGATAAAGTTCAAAGTCAGAAGATAATAATTTGGAAAGAAACTTTCACCTTGTGGTATTTCCTACCACTGTTCACCTCTGTGGTAAATGCAACTGCCTGCAAAGAAGGTAAAGAACAAATACAAAACAGACAACACAACATTTCTACATACTCTATGTAATAGAGTTATACAGCATGGAAACAAACCCTTTGGTCCAATTCATCCAGGTCGAACATAATCTCAAACTAAACTAGTCCCACCTGCCTGCTCCTGCCCCATATCCCTCCAAAGCTTCCCTAATCATGTACTTATTCAAAGATCTATTAAACCTTGTAATTGTGCCTACAACCACCACTTTCTCAGCAAGTTCATTCCACATACAAACCACCTTCTGACTAAAACATTTGCCCCTCATGTCTTTTTTTAACCGATCTCCTCTCACCTTATGAATATGCCCCCTTGTCTCAATAGAGAAAAGGCAACTATCATCGACACTATCTATACCCCTCATTGTTTTATAAATTTCTTTAACGTCGTCTCTCAACCTCCTGCGCTCTAGTGAAAAAAGTCCCAGCATATCCAATCTTTCCTTACAACTCAAACCTTCCATACCAGGCAGTATCCTGTTCATAAATCCAAGGCTGGCCTATCACAATGGTATGTTACTGTGTCTTCTTCATCCGGCAATGGCACTTTCCAGATAATGTTTATAAGGTACTTCAAATTGTAATTATCCCTCACTGGGAGAATGTGCTTGAAATCATAACTGCCCTTCTTCCTGGAGTCATCATAAAAGTTAAAGATTTTGAAAATTACCAGAATTCCCCATTTCAGCTGCCAGACCCAGGTTGACAGAAAGAATGTCCCTTTATTAAAAATAGATAGACTCTAGCTACATATAAACAATTATGAAATGTCAACATGTAAATTCCACTAGTTAAAAATCTAACCCCCCCCCCCTTATAAACACACAGACAGATGGCCACGGACAGGAATATGAAATGTGAGTGCGATGGGCAGAGGAAACGACTCAGAAGGCAGTTTAACGGTTTCTGTTCTCGGGGTTCACTGTGAGTCCTTTTTGGCTTGTCAGGACTTGCTACTCATTCATTCTCCTCCAGATATTTTCACTTGCTTACAGGTGTGGGGTGGCTGGTTCAGATTGATGAAGTTACTGGCTTACTAGGTAAGAGTCACAGCCCACACAAGCAGCTGACAGAAAGATAATAATTGGGCTTTGTCAGGATTAACGTGGATTTTACTGTAGAGGGAAGAAACAGCTCCTGCTCTTCTGGAGATCTGAAGGTCTCCTCCTCAAACATTGACACTGCTGAATTGTTCAGTTACCTCGCAGCCAGTCACAAGGTTTTTGGCAGACAGAAGGCCTTTGTCATCGGTAAGTGGTTACTGGTCCACGGAACAATCAGCTACTTGTTACTGGCCAAAGCTGGATTGATACACACCCTTTGGCTCCAGCTCAATTGTAACCAGACTTGCACTGCTGCTTAAACAAGCAGCTGTGTAAACAATACAATAGATGACAAGTTATGCGCTTTTAAAAAGTGCAGCAATCCTTCATCAATCCTTAGTTTCTTTGTTCTGAAAACAGTTCTGTTCTCATTTCAGCCACTATCAAAAATACAGCAAAGTGAAAACCTGTGGTGTTTGCATAATGCCTCGGCTAGTTTTGTTTTGCTTTCTAATATAAAGCATTTGATTTATTTGCATTTTAATGTCATTTACATTTGTGTTCGCATTTTTGAATTTTAAATTTTGAACCAATTTTAAGCATATCTGAAGGATTTTAATATTTCACTTTCTAGATCCATGGAGCTGGATTCCTGAACAAGGGCTCATGCCCGAAACGTCGATTCTCCTGTTCCTTGGATGCTGCCTGACCTGCTGTGCTTTTCCAGCAACACATTTTCAGCTCTGATCTCCAGCATCTGCAGTCCTCACTTTCTCCTTATTCTATACTATCTTCATTTATTTTGAATAATAAACTTCAGTGTTATTTTTAAACCTAAATATGGGAGCATTATGAGTTTATTTTCTCATGAAATATACATTTTTTAAAAATCAATTATGATCTATCAAGCTAAATTTAATTCGGCAATCTAACTCGTCCAGTAATACAACCAGCAGATATCAGAATAATTCTCTTGTTGATCCTCCTGCCACCAAGGGTATTTTTTTAGCAATAGTATTTACTGGTTCCATTTAAACAGAACATAGTTATACTAACTACTTAGGCATCTATTTGCAGAGAATGTGATGTCAAATTTATTTTGAGGGTGTGCAACTGAATGCTGTAAAAATCAATGTAACACACACATGCCAACATTAACAAATCACAGACAGTGATGTGTTCTTAATAACAGCAGCCTCACCCCTTCATTGACTCTACAACTTATTGTCCTCAGATCTACACCTCCAACTCACAAGCATCATAATTCTTACTCAACCTATACTTATTCCTCCAGCAAGGCTAGTGTCTATGGAACAGCACTTTGGAAATGAAACAACTTCACAGAGGCTGCTATCCTGGCCCCAAGCCGCCCTTTATTTACATGGGCACAGCGCACTGGGATCCCTGATTGGCCTAGATTAACAACCCCAATCAAGGATCTCACAGTCAATAAGATCCACCTGGTTCCATTCACTACAGGGAAGAAATATTACTCTTCAGAAGCAGAAAGAAATAGAAAGAGGGCAAGAACGTGTTTGTGGGGTTGTGATTGTATAGAATGGTGAGTCAGGCTTAAATTGCCAAATTCTGTTCTATCCACTGACAACAAAGTGTATTGTTTTTATAAATCAACCACTTGCTTAAAGAAATGCAATGAAGTTCTGGTGCCCTGACATGTCTAACATTGTCACCTTGACCTTCTAACCACCACTCTCGGTTGTAATTGCAACATTATGAAATTACCTTCTAAGTCACCTCTTCCTTAATTATTTACAAAAGTTGTGTGTTATCCCATTGTATATCATTAACAAACAAAAAAGAAATCTCACTGTACAAATATTATGCACAAGAGCACGTAACAGGTTTCAGTTTCAACTTAGAACTCAAGGCCATTCATTGATCCTCAGTGCCTTGTTCTCTGCCTAAAGCAGGTAAATGAGAAAAAGGGTTCTGTAAAATACAAAGGTAGTTCTCCAATCTGCAATAACACAGAGGAACATGCTCCTAACTAAACAGTGTCCCTACTCGAATGTTTGCTGGAGTTATCCAGAGTTTTCTTCTTCCACTCAATATATTAGTAGAACTTCCCTTAATACAGGTAGCTGCCACTCACCTCCCTAGCAGTGAATGGTATTGCAATGAACTGTTTCTGTGTGTACACATTTACCCAGGGGTAATGTTGCCCATAAGTACAGCCATCTCAAAGCACCCTGCACCACATTTGTACCTAAGGAGGATTGGAAGACTATCGCCAGTAGCTCTTCAGTTTCCACATTGTCTCTCTCAGCATCTTCTGATTCTTCTCCTCCCGTCCCAGTGGCTTACCGACTTTAAATAGAGCCAGCCTGTCTAATACCTCCTCTTTATCAATTTTTAACGCCTCCAGCATCCCAGTTACGTTAATAATGACTTTCACAGTATCTGCTTCCAATGATCAGGACATGCCTTACACTTCAAGTCACCAGCTCAGCTGCAAGGATCTCAGAAGTGAGCTGCTTTGTTCAAATGAAGCATTGGATGATTATTAGGGTATGGGGAGATTGGCAAGAGTTAATGATGCTCATGTAATAAGCTGCTCTAGGCTGCTTCCTTCTGCGCCGTAACATTCCTGCGATTCTATGATCTTAAATGATATATTAGGTGCCATTGGCCAAACCATAATTCTTGTGCTGGCTTCCTGCAGGATGCAATTGCAGATGAACAGTACAAGATGGGATTTCGATGAGATCCTCAATGAGGCAGTATAAAGGAAGACACAGATAGTGATATACACTCAGATATCTGGGACATTGACAGGTCTGCCTGACAGCCTCCTATCAGAGTCAAGCATACCTGGTGATATAGCCATAATGCAGAGTTTGCTAGGAATAGAGTTAGCTACAAGGGTGGCATGAAGAGGCCCTTAAATGGTCATTAATTGACTACTTAAGGGTTTTAACTAGCATCGATGTTGATAAGTTGAGATTGAGCCTCTCACCCTGAGCCTACCTTCTGTTTCAGTAGGAATACAGATGGTATCTTCCCTTTCCCAACCAATCTGATCATCTGCTCCTCCTCTACTTCTCAGGAGGCGCCATTTAACTCAAGGCAAAATCAAACTGCTCCACAGCTCTCCTATCATTGATAAAATTGGCAGATATCACACACAGCATACTGTAGTTCTCAATTTAGCCTAAGTGCAATTCAAATTATGGACAATGATATTAAGTGTAAAAAACATAACTGGACACTCTAAAGAGACCTTAATCTAAGCTACGAACGCTTGATCCTCATATTTGCAGAATCAAAAATGTGTTTAATTCCGAGAGTTGGCATATACCTTAAACATTTTGTTGCTGTCGAACAGTGCCACCATAATACTTTAAGCACATGATACTTTGCCAGTTGTTTATGAAGAAAGGTGTTTAGTTTAAAACAAAAAGAAGCAATTGGTTTGAGTACAGGAGTTGAGAGGTCATGTTGCGGACATGACAATGTACAGGACATTGATTAGACCGTTGTTGGAATATTGTGTGCAGTTCTGGTCTCCTTCCTATTGGAAAGATGTTGTGAAACTTGAAAGAATCCAGAAAAGATGTACAAGAATGTTGCCAGGATTGGAGAATTTGAGCTATAGAGAGAGGCTGAACAGGCTGGGGCTGTTTTCCCTGGAGTATCGGAGGTTTGAGGGGTGACCTTATAGGGGTTTACAAAATCATGAGGGGCGTGAATAGCGATAAATAAACAATGTCTTTTCCCTGGGGTGGAAGACTCCAGAATTAGAGGGCATAGGTTTAGGGTGAGAGGGGAAAGATATAAAAGAGATTTGAGAGGCTACTTTTTCACACAGAGGGTGATACAGCTATGCAATGAGCTGCCAGAGAAAGTGGTGGAGGCTGGTACAATTGCAACATTTAAAAGGCATTTGTATGGATATAAGAATAGAAAGGGTTTGGAGGGATATGGGGCGGGTGCTGGCAGATGGGACTAGATTGGGATATCTGGTCGGCATGAACAGGTTGGATCGAAGGGTCTGTTTCCATGTTGTGCATCTCTATGATTCTATGACTCTATGGTGTTGAGGGGGTTGCAGCAGTACATCTTCGAGAGATAATGATGCAATCAGGCACCAGAGACCAGGCATCTAACTGACCCCTGACAGGAGAGAGGAATCTGTGCTGTCAGCAATCAGGGACTTTGTCCACCAACCCTGGGAGCCTAGAAACTGTATATAGAACATAGAACATAGAAAAATACGGCGGAGTACAGGCCCTTTGGCCCTCGATGTTGCGCCGATCCAAGCCCACTTAACCTACACTAGCCCACTATCCTCCATATGTCTATCCAATGCCTGTTTAAGTGCCCATAAAGAGGGAGAGCCCATCACTGCTACTGGCAGGGCATTCCATGAACTCACGACTCGCTGAGTAAAGAATCTACCCCTAACATCTGTGCTATACCTACCACCCCTTAATTTAAAGCTATGCCCTCTCATAACAGCTGACTCCATACGTGGAAAAAGGTTCTCATGGTCAACCCTATCTAAACCCCTAATCATCTTATACACCTCTATCAAGTCACCCCTAAACCTTCTTTTCTCCAATGAAAACAGTCCAAGTGCCTCAGCCTTTCCTCATATGATCTTCCTACCATACCAGGCAACATCCTGGTAAACCTCCTCTGAACCCGTTCCAGTGCCTCCACATCCTTCCGATAGTATGGCGACCAAAACTGCACACAATACTCCAGATGCAGCCGCATCAGAGTCTTATACAACTGCAACATGACCTCAGGACTCCGGAACTCAATTCCTCTACCAATAAAAGCCAGTACGCCATATGCCTTCTTCACAGCACTATTTACCTGGGTGGCAACTTTCAGAGATCTGTGTACATGGATACCAAGATCCCTCTGCTCATCCACACTACCAGGTATCCGACCATTAGCCCAGTACCCCATCTTCTTGTTACTCTTATCAAAGTGAATCACTTCACACTTAGCTACATTGAACTCCATTTTGCCACCTTTCTGCCCAGCTCTGCAGCTTATCTATATCCTGCTGTAATCTTCCACATCCTTCCTCACTGTCAGCAACTCCACCGACTTTCGTATCATCCGCAAACTTGCTCACCCAACCTTCTAGCCCCTCCTCCAGGTCATTTATAAAAATGACAAACAGCAATGGTCCCAAAACAGATCCTTGTGGAACACAGCTGGTAACTGCACTCCAAGATGAACCTTTACCATCAACTATAACCCTCTGTCTTCTTCCAGCCAGCCAATTCCTAATCCAAACCTCCAACTCACCCTCAATGCCATACCTCCGTATCTTTTGCAGTAGCCTACCACGGGGAACCTTATCAAACGCCTTACTAAAATCCATATACACCACATCAACCGCTTTACCCTCGTCCACCTCCTTGGTCACCTTCTCAAAGAATTCAATAAGGTTTGTGAGGCACGACCTGCCCTTCACAAAACCATGCTGACTATCCTTGATCACATTATTCCTATCCAGATGTTCATAAATCCTACCCTTCACAATTCTCTCTAAAACTTTGCCCACAACGGAAGTGAGACTCACCGGCCTATAGTTACTAGGGTTATCCCTACTCCCCTTCTTGAACAAGGGAACCACATTTGCTATTCTCCAGTCTTCTGGCACTATTCCTGTAGACAACGAGGACATAAAAATCAAGGCCAATGGCTCCGCTATCTCCTCCCTTGCTTCCCAGAGAATCCTAGGATAAATGCCATCAGGCCCAGGGGACTTATCTATTTTCACCCTTTCCAGAATTTCCAACACCATCTTCCCCACAAACCTCAAAGCCATCCATTCTAATTAATTGTGACTCAATATTCACATTGGCAACAATGTCCTGTTCCTGAGTGAATACTGACGAAAAGTATTCATTCAGTGTCTCCCCAATTTCTTCAGCCTCCACACGCAACTTCCCACTACTATCCTTGACTGGACCTATTCTACCCTAGTCATACTTCTACATACCTATAGAAAGCCTTTGGGTTTTCCCTAATCCTACCAACCAAGGACTTTTCATGTCCCCTCCTTGCTGCTCTTAGCTCTCTCTTTAGATCCTTCCTGGCTACCTTATAACTCTCAATCGCCCCAATGGAACCTTCACGCCTCATCTTTACATAGGCCGCCCTCTTCCCTTTCACAAGGGATTCTAATTCCTTATTAAACCACGGCTCCCTCACACGACCCTTTCTTCCCTGCCTGACAGGTCGATACTTATCAAGCACATTCAATAGTTGCTCCTTGAACAATCTCCACATATCATTTGTGTTCTTCCCTTGAAGCCTACTTTTCCAAGCCACGCATCCTAAGTCATGGCTCACCACATCATAATTTCCCTGCCCCCAGCTATAACTCTTACCCTGTAGTGCACACTTATCCCTCTCCATCAAGAGAATAAAAGTCACCAAATTGTGGTCACTGTCCCCAAAGTGCTCACCTACCTCCAATTCTAACACCTGTGCCACAGCTCATTCAACCAAGTGGCTGCCTCCATGGACATGTTGGTAGCTGCTGTGGAGAGTCAGGGGTCCAGCACTCTCAAGATCTGTAGCATCTGTGCACATCCTCCATCACGCCAGCCATTGGTGCCCAGATTAAGGGGATGCCAAAATGGGATGGGGATCCTTACCCACTCTGGGTGCCTCACAAAGAGACAATGTGAAGGAGGAGACACACACCTCCCCACACCCAGCAAAATGCAGTGGCAGCTGACCTCCCCCCCCCCCCCCCCTCACATCCCTGCCCCCTCCTCTGACTTTTGGAAGCTTGGGCCAATGGCTCACTAGCCTCTGGCTAGAAGACCCTCAGCATGTCTGGGCTGACCAGACTCAAATGCCACTCAAGTAAGCCTGGACTAATCTCTGGGACCAATGGGGTCCACTGCCAAACAGGGTCCCCTCACACCCCAGCCACAGAACCAGGGATTACACTAAGATATCACAGGAGGGTGAGAAATAGAAAGCCTATTCACTTTGGGGATGCAGTGACAATAAACTGTATACGATTTCTCACATTTGTATAAATTTTATTTTTTTGCCTCTGTATCTGTTTGTTCGTGTTTCTGTGTAACTCTGAATGCAACTGCCAGCAAACCTAACTTGCTGTCCACACAGGAAATGGCAGGGGATTGATGTCTGTGTTGAGAGACTGCTGCAGCTTCTCAAAGCAAGAGGACCCTGCAGACATCATCCCTTTATTTCCTTGGCCTCTGTATCCAAAAGAGTTGGTGTGATTGACTGGGTAGTGATATCCAGAGCCAGGCAGCTCTACAGCACACATTAAGCCAATGCATTAGGATCCCCAATGATTAGGGACCCACAGATCCATATGTTGTGCAGTTCTCTGGTCTTGTTTCCCTCTCAAGAGGCCTCACACCATAGATTGAAGCACTTACCCACCCACTCAGAGTGTGGATGCAGTTTTTTTTTCCCCATTGCTTTTCCAGCATACACTGAGCGACCTTGGGACAGTGGATTCCAACCTCCACCTCTATGTGTTGGTGAGGCCCTGAACATCCAGATCCCCTTACTGATGGCCCTTTCCATGAACCCCATTGGTTTCCCATCTATGCAGGTCCCCATCCCCATGAGCCTGCACCAGCCCAGCTTTGTCCCTCAACCCTGGCACACAATGTGACTGTGCCCAGTGCGATTACTGTTCTGGACCAGACCAAACCACCTCCAAATATATTAAGAAGATAGCTTTGACCCAATTTTTTTCTTATTTTAAAGGTAAGCATTAAATGTTATGTTCCAGATACAATTCGATTGGTCAAACTTTAAAAACACGCTTTACTTTTTATATGCAGGTAAAATGCTGACAAGATAAAAAATAAAAGTACTGGCTTAACTGTAACTCTATTGAAATGCTTAACAAAATAAAATGTATTAACTACTATTAAGTAACTGTTACAATATAGTGATACTCCATGAACACACCCTTGGCAAAGGCAAATTCAGTAAAATAGATTGTCTCACATATAATTCTAGCTGTGAGAGGAGAACCCCAGCCTTTAGCTGTAACAGAGAGAGAAATAAAAGCTTCCACATCCAGCTTCAAGAGCCCATCAACTGCAGAAAGCTAAAACTAAAAACCCTAATTCTGTGGGAGCTTATCCCCACCCCTTCAAGCTGCTTTTATTATTCCAATTAAAAAAAATCCAAGGCCTCACAAGCTGTTTACTCTGTTAGCTTTGAGCAGACTGCAGGGCACATCTGTCTCAATGTCTCTTCATAAAAGAAAACAGGACAAACTGCATCTCTTAATGCCATAGTATCATTGCAGTCTTACACTCTTGAAATCAGGGTGCTCCCATTGTAGATGAACCCCTTCCATCATGGCTTCATTCCCATCCACACTTTCCTGTATCTCGTCTTCACAAATACTATTATCTCCACCTTCACCTCTCATTTTCCCAAGTAGTCCTCAATCCAGATTATCCTTCCTGTTGCACCTTATCCAGTTGCCTGACCGTGGTCAATCCCCTAGACTGGTATCAGAGGCTGCCTCTGACTTACTGTGCTGGGACTCCCTGACTGACAGGTACCTCCATGGACTCTAGTGAGAACTACTGCCTTCAGTCTTGGAGTCACTGCGACTTGCTTGCTGCATAACAGTGGGTTTGCTGCATAAGCTGCTGACAGTGCAGGTGTGAGATTGAGACAGCACAGTGCCTACAGTAAGGTGGATGGCTTCCTTTGACTGGCAAGCAGGGCAAATTGTCTCAATGTTTGACTGTGTTATTTGGCATGCATAGACATAGCACAGCAAAGCAAGGCAGAGATGATCTATGCATGTTCCTCCTGCCCTGAGATGATGCTTGGCGCTGAGCAACATGGACATCCTTGGTGGCTAGTGGTGAATGCTGGAGGTCCCCGCTTTGACTTCCAAATCAAGAATTCTCAATGTCCAGTGCTTTTGGTAAGAGAGGAAGTTGAGGCGAGCTGCAGAGATAACAAAGCTTAATTAGCAACTCGCAGTTGCCTTGTGAGAAACTTGGCAGGTCAGACATCATCCAAGGAGCAGGAGAGGCAATGTTTTGGGCATAAATCCTTCATCAGGAATGTGGATGGGGAGTAGAGCTGGGAATTAAAAGGGGGAGTGTGGGTGGGGCTATTGAGGAAGGGGGGTAGGATGACAGTAGGTTGATGCACGGAGGAGGTGGCGAGGGTTGAGCAGATAGGTGGAAAGGAAGATGGACAGGTAGGACAGGTCAAGAGGATGGTGCTGAGTTGGAGGGTTGGATCTGGGATGAGGAGGAGGGAGGGGAGATTTGGAAACTGGTGAAGTCGATGTTGATGCTGTGTGGTTGGAGGGTCCAACGGTGGAAGATCCCAAGATTCTTCCTCCAGTTGGTGGGGGCGGAGGCCCAGGATTTGCATATCCCTTGGGGAGTGCGAGGGGAGTTGAAGTGTTTGGTGACAGGATGATGGGGTGTTTGATACCTGTGTCCCAGAGATGTTCCCTGAAACGCTCCCAAGTTGGCATCCTGCATCCCCAACGTAGAGGAGACCACACTGAGAGCAACGGATGCAGTAAATGAGGTGGGGGGATGTGCAGAAAAATCTCTGCCAAATCTGAAATAATCCTTTAGGGTCTTGGACCTCACCCCCACACCATTTATCTTCCAGCCCCCTTCTCCTTCACATTCCTGATGAAGCGTTTGAGCCTGAAGAGTTGACTCTCCTGCTCCTCAGATGCTGTCTGACCTGTTGTGCTTTTTCCAACGCCACACTTTTCAACTCTCTATCTCCAGCATCTGCAGTCCTCACTTTCTCCTGGCCTCAAATGCATAAAGGATGCGCGAGATTTTCCCAACATTGAGATAGGCATCGTCAGACTTATAGCTGATTCTGCTGCCAATTTTGACATAGTCCACGTTGCTCAGATTCCACCCACACAAACTCTAGGTTTGTAATTGTTAATATTGTTGAAATGACTGAACAGAAACTAGTTACCTTAGCAACAAATTTATATTCATGCACTTTACAGCACACAAACAGGTAATTTGGCTCAATAAGGCTAAACAATCATTCTTGCTCCTCGTGAATTTCGTCCCACTCCATTTCATCTAATATCAAAAACATATCTTTCTATTTCTTTCAACATCATGTGCAAACCAAACGTACCTATGCAGTCATGGAGCTCAATAGATTGTTCCGAATGCAACAGTGTCCCCCGTTGTATTTGTTTGGGGACTGCAGACCCTAACTCTTAGATAAGTACATCTCTGGACAAAATAATTAAATCAACGTTTGAGTGAACCATGGCAGAAACTAGCACAAAGACCACAATTTCCCAGGTTTAATTCTTGAGTTAACTGGCCACAAGTTGAAAATTATATACAATGCCTCGTGGAGTCAAGTTAACACTGGCCAGCCAGAACACAAACATAGGGGTTTGAATGGGAGGAATGAGCTAGGTTGTGAGCTGCCCTGTTGCAAAGTAGTCATGTCAACAATCAGACTCCCAGCCCATGTACTCACCTGGATTGATGTGAGGCACTTATAGATAGCTGACACCATTCATTAGGAGTTACAAATCAGCAAAGTTCAAAATGTAAAGCAAAATTGTCGGTTATTTCAATTTGGAAAACTACTGGACACTGTGATAAACCTGATAGCAACAGTAAGGGTGTCCTTTTAACTTGATGTCATATATGCACTTTTGGATGGGGAAATGTGTATGATGGCAACCATATCATCTGTTTTAAACCATTGTCATGTGCTTTATGTTGGTTTCTAAGGTTTAAACACAGAGTGAGGGCTGGGTATGTTTTCCTTGGACATTAGAAAAGTTTTTACATCTGATAGTTTCTTCACTCATTATAGTGTGAGCCTGCAGCAATAGAACGAGTGTTTTATATGAGCGCAGCACTCTGTAATTTGTGGCTTGTGCCTTTGCACTGCAGATCTTAGCAATGAAATAGCAGATGCCTGGGAACATTTTAATTAGCTGTAACACAATCAAGGCTTTCTGATCTTGTAAACAGTAAAGGGCTAAGCTAAGGTAATTTATACAGCCATCAGAAATCCTGGTCCCCTGACCAATAATGTTCTCCCAGTCATCTATGACAAGTGTGAATCCCTGCATTTCATTTTTAAAAAGTAAAATTCATTCTCCGAGTTTGGGCGTGGCTGGCAGTATTCCTAATACAACAGAACAACTTGCTAGGCTGCTTCAGAGGGCTATTATGAGTTGATCACTGTTCGTATATAGTCTAGCCTAGTTCACAACCGCAAACTTGCTTCCGATAAAGAATGTTAGAGAAGCTTTAACAAACCATCTGAGTTATATATTATAGCTTCATGATCACTTTTATATTTACACTTACAGTTATACACTTTATATTTTCAGATTTTTTTTTAATCTCTAAAACTTCAAGCATACGAGTCCAAAAACGTAATGACAACATTAACATTTCCGTTCCTTTAAAGTCTAGGACAGGTCAAAATAATTCAATTATATGACCAAAATTAGTTTTCAGCTGTACCCAGGACTGGGTTACAATAAGAATCATAGAATCCATGCAATATGGAAACATGCCATTCAGCCCATCAAGTCCCTCTAGACAGCAGCCCATCCAGACCCATGGATTTTCCACAGCTAATCCACCTAGCCTGCACATCATGGGTAATTAAGCATGGACAATTCACACAACCTGCACATCTTTGGACTGTCGGAGGAAACTAGATAACCCAGAGGAGTCCCACATAGATACAGGGAGAATATGCAAACTCCACATAGACAGTTGACCAAGGCTAGAATTGAACCCAGTTACTTGGCGCTATGAGGCAGTAGTGCTAACCACTAAGCCACATATTTGATTGGGAATGAATGTTTATGACATAGCAAGTACTCAATTTGTGGCTGTGCCACAGAATAACGGATTCAAACCTGTGTGGTCCTAAGAAATATGCACAAGATGTCATTCTTTAAAACACATGTTACACTAAGGTTGGGCCTCTCTGTTCTTGAGAATCAAAAGTAGTTCTTTGATCTAGCAAAAAGGAGAAGGAAATTTTCTTAAAGTCCTTGTCAACAATCATCCTCTCAACCAACAACATTGCTTTTGTGGACCCAACCACATCAGAAGGTTATCTACAAAACAACAATGCCCGCGCTTCATAACTAGCACTTGGGGACAGCTAGAGGTTATGAAAGAGGGTATCTAAATGCAAGCTCATTGTTTCATCATGGACAAAACCTCACTTGGTCTTAAGGCATTCTTCCATACACTGTTTTTAACCAAACAATTCATTTTTTCTGGGTTAACACCATTATTAACATACAAAACAAATCATTGCAATTCACACAGTAGTTTCAGTCTTTTCCTGAATGCTTTTCTCCAGCCTGGTTTGCTGTTGAGCATAATCCCAGGGCTGGGTTTATCTGTAGGGATTTGTCTTCTGCTACAGATGTCAAATTTTAGTTTTTCAAAGTGACAATGTATGATCGGAAGATAAAGCCAATTCAAGTATTAATAAGAAAATCAAAGATTACCAAATTCTCTTTCCTTGTGCAAGGCTGTGATTTGCATTTTGTGGCTACCTCTGGGATCATGAGAGCACTTGTATAAAGCACCAAGTTCCATGGAGATTCACTGGCAGGAGAACGAAGGAATACTGGGATCTTAATAGTCCCAAATAAAGATTTGCCACTGATTTTGATGGAGATTAATATTGGGCACATTGTAAAAATAGTGTCGCATCTGATCTTGGGGGCAGGTGGGTTAGATTAAAATGACCTTCTATAGCCGTGCTGTGGAGCAGCCTGCATTTTTTGAAGTCATGCATTACACTAAAGAGTAAATTCATCAGGGGACAGAACACAGGAAGCTGCAATCATATGGAAAATTATGAGATGCAACTTGTTCTATAGTACTGCACTAATTGCCTGCAGCAATGTAAAATATTATTTGACATTGATGGATGGCAAATCGGGCCTCAGAAATAACAAGGAACAGGATTTTACATACATGTGTATCAGTGATATCATTGCTTTGAAGCTGTGGAACAATATGTCCCATGGGGTATACAGAGTCCCCAGACAGGTCTGGCATGCGCTGTTTACGTTCCAGAAGTAAAAACTCCATGGCTTGCATATGAGGAAGGTTTGGGGTGAAACACTCCCATGCACTGCAGTAATGGAGACATTAAGGTGAATGTTGCACTCATTTTCATTACAATAGGCACCTATAGGATTGCTGTTGGAGTAATTGTCAGTATCAAGTACGTGAGCACTGTCCCAGCTTTGTTCTGAAAACAAAACTGCTTGACTCAGGAGGAAACTGTATCAAATTCCCAAAGCACTAGCAACAATCATGGTGCACAAGAGAAGCATTCTTTGGCACTTCTACCTACCCCAATATTTCATGGTAGTCATGCATCGAAGAGTCAGAGAGACATTGAAAAATATGGCATTGAATGAGGCTATGTTGGCCCACCATGTCCTTGTTGGCTAAATAACAGTTATTCTGCTCAAATCCCACTGTCCAGTCTTTGGCTTATAGTTTTAAGAAGAAATGCACATTTCTATTGCATTTTCCATGAGCAGAGGGCATCACAAAGCACTTTACATTTTGATTTGATTTACAATTGACACTTGTACCTAAGAGGAGTGAAAAGTTTTGTTTTGCTGTGGTACAGGCAGGTCATAACATACAAAGAACATAGGGTAATAGAACAGAATGAGGAATACTAAGTTATTGCTGCAAAGAAGGTGCACAAAAAGCAAGATCAACATTAAATTTGAAATTTGACAGGTCCATTCAGAAGTTTAATAACAGCGGGGAAGAAGCTGGTCTTGAACCTGTTAGTACATGTGTTTAAGCTTTTCTAACAGCCAGTTAAGTTGTTTTAAAATTTAATTACTGTTGCAAGATAAGAAAGAACAGATTTCCATAAAGAGCAATGTGAAAGTGATCAGGTAATCTGTTTTTGTGAAGTTGATTGACATTCACCAGTCAGGCCAAAGGACCTGTCTCCATGCTGTAGGATAACTTTGTGACTCTCTCATTAGGCTATGTACTTTGAGACCATGTCCATGCACTTTTAAACATATCATGAGTTTCCACTTCTCCTTAATTTCTCTCTCATCCAATTGCTTGAAATCTATCGACCCCACTATTTTTGGAAATAAGTCCTTCCTATCCATTTTAACAAGGTCTTTTGTAATCTCAGACATCTTAGTTCAATCTCTCCTCACCCTTTGCTGTTGCAAAGGAAATTACTTTGGAATTTGGAATCTTCCTCAAAGCTGAAAGCCTTCCTTTCAGGCACATCCCTGCAAATCTCCTCTTTACTGCATACATATCCTTGCTGGAAGTGCTTACTCAATCTGTATTCAGTACTCTCTAGCTTTAGTCAAAGTGGTGTTCGATCCAATTCTAGTATAACCTTCCTGATCTTCAATCCTATTATTTGGTTAATAAAGGAAAAGATCTTGTATGCCTTTCTTCAACATACCTACCTGTCTTGTCACCTTCAGGAATCTGTTGCCACACACTCGAAAGTCTCTCTGTTCCTCTACAATTCTCAGTATCCTATTATTTAATGGTCTTGATTTTCCAGTCAGCAGTCATTTTCTGCACTCTGTCCATGGCAGGCATTTCAGCCAGGGCTTCCAATCCTAGTTACAGAAGTGAACCTGTGCAGCCTTTCCAGGGTAAAGCTGGTGAACATGGACATAGAGAGGGAAACATCCACTTTTCACAACAAGAATGTACCATATTTAGGAAGATTTTTAGAGGTATGGCATAACTCAGGAAGGACAATGAAGAAGTTATAGAGTCATAGACTCATAGACTTGTACAGCACAGAAACAGACCCTTCAGTCCAACTCTTCCATGCTGACCAGATATCCCAACCCAAATCCAGTCCCACTTGTCAGCACCTGGCCCAAACCCTCCAAACCCTTCCTATTCATTGACGCATCCAGATGCCTTTTAAATGTTGCAATTGTATTAGCCTCCACCATGACAGGAAACCATACCAAATGCCTTCTTCACTATCCTATCTACCTGTGACTCGACATCTCCCACTCCTCAGTCCATTGGCCCATCTGATCAAGATCCAGTTGTAATCTGAGGTAACCTTCTTCGCTGTCCACTACACCTCCAATTTTGTTGTCATTTTCAAACTTATTAACTATACCTCTTATGTTCACATCGAAATCATTTATATAAATGACAAAAAATAGTGGACCCAGCACCAATCCTTGTGGTTTATCTAAGATTACAAATGGATCTTGTAATTGGGCCAAGGAATTTAATTTGGATAAATGTGAGATATTGCATTTTGTTAAAACAAACCAGGGCAGTTAGTGGTAATGTTGTTGAAAAGGGAGACCTAGGGGTTCAGGCACATAATTCTTTGAAATTTTCATCACAGGTAGACTGGGTAGTTAAGAAAGTGATTAGCACGCTTGCCTTCATTGCTCAGACCATTGACTATCAGAGTTGGCACGGCCTCTTGACATTGTCCAGGACACTTTTGAGTCCAGTTCTGGAGTACTGTGTCCAGCTCTGGGGTCGGCCTGCTATAGGAAGGATATTATTAAATCGGAGAGGATTCAGAAAAGATTTGCAAGGATGTTACTGGGACTAGAGAATTTGAGTTATAGCGAAAGGCTGGATAGGCTGGGACTTTTTTCACTGGAGTCCAGGAGGTTGAGGGATGATATTATAAAGGTTTATAAAATTATGAGAGGCACAGATAGGGTGAATAGCAAAGTCTTCCCCCTAAAGTGGAGGAGTTCAAAACTGGAGCACATATTTTTGAGGCGAGAGAAGAAACATTTACAAGGGTCCTGAGGGGTAGTTTTTTCACACAGATGGTGGTTCGTGTGTGGAATGAACTTCCAGAGGATGTCGTGGATACAGGTGCAGTTACAGCATTTAAAAGACATTTAGACAGGTACATGAATAGGAAAGATTTGGAGGGATATGGGCCAAATGCAGGCAAGTGGGACCAGCTTAGTTTGGGAATCTTGGCCAGCATGGACAAGTTGGACCAAAGGGTCTGTTTCTAGGTTGTATGACTCTATAAGAGGAAAGGAACATTGTTTATAGAGCCTCTCCTCATGGCATACAAAGTACCAGTTTTGGATGTAGAGTTCTGCAGACCTACCTTGGGGTCTGCTGTATAAAGAGCTCAGATGATGAGTTCCAGCCAGGTCGGTTATTGTCTGTTACCAAGAGAAATCATGCTCAGTGAGGTCCACAGAGAAATTAATCAATGATTCTTTAAGGGTCTTGCAAGGGTTATCATAAGATCTCAAGTATTTCAGGAAGTGAGTGACTGAGTGAGTGGGCAAGTGAGCAGGTGAGTAGGTGAGTGAGTGGGAGAATGAATTATTGAGTTAGTGAATGAATTGGGTCAGAGCGGAGGATGCATCATTAAGGTTATGGTGATCAGGTCAGTTCTTGAGGTAATATCTGACTTGCACCAGAGATTAAACTGTGTAATTTTCCATAGCAAGCATTTAGTTAAATGCTATCCAGCTAGCCCAAATCTCCAGCAGTGAAATCAATGTAAAACACTTGTCCCTGGTAAAGTGGATCAGGGCACCTTAGGCTTACATTTCCCAGCCCATTACAGGTGTGTGTAATAGGACTTCTGCAGAGTCCTCCCTCCTTTCTTCAATAGAGGTGTCATGTTAGCTACCTTCAGGTCCAACAGGACTGTAGACTATAGAGATTTTTGAACAATCACAATGAATAGATCTACTATCTCTGCTGCTGCTTCTTTTTAAAACTCTAAAATGTTGGCCATCAGCTTGGGAGATTGGTTGACTATTAGTTTCTTCCTTACTGTTTCTTTACTAATGTTAATTAATTCAATTTTTTCACTGTGATTAAACTCGGGGTTCCCTATTATTTCGGTTACATTTTGGTATTAATGTCTCTGCCATTCCTGTATTCACCATTATAATTCCTCATTTCTCTCCGTCAAAGATACTTACATTTACATAAATTATCCTCCTTTTCCAAATACGTTGGAAGCTTGACAATCATTTTGTTCACTATTGTTTGCTAGTTTAGTTTCATATTCCATATCCTCCTTCTTTATCAATTTTTTAAATCAATCTTCCTTCGATTCTAATACTTTCCCAATCCTGAGACTCACTCTTTTTGGCAACATTGTAAGGTTTGTTTCAAACTCGATCCTTAATGTTTTTAACTCGCAACAGATGGATAACTGCTCCCACAGAGTCTTTATTTCTATTTGAACTGTACATGTTGAGAATTATTATATGTTTCTTTAAATGTTCACCTTTGCTTCTCTACAGTCAAGCTTTGAATCTAATTTTCTAATCTATCATTGTCAACCTAACCTAGCCCCACATCTCACCACTCCGCCTCCTTTTTAATTTGTCAGTCTTTCTGAAAGTTCAAGTACCCTGGAATATTGACCACCATGTGACCACATCTCAATTAGATCAAACCTACTTGTCCGTATTTGTGCCTCTGATATTTACCTTGGTGCGAGCATTTTAATCTTTAAAACGTACGCACCTTTAATTCAAACTTCTTCCAATTTTTTTCTTTGATCTTATTTGCTGATACACTATATCCACTAAATTCTATAACTCTTCTGGCTTATTTCCACTTAAGTTGCTACACTGCTCTATAGTACTTAATTGCCTCTTTAGATTTATAAATTTTCTCTTGCTTGTCTCTGCCCTTTCTGTTTGAAGTCATACAAATAGTTCAGGTTACTCAATTCTTCATACATTAGTCCCAGTCCAATTTAAGTGGAGCTATTCCAGCAGCAGGCTCCTTCTTTATCCAGACTGTGTCAGTGTGCTATTAAACTCTAACACTGTCTTTTTCAATCAATACTCTGATCTATTGGATCCTATCTCAGTTTGGTTGTAGTTTAGATAACAGCCCAGTAGTGATGATCTTTAAGGTTCTGCTCGTTGATTTGGATTGTAGTTTCTCAGCATTCTTAGTTCTCCCAATGTTGCTGGTTCCTATGTAATGAAGTTTGCATCTTCCCTCACCTTTTCAGTTATTTTCCACTTGTTCAGAGATATCCTTAGCCCTTGCATGAGCACCCAACTTATCTTTCTGGATTCCCAATCACAGAGGCAGAGAATAAGTTCTGTCCCCCAGTGATCACCCGCCAATAATGCATTCTTTTCGACTGCCATCTTTACCATGATTCTGTGGTCACATTACCCATCCTCTCTGAAGTACACTGCACATAGAGTAACACAAGAAAGCAGCTCACCATCACCTTCTCCAAGGTAACTAGGTAAGTATTGGCCTAGACAGTGATGGCTACATTCTGTAAGTCACAAACTAAAATTTCATACAAAAAGTACTTGTCAGACCAGTTTAAAGCCTTCTATCTCTACATCCTTGGTCCCTGTAGCTGGGTTTGCTTTAGAGTCTCTTCCTCCTGTCCTTAACCACTGATAAAATCGAAACTATCACCCAACCTACAAGATGTGATACATTGCGGCCAAAGTATCTGGTCAAAGTAACTCTCCCTCTCCTGATGTCCCATGGTGTCTGCTGCTCATATTCCAGCTCAACAACTCTGGCTGCAGTCCTTTGAGTTGCAGGTGTTTACTGTAGATGTGGTTGCTCAGACTCTAACTAGGTTCCAGCAATGTTCACCGTGGACGGCACGGTGGCACAGTGGTTAGCACTGCTGCCTCACAGCGCCTGTAGACCCGGGTTCAATTCCCGACTCAGGCGACTGACTGTGTGGAGTTTGCACGTTCTCCCCGTGTCTGCGTGGGTTTCCTCCGGGTGCTCCGGTTTCCTCCCACAGTCCAAAGATGTGCGGGTCAGGTGAATTGGCCATGCTAAATTGCCCGTAGTGTTAGGTAAGGGGTAAATGTAGGGGTATGGGTGGGTTGCGCTTCGGCGGGTCGGTGTGGACTTGTTGGGCCGGAGGGCCTGTTTCCACACTGTAAGTCTAATCTAATCCTCTAGTTATAACACACCGTTTGTTCTGCCAATCCTATTGACACTGTGTACTATATTTAATGGCTTCAGCTTTTTAAATTTGCTTGACACTCTTTGGTTTTATTAATTAATTGATTCCTTCTTGTTGAAGTTATTGACTTGGTAAGGCAATAGTAAGTTTCTATTCTTCACTTAACCCACTCTGCTAGGTAAAAGAATGGAATACTAAGCAACCTAACTACATATTTCGGAATGTCACAACTTCATTGTGCTTTGACCTCTTTCAGTTCCATTTAGTTTGCATTCTCTCAGTGTCCAGAACTGTTGTTTTCAGCAAATAGATCATTACATTTAGATATCCTCCATACCCATCACTGAAGGAATGAACATCTTGCTGCATTCAGCGCTGAAGGAATAATATCCTCATTGTTATGTTGCCCAATCATGTAATGTCTAACTACTTTACTGATAATGTAGAGAATAGTGTTTAAGTCCCAATGTGGCAGTTGTTAAAATAAATCATGGAAATACATTAAAAGTGTCAATGTAATTTTCAGCTCATCATAAAAGCTGACTGGGCCATGAAAGTCCTTTAGAGGAGGAAATCTCATTGCATATCTGACCTACCCCATAGATATTTTCATCTCGCAACAATTTGATTGACTCTGCCCTCATTTGACAAAGGATGAGCAACAGCAAATGTTAAAAATGATTTTGGAGTTCTTTAAAAATGCAGTTTCTTCAGATGTTACATAATTGTCAAATGTATGTTAACTTGGTACCACCTTCAGTCCATTTTATATTTCAAAATTCTGAATGTCAGTATAGAGTCATAATAATATACAGCACAGAAACAGACCCTTCAGTCCAACTCGTCCATGCTGACCAGGTATTCTAAATTAATCTAGTCCCATTTACCAACATTTGGCCCATATTCCTCTAAACCCTTCCAATTTAAATACCTATCCAGATGTCTTTTAAATGTTGTCATCATAACCAGCCTCCACCACTTTCTCTGACAGCTTGTTCAATACACACATCACCCTCCGCATGAAAATGTTGCCCCTCACATCCCTTTTAAATCTTTCCCCTCTCACTTAAATGTCTGCCCTCTAGTTTTGGACTCGTCCATCCCAGGGAAAGGACTTTGTCTATTTATCCTATCCATGTTCCTCATGAGTTTATAAACCTCTATAAGATCACCCCTCAGCCTCTGACGGTACAGGGAAAACAGCCCTAGCCTATTCAGCCTCTCCCTGTGGCTCAAATCTTCTGACCCTGGCAATATTCTTGTCAATCTTTTCTGAACATTTTCAAGTTTCACAACATTCTCTCTATAGCAGGGAGACCAGAATTGCACACAGTATTCCAATAGTAGCCTAACCAATGTCCTGTACAACTGCAACATGATCTCTCAACTCTTGCACTCAATGCACTGACCAATAAAGGCAAGCATACCAAACCACTTCTTCACAATCTTATCAAACTGCCACTCCACTTTCAAGGAGCTATGAACCTGCACTTCAAGGTGTCTTTGTTCAGCAACATTCCCCAAGATCTTATCATTAAGTATATAAATCCTGCTCTGATTTGCCTTTCCAAAATGCAGCACCTCAGCACCTCTAAATCAAACTCCATCTGCCACTCCTCAGCCCATTGGCCCATCTGATCAAGATCCTGTTGTACCCTGAAGTGACTTGTGTGTAAGTATTCTCCCAAACCAGCTTTAATACTCTTGTCTCAATGTCAAAATGTTGTGGGTTCAAGAGGCTTGTACATATTGTACAGTTTGTTTTTATATAATTAGTGCATTGCTGGCGTCGAATTGGTGGAGACAGTGTCTCATGGTTGAACGTTTAATCTGGCCACCTGTTCTGATAGATGTGAAAGATTGCATAGCATAAATATTTTTGAGTCAACTTTCACCCCTCAGTTGACACTTGTTTGTGAAATACTGCTGGGTGCAAATCATCTATTTTCCCTACCTAACAACAGTAATTATACTTCAAAAATGGTATTTTGGCTACGCAGAACATTCTGAGTTCACAAATGATACAATAGAGTAAGCTCTTCTTCACCTACATGGAGCTTCCACAACCACTTTAGTGATTGCAGACTAAAGTGTGTGCAATTCAACCATAAAGGTCCGATTTTATACCTACCCGAAACTGCACTGGCAATGTCAACTTTAATTGAAATTCAACAGGTCAGTTTCATCTTAAGTTATTCCATTACCAAACTTATCAGGATGACCTGGAGAGTCAGGAGAAAAAAAAAGTGAAATCTTTGGATAAAGTCCAGGTACACAAACTTCAAAGCAATATTAAGTATGATTTAATGGTCAATGTAAAACGTGTTTCTCGGTTTTTTTAAAATGCAAACTGAGAGACACAGTAGCAAGGAGAAAATGCCACAGCACCGAAGCTGCAATGTGAAACTGTGAAAGAAAACAGTATCTTGGAAAAAGAAAGCTTGGGTTTTAAATAATCCAAAATAACAGACGGCACAAGTACATATGCAGTATTCACGGTCTTTTTCTCAGTCTGTTTGCAACTAGATGGGCAAGAAGATGCAAGTGCACAGCACAAGTCCTGCAATATGAAGGAAAGTGGGGCAATCTCAAAATGGGCACCCACTGTTTCAAACATATTGTGGTAAAAATCTCAAACTCTGTTACCGATTCTGTGGTTGTGGAACTTTGGGAGATTTGAAGATAGATTTCTACAAGTGAAGTGCATCAAGGGACATGAAGCAAATGCAGCTAAATGGAGCGAGGTACAGATCAGCTACTGTCAAATTAAATGACGAAATAAACTTCAGAGACTAAAGGCACTCCTATCCCTATCCATGGTAAGATAGTGATATAGTTGTAATATTATTGGACAAATCATGCCGAGGCCCAGATTAATGTTCTGGAGACATACAACCAGTGAAATTGAGACTCAGTTGCAAATTCTGGAACTGAAACCTTGTCTTAGTGATGGTGACCACAAAAACAGCCATCAATTCCCACAAAAATCTATCCAGCTCTCTAATGCACTTTTGGGAAGGAAAAATATTGTCTTTACCTGGCTTATGTGTGACTCCAGAGTAGACAATAGGAGGCTGGAATAACACAGCAGGCTAGACAGCATTAAGAGGTGCCGAAGTCAACGTTTCAGGCATAACCTTTCTTTAGGTACTGAAGAAAGACTATATCCAAAAAGTTGACTTCTCCACCTCCTGATGTTGCCCAGCTTGCTGTGTTCTTCCAGATTCCTGTTTGTCTCCTTTGGATTCCAACATCTGCAGGTTTTTTTGTCGCTGTGTGTGACTCCAAACCCATAGTAATGTGGTTGATGACCAACTGATCTTGACATGACCTAGCAAGGCACTCAGTTTATGAGAGACAATGAGAAGTGTGTTTAAAAAAAATGACACTCTTATCTCATGAAACAATATGAAAAAAACATTGGAAACAATGAAAATTTATAACTTCGTTCCTATATCATGAAACAAATCAATCGGCTAACATCTGGACAGGATTACTATGATGCAAGATTCAGAATACGAGATTCACAGCTAAGACAACATTAAAAATCACACAACACCAGGATCTAGTTCAATAGGTTTATTTGGAAGTACAAGCTTTCGGAGCGTTGCTCCTTCATCAGGTAGCTGATTGTGTGATTTTTAATTTTGTCCACCCCAGTCCAACATGGCACCTCCACATCACAGCTAAAGACAAATAACCTGTCAGCATATGAAGCTGATATGGTTCGAAATTGTAGAAACATTGCCAACCTTTGTTTTTTGTCCCTCAGGTTATTGAAGAACACTGACTAAACTGAGTCCTTCAATTTCAGTAATACATTTTGCGATTCACTGACACTGAAATATCAGTGGCACACCAAATGAAATTTTACCTGTACAAATCTCACCAGACCATGGTTATTACAGAATTAAATTCAATGGGGGAAAATAGACTCACTTATAGCAGGACTTCAAAATAAGATCCTGTTGACATTTCTTTTACTGTGGAACACTTGCTGATAGATCAACTGTGCATCAGTCTTAGAAGAAAGAATAAGTGTGATACTGGTATGTTGACAGTGAAGAACCATCAGCCACAATTGCGACGTGTTGTCACTCCAGATAGAGACCTTGCACTCTCTTCACTTGTGTTATTTAATCAGGTTATGTGTTTGAAGAAATAGCAATGGGTTATTTTTCCCTATGGAACAGAATTCAATCTGATAAAAGCACAGAAGCACTGATTAGAATGAAGTCAACTCCCTCTGACATTGTGGGACAAGCATTCCCCTGTTTATTTTGGAGCTTGGACTCTGCCCATGTCATGCTGGTGACATAGACACATGCTGGACAAGGAACTTTGGGAATTTTGGCTTTATCACTTATTTCATGCTGATTTATGTAAGAGAGAGAAACAAAACGAGAGAGAGAAAACAGAAATAGAGAAATAAAATAAAACAGAAATAGAAAAGAAAAGAGAGAAAACACAGAAAAAGAGAGAAAAACAGAGAGTGATACAGAGATACAGAAATAGAGATACAGAGAGACGGAAAGAGAGGCAGAAAGAAAGAAAGATAAGAAAGAAAGAAAGAAAGAAAGAAAGAAGGAAGGAAAGAACGAAAGAAAGAAGTTGGATTTATATAATATGTTAAATGGCCTCAGGATTTGGAATGCTCTTTGCAACTCATGAAGTGTGGTATAACACAATTAGTCTTATGATGGAGGAAATACAGCAGCCAATTTGAACATGATGAGATCCCATTTTAAAAAATTCACAGACCACAGGGTGTCCATAGACACTTGCCCTGGGGCCTGCTAAAGAATCAATAATATTGCTGGACTTCTGCTGAGCATATTCAGCACAGTGACACAATGGTTAGCACTGCTGCCTCACAGCATCCGGGACCCGTGTTTGATTCCAATCTTGGGTGACTGTGTGGAGATTAAACATTCTCCCTGCATCTGAGTGAATGTCTGCTGAGTACTCTGGTTTCCACCCACAGTCCAAAGATATGCAGGTTAGGTGGATTGGCCATGCTAAATTGCCTTTGGTGTCCAGAGATGTGTAGACTAGGTTAATTAACAATGGTAAACAGGAATGTGGATCTGGGGAGGATGCTTCCTGGAGAGTCAGTGTAGACTCAATAGGCCAAATGGCCTCTATCTGCGCTGTAGTGATTCTATGTTTTGCAACAGTGATGGAGGGAAACCTAATAATAGCATGAACATTCTGCCCCAAAACTCAAAGGATTATATGGGACATTCAATACAGGAACTGACTATTCAGCTCAGGCTAAACATGTTTATGTTCCACTTGAGTTTCCTCACATTTCTTAATCGTGTAAATTTTCACTGTAAACAGCTTTTCCTTTCTCCACTAAATGCTGTCCAGCTCCCCCTTAAGTAGATTTCTACAATTCGCTTCAATTACTAGTAGGAAGATCCATATTCAGTTGACTGAACGGCTGTTTTGCAATGCAGAGTGATGCTAACAGCAGGACTCAATTTCCACCTTAGCTGAGGTTTCCACGAAGGATTCTCCTTCTCAACTTCAGCCCTCAGGTTTATAGATTATCAAATATTTCTCTGTAATGAGAGAGCAGCCCTACACTCCTCTGGGACAAAGGCACCTGTACCTTTTTATTATTTTCATCTGTATCCCTGTTAGCTGAGCTTTCGTATATTGGTATATACACCTTTTCACACAGGAAACATTCTCTCTTCATCCACTCTATCATAATGTCAATGGTTTCTCTTTGGTCATCCCTTGAGGCCATTTTACAAGGAGAAAGAGACTTGGCCAGTTTTAAACAGGGTCAAGATTAGTGTGGTGCTGGAAAAACACAGCAGATCAGGCAGCATCCGAGGAGCAGGGAAATCAATGTTTTGGGCAAAAGCCCTTCATCAGTTTTAAAAAGGTTTAAATCTAAATTAATGTATAAGGTCGACATGAAAGGATCCTTTTACATCTGGCTAACACGCAGAGTCATTTGCATACAGCATGGAAACAAATCCTTTGGTCCAACTAGTCCATGTCAAACATTATCCCAAACTAAACCGGTCCCACCTGCCTACTCCTGGCCATATAGCTGTGAACCTTTGCTATTCATATACTTATCCAAATGTCTTTTAAACATTGTAATTGTAGCCACATCCATCACTTCCTCAGGATGTTCATTACACATGAGAGACACCCTCTGTATAAAAGATTTGTCCCTCATGCCTTTTTTAAATCTATTTCCTCTCACCTTAAATATGTGCCCCAGTCTTGAAATCCCCCATCCTAGGGAAAACTACTATTAATTCTAACTATAACCGTCCCTGTTTTATAAACATCTATCAGGTTGCCTCTTAACCTTCCAAGCTCTAGTGGAAAAAGTCCCAGCCTATCCCACCTTTATTTTTAGCACAACTTGTAATTAATTTCTATGTGGGATTGTAGTCAAGACAAGAGTTAAGCAAATGATTGGCATCTGGAAGTGAGCATGAAGAATGTCCTGATGTAGGGCCAGAATATGCTCACCATATTTGCAGTGTTGAATAGGCTGGGTGATCATCTAAGAGGGGAGCATACATGGATAAGCATAAAGTCTGGCATGAAGATTATCGGGTAATGGGTGTTATAATATTGATCAGCCATAATTTGTGGATGACACTAAGGTAGGCAGAGTTGTAGATAGTGCCAAAAGATGTTGTGGATTTCAGAGGGACATAGATAAAATGCAGACCTGGGCTGAGAAGTGGCAAATGGAGTTTAATGAGGAAAAGTGTGAGGTAGTTCACTTCAGAAGAAATAACAAGGTTGCAGAGTATTGGGCTCATGGTAAAATTTTTGGCAGTGTAGATGAACAGAGAGATTAGATTAGATTAGATTACTTACAGTGTGGAAACAGGCCCTTCGGCCCAGCAAGTCCACACCGACCCGCCGAAGCGCAACCCACCCATCTTGGTGTCCAGGTGCATAAATCCCTGAAAGTTGCCACCCAGGTTGATAGGATTGTTAAGGAGTCATATAGTGTGTGGTGTTTATTGATGGGAGATTGAGAGCCATGAGGTCATGCTTCAGCTGTACAAGACACTGGGAAGGCCACACCTGGAGTATTGCATGCAGTTCTAGCCACCATGTTATAAGAAGGATGTGGAAGCTTTGGATAGTATTCAGAGGAGATTTACTAGGACAATGCCTGGTGTGAAAGGAAGGTCTTATGAGGAAAGGCTGAGGAAACTGAGACTGTTTTCATTGGAGAGAAGGAGATTGAGATGTGAGTCAATTGAGATGTATAAGATAATCAGAGGGTTAGATAGGGTGGACAGTGAGAGCCTTTTTCCTTGGATGGAGAAAGCTAACACAAGGGGACATAGCTTTAAATTGAGGGGGTGATAGATTTAGGACAGATATTAGGAGTAGTTTCTTGACACAGGGAGTAGCAGGGATGTGGAATGCATTGCCTGCAACAGTAGTAGACTCGCCGAAGTTAAGGGTATTTAAATGGGCATTGGACATACATATGAATAATAATGGAATGGTGTCGGTTAGTTGGGTATCAGATTAATTTCACAGGTCGGTGCAACATCGAGGGCTGAAGGGCCTGTATTGCGCTGTAATGTTCCACGTTCTATGTTCGACAGCGTGCAAGTTCAAGAGTATAAATTCTGCTTTTTTTTCACCCCTCTTGTGACACACTGGTATTGACCCTACCCCTGACCTAGAAGGTCTTGGTTCAAGTGCCACCTGCTCCAGAGTTGTGTGACAACATCTCTGTACAGGCTGATTAGAAAAATAGGTTAAATTAAAAACAAACCTTCTGCTATTGATTTGTTTAACAAGAATTGTGAAATGACTAAGAGAGAAACATCACTAACTATGTCTTCTTAAGCATACCGATGTGTCTCAAACAAGACTATTGAATATATTTAACGGTTATGTAGGATCCACTTTTGAATTTGTGGCAATGTTTGGAATTCTGTCCTTATCAAGGAGCATATGAAGAATCTGGAAACCATTCAGAAATAAGCACTGAAAGGGACGTGCCAGAGTTGTTCCAATACAATCAAACAACTATTTGGGGAGGCAACTTTTAGAATACTGCATACTTCTATAGGAAGGATGTTGTCTGAGTATGCAGAAAAGACTTATAAAGATGTTGTTGGAACTGAAGGTATAGAAAGAGGCTGAATAGGCTGGTGTTTTTTTTTCCCAGAGAGTAAGAGGCCGAGGGATGACCTTATTGAGGTTTATGAAATCACGATGGGCACAGATAAGAGAAGTAGACAAGGTATTTTTCCTCAGGTAGGGGAGTCCAAAACTAGAGGACATACTTTTAAGGTGAGAGAAGGAAGATTTTAAAAGGACCTGAGTGGTAACTTTATCAGGCAGAGTGCATTGTATGTTTGGAATAAGCTGCCAGAAGAAGTGATGGAGTTTGATATCATTGCAATATTTTAAAGGCATCTGGATGGGTGCATGAATAGGAAGGGTTTAGAGGGATACAGGCCAAATGCTGGCTAATCGGACTAGATAAATTTAGGATATCTGGTCGGCATAGACGAGTTGGACCAAAGGCTCTGTTTCTGTGTTGTATGACTCTATGACTCTATGCATTCCCTTGGTGAAAGCAAAATGTAAAGGTCCATCTGGACTTCAGTAGAAAACTATTGATTCCCACCTCCCATTGCCATTATTGCTGACCCCAACTACTTGAAAGTAAATGAACAATGGAATTAAGAAGAAAAGACATCATTCGACAAACAAGATACAATATGAATGGATTACAAGATCATTCAAACTCTATTTTATCAAACTTATATATTATATATAAATGACTGGAAATTCAATCAAATCAACATATGAACCATAAACTTAAACATAGATGTAAAGAGCAATAGATCTTGAAGTTTGCACATTCTCCCATTGTCTGTGTGGTTTTCCTCCAGATTCTCCGGTATCTTCCCAAAGTCCAAAAATGTGCAGGTTAGGTGAATTGATCATGTTAAATTGCCCGTAGTGTTAGGTGAAGGGGTAAGTATGGGGGAATGGGTCTGGTGGGTTGGTCTTCGGAGGGTTAGTGTAGACTTGTTGGGCCGAGGGGCCTGTTTCTACACTGTAGGTAATCTAATCTGATCTATCTTTTATTTCACAGAATTGTTAAAGTGCAACAAGAGGTCATTCAGCCTCCAGTTCGATTATCAGGCACTAATCTCCTACCTTTCCTCCATAATCCTGCACACTATTTCAAACCAAATATTCACCCAATGTCTGCTTGACTAGCTCAATGGAATGGACCTCCACCACATTTCCAGGCAGTGCATTCTACACACTAACCAGTTGCTGTGTGAATAAACATTTTCTCACATGATCTCTGTTTCATTTGCATGTCACTTTAAATCTATGCCCTCATTTTCTTTCTTTTACAAGTGAAATCAGCTTCTTGTTATCTGCTCTGTCTGGCCCCCCTCTCAATATTTTGAAAACTTCTATCAAATCCATTTCTGTAACATAACTTAAGGGGATCTGCAATTTGTAGTGTGTCATAATTATTCAAATACTGAAATAGCTATAATTATGCAGTTTCTTTATTATTTTACAGTTTTTTTTAAAAAAGGTTGTTGTTACAATGTTATTAATGGCAATCATTTGTTTTGTTTATATTGTTGTGACCATTCAGCAACTGTCTTCATAAGGATTTTTTGATAAACTAATATCTATCTATTCATCTATCTATCTATTGACCTACCTACCTACCTATCTATCTATCTAACATATATCTATCTATTTGTCTGTGTGGCTATCTATCTGTCTACGTGCCTACCTCCTCATTCACTCACTCTCTGGATTTAAAAAAAGTTTCTTTTCACTTCTCTGTTTGATTTTATTTGATTATATTGTGTGGATGGTCTCTCGTTTCGTTGCTCCCCATGAGTGGTGAAGAACCAATCAAGCCCAAGAATTTTGAGCTCTATTTGAATACCTGCAGAAGTTTATCACAATTATATTTATAGGGATTCATCTTGAATCCTCTTCTCCAAATACAATCTGTATTTGGACTTGTGGGAGAATTTGAGTAGCTGGCTTATATTCCTGCAAAGAGATCTACTGTATATACACTTCTCCTTCAGATACCAAACCCTTTTATTGTTGTGTGGAGTCTGAGAGACACTAATTGCCCGAGACAATATGTGACCTGCTTATTGTCAGGAGCTCACTGATAACCCCACCCTATATGGTTTTGTTCCACCGTTTAAATGTCTTTAAATACATTAGCTGAGTTCAAAGACTTTTTCACAATACAAAGCAGCTTTTCTAAAATCCCTTTTGTGAGCATGAATGCTTCAGTGTTAACTCCTCATTCATAGTGAAGATTTTGAACAAACCTTTCATAATACATTTTAAATGAACATTGGTTCCTTGATTCACAAGTCACACTACAGAGTCTTTTTTAGAATATCTTATTTACTACCATTTGTGATTGAGGTTTAGCAGCTGCATTTTTAAACATTCTACATTTTTTATTATTTGATGTAGTTTATTTCTGTATGTTGTTATACTAAAGGCCTTTACACACTCAGTTGTCTCCAGGGCAACTGGGGATGGGCAATAAATACCAACCTTGCCAGTGACGTCTACATTCCCAGAATACACAGAGATAAGTTTCTATCTCTCTGCAAGATAAACTATTACACAGGACTTGCTATTCCTAGTAACAATAAATTGAATTGTGCTCAGCCTGTACACTCAGTAAACCAAAGCAGTCTTTTCAGAACAGTTTATCACCACAGTTGAAAGCAAACGAGGTGCATATTGATCCAAGAACAGAACTGATGCACAAGAGAGGATATTTCGTGTGAAACTATCATGTTTAAACATAAGTGGCCATATGTTGCAGTGAGATGAATGGTACAGATTAGATTAGATTAGATTACAGTGTGGAAACAGGCCCTTCGGCCCAACAAGTCCACACCGACCCGCCGAAGCGCAACCCACCCATACCCTTATATTTACCCCTACCTAACACTACGGGCAATTTATCGTGGCCAATTTACCTGACCTGCACATCTTTGGACTGTGGGAGGAAACCGGAGCACCCGGGGGAAACCCACGCAGACATGGGGAGAACGTGCAAACTCCACACAGTCAGTCACCTGAGGCGGGAATTGAACCCGGGTCTCAGGTACTGTGAGGCAGCAGTGCTAACCACTGTGCCACCGTGCTGCCCCGTCCCGTGCCGTGCCACAGGGTGTGGCTGGAGTCAGTTAGCTCAGTTGGCTGGACAAATGGTTTGTGCTAAGAAGTGTTTCACATTGATTGATGGTGTTTAACCTAAGGGTCTCCACTCTCTAAGTGAGAGAAGTTTTCAGTCTATGCTGACATGACCTCTTCATAAGATAGCACTGCACCTTGCCTGAAGGGGATGACAGCCGTGTCCACTTGGTGTTGGAACTGATATGAAATGCGTGTGCTTTCTACATGCCATTACAGCTACACGGGGAATATACGCATTTAAACACAAAGTTATAATTGAGACCATGCCACACTAACATTTTCCAAGATCTTCATGGATCAAGTGTAATCTGGTGCATGACGCATGACATTTACTGACACCCAAAGTGGGTCATAGCCTGAGAAGATGTTTATGACTGAGTAGGTACTTCTTTGACACAATATCTGAAAAATACTTACTCCTCTGGAAATAAACCCAGACTAGAGAAAGGCTCTGAAAATGCAATCCACTGATTCTTCTGCAGTAGGCCATTATTGCAATGAAGAGTATGTAAACAGTAAAGGAAGATGATGTCACAGTTTTGAAGTAACTTCACAAAGACCGATATCCATCACCAGATTACCCTTTATTTACATATGAACAGTTCTTAACTTTAGTACTGCCTCACTCAGAGTCAGTTAACAGAGTGTGAGTACCTCTGACTTGTCCCTTTTTTATCAGTCAGCAGAAGCTCCCCGATTGGACCAGATTAACAGCCCCAATTAGGGAACTCATATTCTGTTGACATCATTACAATCACTCCAAGTTTATCTTCAAGTTCTTGCTTTTTTGTTATGATCCGGATGCAGACTAATAACTTTTTAAAAAGATGTTTGAATGCACGGTGACCAGCATAAAGGAATTGCACAACAGAATTTCATGTTTTAAACCTTTTACTTAACAAACAGCTTTACTCAAATTGACTAATCATTATCTATTCAGCACTTGATAAGCTTAAGGACAGAAATTATAGCATTGAGAGAATGTCTGCTTAACACCTCCAAAATACTCTCAGAATACATATGCAAAATGTGCATTCACCATATGCTTCTCAGTACTGCCTGTGATATCATTCCATTGTCGTATTTACTGTGCTTATTTGGGTGCCACTATGTTTTTTTACTGGCAAAGTCATTTCACAAAAAGTGCCTGTGCAGATCCTCTGGTGTGCACAATGTGAATTTTTCGAGAGGTCAGGAGACACAGCCTAGCACTCATGAAAGCCTTAACATGAACATTAACTACATGCCACATATACACTTTACAGAATGACCGCCACAGTAGTAAACAATCCACAGTCAGTCCAAGCTTCCCATGGGGTTACTTCATCTCATTTTGCTGGCTCATAACGTTAAGCACCATTGAACACACTTCTATAAGTTTTTGCACAATCCTCAAATTTGCATACATATAATCAAATGCAATCAGATGATCTATCTTCTGCTGCTTTTGGTGTAAACATTGAGAAAACTTCTTCACGCAGTGTCATGGGAACTTTTACATCCGCTTAAGAAGACAAGGATGATCTAATATTAAAATCCTTTTGCTTAAGAACATTTATATGGTACTACTGTGAAATGCTAATCCAGATCATGGCTCAAATCCACAATGAGAAGAGAGCATCCATTGATTTGACAGCAGTAGGACCTTGATACCCAATACACAAGAAGGTCAACTTAAACATTATCAACATCGTAATGCAGTTAGGTACTGTGAAGGACTACCAGACCAGGCAAAGGTTGAAAGTCTTGCAGAGGATGCGGTGGCAATTTCATGTAGTGCTTTTTCGTTTGGCAATGGAATGCATGGGCATTAAGAACAAAGGATGGATGTTTCAATGAAGTTTACAACCTTCAAACAGCATGCCTCCATGGTAACTGTTCTACTCCGAATTCAGTTGCAGAGGATAATCTTAGAAGGACAGCAGAAAAGCTTTAGGGATTTCCTCAAAACATCCCCAGAGAGATCATAATCACTACCCACTCAAGGGAGTTCATGGCTTGTAAGTGACAAAATGAAGAAACATCATTCAAGAAAGTGCTGAAACTTTCATCTAAGGCATTCAGTCACTAAGATATACCATCAGGAGAACTGAGAGGCAAAGACACAGCATTAGGGAAAGCACATAAACTTTCAAGCTTCTTCAGACCCGCATTTATTAATAGAGTCATAGAGTCATAGAGACGTACAGCACGGAAACAGACCCTTCGGTCCAACCCATTCATGCCAACCAGATATCCCAACCCAATCAAGTCTCACCTGCCAGCGCCCGGCTCATATCCCTCCAAACACTTTCTATTCATATACCCATCCAGATGCCTCTTAAATGTTGCAATTGTACCAGCCTCCACCACATCCTCTGGCAGTTCATTCCGTATATGTACCACGCTCTGCGTGAAAACGTTGCCCCTTAGGTCTCTTTTCTATCTTTCCCCTCTCACCCTAAACCTATGCCCTCTAGTTCTGGGCTCCCCCACCCCGGGGAAACAAATTTGGCAAACTCCACAGATTACACATTGCTCTTACCAAACTGTTCAGAACTCATTGAAAGTAGGAACAAAAGCAAGTTCTATCTAAGATTGGTAATGATGACACAGTCACTCGTAATGAGTGTAGACAAGTTTCTAAAGAGCCGATGGTCTTTGGCCATCTTTTCAATGAACCGTTTCCCTTTGTTTTCATCCATTAACAATAAGGCTACTCATGCAAAATTGATTCTTTTGTACCTGAAGTCAATTTGATTCTGTGAGAAGTTACATAGAAATTACAGCACAAGAACATGCATTCAGTCCAGCCAGGCCATGTTGATGTTTATCCTAAATAAAATGGTGAAGTCTTTATAACAGTGGCCCTGTCTTCAGGGGCTCAGCAATGAAAACAATTCACTTACCCTGCTGTCCAAATATAAGGTCTGCTGATCATGATTTGAGATCTGTTTGTTCTTCATATGAAGGGACAGCCATTCTGTAGAAGGCGGTGGTGTCAACAAAAACATCTCCTTCAAGTAAGTTGTTGATTAAAAAAAAATCAAGACCCTGGGGAACATGTGCATAGATTTAGCAATAAGACAGAAAACATGCTTTGGAGGAAGTTGCACATCCATTTTAGTGATTCACCAGACACACCTAAAGAATCAGTCTCTTAACTGGAAGTCATAGGATGGAAACATCAAGTACTTCAGTATTTCAAGAGATATTCCACTCTATTTGGTAAAGATTTCAATGTGCGAGACATTTACCCACCATTGTCCTTTTATTTTCATTTTTCCAAGCTGCATTTGTTTTGATCATTCCTCTAACTGCATTATCTCCATAAGTACTGTAGTGAAAGATGAAACCATTTTTGATCCATGAATGTATGCTTTTATTTTTCAAATAAAATCTGCATTTCCCTTTCCATGTTTTTTTTCGGAGTCTTTCTGCCCAAATATATCACTGCTCATTCACTAGATACACAACATCTTGATTGGACTTCAAATTCACACCACTCACAAGGATGAATTTGTGCTCGTGGTATCTTAAATATATCTGACATTTCATCCAAGAATTGAAAACAAATAAATAAAGCTGTCATGATGAATTCTGTTCTGATGAAAGGTCTGTTTCTCTCCATAGATGCTGTCAGACCTGCTGGGTTTCTCAAGAAATGCCTGTTTTTGTTTCAGATTTCCAGCATCTACAGTTCTTTGTTTTATATGATTGCCATGAAGTATTAATGGATAAATCTAATGCCTGATGATTATTGTGAAACATACTGGGGGTAATTGGAAAACTTATCTAACACACTGAACTTTTAGACTATGCAGTGTATTGTTGGAAATCATGGTGAAAGCAAGTTCTATGTAACTTTCAAAATGGAATTTGTACAAGCAGGTGAAGAGAAAAGCCATTGGACTGACAATGACAAATGTGATAGCTTGTTCAAAGATCTGGAACAGGTATGTTGGTCTGAGTGGCCTATTTCTTGATTCTACAGTTAAATGGGGTACAAACTAAAGCTTTTAGAAAAGGAATGTCCTCAGTTTGAAATTCTGCTTCTTCTCACCTTAGCCAGAGAGGCAATACGCATGTTCTCAGTATCTTTGGGTTTGAAAAAGGCACTCCTTCCCCACAACCAGGGAATTTGCTGGCAGGAACATGTGCGGACTTGGGGTGAGGACACGATATACAGCCACTTTTAGAGTACTGTGTGCAATTCTAAAAATCACACAACACCAGGTTATAGTTCAAAAGATTTATTTGGAAGCACTAGCTTTTGAGGCGCTGCTCCTTCATCAGGTGGTTGACCATGACCTGATGAAAGAGCAGCATTCTGAAAATTAGTGCTTCCGAATAAACCTATTGGAATATAAGCTGGTGTTGTGATTTTTAACTTTGTACACCCCAGTCTAACACCGGCACCTCCAAATCATGTGTACAGTTCTGGTTGCTCCTCTATAGGAAAGAAGTTGCTAAATGTGAGAGGATGCAGAAAAATTAAACAAAGATGTTGCAGGGACTAGAGGGTTTGAGTTATAAGGAGAGACTGAATAGAATGGGGCTATTTTCCAGGAGCATTGGAGGCTGAGGGGTGACTTTATAGACGTTTATAAAATCACAAAGGGCATAGATAGGATGAACAGCGGAGGTCTTTTTTTTCCCCAGGGTGGGGGAGTCCAATACTAGATGGCATAGTTTTAAAGTGAGAGAGGGAAGATTTAAAAAGGACCTGAGGGGCACCCTTTTTCATGCAGAGGGTGGTGCATGAATGGAACCAGCTGCCAGAGGAAGTGGTGGAGGCTGGTACAATTACAACATTTAAACGGCGTCTGGATGGGTACATGAATAGGAAGGGTTTAGAGGGATATGGGCCAAGTGCTGGCAACTGGGACTAGATAAACTTAAGATATCCGGTGGGTGTCAATGAGTCGGACCCATGGGTCTGTTTCCATGCTGTATAACTCTGTGTCTCGAATCCTGGTTATTTCTCTTGCAGAACGATCCATTACTCCCTTTGCAAGCTGGCTACAGTTAGTAGTTTGTCAATATCAATGAGATTTATTTCATATAACTACTATTTTCAGGATCCTTCAATACCTCTTGTGCCCTCCCATTCAGTGATGCCACCTGCTTGTTCCGTGGGGGGACATCTGGGGGGTCTGAACCATTAAGTACCAAAACACCGACACACTGAAGCTGGAGCGTGTCTTCATAAAATTCACAACTGACCGGAGTCTCCTTCTTAACCCCCTTTTTTTTCGTTTGCAGTGATGGAGATAAAATGCGAACTAATTGCTCTGTCACGATTTCAGGTCATTTGCTCAGTGGCAAGGCTTTTGCAAGCTAGACGAGTGTTCCGTGATCGTGCAGAGCCAGAGATAGTGCCGCTTGGAGCAGTCAGCCTCAAGTGCTATCCAGAGGCGCCCTTTCCAATTACATTGGATCCTACCCCAGCACCTTTCAAAAATGTGTCAGCACAGGGTTTCCGGCAAACCCCGTTACCCGCTGCATCTTGACACTTTTAGATTTACATTACAGTTTGTAAAGGGAATTTGGAAAAGTAAAACGGTAAGACCACCTTGAAAAACAGTGGACCCAGGGGGTGGCTTGCTTTTATTTAAAACGAAAAAAAAATACACAACACCAGGTTATAGTCCAACAGGTTTATTTGGAAGCACTAGCTTTCAGAGCGCTGCTCCTTCATCAGGTGACTCAGCGCATTTATGTTTTGGTGAGCCCCACACTCTGTGCATATGATACTCCCCACATTTTCGTCTTTGCTGCATTTTTTTCTATCTCATTGAAACAGACTGGCAGATGTTGGAGATAATTTGTAAATTACATTTCCCATAAATATTGTCCAGTGTGTTTTACAACTTTAAATAAATTTCCGAGTGAATTAAAGGAAAAGGGTGGTTCATTTATTTTTGATGGTCCACCTCTACCCCCCCATGTCTTTTCATCGTGTGGACTCATACAGTCAACAAATGTGGCTGGCCAGTCATGGTAACACTGCAGGAGTCCCTGAAGGATGCTTCCTCAGCACTGCCTTTTTTTTTAACTGGATTCTGGATTAGTGGTGCTGGAAGAGCACAGCAGTTCAGGCAGCATCCAAAGAGCAGCGAAATCGACGTTTCAGGCAAAAGGCCCTCATCAGGAATAAAGGCAGAGAGCCTGAAGCATGGAGAGATAAGCTAGAGGAGGGTGGGGAGAAAGTAGCATTGAGTACAATGGGTGAGTGGGGAAGGGGATGAAGGTGATGGGTCAGGGAGGAGAGGGTGGAGTGGATAGGTGGAAAAGGAGATAGGCAGGTAAGACAAGTCTGGACAAGTCATGGGGACAGTGCTGAGCTGGAAGTTTGGAACTAGGGTGAGGTGGGGGAAGGGGAAATGAGGAAACTGTTGAAGTCCACATTGATGCCCTGGGGTTGAAGTGTTCCGAGGCGAAAGATGAGACATTCTTCCTCCAGGTGTCTGACGGTGAAGGAGGCCCAGGACCTCCATGTCCTCAGCAGAGTGGGAGGGGGAGTTGAAATGTTGGGTCACGGGGCGGTGTGGTTGATTGGTGCAGGTGTCCTGGAGATGTTCCCTAGAGCGCTCTGCTAGGAGGCGCCCAGTCTCCCCAATGTAGAGGAGACCGCATCGGGAGCAACGGATACAATAAATGATATTAGTGGATGTGCAGGTAAAACTTTGATGGATGTGGAAGGCTCTTTTAGGGCCTTGGATAGAGGTTAGGGAAGAGGTGCGGGTGCAGGTTTTACAGTTCCTGCGGTGGCAGGGGAAAGTGCCAGGATGGGAGGGTGGGTTGTGGGGGGGGGGGCCAGTCTGCTCACCGAGAATTACTCAGGATTTATGTCCCATTCGCAACGCTGCTGATAATGCAGGCTCCCACCTCAACAGGAGCTAGACAACGCTGATGCTTCAGTAGACAAAGGAACAGCTGAAATCAGCATCACATAAGGACGAGGCAATAACCATCTTGCACAAGGGATGGCCCCAGGCTGTGCAGTCAGCCTCCACAGTACCACCGTTACTGAGGTCACATCTTCAACACCTTGGTGCGGAGGAGAGAGGTGGTCACAATTGGCAGATCAACTTGACATCTAAAGGAGTCGACAGATTCTGGGAAATGCCTCACCTGATCCCTGCAGCTTTTCTTATCAAACCAAGAGCATGTTTGCTCTTTAGGGGGTATGTTGGGGGAGGGGGATGTTGTGAGACAACACAGAAGACTCTCAATGCCATCCAGGAGAAAAATAATTTGGTTGTTATCTTCTTTCCCCATAGGATAGAGGCATCATTGGCAAGGTCGGTATTTACTGTCCCATTTCTAATTACCCTTGAATTTATTGGGTTGCAAGGTGCGTTCAAAGGGCAGTTAACTGTCTGATGTTACTGTGGATTTGGAATCACACCACAAGATTGGCAGATTTCCTTCCCTAGAGGATGTTAGTGAACTAACTTGGCTCATCTGCTGCAGTGGTAGTGTTCCTCCCTCAGAATCAAAACAGAGCTGAGCTGATTCTCAGCTCAAAACAGAACAGGCTGATTCTCATATTGACCCAGATTGGGTTTTATCAACAATCACTTCACGCCTACCACACCAGGAGCATTTTACTTCATTGAAATTAGTTAAAAGATACTTCCATCGGATTTGAGCTTCAAAACATTTGCCTAGGCCTCTGGATCACCAGCCCAGTGACAAACCCACTACTTCATTATGAGCAATTCACTGGGACGGATTTGACAGCATTGCCTATCTTCAGACGTCGGAGAAAGTGAGGACTGCAGATGCTGGAGATCAGAGTCAAGAGTGTGGTGCTGGAAAAAAGCACAGCAGGTCAGGCAGCATCCGGGGAGCAGGAGAATCGACGTTTTAGGCATAAGCCCTTCATCATGAATTAGGCCTATCTTCAGATGTCTACCACTGAGGACAAGAACAGCAATGCATGGAATCACAATTAGCTCCCCCTCGCATCACCCTGACATTGACATGAGCCACAATTTTCTTTGTTACTTCGTCAACCTTTTTAAATTCCGACAAAATAAGATGAAAATAAATAACTGCAGAAGGCAGGTTAAACTTGATGGGTAAACAAAGGGAAAATATAAGGAGCAGGAGTACAACATTCAGCCCCTCCAGCCTGCGCCATTCCAGCAGATCATATTTGATCTTTAAATACTCAGATGCTGGAAATCTGAAATCAAATTGGAAAGTGCTGGACATTGTCAGCAAGTGGAGGCCTGGAAGAGGTGAAGACTCATCATGTGTTTTTCCACTCAAGGCGGTACCATTTTTATCTGCTTTTCACCAGTGTTTCCTGTTACCCTTTACCTTCCCTTTTGTTCACCACCTCACTCATCCCCTTCTGTTCTGCACTTGCTTAAAGTTTGTGATTTCAAATAAACCTGTGCGGACTATAACCTGTTCTGGTGTGACTTCTGACCTTGTTTAAAATCTGTCAAACCTCGAACTTTTCCCAGTTCTGATGCAAATACTGTTGACCTGAAACATTAACTCTTGTCTCTTTCTCAGCAGGACATTCCAACATTCCCTGTTTTGATTGGACATTTGAGCAGTACTGTTCCTTGAAGTCATCCTAGCAAGGATTGTCGTAATCTGAGGAAGGGGCTACACCCCCCACCCCTCCCCCTCCCCACATACTCTCTGTGAAGACAGCTTTATCGTGTTACCCGCACCCTGGGGACAAATCTTTCCAAACGTGACATTCTCCACCGTTCCTGAAGAGGTTCTCCACCTGTAACAGTCACTGTTTATGCCCGCTCTGGCCCAGTTGGCAGTTGTGGCCTTTGAGTCAGACTTGTGTGCATTCCATTCTGCAAAGGTGGAACACAACTTCCGTGCAGTCCTGACAAAGCACCGCATTGACTCTCAGATAAGACATTAAATGAATGCCCCTAACTGGTCTCTCAGGTAACAGATTTAAATGAACTATTTTTGAAAATGACAGTGCGGCCACCCCATGCCATTTTCCATCTTTGAACCAGCAATGAAAACCTGGTCATTAGCAGGTTTGCTGTCTACTCCGTCGTACCTGTATAACAAGAGTAATTACATTTCAACACTAAATGATTACCTGTAAAGCGCTTCCGGATAGCCTTATGAAAAGCGCTCTTTAAATTATTTTCGTGTCAATGAAGGTAAGATCCCCCACAATGAATGAGAGATCAGCGAGTGAGCCATCCTGCCCGCTAACACTTGATGTGGACCCAGACAGCAATCTTGAAGTCCTCAACACTCTGAATGCCTCACTGAAGTTACAAAGGGTTTAGTCTAAAAAGACAAGTGCAATCGGAATTAGGTTAAAATTGTGCGCTTTAAATGAAATCCGGTTAAAATGGGAGCTACAGTCTGATCCCAATCCATAGGGAGCTGCAGTCATTCCTATGTGGAGATGAGGCTGGCTGGTACTTGGCTGAAATTCCGCTTTTAAGGTAAAAGGAGACGAGGGGAGCGGCGATTCAGCTGAACTCCTCCTGTTCTGTGTAATAAATGAGCCTCCGAGGAAACGGGATTTTCCGCAACTGGACTTTTTCAGGGACACGAATCCCACTGTTAATGACAGGGAAAACGCAAACAATCCCATTGAGAGAAGGAAGTGGTGTCACACTAATTTCAGGACCGAGAGGGAGAGTGGAGAGGGGAGGGATAGCTGGAGTGAAGATACCGGGGAGCCTGTGTAGGCTGATGGGTGGGTGGGTGTTGGACCTGGCAAACGCATTCTGAACGTTATCTATCACCAGAGACACCACAACAAAGCTCCGTCTGTCGAGGAGCTGTCATTTGCATATCTCTGCTTCAAGATGGACCTTTTGTCACAATGTTTTGAATTCCTCCTGCTTACGATGCTCCGATAACACCGGCAAGAATTTTCCAAGTCGCCTCCCTTTTGGTTTTTGTTTCAGGTGAACGAGAAAGGGGGCAAGGCACACTCGGAGCGTAAAGTGTTAGCGAGCACGCCCTCCGAGACTCTTGACAGGTCTCTTTTTAAAGAGACAGTGGTTTCCTGGCTCTGGTTCGCGCTAGGGATTTTACTGCGGAACCTCCGGGCTACCTGGCCGGGCTCCGGTTCCCTTCTAGTGTGTCTGTCCTTCCCCTCTCCCCACACCCCCTCCCCCCTTCCTTTTGACGGCTGTCTCTAGTTTCTCAAGCCTTCCCCCGGGTACCATTATAATCGGAGACATGAAGCAAAGCCACGAGGTTCCGCCGGGTTCGTGTTGCTTTGAGACAGAGTAGAGGGCTTGTTATTTTTGTTTTGGAGGGGAGGTGAAGGTTGAGGAGGAGGTGACTACTGGGGGTGTTGGTGAGGGGAATTGATCCGGCCCCCATCGCCAGCACCCAGTCAGGCTGCGGTTGCTTTGGTAAGTGTTCACTTGTGGTTTGAAAATTCTTGACGTTCTCTCTCTGTCTGGGTTCCTCAACCTTAGGGAGGTGTGACAGCGAGGACTGTGTGTGTGAGTGAGAGAGAGAGAGAGAGGAAATGGGAGCTGAAACTTTCACACGCGCGGAGAGGAGGGTTTAGGGAAAGGGCCAGAGGATTCTCTCGACCCATCCTGACCACTTCCACCCTCCCAGTCCCAGGCTGACGAGGAGACTGTCCACGGTTTTCACTCCTGTCACCGTCAGTCTGAGACAGCGACAGCAGCTCCTCTCCCAGCCATTCAGGTGGCAGGAACGACACTCCCGTGTGCATCGAAGTTACTTAATTCACCATCATTCAAAATGTTCCCTCCTCCCTAGCCCCCCGAACCCCAAAAAAGCCCAAATATCTAAATGGCCCTCCCTATCCATTGCAGGGTACCAGAAATCGTACACAATGTGAGATTTAAGTTTCGTTTTGCTAATAATTTGCTGCTTCCCGAGAGGTGTGAGATTCAGATCTGAAAAGTGCACACCTCCGATCAAATCCCATTGTCTGCGTGTGTGTTTGGTAGCGTGTGTGCATGTGTGTGTGTCTGTTTCTACGTCTGTTTCTCTGTGTGCGTCTGTGTTCCCTTCTGTGTATGTAGCTGTACATTTCTCGCCGTGTGGGTCTCTCTGTGTGTGAGACGGTGTTTATCTCCCTGTGTGTACATCTCTGTGTCTGTGACTGCATGCGTTTCTCTCCACGTGTGTGTTTGAGTTATGTGTGTCTGTGTTGCACTTGATCTGAAATCTCTTCCTTGGCCA
Organism: Hemiscyllium ocellatum; assembly: GCF_020745735.1. Classification (NCBI taxonomy): domain Eukaryota; kingdom Metazoa; phylum Chordata; class Chondrichthyes; order Orectolobiformes; family Hemiscylliidae; genus Hemiscyllium; species Hemiscyllium ocellatum. The sequence continues at coordinate 24,773,683 of NC_083418.1, read as the reverse complement.
CAGTCTACGAGTGCTCTCCCAGGGCTGACTCCACCTTATTCCCAGCAGCAGTACTAACCCACAACATCGCTGAGAAACACCTGTGCCTGTGCTGTCGCTTCAGAAGCTCCTTCCTGCCCTGCTCGCTCGATCTGCAGTTTCTCAAAATTGCCTTAATTCTTTTTAATCACGTCCACGTCTTAATTCTTCCCGATCATTGCCTTCTCGGTGTTATTAGCCTCCAGGCTCCGTACAGGATCAGAGATCTCAGAGCTGATGCCTTTCCGTCTCCGCGGTCATTTTGGTCTCTCTCTATCCCTGATGTGAGCCTTCAGAGGTCCTGACTGTTCACTTGTCGGTAACCGTGAAACTGCCTGGACCCATGTCCCCCCTCTCCTCATTGTCCCTCTCCCTTTCTCTCTCCCTCTCTCAGTTGTGCTCGGTCTGAACACCAGAAGCCCCAACGCTGCCTGCTTGCGTTTCCCTCCGCACACCCATGTCCTCGGAAGTCAAGTCGCGATGGAGTGGCTCTGGTTCCCTGAAGAGCAGTTCGGCCCGCATATCGACCATGCTGGAGATGTCTGAGAACGCGGCCAGCGCGCAGTATGAGCCGGTCCCGCTGCCCTTGCAGAGAAGCAACAGTCCCGAGGGGGCTACCCACAATAACCCGCCGATCCAAGCCGCCGACAGCCAGCCGGAGGTGATCATTAACCCTGACATTCCCCCGAAAGCTGTGTCCTTGCCTGCCCACATGTCCTCTTACAGCGGCCGCAAGCCCCTCTTTTCCAAAGTCAACATTCAGGGGAGAACTTACAACTTCTTAGAACGTCCAACCGGCTGGAAATGTTTTATCTACCACTTCACAGTGTAAGTACAGTTTCCCATTGTCTTTCAGAAATGCCATATAATGTTTCTCTGCTCTGCTTTTAAGACCCCTCTGCTGTAAAATATCGGTATGGGACTCTCCCAGCATTCGATTTGGACCCGGTCTATGTTTAGAGCGGCGAGTTTTTATTTGGCTTTGTTGTGACATCTGTTTTGGAGTTGTGGGTGGTAGAAAGGAGGATTGTTTAAATCTTGTTTGCGCTCGAACACTTTCTGAAGCAAAACAACACAACAAGCGGTCGGTCTGTTTTCTGGGCCGTGTTGAGGTAGCACTGTTTGAAATTGGCTCTCTCAGAAATTTCCGAACATGATTTGAGGTTAAAGCCGGGAGAGGTTGAGAAATTGAACCATGATTTATTGGCAGACTCAAGTGAACCTTTAAATAGCGAGAGGCGCGTATCCCAGAATTGGTTTGGGATGGGGTCAGGAGTCGATGTGTTGTCCTGGGAATGGTGGTGCCAGGAGCAAACCGTTTATGAACTGGCTTGAATCGGCTCAGCTTTACAGAATAAGCAGAATTCGTTAGTTTTATTTTGTGTTCTGAAATATATGCTAAGATATGTTCAATGGTACAGAGCACCTTAGAAACACGGGCTGTACTTTCATGATGATTTTAGCGGGGAATCCGTTTATTAAATTGAAATCCACTCCAATAAGTTTACAGACGTGACGGTGTCCGCTTCCAGAAAACGGCTCGTTTCAGATTCCTGCTGAACTGCTTCCCCCTAAACAGAACCATCCAATTGTTTTCAGTCCAATATCAATCACCCCCCTTTCTGAAAATCCATAATGGATCTGCTCTCTCGGATCATTTCAATTCGTAGCGAGGTTGTTATGGACAGAATTCTTTTTCTGTTTCCCATAGTTTTAATCTGGGTGATTTTATTATTTTTCTAGGTGATTTCATCTTGATGGGCAGAGTCGAAAGGGACACGGGGAGGAGTGGAGGGGCGGGTGGTTATGTGGCAAATTGAAAATGTTGAGCAGAAGTTTGCTCAAATTGCCTAAGTATAGCCGGCGATTGACAGAAATAACGGTGCACCTGTCTGTGCGAGTTAATGTGGTTTCAAGTTGACCACTCATGTTGTAGGGAGCGTACTTTGTTCAGGGTCACTCCACATCTCATCAATTCCGGAGCATCGGTTCTGGTACTGAGAAAAGCGACACCCTTTGTCGGAAAGATATTGTCAAAGCAGACTCAATACTGAGACATGGACTATATGTTTGAAGTTTCATTTCTTGCGTTGCATGTTAAGATGTATATAGCACCGTTTTTTTTGTGTTAGAAAGGTAATATCAAGAAAGGATTACCATCCGGGAGGTCTGTAAGGGTCTGTCGCATTCTGAGTCGGCGTGGGAGAACTTTCTTTTCCCCAATTCATGGAGAATGCAAAATTAGGCGGCACATATACAAGACAGTCACCAGCTCATCCAGGGAACAGTTCAAGCAAAACTTTCTGAAAATATGCTTTATTCATAACATTTGTGAAGGTACATTTCGGGTCAAGCGTATAAGGAGTCAGCAATTTAGTTAATTTATCGTTCCTGACATCTATAATTACATGGTTATTTGGACATATTCTGAGAGATACGCAGCTTAAGGGTCTTGCATTGATTCCAGCTCCTGTGCGCTCCTGGGCAGGATCCAGAACCCTGCCTTACAGAGATTCTGGAGATGAAACTTGACAAAAAGACGGAATCCGAGAGGGGCCTGAATGATGTGGGCTGTGGTGAGAAATCTGAGAGAATACGCGTGAGACATCGGGCCATGTCCGTACTGTCTCAATGGGCCATGTCAGTACTGTCTCAATGCCGGAATTTCCATGCATGGAGATGAGGTTCTCACTGGTAGGCGGCGAGTTGTCTACGAAGGCGCTTTATTGCTCGGCTTCATGAGCTGCAAATCTCCCCTTATGAATGTGCAACTCCGTGGAAATGGCATGTGGACAATTACTGACATGAAAGTCGGATGTGCTTGTTCCTCCAGGACCTCCTCCTGGACTCTTGGCAACAGCTTTTCCAGGCTCTCTCCATGCCCATCAGCCACACACACCCCTCATCTATGGACACTGGCATCTGATCTGTGCCTGCCACCCCACATTATCATGGTACATTACAGATGCATTTACAGTGCTGCACCTCACCATGGCCTGGCACCTCTCATTAAAATATTGCAGGAAGGACATTTTATGTAGAGACAGGTACCCAGCCCATAGACTGGCATCTCAGGGCTGCTCACTTGCTCTGTCAGTGCCCACTCACTATGAGCCTTATCTGGATGTCCACAGCATCCCTGACTTGCCTCACTGTGCCCCTTTGCGCTTCATGCCCCCAGCCAGCATGACAGGATTTCTATATTTCCTTGTTCTTTAGTTCTGACACAAGCCAGAAAGCTGTCAATGGTCCTCAGTCAAATCATGGAGGCAGCCTTCAGCTATCGGCAAAGATAGCCGACAATATCCGAACTTCCCTCCTGTGCAGGATTCCATCCAACAGGTCCCTGCCCTCACAATGGGCACCACTTCCCCCTTCTCTTCATGCCTGAAATAAATGCCAAGAACCGTTCACAGTTCCAGACTGGCAGTGCTTGTCTGGGTGCACAATGGCTTTTTAAAGAAGGCACCAGCATCATGGAGCCCAGGATATCCCTGGATATCTAGGCTCTCCTAAGATAACAATAGTGATGGAGTCAGGTTGGTATCAAATGAAAATTAGCACCAAAGGGGCATGGTAGATGGATAATGAGGCAAGTTTACTAAAATGGCACGATAAAACATGTCAAGTGTAATGGAGAGAGAAAGCATCCACGAAAACTTGACGAAACTTGACACTTTGCCAAAATATGACAAGATCCAGCCTTGCAATTCTTTCCAGATCTGGTTTGCAAAGACACTCCAAGAGGTGGTTGGTGGCAGTTTATCACCTTTCCCCCCACCCCCACCCCATCACAGCCACCATGAGACCAATGTGAAGAGATTCTGATTGTGGAGTGTGGATCTGCCCTTTAAACCAACAATCAAACTACGCTTTGATACCTATTCAAAGTATTAGTGATGCTACAGTCTGCAAAATGATTTTGACAGCTTGTTCAAGGAACCAGGACCTCTGTGTTACCCAGAATAGTATGCACCTTTCTAGACATAGAGATGCTTGCTTGGATAATGTGTAAGGGGAAGTTAGAGTTGGTTATGAGGGGAAAAGGAGTGTGATTTCTTCCTAATTTAATTGAATTAATTAGTTTGACTGGAGCTCTTATGGAACATAAATGCCAGTATATACCTGTTAGACTGAATGTGCTCAATCTGTGCTGTAAATCTATTCAATATTGTGCACTCAGTCTGATCCATTAGTGCCATTCCAATCTGCCCATTAACTCTTTAACAACTCTGCATTATAAAAGCCTTGACTTTGAAAACTTCAAAGCAATTGTGTTTTATATGTGTGTATGCATACCATGCCCACAAACTCAGAAATATGATTCAGTCTCCATTACTCCTCATATCATGCAATAAACTGAAATCCAGTATTAGTGTGATATTGTGCTACAATTCCATCTTCAATTTAAATTATTGGAGACAGCTCAGTCTTTCTCATTACTTGTCACTGCCCAGGGTAACACCTGCCAACAACACAAATGCCTCTGATGCATGTGTACCTGTTATGTAAGAGACCCCCCATACCAGCAGAAAGTTGCGAAGAAAGCGAGAGCTAAGCTATATTCTCTATGCCATCCTTCAAACAGTAACATCTCACTTTATCTGTTGGCATCACACCTTTGATAGTTAAAAACAAATTTATTGTCTCAAAGTGTACAAAGGAAATCTTTCCCCTTTCAGGTTCCAGTACTATCACAAACAGGGTGCATTGTGTGGTGCTATTTTTAAAAACAAAACCTATTTCAAAGAAACCCACGACAGACAGCCTTTATGAATATGACAATGTGCCAATCAGTACTTTCAATATATCATTATGCCTTTGATTAGAAATATATATTTGAGCAATTGGCTGGGATTAAGTATTTTGATCAAGGTCAAACCTGGAATATGCTGGCAAACACAGAATTTCTTTGTCACTGATGGTAGTGATTCCAGATTCTTGAATAAACCTCCAAATTCTATGTCCATCAGCCAAAGCATTGTGAGACTTTATAAAGTCATAGAATCATACAGTACAGAAGAGGCCCTGCAGCCCATCAAGTTTGCAGCACAAAAAGTACACTGCTAGCTACATTCGTCCCATTTTCCCACACTCGGCTCAGAATCTTGAATGTTATGACACTTCAAGTCCTTTTTAAAGGTTGTGATAGGGTTAGGTTTCCAACTCAACTACCATTCCAGGCAGCGCGTTCTGGATACCCACCATCATTTGGTTGCAAAACAATTTTCTCAACTCTCCTCAAAACCTCCTGACTTTCACTTTAGAAACGTAATCCCTATCTTCTTGACCATTCAACTAAGGGGAATAGCTGTTTCCTATCATAAACATATACACCTGTATCAGGACCCCCCTCAACTTTCTCTGCTCTGAGCATATTCAGCCTCTCTTCATAGCTGAAATGCTTCACCCAGGCAACATCCTGGTAAATCTCTTCACTAGTGCAGATAAAACCTTCCTATCGTGTGGAAATCAGAACTGCACTGCTATTGCCAATCAAAGTTCTGTATAGTTCCACCTAATCCCCCGGCTTTTATCATCTGCAGATTATATCTGCCATAAATGCTGATGGTGTGAATCTTATCAGGTCAAATGAATTGGTTGGAGAGACAGATAGAGGTGACGAGGAATTTGCAACAACAACAGTATGTGATGGATGGCAGTTATAGGAAGGGGGGAAGTCTCAGATACAGCCACATGGATGGGTTAACTCCAGGAAAGGAGGAGAGGTAGGCAGTTAGTGCAGGAGTCTTTTGTGGATATACCCATTTCAAACAGGTATGCTGTTTTGGAAAATGTAGGGGGTGATGGATTCTCAGGGGAACGTAGCACCAACAGCCAAGTTTTTGCTACAGATTCTGGCTCTAATGCAACGAGGAGGACGTCGGCTTCCAAGAGATCAATTGTGTTAGGGGATTCTGTAGTCAGAGGTACAGACAGACGTTTCTGTGGCCAGCAGAGAAAAAGCAGAATGGTGTGTTGTTTCCCTGGTGCCAGGATCAAGGATGTCTCAGAGAGGGTGCAGAATGTTCTCACGGGGGAGAGGGGCCAACAAGAGGTCATTGTCCACATTGGAACCAACGACACTGGAAGGGAAAAAGTTGAGATTCTGAAGGGAGATTACAGAGAGTTAGGCAGAAATTTAAAAAGGAGGTCCTCCAGTAATATCTGGATTACTCCCAGTGCTACGAGCTAGTGAGGGCAGGAATAGGAGGATAGAGCAGATGAGTGCATGGCTGAGGAGCTGGTGTATGGGAGAAGGATTCACATTTTTGGATCATTGGAATCTCCTTTGGGGTAGAAGTGACCTGTACAAGAAGGACAGATTGCACCTAAATTGGAAGGGGACTAATATACTGGCAGGGAAATTTGCTAGAGCTGCTTAGGAGGATTTAAATTAGTAAGGTGGTGATGGTGGGGGAGTGGGGGTGGGACCCTGGGAAATAGTGAGGAAAGAGATCAATCTGAGACTGGTACAGTTGAGAATAGAAGCGAGTCAAACAGTCAGGGCAGGCAGGGACAAGGTAGGACTAATAAATTAAACTGCTTTATTTCAATGCAAGGGGCCAAACAGTGAAGGCAGATGAACTCAGGGCATGGTTAGAAACACGGGACTGGGATATTATAGCAATTACAGAAACATGGCTCAGGGATGAGCAGGACAGACAGCTTAATGTTCCAGGATACAAATGCTACAGGAAGGATAGAAAGGGAGGCAAGAGAGGAGGGGGAGCAGCATTTTTGATAAGGGATAGCATTACAGCTGTGCTGAGGGAGGATATTTCCAGAAATACATTCAGGGAAGTTATTTGGATGGAACTGAGGAATAAGAAAGGGATGACCACTTTATTAGGATTGTATTATAGACCCCCTAATAGTCAGAGGGAAATTGAGAAACAAAAATGTAAGGAGATCTCAGCTATCTGTAAGAAAAATAGAGTGGTCATGGTAGGGGATTTTAATTTTCCAGACATAGACTAGGACTGCCATAGTGTTAAAGGTTTAGATGGAGAGGAATTTGTTAAGTGTGTACAAGACAATTTTCTGATGCAATATGCGAATGTACCTACTAGAGAAGGTGCAAAACCTGACTTACTCTTGGGAAATAAGGCAGGGCAGGTGAGGTGTCAGTGGGGGAGCACTTTGGGGCCAGCGACCATAATCCTATTAGATTTAAAATAATGTGGAAAAGGATAGACCAGATCTAAAAGTTGAAGTTCTAAATTGGAGAAAGGCCAATTTTGACGGTATTAGGCAAGAACTTTCAAAAGCTGATTGAGGGCAGATATTTGCAGGTAAAGGGATGGCTAGAAAATGGGAAGCCTTCAGAAATGAGATAACGAGAATCCAGAGAAAGTATATTCCTGTTAGGGTGAAAGGAAAGGCCGGTAGGTATAGGAAATGCTGGGTAACTAAAAAAATTGAGGGTTTGGTTCAGAAAAAGAAGGAAGCATTTGTCAGATATAGACAGGATAGATCGAGTGAATCCTAAGAAAAGTATAAAGGAAGTAGGAGTATATTTAAGAGGGAAATCAGGAGGGCAAAAAGGGGACATGAGGTAGCTTTGGCAAATAGAATTAAGGAGAATCCAAAGAGTTTTTACAAATACATTCAGGACAAAGGGTCTGTTTCCATGCTGTACATCCCTATGACTCTATCACTCTATAACAAAAGGGTAACTAGGGAGAGAATAGGGCCCCTCAAAGATCAGCAAGGCAGCCTTTATGTGGGGCTTCAGAAAATAGGGGAGATACTAAATGAGCATTTTGCATCAGTATTTACTGTGGAAAAGGATTTGGAAGATACAAACTATAGGAAAATAGATGGTGACATCTTGCAAAATGTCCATATTACAGAGGAGGAAGTGCTGGATGTCTTGAAATGGGTAAAGGTAGATAAATCCCCAGGACCTGATCAGGTGTACCCTAGAAATCTGTGGGAAGCTAGAGAAGTGATTGCTGGGCCTCTTGCTGAGATATTTGTATCATCAATAGTCACAGGTGAGGTGCCAGAAGACTGGAGGTTGGCTAACATGGTGCCACTGTTTAAGAAGGGCGGTAAGGACAAGCCTGGGAATTATAGACCAGCAAGCCTGACGTCGGTCGTGGGCAAGTTGTTGGAGGGAATCCTGAGGGACAGGATGTATATGTATTTGGAAAGGCAAGGACTAATTAGGGATAGTCAACATGGCTTTGTACATGGGAAATCATGTCTCACAAACTTGATTGAGTTTTTTGAGTAAGTAACAAAGAGGATTGATGAGGGCAGAGCAGTAGATGTGATCTATATGGACTTCAGTAAGGCGTTCGACAAGTTTCCCCATGGGAGACTGATTAGCAAGGTTAGATCTCACGGAATACAGGGAGAACTAGCCATTTGGATACAGTACTGGCTCAAAGGTAGAAGACAGAGGGTGATGGTGGAGGGTTGTTTTTCAGACTGGAGCCTTGCGACCAGTGGAGTGCCACAAGGATCGATGCTGGGTCCTCTACTTTTTGTCATTTACATAAATGATTTAGATGTGAGCATAAGAGGTACAGTTAGTAAGTTTGCAGATGACACCAAAATTGGAGGTGTAGTGGTCAGTGAAGAGGGTTACCTCAGACTACAATAGGATCTTGACCAGATGGGCCAATGGGCTGAGAAGTGGCAGATGGAGTTTAATTCAGATAAATGCGATGTGCTGCATTTTGGGAAAGCAAATCATAGCAGGACTTATACACTTAAAGGTAAGGTCTTTGGGAGTATTGCTGAACAAAGAGACCTTGGAGTGCAGATTCATAGCTCCTTGACAGTGGAGTCGCAGATAGATAGGATAGTGAAGAAGGCGTTTGGTATGCTTTCCTTTATTGGTCAGAGTATTGAGTACAGGAGTTGGGAGGTCATGTTGTGGCTGTACAGGACATTGGTTAGGCCACTGTTGGAATATGCATGCAATTCTGGTGTTCTTCCTATCGGAAAGTTGTTGTGAAACTTGAAAGGGTTCAAAAAAAATTTATAAATATGTTGTCAGGGTTGGGGGATTTGAGCTATGGGGAGAGGTTTAACAGGCTGAGGCTGTTTGCCCTGGAGTATTGGAGGCTGAAGGGTGACCTTATAGAGGTTTACAAAATAATGAGGGGCATGGAGAGGGTAAATAGGCAAAGCCTTTCCCTGGGGTCGGGGAGTCCAGAACTAGAGGGAATAGGTTTAGGGTGAGAGGGGAAAGATATAAAAGAGACCTACGTGGCAACTTTTTCACACAGAGTGTGGTATGTGTATGGAATGAGCTACCAGAGGAAGTGGTGGAGGCTGGTACAATGCCAACATTCAAGAGGCATTTGATGGGTATATGAATAGGAAGGGTTTGGAGGGGTATGGGCCGGGTGCTGGCAGGTGGGACTAGATTGGGTTGGGATATCTGGTTGGCATGGATGGGTTGGACCGAAGGGCCTGTTTCCATGCTGCACATCTCTATGACTTTATCTATGTCTCAACTGATAAAGCCATAGTATGGAGGTGCTGGTGTTGGACTGGTGCAGACAAAGTCAGAAGTCACGTGACACCAGGTGATAGTCCAACAGGTTTGTTCGAAATCATAAGCTTTCAGGGCCCTGTGCCTTCATCAGGTGAAGTCACTGGTGTTGTGTGACTTCTGACTTCAACTGTTAAGAGTAAGCATCCTACATACCTTCTTGACCTGTCCTATCACTTTCAGGGATCTGTGGACAGGCACCCCAAGATCCCTCCGTTCCTCTGAGCTTCCTCATGTCCTGTCATTCATTGAGTACTTCTTTGTCTTTCTGGTGCATTTTGACTTGGTGTTTGGCTGTAAGAGCTGTCACACTCAACGCAATCCAATTGTCACCAACACAGATTGCTTTCAGTTGGCTCAGTCTATAACACTGAGCCTGACAGCTGAGCATTTAACTCTCTCTCTTTAACTTCTGGAGCACAATAATCTTGTCTGACACTCCAGCACAGTACTGAGTTGGGTGATGCCATGGGGATGTGAAACCTGTTCCGTTTGCTCTCTCAGATGAACCTGAAAGCTCCCAAGACACTGACTGGAAGAGGAACAGGGGAATAAACCAGGTGTCACAACCAATCCAGCATCATGAAAAATATTATCCAATGATTAGCACATCACTGCTGGTGGGAGCTTGCTGTGCTGTTTTTCATACAATACAGCAGGAGCACTCAATCACTCCAAAAAAGGAAGATATGAAATACATTGGATATCAAATGTTAATGTTGATTCTCCCTCCACAGATCTGGCCAGACCTGCTAAGTTTCCCAGCACTTTCTGTTTTTATTGCAAGTCTTTTTACATCGTCAGCAACATCTCTCTGCCCACTCAAAGGATACCGGAGATTAGAATCATACAGAAGTACAACATGGAAACACACCCTTTGTTCCAACTCGTCCATGCCGACCAGATATCCTAATCCAATCTTGTCCCATTTGCCAGCATTTGGTCCATATCCCTCTCAACCCTTCCTATTCATGTTCCCATCCAGATGCCTTTTAAATGTTGTAATTGTACCAGCCTCCACCACTTTCTCTGAGGAGTATACCTTGCTAATGTGTCCTAACTAGAAGCCAAGAGGCAGTTAAATCATCCCTGTAAAGTTTGATTTGTGTCTTTAATCTGCTGTTAGTGGCTGTGTGTAATCCCAGGTATGCCAGGTGCTGACTTTGTAGTTTTGCTGGGGCGGGGGTAAGGGAGCACGGGGGTGGGGTTGGGTGGTGAGGGTTACTGTGTCAGGTCAAGGTGGTGAGCTCTGCCTCAAGGGGGAACAAAACAAAAGAGTTGACCAATCTCATTGATTGACTCGAATGGGCTTCACCAGTTCAATGTTGAAGAGCAGCCGTTGGGGAATGGCAGCCCTCGTACCCAGAGCATGCGATCTGCTAAATAAGAGAAATGACTGCAAGCTGGAGCAACTGGAACGCGAAACAACAGAAAACAAGGAAATGTGTCTCTCAGCCTCTGACAGAACTGATCAGGTACCTTGTCGTGTGTCCATCCCAGGTTCGATTCCAAGTCGATTGATCGAGAAACACTCTGGGAGTGGACTGCGGCTGGTGTGCGTGCGGCATGGGGAAGATGGAGGGAAAACGAGAGTAGAGCTGGCTTCTTTTTTTGGTGGAGTTTGTGCTTTATAGCAACATTGTTTTGGCTGCTGATAGGTAAAAGGCTGACAGAGTATAGAGCAGACGCATCCAAATGCCAAAATAAAGCAAACAAAAATGCAAGGTAAAAGGAGTTAATAAAGAGCCAAGTGTAGAAACAAAGGATAGAGCCAGAGGCAGTGTGATCAGTACTCCTCCATGTTGTACACTACTTGGAAGGAACAATGAAGGTAGAAAGGGCATATAATGTACTCTGGGTGGAGAACATCAGTGCCCCTATTGCCAGACTCAGTGAATGTCACTACCAGCTTTGTGCTAAAGGGCATATCTGCCAGACTGGTAAGGGATGAGACAACCAACATGAGGGACAAATCCACTTGCTCCCAGTAAGCTCCACATCACAGATGTATCAGGCCATGAGAACATTGGATAGCAGTAACCACCTGCACAGGCCTTGTGGAGGCAAAGTCACATCTTCACAATGAAGAAATGTCCATCGTGATGTGTTGCGCTACTAGCGAGGCACTAGCGAGAGCTTGCACTCCAGAAATAGCTGCACTCCCAGTGAAACTGTTCCTGTGCAGCTGCAATGCATGGTTTTTGCTCAACCATGTGAAAAGTTGCCCGTCTAACCATGTCTGATCCCCAAAATAAGGAAAATCCAATCTGGATAATTACTGCTGTCAGTTGACTTGTTATCACCAGCAATGTGATGGTACGAGTCAATGGCAGTGCAGTGATGAATCAGGTTGACCCCATAACTTGCTTTTGCGATGCTCAGTCTGGGTTCCATCAGAATCATGTGGCTTCAGATTTTGTTACAGTCTCGGTCCAAAGGTGAACAAAAATGTTGAATTGCAGAAATAGAGTGAGGTTGACTGCCCTTGACACCAAGGCTGCATTTGAACGAGGGTGATATCAAGGAGACCAAGCAAAACTAGAGTCAGTGGGAGTCGGGGGAAACCTGCTGACTGGAGTCATACCTGTCACAGAGGCAAGTGATTGTGGTTTGAAGTCAGTCATCTCAGTCTCAGAACATCTCTGCAAGAGTTCCTCAGGATAGTGTCTTAGGCCCAACCATCTTCAACTGCTTCACATTTTATCACTTTATTTCTGATTGAGAGTAGACTGAAGGGGCACGTTTTGTCTGGGCTGGATTTATCCTTGTTGTGAGCAGCATTGCTCGGTGGATGCCAGTGTTGTAGCTGTACTGGAATAGCTTGAATAGGGGCACGGCAAGTTCTGGAGGATGGGGAGATTTGTGGAGCCTCTTCTTGCATTGAGTTGTTTAATTGTCCATTACAAGTCATGACTGGATGTGATGGATTGCAGGGCTTAGATCTCATCTGTTCATTATGGGGTCATTGAGCCCTGTCCATCGCTTGCTGTTTGGCGTACAAATAACCCTGTTTTGCAGATTCACCAGGTTGACTTCATTATCAGGTATGCCTAGTGGTGCTCCTGGGATGCCCTCCTGCATTCTCCATTGATTCAGTGGTGATCCACTAGCTTGAAGGTAATGGCTGATGAGTGGATATGTTGAGCCATGAGGTTACAGGTTATGTTGGGAGTACAATTCTGCTGTTGATGATGGTCCACAGTATCTCGTGAATGCCCAGTCTTATCCCAAGTGATAGTGATAGTGATAGTGATAGTACCACACAAGTGTTGCATGGTATTCTCCATGTGAAGGCAGAACTTCATCACCCCTAGGACTGTATAGTAGTCATTCTTACTGATCATGCATGGACTGATGCATCTGCAGAAGGCAGATTGGTGAGGATGTGGCCAAATACCCTGCTCCCACTTGTTGGTTCCCTCACCACCTACCGCAGACCCTGTCTAGTAACAATGTCCTTTTGTTGGCCAACTTGATCAGTACTGCTGCTATCAAGCCTCTCTTCGTGATGGACATTGAAGTACCCCATCCACAATGCATTTTCCCTCCTTGCTACCTCAGTGCTTCCTCCAAGTGATGCCTAACATGGGAAGAAATGACTAATCAGCTGAGGAAAGGTTGTACAGGGTAATGTGCAGAAGGTTTCCTTGCCCGTGCTTGACCTAATGCCATGAAACTTTATGGGAACTGGAGTCAATGTTGATGACTCCCAGCACAGCTCCTTCCTTACTGTATACCACTGTGCTACCAGCTCTCCTGCTGCCAGTAGGGACAGGACAAACCAGGAACAGTGTTGGTGGAATCTGGGACATTGAATGGTATGATCCCATGAGCATGACTGTGTCAGGCTATTGCTTGACTAGTCTGTGAGATAGCTCTTTCAATTTTGGCACTGGCTCCCAGATATGAGTACGGAGAATTTTGCCGAGTTGATAGGGCTGTGTTTACCTTCACCATTTCCAGTGTCTAGGTCGAGGCCAGGAGGTCTATCTGATTTAATTCCTTTTTAAAATTTTTTTAGTGAGTGATACAACTGAATGGCTTGCTACGGCATTTCAAAGTTTAGTAAAGAGTCAACCACATTACTGTGGAACTGGAGTCCAATGTAAGCCAAAACAGCAGGTTTCCTTCTCCAAAGGATATTAATAAATTAGATGGATTTTTTAATAGTAACTGCTTCACAGTTAGCAATAGAATTTTAATTCCAGATTTTATTGTATTGTGATGGGATTCGGACCTGGGTCCCCAGAACATTGTTTTTTCTCTGGATTAACAGTCCAGTATCTACACTGTCGCGATCCATCCAACTATGTTGTCACCTCCTGGGTAAAATCATTGACAATAAACTTAACTGGGGTGAAAATGTGTTGCTGGAAAACCGCAGCAGGTCAGGCAGCATCCAAGGAGCAGGAGAATCGATGTTTCGGGCATGAGCCCTTCTTCAGGAATGCATTCCTGCTCCTTGGATGCTGCCTGACCTGCTGCGCTTTTCCAGCAACACATTTTCAGCTCTGGTCTCCAGCATCTGCAGTCCTCACTTTCTCCTAACAAACTTAACTGGGCCAACATTGGTTATAAAAGCAGGTCAGAGGCTGGGATTTCTGTGATGCGTAACTCATCTCCCCAATCCCCACACCCTGTCCACCATCTGCAAAACGCAAGTCAGTAGGGTGATGGAATATTTACGACTTGCTACAATAGGTGCAGTTCCATCTCAAGAAGTTCAACACCACCCAGGACAAAGCAGCACACTTATTCAGCACTGGTGTATGCAAAGTGTGCCTGCAGCAAGTCACTAAGACAGTTTGGACAGCATTTTCCAAACTTCTGACCCTTGTCACCAGGAATGAAAAGAGCTGTCGATGCATGGGAATACCACCACGAGCCTGTTCTCTCCCAAGCCGATCCACTATCCTTACTTTGGAGAATATCACTGTTTCTTCATTGTTTTCAAGTTAAAATCTAATAACTCCCTTCCTAACTGTGTGAGTACTGATGCAAGATGGATTGCAGCAATTGATACCAGCAGCTTATTGCCACCTTTTCAAAGGCAGTTTGGGATGAGTAACAATACTGGCAGCGATAGCTATTCATTTCACAGGAAATAATTAAACGTATTTATCCTTTCACCTCTCATATCCCTCCATTATCTAAATTCTTTATGCTTCACCATGTTCTGAATTGTTGAAGTCTCATAAGATCAGATCATGGAGTCAAAGCCAAGTAGGATTCAGGGAAGATCTCATGAAAACAGCCCCAAGTGCTGGAGCTGCTGCCGAGTGAGCAGGAATTCAGAAAATAATGCACATTAATGGACGTGCAACACTTTCTAGAAGGGGATGGGGTGTTCTTGACTTAAGTGATCAATTTGCCGAGAATAGACATCAGAGGCTTTCACTCTTACCCATGTGTTATGCACTATGAATAGTGCACATGCCAAGAACTGCAGAATTGAAATTCTTGCCCAGTCTTGCATTCAAACCATAGGCTAATTGCTCTCGTGCATGCACAGACTGTAGTCTTCTGTACAGTAGTACAGTTTCTATTTGTCTTGTCAGTGTCTCAGTTCTTACCCAAACACTCCAGCCCACAAAATGTCTGGAGGGTGCAAAAATAACATCTCACTAACCTGTCTTAACTATAAGATAGTGACTAATAAATGGATCAAGCGCATTTGAAAAAAGCAGCATATGAGCAGAAAGGCCTGTACTTTTGCTATAAGTTATATGGTTCCCCCTTTGTCTGATGGCACAGAATGTTACTGGTGCAGTTACACAATTTTGGGCAGCCAACACCATTACCGTTCTTGGTTTGTCCTGTCCCACCAGCAGGACAGGCCCAGCAGACATGGTGACATAGTAACATACTGTCAGGAAGGAGCTGCCCTGGGAGTCTTCACCATTGGGTGCAGATCCCATTTAGTTCTGTAGCTTCAGGCCAAACTCATTGTCATTGTAATGCACCAGAGAGCAACCACAACCTTTCAAACCCGGCAACTTCAGGACCAAGCCCATGGTAAAGTTCAGACATCAGATTGTTCTGGTTGGGTTGCTTTGGCCAAGGTTGGCTTGGGCTATTGGACCCCAGAAACAGACAGGCAGGTCAAGCCAATAACTGCTTGGTGCTCCACTGTGCCAACACCTATCCCAACAAGCTTATAAATTATTTCACTAAATAATACTTCACAGCAGCTTTAATAAAGAAGATGTCTGGCTCTCGGGCACCATTTTTGGATCACTGGATTTGTAATTCTGGAGGTATGATAAAATGGCATGGAGCATTTCCCACAAACGTGGGCAAGATGTGGCTCTGAGGTGATCATGACAAAAAGCCTCAGCTGGTGGTAAGGCATGACTCTCAAAAGAGTCATCCTATTGCCCAAGCCTTTATGGCAGCACAGTAGCTCAGTGGTTAATGCTGCTGCCTTCAGTGCCAGTGACCTGGGTTCGATTCCGTCCTTAGGTGACTGTTTATGTGGATTTTGCATCGTCTCCCTGTGTCTGTGCAGGTTTCCTCCCATAGTCCAAAGGTGTGCAAGTTAGGTGGATTGGCCATGTTAAATTGCCCATAGTATCCAGGGATGTGTATCAGCCATGGGAAATGTAGGGATAGGGTAATGGTGTGGGTTTGGGTGTGGTGTGGCTCTTTGGAGGGTCAGTATGGACTTGGGCTAAATTGCCTATTTCTGTGCTGTAGGGATTCTACATGTATGGAGGGTAGAAGCAGAGGTGATTCGGTACCTCACTATCTGCCTGTACTTTTTATAATCATTCTTGGGATGTGGGTGTTGTTGGCTCCTAATTGACCAGAGAGAAATTATAGGTCAACCACATTGCTGTGAGTCTAGAGTCACATGTAGACCAAAATGGGTAAAGATGGCTATTTCCTTCACTAAAGTGCATGAGAGAATCAGATGGGTTTGTATGGCTCTTGATTTAGAACACAGAAAAGTACAGCACAGAACAGGCCCTTAGGCCTACAATATTGTGCCAAGGTTTAATCCTAATTATAAAATATAATAACTTAATCTACACGCCCTTCAACTCATTGCTATCCATGTGCAGATTTCAGATTTCAATTGAACTCAGGTTCCACCAGTTGTTGTGGCAGGATTCAAACCTGGGTCACCAATGCATTAGCTGGGCCTCTGGTTTAATGGTCTGCTGAAAGTAACAGTAGGCCATCATCTCCCTCAGTTAATGCCCTTCCCACCTTCATGCTCAACACCAGCTAGGTCATGGGTTAAAAAGGATGAGAAGGTATTGGGCCTAAACAGATGATGGCACAGCAGCCAATGGGGTGTGAAGGGAGCTGACAAAGCACAACAGGCCAGAGATGGAAAGTTCAGATTGCTCAGTGTGTCGACGAACTGGGTGAGAGATAGTGAAGTCAACATGATGGTGATATTGGTGTAATGAAAAGAATATTAATTTGGATATGGCGATGGACTAATGTAAAACAAATAAAGACAAGCCTAATACAGTTAAATGTAGGGTTTTGGGCACTGTTGTAACACAGGAGTCCTAGGGGTTCAGGTACATAATTTCTTGAAGTTTGCATCATATATGTAAATTGGATATGCTAAGTTGTCCATAGTGTTCAGGGGTGTGTAGGTTAGGTGCATTAGTCAGGAATAAATATAGAATAATAGGGTAGGGAATTGTGTCTGGGTGGGTTACTCTTCGGAAGGTCGGTGTGGACTTGTTAGGCTGAAGGGTCTGTTTCTACACTGTAAGGGATTCTATGATTCTATATAGACAGGTGGATAAGAAAGCATTTAGCATGCTTGCTTTCATTGCTCAGACCTTTGAATATAGGAGTTTTGACGTTTTGTTGAGGTTGTACAGAACGTTGATGAGGTTGCCTTGTTATAGGAAGGATATTATTAAGCTGGAAAGGGTTCAGGAGAGCTTTATCAGCATGGTGCTGGGTATGGAGGGTTTGACTTATAAGGAGAGGTTGGACAGGCTGGGACTTTTATCACTGGAGCAAAGGTGGTTGGACAGATTACCTTATAAAGGTTTATAAAATAGTGAGGGGGCTGGATAAGGTGTCATCATAAGGTGACCAGCAGGTGTCTTTTGCCTCGGGTCAGAGATTACAAGATGAAGGGGCATGTTTTTTAAGGTGAGACAAAAAATACTTCAAGAAGACATTAGTGGCAATTTTTTTTTACACAGAGTGTAGTTTGTGTGTAAAATGAACTTCCAGTGTAAGTGGTGGATGTGGCTGCAGTTACAACATTTAGGATCTCATCCACAGCCTCTGCCTCCAACCACAACTTCCCTCCTTTATCCTTGAGTGGTCCTACCTTCTCCACTAGTTATCCTCTTGTTTTTACTGTATCTATAGAATGCCTTGGGATTCTCTTTAACCCTACTTGCCAAGGTTATTTCATGGCCCCTTCTTGCTGGAGCACTTCCCTGCTTTCCTAATATTCCTCACGGGCCCTGTCTGACTTTAGCTTCCTAAACTTACATAGCTTCTTTTCTCCTTTTGACTAAATTCACAAACTCCTTCATTATCTCAGAGTCCCTTGCCATTCGTGTCCTTCCTCGTTACTGAAGCATGCCGGTCTTGAACTCTCCCCATTTAAACAATTCCCTCATGTCAAATGTGGACTTGCCTGATAACAGCTTCTCCCATTTAACACTCCCTAGTTCCTGCCTAATTCTGACATAATTTGCCCTCCCCCAATTTAGGATCTTCCCACAAGGTCCTAACTTATCCTTATTCATACCCATGTTGGAATAGTTGAATATGGAACTAACAAAAGTAGCAATGAAGTTTTTAACAGTAGATGGGTGACGTGAGTTAGCCGACCTTTATCTTTGGAACAAGATACCAAAGGTGAGCAGGCTAATTGACCACTGGAGTCTTCACTATGATAGAAATGCTTACATTTATATAGCACTCTTCATGTCCACCAACCACCCTAAAAGGGTGCACAGCCATCAAGGTATTTTAGAACTATATTCATTGTTGTATTGCAGGAAGCATAGCAGTTAATTTGTGCAAAGCATGCTCCCACAAGCCAAAAAAGACAATAGTCTAATAACCTGTTTTTGTGATTTTGATAGAGAATGCAAGAAGTAGTTCCTCAGTTCTTCTGTAAAATAATTGCAGGGATCTTTTATGTACATCTGGAAGGGCAGACAGGTACTCAAGTTGAAGGTTTCAACTAAAAAGCAGCAACCCCTCAACGCCACACAGGAGTGCTAGCCATGATGGGTATGGAAATCCTAGACTGAGATTTGACCTCACTACCTCCTGACTCGAAGGCAAGTGAACTATAGCTGACAGTGTGTACTAGCTTGTTCTTGTAGGGCCACACATACATAGTTCAGAAAGGAGTCTCAAGTTAGCAATCAGAAATGGGAACTATTTATTAGCCCTCAGCCGAGTAACGGTTTGACTTTTAACTGGGTGAATGATTTATGAATTGTTGCACCGAGGTGAAACCAAAAGATCTGTCAAGGGTCATCTTCCTTTCAGTTAAACCAACCAATAAGACCCTGGTCTGCAGTTTGACCACTTCCATTAAAGCATCAAGTTCTTTAGTGTCTGAGTTATTTTCACTGCCTTCAAGTTTTGACCTTTATACTCCACTTGCACGAAGCTCCAAGATCTTTTGAATCATCTTCTGATTTCAGCTCTCATTTGGTGTTTCCTATTTGTTCAGCTCTTTTTAAACTTCCTTGGTGCTACTTCTAGCTCATAGGTCACATCGACCATTTATCACTTTGTAATTAATCCCTTTACAATTGATGTAAACCCTTTAAATCCCTTTTCAAATATTCTTAACGGCAATAAGAAATTCCACAGTTATTTTAAAGTTTTTCTCTTGCACTGCTTCCAGATCAAAGGTTGTCACAGTTCTAAATTCATTTCTAAATTAAATTAACCATAATTTCACAATAACTAAGACATTAAAAATATACATATTAATTGTTGGCTGTCAGCATTCATTCATTTGTAGCACTCAAGGTTCTGCGTTAGACAGTCAAGGGTTTAGGTTACACTTCTAAATCTGATGATTAATATTCTAAATCAAAAGGTGGAGGGTTTGAGCTAGAGTAAGAAAGTGAATAGCTGGGAAAATTTTCCTTGGAGTGTTGGAAGCTGAGCTTATAGAAGTTTATAAAATCATATGGGGCATGGAAAGAACGAATAGTCAAGGTAATTCCACTGGGGATGGGGGAGTCCAAAACTGGAGGACGTAGGTTTAAAATGTGAGGGGAAAGATTTAAAAGGGACCTGAAGGGCAACCTCTACACACAATAAGTGGTGCGTGTATGGAATGAATTGCCAGAGGAAGTGGTGGAGGCTGGTGCAATTACAGCATTTAAAAGGCATATGAGTAGGATAGTTTAGATTAGATTCCCTACAGTGTGGAAACAGGCCCTTCGGCCCAACCAGTTCACACCGACCCACTGAAGAGTAGTGCACCCAGATCCATTCCCGTTTGACTAATGCACCTAACACTATGGGCAATTTAACATGGCCAATTTAACCAACCTTTGGGCTGTGGGAGGAAACTGGAGTACCTGGAGGAAACTCACGCAGACACAGGGAGAATGTGCAAACTCCACACAGAGAGTCACCCAAGGCTGGAATCGAAGTTGGGACCCTGATGCTGTGAGACAGCAGTGCTAACCACTGACCCACCGTGCCGGATATGGGCTAAGTGCAGGCGAATGGGACTAGATTAATTTAGGATATCTGGCTATCATCGATGAGTTGGTCTGAAGGATCTGTTTCCATGCTGTATATCTCTGTGATCCTATGACTGCTTCACTCCTTTGGAATTGGAGGAGTTCTTCCAGGTATACTGTCAATGCTCTTTTCTACCTTCTCGAGGCACTACTTAAAAAGTCAGTTATCATGGCCAAACTTTATCCCTTAACCAACACCGTTAAACCAGACCACCTGGTCCTTTATTGCAGATTGTATGACTTCACTTAGCACGAAATGGCAGTCACCTTTCCCCACGTTATATGATGATACTGTTTTAATGATCATTGAAGGCTCATGAAGTGTGCTGTACAAATGCAGGCTCTTTGGGGGGTAATAACCATTCTTACAAATAGAATCAAATAAATTAAAAGAAAATACAAAATCCCTTCGGTCCCCTGGATCACAATACTCTTTCATGCCATAACCCAAGCTAACTGATGATTCAGGGTCAAGAGTGTGGTGCTGGAAAAGCACAGCTGGTCAGGCAGCATCCGTGAAGCAGGAGAATCAACATTTTGGGCAAAAGCTTCCTGATGAAGGGTTTTTGCTTGAAATGTTGATTCTCCTGCTCCTTGGATGCTGCCTGACCTGCTGTGCTTTTCCAGCACCACACTCTCGACTCTGATCTCCAGCATCTGCAGTCCTCACATTTAGTTTCTTTTAACTAATGATTCATTTCATTGTTGTTTGCAGAATGCCAGAAATGTAAAATACTGCACCATTATCTACATAACAAAAGTCATGGAACTTTAAAACTACTTGGTTATATTCAAAGTGCTTTGTAGCATTATACTCATGTGTGATAATGAATGCAAATTTGAATGATTGATACCTTAGTAGTATCTTGTCTGTCTCATTATACATTCATACTCCTTTAATTATTCAGTAAATTTAATTTTACTTTGCAGATAAAACAATATATAGACTGCGAAACCCAGATCATTTGACCTGAAGGATTCTTCAAGGGAATACTAAGGATCTAACAGTACTCTGGTTCATTTCTCATGGGTCGAAAACTTGCTGGGGTTAGTGTGGGATTACAGTCGGTAGGTTGGTGGGGGGGGAAGGGTAAGGGATATCTGTTGGCATGTCTTGTTAGTTTGAATCTCTCCCCTGTCATGTATCTTAAGAATGTTTTGTATTGTGAGTCATTGTATATGCAAGTATATGAGGGCTCCGTTAGTGTGAAAGGTTATCTGGGACCTGAGCAAACATTGGGATGAACAGACTATCTCTTTTGCCTACTGATATGCAAGGGTTGAAAGAAAAACAGTGGAATACTGAGAATGAGAGTGAAGTTGAGTGGGTGAATTCAATGCTGAATCAGGTGTAGGAAGCAAATTTCAAAAAAGAACTGAAGAGTAAGTATGTTAAAGGAAAGGTAAGAAACAAATAAAAATTAAGAACTTATCATTTTCAGATCTCCAACACCAGTTCACTCTCTATTGGTAATTCAATTCAAACTGCACCCTATCTAGGTCAGAGAAGTTGATGAGCAATCATTAGTTATGATCAGGTCTTTAAAAGGACACATATTTTCACATACTCAACTTTCACTGGTGAGTTAATAGACAATGAATATGCAACATAATGAAACTTAAAGGAAATTAAGGGCAACTTGCAGTTTTGTAAAATTAATATTTAGAAACTTGTGGTATTTCCAATTCATGAGGTATCACCTCATCACACCAAATTGCTGGACAATTTATCCATCCATGTCTGTGCATATTAAACTCATCAGTAATTATTGATATATTACACTAAGCCGTTAGATGTCTTTACTTATTCATTTAATGGCACGAATAAGTATGTATTGACACAGTTTTGTGTTGGATAACAGACGCTCTGGTTAGAATGGGAATATTATCAAGGGAACAGGATGTTGGTATCATGGACAAGATGAACTAGGAGATGGAATGGAGGTAGAAGTGAGAAACTAGGGAAAGAGATAATACCCCTGAGCCTCTGCCACTCCAGGGAAAGACGTCCCAGCCTATTCAGCCTCTCCTTATAACTCAAACCCTCCAGTCCCAGCAACATCCTTGTAAACTTTTTCTGTACCCTTTCTAGTCTAACAACATCCTTCCGATAGCATGGAAACCAGAATCACATGAAGTATCCTCAAAGCAGCCTCACCAATATCTTGTACAGCTGCAACAAGGAAGCTGCTGAATAAGATAAGGGCCTGTGTGTGAGATGAAAGGTACTAACATGGATAGAGGATTGGCTGTCTGGCAGAAAGCAGAGTGGGGATAAAAGGCATTTTCTCAGGATGGCAGCGGTGATTAATAGTGTTCCACAAGAGTCAGTGTTGGAATCACAACTTTTCATCTTAGATATTAATGATCTGGATGAAGGAACTGAAGGCATTCTGGCTAATTTTGCAGATGATACAAAGACAGATGGAGGCACAGGAAGTATTAAGGAGGCAGTTAGGTTGCAGAAGGATTTAGACAGGTTAAGACAGTGGGCAAAAAAGAGGCAGATGGAATACTCCACTTGCACAAAGCTCCAAGATCTTCTGAATCTTATGTCGATCATCTGATTTCTACTCTCCTTTGGAGCTCTTGTGTTTTGTTTGGCTCTTTGGGAAAATCATGCATTTTGTTAAGAACAATAGAGGCACAGACTATTTTCTAGATGGGGAGAAAATTCAGAAATCTGAAGTTCGATAAACTTGTAGGTTAAGTCAGTAGTTAGAAAGACAAATACAATGTTGGCATTTATTTTAAGAGAACTTGAATATAAAAGCAGGGATGCACTTCTGAGGCTTTATCAGGCTCTGGTTAGACCACATTTAGTGTTTTGTGAGCAATTTTAGGCCTCATACCTCAGGAAGGATGTACTGGCCCTGGTGTGGGTCCAGAGGACGTTCACGAGGATGATCTCAGGAATGAAAGGCTTAAAATCAGAGGAGTGTTTGAGGACTCTGGATCTATACTCAATGGAAGTTGGGGAATCGAATTCAAACTTACAAAATATTGAATGACCTGGACAAGTGGACATTGGGAAGATGTTTCCATTGGCAGGAGAGGGTATACCCTTATGGAAAAAGGGAGCTCCTTTAGGGAGATGAGGAGAAACTTCTTCAACCAGAGAGTGGTGAATCTATGGAATTCATTGCCACAAGGCTGTGGAGGTCTGGTTAATTGAGTATATTTAAGACACAGATAGATAGTTTCTTGATTGTCAAGGGGATCAAGAGCTACAGGGAGAAAGCAGTAGAATGGGGTTGAGAAACGTATCAGCCATGATTGAATGGTGGATCAGAATTTGATGAGCTGAATGGCCTTTTTTCTACTTCTAGGTTTTATGGTCTTATTACCATGACACTCCAACTCCTATACTCACTGCTCAAACAAGCTGTCAGAGGAAGTAGTAGAGCGAGGTACAATTAAAACATTTAAAAGACATTTGGACAGGTACAGGAATAGGAAAGGTTTTGAGGGTTTTGGCCAAATGCAGGCAAATGGGATTGGCTTAGTTTGGGAAACCTGGTCGACATTGATGACTTGGACCAAAGGTTCTGGTTCTGTGCTGGGTATGACTCTATGAGTCTATATCAAGGGCAGGGAAGAGGAAAATGTTTGAGGAGGTTTAGCCAGGAAGACCTGTTGGAAGTTGGGGACATAGCAGCAGCAGTTAGTTTGGTTTTAGTGACAGCAGTTGGCCACTGTGTCCTTTCAAATCTGAATTCTTTGGACTAAAGGGAGCAAAGAGAGAGAGAGAGAGGGAGAGAGAGAGGGAGAGAGAGAGAGAGAAAGAGAGAGAGAGAGAGGTCATACCAGGGGATCAGCCATGATGAGATAATGTAATGGTTTTGTCAGGACTGGGAGTTCAAAAATAGAGATGAGTTTAAAATCACTGGTGAAGCATATTACAGTGACAACTTATTGGGATTCTACACTATATTTTCACATGAACTGATTCTCATACAGTTGTCTTTGCTTGCTACAGCTTAAGGCAATTCAAAGACATTTCTTTGGTAACTATTTCATTGGTTCTTTCAAGTTTATGGTGTACTGCATAATTGGCTTTGTTTGATGCATCCTATGTGTCGCAAGTTGGAATGCTTATGCTTTGTTAATGGATTATTATAAAAAGCTGCATCCAGGAGAGATTATGTACAATCAAAGATAATTGATCAGAAGAGGAGTCCATTTGTGCTATCACACAAATGTGTTTCCACTCCACAGTGGAACAATCCTCTGTTATTGTTTGCTCCAGTTCTTTTCCAAACCTCTTTAATATTTTAGCAGTTCTTCTTGACGATCTTGTC
The DNA here is from genome assembly GCF_020745735.1 of Hemiscyllium ocellatum. Taxonomy (NCBI): domain Eukaryota; kingdom Metazoa; phylum Chordata; class Chondrichthyes; order Orectolobiformes; family Hemiscylliidae; genus Hemiscyllium; species Hemiscyllium ocellatum. The sequence goes on along the minus strand of NC_083418.1, from coordinate 24,749,135 downwards.
TCAACAAATGCACTGATGAAATGCAAAATCAGGAGCAACTTGCCAGTGGAATAGTAAGCAGGAAGAGCATTTATACCTTAAGTAACAGTTTGAGACCCTACAGTGACATGGGACGCTTCCTGCCAAATATATAGCTCATTCCATAGTGCTCTCTAGACAATGAGACAGAACTTACTCTAACATTTAAAAGGTTAAATTGTGACTGCCAGGTACATTGTAAAGTTTACACTAGTTATCGGGACGCCACAAGTTGAGAGAGACATTTTTATTCAGTAAGAATCAAGAATTATAGCAAAAAGTCAGAAAATAGATTTGTGGTTATCGGATTTGCCATGATTTCATTGAATGAAGGAGCAGGCTCAGTGGGCTGAATAGTCTCTTACTGTTCCTACACTTTTATGATCTTATGGTCTGCACACCTTTTGTTTCATCTCTAATAGAGAGAAATGCCCTTGGTCCCTTGTGAACCATGGCTAATTGTAGTTGTAATAGGGCGATTGGTTATACCCTGTTGCGAGGTGGGCATCACTGGCATGACAATTACTTGGAGATCTGCTTTGAATGTGAGATTCTGCAATGCACACAGTAACGTTGAAAAGGAGCAATCAGTTCTGACTGTTGTTTTATGTAAATGAGGTTAAAATGAGGTTGCAAAAACTCCACTGGCAATACCTGTCATTTCCACAGGCCTGATGTACAAATTAGGAGTTGATGAATTTGCTTCCTGGAATTGGTCTATGGTATTAATGCAGATGGTCAGTGCCTCTAGGCTCAAGGTAGTGCCATTTGTAGCCCACCCAGCTTTAGCTCTGGCTTAATGTCCAATCAAAAAAGCCCTACATTAATACATCCCATACCAACTCCATTTCCAGAGTGGTGTAAGACTGCTGTTGTGTCATTCACTCAATGAAGATTATCTCACACTTGAGATTTTAGCTTAATTTGCATTGATGTTGAAAGGAGACATTGGAAATAAATTGCATAACAGCCTTACGTTGTGGACGTATTTCCCACATGGTTTGGGAATTATGGTGAGCATGATTGGGAAATTGACTTCTAGTGGCACAGTGGTAGTGTCCCTACCCTCAACTGTGAGGCCCAGGTTCAAGTCCCACCTGTTCCAAATGTTTGTAATAACATCTCTGAACCGATTGATTAGAAAGAATAGGTTAACTTCCTGCAGCATCCTAAAGGGGCTTGTACTTTTCAAAGTTGGATAATATCATTAATAAAGGGTATGGAATAACAATGTCCATAGTATGAGAACATTTTAGTTTTAAAGTGCACATCCCCATTGCTTACAGTGGTCCTTTGGAACTAAAGTGATTCGATTGCTATACATACTGCTCAGTGACATCACGCAAACTTGTACCTTTGTAAAGCTTTTGGTCATTCGGACCAAATATATTTTTGATTAGGTTGGAGTGTTTGGATCAATTTACTGCCACAAAATGATTCAAATCAATTTGCAGTTAAACCCTGTAGTGGTGTGCTTGAACTCATGTTCCTGACTTGATACCATGGTTGGGAAAAATTGGTGGAAGTACTTGTGTATTAGGTATCAGGCAAATCCTCACTCACTTATAAATGGAACACTACAAAGGTTTTAATTTGTAGCCGGAAACATTTAAATAGGCTTAAGTAAAAACGGTAATTGTACTTTCTCCAGATACAAACTGCTCACTAGACACCTGCTATTTCCCTACATAGCTGTTTAAATTCAATAGACTGTTAATTATATCAATGTAATTCTCAGTATTTATGGAGGCAAATGGTTAGAATTAGCTACCCAGTTTAATTGTGGGGAATTGTATTTGAGCTGTGAGGCACAATTAATGTCGGTCCGTGTAAAGTGGTTTTATTTTATACCTATGCTGAATCCAGTCTCAGGCCTAACCTGAATCTTGAATCTGGAGGCAGGGTAGGTCTTCCTGAAGAAAGGGGTTTGCAGCAAAATTAATTCTTGGCAAGAGTTTAGCATTGGTGTGAAGCCAATGTGGTGAGAAACCAAGAAATGTGGTGAGAAATCATATTTCTCTTTAAATTGGCAGTGAAAATATTACCTGAGATTGAATCAATAAAAATAACTTGCTTTTGCCAAAATATTGAATGTCACTCAATTTTCTGGACAAAAAATTGACAGTGCAGCAATATTCTACTTTTGTCCCATTCACCTTATTTTCAAACAACAATGACACATATTCTCATTCCCTTTTAACAAGGAAAAGAATTTCCAAGATGTTTTGTAGAAACTCCAGTCAGCCAAAGCAGTTTCCTCCCCAGGATGTCTGCTGGGTTTTTCTTGATGTCTTGCGAAAATCTGTATGAGTGGGCCTGCCAAATGCTTGATGATACCATTTCTCCTGGCAGGGTGGAGTGCTCAACCACTCTTCCACCAAATTTACAGCAGGAGCTCAAAAACCTGACTTGGAAATTCACTCATTTGCTCCTCAACTGAATCTTAGTTCCGAAGTCTTCTTTCTGTTGTTAACACTTCTCTCTCCCACCCCCCCCCCCCCCCCCCCCCCCGCCCTCCCCCCCACTTTGTTAAGCATTCTGAAAAGTTGGGTGTGAGGAAAGTTAGACAAGAGCATGTTGGTATCTCGACTGAGCTTAACTGTGTACACTGAGTTATGTAGCTGCTTCTAATTTCACAGATCATGAGACAGATGCCTAAGTAGGTTTGTGTTATCAACATAGTCACAAGATTGAATCACTGCCAACCAGACATTTGCTGCTGGATGGTTTTGTGCTTTGTATTCTCTTTTATAACAGCATGTGGATAGAGACAAATTGCTATCGGTAGAAGGTGGCTGTGTGTTATTTCTAAGCAACGGCTTAAGATTGATTAGCTAGGTCCCTGGGCTGAGGTTGTTCAGTTTGGACAAAGGTTGAAGAAGTTGGGCCTGTTATCTTTGAAGAGGAGAAGGCTAAGAGGAGAGACATTAGTTTTCAAAATCATGAGAGTCAGGGCAATGTGGGAAGGGAGAAACCATTCATACTTATGAATAGATTGAATACCAGTTTTTACATGCTTTTGTGAAAGAAGTAAATAAGAGGTGGAAAAAGACATGGAATAGGCTCTGGAAGGGGCTAACTTAGAACCCTTTTCAAAAAGCTCCCTGTGCTGGATAATTGCCGGTTGGAAGTTAAAAGTTCACAGGTATTTCCCACATAGTCAGTGTGTTGGGACTTCCAAAGGGTCCTGACAAGAATTTGTTTAGGTGTATGTCAAATGAGGTGTTCAAGAGGGCATTGGATTTTGTTTAAATGGAAACAATGGGCAGCATTACAGGGGATAAAAGGCAGGAGATTTACACTAAATTGAATTTCTCGGTGCAGACACAATTCCAAACAAATCAACTTGGCTCCTTTTTTTAAAACTCTGAACAAAGCTCTATATTTTTCACCCGGACTTATGAGCAAGATCTCTTTAGAAATGTAGAGTATACCTGTTTTCTGAATTTTCAGGGAGTACAAACTTCACTCCCCCTTGTTCCCTCTTTAGTAGCTGCGTCCTGTTAAATACATGGTTTATATATCCCAAAGGATGTTTGAAAAGCTATGGAGAGGAGAAAGATGTGTAAGATATGTGGTGAGGGTTTAGGGTGATAGGTGGGTGGCTGAAGGAATGGGATAGCAGATTATTTGATGAGAGGTTAGGCTGGTTTGGGATGTATTCAATTTGAGTTTGGGGTATACTCGAGTTGTGCAGGTAGTTGGTTATTGGGAGAATTTATTTGGTGGGGGCAGGGAACGTCTGGGCATTTGGTGGTGAGTGGGATGTGGTAGGCGGAAGGTCAGTTGCATAGTCACCTAGAAGTTAAAGTTTTATGCCTATAACATTTCCTGGATAACTGTCAAGGTGAATGAGTCAGAACGCTCAAAATTCTCAGCTCTAACTCAGAACCCTTTTCGTAGGGTTCCCAGTACTGGATAATTGCCATTTGGAAGTTGAAAGTTTACAGGTAATCCCCACACAGTCAGTGTGTTAGGACTTCTAAGGGGTCCTGACAAGCATTTTTTGGGGGTATGTCTGGTCTTCAATTATCCAAAGACTGGGAAAGTGTAGGCCATTATTACTGGTTTTATTTTGGAAGTATCAGAATCTATTACAAAAGTGGCAACCAACAGGACTTTAACATTTGAATCAAGTTGTCGTTAGTTCATGTCTCCCTTCAAGACTGTGCAGATAGACTAAGCTGCCACTTCATTGTCATTAGTGAAGGAAACATCATCTTTCAGATGAGACATTAACCAAGCTCTTCTATCCTGTTAAGTGAATGGAAAATATCTCAGGCCACTATTTTGAACGAGAGCTGGCAAGTTTTAAAATTAAATGAAAATTTTAAATTAATGTTAAACAATGGAATTGGCAAACAATTTCTACCATTTCCTTAATAAATAACTCTTTATCCAGCAAACCTTTTGGAGAGAGTTTCATGTAATCAACATCAGTGACTGTTTGATCTTGCACCGCTAAAGATCACTTTGATTGCTTACTCGATGAACATGGTGACACTTTACCCTCAAGTAAACTTATCTTTCTTGGGACACAGTCCCTTTTCATTCAACCAGCCAGTAACACTGAGGTTCAATGTCAACCTCCTTGAACTAAACCTGTCTTTCACTTATACTCACCTTAGAATGATCTTTCCCTTTTCCATTTTTCACAGTAGAGCCTGCTCTCTTCTTATCGTCGACTTCAGTTTCACCTTCCAGGTTTGTTTTGGAAGGTTCCACAGTATGGCCTGCTATTTATCACATTATGCGTCAACTCAGAATCATCTGCTACTTGGAGGCTTCCCTTATTTATGAACTTTGCAGTCGTCCATGTGAGACCCTAACCTGAAAAAGGGATGATTTTTTGAATTCCTTCGCCAACATTAATCTCACCAAGGTTAAGGAAGTTCTCTTCCACTTCTGTTGACCAACACCATTTCCTTTCCTCTGGAAAACTCTACACTCTTCTCTTTGTCAAATATCTCATTTCTAAACTGTAGGCCTCTGGAACTAACTCATAAGCGTGGTGTTCTTTACTTCATCATAATCACTTGAGTTCTCTGCTGAAAGAATGTAAATGCACCTCCAAAGAATTCCCTTCCTAATCACTTTATGGAGATCTCTTGCATCCAACTGAAAGGACAGATGGGACCTGGATATCTCCTGTGCTTTTATTTTGTAAGTAAATTCCCTTTCAATAAAGCAACCTCTAAAACCCTCCAATTTCTCTACCTAAGACTAGATTTCAACTTGAGATCAAGGTATTTTCCAGTTGCATCGTTCTAGGTGTAAATGTACTGCTGAAAGGAAGGAACTAAGGACCTATAATACATTTGTGCTCACTTTACTGGGAGGGAGGTTATATGTGTTTGTCTTCCATGTGTCTTTAAGCAGGTTTATGTTTTGTGTCACCAGCACTGCTGAACAAGTGAAACAATTTGGCCTCTTAGCTAATGTCTCAACTTGCTGTCAGTTTATGCAGGCTATTTCTTTTAATTACAGAACAGGATTCTGTGCAGAGTTGGCACATGGTAACAAAAGGTGGATATCCCCGACCAGTGTTTTACTGGTGTCTTTTTTTTGGAATTCATCCACCGATCAGTAGAGTTTGAGGTACAGCATTGCTTAGCAAGGGGTCCGGGAAACCTTATCAAATTAACTCAGTGTTCAATTATGAAACATATGCACTGGCAGTGATCTGATGCTGATTAGGCTACAGCAGGGAGCTGAAAGGAATCCCAAAGGTGATGAAGTGTTTATATCAGCAGAATGGTTATTTCTGTGACACTGCATTTACAGCAGTGCAGTTAATTATTCTGTAATCTGTCTTGGCATATGTAGCCATTTGTGGATTGAGAAGAATGGACCATGTTTGTTAATGAGTGCTGCACTCTATCCATTAAGTTACATTTCCTTGCTCCTCATCTTTCCCCTTCCTTTAAATAACGATCTGAATAACGTTACAAAGACTTTTAACACTCCGTACAAAGCTAAGAAATCCTTTACTCATTATCTAGCTTTTCATTGACTAGAATCCCTACTGTGTGGAAACAGGCCCTTCAGCCCAACAAGTCCACTCCGACCCTTTGAAGGGCACCTCACCCAGACCCATTCCCCTATATTTACCTCAGACTAATGCAACTAACCTACACATCCCTGAACACTATGGGCAATTTAACATGGCCAATCCACCTAATCTGCACACCTTTGGATTGTGGTAAGAAATCCACACAGACACGGGGAGAAAGTGCAACCTCCACCCAGAAAGTCATTCGAGGCAGGAATCGAACCTGGGCCCATGAGGCAATAGTGCTAACCACTGAGTCACTGTGCCACCCAGGTCAAAAGATAAATGAGAGAGGTTATATTGTAAAGCAGAAGCTCAAACTACTGGATATTGGTTCTCAACCTACACACCAAAATAGATGATGTTGTGTTTGATGGCATATAATGTAATGACGATGCTATGCTGAACCCATTCCCTTACCCTATGAAGGAATAAATGAACAAAACTGCTTGTCCACTGGTTGCCTGGCTATGACCTTGCAGCTATAACTGAACAGTCAGGCTGATCAACTAAAAATAGCCCTGGCTTTTCTTCACTTGTGAGTGATACTGAATGCTCTCTCTCTGTGTTTCTTGCAAACTGTTTATTGCACGTTAAGCCAAGTTGGTGTATGCCTGAAAACCAGTTCCAGAGCTGGCCTACGTTCGGCAGTGAAGTGCATGGCTAGCAAGGTCACTTGTACGATGCAGCAAGTGTTTTGGGCCATGATTTGGCCTTGAGATCGCGGCAGTCAAAGGTGCTGAGCAGTAGCTGAGGTAGTTGATTGCTGTGCCAAGTGTTGTTTGAAGTGCTGGGTGGGATTGAATGACATGCAGACTTTTGCTTTGCCACCTTTCTGCACTGGACTTTGGATAGTCGTTTTCACGTGGAAATGTTTTCAGGAAGAAATTGAGCGCAAGAGGAGCCAAGGTTGAAAAAGAGTCAGAGAGGAGGTGAGGCAAATCAGGTGTTGCTGAGCTTTGTTTTTCCTTTTGAAAGCTTGGAGGAGATAGGGAAAGGGAAAATGTGTGGGAGGCAAGCAGTGCCTGATTGCTGACTTCACGGAAAAAGAACGTGTTGAAAAACGAGAATGGGCAATGTGTCTTGATTTAAAAGACAGTCTTGAGTTTAAAGATGAGAAAAAGTGCATGTGATAGTGCGCATGAAGTTTAGAAAGATGGAGAGAGGAAAGGTCAGAGGTCACAGAGTATGGTCACACTTAGGCTGGAAAAACATAATTTGGAGATGCCAGTGTTGGACTGGGGTGTACAAAATTAAAATTCACACAACACCAGGTTATAGTCCAACAGGTTTAATTGGAAGCACTAGCTTTTGGAGTGACGCTCCTTCATCAGGTGGTTGTGTGATGAAGGAGCGATGCTCCAAAAGCTAGTGCTTCCAATTAAACCTGTTGGACTATAACCTGGTGTTGTGTGAATTTTAATGCTGTAAAAACAAGCATGGTCCGTTAGAAACCGGAGACTGGAGGTGAGAGACACCTCACCTTACAGCATACAAACAAAGCAATCCATCCTTTATGTAAATAGAAACCATTTGCATCTGATTTCTGCACTTTGGAGAGAAAAATTGCAGAGGATTTATGCTAATCTGATGACAATGTTATAATGAACCCATTCGCTTACCTCATGAATGAATAAATTAGCAAAAAAGTTTATTGTTCCTGACTCTGTCTTTCACCTCTGCTTTTGGCTTACACCAAAGAACAGGAAACAAACTCTAGAACAAAATTAGAAATTACTGGAAAAACTCAACAGGATGACCAGCAGCAATTGTGAAGAGAGTACAGAGTTAACATTACGAGTCCAGAAACCCTTTATCAGAACAAACTCTGGGGCACCTTGAAAGATCCAGAGCTGGTGACGGTAAGCCAGGCAATATAAACGTAGCTTATCTGCCCAAACTAAATTTTAAACAAACATTATGCCATGCTGAAAAGGTCGAAGGATACTGGCTGGAAGTCCTGACCTTGAGAAAGTTTTTGGTGATGAGGATTCCCTGCCTATAATGTGCAGTGGAGTTAAAGCCACAAGTAAATTAGCAACAAACCTACAAGCGAGGGTTTACTTAGTCCTTCCTCACAGCTCTGACATTTCTGAAATCAGGAATTAACTTTGCAGATTTTCTCTGCTTTCCGTCCAACAGTTGGCTATCTCCTTTGAGATATGATGTGGAGGTGCTGGTGTTGGACTGGGGTGGACAAATTTAAAAATCACACAACACCAGGTCATAGTCCAACAGGTTTATTTGGAAGCACTAGCTTTCGGAGACTTATAGCCTGGTATGTGATTTTTAACTTTGTCCTTTGAGATGGACATTCAATTTGCCACAAGGGTTGTGGAAAGGTGTTGTGATTTTACTATTAAGGAATTAGGCAGGCAGTACCACATTTGACAAGGACAAAGGTACAAACAAAGGCTACTTGCAGTAGTTGGAGATTGCATATTTCTTACATTTCCCTATAAATATTGGAGAAAGTAATCAATCACAATGATTGATGTTCAGTTTTCAGACTCCATTTCAAGTCCCTTCTTTCACTCTTTATTGACTGTCCAGTTACTGTGGTTGTGTATATTGCAAAACCTGCGAGTTTTATTATATTGCCTTCTCTGCTGCCCCTCTGTTGGGGAGGTATAAATAAGGTTAGTCCAATAATGGCTTTTTGAAGTTGAGCTTATGCTCGTCTTAGTTAATCAGGAATGAAGGGCCTATGCACGAAACGTCGACTCTCCTGCTACTCGGATGCTGCCTGACCTGCTGTGCTTTTCCAGTGCCACACTTTTCAATTCTGACTGTTCAGCATCTGCAGTCCTCACTTTCTCTCAGGTACATTGTATTAATCTTGAATACATAAAATGTTTGGTAGTGGATGACTGGAGCCCTTTAGACCCCCTCCTATGTTCTACTCTGAATCTGCCATTCTGACTGGCTTCTGGTACAATTCCATCTAAGCGGCTAACTGGGAAGTGACTATGTGGCACCAGCCAGTAGTACCGAGGGGACAGTGGTGGACAATGTAAAAATGAGGCATCAGGCATCAACTCATAGCAGTGGTGCAGTCAATTGAGTCATTGAGTCATACTATGTGTGGTGCTGCAAAAGCACAGCAGATCAGGCAGTATCCGAGGAGCAGGAGAGTTGACGTTTTGGACATAAGCTCTTCGTCAGAGTTCCAACACCGACATCAGACTCACCGGTCTATAGTTCCCTGGCTTTTCCTTACCATCTTTCTTAAATAATGGCATGACGTTAGCCAACTCCAATCTTCTGACACTTCACCTGTGACTATTGATGATCCAAATATCTCAGCAAAGAGCCCAGCAATCATCCCCTAGCTTTCCACAGAGTTTTGGTTACACCTGATCAGGTCCTGGGGATTTTTCCACTTATATGCATTTCAAGACATCCAGCACTTTCTCCTCTGTAAAATGGATATTTTTCAAGATGTCACCATCTATTTCCCCATATTCTATACCTTCCATGTCTTTCTCCACAGTAAACATTGAAGCAAAATATTTGTTTAGCATCTCCCCCATCTCCTGCAGCTCCACACACAGGCTGTGATGTTGATCTTTGAGGAGCCCTATTCTCTCCCTAGTTATTCTCTTGTCCTTAATGTATTTATAAAATCCCTTTGGATTCTGCTTAATCCTATTTGGCTTTCTCATGTTCTCTTTTCTTCCCTCCTGATTTCCCTCTTACATATACTCCTACTGCCTTTATACTCTTCTAAGGACTCACTCCATCTCTGCTGTCTATACCTGACATACGTTTCCTTCTTTCTCTTTAACCAAATTTCTCTAGTAATCCAGCATTCCCTAGATCTACCAGCCTTACTTTGCACTCTAACAGGAATGTACTTTCTCTGGACTCACATTATTTTGTTTTTAAAAGCTTCTCATTTACTGGCCGTCCCTGTACATGCGAACATCTTTTCAAAGTATTTGCCTAATTAGCCTTTCTCCAATTTAGAACTTCAACTTTTAGATCCAGTCTATCCTTTTCCATCATTATTTTAAAACAAATAGAATGATGGTCTCTTGAGACATCTCGCATAAATTAATTCTGGTATCTGTGTCCTCAATCACTTTCAGCATTCCTACCTCTGCCTTGACTCACAATGCAAATCTGTCACTTTGGAGATGTTTTTGCTCAGGAACTTGCATCCTGTTTACACAAAGAGGAAAACCACATGTCCAAAAGAATGTCATATGATCTGGGCATAATCAATGGAGACTGAGAGTCTGAACACCTCTAAAGAGTGTGTTATTGTTCTCAGGTAACTTTAAACCACAGCCTCAACCCACCCAAGACACTCTTTTGTTTGTCAGCTCGAAATTTTAAAAACTGCTCGTTTCTTCACTGCATCATTTGCTTGCAATTGAGCCTGAAGTCTATTTAACCTCATTACTAGTGTCGTGGACTGAAGTGACCAGATATCTAAGTTGACCCGTCTGCCTGAATAAATAGAAGAACATCACTACTTTTTTTTTAAGAAAAAGGTATAAATGAGGTGCAATTGAAGTTAAAACCTTTTTAAATGTGGTGAATGGTTAGGATCCGGGATGTACTGTCTGAGAGTGTGGTGACACTCGAAGCATTCAATAGGAAACCAGATAGTTATCTGTAAAGTAAGAATGTGCAGAGTGACAGGGAGATGGCACTAGAATGACACCAGATAAATTGTTCCATCGAAGAATTGATGCAGACACTGATGGGCCGAGTGGCCTCTGTCTATGCTGTAACCATTCTGTGATGATGAGGTCAGGCCTCTCTGAAACTATTCCAAATCAGTTGTTGATAAAATCAGTGATGTCCAACAGATGATGGCCTATCTATTGAGAAAGCAAATTGGTTGGTTCAATGTTTCAACGATTCACTGCCTTCCATTTAATGACACTTCCCAGGCTTAATTACACCCGCATTTTCTTCTGTGAAAATAAATCTAGCTTTTACTTAGCATCTTTCACAACTGTAGTGGGGTTAACATCAGAAACATACCCAATGATAAGGCAATAATGACACAGGTGGAGAGATTTGAAAAGGAACATATAAGATCTAGCTGTAAGTGAAGAGTTTGTGTTAAAAAAAAGCCACTGTCTCAAGCCGAATACGTTTGGAAGACCAAATAATTACAAGCCTAGATTAGACAGCCAAACAATAACAACCAGACATCTCAACACACTTTACTGTCAATGCAATACTTTCAAAGTCACAAAGCCATTGAGTCATACAGCACAGAAACAGACCTTTGCCGACCATAATCCCAAACTAAACTATTTCCACCTGCTGTACTTGGCCCATATCCCTCCAGTCCTTTCTTATTCATGCACTTATCCAAATGTCTTTTAAACATTGTAATTGTACCTGAGAGGGGATCTGATTGAGACATATAAGTTATGAAAGGATTGGACACTCTGGCAGCAGGAAACATGTTTCCGCTGATGGGTGAGTGCCGAACTAGAGGACACAGCTTAAAAATACGGGGTACACCATTTAGGACAGAGATGAGGAGAAACTTCTTCACCCAGAGAGTGGTGGCTGTGTGGAATGCTCTGCCCCAGAGGGCAGTGGAGGCCCAATCTCTGGATTCATTTAAGAAAGAGTTGGATAGAGCTCTCAAATATAGTGGAATCAAGGGTTATGGAGATAAGGCAGGAAGGGGATACTAATTAGGAATGATCAGCCATGATCATATTGAACGGCGGTGCAGGCTTGAAGGGCTGAATGGCCTACTCCTGCACCTATTGTCTATTGTCTATTACCTGCATCCACCACTTCCTCTGGAAGTTCATTCCACACATGAACCATGCTGTGTTAAAAAAATAGCTTCTGACATGCACTCACTAGCCTGATGCAGCAACCAATTTGTACACAGCAATCACCCAAAAGTAGTCAGTTTTACTGGTATCGATGGAGGAACATATATTGGCCAGGGTACTGGGGTTAACCCCTCCTGCCCTAGTGCCATGGAATCATTTCACCCAGCCCAAGACAGACTTCAGTTTAACGTTTATCCAAAAGGTGGCAACTCTAAAACTACTGGTCATGATTTTTGTACTTAGGATTCGGAAAGAGACTTGAGCCTATAATTTTGTGACTCTACAGCAAATGTGCTTGGAACTGAGCAATTGCTGCCATGCATTCAGATCCAAATTTCTTTCTTGATGCCCTTTATATTCTAGACCAGAATACTTGATAATTTGATGTTAAATCTGCTTGGCCTGCTGTCTAAACAAATGATCAGAGGCTCCTGGCATGTATTCAAAAGTGAAATAATCATTGGGATGTACTCTACAGTGCCATTTGCTAGTATAAAGGCAGTATCTACATGCAAATGATTGAGTACGTTTATAAAATGTGTAGATATAATCAACATGTGCTTTACCACAGGTTGAGCTGCTATTGTCAGTAACTACTTCCCAGACCATGGCACGGGCAGCACTGCTGCCTCACAAGGCCAGGGACCCTGTTTTAATTCCACCCTCAGGCGTCTCTCTGTGTGGAGTTTGCACATTCTCCTCATGTCTGTATGGTTTCCTCCGGGTGCTCTGGTTTCCTTCCACAGACTTCACTCCTACTGGAACTCAGTATTGTAGTATCTAGCTTTGCTGTGATTCTCTCAGTAGTTGAATACCCACCTAATACTTACTATTAAGGACAATTTAGGTGAATGCTGTCATAAGACTGTAATTCTCCAGCAACAAGTTAGGAAGGCAAGAGAAAAAAACCTTCAAAATATCTCTTCCTTCCGAAAAACAAATCAAGCAAAATGAACCATCCAAAGAGTTAATGTTTTTGACACTTCTTTGGAAGTTGGGTATGGAAGAAGAGTCATATTGGATCTGAAACGTTAACTTGACTCCTCCCTCCACATGCGCTGCCTGACCTGCTGAATCTCTCAGGCACTTTCAGATCTCCAACCTTTTGCTTTTATCTATAATATCAATTTTACAAAAGCCAGCTGTCCAGATGCCTTGCTGCCTTCCAGAGCATATTCATTCTTACATTTGGAAACTGCTCATATCCACATCTCCCTTCATTTCTCTCTCTCTCTCTCTCAATTATACTTTTTAAGGTGTTTAGCTGACAGTCACTTCCATTTATCAGAATCCTGAAGCCTGTCTGTCTGTTTCTATGTTATCCACTGTTTTCCTCTTAATAGGAATGGGGCGGTTCTAGAGCAGGAACTGACAATACTATTTAGACTCAACTTTGAAAGGACTAGATTGTCCACCCATTTGTAGGGCCAAGAACCCTAGTTCATTTATATATTGTTCTGTTCTGCAGCTCATATTGACTAAAATATCAACACTCCCCAGTGCTGCAACTACCACAGGCCAATCTTTGTTTAATCAAATCAATATGGGGTTCAGGAAACAAATGCTGAAAACGTGTTGCTGGTTAAAGCACAGCAGGTTAGGCAGCATCCAAGGAACAGGAAATTCGACGTTTCGGGCCAGAGCCCTTCATCAAGAATGAGGAGAGTGTGCCAGGCAGGCTAAGATAAAAGGTAGGGAGGAGGGACTAGGGGGAGGGGCGATGGAGATGTGATAGGTGGAAGGAGGTCAAGGTGAGGGTGATAGGCCGGAGTGGGGTGGGGGCGGAGAGGTCAGGAAGAAGATTGCAGGTTAGGAGGGCGGTGCTGAGTTGAGGGAACCGACTGAGACAAGGTGGGGGGAGGGGAAATGAGGAAACTGGAGAAATCTGAGTTCATTCCTTGTGGTTGGAGGGTTCCCAGGCGGAAGATGAGGCGCTCCTCCTCCAACCGTCGTGTTGTTATGTTCTGCTGATGGAGGAGTCCAAGGACCTGCATGTCCTCGGTGGAGTGGGAAGGAGAGTTAAAGTGTTGAGCCACGGGGTGGTTGGGTTGGTTGGTCCGGGCGTCCCAGAGGTGTTCCCTGAAGCGTTCCGCAAGTAGGCGGCCCGTCTTCCCAATATAGAGGAAGCCACATCGGGTGCAGCGGATGCAATAGATGATGTGTGTGGAGGTGCAGGTGAACCTGTGGTGGATAGGGAAGGATCCCTTGGGGCCTTGGAGAGAAGTGAGGGAGGAGGTGTGGGCGCAAGTTTTACATTTCCTGCGGTTGCAGGGGAAGGTGCCAGGAGTGGAGGTTGGGGTGGTGGGGGGTGTGGACCTGACGAGGGAGTCACGAAGGGAGTGGTCTTTGCGGAACGCTGATAGGGGAGGGGATGGAAATATATCCCTGGTGGTGGGGTCCGTTTGGAGGTGGCGGAAATGACGGCGGATGATACGCTGTATACGGAGGTTGGTGGGATGGTAGGTGAGAACCAGTGGGGTTCTGTCTTGGTGGCAGTTGGAGGAGCGGGGCTCAAGGGCGGAGGAGCGGGAAGTGGAGGAGATGCGGTGGAGGGCATCATCGATCACGTCTGGGGGGAATCTGCGGTCCTTGTAGAAGGAGGCCATCTGGGCTGTACGGTATTGGAACTGGTCCTCCTGGGAGCAGATGCGGCGGAGACGAAGGAATTGGGAATATGGGATGGCGTTTTTACAGGGGGCAGGGTGGGAGGAGGTGTAGTCTAGGTAGCTGTGGGAGTCAGTCGGTTTATAGTAGATGTCTGTGTATCTCGGTCGCCCGAGATAGAAATGGAAAGGTCTAGGAAGGGAAGGGAGGAGTCTGAGACAGTCCAGGTGAATTTGAGGTCGGGATGGAAGGTGTTAGTAAAGTTGATGAACTGTTCAACCTCCTCGTGGGAGCACGAGGCAGCGCCGATACAGTCATCGATGTAGCGGAGGAAGAGGTGGGGGGTGGTGCCAGTGTAGTTGCGGAAGATGGACTGTTCCACATATCCTACGAAGAGACAGGCATAGCCGGGGCCCATGCGGGTGCCCATGGCAACTCCTTTAGTTTGGAGGAAGTGGGAGGATCGAAAAGAGAAGTTATTCAGAGTGAGGACCAGTTCAGTCAGTAGACCTTCCTAGACCTTTCCATTTCTATCTCGGGCAACCGACTCAACACAGACATCTACTATAAACCGACTGACTCCCACAGCTACCTAGACTACACCTCCTCCCACCCTGCCCCCTGTAAAAACGCCATCCCATATTCCCAATTCCTTCGTCTCCACCGCATCTGCTCCCAGGAGGACCAGTTCCAATACCGTACAGCCCAGATGGCCTCCTTCTACAAGGACCGCAGATTCCCCCCAGACGTGATTGATGATGCCCTCCACCGCATCTCCTCCACTTCCCGCTCCTCCGCCCTTGAGCCCCGCTCCTCCAACCGCCACCAAGACAGAACCCCACTGGTTCTCACCTACCATCCCACCAACCTCCGTATACAGCGTATCATCCGCCGTCATTTCCGCCACCTCCAAACGGACCCCGCCACCAGGGATATATTTCCATCCCCTCCCCTATCAGCGTTCCGTAAAGACCACTCCCTTCGTGACTCCCTCATCAGCTTCAAACCCCCCACCACCCCAACCTCCACTCCTGGCACCTCCCTCTGCAACCACAGGAAATGTAAAACTTGCGCCCACACCTCCTCCCTTACTTCTCTCCAAGGCCCCAAGGGATCCTTCCATATCCGCCACAAATTCACCTGCACCTCCACACACATCATCTATTGCATCCGCTGCACCCGATGTGGCCTCCTCTATATTGGGGAGACGGGCCGCCTACTTGCGGAACGCTTCAGGGAACACCTCTGGGACGCCCGGACCAATCAACCCATGGCTCAACACTTTAACTCTCCCTCCCACTCCACCGAAGACATGCAGGTCCTTGGACTCCTCCATCGGCAGAACATAACAACACGACGGTTGGAGGAAGAGCGCCTCATCTTCCGCCTGGGAACCCTCCATCCACAAGGAATGAACTCAGATTTCTCCAGTTTCCTCATTTCCCCTCCCCCCACCTTGTCTCAGTCGGTTCCCTCAACTCAGCACCGCCCTCCTAACCTGCAATCTTCTTCCTGACCTCTCCGCCCCCACCCCACTCCGGCCTATCACCCTCACCTTGACCTCCTTTTACCTATCACATCTCCATCGCCCCTCCCCCTAGTCCCTCCTCCCTACCTTTTATCTTAACCTGCCTGGCACACTCTCCTCATTCCTGATGAAGGGCTCTGGCCCAAAACGTCGAATTTCCTGTTCCTTGGATGCTGCCTAACCTGCTGTGCTTTAACCAGCAACACATTTTCAGCTCTGATCTCCAGCATCTGCAGACCTCACTTTTTACTTCAGGAAACAAATGGTCTCATTAAAAAATTCCCATTGGGTCAAAAAGGCAGAAAAGCTAATTGAATATTATTTTGCTGAGATTTATGGAAGAGTAGGGAGGTTATGCTTTACTTCTACAGGATATTGCGAAGACTGCATATGGAGCACTTTGTTCATGACTGTTCACCATACCTTTGGAAGGATGTTAATGTGTTGGAAGCACTTCAGAGAGGGTTTACTAGACTAATACCTGGAATGAGTGTATTGCCTTATGAGGAAAGACTAGACAGGTTAGGCCTGTACTCTGTATTGTTTAAACGAGTCAGAGATGACTGAATAAGATCCTGAGGAGGTCTGACCGGGTGCATGTTGAGAGGATGTTTCCTCTAGTAGGAGAGTCTCAAACCAAGGATCCTAGTTTAAAAAATAGCAGATTGCCCACTTAAAATATAATGAGGAAGCACTTCTTTCTCTCAGAGAGGTGCAAATCTTTGGAATGTCCTTTCTCTGGATACAGAATCTTCAAGTATTTTTAAGGTAGAGGTAGATAGATTCTTGATTACCAAATGGATGAAACATTATCGAGGATATGCAGGAATGTAAAGTCAAAGAGTCATACAGCACAGAAACAGACCCTTCAGTCCAATGAGTCCATGCTGACCATAATCCCAAACTAAACCTGCCTGCACTTGGTCCACATCCTTCCAAACCTTTCTGTTTCATGTACTTATCCAAATGTCTTTTAAATATTGTAACTGTACCAAAACCATCATTTCCTCTTGAAGTTCACTCCCTGAAAGAACCACACTCTGCAAATAAAAGTTGCCCCTCATGTCTTTTTAAATCTTTCTCCTCTTATCTTAAAAATGTGTCCCCTGGTCTTGAAACTTCCCACCATAGGGAAAAGACATCTGCCATTCACCTTATCTATAGCCCCTCGAGTTAAGGTATGAGTCAGATCAGCCATGATCTTAATGAATGGTGGAGCAGGCTCGAAGGGCTGAGTGGCCTACTCTTCCACCTTGTTTGTATGTTCAGTTGTCAATGTCGATGGGAGTACAGCGGGGTGAGACTGTGCAATGGTATGGCCAGGGTAAATTAGAGTGTTGAAGTGTAGTGTGTTAACCAGCCTTACAGCGTAATTTGACACTGAGATGCAATATTGCCCAACCAGTTAATCAAGAACTCTTCACTATATTGCATTGATGGCACTGTTAAGCTTGCTGTGACCACATATCCGCTGCTATCTGTGACTTCTCTTCAGGTTTGTATGTTCTAACAAACTGAAATGTGTCATTGTTCCCCAAACACCCCTGCCTATCCTAATTTTAAAATGAAACACCATTGGAAGTCCAGCAGCCTCATTAAATGAAAATGACATTTGAATGAATCACTAGGAATCGAGTTATGATTGGACATATTCCTGGAGGTGGGGCTATTTTCTCTGGAGTGTCATAAGCTGAGATGTCTATAAATTATGAGGGGCATGAATGGGACGGACATTTCCCCAGGGTAGGGGAATCCAAACCTAGAGGGCATGAGTTTAAAATGAAAGGAGATAGATTTAAAAGAGACCTAAGGGGCAACATTTTCATGCAGAGGATGGTGATTGTATAGAATGAACTGCCAGAGGAAATGGTGGAAGGTGGTACAATTACTACATTACCACCTGATGAAGGAGCTAGTGTGCTTCCAATTAAACCTGTTGGAGTATAACCTGGTGTTGTGTGGTTTTTAACCTTGTACACCCTAGTCCAACACCGGCATCTCCAAATCATAACATTTAAAAGGCATATGGATGGGTATATGAATAGGATGGGTTGAGAGGGCAAAGGGCCAAATGCTGGCCAGTGGGACTAGATTAATTTAGGATATCTGGTCAGCATGGATGAGTTAGGTGGAAGAGTCTGTTTCCGTGTTGTACATCTCTATGACTCTATGTTAGCACATGATTGTCTTCTCCAACCAGTCAAGCAATCTTTCTTCCCATCGTCAATGGTTTTGCAAAGAGATCAAAGTGTTTTAAGAAAAAAAACATTTTGTGCTTTGGTATGTGCTCTCAAATCTCAGAAATATGAACGCCAATTGCTCTTTGATCTGTCAAACTGGTAAAACTGTACCACTTTCAGGCAAATTCAAGTCAGATGTGTGCTCTTCCAGCAAGAAGCAGCACAGGCCAGTTGCATCCAAATGGGCTAAAACCAGCAAGTAAACTCAGCGATCTGTGTCTGAGAGGAACTCCACCTTTTTTTCATTCTCAAATACACAGTAAGTTATACACAGTAAGTTATACCTGGAATCAGGTAAACGGGTCTAGTGCTTTAAGGATCTTAGAGCTGCCTGTGCATTAATGTGAACCTGATCAGTTAATTCTAATGGAACATGGTTTGTAATCATGATACTGATTTCAGTAAAATGAGAACAATCTCAGTATAAAATAGCAGAGCCTCTGGTTAAAATACACTTATACTGGGTTAGTTTACTAGCTTAAGTTGCAGGATTTAATTAATCAATCAATTCATTCATTGATTATGGGGCTTTTTTTTTCAAGCAGCATGTTTGGGGCCCAAAGATTGAATTGCTGTGTAACCTACCACCAAAAGTAAGAAATTAATCAGACATCAAGTTGAAAACATGGAAATGTGCAACAATCCCATGACAATAAAAATATGCAAACAAATTCAGAAGGTAACAGGGAATTGGTAGACATGACACTTCAAGAATCAATATTGAATTTAATTTACAAAGCAATTACAAAGCAATACCATTACTAATACAATTGCAATTCTTAGATATAAAGCACTGAAGTAAAGAATAGGGCTACATTGGGACCTTTCCATCCTGCATCTTATATAAATAAATTTAGCTGGACCCCTGAGTTGCTTTGACTACTTTGGGTTTGGTAATGACAGAAGCAGGTCTGAAATGGAGCCAATTGCAGAAGAAATTTTCCAAACGTCGTACAAATATTAACTCTTTATATTTGTAGGATTGCTTTGTGACATGGAGAATGTTGTCGTATGATTAGTTACTGACGATTGAAGGTTAATCTGAGCGCAAGTCAATGCATGCTTTCAAGTTGAATGTTTTTCATGTGTGAGGCTAAGGTGCCACACAGACAGTGAGGATTTGAGTGAGCGACGGATGTAGCCTGTGCGCATCAATAAAGGCTGATGAAGAGAAGTCTGAAAGGACTGAGAGATCAGATAATAAACATGATATTTGTTTATTTGCTTTTGTAGTATACTGTCCACTTGGCCAGCCCACTTCAAGTCAGCTTGTATGTGTATACCCAACATTCCAAGGCTTTCATCTCTTCCAGGGATCAATTGCATGATATAATGCAACAAACTATATTGCTTTGAGTTGAACTGAGAATTACAACTTCTGCAAAGCCTGCCCCAACACAAATAACCCAAGATGTTGCATGACTGTGACAACATGCTTCACTTTACGGAAACACAGGGAAAATTCTGTGGTTGAAGACTGGCAAATTAATCCCCAGTATCTCAATAGGTTGTGTTTTCCCTCTCCTGTTAATCCACCACCTTAATATTGTGTGTGTTAGTAGTTTTTTCTCTTTCCCTTATAGTAGCAGTTTCAGAGAAGCATTTTGTTAAATCATAAACCTTATTTGATCTGTGTCTTTTGCACACCATATTTCAGGAAGATCCCCCTGTTTCCATTGGGATGTAAATCTCCAACTCTCTGATGAAGTAGGATCTTTGTTTTTGATCTCCACTTAAGTCACTCTGAGCTGCACATGATTATGGAAAAACAAAGAATGATTAGTCCAGATTAACTCAGTCCAATATCGCCTCTTCTCCGCCACACAAACATATATGGCATCTGCCTTCTATGCCAGCTGCAATGTTAAAAGCTGTCTATTTATAAGATTGAATGTCATCTTGCACAAATGTAGATACAGCAATCCTAAATTCTTGCTATATGAACAGACAGGCTCTTGATGTTGACTGACCAACCTCTTAAAGATATCTGTGATCTAGCATGTGAATGTAAACGTACCTTGCAACTGTGCCCAATGAGTGTCCTTGCAAAAGCTTCCATCACCAATGCATTTCACAGGTAAAGACAAACATTTGTTCAAAGCATTTCTGATAAGAGAACGGAGAGTACATTTTGTGATACTCTGTTGGATTACTGAATAAACATCAGCTTTGGTTGTAAGAGGTTGCCTTTTGTTTCCCCCAGCTTTAGATTGATCGTTTCTGTGCACAAATGCACATACAGCAAACTCTGTACTGATCTGTGTTTAGAATGATAGAATCGTAGAGATTTCCAGCATGGAAACATGCCTTTTGGTCCAAATTGACCATCCTGACCAGATATCTAAATTAATCTAGTTCCATTTGACAGCATTTGCCTCATATCCCTCTAAACCCTTCCTATTCATGTACCCATCAGATACCTTTTAAATGTTGTAATTGTACTAGCCTCCACTACTTCCTCTGGCAACTCATTCCATACATGCACCCACTCTGTGTGAAAAGGTTGCCCCTTAGATCACTTTTAAATCTTTCCCCTCTCACCTTAAACCTATGCCCTCTAGTTTTGGACTCCCTACCTCTGGGAAAAGGCATTGCCTATTTACCTGAACGATGCCTCTCTTGATTTTATAGACCTTTACAAGGTTACCCTCCAGCCTCCAACACTCCAGGGAAAATAGTATCAGTTCTATTCAGCCCCTCCTGGCAACATCATTGCAAATCTTTTCTGAACACATTCAAGTTCCACAAAATCCTTCCTATAGGAGGGAGATCAAAATTGCATTCAGTATTCCAATAGTGGCCTAACCAATGTCCTGTACAACCACAACATGACCTCCCAACTCTGATACTCAATGTTCTGACCAATAAAGGAAAGAACACCAAATGCCTTCTTCACTATCCTATCTGCCTGCGACTCCACTTTCAAGGAGCTATGAACCTGCACTCCAAGGTCTCTTTATTCAGCCACACTCCCCAGGACATTACCATTAAGTGTATAAGTCTTGACCTGATTTGCCCTTCCAAAATACAGCACCTCACATTTATCTAAATTAAACTTCATTTGCCACTCCTCAGCCCATTGACCCATTTGATCAAGATCCTATTATACTCTGAGGTAACCCTCTTCACTGTCCACTACACTCCAATTTTGGTGTCATCCACAAACATATAAACCGTACCTTGTATGTTCACATCCAAATCATTTATATAAATGACAAAAAGTAGTGGACCCAGCATCAATCCTTGTGGTCAGTGGTCACAGGCCTCCAGTCTGAAAAGCAACCTTTCATCACCATCCTCTGTCTTCTACCTTCAAACCACTTCTGTCTCCAGATAGCTAGTTTTTCTTGTACTTAGCATGATATAACCTTTCTAAACTTTTCTGTACGATGAGGAACCTAGTCGAACATTTTATTGAAGTCTGTGTAGAACATGTCCACCGCTCTGCCCTCATCAATCCACTTCATTATTTCTTCAAAATCTCAATCTCATGGGAGACATGATTTCCCATGCACAACGCAATATTGACTGTCTCTAATGAGTCCTTGACTTTCCAAATACATGTAAATCCTGTCCCTTAGGATTCCCTCCAACAATTTGCCCACCACTAATGTCAGGCTCATCGGTCTATAGTTTTTCTTACCATTATTTCATAAATAGTGGTACCACATTAGCCAACCTCCAGTCTTACAGCCTGTGACTATCGCTGACCAAATATCTCAGCAAGGGACCCGGCAATCACTTCCCTAGCGCCCCACAACGTTCTAAGGTACATCTGATCAGGTTCTGGGTATTTATGCACCATTATGCACTTCAAGATGTTCAGCACCTCCTCCTCTGTAATATGGTGATTTTAAAAATGTCGCAATTTATTTTCCTCCATCCTCTACCTTCCATTACCTTGTCTGCAGTAAACACTGATGCAAAATACTTATTTAGTATCTCCTTCTCCTGTGGTTCCACACATAGGGTGCCTCGCTGATCTTTAAGGGGCCCTATTCTCTCCCTAGTTAACTGTAGGTCCTTAATGTATTCATAGAATCCCTTTGGATTCTCCTTAGCCCTATTTGCCAAAGCAATCTCATGTCCCTTTTTCCCCCACCTGATTTCCCTCTTAAGTATATTCCTACTGCCCTTGTACTCTTCTAAGGATTCATTTGATCTCTGCTGTCTATTCCTGCCATTTGTTTCCTTCTTATTCTTGACCAAAACCTTAATTCCTCTAGTCATCCAGCATTCCCTATACCTACCAGCCTTGCCCTTCACCCTAACAGGAACAATAATGTCTGTGGACTGCCATAATCTCATTTTTGAAGGTTTCCTATTTTCCAGCCGGCCTGTTATTTGCGAACATCCGCACCCAGTCAACTTTTCCAAGCACTTGCCTAATACCATCAAAATTGGCTACCTCCCATTTTGAACTTCAACTTTTAGATCCGGTCTATCCTTTTCCAATCACTGTTTTAAAACTAATAGAATCATGGTCGCTGGATTTAACTCTAAACACTCCTCCATACGGCTGGAAGTCAGAGGTATAAAATCAATTGGCATATTCACTGGGGGAAAAGGCAAAAATGCCATCCACCAATTGGTCGTGTAGTGTCACAAATGTGGAGAGGGTGTGTATACTGATTTTAAACTCAAATCTTGAGTTAGTTTTTGCAAAATAAAACCCATTGAGCTGCCAATTTTATGTAATAGAAAAACGTACAGAGGGGAAAGAACAACTCCAATAATTCTGAGTGGAGTGTCCCTGTTGTAAAGTATGTTTTAAACAGTCAGTTACTTGGTACTCTTTCAAAGGCCTGCTGCTTCAGGTGACATCCTATTTATTTCAAGTCAGTTCTGGCTCTAATAGATTGCAGCCTCAGAAAAGTGAAGATAGATTTATAGAGCCCAGGTAGCAACATAGTACAATGGCCACCACTTAGACCATCCACCTGCTTATGTCAGCCAGATAACAATAAGCATTTGACACCATAGGCATCAAGTAGAAAGATACTACTTAAATTCTAATAACTGTGTTGACAATTTCTGTTGGTTTAATCACCGATTCTTACAAATACCACTGGAACAATTTTTACATAAATAGTGCATAGAATATGAGAAAACCTTCCAGGAGGACTTCACAGAGAGGTAACAGAACATTTGGCACCAATTTGCAAGGAAGATATTATCACAAATCCTTGGTCAAAGCGGGAAGTTTTGAAGAGCAAATTAAAGGAATCATTTTCTGTGTCACGGTAAAGAAATCCTTTATCCACTTTTGAAAGCGGCATTGATACTTGCAGGTCACCAGACAAACATTTCCTATTTGTGTTTCGAGATGTGATTTGTGTTTGAACTGCTGAAGGCGATTAATTGTGTGCACGATATTTAATATGTATGGGCGGAAACCTTAGCTTTACATTAAGTCATAGGTAGCTCACTTTCAAATAAAATAATGCCTACATAGGGGTCACAGGTGCCAGTATCATGTACTCTTTTAGCCCTTTAATATATATGTCAAATGCTTCTAACCGTTTACTCACTGAATCCTTTGGAATGTATTCGAGCCTAAGGCTTAATGCTAACAACCTCTGGTGCCTCTGCTTTCTGCTAGGGAGAGTCCAAATTCTGGAATTTCCTCACCGCACTACCTCACCTTTCTCCTTGGTGGAAACTTTTAGAAAATTGACCTAATACCTCCTTACATGGTTTGGTGTCACATTCTGTTTGAATAATGTTCATATGAAGTGCTTTGGAATTTTTTTTTGTATTGGGGCACTATGTAAATATAAATTGTTGCAACATTCAGGGACACCTTGTTGTATTTGCTCCCTTCAGCCTATCGGTAGCCATTTTTGGCTTGCCAAGCTGAATTGGGAGGGTGGTGAGGGGGGAACAGTAACTTGTATTTATATAACACCCTTAACATAGTGAAACAGTTCAAGGTTCTTCACAGAAATTCTTTAGGAAAAACAATGACACAAGTTTAGAAATGAGTTACTGAAAGCCTCATAAAAGGAAATGCATTAAAGGTAATAAAAAACTTCATCAAAAAGCTTTATGGTGCAATTGGGAACAGGTAGGGTAGATCGAGAGAAACTATTTCTGATGGGCAGGACTAGGGATGTAGTCTAAAAGTTAGAGTCAATAAAGTTGGTGTTGGAAAAGTACAGCATCCGTGGAGCAGGAGAGTCATTCCTGATGGAGCACTTATGCCCGAACCATCGACTCTCCTGCTCCTCGGATGCTGTCTGACTGGCTGAGCTTTTCCAGCCCCACTATTTTCGGCTCTGACTCTTCATCATCTGCAGTCCTCACTGTCAGAGCTGGAGTTCTGAGGAGTAAAATGAAGTAAGGTTTCTGAGCACAATGAGTAGGAAAGGTTTGAGTGTATCTTCTGAAAGTAAGTACTTTCAGAGGTGACATTGTATATTTTTCTCTGTACTTTGAGTACACCTAACAATAAAAGCCTAATTCCAAGTTCTAGTTCTAGCAATTAATGCTAAGCCAATTTTAAATTTTCAGTCTGGCATTGATACATTTTTGATTTCCATAGATGTTAAGAAGACATAAGTAGGTACTTTGAGTGGATTTCAGGTTAGCCATGCACTCATTGATTCGTGAAACAGACTGAAAGGACCAATTCTTTTGGGAGGGAGGTGGAGAGTTTAAGGGAGGGCCTGGGATCCAGGTAACTAAAGGCAGAGCTGTCAATGGTACAGGAGTTGCACGAGAAACTGAATTAGAGGAGGTCTGATCTCTCAGAGGGTTGTATTGTGGGAGCATAGAGATATACATAAAGAGATTTGGACAGAAAGACAAGAATTAGAAAATAAAAGTCATGCTGAAATGGGAACCAATAAAGGCCAACAAGCACAAACGCTAGACTCAACCTATTTCCTACATCATAATAGATGAATTTGGACAGTGATTTCCAAGCTCTTGGTGGTATTTTGATGGGACCCTTGTGAATATGCCATGGACTTTATTGGGCTTTATTCCCATGTCTATACTAATATTAACTATTAATGTTAATTATTACCTTATTTCATTATTTTTCTACTAATTCTATTAAGGTAATGCTTAAATGTTTAAACTTACATATGACAATAAAATCTAAATCTGAATCTACTATCCTGCGTGTTGTCAGTCTCTGCCCAACAGTAAACGTACACTGCTATTGTCCTGATAAACCAAGTGTTACACGAGCTGTAGTTGGCAAAGTCTATTTTATGCCAGGCCATTATCCAGCTATAACAAGCTTCCTTAGATTGTCCTGAAGATAGACCCCACAATGTGAGTTATCACAGGTACCATTTGCATCCCCAAATCACCTGTTAAAAAGCTGCTACACTGGCAAAGTTACTTTTCATTGAATTATATCCAAAGAAAGAATATAAATTCTTTAACAATGCAGTAGTACCAAAACACAACTAATCTGTATGCAGGCAAAAATTGTTTCACTCCATCTGACGTCTGTCCTTCATTGGAATGAAAGGGTTTCTCACTGAGTAGATGTGCGGTGGAATGGGCCTATGTTACTGAGAGTTCAGAAGGATGAGAGCTAGGGAACAGGTCAAGCAGCACAGTGGCTCAGTGGTTAGCACTGCTACCTCACAGCGCCAAGGACCCAGGTTCGATTGCATCCTCAGGCGACTGTGTTTGGAGTTTGCACATTCTCCCCATGTCTGCGTGGGTTTCCTACCACAGCCCAAAGACGTGCAGGTTAAGTGAATCAGCCTTGCTAAATTGCCCATAGTGTTCGGGGATGTTCGGTTAAGTACATTAGTCAGGGATAAATGTAGGGGAATGGGTTTCCCTTCAGAGGGTCGGTATGGAATTGTTGGGCTGAAAGGCCTGTTTCCACACTTTAGGGATTCTATGCTTTGAATTGAGTTTAACTAACACTGATCTTGCTTTCACCTCTGCTGGTGTACGCTCCAAGCTAGCCTTGGCAAGGTTTTTTCCTGAGTGCTTGTTGTAAGCAAGGTGCTTTTCAGCTTGGGTTGTCTCCTATTGCAAGCCCACTCTGTGGATCGACCTCTCGGGGAAGAAGAAGGTGAAGAGCGGGATTGTGTTCACTGCACACTCAGCATCGGAGTTCTCACATGCTCACTTTCTCTTTCACCTGCGTGCACACTCTCACCCACTGTCACACTCTCCATCCCCTCCCCCCCCCCCATTGAGACACATACTCGTCCTCCATCTGTCCCTCGTTCACTCCACACACTCACAGGACCAGAATGAGCGGTTGGATCTCAGACTAAGGGGTTGCACATTTAAGGCAGAGATGAGGAACAATTCCTTCTCTCAAAGGGTTATGAATCCACAGAATTCTTTACCACAGATGCCTGTCCAGGGAGGCTCATTATGTGCATGCAAGGCTGAGATCTTTAAACAGTAAGGGAATCTAAGATTATAGGGAAAAAACACAAAAGTGAAATTAAGGATTATCAGATTGATCTTATTGAATAATGGAGCAGACACAATGGGCTGAAAGGCCTGCTTCTGATCCAATGTCTTATGAACTTATCATCTCATTCTCTCACATTCATTCCCACTCGCTCTCTCTCTCACTCGCATACTTGTGTTCTTATTCACTTGTGCTGCTCGCTCCCATTCACTCACAGTCTCTCTCATTTATTCACTTACTCACGCACTTTCCATACTTTCCTTGTGTATACTCACTCTCCCTCCCTTCCTCACTTACACATTCAAAGCCCCATCATAGACCCAGGCACCTGCCATCTTGACTGTCCCCTTCAGGATGTGGGTACTGTGTGGTAAGGTGAAACTTTGTCTTCCCTAACACCTTCCCCAACTCCTCTTTTCTCCCCCACCCCACTCCCAGCTAACAGGGTGCTCTTCCTGATACACACACCTCAGGCTCAATGAAGCTACGAACATAGCTTGCTGCTCTTTCAGTCAGAGGTCATTCCCCTTTCCATATTTGCTGCTAGCCAACCTATCAACAGCAAGTTGAGAGAGAAAGGTTGCCTCTGATTGGAGAAGTATTCCCCTGCAAGATCTTCAATTCCATGTTCTGTATTTGGATTGGTTGATGCAGGCCAATAGGGACCCTTGTTTGGCCACACTGTGGTCCCTGGGGGGCACCAGTTGGACAAGCCTGATATAAAAGATCATATGACACCATTAGGCAAGAAGAGCAGTGGAGTCCTGTCCCATGCCTCTGTCAATATTTACTTTCAATCATTGTTTGCAAGGAACTGATTGTCTGGCCATTATTACATGGTAGTTAACCGTGTGTGAATTGGCTTTCAACTTTAATACATTACTGTAGAGGCCACATTTATGACATAAATACTTAATTAACTGTAAAGCACTTTGAGAAGTCCTGAGATTGTGTAAAGAAGATGCAATTTTTATCTCTGTAACCAATGCAAGGTCAACAGCAAAATGCAGTATACAGGATACTTCTATATTGGAGCCTGCATACTCCCCAATGTTTTCATGCAGAAGTAATTCAGCTTTTAATGACATGAGCTTCTGTGTTTCTATTTTCAAAGTTCTTTCACCAAATTTATTGTATTCTAAATTGGCTATGATTAATAAGTATGTTTTGTTTTGTCATTTTTAAGCGAGCAGCTGTATTAGCGTCATAACACGTCACATGGGTATCATACTTATTCTTTATCAAACAGCAAATCGTCACTTACTATGTGCAATGCACTCGGGATGTGTTAGGCATGTATATATGGCACATTTAACACTCATTGTCAACATACTTTACATGCAATATTTTGGCACGTTGGCTCAGTGGTTGGCACTGCTGTCTCACAGCATCAAAGATCTGGATTCGATTCCAGCCTCGGGCAACTGTCTGTGTGGAGTCTGAATGTTGTCTGCATGAGTTTCCTCTGGGTGCTCTGGCTTCCTCCCACAATCCAAAGATGTACAGGTTAGGTGAATTGGCCATGCTAAATTTCCCATAATGTTCAGGGATGTGTAGGTTACGTGCATTTGTCAGAGGTAAATGTAGAGTAATAAGATCGGGGAATGGGTCTGGGTGGATTACTCTTCGGAGGGTTGGTGTGGACTTGTTGGGCCAAATGGCCTGTTTCCACACTGTAGGGATTCTATGATTCCATAATATTCAGCATCTGCGGTTCTTTGTTTTATTTCACTGAACCAGTGAATTGCTTTCAGCTAATATTTTCTATAACTGAAGTTTCCAAGTTGCAAGAAAGATTTGTACCATAATATAGACTTAAAAGGTGACCTAATTCAGAATAACATGATAAAACGTATCAATTGAACCACCTTGAACTTAAGATTTTGCTCAAACTCTAGCTGGTTTGAAAAGCATGCAAGTGGAAAGTTCTGTCACTTGAGATCAGGTAACAACTACACTTAACTTTGCAAATTTATGCATTTCCATTGTCACTCATGTGACATGCTTCATAAATTTGTCACAAAATACTTGTCCACACAAACATGAAGAAAATCGTTAATACATTTCAGTGTCTCTCTCTTGTAAGTGACCAAGGAGCAGAAGGGAAGCCAATGACTTAATAGAATTTATCTAGTTCCTCTCCTGCTAACATTGGCCTTATTGTTGTCAGCACCCTGAGCCCAGAAACTCATGGGAAGCGTAAGAAAGCCTCACTTCAGAGGGACCAAAGTGTGTGCTTAACCACAATAGAATGAATATGAAAGAATTTACATATTAAAAGATAAGTGAACATTGTTTTTACAATAGAACTCTGAGTTTTCTGTGTAAAACCATGAAAATTAACGAGTTTTGAAAAGATTTGTAGCTCAGGTTGAGGTTCTGGATGTAGGTTTGCTGGCTGAGCTGGAAGGTTTGTTTTCAGATGTTTCGTCATCATTTTGGGTAATATCTTCAGTGAGCCTCCAAATGAAGCACTGGTGGTGTAGCCCACTTTCTATTTATATGTTTGGGTTTCCTTGGGTTGGTGACATCATCTCCTGTGGTGATGTAATTTCCTGTTTTTTTCTCAGGGGTGGTAAATGGGATGGTGATGAAATGTCTGAAAATGAACCTTCCAGCACAGTGAGCAAACCTATATCCAGAACCATGAAAATTTAAGTAGACTGACTTATATCAGTACCTAAACTCAAAGAATATTAATTTATACTAAACATGTCTCTATTGGAAGACAACACCCAATCCTGAATGTGGGCCTACAGCATGGTCAATCAGCAAAGCATTGAACATTTCAACTTGTGTTCAACTTTTGATTTTTCTTTAGCTAGACTTACAGAAAGATTTTGGTCATGTAAGATCATTCTGTCATAGCATAATAGGGGTCCATTCAGTTATTGGGTGCTGCTAATGCCTCAGCTAAATGTCAAGAGGTTGACTGTAAATATTGAGAAGGGTGAATGTCAAGGCTTAATTTGTTCTCTAAGTAAAGAGAATATAGACCTCAATGACTTCATTAACTGTACATGCACCTGCAGGTTTATTTTGATATGGAAAGTATATTTTTGCGATAAAGAAATACAGAAAGATGATGGAAAATCACCGAAGCCTTGCAAAGTTGGTTCTGCATAAATGGAGCAGGTTTATTTTGGTTGTAAAAAAATGATAGCTATATTGCTGAATGAAAAGCTGGAAGGAATTTTTTTTCAATCTTGTTGAAAGATCGGTGTTGTGCCAGTTGTCACTTGTGTAGCTTTTACAAGAAAAAAGTATCATATTAAAAAAAAATTACATTTAGTATAATTCCCACAGATGATGTTCTTTTTAAACTGGGCCAAATTCCCCCTTGGACTAATGAAAAAAAACAATCAGCAGATTGGACAGCACTTAGCTTTTGGTTCATTTTATTTGCCAATCGGACATTTGAGCCAATCAGGATTTTCTGCCTTGCAGAGTTTGCCTCACCTTAAATTTTTATGCTCTGTGGATGGCTGCCAGATGCAAAAAAAACATTAAACTTGGGTCATTCGGAAGAAGAAAGAAAATGAGAGTGTTTTATGTGGTTGTCTGCGATCAGGGTAAATAATGTGCTTCTCGCTGAGTAAATGTGTCTGAGTAAATAAAGCTGTGAAAGTATGTCACAAATGAGACAAAGTAGGGCCAGGGATTTCCTTGACACTGCTCCCTTGCAGCTACTACAACACCAACTAATTTGCACTAAAAGCTCTTTATGTAACCAGAAAGGTGGATTGAAGTGTGTATACTTCAATGCCAGAAGTATAAGGAATAAGGTAGGTGAACTTGCAGCGTGGGTTGGTACCTGGGACTTCGATGTTGTGGCCATTACAGAGACGTGGGTAGAACAGGGACAAGAATGGCTGTTGCACATTCCAGGGTTCAAATGTTTTAGTAGGATCAGACATGGGGGTAAAAAAGGGGGAGGCGTGGCATTACTTGTCAAAGACAGTATCACAGCAGTGGAATGGACGATGGAAGAGGACTTGCCATCTGAGGTAGTTTGGGCTGAGGTTAGAAATAGGAAAGGTGAGGTCACCCTGTTAGGTGTTTTCTACAGGCCTCCTAATAGTCCTAGAGAAGTAGAGGATAATATTGCGAGGATGATTCAGGAAAAGAGTGAAGGTAGCAGGGTGGTTGTTATGGGGAACTTTAACTTCCCAGATATTGACTGGGAGAGCTATAGCTCGAGTTCATTAGATGGGTCGGTGTTTGTACAATGTGTGCAGGAGGGTTTCCTGACACAATATGTCGACAGGCCAACAAGAGGGGAGGCTATATTGGATTTGGTTCTAGGTAATGAACCAGGCCAGGTGTTAGACTTGGAGGTAGGTGAGCACTTCGGGGACAGTGACCACAACTCGGTGACTTTTACTTTAGTGATGGAGAGGGATAATCGTGTGCCGCAGGGCAAGAGCTATAGCTGGGGGCAGGGAAATTATGATGCAGTGAGGCATGACTTAGGATGTGTGGATTGGAAAAACAGGCTTCAAGAGAAGAACACTAATGAGATGTGGGGAGTGTTCAAGGAGCAGCTACTGCGTGTCCTCGATAGGTATGTACCAGTCAGGCATGGTGTAAAGGGCCTTGTGAGGCAGCCGTGGTTTAGTAAGGAATTGGAGTCCCTTGTGAAAGGGAAGAAGGCGGCATATGTAAAGATGAGGCGTGAAGGTTCAGTAGGGGCGATTGAGAGTTATAAGGTAGCCAGGAAGGAGCTAAAGAGGGAGCTAAGAGAAGCGAGAAGGGGACATGAAAAGTCTTTAGCTGGTAGGATTAGGGAAAACCCAAAGGCTTTCTATAGGTATGTCAAGAATAAAAGGATGACTAGGGTAGGTATCGGTCCAGTCAAGGATAGTAGTGGGAAGTTGTGTGTGGAGGCGGAGGAGATTGGAGAGACATTAAATCAGTACTTTTCATCAGTATTCACTCAGGAACAGGACACTGTTGCTGATGTGAATATGGAATCACAAATAATTAGAATGGATGCCCTGGAAATATGCAGGGAAGAGGTTTTGGGAATATTGGAAAGGATGAATATAGATAAGTCTCCTGGGCCTGATGGCATTTACCCCAGGATCCTATGGGAAGCTAGGGAGGAGATAGCAGAGCCATTGGCCTGGATTTTTATGTCGTCGTTGTCAACAGGAATAGTACCAGAGGACTGGAGGATAGCGAATGTGGTCCCATTGTTCAAGAAAGGGAGTAGGGATAGCCCTAGCAACTATAAGCCAGTGAGTCTGACTTCAGTGGTGGGCAAAGTCTTAGAGAGAATGGTAAGGGATAAGATTTATGAACATCTGGGTAGGAATAACGTGATCAGGGATAGCCAGCATGGTTTTGTGAAGGGCAGGTCGTGCCTCACAAACCTTATTGAGTTCTTTGAGAAGGTGACCAAGGAAGTGGATGAGGGTAAAGCAGTAGATGTTGTGTATATGGATTTTAGTAAGGCGTTCGATAAGGTTCCCCATGGTAGGCTAATGCTAAAACTTCGGAGGTATGGCATTGAGGATACATTAGAGGTTTGGATTAGGAATTGGCTGGCTGGAAGGAGACAGAGGGTAGTAGTTGATGGATTATGTTCATCTTGGAGCGCAGTTACTAGCGGTGTACCACAAGGATCTGTTTTGGGACCATTGCTTTTTGTTATCTTTATAAATGATCTAGAGGAAGGACTTGAAAGCTGGGTAAGCAAGTTTGCGGATGACACAAAAGTCGGTGGAGTTGTGGATAGTGAGGAAGGAAGTGGTAAGTTACAGCGGGATATAGATAAGTTGCAGAGCTGGGCGGAAATGTGGCAAATGGAATTCAATGTAGCTAAGTGCGAAGTCGTTCACTTTGGTAGGAATAACAAGATGATGGATTACTGGGCTAATGGTAGGCTACTTGGTAGTGTGGATGAGCAGAGGGATCTTGGTGTCCATGTACACAGATCTCTGAAAGTTGCCACCCAGGTAAATAGTGCTGTGAGGAAGGCATATGGTGTACTGGGCTTTATTGGCAGAGGAATTGAGTTCCGGAGTCCTGAGGTCATGTTGCAGTTGTATAAGACTCTGGTGCGGCCTCATCTGGAGTATTGTGTGCAGTTTTGGTCACCATACTATAGGAAGGATGTGGAAGCTTTAGAACGAGTGCAGAGGAGGTTTACCAGGATGTTGCCTGGAATGGTAGGAAAATCTTATGAGGAAAGGCTGAGGCACTTGGGGCTGTTCTCATTGGAGAAGAGAAGGTTTAGGGGAGATCTGATAGAAGTGTATAAGATGATTAGGGGTTTAGATAGGGTAGATACTAAGAACCTTTTACCACTAATGGGGTCAGGTGTTACTAGGGGACATAGCTTTAAATTAAGGGGTGGTAGGTATAGGACAGATGTTAGGGGTAGATTCTTCACACAGCGGGTTGTGAGTTCATGGAATGCCCTGCCCGTATCAGTGGTGAACTCTCCTTCTTTATGGTCATTTAAGCGGGCATTGGATAGGCATTTGGAAGTTATTGGGCTAGTATAGGCTAGGTAGGATTCGGTCGGCGCAACATCGAGGGCCGAAGGGCCTGTACTGCGCTGTATCCTTCTATGTTCT
The DNA here is from genome assembly GCF_020745735.1 of Hemiscyllium ocellatum. Lineage (NCBI taxonomy): Eukaryota > Metazoa > Chordata > Chondrichthyes > Orectolobiformes > Hemiscylliidae > Hemiscyllium > Hemiscyllium ocellatum. The sequence goes on along the minus strand of NC_083418.1, from coordinate 24,715,889 downwards.
ATATATACAGAGTGGCGATTTCTTCTGCAGTTAACACTCACCGCATGGGGACAGTCTTGGGTAAATTTCTAGCCTTGGGGTCCGTAGAACAGAAAAGAATCATAGACCCGGTCCGGTGCAGAAAGAGGCCATTCAGCCCATCGAGTCTGCACTGACCCTCAGAACAGCATCACAGCTGAACCCAGCCCCCGACCCCATCCCCTGTAGCAGTAACCATGGCTAATCCACTTCGCCTGCACGTCCCTTAGATTGGAGTTGCCTCAATAAGAGTTGATTAAACAAGTGGACATTGCTGTCTTTCACTAGTTTAAAACTCAGTGTTTCAGGACAGTAAGAAACCAATTCATGAGTGATACTCATTCTCAAGCTCTGAATGATCAGCGTAAGGAGTAAATGTCCAAACATAGTCATGGAGATGAAAATCGAATGTCTAATGAAACAGGAATGGGAGTGGAGTGTTAAGATCTTTCTCAGGTGAATGTACTTAGGTGGGCCAAATGGTCTTCTTCATCCATTGCTGCATCATTACCATGGAGAGTCCAAAGTTTCTAAATTGGCACAGTGCGGCCAACAGCCTCTATTTTAAAAGCAGGCCGGCCTACATTGTCCATCCAATTTGGTTCCACTCTCCAGACAAATTCCAATAAACTTGTTAGGTATGACGACCTGCCTCTCAGAGATTCACATTCACTTCCCCCATCCCTCCTCCCCAACCCCCACCCCCACCACCACCACTGAGCTTCTGTCAGGTATGTATCTGCACATCGAGAGTATGCTGTCAGCCTTTCTGGTATTTGCTTTTGTGCATGGAATCTGCATCAGACTGACTTTCCCCTGTCAATGTTCAGTCTCTTTGTTGTCTGCAGCTGAGGGCCTTAGCCTAAATGCTTTAACTTTTCCCAAATCCAAATGCTGACCGTTAATTATTCAGTCGTGACTTTGAGATTGTCAGGTGCTGATGCACGTGGTGCCTATACAAACACGAGTTAGTGGCAGAGTTGATTATTTTTGTCAATAGAAAGCGGTAAGCACTTTCATTCAGAGTTATTAACGCTAACATGTCCTTCAGAGAAGAAAATGTTGCCTTTTCAGAGTACAATGGTGCACCTGTCTTCGACATAATGGATTATGCATGATCTGCTGGGAAATGAAGCCAGGTGGACCTTCTGATGATGACTGAAGCGGTTGGTGTGTGCAGACTGAGCAATCCCAGGGTGCTTTGATTTCAAAGCTGATCTATTTGATTAAGTTGCTTGTTTCCTGGCCTTGACTGACAGTCCCAGTATTCAGTTCTGCCTATTGTCAAAAAGAAGGCTTGCTTGTGGCAAAAGCTGCCCGGCAGTTTGTTTTAATCCCCAAGCCGACTCTTGACGCCTCCCACTCAGACTGTTTAAAATCGGAGTGTTGCTGCAGGCTTAGCAATCCTTTGCTGTTGTTCCGGTTTAATTGCTAGTCGCAGATGAAATCGGCTAATATCCTGTTTATTTCTTTTTCTGCTGTCGCCACTAAAACTTGCTTCACTGCAGTCTGAGGGACTCCGCTGTTTGTACAAATCAGCTGCAACTTTTGTTTACACAAACAGATTGTCTATATTTCAAAAAGTGAATAGTTATGATGAGACATGTGAAAGGCATTGTGTGCACGCAGGCTTTCTCTCCTGTCTTTATGATGGGGAAACTATCATTGCTGCCCACCCCTATGTACCAGTAATTCACACATTTGTGGCATGGAGGGACAGAGTTTTGGGTGAGCGTGGCTCAATTTGAAGGCAATTTTCTGTTCTTAAAGAGGATGTTCAGTTTGCCTATGGTGCATGCGTCTGTCTATGCATTCGAAGAAGCACAGTCAGAAACAGTATTGAAGTGACTCCAAGGTTTGCAAACAGCAAGGTGGAGATCCTATGGTGGTGCCCAGCAGGCTGACGAAGATCCTTTTACTGGTTGCTGGGAGAATCAAATCGCGGTAAATGGCCTGGCAACAATAGCAGAGGAGATCCGGGTTTGTAGAGGTACATCATTTTGAACTGAGAACTATCAAACTGAACCAGAAAAGATTTGCTCATCTGACCAGAGCTGATAAAGTAAAACTTTACATGCCTTCTTTAATTCTCTGCATAACCTTGCACTAAAAACGGCCCCATTCCCTTCACACTTCCCCTCAATCCTCCTTCAATTACAGTTGCATGCTATGCTCTCTGCTGCTATCTGCATCCTCTGTGTTTGCTGCTGCCTCACTTTCCCACATCTGGCCCTTCTCTTACATTCCTAATACATACATCTCCACAATCCTTTGGCATGGAAAATACTAACACACTCTTTCTTTGTGCAAATAAGAATGGTGATGATACAGAGGCACATTAGGGGAGGAGGGCTATCATTAACCCAAGAACTCATGAGAATGGAAGAGGTCACCATGGATATGACAGCTGAAGCATTAGCCTGAAGCATACCAGGTGTTAAGTCCACAGTGAAGCAGCCCACAGGGTGTTTGATCATCAAACTTCCCTTTTTCCATTAAACTCTCTCCCTTGTGCAGTCTGCTTGGCAATTTGGAGATGTATCAAACTGCAGTCAACTGCGAATGATAAAGCCATGGCCTTTGTGCCCTCTGCCCTAGTTCCATATGCACTTGCTTGCTCTCTAGAGCAGCCTCAGCTAAAGAAGAGGTCATTCCTTTCGAAGATACATTGTCATTCGCAACTACCCTTGCAAGCACCAGAAACTGGCAAACCATGTGTTTGCAAGTTCTGAAATGGGATAATCATTATGGAACAGAGGAGCAAAGGCAGGGGTAAAGAACATTTCAGGAACCAGCTCTCCAGGCCAAGCCCATCCCCTATTCCTGGGTAGAGATGAAGACAGCTCAAAACCATTGTATTAAAGGTGATCTAAAGCCATACAGCAGCCATTTACACTACGCATTGGATTGCCGGATAAATCATGTTAAACAGTTTGAGAGTACATCTCCAACCTGTATGAATTCCACACATTTGGTGCCAAAAAATTGATTTTGGTCATCTCAATGCACAATTCAGCCAGCTCTTAGTCATGGGGTTCTCAGGTTCCATTTTGATGTCTTTGATGGAAGCAAAGAGATCACCATCTTTAATACTTTTGCTTTCATCATCCCTTGCAGTGAGTTGAGCATTGAAGGAAGGCTTGGGTCAGGTCTCGGAAACCCTTGCATCACTCCAATACTTTGTTCTTTTATAAAGAAGCTGAAGTGCTGAAGAATGTCTCAGTCAAGTGATAGTGACATAATGGGAAAGGCACCCAGTGCCCTCTCTTGAAATGATATCATAACCTCTGCACAATCTTCCCACTGCTGCCTTAATCCATGTACTTATCAGTGCGAGAGAACGAGCTGGTCCGCATGGCAGCTTGTAGCTTTGCATCCTCATCCGAATGCTATTAGGTTTTCTGTGATGACCACTTCATGTACCTTCATTGGCTGTGCAACAGTCATCCACCTCTCATTACAACCAGGGATAGCACTGCATCAGAACAAAGTAAAAGGACATATATGGAGTTTCCACTGCCTTTCCAATGATCAGTTGCAGAATATAATTAACTTTGTTCGAATTAGGGAAGTAGAAGATTCTCGGGCATGCTGAAAGTTTTTTTTTAATCTTTCCTTTAGCTTCAGTCAATAGTTGCACATTCATAAAACCGCTCCTATGCCTCTTGTTTAGTGTAGGAGTTTTCTATGACAGGTCTTTGAAGTCAAACAGTGACTACTGAAGGAAAAAGTAACATTTCCATCAAACATTTGAAATCGATCTGTTGCAATAATTATGAAGCGGTCATACCTCAGATTCAACTAGCTCCAGTTGTAAGCCTTTATTCCATTTACTGGGATAAATAGAACTATTGAACATCTGAGAAGTATGTACACCCAACAAACAGCTGACTGGTGAAATGAATTTTGTAAGGACATTACAAAAAAAGTTTCCTCTAACATCAGCCCTTACAGTGGAACTAATTATGAAAGTAATCAATTAATGGGTGCAGCTTGTGTCGAGAAAGATTTGGGCATATAAATCAGGAGCCAGCTCCCAGATGCACTGCACTTCAGTATAGTTCTGAGGGAATAGTGTAATGTCAGAGGAGGTATTAAACTAAAGTCCATTTCTAAACTCCGATCTCATAACACAATTCATAGAGGAACAAAAGGATTTTAATAGTTTCTTAGCCCAGCATTCATCCCTCAAACAACATCATGAAAATCTGATTAATTGATCCTTTCTTCATTTGGTGTTTATGAGATCTTGCTTTGCGCAAATTGGCCTGCTTATTCTCTTTCGCAACAGTGAGTGCACTTTATAATGTATTTGATAGCTTTGTAAAGTGCTCGAGGATATCCCAGGGATATGATGAGGCACTGTGCAAACTCATTTTATGTGAATGATGAATATTTATTTGACTTGGGAGGACATACGTCCTGCTCGATATCATAATGATCTGATTATTCAAATGAAATAGTTGTCAATGAGAATATATATTTTGACTTCCCTTTCCATATTTAGACTGCAGAAAGTCTGCCAGCAATTTGTGGCAAGTAAGGATGACTCACCGATGCCTACTGATGAAAAAAAAACCTTGGAATTAGCACATCTGTGCAATTGCTCTCTGACATCTAAAGACAAAAAGCAAAGCTCCAGCATAACAAGCAACATTAAAATCCAAACCGGTTGCATTCCACAAATGATATTCCCATGGTCCCAGATGCACTGGAAATACAGTACTTAGTAGAATATGTGATCATCTATCATCTTGTCTTATCTCTGTTTATTTAGCTAACTGTTAAAAATGTTATAAAATAAACTCAAAGTCTAACTCAACACCAGCATTCCATCAGCATTTATTCTCTGTGTGGTGTTTTACAGATAGTGTGAGGGCTTGTTAGTCACATGTTCATAAAGCATAAAAGAAAGGAGGTTTATCTTTTAACAATTTTAACCCCTTCCCCGGCGACATTTTTTGGAGAAAACGTTTCATTTTCAGACGAATCTTTTTATTGCTTTTTTTATAGTATTTCTAATGCTGATTATGGAAATAACTTTTGTTTTTATCTATTTCCAATATTTTACTTGAAATTTTATTTTGAAGATACCATTTTCGGCAAAGAAAAATTGGTCTTTCAAGTAGTTCATCTTTCGACCAGTTCATTTCTTGGTCTGGCATTTTCACAATACCCCCAAGCATTTTCAAGGCCAAAAACACACAAATTTCTGCCTTTGTTACAGGGCGCCACATACAATCTCTTTCTCCAGTTTGTCCAGCAAAGCGAGTAGTTTCATTCACAACTTGATCAATAATTCTGTTGTCACATAAAAGACTAAAAAAATCCAAAGGAGTCATATCAGCTGTGTCTTGATCAATTGATATTCCAGGATTTCCAGTGAATGGGAAGTGTGGTGGTGGAGGAAGCATGCATTCTTCCAACATCACATGTCGACACCAAATTCGTCGTCCTCCTCCTCCTCCTCCTCACTTGAAAGAGAATAGCCATTATCAGAGGAGCTTACACTCTCATCTGATGTATCCAAGCTTCTAATAGAAGGTTCATACACATTGTCATCTTCTGAGCTCGACATCTGGGCATAATTTGTGAAAAAAAACAGAAAAAACTGAATGACAGTGCGTGCGTCGATGCTTCTTGCAATACCTGAGGCGGAAGAGACACAGCTACCAGACGTATGAGTCACCGAGTATACTCATTTCTAGCTGAGAAGGACCCAGAAATGCTGAGAATTGACGTATAAACTTGTCTGTGGCTGTTTTTGAAATGATATGTTTCGGACGAGTTTACCCGTCGCACTCTGAAAAAGACACATTGGGTGAAGGCAAGTTACCTCGTCTTTGCCGGGTAAGGGGTTAAAATGTGCCACTGCTTGACAAACGTAATTGCATCACTTCATGCCTGGAATCGTATTTATAACAAAATCAACTTGCATTTAAATAGAGCCTCTGTCAGGCATTCCATAATACATGAGCAAAGGAAAAGTCTGCAGAAATTTCAATGTAGGAAGATGGCATTTGGCCAACCCTGCCTCTGCTGGTCTAGCTGCATGTCAGAGAACTTATGTCAAAACAACAATGTAGGAACAGACTATTCAGTATAACCTACGTGTGCTGGTATTAATCGCCCATGCAAGCAGTAGTCATAATCTTATGTCAGCTTTGTTCCTGTGTCCCTTTATTCCTTTTTTCATTCACCATTTCTTGAACCTATTCTTGAATGTTGGCATGAACCAGGCATTTCCTGGAATGTGCTGTTACTGCCGTTGGGGGGGGAAATAACTTTGCTGGACATCGCTATTATGCTTGTAATTGGGGTTCCGCTGCTCTTCCACAGAGGGGACGGTGCTGAAGAGGGAATGTTTACTGCCTGTCCCTAGTTGCCCTTGAGAAGTGACAGGGAGCTGGCTTCTTCAACCACTGCAGGCCATATGGTGTAGGTAGACCCACAATTCCATTAGGGAGGAAATTCCAGGATTTTGGCCCAGTCACACAGAAGAAACAACAGTATATTTTGAAGTCATGTTGACAAGTGATTTGGAGGGGAACTTACAGGTGATAGTGTTCTTATGTATCTGCTGCCTTTGTCCTTCCAGATGGGAGTAGTTGTGGGTTTGGAAGGTGCTTCTAAGGATCTTTGGGAAATTTCTGCAATGTAGCTTGTAGACAGTATGCATTATTGCAGTGAGTGTCAATGTTGGAATGATTGAATATTTGTGGATGGGGTGCCAATCAAGTGAGCTGCTTTTTCCTAATGGTGTCAAGCTTCTTGAGTGTTGTTGGAGCTGCACATCCAGGCAAGTGGGGAGTACTGTATCACACTCTTGACTTGTGCCTTGTTGCAGATGGGCAGGCTTGGGAATGTCCAGAGGTAAGTTATTCGCTTAAGCATTTTTAGCCTCTGACCTGCTTTTGTAGCCGCTTTATTTATATGTTGAGTCCAGTTGAATTTCTGGTCCATTTAACTCACCTGAGTGTGGAGTAATGGGGGATTCATTGATAATAATGTTAGTAAAGGTCAAGCAATGCAGGTTAACTTGTCTTTTACTGGAGGTGGTCATTGGCTGGCATTTGTGTGTCACGGATGTTATTCGCCACCTTTTAACCCAAGACAGGATATTACCTTGGCTTTATTGCACTTGAAGTTGGAATTATTCACTATCTGAGGAGTCGTGAATGATGCTTAACATTGTGCAATCATCAGCAAGCAACCCCATTTCTGAGCTTTTGATCAGGAGAAGCGGCTGAAGATGGTTGGACCTAGGACACGACCCTAAGAAACTCCCGCAATGATATCTTGGAGCTGAGCTGACTGACCTCCAACAACCACAACCATCTTTCTTTGTTCCAGGTATGACTTCAACCAGTGGAGAATTTCACTGCTGATTCCCATGAGCTCCATTTTTGCTAGAACTCCCTGATGACACACTTGACCAACTGCAGCCTTGATGTGAAGGGCTGACACTCTCACCTCACCTCTGGAATTCAGCTCTTTAGTGTATGCTTCTGAAATTAGGCTATAATGAAGTCAGTAGCTGTGTGGCCTCTGGCAGAACTAAACAGGTTATTGCTGAGTAGGTGTTGCTTGATAGCACTGTTGATGGCGCCTTCCATCAGTTTATTGATGATTGAGAGTGGACTGACGGTTGGGTTTGTCCTGCTTTTTGTATACCTGGGCAATTTTCCACATTGTCGGATCAAAGCCAGTGTTGTAACAGTTTGGCTATTGGACCAGCCAGTTCTGAAGCACAAGTCTTTTCTACTATTGCTGAAATGTTGTCAGGGCCCAAAGCCTTTGCACTATCCAATACATACCTTGATATCACGTGGAGTGAATCGAATTAGCTGAAGACTGGCATCTGTATTGTTGGGGACTTCTGGAGGAGGCCAAGATGAATCATCCACTCAACACTTCTGACTGAAGAATGTTGTGAATGCTTCACCCTAATCTTTTCCACTGATGTGCTGGGCTCCACCATCATCGAGAATGGGGATATTTGTGGAGCCTCCTCGCCCAGTGAGTTGCTTAACCGTCCGACATTCACGACTGGATGTGGCAGAACTGCAGAGTGTAGATCTGATCTATTGGTGGTGGAATCAATCAGCTCCGTCTATCACTTACTCTTTATGCTGTTTGGCATGCAAGTGGCCTTTTTTATAGCTTCAATAGAATGACACCTTATTTTTAGGTATGGCCAGTTTTTGCTGGTGCCATCTCCCGTGCCTCAGTCAAGGCTGGATGGCCCGTGCAGTTCATTTCGATTCTGCAGTGGAGTATCACCCTGGATTTGAATCTCAAATCTCCAGGTCACCTCTTCAATACACAGCCTTCTGAATCATAGCTAACACAGTGAAACGTGTAGTTGTGTATTGGCAGATTTTATTGTAGGTTCTCTGGAACATTCCATTTGGATATATTCTTTCGCCATAAGTGGAGACTCTGGGGTGTAATTATTACAATTTGCCTACACGCATCTCAGGTCCCTCTAGTGGTCAATTAAATTATGTGAAAGAAAAACCCCAAAGAACTGAGGCTGCTGGAAACCAGAAACGCAAACGGAAATTGCTGGAAAAACTTGGCAGGTCTGGCAGCATCTGTGGAGTGAAAACAGAGTGAATATTTCAGGCCCAGTGAACCTTCCTCGGAACTGAGTGGAGTTGAGAAAAGGTTGGTATACATGTTGAGGATGGGGTGGGGGGAGGTGTTGGTTAGGGGGGTGGGGTGGGGTGGGATGGGAAGTGGTAAACAAAAAGTGGAGCTGGAGCCCAGAGAGAGAGAGAGAGAGAGAGTTAACAACAGTTGGACAGATAAGGGAATGGGTCAAAATCAGCCAGGGAGCTACTAACGAGGGCCATTAGTGGCTGACAATGGATTGTTTGTGATAGCAAGGTCTGGTATGTGGGGTTTGGGATAAGGATATAGGAGAAGGTGCTCAGGCATTAAAAGGATTGAACTCGATATTAAATCCAGAAGGCCGAAGGGTTCCCAAGCAGAAAATGAGGTGCTGTTCTTCGAGCTTGCGCTGAGCTTCATTGGAGCACTGCAGCAAGCCCTAGGCCAGCTTGTCCAGCTTCCTTCTCAACCGCGCTTGACAGGGCCCTCAGCCATGTCCAACCCATCTCCTGCACCTCAGCCCTTATCCCCTCTCTTCCCTCCCACAACAGCAATAGGGTCTCTCTTGTCCTTACCTTCCATCCTACCAGCATCCACATGCAGAGCATTATTAGTTGCCACTTCCACCACCTCCTGCAGGATGCAACCATTGGACACATATCCCATCTCTTCCCTTGTCAGCCTTCCGCAAGGACTGTTTTCTCCTCCACAGCCTTCCTTTGCAATCTGTCAGTTTACTTTCTCCCTCCTCAGTATCCAAGGTCCCACACAGAGTTTCCAGGTGAAGCAGGGCTTTACCTGCATTTCACTCAGTCTAGTCTATTATATTCACTGCTCACAATGTGCTCTCCTTTACATTGCAATGATAAATTGCAGACTGGGTGACTGCTTTGCAAAACACTCAAGTCCTATCCAAGAAAGTAATCCAGGGCTTCCAGTTGCCTGCCATTTAAACAAAATTAAAAATCGCATAAAACTAGGTTATAGTCCAACAGGTTTATTTGGAACTGCTAGCTTTTGAGCATTGCTCCTTTGTCAGATAAGTATCTCCGAAAGATAGTGCTTCCAAATAAACCTGTTGGACTGTAACCTGGGGTTGTGCAATTTTTCACACAACCTGTTCAGAGATATTAATAGCCCAGTCCAGCACAGGTATCTCCTCATGGCCATTTAAACACATCACCCTGTTCCTTGGCCAACACCTCTGTCTTGGGCTTGCTGCAGTGCTCCAGTGAAGTTCAGTGCAAGCTGTAAGAACAGAATCTCATTTTCCAAGAGTAGCATGATGGTTCCGAGGTTAGCACTGCTGCCTCACAGCGCCAGAGACCCGGGTCCGATCCCAGCCTCGGGTGACTGTCTGTGTGGAGTTTGCACATTCTCCCCGTGTCTGTGTGGGTTTCCTCTGGGTGCTCCGGTTTCCTCCCACAGTCCAAGATGTGCAGGCTTGGTGAATTGGCCATGCTAAATTGCCCCATAGTGTCCAGGGATGTATAGGTTAGGTGCATTAGTCAGAAGTAAATATAGAGTAATGGATTTAAGTAGGAGACTCTTCGGAGGGTCAGAATGGATTTGTTGGGCCGAAGGGCCTGTTTCCACACGACAGGTGATTCTCAAATTCGCTTGGGAACTCTACAGCCTTTTGGACTCAATATCAAATTCAATAATTCAGGAGCTGAGCACTTTCTATGTCCTGACCCCAATCCCCGTACCCAGGCCTTGTCATCACATGGAGCTGCTACCACACACCACCCATTGTCAGTCATTAATGGTCCCCATTGGCAGCTATGCATTCTCCCAGGCTGACCATTACCCTGACCTTTGTCTGCCCAACTGTTCTCTCTCTCTGGGCTCCATCTTCACCTATCGTTTACTGCTTCCCCCTCCCCCTACCCCCATCTTCAGCAAATATACCAACTTTTCCTCACTACAATCAATTAAATTATATACTCTGATATATCAAAAAAGAACCTTAAAAGATTATTAAGAGAATGTACTAGAAGGATGGGTCTTGTGGCATGGTGGTAGCGCTTCTGCCTCTGACCCAGAGGGGGTAGGTGTGTGTTCCACTTTTTCAAAGCTGTATGATAATGTTTCTGAATTGATTGGTTAAAAATGTATAAACATTTCTTAGTTTAAAGCTCTTTTGGTACACAGTAGTATTCCTTCCTCTCGGCCAAGAGGCTCAGATTCAAGTCCCACCTGTTCAGGTATTTATTAACATCTCTGAACAGGTTGATTGGATCACTTCTTATTCAGCCAATCACAAGTTCAGGACACAATCTAATGGATAAACTTTATCATTCATTAGCAGAAAAAGCCTCTTCTGTTTTTAATGGATTCTTTTAACAGTGTTATCATCTATTACCAAGTCTATTAGGTGCCTACTTTCGTTGTTTGTAATTTTCCCATAGCTGAAACTTTGGATTCACTTTCTGCATAATTCCATCAAGGACAGATATTTTGATTAGAATCCCTACAGTGTGAAAACAGGCCGTTTGGCCCAACAGGCCCACACTGACCCTCCAAAGAGTAATCCACCCAGAGCCATTCTCCTACCCTTTTGTCCTTCATTTACCCCTGACTAATGCACCTAACACTATGGGCAATTTAGCATGGCCAATTCACCTGACCTGCACATCTTTTGACCGTGGGAGGGAACTGCAGCACCTGGAGGAAACCCACGCAGGTACAGGAAGAATGTGCAAACTCCACACTGACAATTGCCTGAGGCTGGAATCAAACCCAGGTACCTGGTGCTGTGAGGCAGCAGTGCTACCCACTGAGCCACTGTGCTGCCCATATTTTATCCAGCTAGCAAGTGTCAGTGTAATTAATAACTGGGTTACCTTGTACTGCATTTAGGTAGTGTGGAATTTTCAAGTAGTTGTTGATCAAGTGATAGAATTGTAGTTCTATCTTCAGCTTCCGTCATTTCTTTCATGTGTGCTTTATCTTGTGTCTCGAAGCCATGGATGTCAAATCAAATCTTCAGGCATTGATTGGAAACTAAATGCATGAGTATTGGAACTATCCAATATTGTTAACAACAGTACATTATTCATCAGTAAATGCATTGGTTTTAAACCATCTCCTGCCTCTCGCCCCCTAAAGTATTTGATACTGAGTCTTGCCTTGGTGAACTTCACAGTGTGGGAAGCTGTATTGGCTGTCACATATGCACCAGATAACATCAGCCGTTGGTCTGCCTGTCACTTAGTCCTGTGCTGGGCATTTTCCTTTCTGTTTGAGGTCAACTTTCTGTCAAAGTTGCCGTGAAAACAGTAGAGTTACCAACTAAGATTAAATATATTCTGCTGTGTTTCATTCACCTGGCTTTGTCCCACACTCCAGCCATTACTTGGCCTCTAAATCCATCCTTACAATGCACTTGCAGATCCCAGGCCTGTTAACTGGTAACCCAAGTTAGCAGTTGTCGGGAGTTGCTGAACACTGACTTTGAAATTATTGTTTCTTTTCCTTCCCTGCTGATGGGCATTTACAACAAGACTGGGCCCTTTGTCTCCTGCTGGTTGGGATTGGTTAACTGCTGCCAGGAATCATTGTGAAATTACATGGTGTGGTGGCTTAGGAGCACTGTGAAAATGCAGTATTGTGCCACCATGTTGTGATCACCATTGGCCACTGAGCGCCTTGCTGCTGATGACGTGTTGCTTATTTTATGGCTTGGGTAACTTTCTCTGTTGAAATTGCAATTATGTTTGGGTCAATTTTCTGATGCAGTGCAATGAATTCTTAAAAAAGACCACGGACAGATCTCAGTAGAACATAGCCAAACCATCTGAAATAACAACAGAAAATGCTGGATATACTTGATTCAGGCGGCACTGATAGTGAGAGAGACAATGGTAGCTTTTCTGGTCAATGACCTGCGACCAGATCAATGATATATCAGAGCTGTGACTTTAAGCAAGTGAAAGAGAGAAGATGGAAAAGCAAATAAGGAAAGATCTGTGACTGGATAGAAGGCGCATGGAGTTCAGTCAGGATTAATGTAATGTAATGTATTTTGGTACAACAAACTTATACAATTAATGGTAGGGCCAGGAGTAGTGTTGTAGAACAGAGAGATCTCAGGGTTCAGTACATAATTCTTTAAAGTTTGCATCACATATGGACAGAGTGGTTAAAAAAGAATTTGGCATGCTTGCCTTTAATGCTCAGTCCTTTAGTATAGGAAATGGGAATCAAGTTGAGGCTATATAGAACATTCATGAGGCCTCTTCTGGAGTAATGTGTCAAGTTCTGGTCACCCAGTTATTGGAAGGATATTAGTAAGCTGGAGAGGGTTTAGAAGAGATTTACCAGGAATATGCTGGGTATGGAAGGATATAAAGAAAGGCTGGATAGACTGGGACTCTTTTCACTGGAGCATAGGAGGTTAAGAGGCAATCTTATAGAAGTTTATAAGATAATGAGGAGTATACATAGAGTTAATGGTAGGGGTCTTTTCCCTAGGATGGAAGATTTCAAGATGAGGAGGCACAATTTTAAGGTGTGAGGAGAAAGATTTTAAAAAGTCATGAAGGGCAAATGTTTGAGGGTCGTTTGCATGTGGAATGAACTTCCTGAGGAAGTGGTGGATGTGGGTACAATTACAAAAAGACACTTAGATAAGTAAATGAATAGGAAAGGTTTGGAGGGATATGGGCCAGGAGCAGGCAGGTTGGACTAGTTTAGTTTGGAATTATGGTGGGTATGGACTATTTGGACCAAAGGGTCTGTTTCCGTGCTGTATGGTTCTATGACAGAAGGGATTACATGGAAAACATTAGTGTCGCAAGGGAGTTGCAATTGGGGTGGCAATTGAACAAGTACAGAAATAAAATATTCCTCTCAAAGAAGTGTGCAGAGCAGTATAATCAACAGCTCCTGTCAACAGAAATGTAAACAAAATCAGACGGAGGTTAGAATCTAAAATTGTTAAATTGAATATTAAATCCAAGTGGCTGTAAAATTCGCACTTGAAAGAAGAAGTACTGTTCTTTGAGCTTTATTGAAATATTGTAGGAGAGTGAGAGAAGAGTAATGAATCAGAATGACAAACAGTCTGAAGTGAAGCATCATAACATTTGCTTGAATGCCAGAGTTTGCAAAGCAGTCACCTGATCTCCATTTGGCCATCCCAGTATAGAGAAGACTACATTGTGAGAAGCAAGTGTGTGGTTTACTGATTTGAAAGGGGTACTGTTTAAATTGCTGTTCCATCTGGAAACTATATCTGAGGTTTTGGATAGTGAGAATGGTGCAGGTGTAAGGACTGATGTTATGTCTCTTGCACTCATACATGGGAAAGGTAGGGGCTATTGTGGTGACCGTGGAGAGAACCGGGAAAGGTATTCTCCCTTAGGAATTTTGAATTTGGAAGTGAGGGAAAGATGCGTTTGCCAATGGTATCAGGTGGTTCAAATGGCAGGGAAGTTAGTTGAGTACAGAGGTTGGCGAGGGGGATTTTGAGAGTAAGGTCCTGAGAGGATTTAGAATAAATGTCCTTGATTGAGTTGAGTAATAAGCTTCCAATTTCCACTCATCTCCCCCCCACCTACTGCATCTCTGAGTTTACCCTTTCCTTCATTGAGTATTCTGCCTGTATGTCTAGGGATAGACTTTCAACCAATATTCACAGTAAGTCCACTGGTTCCAACAGCACTGGGTTTCTTCACACTCCATTTCCTGTTAGGCTTCCATCCCATTCTTCCTCATTCTTCTTCATCCTATCACGTGTTTTGGTGATGCAACTTTTCAGATTATTGCTTCCAATATATTTCTTCAACTGGGTAACCCCTTTACTCTCATCTTCGAACTGAGCAATTTACAACCTTCTGAACTCAACAAACTTTGGCTTTAATCTCTACCCCCGTTTTGTTTCCTGTACCTTTGCTTATTTTGACACTCTTTCTTGTTTTCTCTGTCATTCACTTCTTTCCGGTTTCAGGCCATAGATGTTCATCATTCTGCCATTCAGGTCTCCTGTCTATTCTACAGGTTCCATTACCATTCCCTCTGGAATGCATGGGCACATTTGTTTTTTAATCCGTTTTTGCTGCTACCTTGGCACAGACTGCCCTTTTATTCTTATTCTCACCCTCCTCCATTTTTTACTTGCTTAAATCCTAAAGCTTCTCCAGGTTTTCTCAGTTAAAATGTAAGGTCTTCAAGCTAAGGCCTCTCTCTCCACAGACCTGCTAAGAATGACTAGCATTTCTGCATCTGTTGTATTTTGCTTTTCTATGTATGCTAAAAATTCAATCACTCTGAGTGAGTGTTACATGCATGAAATGCCAGGCCAATGGCTAATGAAATGTTTATTAGAGTATCTTTTCAAAGAAGGGGTGAATTGGGAGCTGTTGTAACTTTCAGTGAAGCCCTATAGCCTACATTGATTTGCATGGTTAGTATCCAGCCAAGTCATATGGCTTTCTTATTTTCTTTACAGATTAGAGCCTTGGATGTAATCAAATACATTGTGCACATGATGTCATTGACATAATTGGAAGCACAAAAGAAAACAAAAGGGTTGCAGCTGAATTATTCAACAAGGCATTTTGATCATGTTGTAAACATGTTTGTGTTGGGTACAGGGTTAATGCTGTACTTAGAAGACTCCTCAAAGCCCAGAACTCAGAGGAATTTCCAATGCAAGATTTTTAATGGGATAGGGAGAGGTTGAGGCACAGTGCTCTGGAGGTTTTGGGAATGTGAAGAGTGTGCCTTTGAGTATGAGGGAACTCAATCTGTGTTTGCCTAAGGTATAAACCTGTGATGAACACAAGAAAGTGTCAGCAACTGGCAATACAAGGAGCAGATGGCAACAGAAGAGGCTGATTACACAACAGCCTGCAGTCCTCCTAGGGAGCTCCATTATTTCACTAATGGCTCTGAGTCACAAAGGGACTAATTAATAATGAAACCATCAGGAGAGCCCAAATGCTGTCTGCTTCTTAAGGACAATAATAATACTTAATAAATTGTAAACTACATAGAAACAAAATGGCCCACACTGGACACTTTTAATCACCTCCCAAAGCCTCTTATTCCACTGGCTCATTTGACAGACCTTTCCATTTCATGTCTTCCTTATGAGCAGAAAGGCAGTTCAATAATCCACTATTCAAGTCTACTCCCCACCACCCCCTCACTTTCAATCTTAACATCAATGAAATAGCTTTTTGGAAGCTTTTTTCTATATATGTTGGCTGCTGTACTTCCAATGATACAGTAGTGGCAACGGCTGAAATGAACTTTATTGGCTGCAAAGCTCTTTAGGATTTGCTGAGGTCTTGAAAGGCACAATATTAATGAAAATTTTTCTTCTTTGTCAATGGTAAGAGGTTTGCCACTATCTGCATTCATATTTGTAAATCCAGCAGACCTCCTGTCAAAAATGCAGTGGCTGACTTTGATTTGTGGAGTGGGATTGTAACAGATGATGACTGGAATTTGTAATGAGACCATGCTGGGGGAAATAAAGGAAATAAATTAATTAGAAGATTGTACAAAGGGTTTGAAAGAACAGGAAACTAGAAAACTAGAGATTGAAGATGAGAGCATATGTGGGATTGATGGGAGGAGTACTCTCGTCAGCACACATCCTATTGAACATAGAACAGCATAGGGATAGGCCCTTTGGCCCAACATGTCTGTGTCGACAATGATGCCCTTCTAGATGAATCCCATCTGTCTGTACGTGGTCTGTTTTACTACTGTACGTCCACGTGGCTGTTTCAATATATCTTAAACAGTGCTGTTGTGTCTGCTTCTACCACCTCCTTTGGCAGCAGGTTCCAGGCACCCACCACCCTCTATGTAAAAAACAACTTGCCATGCACATATCCCTTAAACTTTCTCCTTCTCATCTTAAATCTGGTGTACAAAGAGCGAGCAAAAATGTCATGTAACATGATTTGGACCTGGCCAGCATGATGGTTCAGTAGTTAGCACTGCTGCCTCACAGCGCCGGAGACCTGGTTACGATTCTGACCTCGGGGGCCTGACTGTGTGGAGTTTGCACACTCTCCCCATGTCTGCGTGGGTTTCCTCCAGGTGCTTCTGTTTCCTCCCACAGTCCAAAGATGTGCAGGTTAGCTGAATTGGCCATGATAAATTACCCTTAGTGTTAGGTGTGTTAGTCAGAGGGAAATGGGTCTGGGTGAGTTACTCTTCAGAGGGTCGGTGTGGACTTATCAGGCCGAATGGCTTGTTTTCACACTGTAGGGAATTTAATAATAACAAAACACTTGCCCTGTCTCTGCTCTAAGACTGAACCAGCTTTCAGCCTCGGTATTGTATTTTACCCATATATTTGGTGCATCATCAATACTGATCTCCCACCTCCATAATATTGCTCGGCCCCATCATCTGCTGATCTCCTCATCCTTGTTACTGTAACCTCTGGACTTAGCTATTCCAGTGCTGTCATAAATACTTGAGCTGATCTAAAAGTCTGCTGTCCATATCCTAACTTACACCAAATTATGTTCACTCTTCACTGATCTACATTGCTTCTCTGTTTGGATTGACCTCAGTTTAATAATCCTATAACATTTGTCCTAGTTTTCAAATGATTTTGTGGCCTTGTCCCTCCCAATTTCTGTTAATCTTCCACAACACCCACTCAGTGATATGTGAACTGTTTCAATTTTAGTCTTTTGATCACCATTAATTTTAATTGCTCCAATGCTGGAGACTATGCTTTCAGCTGAGTGGAGCCTCTGCTTTGGAATTCTGACACCAAAATCTTTTCACCTGTACGTCACTTTCTTGCCCTCTGCATGCTTTGTAAAAGCCCATTTCTTTGCCAATGTTTTCTAATGTAGCAGGTCGTTCTGCTATAACACTCATTTAGTCAACACGAATTCATTGTAACGCGATTGACGAATTGTGGACACTGTTTCTACAGCCCAAACTTTTAAAATGCGTGTTGGCTGTAACTTGATTACATTGTCAACACTTTAAGCGCTTTTTCAAAAGCAAGATTTTTGTATAACATGGGCTTGTACAAGAATGCAACTGTCGCGTTATAGAAGAACTGACAGTATCAACCTATTGTTAGTGCTCCTATGAAGCAACTTGGAACATTTTAAAACATTAAAAGTATTCTGTAAATGCATGATGTTGTTGTCTTGGCAGTCAATCACTGGGACTCAGGAGCTATATCTTAATCAAATGAACCTATGCAGTACTCACAAGGTGAGATGGGGAATGGGGATCAGGCAGGGTCGCCAATGGTGAACACGTACTGGCCAACACACCTGCCCTTCAGCCATTTAAAACTCCTCTGCCTTTTACTTGGGAGGGAGTCCTGAGCTGGAGGGCTACCAGCCAACCTATTCCACAGCCCCAGCAGTTCCAGGTTCCCGTGGTGACCACTTTTTGGATTTTAGGCAGTTTGTGAAGAAGCAGAGGTTTTTGAAGCTGGGGGTGTTGGACCCAGTGACTCAGTATGTGGGATGTAGGATTGGATTTGAGAGACTGCTGGAGTTTCGATCAAAGGGATGTATAGCACAGAAACAGACCATTCCATCCAATTTGTCCATGCTGACCTGATATCCTAATGTAATCTAGTCCCATTGCCAGCATTTCGCCCATATCCCTCTAAACACTTCCTATTCATAAATCCATCCAGATGTATTAATTGAATCAGCCTCCACCATTTTTTCTGTCAGCTCAATCCTTACACACATCACCCTCTGTGTGAAAAAAAATGTCCCTCAAGTCCCTTTTAAGTCTTTCCCCTCTCACTTTAAGGGATTGAAAATGGATAATGTTGGCTATGAACATTGGGAGGTTTCTATTGGCTGACGTCAGCTGAAAGCTGTTGGGCTCTCCCCAGGTTTGGGCCTGCTGCAGACATGGATAAAGTTATGGTGGTGGGTGACTGTCTTTCACACTGCTTTTACTGAGCTCCCCCTCACCTTCAAACCGTGCCATGAGGGAACACTAAGTGTCTGGGAAACAACTGATACAAAAAAAAACAGACCATTCAGCTCAACTTGTCCCTTGATGTTCAAGCTCTATTGAATCTCCTCTGACCCATTTTCTTATTCACTCGTGGGATGCAGGTTTTAATAGCTGGGCCAGTATTTATTGCCCATCCCTAGTTGCCCTTAAGAAAGTGGTTGTGAGCTGACCTCTTGAACAGCTACAGTCCATCTGTTGTAGGTTAACCCACAATGTCCTTAGGGAGGAATTCCAGGATTTTGACTTAGTGACAATGAGGTAACAGTGATATATTTCCAAGTCAGGATGGTAAGCAGCCTGAAGGGGAAGTTGGAGGTGCTGACATCCTTCTAGATGGATGTGGTCATGGGTTTGGATGGTGCTGTCTCAAGATCTTTGGTGATCTTCACCTCACCTTACCTTCCATTCCATGTGCATGTCTAGCTTCCTCTTGAACTGCATCTATGCTTGTCCCCTTAAATATTCCATACACTGGAAAGTTCCACATTCTTAAAACTCTGTGTGAAGTAGTTGATCCTGAATTCCCAGTTGGATTTATTGATGATTGTTGTACTTATGACACTTAGTTCTGTTCTTCCAAACTGTTTCATTACAATATATGATGTACTTGAAGGAAAATGCAGTAGCAGCTATTCTGGAAAAGTTAATGATTCTGTGGAAAGGGGAATAAAATTCAAGAATGGGATGGATCCTTTATAGGGAAATGGTAATGAACCAAAAGTTGCTTTCAGTGTTGAAGGATTGAGGGAATGGGATACGTCAACTGAGGTTCACAACAGTTGCTAGCTGATTCCTGCTAGAAATTACAATAGACACTTCTGTGGTGACCAGAGTCCATACTCAGAACCAAATAATAGCTTATAATTTGGAGGTGATTTCTACTCATGTAACTATGACCTAGAATATGTTGCAAAAGTCAAATATGGTGAATGCCAGAAATCCCAAATTAAAAATCAACAAAAATTTAGAAATGCTTAACAGGCTAGACAGGAAACAAATAGAAGTAATGTTTCCATTTGTCTTTAACAGCTTGGAGGAAAGATTATTGACCTAAAAAATTGGATGGAATCTTGTGGAGGCAACGGGGTCCCCAAGCACAGATTGGAGAGGCCCATGCCCCTTCTTTCCTGGAAGGGCTCGCTGTGTCATGAGCCCCTTAGGCACTTGACGGGTCAGCATCAGGATTTCCGCTGGGTTTAAGGTCTGAGAGTGAAAGTACTTCCCGCTGAGAGCTGCTTCCCAATCATCGGCTGCCAGCTCAGCAGTGCCACCAGAGTGGCTGTGGCTGCTGTGGGTATTACATTGGACTGAGGCTTCAGGCCGAGGAGGGATCCAGGCATTTGAGTGATGGCAGCAGGAGGAGCATGGACCAGACAGCAAAGGCAGAGGACATTGTTTGGTCCCATTGGTCAGTCTCTCAATCAAGAATGAGGGACCTGCCTGTCAGTCCCCATGGGCACCAAGGTTTTGTTTGACATGCTTCCCAAACATTGAGCCCTTTACACTTCACTCGGCTGATACCAGTGGGCCGGTGCAATGTGACCTTTGACTGGGTACTGATTTCAGGGCCTCAAATCATGGCAGGATTAGGTAATAAATACAGCGCCATATCTGGGCCAATGACTTAATTGGGGTGGAGAAGGGCTGTGGAGTGAGCCCCACCTCCAACCTGTACTCCTGATTAGATGCCCTCTTGTCACTGAACACCCCATGGGGAAGGGCCTGTTAAATGATGCAACTTGCCAGTATTTGCCCCAAGAGTATATCACTGCTAGGAGGGGAGAGTGAGGAGAGAATGTTCAGTGCTTTCTTTTATTGTGGTTCACACCTTGTGGAAGCACCACAATAGAAGCCTGTCACCAATGGCAGCTGCGAGTTGTAAATGCCTGATCCAAACAATTGTTGCTGAAAGACGCAACCTCAGCTGAACTATTATTTTGTTAAGATAAAGACCGGCAGTTCTGTTTATAGTGGACACATGTCAAACAACAAGCTGACAGGATCATGACACAAACCAGCCTGCAGTTTAAACCTTTCTTTGTGTGACTTTCACTGATTGTCATGTAAGCGATATTAAGTAGATTTTGATCTGTATTCCTTCCACACAAAGCAGCAAGACTGAGTTAATAGACACCTCATCTGAAAAGAAAATGGTACATCGACAGTGTAACGTCTCCTCCACACTGTACACAAGTGTCAAATTAGATCAGACCTTCAAGTCTCTGGAGGTGGATTTGAATCCACAATTGTCAGGCTCAGAGTGACAAGAGTGTTGTCAACTAAACCATAGCTGACACCTAATACTCCGTGGGAAATATTCCTCCTGCTGAAACTGGTGAATGGGCTCAAAGGAAAGTAACTTAAAATAAGCAATAAGTCAGGTATCAATTGTTATGATGACCATTCGTCATGTTGTGAATTAGATCTCCCGGTTTAGTTCAACAAATCTTTAAACAAACTAATCCATTATAGTAAGATATGTTTTACATTTCTTTCTGAAAGGAACTATTAATTTGGCTGAAAGACAGAGTGAGCGTACAGGTTGGGGAAAAATAAAATAAAAATGTAATAATGATGAAATATTTTAAAATAAGAAGAATCAGAGGGGAAGGAAGGAGGAAGAATGCCACTATAGTCTTAAGTATATTGTTGTCCTCTGTACGGCTTTTGACATTTTGCTATGTGTGACAGTAAAGCATTTTGTTCCCACCAAATCAGACATAATTGAATGGAGTAATGACAACACATTTTGTAAATAGACACCAGGTTGTACAGTGTTTGAAAGAGAAAGACAAATTTGTGTATCTGTTTCCAATCAACGGTAGATTTTCAGATTCTGGATTAGTGGTGCTAGAAGAGCACAGCAGTTCAGGCAGCATTCAAGGAGCAGTGAAATCAACGTTTCGGGCAAAAGCCCTTCATCAGGAATAAAGGCAGAGAGCCTGAAGTGTGGAGAGATAAGCTAGAGGAGGGTGGGGAGAAAGTAGCATAGAGTACAATAGGTGAGTGGGGGAGGGGATGAAGGTAATAGGTCAGGGAGGAGTGTGGAGTGGATAGGTGGAAAAGGAGATAGGCAGGTAGGACAAGTCCGGACAAGTGCTGAGCTGGAAGTTTGGAACGAGGGTGAGGTGGGGGAAAGGGAAATGAGGAAATTGTTGAAGTCCACATTGATGCCCTGGGGTTGAAGTGTTCTGAGGCGGAAGATGAGGTGTTCTTCCTCCAGGCCTCTGGTGGTGAGGGAGTGGCCTCATCAACTGAACTCATCCCTACCTACTTCGACACTGTCCTATCCCCCCTAGTCCAGGAACTCCCCACATATGTTCGAGACACCATCCACACTCTCCACCTCCTCCAAGATTTCCATTTCCCCAGCCCCCAATGCCTCATCAAGTATTCCCAATTCCTCCATCTCGGCAGTATCTGCTCCCAGGAGGACCAGTTCCACCACAGAACACACTAGAGGGCCTCCTTCTTTAGAGACCGCAATTTCCCTTCCCACATGGTTAAAGATGCCCTCCAATGCATCTCATTCACATCTCGCACCTCCGCCCTCAGACCCCAACCGTAACAAGGACAGAACGCCCCTGGTGCTCACCTTCCACCCTACCAAGCTTCGCATAAACCAAATCATCCACTGACATTTCCACCACCTCCAAAAGGACCCCATCACCAGGGATATATTTCTCTCCCCACCCCTTTCGGCCTTCCGCAAAGACTGTTCCCTCTGTGATTACCTAGTCAGGTCCACGCAACCCCCCCCCCACCCTCCCATCCTGGCACCTTCCCCTGCCACCGCAGGAACTGTAAAACCTGCACCCACACTTCCTCCCTCACCTCTATCCAAGGCCCTAAAGGAGCTTTCCACATCCATCAAAGTTTTACCTGCACATCCACTAATATCATTTATTGTATCCGTTGCTCCCAATGCAGTCTCCTCTACATTGGGGAGACTGGGCGCCTCCTAGTAGTGCACTTTAGGGAACATCTCCAGGACACCCACACCAATCGACCACACCGCTCCGTGGCCCAACATTTCAACTCCCCCTCCCACTCTGCTGAGGACATGGAGGTCCTGGGCCTCCATCACCACCACTCCCTCACCACCAGACGCCTGGAGGAAGAATGCCCCATCTTCCACCTCGGAACACTTCAACCCCAGGGCATCAATGTGGACTTCAACAGTTTCCTCATTTCCCTTTCCCCCACCTCACCCTAGTTCCAAACTTCCAGCTCAGCACTGACCCCATGACTTGTCCGGACCTGTCTTACCTGCCTATCTCCTTTTCCACCTATCCACACCCCCCTACCCCCCTGACCTATCACCTTCATCCCCTCCCCCACTCACCTATTGTACTCTATGCTACTTTCTCCCCACCCTCACCCTCCTCAAGCTTATCTCTCCACGCTTCAGGCTCTCTGCCTTTATTCCTGATGAAGGGCTTTTGCCTGAAACGTCGATTTCGCTACTCCTTGGATGCTGCCTGAATTGCTGTGCTCTTCCAGCACCACTGATCCAGAATCTGGTTTCCAGCATCTGCAGTCATTGTTTTTACCTAGTAGATTTTCAGATTTTGTTTCAAAATCTCATTATTTACACTTTCTCCTTTTGTTTTTGTGAGAGTTGGAAAAGCTTCAACAGATAGTGTAAAAACCAGCAAATTTATTTATATTCCAATGAGAATGAAAAGTTACAAAATGAAAGATGCACCATCCATAGGAATTAAAGATAGCATCAAACTGAGCGACAAAACATACAATTGCACAAAGGTGAGTGACAGATCAAAAAGTCAGATGGAATATAAAAACTGCAAATAGTCATTAAATGATTCATAAAGAAGTAAAAATATAGTCTAAGAGAAAACTAGCTAGAAATATGAAAACAGATATGAACAGTTTCCATTCACAGTTTGAAAACAAGAGTTAACAAACTCAGGATTGTACCTATAGAAAATGACTCTGTGAATGATTAAGAGAAAACGAGATAGTAATGTAATTTGAACAGGTATTTTGGACTGGTCTCCACAGTTGATAACCAGAGAGATAATGAAATATATCCACCACACATACAGATATGGTCAATGACATTAGTCAAAGAGTAATAGAACTGTACAGGAGTGAAACAGAATCTTCAGTCCAACTCGCCCATGCCGACCAGATATCCTAACCTAATCTAGTTCTATTTGCCAGCACTTGGCCCATATCCCTCCAAACCCTTCCTGTTCATATACATATCCTGATGCCTTTTAAATGTTGTAATTGTACCAGCCTCCACCACTTCCTCTAGCAGCTCATTCCATACACGTACCACCCTCTGTGTGAAAAAGTTGCTTTTTAGGTCTCTTTTCCCTCTCACCCTAAACCTATGCCCTCTAGTTCTGGACTTTCCCACCCCAGGGAAAAGACCTTGTATGTTTACCCTATCCATGCCCCTTATGAATTTATAAACCTCTAGAATGTCACCCCTCAACCTCTGACACTCCAGAGAAAACAGCCCCAGCCTATTCAACCTCTCTCTATAGCTCAAATCCTCCAGCCCTGGCAACATCCTTGTAAATGTTTTTTGCACCCTTTCAAGTTTCACAACATTCTTCCAATAGGAAGGAGACCAAAATTGCACACACTATTCCAAACTGGTTTAACCAATGTCCTGTACAGCCACAACATGACCTCCAAATTCCAACACTCAATTTCTGATAATAAAGTAAAACATACTAAACGCCTCTTTCACTACCCTTTCTACCTGCGACTCCACTTTCAAGGAGCTATGAACCTGCACTCCAAGGTCTCTTTGTTCAGCAACACTCCCTAGGACCTTACCATTAAGTGTATAAGCCCTGCTCAGATTTGTCTTTCCAAAATGCAGCACCTCAAATTTATCTAAATTAAACTCCATCTGCCACTCCTCAGCCCATTGGCCCATCTGATCAAGATCCCGTTGCACTCTGAGGTAGACTTCTCCTTACAAATTTGTTCCCCAATTTCCCATTGACTATTGGGGTGGGGGGAGGGGGGAGCGGGGAAAGAGGGTCTATAATGCCGTCCCAATAAGGTGATCATCCTTTTCTTATTTTTTAAATCCACTCAAATAGCTTCCCTGGATGTATTTCCAGGAATACCCACTCTAAGTACAGCTGTAATGCTCTCCATTATCAAAAATGCCCCTCTCCCTCCTCCCTTGCCTCACGTCTTATCCTTCCTGTGGCATTTGTATCCTGGAACATTATGCTGCCAGTCCTGTCCATCCCAGTGCCTTGTTTCTGTAATTGCTATGATATTGCAGTCCCATGTTCCTAACCATGCCCTGAGTTCATCTACCTTCCCTGTTAGGCCTCTTGCATTGAAATAAATGCAGTTTACTTTATCAGTCCTACCTTGTTCTCTGCTTTGCCCTGAATGTTTGACTCGCCTTTGTTCTCAACAGAATGTTATGTAAGATACCAGCCATTGTTCTCTCAACACTGATAAATATTGTATGGAGTGACAAAAATCCAAATGAAACTCTGATGATATTAAGAGGAAGTACATGTTGGTTTTGTTTTGTGAACATCTCTGGGCTGAGTTTGAGTTTTTATTAACAACCATTTTGATCACACAGTGATAAAACTAAATTTGCACTGACATGGGAATTGTTTTGCCAAAAATAAAAACAATTTAGCTTTGATTTGGATATGCGTGCATTTTTAATTCAATTATATACCATAACCATTACTAACATCCACAATATTTTTTGCTCATCCCTCTGTGTCCAAGAGATGGTGCCTTCTTGAATTGTAGTCCATGTGGTGCAGATGCACCTTTGGAAACAGATTCCAAGACTTTGACACAACTACACTGAAGAAATGGTGAGATAGCTCTGAGCTTATGTATTTTGTGACTTGAAGGGGAAATTACAAGTGACAAAATCTTCTTAAGATTTTCTCAATGCCTACTTTTTGAGTTTTGGGTCAACTTTTCAGTTTGCAGGGGCTACTTTTACGTTGTCAGTAACTAATCTATTATACAGTGAAATTACATGATAACAATACCTTCTGTATTTGTGTTGATGTATGAGATATTTGGATATACACAGGAGCTGGATTGGAAAAACTTGTTGATATATTAATTTTTACAAACTCTCCGTTAAGCATAAAGCCACAACACACAGGGAAAAGATTAATTTCTTGGATACCACAGATTTGAATTTGACATAGGATTAAGCCAGAACTCAACAACACAATTTTGTTTTACTACAAATAACTGACACACATTTCCACACATGAAAAGCCATCATCTGAAACATACCTTCTGCAGACTGCTGAGATCATAGTTGGTGAACTTTATCATACAGACACAAAGCTGGAACATTTTTTAACAGGCAGTTACAACCCTGTTTACTGCATGTCAGGTCGCAAGCTCAGATTTATGTTTTACAATTGACACAGCTAGTCATTCATTAGTACAGAATTTGTGTGTTGCTGAAAAGGACACATTTACTGAAGTTTTGATCTTGCACTCATTAGGCTAACTCATAAGAAGTATCAAACTAAAGGGGAAATAACATTGATATTCGTAAAGAGGAGAGAACTGATTTAAAATCTGCAAAAATTGTCATTTTTTTCAACAAAACTCAATTGACACATCTTTCATTACAGTAGGATTCACTACACTTTTTTTCCCTGTTTCGTAATTCCTGAACATATGCAGAATTAAATTAGAATTCTCCATTCATTTGTAAGAAATACAATGCTTTATTTAAAGTTTTTTTGAATCCCAACTGGCTGAGCATTCAGTTATTCACAGGTTTGAAACAGATCTCTCATTTACAGCCTCTCTCTCCTCCCTTTGCAATGTCTTTGCTCTCCTTCCCTCTTGCAGCCTCGACCTCCCTCAACTTCCCTTGCAATCTTCTTGTCTCCCCACTTTCCATTGCAGCATCCTGTCTATGCACTTCCTCTCAGGCCCCTTGCAGCCCACTACCCCGCCCCCCCCCCTTTCTCCACCCTCCCACAATTCTAGCCAGTCTCCAACCTTTCACTTCCCAGATAGATGCAAGCAGAGATCTGGCAAAAGGCACCTCTCCTAACCTCAAACAAAGGATGCTCCTGATCTCAGTCCAGGCTATAAGTGCACCTGAACCTCGCCTCAGCAAAAACTGCTTCACCCTTTCTTCTTCCCCCTCCTTCTCCCCGTCCTCTCTACAGCTTCCCTGATGACTCCCTCACTCCCAGCACTATCTGCTCACTGCTCCTCCATTTGCAGATTACTTGTCTCCCACGATTGCTGCTGATAACTTCAATAGAGAGCCAGCCCGTGAGTGGGGGAGGTAGATAGAGTTTTGAAAGTTTGGGAAGTTGAGGGTTATGAGGCGCTGGCAGGAAAGCCCTTGGGGCAGATTAGCCACCATCTTCTTGAATGGTGCAGCAGGCTTGAGGGGCTCCTGCTCCATGTTCCCCACATTTCCTGACTTTCAAATTTTCTCTGATTGATCAGTTTCATGGAGCGAACATTCCCAGGCTGTTTGGAGAATGCGGAGTTGGATTTTCCTGCTATCCCTGTGTATTTTGAGAGTTGCTGCCTTAGCCCTCTAGTTCAGAAAACCACCTGCTCCAGGGCAAGAGTTGGCCCTTCTTTGCCTGTTCCTGGAGCTGCATTGTAACTTAGCAATTTACTTAAGTGTTCAATCCCTTTAAAAATAATAAAAGAGAGTGTGGACTGTGAGGAACCAGGTTTTCAACAAAGAAAGGGTGTGCTGAATCTTGAAACTTGGACTTGGCAAAAAGAAAATGTGTCAGTTTTTTGTTTGGAGGGATTTTCTCTGCGAGGCCTGATGAGTTTTCTCACTATCTTACTGATCCCTCTGCGTTAACTATCAACGTCCTGCCTGTTTACCAGGCACTGTTCCCAGAACAGGTCACTACTCAGTGACATCCTCAAATTCACCGCATACCTACACCCGTGCCACATGAAAAACTTTGTCCTGCACCTAGGCAAGCCTGGAGATGCCATGCCTGGTCGCTAACATTTGCCCCAGACGTGGCAGCCAGGAGGGAATTGTCATCCTGCTGTGTGGACTGGATGAGGTGGTGCAGAGATGGGACTTCAGGAGAGTGGGAGTGTGTGCTGCTTAACAGTCAGCCCTCTCATGATCTCAATGTGGCCTCTTTCAGTTTGAGGTTGCTTTCCTATCTTTAACCTGTTACCATTTCATTGGCCCCACACAGAACTTTTACCGCCTGCCAACCACTGAATTTAAACCTACAATCTCTGGAGCAACCCTTTCTTAAGAAAAGAACATATTTTAGATTTAAGGGCTGAACGTGACCGGAGTATTGCAGAGTTCCAACCTGTTGGCATTACAAAAAGTGCCTTTATAAAAGAAGACATGGACAATGTAGCTGGCAAGTTGCATTCTGAACATCCTCCCCTCCCCTACACATATTCAAACATTATATATTATCAAAGCTATGGATACATCTTACAATTTCCGTATCTAGACAAATCCCTAAGAGCAAAATGTTTTTCACCTTTGTTCTTAGTTGGCAGATATCAAGAGATTGGAAGATGCTGTCAAAGAAGTCTTGCCAAATTTCCAAGTGTACCTTGCAGATAATATTCACTTTAGTGATGGTGTATAAGTAGTCCAGGCAATAAATTCTTAAGATGGTGGATGAAGTTTCTATCAGGTGGGCTGCTTCATCCTGCATGATGTTGAACCTCTTAAGTGTTGTTGGCACAGCACCCATCCGGGCAAACAGAAAGTACTCCATGACACCCCTGACTTGCACATAATGTAATGGGAGTTAAGAGGTCAGGCACTCAATGCAAGATGTAGCTTTTATAGTGAGCATTCTACAGTTAGTTTTAAGAGGCAGAGATGTGAGGGCAGATAGTCAAAGCAAATGTGGCAACATCATCAATCATTCATGGCCTACAATTCAGCAATGACCCCAGGCCTCAAGGAGATGTCATAACATTGGCAACCACCACTTCCCCTTTGGCACTGCAGTGCAATAGAACTATCAAACTGGCCAGCAGCTCTCAGGGGGTGAAACTTTAACCTCTATGGTCTTTGATCCTGTGGTGAAGGCTTATGGCTAGTCTGTTACGTGCCTGTTTGTGGGACATGAACTTTCCAGAGGAAAGAAGATGAGTTTTGGGCAGCTGTCCAGTTAGCAATCAAGATCTTAGTTGCCTTCATGAGATTCCATCCCCTGTTAATGAATAAATTTGTCTTATGGTGGAAGGGTAGAGTAACGAGCTAAGAAACCAAATCCTGGAAAGCAGATTGTTGTGAACTCTTCAGTTCAAGTTAATGGGCTGAAAGGACATTTATTTTCACTTATTTGGGACATGTTTATTGCTGGAAAGCCTCGCTGATTCATCGTTGCCATAACTCTCAATTCCAAGAGGATGAAGCTTGAACATTTATGGAAAAGAGTTGGCGCATATGAAATAGCCCCACAGAGGCCAGTATCCTGTTATCAAGGCACTCTTTCTTTACACGTTCAGAATACTTGACAATGTCTGGCTTCCTCAAAGGTAGCACTCAGACTGAACAGAACCTCTGGCATTCCTGTTAATATTTGTTAGCCAGGGCTCCCTGATTGGACTAGATTGACAAGGAACTCACACTTCATGAGGTCCACCTGGCTGACTTTGTTATAATCACTATGGCATGGTTATGTGAAAATAAATAGTGGAATGGTTTAGCTGCAGGTGTAACACAAAGTCTGGCATGGACTGGAAATGTGTAATGAAAGACAGTAAGTGCTGGAATAGTCTGCAGATCGGAAAGCATCTGCAGAGAGAGAAATTTTAGGCCAATGATCTTGCATTCAAGCTGGAAGGGTTAGAGATGTAACAGATTTTAAGCAAATATGCAGAGAGGGAGAGGGAATTTAAAAAAAAGAAAGGTCTGTGTTTAGTGGAAATTGAGAGAGATTGCATGATAGTGTGTAAATCGAAGGGAGATGCTAATCAGACATATAAAGAAGCAAAAGATGAGTCTATAAGAGCGTTAACTGGAAGATAGTACTGATTACTATCAAATGCCATCAGATAAAATGGGAGCAGACTTCCTATCATGGTTCTGGGAGGGGCAGGCAAGGGCAGAAAAGTGATAATGGGGTGGACATGGTTGAGTGCCTTGTCAACCATGATGGAGGGGAATCCTTGGATGATTAAGAAAATGAAAATGTTACTGGGTATGCTTGATGTGCAACCGATACAATAACATTTTCATTTTCTTAATCATCCAAGGCAAATAGAATGATGAGTGATGACAGGTTTTAGATCTTCAGAGATTTACTGAATAATCTTTGAACTAGATTTCAAATCATCTTTTTTTAAAAGAAAGAAAGCCATATTTTCAAAGTGTTGGTGATTTCAGACTCTGTATTGTTACAATGGAGATTAGCAGTACATTATATATCAGAGCTGCATGCATATTTGTTTCAAAGTAATAATTTATGGAGTTTGATTTTCTTGACTCCAGACATTCTGAGCAGCTGGGAATCTCACTAGTTGACTGTACGGATCCTTCAGCTCTCAATATGACAATGAGCCAGTCGAATTTCATGTCAGCTATAACTTAATGGTAGCATCTTCGTCTTTAATTCATAGAAAGTGTTTGACATCTGTTGTAGAAATTTCACCAATAAATGTAGGTCAGTGCAGTCCTGTGAGATTTCTATATTGTCTTGACTGAGATGTTAAATGAAATCTTGAAGAAAAATAGTGAGTACTTTGTGATGACCTGATCAATATTTAGCCCTCAAGCAACTTTGCTAAAACATGTGTCCTAATCATTATCTAATTGCTTTTGGTGAGATTTTGTTGTGTCGTCATAGTTTTACCAGACCACAGGGGATGCTCTTGCATTAAAGAGAAGCGACTGGTGGTGATTTAACCTGAGGGCCACCAGACCTCAGGTGAGGAAAGAAGTTGAGGAGGAGAGTCCTTCATGGTAACCTTAAACTGGTGATGGGGATTGAACCCACACTGTTGGCATCACACTGCTCTTGGTGAGATTTTACTGTGTGCAAATTAGCTGCTGTATATCGCCACTGTTTTTATTGCTTCAGTGCCAGTTCACCCTTTACTCTTATCACCAATTATTGGAAGATTCGGCTATCTCACTATCTCGAACCAGCCATTGTTCATCAACTTCCATTCTCACTCTGAGCCTCAAACACGTAGTAAAGCAAAGATCGATGTACCAAGTGGATATTGGAAGACCTTATAGCAAAGGTGTGAAAGGGTTACTTTCCTGACAAAGCTCCAGACAAAAAAAAACAGTTTTTCTCTGGTCTAAGAAAGACACTTTGGGACATTTTATTGTGTGAAAGTCACAAAACTAATACAGAGCTCTAGTGCCCTTTGTTGTTGTTTAGTCTTTGACTCTCTTTTCACATTGGATTGCTAATTTGGTCACTGCCTGCAAATTTAATCAGATTGCACCAATTCTGAATGTGGCCTTTAATCTAATTATGAAACAGGATATGTCCCAACTCCCGTGTCTTTGTGATCCTTTAACTGGTAGCTGCGATCACACTGCTACGTCTGCAGGAATTACATGAATGGTATTCTCCATGAGTTTCAGAAAAAAGATAGGAGGGAAGTTTGTTTTGGAAGTGGAAAATAGGAGACATTTGGACGCGATATTCTGAGAAAGATTAACCTAGGTACAAATAATCTAACCGTGAGGTGGAAGGGAGCCAGGCCTGAAGTGGGAATTGAACAATGGCTTTGTAAGATAAAGAAGGAAGAGGTTATAACTTATTCAGGACTTCATGTTTGAGGGCTGTTGGAGAGAGTGATCAAATCGACAGTGAACATGAAGAACTAAAATAGGAAATCGATAGCCTACATGTGGAACTTGATACTATTTACATTTGAGGAGAGATGTCAATTATTATGCTGTATTTTGACTTCATTCAAGGAATAGCTTGTGTTAATATACACCATTATCATAAGAAAGAAAACCTCAGGGTGCCAGTAATTGGAACGTTACCTGCCATTTATGCTCCATTTGACCAGTGTGGCTCCATATCTCTTAATATCCTTCTCCACAGATACTGGCAGAGCCATTGAGTATTTCCAGAATGTTCTATTTTTATCTCTGATTTCCAGCATCTCAGTATTTTACTTTTCTACAATATTTTGGGAGTCTGTACACGCAGACTCTTAAATCTCTTTAGACCTCTAGCTTTTCACAATTTACAAAAAAACTGCAAGCTGTACTTTTTTGGTTCAAAAGGGATTACTTCACGTATACCTACGCTGGAATCTATCCATCAACTAAAAATTACAGAGATGGGGATAGATTATGCTCCCATCCACATTATTTACTCTGCCTCCATCCTACCATGCCTCCAATGACATACTCACTATGCCATTGCTAAACATAGGAATAGACACAGGCCATTCAGCCAATTGAGCCTGCTCTTATCTAGTTATTCATTAGATTGTGGTGATCTTCTCCTCAGCGAGTTTTAAGAAGAATTGGAGCTCAGGTTGAGGCTTTGGATGTAGGTTTGCTCACTGAGCTGAAAAGTTCATTTCCAGATGTTACGTTACCTTACTAGGTAACATCTTCAGTGGGCCTCATGTGAAGCAATGCTGAAAATTCCTGCTTTCCAGTTATGTGTTTGGGTTTCTTTGGGTTGCTGATGTCATTTCCTGTGATGATGTTATAGCACAGGGAATGACATCAGCAAGCCAAAGAAACCCAAACATAGAAAACAGGAATTTTCAGCATTGCTTCGCCTGAGGCCCACTGAGGATGTTACCTAGTAACGTAACGAAAGTCTGGAAATGAACTTTTCAGCTCAGTGAGCAAACCTACATCCAAAATCTTCTCCTCAATATGGCTTTCATATGCTTTTTTCCTTAATGCCATTAGTCTCCAGCAATCCCGACCAATTTCGGTTGAACATGATCGATGATTAAGCCTTCTGGGTGAGAGAATTCCAATGCTTCACAATGCTCTGAAATGATGAAATTCCCTTTTAAATGGCCTGCCCCATAACCTGAGAGCCTTGGTTTGTGAGTCACCAGCCAGTGGAAATATCCTATCTCTATATACCCTGTCACGCCTGTGTGCATGTTGTCAGTTTCAGTGAGTCACCTCTCATTCTTTGATACTCTAAGGAATACAGCCCTGGTTTCCTCTCATCACAAGACAATTGTGCCTTTCCAGGCATTAATCTACTAAAACAAAAATAGAAATTTCTGGAAAAACTGAGCAGGTCAGGCAGCATCTACAGGCAGAAAGCCCAGTTGATCTTTCGGGATCCAGTGACCCTGGCCACTGGTTCTGAAATGTTAATTCAGCCACTTCTCCACAGTTGATGCCTAACCTGCTGAGTTTTTCCAGAAATTTCTGTACATGACAATATGCACACAGGCGTGACAGGGTATATAGAGATAGGATATTTCCACTGGCTGGTGACTCACAAACCAAGGCAGTCAGGTTATGGGGCAGTCCATTTAAAAGGGAATTTCATCATTTCAGAGCATTGTGAAGCATTGGAATTCTCTCACCCAGAAGGCTCAGTCATTGATCATGTTCAACAGAAATTGCTGGAAAAACTGAGCAGGTCAGGCAGCATCTACAGACAGAAAGCAGAGTTGATCTTTCAGGATCCAGTGACCCTGGCCACTGGTTCTGAAATGTTAATTCAGCCACTTCTCCACAGTTGATGCCTAACCTGCTGAGTTTTTCCAGCAATTTCTGTTTTTTGTCTGATTTCCAGCATATGCAGTCCTTTTGATTTTTGCTAAATCTGTTGAAGGTCTATTGAACTCCCTCTATGACAAGTATATATGTCCCCACAGGGACACTTGTGATGTAGTGATGTGTCCTTACCTCTGAGCTGGAAGGCCACATGATAGGAAGGTGTATCATAGGATGATTAAAAATATCTCTCTCTCTTTTAAATAAGGAGGGTAAAAACATGCAGTGTTCCAGGTGTGGTCTCATCAAGTCTGTGCACAGCTGCAGCTGGACATTGAGTCATTGAGATGCACAGCATAGAAACAGAGTCTTCGGTCCAACCCGTCCATGCCGACCAGATATCTCAACCCAATCTAGTCCCATTCTTTACTTTTGTTCAGCAATCTCATTAAAATGAATGGCAACATGCATTTGTTTTCCTAATTGTTTACAGCACCTGCATGCTAACTTTGAGTAGCTCAAGAATGAGAACATCCTGATCACACGGGGGTCTATGAGTTATCAATAAGTAATCGATCAATATTGAGATAGCCAAGGCCCAGCACAGTTCCTACTGCAAGATCATTCAACACTGCTTCCTATTTAAGTGCGTAGCCATTATACATCCTCTCTGCCTTCTGCCACCTAACCCATTTCCGAATGAGGTCAATAATTCCCATTCAGTTCCTTCAGCTGGAGCTTGCTTGGTACCTCAGACACACTGCAAATTGGAATCCTCTGTAGTCACAATAGGAAAATGATCAGAAATGAAGCTGGGTGAGGCCTTCAAAAGATTACCCCCATCCCCATTCCCTCAGCCCATTTAAGCACTGCGTTAAAGTTCCCAGCAGGTCAGATCCAGAAGATATTGATTAACTGTTAGATTTGATTTATAAATATAGTTTAAAGAGAAAAAAGATCATGCCAAGTGTGAAAATTCAGAGACTTCTTTATTTGTTTGGAAATTTGCATTGTTTGTTTGCCTGTGGCCTGTAAATCGTATGGGGTAGTGGTTAGTCTTATTGCCGATTGATGTAACTATTGGCTTTAGCAAATACAACATGAATAGAAGATTACAGCCAGATTGGCTTGGAATATAGGACAATAAATATCTTGAAAAAAATAACATTGGTACTTGGAGCTAGAATTTCAGGTTGCTGGGGAGAATAAGAAGTTGAAGGATATTACCATTAGGAAGATTGTACTGGAGAAAGTAATGGGAGTGAAAGTTGTTGTTTGAAGGAGGTGACTATAAGCAAGTGAGAGAAAACTGAGAACTAAAAACCTGTTAGCCTGACATCAGTAGCTTGGGAAATCACTAGAATGTAAAATGAAGGCTGCGATAAATAGACAGTTGATTGCTAA
Organism: Hemiscyllium ocellatum; assembly: GCF_020745735.1. NCBI lineage: Eukaryota > Metazoa > Chordata > Chondrichthyes > Orectolobiformes > Hemiscylliidae > Hemiscyllium > Hemiscyllium ocellatum. Next base: position 24,681,217 of record NC_083418.1, on the reverse strand, counting down.
TGGTTTGATTGGGAATAATCAGTTTGAATTTCTTAGCATGCTTTGAAGATATTACAAATAAAATTGACAAAGAGCAACCGATGGATGTTACTATACATAGATTTGCAGAAGGCTTTTGATAAAGTACACCACAGGAGGCGAGTCATTGTAGATATCTCCCTACCACACAGATCCCTGTAAGTAAAGGCTTGGTAAAATAGCAACATGTGACTGTGCTATCTAAAAACACAGCATGACTGTCCATTGTTTCCTCTCAGATTGGTGAGGAACTGGCAAAGCAGCTGGAAATAGAAAAGCAAGTGAGCTATCACCTTATTTAAAGGAAAAAGTGATGAGAACTTTGGATATGGAGTGGAAATTTTTTTTGCAATTCATCCTTGAGATGTGGGTATCACTGACAAGGCCAGCATTGATTACCTGTGTCTAATTGCCCTTGAAGATGATGGTGAGCTGACTGCTCAAACTGCTGCAACTCCTGTGAGGCAAGTACACTCACAGTTCTGTAAGAAATCGTGTCAGAAAGATTGCAATCTTGGATGCTCAATTCCGTATCGACTAATGGGATATAGGCATTAAAAGTAGTATGGATATTAATTCATAAGTGACCTCCACTAGACAAGGGATCAGGTTGCATTTGTCTTTTGTGCAAACTAAGTGTGACTGAATATTGTCCTTGTTTAAGTCCTTTTTCAATTGTGAATCCACATGTAATTGTAATAAGTAGATACTGAGGAAAACAATTTGCATGATGGCACTATGTACTTGTTAACTTGAATCCATTTACTACATATTATATGCCATTCTAATGACCTCTTAATTGCATTTTGAATGGCATTGCGGCATTATGTTTATCAATGTTCATCTGCTCCTTTGGCAGCAGAATGAGGGCTAAGAGTGTTGGAGAAGAGAGGAAAGTTAATATTTCTAGATTGGGCTTTTTTATAAAGAGGTCAATTGTTTGTTTGACTCTTGATCGCATTACACAGTGAAAAATCCAGCCATTGTATCGCAGAGTTCCAGTGTTCCAATGTTTATGAACTATGACCAGTCAAGTTTAACATTCTAGAAGGGATTCCTCAATATGACACAAAACAGATGGAAAGGCAAGTGACAAGGATTAACACACAGAGTGTCTGGCGGAATCTAGACGGGTAAAGTGAGTCGGCAAAAACTTGGCAGATGGCAAATGTGAGGTTACACAGCTTGACAGGAAGGATAGAGGAGCTGAATATTATTAATTGGAGAAAGAAATTGCAGAGAGCAATAGAACAGAGGTGCTGAGGAGTCCACACATGAATCACAAAAAAACCTAGCATTCACGTTCAGTGTGTAATAGGAAAACCGAATGACGTGTTGACCTTTCTTTCAAAGGGGATGAAATATAAAATGATAGGCAGACATTGCTAAAGTCAATCAAGGCACTAGTCAGGCTGCATTTGGATTACTGTGAACAGTTCTGAGCCCCTTATCTATAGAAAGATGCATGTGCATTAGAGGTTGTCCACAGAATATTGACTAGGTTGATACCAGGCACAAAGAGACTGTCTTATGAAGAGAAATTGAATAGACTGTGAGATTTGAAAAAGGGTCACTGGACATGAAATGTTAACTCTGATTTCTGTCTACAGATGCTGCCATCTAAGTAATCCAATAGAAGTAACCTAATCTAATCTGCTGAGATTTTACAGCAATTTCTGATTTTGTTTCTGAATACCAGCATCCACAGTTCTTTCAGCTTTTTTAGTTTGAATAGAATGGGTCTGTACTTGTTGGAATACAGAAGAATGGGTTGCAGTCTTGTTCAAACATAAAAAGATTCTTAGTGGACTTGTCAGGATAGATGTGCAGAGGTTGTTTCCCCTTGTGGAAGACTAGAGGACCAGAGGGCATAATCCTGCAGTAACTGGTTACAGATTCAAGGTTAGAGATGAGAAGGATTTTTTCTGATGATTGTGAATCTATGGATATGGTTTACAGCAGAGAGCTACCGCAGAAACTGGTTCATTCTGTATATTCAAAGGTGAAATATATTTTTAATCAGTAAGGGGATCAAAGAGGCAAGAAAGTTGAATTGAAGATGATCAACTATGATCTCATTAGGCTGGGACTGCTTTCCCTGGAGCGGCGGAGGCTGACGGGGTGACCTTTTAGAAGTTTATAAAATTATGAAGACCATAGATTGGGTAAATAGACAAAGTCTTTTCCCTGGGGTAGGGCAGTCCAGAACTACAGGGCATAGGTTTAAGGTGAGAGGGGAAAGATATAAAAGAGACCTAAGGGGCAACTTCTTCATGCACAGGATGGAAGGTGTGTGGAATGAGTTGCCAGAGGAAGTGCTGGAGACTGGTACAATTTCATCATTTGAAAGGCACCTGGATGGGTATATGAATAGGAAGAGTTTAGAGGAAAATGGGCTGGGTGCTGGCAAGTGGGACTAGATCAGGTTGGGATATCTAGTTGGCATGGACAAGTTGAACTGAAGAGTCTGTTTCTGAGCTGCACATCTCTCTGACCATGACTCTATGAATGGCAGAGCAGACACAATAGACTGAATGGCCTATTTTTGTCATGTGCTTTTATGGTCTTAGTCTGTGAGCTCCCAGCTGAGGAGGAGCGAATTGTCTCTCCTGGGCTATTCACCTTCATCTTTGGCTGGTCACAATAAGGTTAGTTTTAAAATGATACCTTCCTCCCTGACCTAAATTAACTTAAGTTATAAATCATGCTTTTAATCATGCTTTTCTCAACTACAAAAAGTGAGAATATAGATTTCTAAATGTAGGAAGAAGAACAACAGACATAAAAGCTCAGTCTAGCAAGATAAAATATTTTGAAGGAATGGATATGTATCTGGATAGTTTGTGAATATCATATACCTCAATGTTGTGGTCATTGCACGAAGATTACAAGCAGTATTGACATAGCTAGCTGGACTCCCAGTTTTGAGAATCCTGGCTTGTAGGTCAATTCAAACTCCTTAGAGAGAGTGAGGACTGCAGATGCTGGAGATCCGAGTCAAAGAGTGTGATGTTGGAAAAGTACAGCAGGTCATCTGAGGAGCAGGGAAGTCGACATTTCGAGCATAAGCTTTTCATCAGGAATTGGGGTGGGGGCAAAGGGGCTGAGACATAAGGGAGAATATCACTGGGAACGCGATGGGTAGATGAAGGTCGGGGGGGTGGGGGGTGATGGTGATAAGTCAGAGAGGAGGGTGGAGCCGATAGGTTGGAAGGAAGATGGATAGGTAGGACAGTTCAAGAGGGCGGTGCTGAGTTTGAGGGTTGGATCTTGGATAAAGTGGGGGGAGGGGAGCTCAGGAAACTGTTGAAATTGACATTGATCCCTTGTAGTTGAAGAGTCCGAAGGCGGAAGATGAGGCGTTCTTCCTCCAGGCATTGGGTGGCTAGAATTTGGCCGTGGAGGAGGCCCAGAACTTTGTATATCCTTGGTGGAGTGGGAGGGGGAGTTGAAATGTTCGGTCACAAGGTGTGGTGCGTGTGTCCTGGAGGTTCTTTGAAACGTTCTGCAAATTGACGTTCTGTTTCCCCAGTGTAGAAGAAACCACACCGGGAACAACAGACACAGTAGAATTGAAACTCCTTGTCTGATTCCTTTTGACAGTCGCTTACTGGGAGGAAGTGAAAGAAAGAGAGAGCAGAAGTTATTTTGTTTACTTGGAGGACAGGGGCATTTGAACAGCTGAACCAGTACATTAATTTACTAACATGCACTGAGTAGTGTGGAGGTTGTTGACCTTTTTTTCAATATTTGTGGAAGAGATAGCTTTCTGCTGAGACGAGGGAGCTAGTCAATCTCTTTGTTATCTTTTCCTGTTACATTTCTCTTTGAAGTTTCCCTGACACCACACAGACAATGACTGGACTTACAACTGAAGTCACTGTGTTTTAGCTGCAGTAGACATTAATTTATAATTCCAGATTGTGTTTTGAAAAATAATTGAATATCCGTGGTACTTTCGGATTCTGATTTGTCATCATGACGAATCTTTATTGTTCAATCATTTGACACAGTTAAGCATAGAATTAGCTGAAGTCAGGGGTCACATAATGCATCATTCTTATCAGATAATGCCCTTTATTTTCTTAAATTCATTTGATTAAGGTTGAATGTTGATCAACCCAATGTCTGCACTTACATCTCAGGTACATATACCAGCACAGTGATGAGCTTGTAACCTTGCACCTTAGTACAGTCTTTCAAAGTATTCCCTCGGATATGTTCTTCCCCTTTTAGTATTGCTAATTCATAAAAGGTCATGTTTTCCTCTTTTCCATAGCTCAAAGGTAGAGAACAAGAGAGAGAGTGTGCTATTGGTAGAAAACATGAAGGACTCAGATGTTTGCTCACCAGGGAATGAGAGAATTTTGAGCTCCATGATCCTGACCTTTGAAAGTGGCTGCCTGTGCATTGGATATTTGGTCCAGAGATATGAGCTGGATTACAAGTCAGAATGGATAACCCTGGAAGACCTGAGGAGTTGGAAACCCCTTTGGGATTGGCCAATTGAGTGTTTAAAGGTTAAAACATGAAACATCCTTTCAGCCCTCATATCAGCCCCCAACTCACACACTCCAAATATGGTCTCATGTTACGTCAGTATACTGCAACCCCGCCAACATCCTGTTATGACTGAGGTTGGAGGATCACGTTGTCACTCTAACCCCATTAGTCTATCGGTACGACATAAGTTAAAAATCATTTTCCCAGTTACCACCATGACCAACTCAATCTTATCAATAACAGGTCTTACATAACAAGATCTATCAACCAGGTCTCAAACTATTATTGGATTCTTAATCAAAGCAAAACTTACTCAAGTAAAGTGATACATTGATTAACATATACAGTCAGGAATATAGAAGTGTAAATGCTTATTCCTCTAAACATACTCATAACACATCTTTACTTTTCTCTTTTGTATTTCTTTCTTTTTGATTCTTGTTTCATTTTCTCTTGCTGTTTTTCATTCTCTTGCTCTCTCCCATGGTGTTGTGGGTGAGTATATTGCTGGGGTTTGAGAGGAGTGGAGAGTATGGTGGCTATGACTCACAGTTTGTATTACACCAGGTAGTTCTTTGATTTTAGAAAGAAGCAGAGCATGAGGAGTTGCAGGCTTGTCCTGCAGATTGTGCTAAACTACGCTGCATATCAACAGTAAATGTTTAAATTTTGTTTTGTTGCCGATTATATTAATAGTTCATAAAGTACAAATAGCCATCACCTATCAAAGCAATTCAGTTCTGACAAGCCTTAAATTACCCCATTCAGTTCATAATATTGGCCATGCACCATTATTGATCACTCAGAGTAGGAGCTTTTGTTGCTCATTATGTACCTCAACAAGTAATGTTGAGGAAAAAGGTAAAACATGGACTAGGGAACAATATTGGATTTAGTGCATCAGAAAGGGATAGGTCAAACCAATCGCTGTGGTGAAGAGTCATCTAGACTCAAAATGTTAGCATGCTCTCACCATGGATGCTGCCTGACCCCCTACAATTTCCAGCATTTTTTGTTTTCAGGTCAGACCAAGTACGAAAAGGCATCAGCAACAAATTTGCATCAAAGTCCTTGCATTGCTATGAGATCTGTCTGTCTGCTCTTTCAACATTCACTTGAAATAAAAAGGTTATTGCCCTTAATGAAATAGTGGGCAGAGGACATTACAGGTCTGGGCTACAAATATGATTTCATTCCGCCACTGAAGATAAATGTGATCCAAAGTTCCACAATGAAAGAAGGTTATCTTATGGCATTATGGGATGACGTCTGTCGGCATTTCAATTTTAGTGACTCGCTTCACATCTGCAAGAACTCTGAATTCTTCTTTACTCCCTCTCTAATATGCCTCATTCATCTTTTTATCACTTTCTGCTTCTGTCATGTGAGTGACTTTCATGAGTAACTGTGCAACACTAATAGCATGGTCCGACTGTAGATATATTAGGTGCACATAAATTTAGAGTTCTCTTTCTTCTGCTGGATGCTGCTTACCCTCAAATGTATTGCATTCTCACTCCTGTGAGTCATTTCGCCTTCCCCGAGTCAGATTTATTGACCGCGGTTAACATTCAGCAGTACTGTTGTTTAGATGAAAAATACTATGTACTTTGAAAGATTTAATTTTTTTTATATCTGGACTGGACGGTTGCCTACTTAAGATGTCTGGCCAATGTGGTTCTGCTAATTGTCAGTATCCGAACAGCACTTAAATCTATAATTGTGTGAGTTGTTGAATTACATATTTGCTCAAAATTCTCTGAAATTACTATTAAAAGAAGTGACCTCCACAGAGGTTAGAATGTCCTGAAAGGAATGGGGTTCATTGTTGACCTTTCTACAGAGTGTCAGAAATAATTGATGATGGCTGACTGGGACATGAATAGAAGAATCAGATGCTTTGTACTGAGATACCTTTTACTCCAATATATTTTCTGACCCTTTTCATTCTATCTCTGGACCGTTGTGGCAACTGCTTGACATGGTTCTATAGACCAACGGGTTCTCTGAAAGAACCCATCATGAGCTATCATTCGTTTTGGGAAATTCTGTTGCATACAAAGTTATGGCACAGAAGTTTGCTATCTCTTTCTTTCTTTCTGTCTCGCTCTCTGCCATTCTTTCCCTGAGAAGCGTGAATAACATGGTTTAAAGAGCGGAATTTTCTCCACGTGAATCAGAATCCCAAGGTGAGGGAATCAGAAGACCAGGTTGTCTAGAGATCAGTTATTTTCCGTGATTAAATTGAATTGGTCAATTTAATGACCAGATGGTCCCATTAAGGATGTCGGGTGAGCTCTCCCAGCTGGAGAATTGAAAGGAGGCTCTCCAGTTCGGAAGCAGCTGTGGAGTCATTTGTAAACAAGTGAGGAAGACGGAAGGGTCCCATCTCTATTTTCTGAGAGCGGCCAGCCACCATTATGATGGGAGTAAATCCCTCCACAGAGTGAACTGTGGTTGTTGTTAAAGCCAGGCCGGAATAGAAGGCCTCAAGTCTCCCTGGAGTGTTGGGTCCCTTGTCCGCCACCAGGAGGTCACCTGCAGGCAGGTACACTCTTCCCTTAAACCTCTGGAGACCTGGGTGCTGATGGAAAAGTTCTGCTCATGGTGAATAGACCTGTTGCCCTTTTATCCTGTCCCTAGAGGAATGGTGCAGAAGCACCAGAGACCCAGGCAACTGGCACGGTATGAATTTACACACCTGCAGCCTCCTTCCGCCAAGCCTCCTCCATCCCTGTTGTGATTTAAAAACTCAGCTGAAGTATGTACAATTACTGCAGCTGAATCCAGCAACTACCTTTCAAACAGTTCTATGGGTGCCCTTGCACCAGTTTCAATACAGTTGGCCTAAGAAGGTTAATTAGCAATAAATGCTGGCATCCTCAGCAACTCCTGTATCCCGGGAGGAACTTGAATAAAAGTTCCTTTCCTGATCTCAGACATCCCTTTACGATCAACTAACTACTTCTGAATTACAGTTTCATTTGTAATGTCGGAAATTATGGAGACTAGTTGCACCCGGCAAAATAATCATGGAAATGGTAAGATAATGATCTAATACAAGGTTTTAGTGATATTGATTGAATACTGGTGAGAACTCCAGGGATAATATTCCTGCTGGTCTTTTGAATATTGCCATGAGGTAGGATTGGGTTAGGATTTTCCTCCACTGAAAAGATGGCACCTTCAATGATGCAGTATTCCCAGAGTGCTTTAAAGTGTAAGTATTTTGTATTTAATCTCTGGAGTGGAGACTGAACATATGACTTTCCCACACACACAGCAGGGAACTAAGCCAAAACTCTAGTCCTAAAAAGGTTGACCTCCCCCAGCTGAAATAGGATTTCCAAAACAAACACCCCAATGGGTTCCTCCCACAAGACACGTTTATTTTTCATTATGTAACATGCTGCAGAACACAAACTCTGTCATCAGTGCTTAAACAAGAGTAAAACTTCAACAAACAGGCAGGATTTGTAACTGCTAAAGCATGACACATGGTCATTGTTCAATAAACGATCGTGAATCATGCCAACTTTAATGCCATACATCTCTGTTTAGGATCCTTTTAATCTAATAAAATTAACAATGGAAATACGTGGTCATAAATGTCAAATTCAAAGAAGACAAGTGCAAATTTAATTTAATGCTGATTTCTTTTTGTTTGCTTTTATCAAGAGGTTCCAACAAAGGCTCTCTATACAAAGAGTAGTGGAATCTGTGATAATCACAAAACCATTTTCCAAAGCCAAGTTCACATTTTGACTGGCTTTGGAGTGATTTATGGCTTGATCTCCAATATATCTATTTGCGTGCCCTGCTGAATATCTTAATATGCAATAAAAACACTGATAAGTACCAGCTTGTATTGGGAATAAGTAATGTGAGTAAGTACAAATGTAAATAAACCTATACTCAATTACGCCTCTGCCCTGTTGGAGCTTTGGCAATGAGACTTGTGGAATATAACTTCTCAGGGTTGAACAGCAACGATAATATTGGTATGTACTATAAATTGTGATTAGTATCATCAATTCTGTTTTTAGTTGGGTCATTAAGATTATTCAGTTTTCTTGTTGTTCCCTGCCAGGGCCTGAAGCCTCTCAGTGAAACCTGGTGACAATCTACTTCTGTCGACAAACCGCTGTTACAAGCTGGGATGTGTAGCTTTGAAACATGGGAGTGCTGAGAGTGTTAGCAGCGGAGTGTAAATGAATCAAAATTATAAGTTCACTTTCATTCAACTCTTTGGGTTTTAACAATTCGGGCCATTCTAAAGCCAACAGTCAGAGGCTGAGGGGTGGCCTTATAGAGGCTTATAAAATCATGAGGGGCATGGATAGGATAAATAGACAAAGTCTTTTCCTTGGGGTTGGGGAGTGCAGAGCTAGAGGGCATGGGTTTAGAGTGAGAGGGGAAAGACATAAAAGAGACCTAAGGGGCACCTTTTTTCACGCAGAGGGTGGTACATGTATGTAATGAGCTGCCAGAGGAAGTGGTGGAGGCTGGTACAATTGCAGTATTTAAGAGGCATCAGGAAGGGTTTGGAGGAATATGACCCGGGTGCTGGTAGGTGGGACTGGATTGGGTTGGGATATCTGGTCAGCATAGACAAGTTGGACCGAAGGGTCTATTTCCATTCTGTACATCGCTATGACTCTATCCCCTCATTTGTGAGATGTGGGGTTTGCTACCTGGGCTAGTATTTACTGCTCACTCCTAATTTCCCTTGAGAAGCAGCCTTCTTGAACTACAGCAGTAGGTAGGCCCACAATGACTTTAGGGAGGGAATTCCAGGATTTTCACCCAGCAACACTGAAGGAATGGCACTATATTTCCAAATCTGGATGGTGAATGGCTTGGAGAGGTAATTGGTAGCATTTTTTCCCCCTTTATTCTTTAACAGGATGTGGGCATCATTGGCTAGGCAGCATTTATTGCCCAGAGGGCAGTTGAGAGTCAACCACTTTGTTGTGGGTCTGGAGTCACATGTAAGGAGAGCAGTTTCCTTCCATTAGTGAACCAGATGGAACTTTCCCAACAATTGGCAATGGATTTTTTTTTTATAGTAGTCCTAATTCCAGATATTTATTGAATTCAAATTCCACCTTTGGCTATGATGGGATTTGAACCCAGGTCCCTGGGACATTAGCAGCCCAGTGATAATACCACGAGGCTATCACTCTGAGTGGGCACCCAATTCTTTTTTGGCAGGCAGACCTTACACGGTAGTCTTTCCCCACCTTGCCTTGGTGGCAGCTGCCTCAAACTTCAGCGTGTCCCTCAACATGTAGTCTTGGATCTTGGAATGTGCCACTCTGCAACACTTAGTCGGGGTCAACTCCTTCAGCTGGAAGATCAAGGTTTCGGACAGACCAAAGAGCGTCTTTGACCGAGTTGATGATCCTCCAGGCACAGTTGATGTTCATCTCAGCGTGCATCCTAGGGAGCATACCGTAGAGCACGGAGTCCCGTGTCATGGAGCTGCTCAGGATGAACCTCGACAAACACCACTGCATTCCTCGCCAGACTTCCTTTGCATAGGCACATTCCAGAAGGAGGTGTGTGACACTCTCATCCCCTCCACAGCCGCTTCGAGGGCAGTGTGAGGTGGGGCAGAGAGTCCGGGCATGCATAAAGGATTTCACAGGCAGAGCCCTTCTCACCACCAGCCAAGCTCGTGCTTTTTAAATTGTTTTTTATTTCAAAAATATACTTTATTCATAAAATATTTTGATAATCTGTACAATTGGTCATGCCATACATACGTAAACATTCCATTTCTTGGCTTACAGAGACAGAGTAATCATTCATATACACAGGTCCGTACAATTACTATCCACATAACTAGCAGGGGCTGCTTTTTAAATAGTGGACAAGCTTTGTAAAGTCAGAAAGTGAGTTACTTGAAGGAGAATTCCCAGCCTCTGACCTGGTCTTGTGACCACAATATTTATATGGTTGGCCCATTATCATTTCTGGTCAATAGTAACACACAGGATGGTGATTGTGGAAGAATTTAATGATGGTAATGGCAATGCTTAGATTCTGTTTTGAGAAGATGGTCACTGTCCAACATTTATGTGGTGTGGATGTTACTATGCAAGTCATTTTCAACAGGCTGACACCTCTGTTAAGAGTAGAATGGAATTTCAATGCTTTCTGGTCTTAAAAATGATATTGAAGTGTCATACCCAAGTTATGGGGAAGCAAAATGATCTTCTTACATTCTTATGCCTAGAGAAAGACAGACTAGCAACCTGTATTCTGCTGAAACACAGAAGTAGGGTGTGTAGAATCATTTTGAAACCAGGCAAAATTTAAATCTAATGTGTGAAACTGGTTAAGCAAAAGAAATGCAGAGCCTGTACAAAATTGATGTTAAGCTCATCAAAACATGTTCATACAGCATGTGACCTGAGGTTGAGGGAGAGGAGATAATCAAATTATGGTTCAGATAAGAATCACTTTGTAAAACTAGACCTATCAGCTGCCCTTTGACCAGTTGGATTTTAATCCTTATAAATTGATGACTGATAAAAGAAAGTACCAAGAGATAAGAAATTGTGCAAACAGGTTTCTCATAAGAGAACCAATAAGATCTCATTTTCAGGAATCTCCTCCACAGGACAGCGGAGTCAGAATAGCCACTTCTTGAATTTTCGCGAGAGTTTCAGTGGCTTTCGCTGGCTGTGGCTCACGTTCGTTCTCGTTATTTGTTCCGTAGGCAATCACCACGCTCAGTAGAAAATATTACACAAACTGAATAGCAAGGAGCTTTTCTCCAGAATGGGGGCTGTTTGAAACTAGGGGACATATTTCTAAGGTGAGAGGAGATGTTTTTAAAAAGGACACGAAAGGCCACCTTTTTACACAGGGAGTGGTTTGTGTGTGTAATGAACTGCTGCAGGAAGTGGTGGATGCGGGTACAGTTACATTTAAAAGACATTTGAATAAGTACATGGGTAGGGAAGGTTTGGAGGGATATGGGCCAAGTGCAGATGGGGACTAGTTTAATTTGGGATCATGGTCATATGGACTAGTTGGACCGAAGGGTCTGTTTCTGTGCTGTATGACTCCATATGGCACTTTAGTTGACTTTAGGTGTGGATGGGCCTATATGTACCAATTCATTTCATTAATACCGTGCAGGCCACATGGGAAATGACTAGTGCATTGTGTGTATTATAAACTCAGATAGGTCTCAGAATGCTTCTAGTAGTGGCGTAATGAAGCCAAATGGATGTCTGATATGACAAGAATAATACAGGGGATTTAACATGTTTAATTGTGATGTCTTGAATTCAGATGTTGGGAACACATGCATGTAACTGTCCATCTTGACTTCCGAAAGAAATATAAAAGATAAAATCTTGTGTAATTATCCCATTTACAGAGACACTCTAGTGACTCAACCTGGTTATCATGGAGCAGTCGCTAGCAAATTGACAGATGCACTTGTTCTCTATTGTCAAAAAATTAAGTGGATGGAAAAAAATGTGTCACTGGCAAAATCTTTTCTATCCAAAGGGATAATGATCCACATGTTTATAATGATTCAGATCTGGTGCTTTTTCCATCACTGTAGAAAATAGGATGATGGAGAATTTAAGGCTGCCCTTGTCCCTGAATTAGTGATGATGCTTCCAAGTGAAGTGAACAGCTTTCTTGTGAGAACATTGAGAATAGGAGTTGGGACGTCATATTGCGGCTGTACAGAACATTGGTGAGGCCGCCTTTGGAGTACTGCGTGCAGTTCCGGTTGCCCTGCTATAGGAAGGGTATTAATAAATTGGAAAGAGTGCAGAAAAGACTTGCAAGGATGTTACCAGATCTGGAGAGTTTGAGTCATAATGAGAAACTTGATAGGCTGGGACTTTTCTCCTTGGAGTATAGGAGGTCAAGGGGTCACCTTTTAGAGGTTTACAAAATCATGAGGGGCTTTGATAAAGTGAAAAGCAAAGACCTTTCCTCAAGGATGGGAAAGATTTAAAAAGGATCTGAGGGGCAATGTCTTCACACAGAGGGTGATGTCTTTGGGGAATGAAAGCCGGAGGAAGTGGTAGTTACAGGTACAGTTACAACATTTAAAAGATGTTTGGACAAGTACATGAACAGGAAAGGTTTAGAGGGATATCACCAAACGCAGGCAAATGCGACGAGTTAAGTTTGGGAAACCTGGTCAGCTTGGATGAGTTGGAGCCAAGGGCTATTTCCATGCTGTATGACTCAATGACTTTGAATATTTTCTCTTTCCTTCGAAAATGCTCTTTGTATTGTTTTCTGATTTCTGTATAAGGTAGCTCAGTAGAAATGGATAATATTTTTTAACCCAATACCTACTCACACTACTGGGTCAGAAGTTTGAATGTTTATCTTGAATGAAACATCTAGCCTGACACTTTATTGCAGAACCAAGAATTGCTGCACTGTTTTATAGTATCATGACAGCCGTGTGAAGCAGAACTTCTTGATACTTTGTCACAATTGAGCTTTTACTTCTTTTCTCGTCTTGTTTCCTTCCCATTTGTTTCAATTTTTTATTCATTGGACGAGGGTTCTTAATTCCAGGTTTTTTTTAAAAAAAATTGAATTCTGGGAATTCTGCAAAGTGCTTTGGGACGTTCTGTGACAGTGCAAGTTGCCTTTTGAATACAAGTTTATTTTTCTCCTTTCAGAGACTTTTTATTTTCAAATATTATGTTCAAACATCATTCTGAGTTGTCACTACTTCAAGGAGTTTTCTGACTGAATTATGTGTGCACGTGTATAACTTTCTCCCCTGGAAACATCTAGCCTGACACTATTGCAGAACCGAAAAATGCTGCATGGTCAGAGATATGATGTTTTGGTTCAGCCATGGCCCTGTCAGTTATCTCAAGTGTAAAAGTAAAAGATTCTATTGTACTGCTTGTGCTTTTCTTTAAAGGACAGTAGTTTGACCCATCTCCTGTCTGGTATTTGTCTTTCACTAACATAACTAAAACAGATTATGTGCTCATTGACACAATACTTTTTATGGAAGCTTGCTTTGTATAAATTGACTACCATGTATCTTGCATTATGACAACAAAGACTACTCCTCAAGATTACTATAAAGTAATAAATACAACTTCCTGTGGTTGTGAAAGGCACTATATAAATATAACTCTTTTTCAACTGCCTGAAGGCTGTGAGGAATTGATCTCCTGTTACTGAATTTTTTCAAAGGAATTTTTTGTTCGGGAAGTGAATTGTGGTTGCTACAGATGAAGGCCAGCTGTGCTATGTAATGGAATAATTGACTGTAAGGTCAGCTATATCTCGAGCTGATGGTGCCCCAGCTAAAAAACAGAAAGTCTAACTCTGAATGGCATTGGTGTTATGTGCTGTAATCTTTTTATGATATATACCAGTCATTCTTTACTGTTATCATAGATGCCAACCCTAGGCTGCCTCTCCCCACTGTTGCACTTTAAAGTGTTCAGAGTTTCACTACTCCACCCATAGGTCCATTCCAGATGGTGCCGATTCTCTGTTGATCATTTGGACATTGGTCAATGATATAAATTGGTCAATATTATTTCAGCTCTCACTCATACATCTCTCCTGACTATTTTTTAATTTCTATTATTAAAGACTGGTATATTATCTGTTTTATAATATCATGTCAGCCATGCGAAATAGAACTTCTTGATAATTTGTAACAATTGACCTTTTACTTCTTTTCTCATCTTGTTTCCTTCTCATTTGTTTCAATCTTTTATTCATTGGACAAGGGCTCTTAATTCCAGATCTTTTAAAAAAATGAATTCTGAGAATTCTGCAAAGTGCTTTGGGATGCTCTGTGACAGTGCAAGTTGCCTTTTGAATACAAGTTTATTTTTCTCCTTTCAGAGACTTTTTATTTTCAAATATTATGTTCAAACATCATTCTGAGTTGTCACTACTTCAAGGAACTTTCTGTCTGAAGTATGTGTGCACGTGTGTGACTGTTGGTGAGATTTTTATCCTCTAGTCTTTTAAAAGTTGATTTTTATTTTCATCAGCAACAGTAAATAGAGCTGCAGAATGCACGTACTCCATTTCCAAAGAAATCCACTTTTAGCAAGCTGTCTTATTCATAATTGAATTCCTACCAGTGGTGGGGACTGAACCTACATCCCCAGCACACTATCTGATCCCTGGATTAAGAGTCCAGCAGTAATACCACTAGGCCATCAGCTTCCTCTGTTGCTCCTTGTCAAAATATTAAAAATCACTTTGCCCAATCTTTTCTGAATTATATGAGGGTGAGCACATTCATTTTGCTGGATATTTGGTGTAACCTTCAACAGGATGTGCATTGCATTCACTTTATGCCTAGAGGCTGGATTAAAGTAGTTCCTGGAACACCTATTGGTAACTTTCTCCAGCAGAACATCCTAGTTCTGAATGCTATAAATAACTGTGTTAAATACAGGGTTACTGTGGTGTGATTTGTGCCATGATATAAATAGCTGTCCTGAAAGAAAACGTATCAGCATCATTTTCACTGTTCAAACAATTTAATGAAGCATAAACAGAGAACAGCAGTATATTCACACAAGGCCTAGTCAATAAATAGTTGAAGTACCGGTGACTTGAATTACAAATGTTTATTTTCTTCAAGAGCACTCATCCTCCAGTTATTTTTTGTTATGATCTTTTATCATTCTATCACAACAGAATTTTCTTCATGGATATATTTGATTCAGTAATTTAGGTTAGGTTAGATTCCCTACAGTGTGGAAACAGGCCCTTCAGCCCAACAAGTCCACACTGACCCTCCGAAGAGTAACCCACCCAGACCCATTTCCCTCTGACTAATGCACCTAACACTATGGGCACTTTAGCATGGCCAATTCACCTGACCTACACATCTTTGGACTGTGGGAGGAAACCGGGGCACCCGGAGGAAACCCACGCAGAAATTGCCCGAGGCTAGAATTGAGCCCGGTTCCCTGGTGCTGTGAGGCTGCAGTGCTAACCACTGAGCCACCGTTCCGCCCCTGAGGAGCATTCCTAACCATCCACTTGTCTGCATGAACTAAAATCATTTATTTCAATGTGACTACTGTACAGTCTTGTTCCTTGGCTTATTGTAGCTACAAGGCAGTAACCATGGTCGAAATGGTGTTATCTTGTGTGACCAAAGTCAAGACCAGGGGAGAAGAACCTCGCCTACAGTCACACACGTGCACACACATTTCAGACAGAAAGTTCCTTAAAGTAGTGACAACTCAGAATGAAGCTCAAATATAATATTCAAAGTTAAGAATTCTCTGAGAGGAGAAAAATAGACTTGTTTTCAGAAGGCAACTTCCACCATCACAGAACACCCCAAAGCATTTTCCAACCAATTAAGTGCTTTTTGAGGTGTTTTCACTGTTGAGGATTTTCAGTTTCTAACCATGTAGTACTCCTGCTGTATGGTACTGTACTGTTAACCTGGATTGTGTCTTGTGGGCGCTGGCATAGGACTTCAACCAGACAGCGGCAAAGTGCCGCCCCTAAGACTGACACTTGGGCCCTGCAGTAAGGGCTCAAACAATGTTTTGTTTCATAGAATCCCTAGAGTGTGGAAACAGGCCCTTCGGCTCAACAAGTCCACACCAACCCTCTGAAGAGTAACCTACCTATTCCCCTACATGCACCTAAACTATACGTCCCTGAACACTATGAGCAATTTAGCATGGCCAATTCACCTAACCTGCACATCTTTGGACTGTGGGAGGAAACCAGAGCATCCGGAGGAAACCCACCCAGACACGGGGAGTAGGTGCAAACTCCACACTGACAGTCGCCTGAGTCTGAAACCAAACTTCAGTCCCTGGCTTTGTGAGATGGCAGTGCTAACCACTGACCAACTGGATTCTTTGATTAGCTTTGATTGACTCAGTTCCAGTAACTTTTATTTATTCATAATCTTGCACTGTTTTTGGAACCTTTAAATAATTCCCACAAACCGCATGTTTTTCCCACAATCACCTCATGTTCTTTCACAAATAGGCAACAGTGCAGGATCAGCAAACATTGTTCGTGCTTGGGGCACTGAATTACTGTTTTGTTTCAATTAATATCCTTCAGTTTTTAGTGAGTTCCACACTCACTCTGCCAGGTTTATCTTCAGACTGACGGCATTAATGATCATTTTCCTGAATCTATCTCTCCTAACATTCTACCAACACACTGTAACAAATCATCTTGATATAATTCAGAAGTCTTAATCTAACAGGACTTTGAGTTCATACCTGAAATACTGTGCAAATTTTTTTATCTTTAAGATGGATAGATATATGTTCCTTTCTAAGGAAGCATATCAAAGATTCGCTCAATTAACTCCTAGTGAGAGAGTTTTTGCCTGAAAAGAGTTTGAATAGAAAGGCCTCAAGTCTCTGTCTGGAGGTCACTTCATTGAAAGGCAAAAAGCTTAATTGAGAGGACAAATGCTGAGGTGCTTTTCACCATTACAGAGTATTGATAAAGAGGTGTAGTCTTAGGATATGAGGCCAATGAATTGGAATTGAATTGAGGAGTAACTTCTTTCTCTAGAAGGTTATGAATCTTTGGAATAGTAACTCCAAAACAGCTGTGGGGACTCAATTATTCAGTATACTCACGGATGGAAATTGATAAGGACACTCAAGAAATAAAGTACCAAAAGGCAGCATAGTAGCCCAGTGGTTAGTGTTGCTGACTTACAGTACTAGGGATCCTGGTTCAATTCTAGCCTTAGGTGACTGTCTGTGCGGAGTTTGCACATTGTCCTTGTCTGTGTGGGTTGCCTCCCACAGTCCAAAGATGTGTAAGTTAGGTGAGTTGGCCTTGCTAAGTAGCCGGTAGTGTTCAGGGATATGCTGGCTAGGTGCATTAGTCAAGTGAAATGTAAAGTAATAGGTTTGGGGAATGGGTCTGAGAGGGATGCTCTTCGAAGGGTCAGTGTGGACCTGTTGGGCCAAATGGCCTGTTTCTGCACTGTAGGGATTCTATTCTATGAAATATGAGCAGGAATAGGTCATTCAGCCCTTCAAGCCTGCTTCACTATGTTCATGGTCCTGAACTTCCGCATTCCTATGGGATTGAGAATACCTGAGAAGAGATTACTCCTTATCTTGACCCTTAATTGTCTGCTCCTTATTCTGAAAGTGATTTCTCTGGTTATCTCCTAACCACCACAGCCAGAGAAACATCCTTTCCACATTAACTGTTATTCCCGTAAAAATTTTACAGGTCTGAATGAGCTCACCTCTCTTACTTCTAAACTCCAACGATGTAGACTCATAGGAAAATCCTTCCCTCCTAAGAATTAGTTAGGTGAACCATCATTGCAGTCCCTCTATCACAAGTATACCTTTCCTTGGGGTGAGGAGGCCAAAACTGCATGCAATCCTTTCAGTTTGTTCTCACCAAACCTCTAGATAATTGCAGATTGACATCTTTACTTCTCTCCTTAATCCTATTCTAATAAGCACCATTTGCTGCTTTAATTTCTTGCCAAACCTGCATGTTAACTCTCACAAACAAGATTGTCCTTGAATTTAGTCAAGTCACCACCAAGTCTATTTGAAGTTCCACACGTATGTGGAGAAATGGGAAAATGGAGTTGAGAGGCCATCAGATTTTTTGATGTGTGATAGGGTCAGGACCAAAAGTGAAAAGGCACAAATATTGGCATCAAGATTGTAGCATGCCAAGGTAATAATGTGTTAGTTCCTCAGGGTCATTTTTATTCTGGGATGGAGAGTGAACAGAATGGTGTGATGACACTGTTTAAGTCATTCAGCAGAATTCGACTGGAATTTTTCAATTGTCTTGTGCATTCCTTGACTGAGGCCAAGACCTGTTCTCCTGATAGGAGAACCTCCATTATTAGGAATTTGCCTACCTTTCTGTAATTAGAATACTGATTGGTCATCCCTGCAGAAATCGCATTGAGCATTTGATGTTGACGTGACTCAAAGGGTGAGCTTTCCCAACTATGTTGGGTTCCCGATGCCAGAATAATAGTTCCATACATTGTATGGAGGAATAAGCTTGAAAACCAATGTGGAGAGTGTGATGCTGTAAGAGCATAGCAGGTCAGCCAGCATCCCAGTTGCAGGAGAATAGACGTTTCGGGCAAAGCCCTTCATCTTTCCTGATGAAGGGCTTCTGCCCGAAACGTCCATTCTCCTGCTCTTCGGATGTTGCCTGACCAGCTGTGCTTTTCCAGCATCACACTCTCAACTCTGATCTCCAATATCACCAGTCCTCGCTTCCCTCTCCTTGAGAAAACTTGCATATGTATCCTATCTCAGTGCGTTTCTTAAGTATCAGCAGCTCCAATTTTAGTTTTATGTTACTATGTATTTAACTACTCTACATTATTTTAAAGAAATTGAACTATATTCTCCCCAAGCATCGAATTAGTTTTTGGTTATGTCGTGTGTGTATACGCGCGCGCACTGGTGAACAACCACCTGATGAAGGAGCAGCACTCTAAAAGCTAGTGCTTCCAATTAAACCGGGACTATAGTTGAACTATAAACTGGTGTTGTGTGATTTTTAACTTTGTACACCCCAGTCCAACACCGGCACCTCCATATCATGAAGTTGGCAGGACATGAACCCAGGCCTCCAGGCCCAGAGCTTGGGACTCTTCCACTAAACCACAAGACCCCTCAGTTTTGGTTGAATTGTAAGGCAGTGGTCACCCCTGTTGAAACCAGATTGGATGGACCTCTAGCTTGCAAGATAAAATCCAACAGTATTTTTGCTCACTGTGGTGTGAATGAAGCTTCTGAGAGTCTAAATGTGCAGCTCTGTCGATTTGACCCTTGCCCCCAAAGGTAGCTAACAAGAAAAACTGCTAACATTCTGGCCATAAAGGCCAGAGGAAGAATTTAATTGCTGGAGAGGTTTCCCACCCTGTTAATGAAAAGGTCAGCAAGGAAATCGCCCCTCACTGACCCACAGCTACTTAATGCTCAGTCTGTCTGTCAGTGCTCTGGGTTCCAGCAGAGCTGTGGCCACGGTTGGAACTCCATTCAGTCTCAGTGAAGAAGGGTCAGTTGTTAGTGATGTCTTGGCTCACGGTGCAGCCAGGCCAAGAGGCTCTGAGGTCAGGGGTTAGGGGACCAGTTCAAAATGTGAAAAAGGTGGATGTCAGGGAGGAACTCAATTGTAATGGGGCAGCGGATGTTCATGTAGCAGTGACCATCCCCTTGTGGTGAAATCTTTCTGGAACATTCTTACACCTTCTCTGAACTCTACATTAGCTAAAAAAAAGAAAATTGATTCATTCGAGCCTGTGAAAAACTACATACTCATCCTCAAGAGTCTGTGTTATGAAGATAAAAGGAAATCATACATGCATTGCACCTTTTTTGTAAAAACAAATTGTGGAGACAACTAAACGTTTCTGAATCACCTTAGCAATGCCCTGACCAATCAGAATCTACAAGCCTTGTCTGAGAATTCAGATTGACAGTTAACTGTTGTTGCTGCTGCATCTCCATTGCCAATTATGACCCAACCAATCAGCATCCTCTTTTTTTAAAATGGCGTCTGTTCTTCAAAAATAAAACTAAGAACTGCAGATGCTGGAAACCTGAAACGAAAACAGAAACTCAGCAGGTCTGGCAGCATCTGTGGACAAAAAGCAGAGTTAATGTTTCACATCCAGTGAATCTTCTTTAGAAGTGATTACAGCTAGGAAAAGGTTGCTGATGGTGAGTGTTGGGAGGAGAGCAGGGGGTAAAGGAGTAAGTGAATTGGTAGAGATGGAGCCCAGAGACAGTGAAAGTGAAACTAAGGGATGGCTAGTGGTAAACCAGGCAGAAAGAAAAGCTGATAATGGAAACCATAAGTAGGTGAGATCATTGCAATCCCTGGTCAACATTTCTGTCTCTAGCCTACAGGAGTGTTGTTTAATATATCTCAAGCTGTTCTCTTTGTTTTATTTTTCAAAGGTAAAATATAATTAACATACATCAGACACTGAGAGTTTTATTTGCTTAAAATTGGGCTTTTAAAAATAAAGGTTGCTGTTGCCTAATCAAGCATCCAAAATAGAGAGACAGTGACAATGTTCACCATGTTTTGCCCTGTGAATAGACATTATAACTTTCCAAAGGATTGCATTCAATTTAAGTTCAAAGGAAGTTGTTACAGCTATCCGAAGGATCGGGTCCCCCGGCTTCGGCTGTTAGATAACTAATGATGAAACAAACAGGCAAACTCATGAGAAACATTACTTCAAGCACACTCTTGACCCTGCAGTAAAGGGACATTCTTGGAAGATTTTGCATTCCATCGAATGCTGTCTTGTGAATGCAGTTGTGGTTATATGCTTTCTCCACACTGAAGGATACGCTAACAGTGTGACAAAGGAATTCAAACTCTGCTTTGTTAGTAATGATCTGAAAGAGCTGTTTTAAGATGAAGAAAAAGAAACATAAATTGATTTTTGTTGGTCTGAAATTTCCAATGTCTTCAAGCATTTCAGTGTTTAAACTGAATCATTGGATGAAACAACAGTAGATTAGATTAGACTTACAGTGTGGAAACAGGCCCTTCGGCCCAACAAGTCCACACCGACCCGCCAAAGCGCAACCCACCCATACCCCTACATTACCCCTTACCTAACACTACAGGCAATTTAGCATGGCCAATTCACCTGACCCGCACATCTTTGGAGTGTGGGAGGAAACCGGAGCACCCGGAGGAAACCCACGCAGACATGGGGAGAACGTGCAAACTCCACACAGTCAGTCGCCTGAGTCGGGAATTGAACCCGGGTCTTCAGGCGCTGTGAGGCAGCAGTGCTAACCACTGTGCCACCGTGCCGCCCAACAGTAGTTGACCATCCACTCCTTTGCGCCCGTTCTATTTTTGAAAGACGAGTGATTAGTCTCTTATTCCTGCCCTTTTCGGTCAACCTTCCAAATTTTACTTTGAGTAGTTTTCCAGGTCCTTTTGAGTGTTACTACTGAATCTACTTCCACCACCTTTTCAGGTAGTGCATTCCAAATCATTAAATTTGTTTAAAACAATGTCACATAATGTGTCCTTGTTTTATTGCCAATTATGTTAAATATGCATCCTTTCACTATGGCCACTCGCGCTAGTGGGGACAGTTTCTTTTCATATACACTGTCAAAACAATTCACAAGTTGATATTAGCCTCCCGCTAACCTTCTCTGCTTTGCAACGAACAGCCTCAGTTTCTGTAATCTCTTCACATAACTGAAGTGTCAAATTTCTCCTTTAATTCTCATAAATCTCTACTGTTCCCTTTCCAGTGCATTGATCCCCTTCCTAAAGCAAGCCACCTTGAAGTGAACACTATCACTGAGGTCTAGCCAGGAGAACGGCAAACTGAGAAATAAATATTTGTTCCTTATTGTGTCAGTCAGCTACCTAAAAGATTTTCACGTTGACCCTCTCCATAAACCTATCTTTTCTAGTCTTCACTTTGTTGGTTTGTGTCAAAGTTTACAATGCAAACTGCTAGGCCAACTGTTACAATGTGGTTGCAGACCTGAACCCATCAGCTGGCTTTGTGGAGTGAATTTTGGAGCCATTCACCTGCTCATTCTAACTTCTGTTCTGCTGTTGTTTTTTAAAATTTATTTATCTTTACTCTTCTTAATTCTGTTCAGTTGTGGTGCTTGCTTTCACTTCTTTATTCTCATGAACTTTACCCTCCCAATTCCTGATCCAGTGCCTCAATACACCAGAAACCTGCTTCTTTGCCACTGTCCTGGGCTTGATTCCCTGTTAGATAGGCTCACTGCTTCCCTACATGCGTTCATATCCTCTGATGGGCTTATTGAACAGGTGGCACTTGCTTATTACATGCAACAATTCTAATTGCTCCATCCTATATTCCCATTAACCTTTGTGCTCACTGCTTCTGCTGGGGCCTAATGCTGTCAACCTTTGTCTTGTCTGACTTATTCTGTGAGTTGAACTGATTGATCCATTTGTATTGTTTTTCTGTGAAAAGGTAAAGTTGCCACAGTTTTACCAGACCATTGGGCTGCTCTGTCATTAGAGACAGCCACCTAGTGGTGGTTTAACCTGGGGTGGGTCACCACACCTCAGGTGAGGGGACAGGTTAAGAAGGAAAGTCCTTTGTGGTAACCTCAATTTCTATGGGAATTGAACCTACACTGTTGGTGTCAGTGCATCACAACCAGCTCTCCAGCCAACAGAGCTAACCACCAATTGGGTAGGTAATGGCCTTGTGGTATTATCGCCGGACTATTAATCCTGCTGATAGATTTGCTGATATGAGAGCTTGCAAGATTCCCCAATAGTCTATCTCGCCAGTGGCTGGGTCAGATCTGATCACAATTTCTGGGAAATTGCTAAGACTGAACGCAACTGGACCATCCACCCCAACTGAAGCTACTCGGTCACTAGTTAAATATGGACACACTTCACCTCCAGTTCCCCAGGCCTTTCTTTCATCCCCAACCACCCATCACTCCCATCCTCACCACATGACCCCAGACTCCCCTGAACTCATGAGCTTTTGATCAAGGGACTGCTTGATGTCCCCTGGACCCATTGATGGTCCTGGAACTTGAGAGAGCTGCTAGCCAATCAGATTATGACCACCTTTCTAAGGCAAGACTTCTGCCTGAGTGAGGGGTGGAAAGACCACTTCTTGTCAATTAACTTCCTTCAAATGTTAAAAGGCAGTGGAGCATTCCTGATCACTGTCAAAATTCTCCAATAGTCTTTAAGCCATTTTTTTGAATAGCGCATGAATTTTCACTGGCTGGTTATTTAGTGTCTGTTGGTTCCTAGGGTGATTTTGTTTCTTTGAAGAATGTTATCACCATGGCCATTGTTGCTGCTAATTTAATGAATTTGTTGGGGAATGCTTGAGCTTTGGCACTGATTGTCATTCAGTTCCTTGCTCAGTGGAAAAATCAGATCTACTTCATCAACTGTATGCTATAAAAGAAAATCTCTGATTGCATGTAAGTGTCTGCGGTTGTGTTGTTAGATCTTGTTGTGCACCTTTACTGAGGTGACAATGTCTCTACTCAACCATGCTGCCATATTGAGTGTGTTGAATGTTTGCACTCTCATTGGGTCTCCAAATTTCAGTTCTTGCAGCAATTTGACTGCTCCTTTCTCTCCTTTCATTTTGATCTTGTCACTGACTTCTATTATGATTTCTGACTTAGAAAGATTAGTTAGCTATTGGAAGAGTGGTCTGGATGTGGCATGACATGAGTAACAGGAGGTAATGACTTTCTATGTCTTCAATAGGTTTTTTCCCCTTTTTTTAAGTTTGTCTTGTGCATGTCCATGCTAGTTTATTTTATAACAGTTTATTCTTTTGGCAATTTTCTTTGCTTCTTTGATCTTTCAGTTTGGCTGGGGGCAGCATAGGGATGATGCATTATGCTGAATTTTCTAATTTTCACAAATGCTTGATTAATATTTTGCAAAATAATGAAAATATCTCCATTGAATTTGGCTGAAATGAATTATTTTTGTAACGTACAGTAATATAAAAGTTAACTTGGTTTATACATTTACTATTGCAAAACTTGGGCTATGAAGATATGTGTGGTCTTTGAGAAAATGCCTACACTAATGAAGGATACGTGCTGAGATCATCTCAATGCCATTCCCTTTACTCAGCTGACTACAGAACTGAACATAACAAACATTCATTGACATTGTCATTCTTCAGTTTGACCGTACATATAGAAGAAGGTAAAATTTGTTTAAATACTTGATATTGTGGCAACTTTGAACATGTTTTAATCCTAGTTAGAGAAGAACGAATCTTTCTATCATTATTAATAAATTGTGGTTACTTAATCCAAAAGGGAGAGAAAGTAAATACGGGACATAGCCCCAGGAGCCTGGATTTGATTCCAGCCTTGGGTGACTGTGTGTGGAATTTGCATGTTCTCCCTTTGTCTTTGTAGGTTTCCGCCCAGAGTCCAAAGATGTGCAGGTTAGGTGGATTGGCCATCATAATTGTAGACATAGGTTGTGTGGGATGCTCTTTGGAGGGTTAGTGCAGACTAAATGGGCTGAATGATCTCATTTGGCACTGTACGGATTCTATGATTTTCAAATCGCTTCATGTCCTTGCCCCTCCTTACCTCTGTAACCTTCTTAAATTAATAGAGTAAAATAGATCTGAAAACAAACCGCCTCTACCCTTCCTGATGTGCAGTCCCTTGATCAGATACTGATTGGTTGTCTTTAGAACAAGGGACTTTTGAGTTGACAAAAATCTTGCATAGTTTGGCCAGTTGACATGACGCATTGCGCCAGACCCATTGGAACTGTGTTAATTCCAATGGCTGTGGGATAAGGCCCTCAACAGTTACTTAAGGTTTTCAACTGATGTCAAGGAGAGAATTTGACCATGTGCTTTCCATACCAGAACTAAATGCTGCCTGACATGAGAGGGCTGTGGTGTTTGGGTAAAATGCCACACTATGTCATTAAATGCCCTTCATGCCACTAACCTCACCACTAACAAGGGGAGAACGTTCCATCCATATTGTGGGATGTACAACAGCCAACTTGCACATAGCAAAGTCCCCTTGACTGAAATGACATGGCGATAACTGGACCATTTATAAAGTAATACTTTGATAACCTTTTCTCCCTATAATTTTGTATGCATCCAAAATAAGTTTTGCTTTTACAATGCATTCAAAAGGTAGATAAAAAATTCATGATGAATGACTTAGAATTTGCAAATTGTTTTGCTGTCCTTTTAAAAATTAGGTTTGAAATGTTTGCAGATGCAGCTTTGACGGTCGATCTGAAATACTCTGAAACTTTGCCAATTAGCTGATATTGAGATGATTAAAAGGTGGTGATTAGATGGTTGTTAATTCCTCAACAGGGTCTATGAAAAGCAAAGAAACAGTCACTCCAAGGTCAAAATAGTCCAGTGATTCACATCAAGTGAACTTACTCTATTTATTATTCTTCACAAATCCTGCAACCTTTTAGGCTTATTCTGCCACATTAAGTTAGATTCTAAAATTGAGGCAAACATTTTCACTAAATTGCAATGCTATCAACATTTTAAGCCTGCATTGACTGGATGCCTGTTTCTAAAGAAAATCTACACTTCCGGCTGGTCAGTGCAAAAGGCTTATCTTTGCAGAGGTATACAACACAAAGTAACCTGAAAATTAGCCAACTGACAATGTTCACCTTCACCAAATCACCCATTTAACACACAGCAGGGACAGCAGTAGGCTCCTTTGTCACACAGTGAGATCTTCCATTGATGTAATCAGACTGAGAGAAGTCAACTGCACATTCCTTCCAACAAGCTACAAGTTCCACTTGAAGTGAATTAAATCCAAGATTGTTATAGGCCCACCCAACTGGCACTGTAAAGATTGAGATGGGATTTTGCTTGTTTGATAGTGACCCTGACACCAGTGTCAAAGACAGGTCCTGAATCTGCTGTCTGTTGGCAACTGTGAGCCAACAGTGAATTAAGGAAGGTGGGTGAGCTCTTGGTGCTGCAGGATCAATGGGAGGCCCCCTTTGCCTTCATCCAACCCTCGCATAGAGACTAAAATCCTCCCTAAAGTCACAACTTCAGTTACAGATGCTCTCACAATGCACTGTGTTTCATGTAAAAACTCTCATCCAATTAATTGCCCCGTGTATACCTCCAAACTCACCTTGTTAAACTCTGTTTGCTGTGTTGTTGGAATGGGCAATGGTTTGGACAGATGTCACAAAGATTAAAAAAAGCATGTATTTAGAAACTATTCCACTTCACAAAGGGAGTGCACTGGAAATCAACTAAAATACCTTTCAAGGAAATTACACATGATGGTGAGAGCATTTTCTTCCACTTGTAATGTGGAATGGTCTAAGCTTTCTTTCACCAGCTTTCAGCGGGACAAAATCAAGTTGCTGCACTCACGTTTTGCTCTGCTATAACATCCAGTAAAGACCAGACCTTTCTTTTTTTGTGCAGTTGTAATTGTGGACTGAAATAGTAAAAAAAAATCCAAAGATTGTTTCAAGGATTGCTGCACTTTTTAAAAACAAGGCACTCATTGTAAGTACTGTTTACACAGCTGCTCATTCAAGCAATAGAGGAAGCTAAATATAGACAATTTGAAACTGGGACCTCTGCATGAATGGAGTAACCATCAACCAGTAAGTGTAACGGACTGGTCTGTGGATTAATGAACAGCTCTCAAAAATAAAAGCCTTCCAACAATTACGTGATTGGTTTTCCAGCAGCTGAACGGCTTGAGTGTGGAAATGTTTGGGTAAAGCCGTCAGATCTCTGCAAAGAAAGAAGTCTGAAGGAAGCCTGGTTATTTTTCTCTCAGCAGCTGTGGTAAACTGTGGATCTCAAACAGCAAGTTGGAGGTATTATAAATGTGAACCAGGCACCCTACATCATCTGGAAACAAGTGAAGCTCTCTGGAGAAGCAGAATCCTCAAGTAATACATTCTGACAAGCCAAAAAGGCTATCTCAGCAAATTCTGTGAACAGGAATAATTGAATTGTCTTCTCAATCTTTCCTTTGCCCATCATACTCTGTTCTTTCGTGTCTATATGTGTGTGAAGAGGAGGTAATAAGAGGGTTAGCAGAGTTATTCGTCTAAAGTTTACAATTGTTTATCTGTAGCTAGAACCTATTTATTTGAGATAAACAGTTTTTGATAAATTTGGCCTGTATTTGATGACAACCTGAGGCTAAAGGACAAGTAAATTGGGGAATATTGCATACTTTATAACATTTTGTGACGACACTGGGCATAGTGGGGTTTGATTTCCAGTGTACTCCCTTCGAGAGCTGGAACAGTTTCTAAATTCATTCTTTTTCCAGGTTTTTGTGAACAGCACAATTCAATGCTGAAAAGGTGTTTTCTTTTCAAATGTGCAGCTAAGTTATTAATCAAGCGAAGACTACCTTAAAACACAAACTATTCAATTCATACTCTTCAGCTGTTATGGAATGCTTTGGTTCTGATAGTTCATTGAATTAATGCCCTTGTTATTAGAATGGTTCCTACATTGTGCAAAAGCTGATAGTGAGTGGTTACGTTTATGTTAAATACCATTACAATCAGGTTTTCTGTGGCTACTGTGATCATCTATGATAATAACTGTGTTTGGAACATACAAGTGTCAAACAATGTTCACTGATAACACCCTTGCCTCAAAGTCAGAAGGTCTTTGGTTTTAAATCCTATTTCAAACAATTTAGCACAAAATCTAGGCAAGCACTCCAGTGCTGCACAAAGATTTTATGCATTAGCATAGAATCCCTACAATGTAGAAGCAGGCCATTCAGCCCACATCAACCCTCCAAAGAGCATCCAACCCACATCCACCTCTCTACCCTATCCCTATAACCCTGCATTTTCCATGGTTAATCCATCTAGCCTGCACACTATGGGCGATTTGGCATAGCCAATCCACCTAACCCAAAAATCTTAGGACTGTGGAAGGAAACCCCTACAAACATGGAGAACATACAAACTCAAAGCAATCACCCAAGGCTGGTATTGAACCTAGGCTCCTGGCACTGTGAGGTTGCAGTGCTAACCACTGAGCCAACATGCCACATTGTCAGTGTGATCTTTCAAAGAAGACATTAGATGGGATCCAAATTTAGCCTCATGAGCCGATGCGAAAGATCATATGAATCTCTTTGGAGAAGAGCAGGGAACATCTCCCAGACCCTCAGCCAACTGAAATGATGGTGCAACATTCAGTACTTTTCTCAACACCTCAGATTCAGAAGCCATCTACCTTCATCCGAGATAACAATCGGACTGGGACTAGAAGTGACAAGTTATATTTGTACCACACATGTGCCAGGCAATGACCATTTCCAACAAAAAAGAATCAAACCATCATCCCGTGATGAACGGTGCTGAAGAAGGGTCACCGGACTCAAAACACTAACTCTGTTTCCCTCTCCATAGATGCTGCTATACCTGGCTGAGTTTCTCCAGCATCCACCCTGTTTTGATTTACTGAGCTAAAGTCGGGAGTTGATTTCCAACCCCCTCTTCACCTTGTTTGAAACACAAGTACATCTCGATATTTCTGATAGTCTCTTCTCTTTTCAGCATTTGGAGATGCTGGTGTTGGACTGGGGTGTACAAGGTTAAAAATCACACAACACCAGGTTTTAGTCCAACAGATTTAATAGGAAGCACTAGCTTTCGGAGCGCTGTTCCTTCATCAGGTGGTTGTGGAGGACACAATTGTAAGACACAGAATTTATAGCAAAAGTTTACAGTGTGATGTAACTGAAATTATACATTGAAAAATACCTTGATTGTTTGTTAAGTTTCTCATCTGTTAGAATGACCATGATAGTTTCACTTCTTTTACATGTAAATCACAAAACTTTTTTAAAAAGTTACATTCTCAGGAACTTTAGCAACCGGTGTCAGCTCAAATAATGTGTTGAAGGTGTTAGCCCCCTGTGTGCCGTTGTCTGTGCCATAATGTTTAGACTGATTCTAATCTAAAAAATGAATGAACAGAGTCTTACATGGATTAAGTTCAGCACCCAGAGGGAGGGCCTCAACCAGAACCTTGGGTTCACGTCACACTACAGGTGACCACCATTGCACTACACACACATACAGACACTCCTACACTCATGCACATACACACAGACACTCACACACACTCCCACAGACACACACACTCCCACACTCACACATGCACCCTCTCACGACTTAGACCCCTTTACACTCACACACACACACACTCTCTCACAGACACTCACAACCCCCCATCCCAGACACTCACACACATGTACATATATATGTTTGAGGGGTGAATTTGTACTTACAGAGTTACATTGTATATGCTCAAAACTGCATGAATCCATGTAAGATTCAGTTAACTCATTTTTTAGATAAGAATCAATCTAAACATTATGGCACAGACAGCAGCACACAGTGGGTGAACATCTTCAGCAAATTATCTGGGCTGACACCAGTTGTTAAAGTTAATCTGAGAATGTAACTTTTAAAAAACCGTTTGTGATTTACATATGAAAGAAGTGAAACTAACGTGGTCATTCTAACAGATAAGAAACTTAACAAACGATTAGAGTATTTTTCAATGTATAATTTCAGTTACATCACATTTGGGCTTTACATTCTGTGTCTTACAATTGTGTACTCCACAACCACATGATGAAGGAGCAACGCTCCGATAGCTAGTGCTTCCAATTAAATCTGTTGGACTATAACCTAGTGTTGTGTGATTTTCTCTTTTCAGCAGTGGATACAACATCTCTCAATTTTTCTAGATTTCTTTCTTTGTGATATATGATCCAGAGATGTAGAATCATAGCTATTCCCACAACCTTTCACCATGATTATCAATGCACTGGTGTTTATCAGTCAGTTATTCTTTTCATTGATTGTGATGTGTTAACAGCTAGCAATATTTAGCTGCAATCTTGCAAAGTATTTGTCAAAAGGCAGACATCTTTTCTGGTTATCCTTTACAACCTTGCATGAGGACAAGTGTCTTTGTTAGATGGCGAAATTGAGATTGTCTGCCAAAAGGTGGGGTTGTATCGTAAGTTACTGCCTGGTTAATGGCAACGATAAGTAGATAAATCATCTATTCTCAGATAGTGGCAATTAATACCATTGAGCTTGTTCTGATCCCACACCAAGGTTCAGGCAGAATCTTGTGTGTGTAGCTGGAGGTCCCATCAAAGTTACCTCAGGAGTACAGAAAAGCCCGGAGTATGTTTTGTTCATCCCTGATCATTTGAATGGGATGAAATTGGGACAAGGACCCTCATGGGCAGGCAATACACCTGGACTGTCTCAGACTCCTCCCTCCCCTTCTTAGAATTCACCTGGACTGTCTCAGACTCCTCCCTCCCCTTCTTAGACCTTTCCATTTCTATCTCGGGCGACCGACTCAACACAGACATCTATTATAAACCGACTGACTCCCACAGCTACCTGGACTACACCTCCTCCCACCCTGCCCCCTGTAAAAACGCCATCCCATATTCCCAATTCCTTCGTCTCCACCGCATCTGCTCCCAGGAGGACCAATTCCAACACCGCACAGCCCAGATGGCCTCCTTCTTCAAGGACCGCAGATTCCCCCCAGACGTGATCGACGATGCCCTCCACCGCATCTCCTCCACTTCCCGCTCCTCCGCCCTTGAGCCCCGCTCCTCCAACCGCCACCAAGACAGAACCCCACTGCTTCTCACCTACCACCCCACCAACCTCCGCATACAACGTATCATCCGCCGCCATTTCCGCCACCTCCAAACGGACCCCACCACCAAGGATATATTTCCCTCCCCTCCCCTATCAGCGTTCCGCAAGGACCACTCCCTTCGTGACTCCCTCGTCAGATCCACACCCCCCACCTACCCAACCTCCACCCCCGGCACCTTCCCCTGCAACCGCAGGAAATGTAAAACTTGCACCCACACCTCCACACACACTTCCCTCCAAGGCCCCAAGGGATCCTTCCATATCCGCCACAAGTTCACCTGTACCTCCACACACATCATCTATTGCATCCGCTGCACCCGATGTGGCTTCCTCTATATTGGTGAGACAGGCCGCTTACTTGCGGAACGCTTCAGAGAACACCTCCGGGCCACCCGAACCAACCAACCCAACCACCCCGTGGCTCAACACTTTAACTCTCCCTCCCACTCCACCGAGGACATGCAGGTCCTTGGACTCCTCCACCGGCAGAACACAACAACACGACGGCTGGAGGAGGAGCACCTCATCTTCCGCCTGGGAACCCTCCAACCACAAGGTATGAATTCAGATTTCTCCAGTTTCCTCATTTCCCCTCCCCCCCACCTTGTCTCAGTCGGTTCCCTCAACTCAGCACCGCCCTCCTAACCTGCAATCCTCTTCCTGACCTCTCCGCCCCCACCCCACTCCGGCCTATCACCCTCACCTTGACCTCCTTCCACCTATCCCACCTCCATCGCCCCTCCCCCTAGTCCCTCCTCCCTACCTTTTATCTTAACCTGCTTGGCTCTCTCTCTTATTCCTGATGAAGGGCTTATGCTCGAAACGTCGAATTCTCCAATCCTGAGATGCTGCCTGGCCTGCTGTGCTTTGACCAGCAACACATTTGCAGCACACTTCACTATATGCCCAGCATTGAAAAGGGCATCTCTCACTTCAGCCACTAACATTATTGCTTGCCTTTTGTTTTCATTGTGGTATTGGTGTTAACTGGAGAAAAATGAATCACATTTGTATGGATCACACCATGCTGATAGAAGAACCTACACATGTTACATCAACAAAATAATGGTCTAATGTACACAACATTCAAAGGTACAAAGTCCATAACAAGTTTAAGTTGACAGTTACATTGCATTCTCACAGATAGTTTTGATCTGGACTGGAAACCTATTGGAGTTATTGAAAGATTATTGCACAGAAACCATTAATACTTGTGATATTGTGCTGTGTCTTTAAATAACCCTATTATCAAGGTGGAAGGGGTGTGTGTTGTACTCTGCCCCATTATCAGCACAGTGTGCTTTATTGCCCCTTGTTATTGAGTAGCTCATCAATGGACGCTCTTAAAGGTGTGGTGAGCTTCAGACCCATTTTCAACAGAATGGAAGACTTCAATTCCATTTGTACTGGGAGGCGGTTATTAAGCTGCATTTTATTTGTGTTTATAACAGAGTCAAGTCTATACTAGATGCTTTGGGGAATAAGAATTTGAGCAGTGGAAGCCTTGACAAGTGCAGCCCCTTGTGTTGAGCTAAACATTTCCTTTGGGTCTTTTTATTTAGGTTGAACCTATTATAAAAGCTTTACAGAACACACAGGGAATAAACTTGCACTCCAGAAAACATGTACTTTAGTGAAGGATATCTATTAACTGGCTTTTCTCTGTGTACAGCGATTATTAATTCCAAGAAAAAAAATCTCCCCAATATAGACTGGCTGGGATTGTGGTGAGATCCAAACACTTTCGGTATTTCTCTTGGGCTTTACCTATAGAGAGTAAACAATTTGGTGTGTTGTTTAAAGGGATATTGCGCCTATGAGAAATGTTTTGCCAATGCCTTTGTTTATTTACAAACACAGAAGGGAAAGATGTCCGTTCAAATGGAGTATTGTGTCACTCATTCATAGCACTCTGCTGGACGTTCTGCAAAGGCACTTTACCCAGTCCAGGCACAAAAGGTTTGCCAGACACTTTATCATGAAGGCAGCATCCCTTTAATGTGAATCCCAGAAGGCACAGCTAGCTATCTCTCGAGAATAGCTGCAACCAGTCGTGAAGGGAAAAGGGTTGTCAGTCTCCAGTGAAATGAGTTCATAACAATGAGTCTCCTGATGATTCAACATGTATGAGATGCCAAATACACAGAATGTTTAGATCTTTTGAGTTGCACTACCATCCCATTTTAATTTGGTTCGAATTCACAGAACGCGGAGACCTTCTAGGAAGAGACAAAAAGATAGAGTTTGCATTTATGTGGCACCTTTTGAAAACATTATGAAAAGAACTTCACCTTAATGAATCCCTGTGCAGTGTCACAGGCATAGACTTACTTATCACTTAGCACAAATGGACAAACAGCACTGAGATGAATGTTAGTGCATTGATCAGGTTATCGGAGGGAAGGAGCATTTTCCAGAAGGCAGGGGTGCTCTTTCTTAAAATAGTCAAAGAGTCATAGAGATATACAGCATGGAAATGGACCCTGTGGTCCAACTCTTCCATGCTGACCAGATATTCTAAACTAATTTTGCCAATATCCCCCTAAACCGTTGCTCTTCATCTAGGTGAAAGTGAGGACTGCAGATGCTGGAGATTACTTAGGACCAGTTCAGCCAAATGAATGAGAGTGTCTGTGGAAGCGTAGTGTTTGGGATGTCAGGAGAGGAAGAAATGGAGGACTTGGAGGCCCTGGTCATGGCAGATGGGGTGTATAAGGCCTGGATGTCCATGGTGAAGGTGAGGTGTTAGGGACCAGGTAAACAAAAGTCTTCGAGAAGGTGGAGGGCATGGGTGGTATCCCAAATGTATGTGGGGAGTTCCTGGACCAGGGGGCATAGGACAGTATTCCTGATGAAGGGCTTTTGCCCAAAATGTCTCCTGTTCCTTGGATGCTGCTTAACCTGCTGTGCTTTTCCAGCACCACACTCCTTTTCGATTCATATATCCATCCAGATGGATTTTAAATGTTGCAATTGTCCTCCACCAATTTCTTTGGCAGCTGATTCCATTCTCCCAAAGGATTGTAAATCTGTGGAATTCGCAATCCCAAAGTGCGACGGATGCTGGGACAGTGAGTAAGCTTAAAGTGGAGTTACAATAGTGTTAAGGAATACTTAATATTCATGCAATAAGAACATGCTGATAATCCAAAAGACATCCAGAAGCCTTCCCCTAGTGCATAAAAATACATTAGGCGGTATCAGCTACGATTCAGTATTTGTTATTAATATATATTTGAAAATATGAAAGAGGAGCAGAAAAAACCATTGAGCACCTCAAGACAATTCTGCCATTCAATAAGATCATGGATGACCTGTTTGTATGTTGCATTTCACACTTCTATCTACCAGTGATTTAAATCCTTGATTCACCTTCCTCTATCTTAAAGTTATTCAAAGACCCTGCCTTCATCCCTTCTGAGGCAGAGAGTTCCAAAGGCGCCACAACTTTCTGAGAGGAAAATATTCTCTCATCTCTGTCCTGAAGGAGCAACTTCCAATTTTAATACACTGCCCTCCCCTCCAGTTCTGGACCGACCACAAGAGCATACATCCTTTCTGCACTCAATCTTAACATGATGATTCAAAGTTTGACACACTTCAACCACTCTTTTGAAGTCTGGTGGAAATAAACCTGATCTTTCCAGTCTATCTTTGCAAGACCATGCTTCGAATAACTTGAGGTTGTGAAAAGGGCTAGTTTATATGATGTATCTTACTGCATGAGAAGACTCTGAAATGCACCTGTAGGTCTTTGTTAGCTTAGTGGTCATGTCGCATTTTGATGCAATTTCATCAAGTACGGTCTGTTCTGATATAACCCGATAATTTTATTGCTGCGCAAACCCGCATTATAAGAAAATTGCATAATAGCAGCACCCTTTAAACCAATGGGACCGGAATCATGTAGTCAGTACAGATAAGGAAAGTTCATGTTCTACAAATAACGACCTAAATTCTTCAAAAGCATTATAGCCAATGAGGGTTGAAGAAATACACATTATAGCAGAACCGACTGTATAAGAGAAATATCAGTTTCCATGACAAAATCATACACCTGTCCATTATGTCCAACACAATATGATTTTCCAAGGGCAGTGCATTCTCCCTGTGGTCTGCTGGAATGATGGTTCAAACCAATGAATATTGAGGGTGTGAAATGTTCTTGTCACCTTGAATCCGGAAAGTCATTTATACAAATCATTTCTTCTGAGCCTTGAGATATTTTCAAAACTGGAATCAATGAAATGTGATATTTAAATTCCTTTGGGAGGGCAGGAATTTACTTTTTAACAAACCCAGTTCGCAGCAGTTATGACAGTTCAGGATATACTTTGTTGTTTATAGCTTCTGTGACATAACATAACAAGAAATAGGGGCAGGGGTAAGCCATTTGGTCCTTTGAACCTCTCCCACTATTCAATAAAATCATGCCATTAACTCCACTTCCCTACCTGTTCACCGTAACCTTTGATTTGCATCTGATCAAAATCTGTCCAACTCTACCTTGAATGTGTTCAATGATCCAACCGACCATTGTTCCGTCTGGAAGAGAATCCCAAAGACTAGCAATCTTCTGAGAGAAGAACTTCCTTTTCATCATTGTCTTCTACAGAAGACTCCTTTCTTTTTTGTGTGTTTCTTTAATTGAAAAAGATTTTTCTTCTTTACAAAATTATGAAATTACAGAAAGTATAACATTCTGAGAGGAAACGGCAATGACAATAAGCTAACTACTACTCTACAGAACAAATAACCCCTACTACAATTCCACAAATAATTGAATGTAATAAATTCAATTAAATCCAATTACACCACTCAGTGCAACCACCCCGCCCCCCAGAGCTCTCCATCATTGGGAGCATTAGTTAGCTTAGCTGTATCTTTTTGGAATTCTTCCTCAGAGGGCATGAGGCTTAACATGGTGACAAACCTGCTTCTAGGTGGTTCAGAAAGGTCCAGCATGTCTTGCGGAAAGGTTCTGTTTCTGGTACACCATAGTTGTAAGGAGATCCAGGAGGATGTGATCCATAACTAATCTACGTCTTCCCAGCAGGCCCAGAGGACTTTCCAAGGCCCAACTCATCAAAATGTTCTTCCTCGCACAGTATCTAAGAATATTATCAGCTTTTTCCTATGCTCAACTAAGGAAGGCAAACTTGTCAGGCTCAGGAGAAGAGACACCAGATCCACCTTGACCTCAGTCCCCAGGACACATCCCATGACACTCCCTATAGTGCCCCAATATTTGCAAAACTCATGGCATGACCACAAATGGGTAGGAGTGACAATACCTACTTTGCATTTGGGGCATAATGGAGATGCTCCCTTTTTGAATTTCACAAGCCACTCTGGGGCCAGATGCGCTCTTTGAAGGACCCTCAGATGCATAGCATGTGTTCTGTTGTAGATCGAGATCCTTTTCACATCCTCCCATATCTCTGATGAAATCTCCAATCCCAACTCTTGTTCCCAGACTCCACAGAGCTGTTCGATGTCTTTTGAGCTGCCACCTCCCAGTAAATGGAAATGGGTGCTAACCAGGAAAGTACCTGTAGCCTGAAGTACTCTCCTTTCTATGTCAAACCTATAAGGATCAATCAGGAGTGTGGCCTTTTTTCTGGTTAAAGTCCCTGACCTGAAAGTAACGAAAGAGGTCCCTGCTGGGCAATTATTACTTGTGTTTAGATTAGAGTGTTGCTGGAAAAGCACAGCAGGTCAGGCAGCATCTGAGGAGCAGGAAAATCGATGTTTCGGGCAAAAGCCCTTCAATAGGAATCGAGGAATGCTGCTCAGGCTCCTCGGATGCTGCCTGACCTGCTGTGCTTTTCCAGCACTACTTTGATCTAAACTCTGGTTTCCAGCATCTGTAGTCCTCACTTTTGCCTAATTATACTTGTGACTCATCTGATCGAAGGATATCATGACCCCCTCCTCAAATAAATCTCCCAGACAACAGACTCCCCTGGACACCCATAACTTAAAACCGGAGTCCGTCAACCCCTGCCGAAATCCTGGCATTCCTGTTCTGAGAGTGAGAAAGGAGGTTTTAGATAAACAACCTTTGTTTTGTCACATCACTTCTCACTTTTTGCATTAACTATATTGATGACAATTGGGTTCTGACAATATTCCGTGACAGTCCTCATCTTATCCATGAATAACAGATTAATAAGGGGGCACTTTGCCTGGGAGCCCTCAATATCCAGCCAAATTGACCTCGTGTCCTCACAAGCCAAATCATTCACAAAGGGTAGCAAGGAGCCTATTTGATACCTCTTAATATTTAGAAAGTCTACCACACCCCCACACCAGCCCCCTCATTCCCTGGGAAAGCTGCAATTTGACAAGCTTAATGAGAGGCCACTTGTGGTGTCAAGTAAAAGAACTGAGCCAATGTTGAGTCTCCATAACGTTTGACTCGGCATCATCAGAGGGAGCATTCGCATGGGATATAAGCGAGGAAGAACATTCATTTTAATAAGAGCTTTTCGGCCTAACCAAGATATTAGGAGAACCTCCCAAAGCTGAAGATCCTGCCTTACTTTATCGAGCAAGTGCACGTTAGCCTTATATAACTGGTCAAAGGTGGGAGTAATGAAAATGTCTAGGTACAGGAAATCTCCCTGTGACCACCTGAAAGCGAATCAGATTTCATCTTCAAGATTGGGTATTCCCCTAAGACCTCCCGCGGGCATGGCCTCTGACATCATAAAATTAATCTTATATCCTGAGAGAAAGAAAAAAATAACTTGATACATTGTATTAAACGAGGTACAGGCCCTGTCAGGTTTGATAGGAAAAGAAGAACATCATCTGCATAGAGTGGGATCTTATGTAACCCTGAACCCATCGCTGGAGTTCCTCTTTGGGTTCCTCTGGATGGCCTCCACCAATGCCTCAATCACCAGCATTAACAACAGCAGTGAAAGGGGGCATACTTGTCCACTGCCTCTACCAAGACTATTAGAACTGCCATAAGGACCACTGCCATAGGATCACTATATAGCACACTTCCACCCATCTGGCAAAGACCCCACTGAGACCAAACCGCTCCAGAACTTTAAAAAAGATATGGCCACTCCACCTGGTCAAATGCCTTCTCCACACCAAGGGAGACTACCAAGCCCACAATTGACCTCTGCTGGTACATCTGGACCATGTTCAGTATGCTTCTAATGTTATTAGAGGAGCCACGACCCTTAACAAAACCTGACTGATCCACCTTTACAATAAAGGGCAATACATTCTCCAATCTCAACCCGAGCGTCTTAGATAAAATTTAAAAATCCAAGTTTAGCGGTGAAATGGGCCTATAATAAGCACAGTCCTCCGGGTCCTTCCCTCTCTTGAGGATGAGAGAAATATTAGCTTCTCTCAGAGAGGGCAAGAGGCAGTCCTGACTGTATGAATAATTGCACATGTCCAGCATTGGCCTGGTCAACATATTCATAAATTCTTTATAAAACTCACTTGGAAAGCCATCTGGGCTAAGTACCTTACGACTTTGGAGCTGTCTTACTGGCTCCTGTATCTTTTGCACTGTCAAGAGAGCATTCCAAAGGGACGCCTGCCCCAGAGTCACACCTGGAAGGTCCAGCCTCTTAAAGAAGGACTCCACTTTTGCCAACCAGTCCTCACAGCCCTCTGACTAATATAGTAAAATTTCCTAAAAGCCATATTAATTTTTTTGGAGTCACAAGTAAGAATTCCAGTGCCCTCTCTGATACTTGTAATAGATTTGGGTGGGGGCGCCCTCTTTCCTAGCCAAATAAGCCAGGTATTTGCCTAGCCTACCCCATACTCAAATAACCTTTGTTTTGTGAAGGAGATCTTTCTCTTCGTTGTTTGAGTAAACACTGAATTCAGAGCAACCTGGAGAGCTGTGATTGGCTGTAACATAATCATGGATAGCCTGTCAAAGTACACGGTCTCGGCTGCCTTCAGCCGGGCCTCAAGCAGACTTTGCTGCTCCCCCCTTTGTCGTTTTTGACTAGCTGAATAAGAGATGATCTACCCCTTGTGTAGGCCTTGGCAGTCTTTCAAGCACAGATGGATTGCTGGCTGTGCCTGAATCGATATCCAAGAACACCTTAAACTCCCCCGGGAATGACTCGATAGTCTTACTAACCTTAAGGAGAAAAGGATCCATGCGCCAATGCCACAAACCTACCCCATTAGCCCTGGTCTTAACCTCCAAATACACTGCAGCATGATCCCAACTGTGTTCCCAACTCTACAGTACAGCACTTAATCCAAAAGCAAATGATGGAGCAAGAAACAGATCAATCCTCGTATAACATTTGTGTGGATTAGAGAAAAAGATAAAGTCCTGACCCGTCGGGTGAAGACATCTCCATACATCCACCAATTCCAACTCCACCTATAAGTCCACCAATTGTTTAGATTGTGGGGAGATGCCCGAGAGACCCCTGGACATCCCAACTACTGTGGGATCCATGAGGTGATTAAAGTGTCCCCCTGTAGTAGTATGGTGTGTCTCAAGGGCAATCAACCTAGAAAGCGCATCTGTCTGAAATTTAAGGGGGTGTGCTGGGGCACAGTAAACATTCAAAATACCATACTCCTCACCTGGAATTAGAGCTTTGAGAATCACAAACCACCCATATTCATCCTCAATTTGATTGAACAACTGGAATGGGAGAGTCTTCTGAATGAGTATAGTCACTCCCCTGCTTTTAGTGTTAAAAGATGAAAAGAAGCACCATATGAAACCCCACCCCCTCCACTGCAACTTTAGATGCTCCTTGTCATCAAGATGGGTTTCTTGTAACAGAATGGTATCCACCCTCTGTTTCCTAAGACTTGAAAGTACTTTCTTTTTCTTAATCAGTGAGTGACTCCCCTTGATATTCCAGGTGCACCACAACTAGCCATAGTCATCTAAAACAGCCTATTTTAGATAGTTCTTCCAAGAGGAAGAACCCTATTCACGATGCACTGAATGGAAACAGCTAAAGACTCATAGAGCCTGAACGTATCTATTAAAACTACCAAAGCAAAACTTTTCAAAGTTATAACTACAGTAAACCAATACAAAGAACAGATACTAGGAGACTCTCCCCCTTGCCCATAGGGGGCACTCACACTACCCACACATATCTCAGTGGCTCCTTCTAGATGAAGCTGCACCCCAAACTCAGGCGAAACAAGAATAAAAAAATACATAAACCTTATAAACACAGGAATTAAAAATGGGCATTTCACACATCGCACCCATAAATCGATTTCCATTATTGCTGGAAAAAACAAGCTAAACATTCCAACAATGCTTCCCACCAAGAAAGCGAAAAGAAAGAAAAAAGAAATTAAAGGGACAAAACAAAGCGAAAGAAACAACAACAAAGGAGAACCATTATTGTTCATATTGCTTGAGCCAGTCAGTCTATTCTAAAGTGTCAAAAAGGTCTTTGCTTTCTCTGATGAATCAAAGACATGTACCAACCCTCTGTGGCTAAAATGCAGTACTGCCGGGTACCTTATATTATATTGAACCCCTCAGCCTCTTCTTTATCTCATCAAAAGTCTTCCTCTTATAAATTAGAAAAATAGAGAAATAAAAAGGTTCTGAATGACAGTGCACACTGGCACCTTACCTCCATTCCACATCAGGCCTTGAATCACCTTGGGGCTGTCAGTCCACTGTGAGGCCATGTCAGGCCCAATCTGTTGCAATCTGATAGCTCAGTTATTTATATTAGCACGATTCAGAATTTTACACAGGACTGGAGCAAATATTGCCTTTGAGTGGGAAATTTCCCCTTGCGACATTAAATGGACTGGCACACAGTGTGCAACACTCCCCAGTTATGGCTTTGACACTAAATGTCTACACAAAAGGCTAGATTATAACACTCTCTTTCTCGAGAAAATGGTGTGGTATCAGAATTAAATGGAGACCGACAGACCAATTTTAGTGGGCATCACCATGCCAATGTGCCTAGTTGCGGCTTTGGCTTCCCTTTCTCTACGATAACCTCAGGATCCTGGCCATTAATTCTTGCTGTTTTGATCAGCCTTTGAAACACTTTATATTTGCCATTCCGGAAATGGAGAGCTGCACTGGTGTGGGTACCTACACTTTGCTGCTGACATGAAATGTGACCTCTCGCTCAAAATGGACAGGTTTTTTCTCAGAGTCATTGTGCAACCAATATGTCCAGGGTGTACTCATTAATAATTAAAATCACTTCCATGTCTGATTCTAGACTTTTGAAAGCCAATAATTTCAAATGCCAAAATATAGTAATGAAGGTCAGCAGATGCAATGTGGAAACAGGCCATTTGACCCAACAAGTCCACACTGAACCTCTGAAGAGTATCCCACCCAGACCCATTCCCCTACCCTACATTTACTCCTGATTAATGCACCTAACCTACACATCCCTGAACACTATGGGCAATTTAGCATGGCCAATTCACCTCACCTATACAAGTTTAGACCGTGGGAGGAAACCCATGCAGACATGGGGAGAATGTGCAAACACTACACTGACAGTCGCCCTAGGCTGGATTCAAATCCAAGTCCCTGGCACTATGAGGCAGCAGTGCTAACAACTGAGCTACCATGCCACCCTTATTCATGCTTATTCATTTTTCTTCAAAGCATCTAGGGTTGTGTGATAGGCCATTATCATGTGCATGTATGATGACAGATATCCTAACCCAACTTTTTGGTTCAGGCATTTTTAATTTAGAAATCACATGACTCCAGCTTCTGAATGAACACAAGTCCTTCTCTCTATCACCTCCTTCCTGCCACAAGAATCTATTAACTTAGTAAACAGTTTGTTATTGTACAAGGCACTGAAAAGCATTAGTTTTGTCCACTGTTATTCAGTAGTTCTGGACCTGAATCCATTCAGTCTCCAGATTTACAAGAGACTGTGGTCAGTTCTTAGTGCCTAAATGTTTCAATTCCATAATAAATAACTGCCACATATGCTTGGAAGCTGATGCCAGAAAATTACAGTAATAATTGTGCCTATGTGGAAGGAACAGTGTGATATCTACAACTAAATTGTTGGTTTTTATCTGGACTGTCATTTGGAATTTCAATCATCTTATTGAGGTAAAAGTTTATTGTACACTTGACTAAATTCCACCTAAACAAAATCCCAGGGATATAAGTGTTGGAGCACCATTGGGTTAGGGGAATGGCAGGATGTCATATGGGTGATGGTGGTATATTTTGTTTGTTAGTTCATTGAGTTCTAACTGGTCTGAAGCTGTAGCATTTAGTATTGACCTGGCAATCACATGCACCTTAATGTTCCCATTAGATACGCCACTCATACAAGGAATCAGATGTAATTTTTTTAGTTTCCTTGATGTGGGTGGGAGGAGTGTGGCAATACTTAATTGGTATTTGGCATTTAAAACCATGTTTTACACAATGACAATGATCTAAATGTCACTGCATGGAAATATTCCTGAATTCAAGCTTTGTTCTCCATAATTTGTGGTGTTGCAATTTTGCTCAGTTCCTGAATATCAAACTACAGTGAAATGATCTTTTTTTTTCATTGTCTTTAATCCTTTGCCGATTCTGAAGGTGGAGGGTGGGGACTGTGAAGAAACTGCGTTATGACTGTATCTGTAACCATTATCTTCTTGTGTTAGTAACTTAAGATCAGGCACCCGGTGGCAAACTGTTTTAATGATTTTGATCTACTGCCCCATTGTTTGCCAACAGGCCACGTGCTTGGAAGTGGTTCAGCCTAAATGCAATTTTTTGGGTCAAAGAGAGCAAGTTTTCTTAATTGAGCAATGGATAAATGGTATGAGTCACATAGATCGGGAAATTCTGAGATCCAGTTTGTTTTAAGTTAGTTTATGTGTCAGCCTTAGCTCTGTAGTAGCATTTTGATGACCAAGCCAGGAGTTTGTTCTTTAACCTACTCCCATGATTCACTCACCTAAGATAAAATGCCAATGGTGCATTGAAGGAGAGCAGCACTGTCTGTAATGCTGATTTCGGATCAGAAATAAACCGGGAAACTGCCTGCCATCTTGTGTGGGAATATTAGATATTGTCAAGATTAGAGTGGTGCTGTAAAAGCACAGCAGGTCAGGCAGCATCTGAGGAGCAGGAAAATCAACGTTTAGAGCAGGAGCCATTCATCAGAAATCATCAATTTTCCTGCTCCTCGGATGCTGCCTGACCTGCCATGCTTTCCCAGTATCATTCTAATCTTGACTCTGATCTCCAGCACCTGCAGTCCTCACTTTTGCCTATATCAGATATTGTGGCTGTCTTTCATCTGAGGAGTTGTACCAGTGTCAAAACCAATATTTATCC
The DNA here is from genome assembly GCF_020745735.1 of Hemiscyllium ocellatum. Classification (NCBI taxonomy): domain Eukaryota; kingdom Metazoa; phylum Chordata; class Chondrichthyes; order Orectolobiformes; family Hemiscylliidae; genus Hemiscyllium; species Hemiscyllium ocellatum. The sequence goes on along the minus strand of NC_083418.1, from coordinate 24,638,130 downwards.
TTCAACAAACATCATTAAAACAGATTGTATTGACATTATCACATTGCTATTTGTGATGCCTTGCTACACACAAATTGGTGTTGTATAAACAAAATCTTTTCTCTTTAGCTTCCTAGGGCTTCATTTCAAAACTGTCCATTTTAAAACTGTCCATTTTATGTAAATCTCCCCTCACTCCTTTAAGATTTTCCCATGGCTGAGTGTTTTCTCCCATTAAATGACTTCAGAGCATTTTATGCTGCAATGTTGATATTTAAATGCAAATTATTGCTGATGCTCATTAACCCAGCCATTATACTTGGAGTATTTAGTAGAATGCAAACAGTGTGGAAACAGGCCCTTCAGCCCAACAAATCCACACCAACCTTTGAAAGAGTAAATCACCGAGACCCATTCCTCTGCCATACTATCCTATAGGTACCCCTGACTAATGCACCGAACCTACACATCCCTGAAGACAATGGGTAATTTAGCATGGCCAATTCAACTAACCTGCACATCTGTGGATTGTGGGAGGAAACCCATGTAGACACAGGGAGAATGTGCAAACTCCATACAGACAGTCGCCTGAAGCTGGGATTGAACCCACATTCCTAGCAGTGCCAGATAGCAGTGCTAACCACTGAGCCACCATGCCACCCCATTTTCAGAAATGTCCCTTATTTTCCCTTACTTTCAGAAATGTTACAGCTAATTTACTTCTAAGAGTGACTGGGTTGATCCAGGTTGAGGATAGATCTTCCCTTTGTGCAGATGATGGTGAATTAACAGCCCAGCATTTTCAATAGATATAAAATTTGGGAGAGGTGTAATAATCAGCAGCACCTAATTTTCACAATCGCAAAAAACCCAAAGCTGTTCAACTATATGTTCTGCTAAGAGCAAGAAGCAACACATCAACACAGTAATTTTGGAAACAAAATGTTAAACACCAATTTTTGTTCTAAGCCACTGAAGTCGTATTTGCACACATTGATTGTGTGTCCTATTCAAAGTGAAATATTTTGGTGCCATAAGTTTTCTAGAATTGTATATAAAGAAGGAATCTAAACAGTGCCACTTCTGTGCCTTTGACAATCCATTTTACCACATCTCCCAAAGTCATGATGCTGAAACATCAGGTGGTACAACATGGTTAGTAATAGAAAGAGGGCAGGTCAAGTCTGTTAAGTAACACGTGATTGTGCATCCTAAATCATGCATGGTTTGTTTGTTTATCCCATTTATTGTTAAAAAAAAAGACTAAGGCTCTTCAACAGCAAACAATACGTGTAAGTCAAGCTTTCAGTCTACGTGAGTGCAATTGTGGAGAATTTAATAAATTCCTGTACCAGTGCTGTTCAGAAGAAACAATTTTAATTGCAATAAGCCCAGAAACCAGAATGTTCTTGACTTCCTTATGATTGTGAAATGAATAAGAATATTCAATCCTAATGTTAATCTTGGTACTGGAATTTTTAAACGTCATGGGCAGGATTTTTTTTGGATTGGGGCTTTATTGGAAGGACTTTTAAAAATCACTGCTGGATCTGATTCTTGACTCTGTTTCCATTTTTGACAGCTTTTGTGAGCTTTAGGTAAGTGTATGGATAGCTCGCCTGTCACTCTAGTGCTACCCTGTTGACTGCTTCATAGTAGTTGAACCCTTTTGATGGAACAATGCCCATTTTGGCTGTGAATGCCATCTTGGTGGAGTCATCAGCCATAGGAAACTCTACTTTCAAGAACAGCACCAAACGAAAAGTCATTCCACATTCCCTTTGTAACATATTGCCTTATGAAGCTGTCACTCAATCACATGCATTCAGCTTATCAATGCCAAAAGCTCCATTTCACTTTGTATCTCTTAAACATGTACAAAGACATATGTAAGTATTGGAAAAAATATTCTTCAAAGGAAGGTCAAGTTAATAAAGCTTTTAATAAACAAAACTAGCACTCCCCTACAAGTTCTCTCAACAAAGCTAATGGATTCAGTCCTGTAGACAATTTTCAGCAAAGCATTTGTTTTGAAAGATAGATGCTGAGCCATCAGTTAAAATTGCTTCTGCTAATACTGTTGCCAGATTCCCTCATTTTAAGAAATAAAGCTTGGTGAGTTTTAAGAATTGCTAACAGAACTTGGTTCAGTTGGGGAACTTTTACTCAGTTGAAATGGGGAGTTGAAAATGTGTTGCTGGAAAAGTGCAGCAGGTCAGGCAGCATCCAAGGAACAGGAAATTCGACATTTCGGGCATAAGCCCTTCATCAGGAATGAGGAAAGTGTGTCCAGCAGACTAAGATAAAAGGTAGGGAGGAGGGACTGGGGGGATGGGTGATGGAGATGTGATAGGTGGCAGAGGAGATGACCTGGGGGGTGCAGTGAGAGAGGGACTCACTGAAATCCTTGTAGAGGGAGGAAGAGAGCTTCTTCAAGGAAGGCATCCTTGCAAGAGGATTCGCAGTAGGTTAAAATCTTCAAGGAGAAAGTGAGGTCTGTAGATACTGGAGATGGAGTGTTAGCTTTGTGAGATTGATACCTAGTCTTTCCCTGAAAAGATTTTTCCATACCTGTGTATAATCGTACACGTTTAAAGATGTGAAGTGGATTAAAGTTTTTGGCATTGATATCCTTAAAATCAGTGTGTGATTAACACTTCCAAGAGATTGTAAAATGACCAGGGTCTTTTCAAAGATTCACAATGCCCTTTTTGCTCACTATGTCAATTTCAGGAACACCTCCAAGACTTGCTAATGCTTCATTTGTTCTGAACATAATGGAAAGTGTGGGTGTTGAAAGGTGTATGGAAATCTGTGGAAGGAGCATGGTAACTATGTGTGGGTGTGAAGGGGTATGGGGAATATGAGGGTTGGTGGTGGAGGTGTCGTGGGGGAATGTTGTCCTCACCCCCAAATGCTTCCATTGCTGACGATGCTATTGGAGCTCACTCCAGGTAGCCCACTTACCTGTTCCAAATGCTGTCACTGAGCAAGCCAGCATTTGTTTATGCCATTCCACTGAAACTCAGTTGATAGTATTTGGATCTTTGAGTTAGAATGCAGTGGGTTTAAGACTGACTCCAGACCACTGAGGGACTATTGAGGCTGACACCTCATTGCAGCTCTTGAGTGCGATACTGATGGGGGTACTGTGTTTTGGATGAAATGTTAAACAAAGGCCTGTCTAACCCTTCAATTAGGGAAAAGGATTCAGATAAGCAGTTACCTGTATTGCACTATTTTGAAGAAGACTGGGGAGTATCTACAGCAGGTCAATATGGATTCCTTAATTGTGACGACTAATCACCTCATCATTATCATTGTGTTGTATGTGGAAGCTTGCAATGTTGGTCCCAATGTTTTGGATATTTAGATAAATAATGATAGCTCATAGGCAGCAAAGTACTTTGGAACATCCTGAAGGTGTGGAATTCAGAATATAAATGGACATTCCCTTTCTTTTTTTCACATGCTACACTTCTGATGCTTATAGAGAATTCTATATTCACAGTTATGATTGATGGATCAGCATTGTGTTTGGGAAATTTTTGACTCAGGGTCCCAAACATACTATGCTGAGCTAACTCACTCTCATTCCACATGAGTTTTGAACAGGTAATAAATGCTGACCTTGCAGACCCATGACTGAATTGAAACAAAAGGTCCTCGTGGTTGGAAGACAATCTGATTTGAAGACAGGTCTCTAGATTGAAAGTGTGGTATGCGAAACCACTGGGTTCTGCAATCCCCTCGCAAAAAAGCACTTTGAGATTGAATAGGTAACGTGGTTGTTTCCGAATGGTTGCAATTAATGTTGGGAGTTAAAGCTGGCATCTGCATAGCTCCAGCTGTTAGCGTCCTGAGACGACGTTCCTGAATGATTGTTCTGTTCTAATTGTACCACATGACAGAGCAAAACATTGCAGAGCTAAGTGAAAGTGTGGGTGTGTACTGACAATAGGTATATGCAGATGAAAGATATAAATGTCCATATTGTTGGCAGAAGTAGAGGGAGTGGTTTTTCTTCTTTCCTCCACAGTTTCTTTCTCCCCCTGGAGTAAAGCCAACATTATTTCCTTGTTTCAGCAAGGCTGAAGGTTTGCTGTGACTATTGGAAATTAGGTCAAAGAGCATCATATTTATTACTCATTCTTTTCATGTTCTTTGTGTGATATGATGCTTCTGTAGTTTATTTAATGAAAGGGGCTGTATTTCACCAAAGAGGAAAAGCTGCAGATCTTGGGCGAAAGTTTGCAATGAGGTTCCCCTCCAGAACTTGGATATTAAGCCTAGGCTGACACTGAGGCAGTGCTGCATTGCCGGAGGTGCTATGCTTTAGGTACAGTATTAAACTGAGGTCTTCACTTCTTGTCCAGATAAATAGTAAAATAAAACAGACCTGCCTAAATCAGAATGGGGAAATTAACCGTCATCTTCCTAACATTAACTCTTCAACCAATTGCAGTGGATTCGCTGAATTGCTACCTCTTCAGTGTCTGCTGATGGAAGGTCAGAATTAGCTGTTCTATTCATCCACACAACAGCACAGAAGTTTTGGATATTTTAATTACTTTAAGGTGTTCCTGAGAGATTTTAAAAGCCGCCACATCAATGCAAATCCCATTATCATTGCTCATTGCTTTTTGCACCTTCAAAGTGACATATTTTAATATTAATTTGAACAATAAGAGATATTTTCAGAATTGCCAATCTAAAGAAAGTAGAGAGATTGGCTGGCTCTTTCAGATTTTGGTTACTTCAATACAAAGAGAGGAAAAGAATGATGTCTCTTGGAGATTGTCTGTCTTTGTATTGTTCACACACACGTCCACCTGCCTGGGAGCCAATCAGAGAGCTGTTGTCATGCTGATGACTCCTGTCCCAAACAACTGGTCCTAATTGAAAGCCCAATCAGCAGTCTGTCTCCAGGCAAAGCTTGCCCTGTAAGCACCCCCAAGTATCAATGGTTCTCAAACATCTTCCTCCACTGGTTGAACAAAGGAACAGTATAAACGCAACTTGCAATGAGTTCCAGTAAGTTATCTTTAAAACTGTAACAACGCCTTCTAAAATCCTTGGTTCAAGGTAGTCCCTTTCCCATTCTGTCAGTAATAAATAATGCCACAGTGGTAAGTACTCCTTGGATTCAGACAGTTTGTTTCAGCAGAATAGGAGAACTACACGTAAGTTGAGGTATCCTGATGCTGACAATGAATGTCAAAAATGGAAAGAAATCCATTTCTTCATTACATCATGTGCAACTAGTCTTGGGCTACCCTAAGTGACTTCAAGATACAACACAATGTAGCCTTCCCAACAGAACTTGGAAAATTTCCAGCCACTCCAACAATTAACGCAGTAAAATCTATTTAATATTTGTGCCAAAGTTACCTCCTATAATGTGATCTCCCAGTTGTTAGCCTTGGCTCAGTTTGTAACTCTCTTGTTGCTCTCTCAGCTACATCCATAATTCAAGAACCTGAGTGGGTAATCAAAGCATGCACTAACAGGACAATACTGAAAGTGTGTAGAAGGTACTGTATTCCAGACAGAATATTAAAAACATTTGCTTCATCTGCTATCCCAGGTGGACAAATAAGATCCCATGACACTATTTCCTATGTGGGCAGCATAAGTTTTCCTTGTGTCCAAGCTAATATTTCATACATCATTAACATGGATTATCGTGTTACTTGTCTCATTGATATCAATAAGAATCTTGCTGTCTGCAAAATGGCTGCTGAATTTCATACACCACATCAGTGACTAAGTTTAAAAGTAGTTAATTGTCTGTAAATTGTTTTGAGATGTCTTGAGCTCATCAAAAGCTCAATGGAAACTCAACTTCCTGTGTCCGTTAGTAAAACTGATTGCATATCAAAAGCAATTCACTGTTCATGAAGCACTTTGTGACATCTTGCTAAGGACCTAAATAACATAGGATCTCTTTCTTCACTTGTATGTCTCATCAATTTCAATTCAGAAATAATTGGCATATTGATGAGATTTTCTTGCACATAGAATTGGAGGCTGAAATGAAAATGATCACACTGTAGAAATGAAAAGATGTTGGAAAAGCCCAGGGTTCATGTGCTTTATTGAGGCAGTTAAAAAGGCTGAGGCAGAATGACACTAAATGGATTAAAGTCAATTGCTTTTGCCATATATCTACTGACAAGGATCTCCAGAGGTGTCATCCTTCAGGTTAACTTGATCCTTTAAATTGCAACTATGTGCAGAATCAGAATTCCTAAAGTGCGTAAGTAGGCCAATCAGGTCCACACCCATGCAGACAATGTGCAAACTCCACACAGGCAGTCACCCAAGGGTGGAATTGAACCCAGATCCCTGGTGCTGTGAGGTAGCAATGCTAACCACTGAGCCACCATAACAACTCTGGAAGGTGCTTGATAATTGTACAATATTATAAGAAACTGAAGGCTAATTAGACTGTGCAATTGCAAACTATTCCCTGGTCTCTCTCTTCTGAAAGCGTGATTTGTGCATTGGTAGTGTCTCAGATATCCTAGATACATATCCAATTTCCGTATGTGAAATTAGATGCTAAGCAAGACCAGAAATTAAATTTAGGCTTTGTTGGCCTGTGTGGCTCAATAGCAGACTTTATGGTACCTTTGAGCTAATGTTTCTGAATTATTGAAGTGAAACATAGATTGAAGTAAATAGGTCTTTAAAAATTCTTTTCTGAATATTACTTTGTGTTTAGTATCCTTTTCTTCCCACTGACACTGTACCAGATCACATTAAAGATTTTCATTTACATGTGGCATCCTCCTCCAGTGTGTGTTCATGTAGTTGAACTTCAGTCATGTCGTTCGGTGGTTCCCAGTCTTGTTTATTTGAAGCTCCTGTGATTAACTTTTATTACTATTGCTGTTATTGGTTAACTGGTTGAATGTTGAGTTGAGGTTTGTGATCAGCCATGGAAAGGGAGGTTGTGGTATCATTGTAATATCACATGACCAGTAATTCAAGATTAATGTTCTAGGGGCATGGATTCAAATCTTGACCAGGGTACATGGTGGAATTTGAATTCAATTCAAAATGAAAGCCTGTAATAAAAAGCTAGGCATTGCTATAAAAAAATGCAATGTCTTTTAGGGAAGGAGATCTGTTATCCTTAATTGGTCTGGCCTAGATGTGATTGCAAATCTTTAGCAATGTGATTGACTAGGTCACTGGGCTTTTAGGGATGCGTAATAAATATTGACCTAGTCAGTGACACCTACATCCTGTGACGAATAAAACGTGTTTAAAAAAAATTGAATGCAAGAGCAAGTCAGAGGGCTGATAGGCCTTCTTCCATTTCTAATGTTCCTATAATTTTATTACACATACTCTTTTTTTATTGTCAAAGTTAGCAGAATCATTTTCAGGAAATTTCTTCTGCATTTTTTAAGTGGACTGATGTAAATACTGTTTTCTGATTTGGTGACTACTGTTTTCATAAAGTGACTCTAAATATTACTGTATCGGGACAGTTTTCCCAACTTCCAGCGATTTCAAGATCTCCAAAGTATAAAGTGTCTTGCTTGGTTTTCAAAATCCAACTATCGCCCAATTAATTGTAAAAGGAGTGAAAGATCTCAATTATCGAGAAAAAAAGGAGAATGGCAACATTTTCTCTGTAACTGATAATCCACCAATTAAAATGTTAGAAGACCGGGTTTTGGGATTAAAAAGTTTCAAGCATGAATTATTAATTGGGAAATACCTTGTGGGGAAACACAGGCATTCTCCAGCTATGCACTGAAAGGGTAATGTTATGATTTGAATTACACCACACAGATTAAACAGCACAACACCATCAATTCTACAGAATTTCACAAGGTTTCTTTTTTGTCTGATCTAGCTTCACAATCCCAAAATGAGCATTTGTTAAAAATGCTGCTCATCATTCCGCTTTGATGCTCTTCGCAATGTACACCAAGTACTTTACTCCTGTCAATCAGTGAGTATTTATCAAGCAGCCAAGGACCAGTTTAACAGGGCTTGTTCTCAATAAGCCATGTAAGTTTGTCTGCCAAGATGCAAAGTAACTGAGCTCAGGTAAATGTGGGCATTGAGCTAAAACTTAAATTGCATTGACTTGTCAGATACTCCGGAGTATAACTGCCAGCCAGCACAGATTGCTAAGAACTAATCTAAGGAATGTGGAATAAACCATAGAAGAGAAATTCTCACTTTGTGCAGGTGATCATTTATCTAAATTGTCTCACTGCTAAGGTGATTTTGTTTGTAAAATGAGGTCCGAAATGTCAACAGGGCAGCTGGCAACACAGAGCTTAGGCTTTATACTATATTCCAATATTATGTTACAACTGATGCAAGCCAGTAAAATTAGTATGAATGTACAGCAACCACTTGTAAGAGTCTGTACCACACTCCTGACAAGGAAGAGATTTATTGTTGGTGCAGTTAGCCTACACAGATGAGATTAGTTCTGTAAAAGGACCACTGGATCTGAAACGTCTACATTGTTTTCCCTCCACAGTTGCTGCTACACCCGCTGAGTTTTTTCCAACAATTGATGTTTTGGTTTTAGCTGAGATTTGTCCTTGGATTGCTGGATGTTCTTCCAGGAATTTTTTTTTTTCTGTTTTTGTTTTGTTGTGTTTCTATTTAGAATGCTTATATGCAAAGTAGGTACCAAACTTGAATTGAATAAAACTGCACCCCAGGTTGACTTGCTGAAACAACTCATTTATCTGCACTGCATCTCCAGTGGTAGATGGGTTCACCACCAATTCAATTTACATGCCATGACACTCTTTAGGAATGCTTATCTCTAGGACCCAGTTGTCTAAGCTATCCATTGCTGAATTTAAAAAAGGGACTGAAAATTGGTTTTGACATCCACCCAATTCAATTTGTCTTGGTTTAAACTCTGAGCTTCTGTTTTGATTGCTGTATGCTAACAATGAAAGGTAAATGACTTTCTTGTTAGGTTTTCAATTCTCTGACAAGACAAAATGGTTTTCCATTTGGCTTTAGTTTTGATTTAGTTTATTATTGTCACATGTGCTGAGATATAGTGAAAAGTATTGTTTTCTATGCTAAGCAGACAAATTATACCTTACATCAGGGTAATAGAACAGAATGCAGAAGATAGTGTTTCAGCTGCAGAGATGGTGCTGAGAAAGATCAACTCTGATATATGAAAGGTCAGTTTTTAAGTCTGATTACAGCGGGGAAGAAACTGCTCTTAAATCTGTTTGTACAAGTTTTCAAAGTTTTGTATCTTCTGCCCGGTGGAAGAGAGTGGAGGAGAGGAGGGGTCTTTGATTATATTGGCTACTTACCCAAGGTAGCAAGAAGTGTAAACAGAGTCAATGAATGGAAGGCTGGTTGGCATGATGGATTGGGCTGCGTTCACAATTCTCTGTGATGTCTTGCAATGCAGTTGCCGTATCAAACTGTGATGCATCCAAATAGGATGGTTTCAATGGTGCATCTTTAAAAAATGGTCAGAGTCTTTGTGGGCATGCTGAATTTCCTTAGCTTTCTCAGAGATATTGGTGCGCTTTCTTGACTGTAACATTGACGTGGATGGACCAAGATAGCTCGTTCATGATATTTACTCCCAGTAACATGAAGCTCTCGCCCACCTCCACCTCAGCATCATTGATAAACAGACAGGTGCATATCCTCCACTCTGCTTCCTGAACTCGATGAGCGGCTCCTTTGTTTTGCTGATATTGGGGGAGAGATTGTTGTCTTGACACCATTCCACAAAGCAGGCTATCTCTTTCCTGTACTCTGTCTCGTCATTGTTTGGGATCTGACCCAATATGATGGTGTCATCAGCAAATTTGTAAATGGAGTTAGAGCTGAATTTGGCCACACAATCATGAATGTATAAGGAGTATAGTAAGGGGCTGAGTAGACAGCCTTGCAGGGCAGCAGTGTTGAGGATAATTGTTGAGGGGATGTTGACTCCTGTCCTTACTGATTGCAGTCTGTGGGTCAGGAAGTCATCGATCTAGTGCAGACGTGGGAGCAGAGTCCTGGGCCTCTGAGTTTGGAGATGGGTTTGATTGGAATAATGACATTGAAGGTGGAGCAAACTTCAATAAATCAGAATCTGACATAGAACGGCTTATGCCCAAAACATCGATTCTCCTGCTCCTTGGATGCTGCCTGACCTGCTGCGCTTTTCCAGCAGCACATTTTTCAGCTCTGATCTCCAGCATCTGCAGTCCTCACTTTCTCATAGGTGTCCTTGTGGTTCAGATGTTCCAGGGATGCATGTAGGGTCAGGAAGATAGCATTTGCTATGGATCTGTTGTGACAATAGGTGAGTTGTAGTGGGTTAAGTCAATCTGGGAGGCTGGAGTTGGTGTATGTCATTGATAACCTCTTAAAGCATTGTATAGCGATGGATGTCGGAGCTACTGGATGGTAGTCATTAAGGCATTTTGCCTGACGTTTCTTTGGGACAAGATGATAGTAGCTGAAAATGTGTTGCTGGTTAAAGCGCAGCAGGTCAGGCAGCATCCAAGGAACAGGAAATTCGACGTTTCGGGCACAAGCCCTTCATCAGGAATGAGGAAAGTGTGTCCAGCAGGCTAAGATAAAAGGTAGGGAGGAGGGACTTGGGGGAGGGGCAATGGAGATGTGATAGGTGGAAGGAGGTCAAGGTGAGGGTGATAGGCCAGAGTGGGGTGGGGGCGGAGAGGTCAGGAAGAAAATTGCAGGTTAGGAGGGTGGTGCTGAGTTCGAGGGAATCGACTGAGACAAGGTGGGGGGAGGGGAAATGAGGAAACTGGAGAAATCTGAGTTCATCCCTTGTGATTGGAGGGTTCCCAAGTGGAAGATGAGGTGCTCTTCCTCCAACCGTCGTGTTGTTATGTTCTGGCGGTGGAGGAGTCCAAGGACCTGCATGTCCTTGGTGGAGTGGGAGGGAGAGTTAAAGTGTTGAGCCACGGGGTGGTTGGGTTGGTTGGTCCGGGCATCCCAGAGGTGTTCCCTGAAGCATTCCAAGATGATAGTAGTCTTCTTGAAACAGGTAGGAACCTCAGATTGGAATAAGGAAAGTTTAAAGGAGTCTGCAATTACTCCCACCAGCTGGTCCACACAGGATCTGAATGAACGACTGAGGTCTCCATCAGGGACAGTCACTTTCAGTGGGTTCACTCTCAAGAAGGGCGATCTGATCTCTGCAGTGGTGGCTGTGGGTACAGGTGCACATGAAGCGAGGAATCCTCCATGGAATTCATAGAAACCCTACAGAAAACAAGCCATTTGATCCAACAAGTCCGCACCAACCCTCTGAAGAGTATCCCACCCAGACCCATTCCCCGAACCTATTGCTCTATGCTTACCCCTGACTGCTGCACCTAACCTTACAAATCCCTGAACACTATGGGCAATTTAGCATGGCCAATTCACCTAACCTGCATATCTTTGTGATTGTGGGAGGAAACCTGAACACCCAGAGGGGACCCATGCAGGCACAGAGAGAATATGCAAACTCCTCACAGATAGTCATCTGAGGCTGGAATCGAACCTGGGTCCCTGGCGCTGTGAGATGGTGGCAACCACCGTGCTACTGTGCTGCCCACATTGTAACAATGGCTTTCTTAAGTTAAACACATGGGCTGTGATTTATTTCTGTGGACAAAAATAATAATATAAGTGAAAAGGTGATCTGGCTAGAAGGTGCTAATGCATTTAATTATTCAGTCTGCTCATTTTATGTTCAATTTAACATACATTTTAACTTGCCAAATAGAAAGACTTATTTACATGTTAGGGTTGTTTAAAGACCTGTCAAATGCCAATCAATTGAAAAGCTTTACACCTTATTCACAGTTGGATAAACAGTAAGATTGAGTGGGATTGATGAGATTCCTAGGCAAACTTACTCTTTATCTGTGAGGTCTGTGTGATCTTACTCTGTGAGATTTCATAGGAAGGTAATGATTTCAAAGTGTTAGCGGGAGCCTGGCTGAACTGAAGTGAACAGAAACTTTGAACCTTCATTGACACTCCCAGTGAGATGAACGATGAGGGCTATAATAGTGCACTGGTAATTTCCCTAATCCTGGACCAAGAGTCCCACATTCAGGTCCAACCTGCTTTAGAGGCATATAATAACATCTCTGAGCAAGTTAGTTAGAAAATATCCGAAATTATTAGCAGAGGTGTTGTTGCACAGTGGAAGTGTCCCTTCTTCTGAGTTGGAAGACACAGTTCAACTCTCACCCACTCTAGTGGTTTGTCATAACATCCCTGAACAGGTTGACTATCATATATGAAGTTGTTGTTGGATTGCGAGATGCGTAGAGTCAGAGATGTACAGCAAGAAACAGTCCCTTCGGTCCAACTTATCCATGCTGACTAAATATCCTAAACTAATCTAGTTCCATTTGCTGGCACTTGGCCAACATCCCTGTAAACCCTTCCTATTCATGTATGTTTGTAAGATGTAGATTAGATTCCCTACAGTATGGAAACAGGCCCTTCGGCCCAACAAGTCCACACCAACCCTCCGAAGAATAACCCACCCAGACCAATTCCCCTACCCTATATTTACCCCTGACTAATGCATCTAACACTATTGGCAATTTAGCGTGGCCAAATCACTTGACAATCATCTTTGGATTGTGGGAGGAAGCCAGAGCACCCAGAGGAAATCCACGCAGACACAGGGAAAATGTGTAAACTCCACACAGATAGTCGCTTGAGGTGGGAAATGAAGCTGGGTCCCTGGCACTGTGAGACAGCAGTGCTAACCACTGAGCCACTGTGCTGGCCTCTCCCCACCCCCCATCCCCCTGTACTTCTTTAAGAGAAGTTGACAACAACTCATAAACAGTGGGTCCAATTCAGACTATCTCCACCTGTGTTTCTTCTTTGTGCTGGTGTAAAACACAGTAGCAGATGGTGGTTGACTAAAGGTGAAAGTGGGTTACTTCGAAAACAAATCAGACAGAAAACTATAGTCGTTGAGGTCAATGTAGAGAAATTATTGTACATCTTGGGGCTATGGTTATGATTTTTTGGAGGCTGAACAATATAACAAGTGGGGGAATGAAGAGGGTATTTGGACAACATTTACAGCCCTTCCAAATGGAAACTACCTGTGGATTTGAAGTGTTGCTTCTCATAGGAAGTAAAATCAGATGTAGTTCAGGAGTTGGAAAAGGATACAGGTTTGGACTTTCTTCAGAGTTCTTGAATTAAAGCTATAAGAAGCATGATCTGTTGAATGTTTATAAGGAATGATCCAAATTTGATGAATTTTGGAAAACAGACGGAAGATTTACACAGATTTATATAAAACGTTGACAAACTTGAATTTGGGAACTGTGGACCATTACTTGGTTTCAAATTATTGGACTGTGCGAAGGTGTCTCCACAAACAGCAACTGTTTATAATTGGTGTTCTACCTTGGAGCAAACACTTGGTGAAACAGTCAAATTCTCCAGTCTTCATGAAAAAAAGAGATATGTTAAGGTGTTAAAAAGGATTGAAGATTAAAAGATTTCCACATTTTGAAATATGTTGGGTGCAGACATTGATATAGTGGAAGGGTTAAAGGCAGTTGGAGTGAAGGTAAAAACTCCTTTCTAAGATTCAGTCCTGAGGAAGGGTTTCATCCAAAACGTTGACTTCTGCACCTCCTGATGCTGTCTGGCTCAATGTGTTCTTCTAGCCTCCCGCCTGTCCCCTTTATAGGATTTGGCTTTTACAGCAGAAGAAAAAATTGGATCCCAAGAATATCAAAGGAAGAGTTAATTGATGAGATTCAGATGAGATTCTAACTATCATTGTGCTGAACTCCCCAAATGAAAAGACAAGGCCTTCAAAATGCTACATGACGTTATTCTGAGAAGTAGAATGGAGCTCATGATAAATCTGAACAACGTTTACTGACTGCAAGGAGTGCTAATACTATGATGTATGCTTTCGTCATAGCCTCATGTAACTCTCGCCATGTTTGATTGTGTGTAAATTTCTTCAGGATGTGGGATGGATTTGTTTTTAAATTATTCTTTAATTCCCTCATAGGACATGAACACTGCTGGCTGCGCTAGCATTTTTATCTCATCCCTAGTTGCCCTTGAGAAGGTGGTGGTGAACTGCCTTCTTGAAATTCTACAATCCGTTTGCTGTAGGTAGACTCCTGATGCTGTCAGGGAGGGAACTCCTTTAGACCCAATGGCACTAAAGGAATGGTGATATACTCAGCATAGCGTGCAGCTGAGGGGGATCTAGCAGGTGGTGGTGTTGCCATGTATCTGCTGCCTGTGTTCCTCCACTTGGTAGTGGTCGTGGGTTTGGGAAGTGCTGTCTTGGGAGTCTTGGTGAATCTTTGAGTGTATCTTGTAGTTGGTACACACTGCTGTTACTGAGTGTTGGTGGTGGAGGGAGATGTTTGTGAATCAAACAGGCTGCTTTGAGTCATGCAGGCTGCATGCAGAAGTTGTAGAAATGCGGAGGCCACATATAGTTCACATGCTGTCTGCCTCAACGGCAACAGCGATAATCAGATCATGAACCTACTTCTGCAAATGAGCCTGATTGAATTTGCCCTCCTTTATCTCCATTTGCTCACCTTGCTTCCACATCACTTCATACCCTAACATAACAAAGACGTACCAATCTATATTTTGAAATTTTCCATTGACCTTGCCTTTGGTACAGGGAGCTCTAGGTCACCACTGCCCTCAATGTGATAACTGAATAGAGCAAATTAAAACTCCACAAATTTACGTGACAGAAATTTCAGTGTATTTTGCCAAGGTTAAATTGACATTGCCGGCTGGTAGTTGAGAGAGCACGCAAATGAACGTTTGACTGGGAGTGCTTGTCTCATAGCGATTGTTTTTGGAACCAACTTGAGCAGTTTTGGAGTCAATCCAAAGGCAGCATTGTCAGGTATTGAATTTAGATGTTAAAAAGACCAGCCAGTGGGTAAAGAGGAGCCAACAGACATCAACAGTGCCAGCAGTACCAAGGGAATAAGGGTCAGCAAATAATGAGAGTGAAAAGACTGCCAAGCTGAGGAAAAATAATGACATCTTGGCAGCAGTGAGAAATAAGGCCACAGAATGGGCAATTTAGTGATAGGGTTGTGGGGTTATCGAACTAGCAGCTGTCAAATTAGACGAGATGTGGCCCATGCATTTTCTATTATTGTGGACCAACAAACTAATACATTTCTCGTGAGGAATTTGGAAATTTTGACCATAATGTTATAGAATTGTGTTTTCCTTGCATGATCTATGCTTTCAGGAGTATTTTAAAATGTATTTTACCAACAAAAACAAATTAAGTTTGTTTGATTGCATGGTGTGGAATGGCATCTTAACACGGTGGCTCAGTCGGTAACACTGTGCCTCACAGCGCCAGGGACCCAGGTTCAGTTCCTGCCTTGGGCAACCGTCTGTGTGGAGTTTGCACATTCTCTCCGTATCTATGTGGGTTTCCTCCGGGTGCTCCAGTTTCCTCCCACAGTCCAAAGATGTGAAGGTTTGGTGAATTGGCCATGCTAAGTTGCCCGTAGTGTTAGGTGTGTTAGTCAGGGGTAAATGTAGTGGGGTGGGTTGCTCTTCAGAGGAACGGTGTGGACTTGTTGGGCCGAAGGGAATCTAATCTAATCTACTTAGTTATCCAAATTACCCATGAAGTTAACTTTTCTGTGGCAGGGGGGAGAGGAAGCCTTGCCAAATAGATAAGTCCAATAATTCAATGGATTTAGAATGGAAGCTTCAATTCCTTAATAAAAACATATAAAGCAGCCTTTATAAAGAGAATATTAAAAACTTCCTCACTGCATGTTACGTTGTCAAATGAACAATTTTCATTGTTCTGTTGCTAGTGAAATAGGGCTATGTGCAACGAACCAAGAATGAAATAGTGTATAGAAATATTAATCAGGCTTTCTGATCAGACTCAGGAAGAATTCTAAACTATGTCCTTCAGCTGTCCCATGAAGTTGTCTTTGTCAAACTACCCAGCCATGGAAAACCTTTCCATCAGGGTGAAGAAATT
Organism: Hemiscyllium ocellatum; assembly: GCF_020745735.1. Lineage (NCBI taxonomy): Eukaryota > Metazoa > Chordata > Chondrichthyes > Orectolobiformes > Hemiscylliidae > Hemiscyllium > Hemiscyllium ocellatum. The sequence goes on along the minus strand of NC_083418.1, from coordinate 24,622,127 downwards.
CACACGGATTTCCCCCAGATCATCATTGCTGCATCTATCATTAAAACCTATCCCTCCGACTGCATCCTTTTCCGTGCTGAGGCACCTTGAAAAAAGTCACATTTTCACACCAGACTGCCATTTATGTTTTGTATAAGGTTCTAATTAGAATGAGAAGAACAAAATTCGCGAGATTGAGGAAGAAAACTTAAAGAGGAGAGCTGAATCAACTTGTGGTTCTGTCGCCAACTGTGAAGCAAAGGGAAGAGCTCCATTTAACACTGATCTCCTTCTGACCTAGAAATAAGTAATGCTATCAAATGGAACTTGAGCTGTTTGGGCATTTAATATGAATAGGATTCAAGATTTGGAGCTGCCGGTGCTGGACAGGGGTGTACAAAATTAAAAATCACACAGCACCAGGTTATAGTCCAACAGGTTTATTTGGAAGCATTAGCTTTCGGAGCGCCGCTCCTTCATCAGGAGGATTCAAGACATTATATATTATTTCTCTATTAGTTTCAGCTGCTTAATTGGAGTCATGTGCTCTCTTTGTTCAATGCTGCTGTTCTATTTGTGACTAGAATGATATCTGAGCAATCTTAATTCTAGATCTCTCTTCCATTGTTTCCATGTCACTTTCAATGGATTGCAACATTATAGCAGAAACAGTTTTTTGTGGCTCAAGTTTTAATTGCCTAACAGAAGAAAGATAAATCAGAGATTTGTTGACCACGCGTCATGTTCTATTGGGTTTCATTCTATTTAACGTGACCTACATAACTGTGTACTTGCTAGAAAATTTCTGTAACAGTGATTGAGAGATCTATGCCTCTGTGGTGTTTACTTCCATATAATTTGATAATAGTTTATTTTGGCCCATTTCCCAATTCAAAGTAATGTATCAAGTAACATCTGAGGGCTTTAAAGAATTCACCAGGATTTTTGCGAGGTGCCCTATTGGAAAGAAAATGTACTTACTTTGATTGTCACTGTCTTTTGATAGTAAAGTGAGAAGTTTCCTTTTTCTGATGAAATCCTAGGTGTTGTTTGGTCAGGGGTGGTTAAATTGATACCAACCTTGATGTGTTATCTTACAATCTTTAGGCAAATCTAGATATTTGAGCACCCATCATAATGCTATAAATCCACCAGTTGCATGGTATGGAAAATGCCATTCATAGTTCGTTGGCATTGTCCATAACTGTTTTTTCATAGCATATATAGTTTCAAATGTCCTTTGGACAGCCACCTGGAGATCCTGAGCAATAGCGATACATTGTTTGAATGTAGGCTAATCTTCAGCTTCACTGGAAGGTCATCAATCCTTGATTTCCTCCTTCTGCCGATGGCAATGAGCAAAGATCCGAAGTCCAGCGTGAACAATAGTGACAGAAGACACTCCTTGTTTGGTACAACACCCTGTTCTGAAAGAATATGTGAGGGACTTATTCCCTGCCTTGGAGGCTGTGGCAATGAAGACCATTTATATCCATTTTCACAAAACTAGAGCAATCCCAGATGTACTCAACAAAACTTCCACTCAACCTTGTCATCTCTTTTTTCCACATGTGCTGAGACATTGATAAGAACCATTGAAAAATAAGTTATTTCATTAAATAAGATAAGCACAGTGCTTGAAGGCCATTGATTCTTGAATGAATCCAACATGGTCCTGTGTGCAAGGTCCTTTTCCAGCCTAAAGCCTCTTGTTACAACATTCAGTGTAAATTGGAAGCTGCCTGATTACTTAAACCCTTCTATTTTTTAAAAGAGAGATGTGGACTGAACTAGGGCGTAAAGGCTAATCAGCATTAAATTTGTTATTCCCAGGGGAATCCTTCTCTATTGACATAATTCTATTCTGTAAAAGGAGGCCACTTAATCAATCATGCTTGTATTATCTCACTAAACAGCTGCTCCCATAGAAACTATTCCCTATGCCATTACATTTTTTATTGTTTCAGGTATTTATTCATTTATTTTTAAAAGTATCATGGATTTTGATTCTGAGTCTTCCAGTTTGTTTGCTCTAAACCTTATCATTTAGTGTTGCATCTTAGCCTTTCTCACAAGATATATCACTTTGTGTTCAATTGCATTAAATATCACATGACGGATATTGGCTATATCTACCAACTTGCCTATGCCCTCCTGAAATTGCTTATTGCCCTAATGTTTTCCCTTTTTTCTAAGTGTGGAAACAGGCCCTTCAGCCCAACAAGTCCACACCGACCCGCCGAAGCGCAACCTACCCATATTTCTACATTTACCCCTTACCTAACACTACGGGCAATTTAGCATGGCCAATTCACCTGACCCGCACATCTTTGGACTGTGGGAGGAAACCGGAGGAAACCCATGCAGACACGGGGAGAACGTGCAAACTCCACACAGTCAATCACCTGAAGCAGGAATTGAACCCGGGTCTCTGGCGCTGTGAGGCAGCAATGCTAACCACTGTGCCACTGTGTCGCCCGCTAACTGAAAGAAGTGGGATAGCTGCATCAATTAAATCCATCAAAGATTTCAAGAGAAACTGCTGTTACCCAGAGAGTGGTGAAAATATGGACATTGCTATCAAGTGGACTAGTTGGGATAAATAATATTTAGCGGGGCATGATGCACATATGTTTGCAGCAGAGATTGACTAGGTTCATCTGAAGCATAAGTTGTGCAGTGCAGAATTGTTTCTGTGTTGTAAAATAAGATGGCATTATCAATGTTGGCGGGTTCAGCAATTTTATACTGATGTACTGTGCTATTTGGCACCACACCTTGTTTTGATCACAGTAAACAAAGCATTCAGAAAGATTAATGAAATCACTAGAAAATAGTGAAAATGGGTAACACAGGGAAATATGAGGAGTTCAAGAAAGTGGGTCTGGGCGGCAAGTTATCCGAAAATAGCTGCAAAGAGCAATCATAAAGTCTTTGATGTCGATAAAGTGTCGTGCAGATCACATTACTTTCCCTTGGCAAGTTGAAAATATGAGCGCAGCAGAAATGTTACCAGGAAGACATTATGTTATCTCTATTGATTAGTGATAGCACTGTTGCCTCTGAGTCAGTAGGTATGAGTTCAAGTCAAGAGATTTGAACGCACAATCTAAATTGAGGAAGCCCTGACTGTTGGAGGTGCTGCTTTTCAAATGAGATATTCAAACAGTGTCCCACCTGTCATCATATTGAACGTCTAAAATTCCACAACACAATTTTATAGAAGAACGTCTTCCTGGTGTCCAATCCAATGTTTATCCCTCAACCAACATCACTGAGACAAGCTAGTTTTTTTTAGGTTGTAATGTGGAATCAGGTTGGGTGGAACTAAGAAATAGCAAGGAAAAGAACTTATGGATGGAAGTCTCTATAGGCTCTCAAAAAGTCACACAAAGTATACGTCAGAAAATGATAGAGGCATTGATAAAGGGCACTGCAATTTTCATGAGTGATTTTAATCTGCGTATTGACTGGACAAATCAGATAGACATGGATAAACTTGAAAGACTTGTTTCTTAGAGCAGCATGTTGCAGAAGCTGCCCAGAAATAGGCTGTTTTCGATCTAATAATGTATAATGAGGGAGGGGTAAGCTGAGATCTTATAGTTAAGGATCCACTAGTTGACAAACTATATTAGGGCTGAAAGCAGATAAATTGTCAGGTTTGAGGGTTTGTATCTAAGGGTTTGGAAGGAAGTGTTGTGGGAGGATTCCAGTAGATTGGAAAATCATTAATACGATGCCTCTGCTCAAAAAGAAAAGGAGACAGAGAGCAGAAAATGATAGATCTGTTTGCCTAACATTTGATGTGAAAATGCTAGAGTCTGTTATGAAGGAAGAAATAACAAAACATATACAAACATATAGCATAATGCAATCAAACAGAGTCAACATTGTTTTGGAAAGTGAAAACAAATTTGACAAATGTTTTGACAATTAGAGTCATAGAGTCATAGAGATGTATAACATGGAAACAGACCTTTCGGTCCAACTCGTCCATACCGACCAGATATCCCAACCCAATCTAGTCCCACCTGCCAGCACCTGACCCATATCCCTCCAAACCTTCCCATTCATATACCCATCCAAATGCCTCTTAAATGGCTGCAATTCTCCCAACCTCCACCACTTCCTCTGGCAGCTCATTCCATACACATACCATCCTCTGCGTGAAAAAGTTGACGCTTAGGTCTCTTTTATATCTTTCCCCTCTCACCCTAAGCCTATGCCCTCTAGTTCTGGACACCCCCACCCCAGGGAAAAGACTTTGTCTATTTATCCTATCCATGCCCCTCATGATTTTGTAAACCTCTATAAGGTCATCCCTCATCCTCCGACGCTCCAGGGGAAACAGCCCCAGCCTGTTCAGCCTCTCTCTATGAGCTCAAATCCTCATACCCTGGCAACATGCTTGTAAATCTTTTCTGAACTCTTTCAAGTTTCACAACATCTTTCTGCTAGGAAGGAGACCAGAATTGCACGCAATATTCCAACAGTAGCCTAACCAATGTCCTGTACAGCCATAAAATGATCTCCCAACTCCACTGAGTATTGAGTACACTGACCAATAAAGGAAAGCATATCAAACGCCTTCTTCACTATCCGATCTACCTGAAACTCCACTTTCAAGGAGCTATGAACCTGCACTCCAAGGCCTCTTTGTTCAGCAACACTCCCTTGGGCCTTACCATTAAGTGTATAAGTCCTGCTAAGTTTTGCTTTCCCAAAATGCAGCACCTCACATTTATCTGAATTAAACTCATCTACCACTTCTCAGCCCATTACTACATCTCATCAAGATCCCATTATAATCTGAGGTAACTTCCTTCACTGTCCACTATAGCTCCAATTTTGGTGTCATCTGCAAACTTACTTACTATATCTCTTATGCTCATATATCTTATATATCAATGATGAAAAGCAGTGGACCCAGCACCAATCCTTGTGGCACTCCACTGGCCACAGGCCCCAGTCTGAAAAACAACCCTCCATCACCACCCTCTGTCTTCTACCTTTGAGCTAGTTCTGTATCCAAATGGCTAATTCTCCCTGTATTCCGTGAGATCTAACCTTGCTAACCAATCCCCCATGGGGAACCTTGTCAAAAGCCTTACTAAGGTCCATATAGATCACATCTACTGCTCTGCCCTCATCAATTCTGTTTGTTACTTCTCCAGAAAGCTTAATCAAGTTTGTGAGTCATGATTTCCTATGCGCAAAGCCATGTTGACTATCCCTTATCAGTCCTTGCCTTTCCAAATGCATGTACAGCCTGTCCCTCAGGATTCCTTCCATCAACTTGCCCACCACCAATGTATGGCTCACTGGTCTATAGTTCCCTGGCTTGTCCTTACCACCTTTCTTAAACAGTGGCACCACATTAGCCAACCTCCAGTCTCTGGCACCTCACATGTGACTATCAATGATACAAGTATTTCAGTAAGAGGCCCAGCAATCATTTCCCTAGCTTCCCACAGAGCTCTCGGGCACACGGGTACAGGTCCTGGGGATTTATTCACTTTTATGCATTTCAAAACATTCAGCATTTTCTCCTCTGTAGTGTGGACATTTTCCAAGATGTCACCATCTATTTCCCTACATTTTATATATTCCATGTCCTTTTACCCAGTGAATACTGATGCAAAATACTTGTGTGGTATCTCCCCCATCTCCTGCAGGATCACACAAAGGCCGCCTTGCTGATCTTTGAGGGGCCCTGTTCTCTGCCCAGTTACCCTTTTGTCCTTAATGTATTTGTAAAAACCCTTTAGGGTTCTCCTTAACCTTCTTTGCCAAAGCTATTTCATGTCCCCTTTTTGCCCTCCTGATTTCCCTCTTAAGTATACGTTATTGTGCAAGATAGGAACTCTCATATTGGGAATAATTTATTAGCATGGATTGAGGATTGTTAACACACAGAAGACAGAGTCAAGATGAAATGGTCTTTTTCAGGTTAGAAGGATGTAACTAGTGGAACACCGCAAGGATCAGTCCTACGACTTCAATTGTTTACCATCTACATTAATAACTTGGGGGAAGAGCAGAGTGGAAGGCAGGCAAATTTGCTGATGATATACTAATATGTGGGAGGGCACATTATGATGAGCACACAAAGATTCTGGAAGTGACTATGGATAGGTTGGGTAAACGGATAACATCTCGGCTGATGGAGTTTAATTCCGGAAAGTGTGAGGCGTTGCGCTTCGGTAGGAAGAATCTAAAGTCAGACTAATGTTTATATGGGCAGAGACTCCAAAAAAAAAGTCTAACACTGAGGGTGCTGGGTTTTCTTGTGTATAAAATCTGAAAACTTGCAGTTGCTTCAAGTAATTAAGAAGGCAAATAGAATTTTGACCTTTATTGCTAAGTGCTGGAGTTTAAAAATAGGGAACTTTTATTGTAGATTAATGTCACCGCTGATCATTGCTGTTCCCTTATCACATGCATCACATGTATTCTTGTGTCCTCAGTATTGTTACTATTGGGTGGATTTGTAAACCACATCCACTCATTATTTCTTTCTCAACTATGCTTCATCTCCAAATTGCTTTTACATCCTAATGTTTTGAAACAAGGTCATTTCTAGTTATTGCACAAGTTTGATTAACAGTGCTATCTCTCCACCTTAGCAAGGTTTCCTATTCTTCTTGAATGTCATCTGCCTCTCAAGTTTTGGGATCCACTCCTTATCATCATGCACCTTCCTTGTCTTTGTAACAGCTATAAGATGATTTTCATTAACTTTAACATGAGCTATCAATATGTCAGGGTGGCTCAGTGGTTAGCACTGCTGCCTCACAGTGCCAGGGTTTGATTCCCGGGTGACTTTGCACATTCTCGATGTGTCTGTGTGGGTTTCCTCCAGGTGCTCCGGTTTCCTCCCACAGTCCAAAGGTGTGCAGCTCAGGTGGATTGGCCATGCTAAATCACCCATAGCATTAGTTACATTAGTCATGGGATAAGTGTATGGAAATGGGTCTGGGTGGGTTATTCTTTGGAGGGTCAGTGTGGATTTGTTGGGCCAAAGGGCCTGTTTCCACACTGTAGGGACTCTAATCTGCTATGGATGCTGGAAATCTGAAACTCAGCAGACTGGACAGCACCTATGAAGAGGAAAACGCAGAGTTAATGTTATAAGTTTTCAAAGAAGAGTAGTATCAGACTTGATTTGTTTGCTCTGCCTCTGTTGCCAGACCAGAGTTTCTTATGTCACTTAGCTGCTTTTATTTCAGCTATCAGTTTGTTTACTTTGTTACAAATGCTGTGTGTATTTATACACAGAGCCTTGAATTTTGTCCTTTTCTTAATCTTGGTCTTGATGGTCAGTGTATTCTTCAACTTTTTTCTTTCTCTGTGTTCCTCCCTGCCACTCTCTGACCCTCGTTTCCCGCATTACTGCTTTCCTCTCTTATCTCATCTCTACTTTTCAGTACTGTACATCACATCTTTCCTCATTTGATCCCTCACCCCTCTATTCAGTTTAAGTCTTCTTTACTTGATGAGTATGTAATTTTCAAGAAAATTGGCCACAACACTCTCATTGGTATCACTCCCATTTTCCCTTGAATACTTACCAGGGACCAAAGCCCTTCCTGAAGAAGGACTCATGCCCGAAACATCAATTCTCCTGCTCTTTGGATGCTGCCTGACCGGCTGCGCTTTTTCAGCAACATATTTTCAGCACTAATTAGATCACACCAAAGGATAGGAACACATACTTATAGAACATAGAACGTAGAACAATACAGCACAGTACAGGCCCTTCAGCCCATGATGTTGTGCCAAGCATTCATCTTAATCTAAGATCAACCTAACCTACATACCCTTCAATTACTGCCATCCAGTTGCTTGTCCAGCAGTTGCTTAAATGTCCCTAAAGTCTCTGATTCTACTACCACTGCTGGCAGAGTATTCCACACACCCACCACTCTCTGCATAAAGAACCTACCTTTGACATCTTCCTTATATCTTCCTCCAATAACCTTAAAATTATGACTCCTTGTGACAGCCATTTCTGCCCTGGGGAAAAGTCTCTGGCTATCCACTCTATCTATGCCTCTCATTAGCCTGTACACCTCTCTCAAGTCACCTCTCTTCCTTCTTCTCCCCAGTGTGAAAAGCCCTAGCTCCCTCAACCTCTCTTCATAAGACACGTCCTCCAATCTAGGCAGCATCCTGGTAAATCTCCTCTGCACCTTCTCTAAAGCATTTACATCCTTCTTATAATGAGGCGACCAGAACTGGAGACAATATTCCACGTGTGGTCTAACCAGGGTTTAATACAGCTGCCGCAAAACCTTAAACTCAACCCCCTGTTAATAAAAGCCAAAACACCATATGCCTTCTTAACAACCCTTTCAACTTGAGTGGCAACTTTGATGGATCTATGTATGTGGAGCCCCAAGATCCCACTGTTTCACACTGCCAAGAATCCTGTCTTTAACCTTGTATTCAGCATTCAACTTCTGAGTCATGTATTCATTTCTCGAATGTTCAGCACCCTATGCCAATTTGCATGCTTCTCGGTAATAGTCGGGAGATTAATCTTTGAGTTTTATACTCTTTTGTAATTATATTCTCATACAATTAATGCAGAAACACATTTTCCTGGTTCCACCAATGTCACTGGTACCTGGATTAACCGTGACAATGGGGATCCTACCCGTTATACTTCAGACTCCTCTCCAGCCCTAAGCCGGTGTCCCAAAGCCTGGCACTGGGCAAGCAAATAACCGCCTGGACTTGCACTTCTTGCTGCAAAGAATGGTGCCAATCCCCATCTTTATTCAGTCCCCAACTATTACGATTTGTCCAACTCGAATGGCTTCTTCATGGTCACTTTGCTCATCCACTCTGCCATCTCATGTAAACAAGCTGAGACAGCTCCAAATTGACTGACCAATTGTATGCGCCATCGCCCCTTACTTGCCTCACTCCCACTTGCCCCTCCTACCCCTGACTGCTGACCAAATCAGAAGCTGTACTATAATAGGTGTGCCTGCCTCCTCGTCCAAACATCCCTTCCCTGCCCTGTCACAGTGCCTGTAGCGCAGCCTTTAGCTCAATGACATTGAGTTCAAGCATTTCAAGCAGTAAAAATGCAGATGTGCTTGCCCTACAATCTAATGGTATCCAGGAGCTTTGATGTGCCGCTGTCTTGACGCATCACCTCTCCTGCCACCCTTAATAAGCTTCAGTTAATTACTAAGGAATAGTGTCCCACCCAGCACCAAACCCACAAAGGAGCTGATGGTCAAGTGAAAATTTCAGACCTGGCATAGATTGTTTTTAGAAAAGCTTAAGAGCTGGAGACCGAAGGCCACTATGTGAAGTGACAGTACAGATCAGGCTTTTATCCATGGAGCATTGGAGGTGGAGGGCTGATCTTATAGAGGGTTTCCCCACATCTCTGCTCTAAACTATCTCAACACTAAACTCTGGAATTCCCTCTCGAAATGCTTGCATCTATACTTCTCTTTTAAAGCCATACTGCTTTGACAAAGTTTATACTGACCGCAGGAGGATTGATGTTTCTTTCATCTCAAAAATACACTTTATTCATAAAAAATATCTTTACAGTTCAGTTCTGTACAGTTGCATACCAAGGAAACAAACAAACATTGGAGTTTGACTCCATCCAAACAACCAAAGGCGTCTCTTAGTTGAACCGGACTGTATGTAAATACATTTGAGGCATTTGGGGGGGCCTGGTAACTGCACAAGCACCCATTTATCTTCATCCAAAAGACCTCAGATAGTGGTCTTTCCTCACAGCGCCTTGGCAGCAGCTGGCCCATGCATGTAGACCTTGGAATGTACCAGTCTGCAACATTCGGCCAGGGCCAACTCCTTGTTCTGAAAGACAGGAGGACTGACAATTTTTCTGCTATTGTGTTATATCCAAGGAATCTCCTGACAATTCCATCAAATAGCTGGATGAATAGCAAGAGCACCTTTTTTGTGGGTGTGGGGTGGTGGAGGTGAAGTTCATCAGTAATGTACAATTCATGAGGCTCTTGGTAGGTTGAGTGTGTCTAGGCTTCCTGGAAGTTTGACATCTTTTCAAGTTAGCTGGAATTTAGGAAGGTTTCATTTTTATTTAATCATATCTACGTGCAAATAAATCTCTCTGCATGCAGGGAAACTTAACTGCTGTTGACTGTGCTAGGAAAGGAGGGGGGAGAAGGAAAGGGATATCTTTTTCTTAAGAAGTTGTATTTTGAATAGAAGTGAAACAATTCAGAGAAAGAATGAATTCTAAGGAGTGATATGTCACACTGTGAGCTAACACCTAAAGCCCCTATTTTCTTTGTAATATTGTCAACAATTTGACTTCCCCTCAATGTTGGTATCACTGCATTAAAAGATTGAGGATCTATTACAACTTTAGTTTACTTTTAGATTAGCAAATTGGAAAGAGGGTGCAATTATATTTTTCCAGGTAGTAAAAACAGTGCAATTGTACTTTATTTCCTCATTATGTTATGACCATATGATTAATAGGGGGAAGAATAATGTACTTTTTCTCCTTCTCAAAGATTAGGGGTTGTGTGGTGTCCAAAGCCAATAGTATTCTATGTGATGAATCTAAAGTTATGTGTTTTTATTTTGCAACACAGCTAATTGTTTGCTTTCATTTTCCAGATTTCTTATCGTTCTGGTTTGTCTCATCTTCAGCGTCATGTCGACCATTGAGCAGTACCATTACTTTGCCAATAGAGCTCTTGTTTGGATGGTATGTAAACAAATGGTCTTAACCCTTGAAAACATTGTTATCTCTCTGTGTGTACTGTGGAACTTTTCAGCATGTTTTCTGGATTGTGTGGCATTGCCATTGATTGGTCTGTACGTACATGGAAATCTTAGAGTCTTTAACCTGAATGATTTAAGTTGATCTAAGATTTGAATTATGATGAAAACCGTCCATTCCAGGTGTTGAACTTAAAGAACCAACTTCCCTGCTGTTCCTCCAATGACCTGTTGTGCATCTGTTTCTAGTGCAGTTCTGAAGACTTTGTAAAATCCAATCCAGGCCAATTAATTGATCTTTACATTTCTTTTCATTTTGGCCAGTCATCTCAAGTGATCATTGAATGGGTCTGATAGTTCTCTGATTTAATACCTTGCTTAATTGACTGCTTTCTTTTTTTGATTCGTTCATGGGACGTAGAATCCCTACAGTGTGGAAGCAGCCCACTTGGCCCATCGTGTCCACACCGACCCTCCGAAGGGAATGCCACCCAGTCACAACCCCCATCCTATAACCCTGCACCACCTAGCCTGCACATCATGGGCAATTCAGCATGGGCAATTCACCTGACCTGCACATCTTCGGACTGTGGGAGGAAACCGGAGCACCCGGAGGGAACTTACACAGACACGGGGAGGATGTGCAAACTCCACACAGTCAGTCACCTGAGGCGGGAATTGAACCCGGGTCTCTGGCGTTGTGAGGCAGCAGTGCTAACCACTGAGCCACCATGTCCCTGGGCAGGCTGGAATTGAAGACCCATTTCCAATTGCCCAGAAAGCATTCAAGAGTCATCCACATTCCCAGAAGGACATTGGATGCCTTTAGCCATTCTCGATTGTCATAAAAACCCATCTGGTTCAATGATATCCTTTAGGGAAGGAAATCTGTCAACCTTATCTGGTCTGGCCTATGTGTGCCTTCACACCCAAGGTAATGTGGCTGACTTGTAAATGCTCTCTGAATAGTTAGGAATGGGCAATAAATGCTGGCCTAACCCCTGACATTGGCATCCCATGAATGAATTTTTATAAAAGCAGACATTTGAGCAGGAAGTTAAATGGGAGAACATTCCAAAGTTGCTTGAAAACTGAACCCTGAGTATCCCACACTTTTTAATTTTATGTCTTGTCAATCGATTCTGAATTTAAGTGTCTGTGAGATTACTCATATGAAATCTGAGATCTGGTAATGATGAAATACAGTCTGGAGGGAAAGGGATGAGATTGTAGTTTGAAGTTTGCTTTTCAAGATCAGTAATGTTAGTGGTAGGGACTCAGGAAATCTGGGTTATACAACTGGAGGAGTTTCAGAATAGACGACGAGTATTCAGGCCTTGCTGTTTTCATCTAGTGTCACTCTCCCACATTAGGCCATGCAGAAGCAGATGGGGACTGGGGGAAATAAATATTTAAAAGAAGGAAGAAGATTTCCCTTAACTCAGCACTCACCATGAGCCATTGGGCAGCTAAGTTGTGCTAAATATCAGAAAAATTCAAATTGAAGATTGAAAAAACTGGCTGCAGGGTTTTTTTTCAAAGAACCTGAAGTTCTGCTTTGCGCACTCAGTTTACGTTTCAAAGATTTCCGTCCAACTTACTCAACCAGTTGGGTGAATACCTTGCGGGAAGAGGACAAAAAGAAGGATTGGACGGATGATGAAGGAATTTTTTTGAATCAGTGCAACATTGAAACATGTCCTCTCACCGACGAGCTGCCACACTTTTTGTCTTGCACTGTGCTCTGGTTGAAGTAAATTTGGACAGTAGAAGTGGCGAGGGAGAGAAACCTGAAAGTGTTGGCTAATCACGCTCACTTAAAAACGCTGCGCTAATCTCGTCCTCCTGTGTCAAACCAGTCCGTGTTAATCCTTTCTGCTGGGAGGTTTCCAAAATGTGGGGAAAAATGTTAAATGGTGTGTGACGTAGGAGCCCCAGGCCTATGTGTGGTCACGGCTCAGTACATCAGAGCTTTCAGCTATCTGTACTGAGATAACCGAGGCTGCAGTGGTGACGGAGTAGAAATCTTGACATTAATTGAGGTCCGGTGAGATGAGGTTCGGGTTAAAACCACTTGCGGGTCGCAAACTGCAGTTGGGAGTGTGGTCGGCTGCCAAGTGTTGGACTCTTTTGCTGACGCGCAATGTCATTTCTTTTGGGGGAGACATTTCCCAACCTACTTTCCCAAGCCAACACCTCTCGCTCCCGGCTATCTCCGCGATTCAGGTTTTTCAACGTCACATTTTTCTTTAATTAAATCCTGGTTCGGTTCCAGTGGCATCATGAGATGGCTTTCTCGTCAGACTTGTGTCGTTTGTAATGATACGGGGCTGTTGCTAGTACCGTGTTCCCATTCTATGCCATGCTATTCACATGGCCCTGTAGGAATTGCAGAGGCAAACTGCACTGGCTGTTACATGCATGGGGGAACACTGGGGTAACGGCGCTGGTAAATTCTTGACGCAGTTTTCATTGATGTGTCTCTGTGCCTTCAGCCAGTGCAGAGCGTGAGATGACAAGGATCCCTGATAACTTGTCAAGTGATGTTGAAGGAGCAGAGGCTGCTTCATGTCCTTTAAGTGTCTTCTCCCATGCAGTATTTTCATGACTATAATAAGACCTTGAAATCACTGCTGACTGTGGCAATGTCATTAGCAGATAGAATCCTGCTTGAGGCACACTCTTTTTAGTTTTAAAAGCTCCTTCTGATATAATCTTCCAGAACAATGCAAAGAAGCTACAAATAAAGTTTGATAACACTTTGCGTTTAAAAATTCTGTCTCTCAGCATCTGGTTATGTTTTGTTCAGTCATTCCAGTTGGTAATTCAAGAAAATACAAGTTTCTGTTCCATCTGTAATATACCCAGACTCCAATAGATGGCGGCGTTGCCTATATTTTCTCATCTTTTATCCGAACTTTATGGATGCTCAAGGATCCCAGCCGCCTGGAAAACAATAATTTTAGTCTCTGGTCTTGAAATCCTGATTCTCAAATACTGAGCTGACACACAAGAGGTGATGATGAATTTTATCAGCTATGTCTAGTTTCACTGAGAGGGTCAGTGCATTGAGTCTAGGAGTTGGGTGGTCATTTTGTGGCTGTACAGACATTGGTTAGGCCACTTTTGGAATACTGTGTTCAATTCTGATCTTCCTCCTATTGGAAAGATGTTGTGAACCTTGAAAGGGTTCAGAAAAGATTTACAAGGATTTTGCCAGGGTTGGTGGGTTTGAGCTATCGGTAGCAGCTGAATAAGCTGGAGCTGTTTTCCCTGGAGCATCGGAGGCTGAGGGGTGACCTTATAGAGATTTATAAAATCATGACAGGTATGGATCGGATAAATAGACAAGGCATTTTTCCCGGGGAGTCCAAAAGTGGAGGGCATAGGCTTAAAGTCAGAAGGGAAAGATTTAAAAGGGATCTAAGGAGCTACTTTTTCAAGCAGAGGGTGGTGCGTGTATGGAATGAACTGCCAGAGGAAGTGATGGTGCAAGCTGTTACAATTACAACATATGAAAGGCATCTGGATGGGTGCATGAATAGGAAGGGTTTGGAGAGATATGGGCCAATTGCTGGCAGGTGGGACTAGATTAATTTAGCTCAGCATGAATGAGTTGGACTGGAGGGTCTGTTTCTGTGCTGTATATCACTATGACTCCATAAGGAAAACAGTGCACGTTTTCCAGGAACCTACTATATGCCTTAAAATGGGGTGAGCTAGGGGAAGAAAGGGTTTTGCTTTGGGAGCTGGTTGGTGAGGACTTTGGTTTTCAGTGTGCTTAGTGAAGGGCCCATTTACTCCTATATTTTAGCAAAGGAGTTAACAATGGCTTGGAGCTCAGTGTCTGAGTCTGCACGTGTGTAATTGTCATCCACATACTGAAGTCAAAGTGGTTTTGGATTGACAGTGGAGTAGGTTGAAGAGCTCCTTGCCTGTGGGTAATTTGCTGGAGGTAAGATCCAGGACTACAGTGAGAAAATTAGCAAAGAAAGTTGTAGAATGACACAGATCCTGTTTGAGCCCCAGTCTTTGCAGATTTGGGAGTGAACCTCCATGACCTGCCTCTGAGACAAACATCCATAACTCCATTTTCTCAACACCTCGTCCAGCTTGGTCTTGGTGTCACCCTGGTCCAGAATGAAGTAGATCATACCTTTAATTGTTAAACTATGTCCCCTATCAGGCACTAATTGCACTATTTAACTCTCTGCCCCTAATTGCCTCTCATTAACTCTCATAATGCTCTCTTTCCCCTCCTTAACTCTCTGTGCCATAATGCTCTATTTTCCCTCCTTAACAGTCTGCCTCACAACGTTCTGTTTGCCCCTCCTTAACTCCCTACCCCCTATTTTGCTATAATTGACCCGTTTAACACTCTGCCACACACACACACACACACACACACACCCTCATTTTTGTTGTTGAACCCTGGGGCAGATGGGATCTGTGCTGAAATTCTGAGACACTGTGGAGGTTCGTTTCTACCATCGTGGTACATCACCCATATCCCTCACCTCAGAAGAAAGGCTCGTGCCAGAGAATCTGGGACAGCATTGTGCTTGTGACTGGATTGATGTTGGTGGGCCAGAGCGATGGTGGGAGCTGTCTCCTTCGCAAGGCTCCTCCTGAGTCAGCTCTTGCTAAAGGTGTGTCGAAGTGTAGTCTGCACCTATCGAGAGGCACTGCAGTCTCGAGGGAAATCAAAGCAACAGCACCAGCCTCTATACATGGCCATTTTTAACCTCAGGAAAGCCTCGTGTATTTAGCTCCCCTCATGAAACTTGTCAGCATCCTGCCAGCTGTGGTCCTCAGTAATAAAAGCTCTCAGACCCTTTAATCCAGGCAGCAATGAGATGAAGGACTGTTTTTTTTATTTATTAATGCTTGTTGGAACGTGATGCTTGGCCAGAATAACACTAGTGCTTTGTTCTTCTTATTGACTGTGTTGTTGGATCTTTTATATCCAAACGGGGACTTTGTCTTATTGTCTCTGCCAATGATGGCCTTTTTGACAGTGTTCACTCCAGCAGTACAGCAGCAAAGTGGTAAATTAATTCCATGGTGAGGGTTGAACATACAACCTTCTGTCTCAGAGTTAAAAGCTTGGCTAAGCGAGCCTGTTAATAAGAACTACAACACGTGCAACGATTAATGGGAAGCTGGTATGGAAGTATCAGACAAAACTACACAATTCAGATTGGGGTTTAGGTTCCATGTTATGTTAGATTCATAGAGATATACACTATGGAAACAGATCCTTTGGTCCAACTCGTCCATGCCAACCAGATGTCCCAAATTAATCTAGTCCCATTTGCCAGCATTTGGCCTATATCCCTCTCAACCCTTCCTATTCTTATAACCATCCAGGTGCCTTTTAAATGTTGTAACTGTACCAGCCTCCATCACTTCCTCTGGCAGCTCATTCCATACACGTACCACCCACTACGTGAAAAAGTTGCCCCATAGGTCCCTTTTATATTTTTCCCCTCTCACCCTAAACCTACACCCTCTAGTTCTGGATTTACCTACCCCTGGAAAAGACCATGTCTATTTATCCTATCCATGCCCCTCATAATTTTGTAAACTTCTATAAGGTGACCCATCAGCCTCCGAGGCTCCAGGGAAAACAGCCCTAGTCTATTCAGCTGCTCCCGATAGTTCAAACCCACCAATCCCGGTGACATCCTTGTAAATTTTTCTGAACCCTTTCAAGTTTCACAACATCCTCCTTTTAGGAAGGAGACCAGAATTGCTCGCAATATTCCAATAGTGGCCTAACCAATGTCCTGTACAGCTGCAACATGACCTCCCAACTCCTGTACTCAATACTCTGACCAATAAAGGAAAGCAAACCAAACGCCTTCTTCACTGTCCACATTCTGCTGGGTTTAATGAGGGGAAGTTCAGACAGGATCCTCACTCAGATTCCTCTTTAATGTCTAGCTCGTCGCTTATGTCAGGCCATCGTATATTAAAACAAGCTGGAAATCCTGACAATGCATGATAGTGTCCCTTTTAATCACTATGATTCCTTGTCCTGCTTTCAAATTTTAATTTCAATTCATGTCAGGATTAATCTTTTCAGTACTGTCTTATCAGTGACTGCTGTATTTAGTGTGGATCTAAAACACAGGTTCTTTTGCTTTTCAGGTCCCTGTCCAACTTACAAACATGAGTAAGTCACTCAGTCCTTTGAACCTGTTCCATCATTCGACAGGACCTGGTTTTAGATTAGATCTCCTGCATTATGGAAACAGGCCCTTCGGCCCACCAAGTCCATACCATCCCTCCGAAGAGTAACCCACCCATTCCCCTACCCTGTGTTTACTCCTGACTATATTTACTCCTGATTAATGCACCCTAACATTATGGGCAAATCACCTAACCTGCACATCTTTGGATTGCGGGAGGAAACCCATGCAGACGCGGGGACAATGTGAAAACTCCATCCAGACAGATGGTTACCTGAAGTGGGAATCGAACCCAGGTCCCTGGTGCTGTGAGGCAGCAGTGCTACCACTTTTAATGTCAACTCAATGTTCCTGCATATGCCTAGTAATCCTTTACCCGTTTGGTGATCAAGAATCCATCTACCTCTACCTGAAAAATATCTTTTTAAGATTCTGCATCCACTTGAGGAAAAGACTCAGTTCTCTGAGAGAAACAAAATGTTACCTCTATCATAAATGGATGACACACAATTTGCAAACTCTTTGTAGATTCTCTTACAAAAGAAACATCCTCCCCAAAGCCAGCCAGTCAGTTTACCTCAGGATTATGATAGGTTTTAATTAAGTTACCTCTGATTCTTCTAAACTCTACAGGACACAGACTAGCCTATTCAGAGAAGGTAATCCACTTATTCCAGGTATTAGTCTACTAAACCCTCTCTGTTTCCACCACACTAGCAACCTTCTATAAGTACGGTGGCCCATACTGTACACTCTTTCTAAAGGGACTTCCTTTTCCTGGTCAAGGAAAGCCAGTTAGGAGGGTGCCATGCAGTAGGATGGCCATACTGAGCTGAAACCTCTATCAGTGATATCAAGCCACAGTAGCTGCTGAATGACCAGACCCACCATTCTAGGAAATGGGAGCAACAGGACTCCACTCATTTACAAAACAAAAGTCCTTCACTTTTCATGATTTTAATCAACCTGTTGAGATGTGTTACAGTATATCTCAGGAGCAGGTAAGACTTGCCGCTCCAGACATGGGGACTGCCATTAGAGCCCCTAACTTATACCCAGAGTCAAATTCTTTATTGGAAATATCTTCACCCATTTAGTCCAGTTATGTTCTCATTAACCTGTTCAGAGATGTTATGACACACTTCTGGAGCAGGTGGGATTTGAACCCAGCCCTCCTGGTTCAGAGATAGGAATACTACCATTGCACTACAAAATTCCAATCTCATTGCTTCAATGTGCATGATCTTAGTCTGCTTTATTATCAATCATCAATCAGTAATTAGCAGGAAACAAGGCCAGATGAAACAGTGGCTCAATGGTGAGGCAGCAGTGACAACAGCACCTGGGACCCAGGTTCGATTCCAACCTCGGGCGACTGTCTGTGTGGAGTTTGCATGTTCACCCCATGTCTGCATGACTTTCTTCCCACAGCCCAATGATGTGCAGATTAGGTAGATTGGCCATGCTAAATTGCCCGTAGTGTCCAGGGATGTGCAGGCCAGATGAATTACCCATGGGAAATATGGGGTGATGGGGATAGGATGGAGGATGGCATCTGATTCGGATGCTGTTCAGAGGGTCGGTGCATGCCTGATAGACCGAATATCCTTGTGAGTCTACAATTGGTTCAGTAGCAGATAGTTAAAGCTGTGTCAATCATTTGGGTTTAAACATTGATGTTTCCTGTATTACAGTGCTTTAAAAGCATTTGGTTTGGCTGTAATGCATTTTGAGACTTTTGGAGGTCATGAAAGGGGCTATATCTTTAGAATCATAGAATTCCTATAGTGTTGGAACAGGCCATTATACCCAACAAGTTCACATCGGCCCTCAGAAGAATATCCCAACCAGACCTATTCCCCTACCCTATTACTTTATATTTAACCCTGACTAATGCACCTAACCTACACATCCCTGACCACGTTGGCAATTCAACATGGCCAATTCATCTAACCTGCACATCTTTGTGACTGTGGGAGGAAAGTAGAGCACCTGGAGGAAACCCACGCAGACAAGGGGAGAATGTACAAACTCCACACAGACAGTCAGTCAAGGCTGGAATTGAACCCAAGTCCCTAGTGCTGTGAGGCAGCAGTGCCAACCACTGGGCCACCATGCCACCTTGCATAAAGTTAAGGCTTTGTTTTTATTTAGGCATGAGGGACAGTGCTGGAGGTGAATGTTCTCGGTCTGCAGTTTGCACATTTCTTCTGTGTGTCACTTCACAAATGAAATGAATGAAGATAGTGCCGGTGGTGTGGAGAGCTGTGACCTGAGGCATTGCCTAGGAGAATACGCAATATGGATGCTGGCGATAAGCAGTTAGTTGTTTGTCAAACCCATGGTCGGTCAGTTTTTTAGCTGGGCAGCATGAGTGGCTGGATGGGGCAGCTCCAGTAGTGTGTCGGCTGCTAAACTCAGAGAAAATATGTTTTGGGTGCCCCCGCCTCCCCTGTTTGGCATAAAGGGTCACCTTGTGGATGGCAAACTGGAAACAAAGCATGAGAAGAGGCTTCACACTCTGTCTGCCGCTCCCCTAACAGGATATTCCGAGTGGTGTTCCACAGGGAAACAATGCCGGAACTACTGTCATTTCACCACACGCACCCACATTTATTCCTGGCAGCTGCTATGTATCACTTGGCAGTGACTGGACTACACAGCGGGGGAGCATTGATAATGAACACAGCCCTGCCTAATACAGACCAGCAACTGAACTGCACTCCCTTTGTCCCAGCAAACTCTGGACATATGACTACTCCCATCCAACCATGTTGCCCTGGTGTAATTAAGAGCCATATTTCCTCCCACACAGTCTCTCTTTTGGCTCTGATTCACACTGAACTTTGGACATGACCAGTTTCAGTGTAGTAACATCCTCTCAAGTCACTGAGTGTACCAGACAGTAGGTCCTTCTGGTCTTCAAAGATTCATGCCGATCTAACCTCTGAGAAAGGAGGAAGAAGCTGCTTCTATCTGTACAGCAGCTTTTCTTGTCTGGTTTCCTGACTGAATTGTGATCAAAGTGTGGCAATTGGCATGGCTGCCAACACAGAGCCCTCGGCAGTGAGTGGACATAATTACTCCTGGATGAACATCCGTACTGCCCAGAGGTAAACCCTTTCTCACTTAAATGAGTTTCACAGCGTTCTCTTTTTGTTTATTAATTTAATTTCGAAGGAAAGCCCACAGCATCAACTTTCTGCAGCAAACTGTGCAGAAGTCAAAATCCCACCCCTTTCTTTGCAATTGTGGAGTGCTTATTTAGTTTCAGTCAGTACTGAACCACCTCATTGGAGGCCTTAATGCAAGTGACAGGTGTTCCTTTGGCCCCTCACTCTCCCTCTCTCTCTCTCTCTCACACGCACAAACTCACACATGCACTCACTCACTCACTCATTCACACATACACATTCAGTCTCCCACACACACTCTCACACACATACACACACTCTCTCACACACGCACAGACACACACTCACATTCATTCTCTCACACACTCACGCATACAAACACATTCACTCTCTCACATACACACAGACATATACACACACACACACACACACACATTCACTGTCTCACATATACACACACACAAGTCCACCATTAAGCAATGCTTTCTGCAAATCAATGCACTCCATAGAACTCCGAGGCCTGTTGTCTTTTGTATCATGCCTGATTTTACGTCTGACCTTAGCCAGCTGGAGTTCCATTGTTTTAAGTGCAATGGTGCATCTGATGTTACAAAACTAAATCAGCTGAGATGGGCGCAGCAGCTTTGGTTCCCAGGACAAACAATAACGGCATGAGTCTATCCTTCTGAGAAAGTTGCCAATTGATCGCAGCTGAAGCGATGCTCTTTGATTTGAATTGGCGCTTGAGATGGCCCTGCCAGCTGTTGCCGATAGTGACCAGCCCACAGGTTGCTTCTGGGAAGCCAGAGGCTACATGTGGGTTGGCTGCAGTAACCACTGGGGCCGGTAGCGCGTCTTAGTGGATTGTGATGTCACCGTAATCTGTGCTCTTCGACTCGCCTTGCTGAGGAGGCAGACTCCCTTCAACTGTTGCAACCGTTACCAGGCAGAAGGGGAAGCAAGCATTGCATTTACATAGCACCCTTCACATCATCCCAGTGTGCTTTACCAGCAATGTGTAGTGAACGTTGTAAGAAGACCTTAGAGTGCAGGTTCATAGCTCCATGAAAGTAGAATTGCAGTGGATAGGATAATGAAGAAGGCATTTGGTATGCTTCCCTTGATTGGTCAGAGTATTGTGTACAGGAGTTGGGAGGTCAAGTTGCGGCTGTACAGGACATTGGATAGGCTACTTTTGGATATTGTGTGCAATTCTGGTCTCCTTCCTATCAGAAGGGTGATGTGAAACTTGAAATGGTTCACAAAAGGTTTACAAGGATGTTGCCAGGGTTGGAGGATCTTAGCTATAGGGTGAGGCTGAACAGACTGGGGCTGTTTTCCCTGGAGCGTAGGAAGCTGAGGGGTGACCTTATAGAGGTTTATAAAATCTTGAGGAGCATGGATAGTGTAAGTATACAAGGTCTCTTCCCTGGAGTAGGGGAGTCCAGAACGAGAGGGCATAGGTTTATGGTGAGAGGGGAAAGATATCAAAGGGGCCTAAGGGGCAACTTTTTCACACGGAGGGTGGTACGTGTATGGAATGAGCTGCCAGAGGAAGTGGTGGAGGCTGGTACAATTACAACATTTAAAAGGCATCAGGATATGTATATGAATAGGAAGGATTTAAAGGGATATAGGCCAAGTGTTGGAAAATAGAACTAGATTAGGTTAGGATATCTGGTCGGCATGGGCGAGTTGGACCGAAGATTCTGTTTCACTCCTGTGCAGTTCTATTACTCTTTGACTAATGTCATTGACCATATCTGTATGTGTGGTGGATGTATTGCATTATTTCTCTGGTCATTAACTGTGAAGACCAGTCCAAAATACCTGTTCAAATTACATTTAAAAGGCATCTGGGTGAGTATATGGATAGGAAGGGTTTGGAGGGATATGAGCCGGGTGCTGACAGGTGGGACTAGATTAGGTTGGGATATCTGTTATCTGGTCAGCATGGATGAGTTGGACTGAAGGGTCTGTCTATCTCTATGACTCTATGACTCTAAGTGCAGCAAAGTTTCACCCAGCAACCTCCCAAATGCAGCAGTGTCATAATGACCAGCTGATCTCATTTCTTTTTGTAACCTGGAATGAGGTGAATCTTTTTTCTTATTCAGTCACAGAATGGGGGGGGGGGCGGGGGGCTGTTGCTGGCTAGACTAGCATTTATCATCCATCCCAGAAAAAAATTAAGAGTCAACCACATTGCTGTGGGATCTGAAGCCACACATATGCCAGACCAGGTAAGGATGGCAGTTTCCTTCCCTAAAGGGCAGTAGTGAACCAAGATGGGTTTTTCCCCAACAATCATTTGACTCATAATTTCAGATTTTCTTTGTTATTGAATTCAAATTCCACCATCTGCCATGGCTGGGTTCGAACCTGGGATTCCAGAACATTAGCTGGCTCTCTGGATTCACAGTCCAGCGATAATCCACCAGGCCATCGCCTCCCCATTTAGTAGGAGTGCTGGCCAAACTCCCGTGCTCTTCCTGAAAGTAGCGCCCTGTCTTGTACAACAGAATTTCAGTTTAGCAGATAGTGCAACATTGCCTCCTGAGTACGCTGAAAGGTGATGATTGACTAGGTTGCTGGGATGGGATTTACAGCAAGGGGCCCAGATATTGGAACATTAGTCTCAGAAAGGGTACTCTTTTGCCACAGTTTTAATAAGAGACTTCTGGAATAAGTTCTCAGGCCAAGCAGTGAAGTGGTTAACTACAACTTAATCTGCTGAATGCAAAATAGCTGGTCTGTCTGGTAACCACTGGGTTGGTGTCTTTTGTCTTTCTGTTTCTCTCACTTGCTCTCCATCTCAAGAGACGATGGATAAAACTGGAATCTGTTGTGTGGGACATGGAACTGAGGTGAATGCAACAATAGAGTTGACCCCAAGCGATAGCTTACCATCTAGTTTCAGCTTGTTGGCTTAATTTTTATTTTGTTAATTTTTACAATTCTATCCTTCCTTCCTGACATTCCATCCTTCCTTCCTGACATAAAAGAACTATCAAAACATTTTAATAGTTAATATAAAATGTGCTAAGTATAATAATAAGTAGAATATATTTTACTGGACAGTGACTTCAGGCAAGATAAGGTGAAATTCACAAAGGTTAACTATAAAATTTGAGTTGCCAATGTCATTTTTTTTCTGTAGTTTACCTTTTCCCCGTTAGCGTTCAATAATTTTTTTCATGTGCGCTGATCTGTAACTTGCAAGGTTTTGTCAACCCATACATTGTTGCACTGGCTTCAAAAACAGAAATTGCTGGAAAAGCTCAGCAGGTCTGGCAGCAGCTGTGGAGAGTAAGCAGCGTTAACATTTCGGGTCCAGTGACCCTTCCTCAGAACTCGACACGATACGTTAACTCTGCTTGCTGTCCCCAGATCCTGCCAGCTCTGCTGAGCTTTGCCAGAAATTTCTGTTCCTTTTTCTGATTTAGAGTTCTTTTGGATTTTTTATTGCACTGGCTACGCTAGCAGAGACCAGGATATACAGTGCCAGCTAATTATGTGGGATCTTTAGAAATGTATTGACAGGGAAATTGGGAAAGGAGGAGTGGAATTAGAATTAGAACTAGCTTTAGACCTTAAGACCATAAGACATAGGAGTGGAAGTAAGGCCATTCGGCCCATCTAGTGCACTCCGCCATTCAATCATGGCTGATGGGCATTTCAACTCCACTTACCCGCACTCTCCCGAAGCTTTTAATTCCTTGTGAGATCAAGAATTTATCAATCTCTGCCTTGAAGACATTTAAAGTCCTGGCCTCCACTGCACTCTGCGGCAATGTATTCCACCAACCCACCACTCTCTGGCTGAAGAAATGTCTCCTCACTTCTGTTCTAAATTGACCCCCTCTGATTCAAAAATTGACCCCCTCTAATTTAAAAATTTTTATTTTCACATGTACTCGAATGGGTGCAG
Organism: Hemiscyllium ocellatum; assembly: GCF_020745735.1. Lineage (NCBI taxonomy): Eukaryota > Metazoa > Chordata > Chondrichthyes > Orectolobiformes > Hemiscylliidae > Hemiscyllium > Hemiscyllium ocellatum. Next base: position 24,598,140 of record NC_083418.1, on the reverse strand, counting down.
TGAAAAGTTTACATGTCACCACTTACGGCGCCATTTTAGTGACAATGGTACTTTGGTACAAATTCTTAAGTGCAAGTTCATAGGGAAAACAAATTAGAAAAATAAAGAAATTAAGAAGTATATCATTGCAGATAATAGGAATAAATTAGAAAAATGAAGAAATAAGAAGTTCAGATTAACAGTCCTTCCAATCCTGTCCACGCCAGCACCTAATGTCCAGGCTGCACCAGGCCTCCCCTCAAGGGCTCTCATGGTTGGTCTTCAATCACCTCGAGGCCTGAGGTCTGTGCTGAGGATACGTCAGGCCAAACGACCACCACACCCGGCCAAGAGACCGCCCACCAGACCACTGAGAGACCATCATGACAGGCTGAGAGACAGTCATGCTGTGTCCACGCTGAGGCAAGGAGTCCATGACATCATCAAGAACAAAGAAGAAGAGACAAAGCATAAAAGAGGAAAGAAAAGAAATGGACGAAGTGGATGAGCTCCAGTTGAAGAGTTCTAATTTGCCGCCATTTTGGAGTTCAATAAGTAGGAATAATATTAACAGCTGTGCAAAAGCAAAATGAGTTTGGTGAGAGTAGGTAGAGTGGAAGAACAACACACTGATGATTATTCCAATGGTTTCTACAGAGTTGATGTTGATGTAATTGTGGAGGGAAAGGGATGTTTAAATAAATTCTACCTCATGGAGAGATGTAATGAGAAATCTTAATTTGACTATAGTTATTTTTAATCAACTTGTTCAGACACATCTCTGGAGCAGGTGAGACTTGAACCCAGACCTCTTTAACGAGAGGTGCATTTTGGGCAAAGTAGAACACTACCAAAAGCCATGAATTTCTGGAATGTATTCAGGACAGTTTGCTACAGTTAACTGATGCAGCATTGGGCAATACTGGATTTAATTCGTCAGAATCAGTCAGCAACCTTGCAAACTATGACCATTAATCGTTTAGTTTAGGATATCTGGTCGGCATAGGTGAGTTGGACCAAAGGGTCTGTTTCCATGCTGTACAACTCTATGATTCTTGGTGGTGAAAATTGCACAGTGACAAGAAATACATTTACCACAGGAAACTGGACAGATGTGTCAACACACAAACAGTGGAAATTATTCAAAGAAGTATTAGATTAGATTCCCTACAGTCTGGAAACTGGCTTTTCAGCCCAACAAGTCCATACCGACCTTCCAAAGAGTAACCTACCCAGACCCATTCCCCTGACTAATATACCTAACACAATAGGCAATTTAGCATGGTTGATTCACCTGACCTGCACATCATTTGGACTGCGTGAGGAAATCCACACAGACTCAGGGAGAATGTGCAAACTCCACACAGACAGTCGCCTGAGACCGGCATCAAACCGGCATCCCTGGCGCTGTGAGGCAGCAGGGCTAATCGCTGAGCCACTGTGCAGCCCCTAGTATTTGGTATGACACAAAACCAGTATATTCCCCTAAAGGCAAAATGCTGTGCCAGTATACTTATTGGTCAATAAGTAAAGAAAGAACCAATATTGAGCTGAAAGAAAAAAGCCTTGCAGAGTGCAAGGAAATCTGGCAGACTGGAAGATTATTAAAAATATTACCGATACAAAGAAAGTAAATGAGGTGAAAAGGGACATGAAAAAAATCTAGCACAGGGATAGCAAAGCTAATATTCCAGTGCGTTAATGGGAGCAATTGAGAAAGTTACAAATATGACCCTCAAACTTTTTCAAAGCTCTCCTGATTCAAGAATTGTGACATTGGATTTAAAAATGACAACAACCACTGTGCTCTTTGCAGAGGGACATAAATAGTTTAAGTCAGTGATCAAAGGTCTGGCAGATGGAGTACAATGTTAATAAAGATGAAGTCATCCATTTTGGTAGGAGTAACAGTAAAAAGGAGTATTACTTGAATTGTAAGAAATTGCAGCATGTTGCTATGCAGAGGGACCTGGGTGACCTTGTGCATGAATCACAGAAGGTTGGTCTCCAGGTGCAACAGGTAATGAAGAAGTCAAAGGGAATTGTGTCCTTCATTGCTCAAGGGATTAAGTTTAAAAGCAGAGAGGGTATGTTGCAGCTGTATAGGGGGTTGGTGAGGCCACACCTGGGGTACTGCGTGCAGTTTTGGTCTCCTTACTTAAGAAAGGATGTACTGGCATTTGAGGGGGTGCAGAAGAGGTTCACTGAGTTGAATCTGGAGTTGAGGGGTTTGGCTTATGAGGAGAGACTGAGTAGACTGGGATTCATTGGAATTTAAAAGAATGAGGAGGGATTTTGTAGAAACGTATAACTTATGAAGGGAATAGAAAAGAGGGAAGTAGAGAGGATGTTTCCACTGGCAGGTGAAACAAGGTCAAGAGGGCATAGCCTCAAAATTAAGGGGATCAGATTTAGGACTGAATTGAGAAGGAACTTCTTCACCCAGAGGGTTGAGAATCTATGGAATTTCCTGCCCAGTGAAGCCAATGAGGTTACATTATTGAATGTTTTAAAGCTAAGATAGCTAATTTTTTGAACAGTAAAGGTAGTAAGGGTTACGGTGCGGGGGCAGATAAGTGGAGCTCAGGCCATGATAAGATCAGCCATAATCTTATTGAATGACGGAGCAGACTCGAAGGGTGAGATGGCCTACTCCTGCTCCTAGTTCTTATGTTATGTAAAAGAGAAAGACATGAACCCTAACTACAGAGTATTCATTTTAACATGAGCTGTAGGGAAGGTTTGCCATCAGACATGGAGTGATGAGCAAAGTTGATCAGCTAGTCAACAGAGTTTTGTGCTGAATGAGTCATCTCTAACTATTCTCATGCAGATTTGGGGAGAATGTGCAAACTCCACACAGACAGATGCCTGAGGCTGGAATCGAACCTGGATCCCTGGCACTATGAGGCTGCAGTGCCTCACTGTGCCAATCTAACTGAGGTGTGAGAGGAGAGTGGAGACAGGAATGTCTCTGAGCAATGCCTGTCAGGAGTTCCAAAAGTATTTGATATGGTTTTGCATGAGAGATTATTAACTGGACAATCAATGCATAGGTCTATGTGTATCCGTGCAAGATAGGTTAGATTTTGGTTGGGGAGTTGGGAAGCAAAAGATTCATATTCTGAGTAACAAGTAACGTTCGTCAGAAAACTGTTGTGTAACCTATCAAAACATCCTCCACTTAGAGGAACTAGTCCAGTTTCCTTTCGTAGTAAATGCCGAGTCACCTCAGAAACAGCCATGTCATCGCAAGATTGCTATTGCACCGTGGATTGATGTATTTCCTGATGTCCTGACTCTATAAGTGTGCCCACCACTCCCCTATAAATTTAGCTCAAGTTAATTATCCATGTGAGCAGAAGCTAAATCATTAATTATTTCAAATATCTCAGCCATGTCACCTATAAGTTTGTCCCTTTCCAATTATTAAACAAGCTCAAGGCCATCCTAATCAGTAAGACCTCCTTAAACTGAACATTGTTTCATTATTCCCCACCGTGTAAGGAGACTGAACTGGATAGCATACTCTTGTTATGGCTGGATCAGGACCTTGTTTAAAAAAAAGGAACTGTGGAGGTGGGAGATATGAAACACGAACAGAAATTGCTGGAGAAACTCAACAGGTTTGGCAACATCTATGGAGAGAAAGCTGAGTTAATGTTTCGAATCCAATAACCAATAGGGGAAAGAAAACAAATACGCAGGAAAAAATGAAAATACTTCTGGGTTTTACTAAAACCAAGCATGACTTTTAAACAATTGTACTTCAAGCAATTGCATGAGTCGAACCAACTTGCGAATAATACTGTTGTGTGATTCCTGGTGGCGATGCTGAGTTAGTGTACAGAACCAGTTTAAGATCGCCACCTTCGGGTCATTTATGATATTGCTGCTGATTTCATATCATTCACTCATCCATAAATGATGACCCCATGACAGTTTTGGAATCATTATGAACTCAAAGGTAGCATCAATTGTTAATGTGCTTTTTATTAGGGCCTCAGGGTATTTGATACGCATCTTTACAGGTTAACTTATGTCTCAGATATCTACTAATATCTACTTATTAAAGTAAAATATCAAGTATCCATTGAATTAATTGGTTTGGGATACATTTTGGTGCTTAATAAAGCAATATATTTAAATGATTGGATATGAGTGCCACTAGCTAGGCCTGTATTTATTGCCTATCCCTAATTACCAAGAGAGCAGTTAAGAGTTAACCACATTGCTGTGGGTCTGGAATCACATATCAGTCAGACTAGGTAAGGATGGCAGGTTCCTTCCCTCAAGGGCATTAGTGAACTAGACAGGGTTTTCTCACAATCAATTCATGGTCATCATTAGTTCTAGATCTTTACTGAATTCAAATTCCACCATCTGCTAAGGTAGGATTTGAACCCCAGGTCCATAGAACATTACTTGGATCTCTAGATTAACAGTCCAGTGATTAATACCCACAAGGCCAATGCCTCTCCCTGTTGTCAAAAGCTGAGGGAGAGAAGTATACGGTGGTGGATGGGAGAGAAAGGGGTTTTGTGATTGAAACAGTGAGCAGCTCAGTGTGGAAGAAGCGGACCTTGCAGATGGATATGGAGTCCTGGAGAAGCTCTCAGAACAGAATACAGTCTAAAACTTACATTTCTCAGCTCAGTCAAAAATTAGTGTGCAAGTCCTCACTGGAATTAAGTATACATCTGGCTTTGATAAAGTGCTGTAAGACAGTATAAAAAGAACTTGGTTTGTACCAATACAGCAATTTCCTGATTGCATTCACAATATCAGAGGCTACAAAGGCCAGTTGATAGATGGAAGGTTAAAATCTCCTTCAGGTCTAAGTCAGTTCAGTCGAGAGCAATGTAGGCCGAGGGCTGAGTTGCTAGTTCAGCTTTCTGCCTTGCCTGGGAAATGGCGTAATTAGAGTTGGGGAAGTTTTGGTGAGGACTCTAGCTCTTACCTGACAAGTTGTGAAAAGAATGTCAGTGAAGTAAAATGTGGTCACTGGAAAATGGGCTGCACGGTGGCACAGTGGTTAGCACTGCTGCCTCACAGCGCCAGAGACCCGGGTTCAATTCCCGACTCAGGCGACTGACTGTGTGGAGTTTGCACATTCGCCCTGTGTCTGCGTGGGCTTCCTCCGGGTGCTCCGGTTTCCTCCCACAGTCCAAAGATGTGCAAGTTATGTGAATTGGCCATGCTAAATTGCCCGTAGTGTTAGGTAAAGGGGTAAATGTAGGGGTATGGGTGGGTTGCGCTTCAGCGGGTCGGTGTGGACTTGTTGGGCCGAAGGGCCTGTTTCCACACTGTAAGTAATCTAATCTAAAAATTTGGCCTTCCAAAATAAAACTGAGGACTTCAAAAATTGTGAATGTGATAGAGCCATTTTGCCTCAAAGCTCCTTGTTGCCATGGGTCTGTGCAGTAATATAAATATGACTACAGTGTCCTCTTTTCTCTCAAAGTTGTTGTGACAATGCAGTGTTGGCGTGTTTTGAAGAAGCCTGTACAATACATGCAATCATAGAATCAAGAATAACATAGACTCTCAGAATGCTGGCATTGTGTGACGATACATGATCTAAGAGTATCTTCTACCGACCTGGTAGTCACATGAGACAATAAGAATGGAGTTACAGAAAGGATAAAGGAATGAGGATACTTGGCCCAAACTGGTCTTTTTAAAAAAAATTCTATTCCTTGTCAGGATCTAGATGCTGCTGACAATACCAGCATCTGCTGTTCATTCCTAATTGCCCTGAGCTGAGCGGCTTGCTGGGCTATTTATGAGTCAACTACATTGTTGTTGACATAGAGTCGCATCATGGCCTGACCAGATAAGGTTGGCAAATTTCCTGGCCTGTGTAAAGTTATTGAGCCAGACCCATTTTTTACAGCAACCAATGATAGTCGTCATGATTACCATCACTGAGACTAGAGTTCATTTTCAGATTAATGAATGGAATTTGAACCCATTAGATTAGATTACTTACAGTGTGGAAACAGGCCCTTCGGCCCAACAAGTCCACACCGACCGGTCGAAGCGCAACCCACCCATACCCCTACATTTACCCCTTTACCTAACACCACGGGCAATTTAGCATGGCCAATTTTTCCAACCTCAGGCAACTGACTGTGTGGAGTTTGCACGTTCTCCCTGTGTCTGCATGGGTTTCTTCCGAGTGCTCCAGTTTCCTCCCACAGTCCAAAAATGTGCAGGTTATGTGAATTGGCCATGCTAAATTGCCTGTAGTGTTAGGTGAAGGGGTAAATGTAGGGAAATAGGTCTGGGTGGGTTGCGCTTCGGCAGGTCGGTGTGGACTTGTTGGGCCAAAGGGCCTGTTTCCACACTGTAAGTAATCTAACTTAAATATACCAAAACACCATGGTATCCATGACATGCTATCGATCCTACTTTAACACAAGAAGGAAGATTTGCAAGGCAGGCGTCGCCTTTATGAGCAAAGGAAGAGAAATGGGCTGGTTTGGAGAGGAGGAGGAAAGGAGATGCATGTTTTCCAATCCCCAGGACAGGCCGACATGCCTCTCAGTCCCAGGGGTTTGTTTATGAAGTGCATACACTGATGTAACGTATGCAAATACAGCAAGCCAATTTCCAGCACAGCAAGGAGATGAATGAGCAGTTCGTTTCTGTTGGCTGAGGGAGCAGTATTGGCGAGGATACAGGGAGAGACAGCATTCAGAACTTGGAGGCCCTTCAGAGAGGCACCACAAAGCAGATCCCAAGAGCCTGTGAGATGAATTACGAGGAAAGACTGGACCAACTTGAACGCTTGAAAGGAGGCGACTGAGAACGTTCTAGAAGTATTTAAAGTACTAAACAATGTAAAGAATAGCACAGTCTCAAAAATATACTTCAAGCTATTTATGAGGATAAGTTGAAAAAGTAAAGGTTGGTGATAATAAAACACAGTGGTTTAAGATTAGATAATTTCCTCTCGGTTCTGAAGATGTGGGAAAACTGTCAAAGAAATTGTCCTTCTTTCAGCTGCACAATCTCTAGGTGGCACCATTTCTATTCCAGTTCGGTAAACGCCAGGGATTTTAATCCAGCAGCACATTGATACTGTACTTGTCCTCTAGTTCGTCTCTTCCTATTCACAGGCTGTGACCCATAATGATTAGCCTTGTGTTGAGAATAAAAGCGAAGGTTTGCCTCAATAAATTGAGCTCCAAAGCTCTCTCTATCACGTTTGGTCATGGCTGAAATCTGAATATTAGGGCAGAAATTGCTACAACATCTAACGGACTGTCTCTCTCTGGAGTCTTGGCACTCAGACTGTGACAAGATGTTTGCCTTGCAGGTGCAGCATTACGGTTTGTATGTGCACTGAGGTATTGCAGATCAATTGAATTACATATGAACAGTACAATCCATGGGAATCTGGGGAGTTTCATACATATCCTCAATACTTATTAGAGTAACAGGAAAAGCAACTTTGCACAAAGTTAGCTGAGGGGACCTTTGATAGAGCAATGGTAGATCAGTGCATATATTGTTCACGTGACTTTTCCATTACTGTATAATCATCAGCTTGCAAAGTTTCAGTGAGTTGATTTCACTGAGATTTCGATTTAAGAAAGATTGTCAGCACCAACAGAAATCTGGTCACATCACATTGCATATCTGGGTCAAAATCCTGGAAATGCCTCAGTAAGGGCATTGTGGATCTTTCTACAGGATGTGATTCAAGAAAGCAGGCCATTATCTTCTAAAGAGCATCTAGGGGTGGGTAATAAATGCTGGCCCAGCCAACAAGGCCCATGTCCCATGAGTGAATAAAAAAATACATGATTTGGAGATGCCGGTGTTGGACTGGGGTGTACAAAGTTAAAAATCACACAACACCAGGTTATAGTCCAACTGGTTTAATTGGAAGCACACTAGCTTTCAGAGCGCTGCTCCTTCATCAGGTGATAGTGGAGGGCTCGATCGTAACACAGAATTTATAGCAAAAATTTGCAGTGTGATGTAACTGAAATTATACATCAAAAAATTGATCGTCTGTTAAGCCTTTCATCTGTTAGAATACAGTGATAATTTCACTTCTTTCATGTGTAAATCACAAAACCCTTTTTTTAAAGTTGCATTCTCGGGTTAGCTATTAACAATGGCGATAGCTAGACAATATGTTGAAGGTGTTAGCCCCCTGTGTTCTCTGTCTATGACCTGATGTTTAGATTGATTCTAATCTAAAAAGTGAGACAACAGAGTTTTACATAAATTTTTTGAGCTCAGAGTTCTACATGAATGTATGCAGTCTTTGAGCAAAGTGCAATGTAACTCTGCAAGTACAAATTCACCCCACACAATATATGTGTGCATGTGGGTCTTTGTCTGTCTGTGTATGTGTCTGTCTGGGGTGGGGATTGGGAGTCTGAGGGTGTGTGTGTGTGTGTGTGTGTGTGTGTGTGTGTGTGTGTGTGTGTGTGTGTGTGTGTGTGTGTGTGTGTGTAGAGTGAATACAGAGTGTCTTAAGTCTGTGAGGGGGTGCATGTGTGAGTGTGGGAGTGTGTGTGTGTCTATAAGGATGTGTGTGGGTGTCTGTGTGCACGTCTGTGTGTACCTGTGTCCGTGTGTATGTGAGAGTGTGTGTGTGTGTGTGTGTGTGTGTGTAGGAATATCTGTGTGTGTGTGTGTAGTGCAATGGTGATCACCTGTAATGTGACATGAACCCAAGGTCCCGGTTGAGGCCTTCCCTATGGGTACCGAACTTAGCTATCAGCCTCTGCTCGGCCACTTTCCTCTGCTGCCTGTCCCGAAGATACAGTAAAAAATACAGTAAACATGTAGATATGAAGATTAATAGAGTTCCTGATTGTGCATATTACAGAGATTAGGGTATGTGTCACTGAGAGAGCTCCTATAAATTTTATCAATACCCAACACCATCTCTCTCAGCCCCTCCATTATTTCAGATTTATCACATTGCTGGTCCAACATGCAGGACAGGATGAGAAACATTGGAAAGACCAAAGTCATTGTCTTCAGTCCCTGCCACAAACTGCATTTCCAACCATCTTACTCATTGTCAACTCCCTAAGGTTGGACTGGCTGCAACTTCAGTGCTGAACTTGGTCCCAGCCCCTGAAGGGAGCTTTTGACTACATATCCAAGTTATTACAAAGATTACCTAATTCCAGCTCTGTAACATCAGTCTAGTTTGCAAGTCATTTGAGCCTCACCTCTTCTACAGATTAAACCATCGTCCACGCCTCTATTTTTCCTACATTAGATTGTTTGAATATATTTCCAGCCAACCTCCTATCTTCCATACCCTTGAACTCATCTGGAACACTGCTGCCCTTGTGCTAATTCTCACCAATTCACATTCACAAATTCACTCCTCTTTCTTGTCATCAAATCCTCCATGGCCTTTACCCTCTCTGTCTGTGTTCATACCTTGCAGTTCTACAATCCTTCAAGAACTCTATGTTGCTTACATTCTGCACATGAATTAAGACCAGGCGTAGGCCATTCAGCCCTTGAGCCTGCTGTAAAAGATCATGGCTGATGGGGCGACACCACTTCTTCCAGCTTACTCCCAATTAACCTCTTGCCGTTTTGTCTCAAAATTCTAGCTGTCTTTGCCTTAAAAATATTCCTGGACTCTGCCTTCTCCATCTGTGGAGGACGAGTGTTTCAGAGACACATGATCTTTGTGAGAAATACATTTTATTCTCATTTCTGTTATAAATGGGCAACCTCTACTTTTTAAGCTGACCCCTATTTCTTGATTCTCCCACAAGTGAAGACATCCTTTCCACACCAACATGTGAAGGCCCCTCAGGATCTTCTCCTGTCGTCTTTTTCATTGTGAATGAGCTGCCTTTACCTTACGTTCTGGAATTCCTCTTTAGAGCTCCAAGCCTCTCCGTCTGTCTCTAGCTTAAAATGTTCTCTAGCTTAAAACTTGTCACTTTGATTATGCCTTGCATTAATATCTGCTTGTGTGGTTCAGTGTCAAATTACATTTGCTGAGCTCCTGTAGCATAAGGGTTTTGTACAATATTACAAATGTGAAATAAATATAAACTGAAGTTGCCTTTGTGTTATAGAAGTGAGGAGACGGGTCACTGATAGAACTGCGATTTCGTAAATTTTATCTAGAATAGGAACATGTACACTCTTTGCATACTTAAGAATATTCATTATGTTGTGTTTGGTTGAATGGGGCTTCACTGCAACTGATCTAATCTCTCTATCTTCCAATCACAGCCAACATGATTAATAATGAAATCTCTAACCAATGACTGAATGTTCAGTCAATGGGTATCAATAGAGAGGAAAATTATAAACTCATCAAAGTGGATCAGTTGGAAGATTTTCCATATTTTGTTTCTGCGATTCTATCATTTCAGGATGAATTAAGTGCAAAGTCATAGTCCTGAATTTCAATGGCATGAAATTCTCAATGGCATGCTTTAATGTCAATCTTGGAGGAGCAGCTATCCACTATTTCACCAGGTATGTAGGTGAGTTTGATCTTAGAATAGGAAAAGAGATTGGCACAACATCGAGGGCTGAAGGGCCTGTGCTGTGCTGTACTGTTCTATGCTCTATGTAACATATGCAGGCTATATTCCAAAGTAAAGTCAGGATACAGGTGGATCTTGCTGTGAGGGGCCTAAAAATAAAATTGCTTGAAATATTTTGTATTTTTCTTTCTGATTTGAAGCATCTATATATTTTCCTTCTGTGTTAGAAGGGTAATCCTTAGACTAGGGCAAAAGGAGAGAGATTTAAAAAAAAAGACATAAGGAGCAAATTTTTATACAGAGGGTGGTTCATGTGTGAAAAGACCTTCCTGAGGAAGTGGTGGATGCTGGCACAGTTACAATGTTTAAGAGACACATTTATATAAGTGTTTTTTAAGGAAAGGTTTGGAGGGATATGGGCCAGGAGCAGGCAGATGGGACAAGCTTAGTTTGGAAATATGTTTGGCATGGATTGGTTGGATCCGTTTCCGTGGTGTGTGACTCTATGATTATCAACTCATGCTGGCAATGATGCGTGAATGGAGATTGAGTTAGGGTACAATCAGGCTCATTTATGACAAACTTCATCGGTTGCTTATCTTGCCAATGTTTACATTGTGGCAGATTACCGATCCTGAAGAAATGCACTCCAGGAAATCAGAAATGGCAAGAAATGGACAAGAATGACATAAAAGTAACTTTTTTTTAAAAAAGGCTACAGGGATCCAAGGTTTTTGTCATATACACACATGAGATTAGCAAATGTTGCGATGATTAGAAGCAGGCAGTAATAAATTGGAACCCTGGGTTTCCTTAACTGTTGACATGAGGTGAAGACATTAAGCTGTCACCATTAAACACAGAAGGTCATTGGTTCAGGTCATTCTCTGTGCTGAGAAACATGTACTTAAACTGGTTGTGTTACTAAGGATGCTAATGTGGTGCAAGTGTACCTGGTAAAGTACCTGGGGTTGGCTGAGGATGCTCTTTTGGTCACCTCTCTCTTAACACCCGGGATATGTGCACATGTGGATATCATGTGAAGACATCTGACTGTAATGGTGTCAATGGTAAAATATCTTGTTGCAAGCCCCATTTCTTACCCTCTGCAGCTAACCTCACACTCATAAGACATGTACCTGGATGAGGTGCCAGTGAAGCCACACAGCTGCAGGAGTTGTAATAAAACATCAATATTGGAAATGGCTTGATCCTAATTTACTCGTACTATCTTTCCAACACCAAATCCCCAGCAACATGGCAGAGTCCATTGCATTAAACCAGTTACTTATGAGTTGTGGATGGTTTATAATTAAGAAAAATAGCATGATAATTTCTTCCATATTGCTTTGTAGAGATAGTAATGAAAGACTTGAAGATGGCTATGTAGCAAGGTGGTCTCCGAGGGCAAAACATTTATAGTTAAACAGTAATTTGTAAATGTCAAAAGGTTTATTTTGTGACACACGACATAAATATATATTTGAGTTGCTTCTTTTGTACATGGTCTAAATGTTTTCACCATTCTATTGCAAATTTTCATGCTAAGCCAGAAAACGTTCTCTGTACACTATACATGAGCAAGTCTATATATTAATGAGGAATCTGTGATTAGGTTAATGCCTTGCATAAAGATATTTGCTGTTATTGCTTCACTATCTCAGTATGCAACCTCACATTTCGATGCTGTTTCATTGCAAATTATTGGGTTGGGTGCTATTTTGCCAGTTCATTGAGATAGACAACTTGGGTTCAGAAGATGCTGTCATAGATGTATTTAGACTTGGTAAGATAGCATTGAATAGGAGATAGTGAGTCAGAAGTTCATCTTTGCAAATAAAGAAGATTTTGTACCATGCTTTTAATGTCCTTAGGATGCCCTAAAAGGCGTCAGACCCAATCAAATACTTTTGAAGTGTAGTCACTTCTGTAATGTAGAAAACATACAGACAGATTTTTCACATAAAAAGCTCTCACAAGCAGCAAAGAGCAGATTGGGATTGAGGTTGATTGCTGTGTAGACTTTGGGAACACCCCTGACCTTCCTTCATATTAGTGCCACAAGGTCCTACGGGTCCCCTTGACAGAACAGATAAGGGCCTCAGTTTAAGAGCTATCTGGAAGAATGGCAAAACTTGGTGGATACGTAAAGCAGACTCTAGGTTTACAGGACAACTTTTGAGAAAAGAGCACATTGCAGAAAATCTCTTGCATGAACTGAGTCTTTTGTCTTGTGCAGGTGAAGGAGTTGCCACATCTCGAGTTTCGAGCCACCTCTGTCTCTTCCCAGCCATTCCCCATCTGTGTCTGTCTAGGTTCCCTCTGCCTCAGGGGTTGGGGAGGGGGGGTCTGTCACCAGCACAGTGGCTGCAACCGGACGAGCAATGTTTAGCGTAATCTTGGTGCATTATTATAGAGTAAAATCTAAATTGCAACTTGTCTGCTGGCTTTCAAATTGTGCAAAAAAAAAGTGAAATCTGAGGATGTGAGTTTCTAGATGCTAAAATATCAAAATCCAACTTCAACTTTCACTCCCTGTTATTCTTCAGTGTTTTCGAGTTGCTTATTCCTAGCAGAGAAACTTTTTTTTTTATAAAACTTGTTTGGGGAAAACTAGACTCGGCAGAGCAAAAATGAATTTGCAGCATAAGCAAGATTTTTTTCTTTGGTCTCCAACCCCCTCTGCCTTTATGTGCCATGTTCATTAAAGATTAGAACACATTTTAAAGAGCTCCAAGGAATAATTTGGGGAATTCACACTCCCAGTGGAGAGCTTTGAGAGTTGGGAGTGCACTTGAGGAATCCGGACATGGAGCTCAGCTAAACCCCAGAGATTTTGATTTCACGGTTTCACAGTTTTCTCTGCAAACTCTGTCACATTTGGTACTGGGAAGAAAAGTCTGTGAAATCTGCAATCCGCAGTTATTGCAACCTTTATACGATTTCCCATTTTCCTCTAAATGTACACCAGTAGCTGCCTGAATTAAGTGCCTGTTCTTCACATCCGAATTTAAAGATGAGCGTCTTGCCTTTATGTAGCACCTTTTGTGATCACAGGATGTTCCAAAGTATTTTACAGCAATTGTGTACTTTTGAAGTAATGAGCTGTGAGAAGAGGTGGTGGAGGCTGGTACAATTACAATAGTTAAGGGGCATCTGGATGGGAATTTGAAAAGGAAGAGTTTAGAGGGATATGGGCCAAATGCTAGCAAATGAGATCTAGATTAGGTGAGGATACCTGGTCGGCATGGACAAGTTGGATCGAAGGGTCTTTTACCATGCTGTACATCTCTATGACTCTATGATTGTAAGTGGCAGGCAATTTTAGCGCAGCATAAGCAGCAGTGTGATAATCTGGTTGTAATGTGAAAGATAAAGATTGGCAGTGCACAGTGGAAAGGTCCCTTACTCCTCTTTAAGATAGTGCAGTGAGTTCTTTTACAACTGCAAGAAGAGGCAAATGGCTTAACATCTCATCCTAAATCAGGCACCTCCATCAGTGCAACATGCGCTCTGTATTGCACTGCATTGGCAGCATGTCTTCACTGTTTGGAGTGCCACTTGAACACAGCCTCTTGACTCAGAGGGATGAGATCTACCATTAAGCCATTGCTGGCAGAAGACTGAGACTCACTACACAGTTCAAACCTCATTATTTTACTGAGAACGGATACCACAGACTTCCTCCAGGGATCAAATGTTTTCTCAGCAAAAAAAACGACCCCAAGAACTGCGGATGCTAGAAATCAGAAGCAAGATCAGAAATTGCTGGAAAAGCTCAGCAGGTTAGGCAGCATCTGTGGAGAGAAATCAGAGATAATGTTTTGGGTGCAGTGACCCTTCTTCAAAACTCAGATGCTGTTTTTCCAGCAATTTTATATCCAATGTTATCTTCTTGATAGTCCTACAGTTGGTGTCTCTACAGAGGTGGAAATCTGTATTAAGAAGCAATGTAAGGTCCATTAAAGAGCCATCTGAATGATTTCCAAGGTTACAGAGTCAGTGTTGCAGAGGGATTTGGATAGAATTGTTCCACTGAGGTGTACTATTTTGTGTGGATGATGTGAGGGGCTTCATGATAGGAAGGATATTATTAAGCTGGAGAGGGTTCAGAAGAGATTTACCAGGATCTGGCTGGATACGGAAGGTTTGAGTAACAAAGAAAGACTGGATAGGCTTTTTTCACTGGGGTGTAGGAGGCTGAGAGATGACCTGCTCGAAGTTTATAAAATAATAAGGGGTTTGGATCGGGTCAATGGTCGTTGTCTTTTCCCTAAGATGGGGATTTCAAGACCAGAGGGCACATTTTTAAGGTGAGAGGCGAGAGATTTAAAAAAGATGTGGGGGCAATTTTTTTAAAGCAGAGGGTGGTTTGCAAGTGGAATGAACTTCTTGAGGAAATGGTGGATGTGGATATAATTTCAATGTTTAAAAGATATTTGGATAAGTACATGAATAGGAAAGGTTTGGAGAGCTATGGGCCAGGAGCAGGCAGGTGGATTTGTTTTGGGATTATGTTCAGTTTAGACTGGTTGGACCGAAGGGTCCGTTTCTGTGCTGTATGACTGTATGACTCTATGTACATGTTTAAGATTCTTGTTTTATAGAGTAGCACAACAATCAAAGGGAATGAAAAGAAATTAGCATTCCGTAAGGCAAAGGCTGGGGGGGGGAGGTGCAGCGTGACAGGAAGTTAGTAGATTATTGGGCAAATGTGGACACTTCATCCTGTGAAAGTGGTAATGTTCTGTTGCTGACTCATTATCACCCTATTGGGGACAAAGAAAGGTGTCCCAGTCTGATTCCTGATTATTCCTCAGATGTATGATTCACTCTCTCTGTTTTAATATTGTGCATCTGCTGAAGAGATCATGACTTTAAAACAAAACTTTAACTGTGCTGAATCTGATATATATGGTTTGGAGTGGATCCATTCATTTTGTTTTCAAAATTCTTTTGCCAATGGAAGAGTTGACTTTGCACTTTGATCTCACACCTTTAGTGACCTCCTAAATCATTCATTGAATCACCATAATTTGGCTTTCCTTCCTGGCCCTTTAAGTAAACTGGCTATGTGCAGTTGCAGTGAGGGATGGTGGGATTGGGGTTGAGGGTGAGGAGGAAATGTCCCTACTTTAGGAATAACCTCTATGGCAATCATCCTCACAAGTCACGTCCCAACAAGACTTCTGGGGGAGGTGGTTTCCAAGGGGAAACTGTTGCTATTGGTAAAAGGATCAATAACACAAAAGGACATGGATTTAAGATAAATATCAAGAAAACACAAGAATCCAAATGAAGGTGTCTTTGTTTCTACAAAGCAGCCTGAAAGAACGGTGGAAGCAGCTTCAATTATAATTTTCAAAACCCCTTTGGAAAGGACAGGTTGTACTGCGATGGGGAAAGAGAGACTAATTGGATAGTTCTTTCAAGAAACCAATATGGGCACAATGGGTCAAATGGCCTTCTTATGTACGATATTATTTCATAGCACGGTCATTGATACATAGAAAGTGGGAGCAGGAGTAGGCCATTCGGCCCTTTGAGTGTACTCCGCCATTCAACATGATCGTGGCTGATGATCCAGCAAAGTCCCCTGTTTCCATTTTCTTCCCACACCCTTTGACCCCTTTAGCCCTAAGAACTATATCTAACTCCTTCTTAAAAGCATTCAATTATTTTGTCCCAATCCATTTTCTGTGACAGAGACTTCCACAGGCTCTGGGTGAAGAAATTTCTCTTCCTCACAGTCCTAAGTGGCTTACCCCTTATCCTTCAACTATGACCTCTGGTTCCAGATTCGCTGGTCATTGGGAAGATCCTTCCTGTGTTCACCCTCTCTAGTCCTGTTGGAATTTAGTAGGTTTATGTGAGATCTCCTTCATTCTTTTTAACTGCAGTGAATATGGTCACATTGGAAAGGCACTTCTGAATTGTATCTCATGTCAAAGGTGGAATTGTTGCCAAGCTAAAGATGTAGTACGCACTAACCTATCCTTCCCAAAATGTTTCGTGATCTGGCTAATGAATTGTATCAGCCTAATCTAAAGCTAATCACAGCCCTTCTGTTTCCTTCCCAATTACTCTTATCATTTGGATACGGAGGACGGAAGTCGATCAGATAGTACTGCAGGCTATGATTGAATTGCCTGTGTGTAATGTGGTCAGTACAGAAATACAACTGATTTGTGTGTTATTGCGCATTTAAAATTGTAGGCCATTTAGAAGTCGTTGCTGTATAGTGGCTGTGTGTTAACTAGATGCACTATTTACTATGCTGCCAAGTGCAACACTGAAATTTGTGTTCACTAACTGTCCCTTCATGGTAAGAAGTTCTACCAATCTGCAGCTGCTCATTTGATATACACCCATTACTAATTTGAACACATTTGGGGAGGTGTGGGAGCTGGAAATTTAAATAGCGGTTTAATGAAGACTAGATGAATAATGATGTTTTAACTGAGGGTATTATGAGGAGAGATTTGCAGGAAGGATGTATTGGTGTGCAGGGAGTCTGCACCAAACAGCACCCCTTTTAGCACAAATTCACTTGAAAGTTCCTAAATTGTTAGGAAAAGAAACCTCATTGAGAGATTGGCATTAAAGTTGTTCAGTGATTCGCCTGACATGGTTAGCAACACTTTAGAACAAAGTTTCCCTTTCTCAGGTAACTCCCACCTTCCAATGTGTACAGAAAGTCCACATCACTGTCCTAGATCTTTCACCAGGCATCCATCACCCACCCAGACCAAAGATCAAGTCGCCATTGTCTTACCAGCCCATAGGGCTGATCTGACATTAGAGAGATACGACTGGTGGTGGTTTAACCTGAGGGTCATCATACCTCAGGGGAGAGGTTAAGAAGGAGAGTCCTTCATGGTAAACAAGCTGGTGTGGGGATTGGACCTACGCTGTTGGCATCACACCACTCTGCATACCTATCATCAAGCCAACACAACTAAACCGACCCATAGTGCACCAGACAGCCAGCCTGAACTGCTGCATGCTTTCTGCCCATGACACAGTCGCAGTGTAAACACGCCTCTTCAAGAGGCCATGAAGATGTTCTGCCTACAGGAGCCATCCTTGTCCTGACACACCCACCCTTCCACCCATCTGCAGGCCATAGCCAAGCCTGGCAGCATTTCCCAAGCTGCAGGCTGTCGGCCTAGTATCTTTCTCCAAGTGGTGCGTGGGATGTAAGACACTACTGAGCAGTGACCATTATGTGGGCAGGAATAAGCGCTAGCCTTGGCATGTGGACTGGAACCCAGCAGCTAAAGATCCTCTGGTGCAGACCGGCAATGATCCCCCTGGGATTCCTCCTTGAGAATGCACTCTTAGAATCCACTACAGCAAGTACCACCAGCAGAATGTTAGAATTGGCTTTTCTATTTTTAAACTTATTAGAGGTTATTTCATTTACTGATGTCAGAATTTAGCCATTTAAGTTTTTTTATGATACTGAGGGTACAAGTACAATGTTTTATTTATTTTTTCTCTGCTAAGGTTGACCTTCTGAAACCTAACCCTAGGTTAAACATTGTTTCCTATGCTTCAAATAAAGTTTTTAATTTAAACTCATGACTCAGGAATGTAACACTAAGTTTAAGTGATTAATATGCTGGTAGCAAAGATTAAAATCATTTCAAGTAGTACAACAGTGATATATAACAAAAACACATAGACTAACCCGTGGGCTGCATTAGCAGCTGAATTTGTAATGCTTTTTTTGCAATATTTCTCTACTCCATGTTTTTACCTATGAATTATGAGTGTGCTTGAAATTGTTCAATACTGATTAAATTCACCCACAAAAAGCACATCAAGTACTTGACAGCAAGCATATTGAATTTTAAGTCCTGGATTATGGTAAAGCTGCTGCCATTGTGCCAAGGGGAAGGGAGGAGGATGGAGAAGAGAGGGGTGTTGGTAGTATGGAGGAAATGAGTGCCCAGAGATGGGGAGTAGTCCTTTCAATCGAGGAAGTAGCATCACAAGGTGGAGGAGGTAATCTTTGATTGAACCAATGGCATCTGCAAACTGAAAGCAGTGATGTTTTTGCTATACAGAACAATTCAATGAAAAAGCATGGATGAACAGTCCATAACTTGACACCTAAGAGTGCAGTGAATGGGGGGTTATGTTTTGGTGGGAGGGAATCCAATTACAGGAGTTGCAATGATAGTAAACTGACCAAAATAGAACAGAATGGAATTCCTACAGTGTGGAAGGAGGCCATTGAGTCCACACCGACCCTCCTAAGAACATCCCAGCCAGACTCACCCCCTCTACTCTTTCCCTGTAACCCTGCATTTCACATGGCTAACTCACCTAACCTGCACACCCCTGGACACTATGGGTAATTTAGCATGGCCAGTCCACTAACCTGCACATCTTTAGATTGTGGGAAGAAACCGGAGCACCGGGAGAAAACCCATGCAGACACGGAGAGAATGTGCAAACTCCACACAGACAATACTGTAACACTGGAGTGTTACAACCATTTAACCCAGGTGAGCACCATCTCCATTTTCTCCCATTCGTACACATCCCAATTTGGGGAGATATATGTATAATTCTGTCAATGCAGCTGGATCAAAATCTTGAAACTCCTTGACCAACATCAAATCAGGAGGAGTTTTAGATGAATTTCAGTACCCAGAAAAGACTGACTCACAAAGACACTAACGATAGGTTTTGTTAGACTTTATTGCTCATGTGTCAAGGTTGGGTTTTAGAACGTTCCACTGGATAATCATTCTAACCCATCAAAATCTTGAAATCAGCCATCTTTATCCCACACCCTACCTTCTGATCTCTACCTAAAGGGAAGTCCAGCCACAGTATTGCAATCTCCCTCACAGGAAGGCCTGAGGGAAGCATATCAGCAATCCATCCCATCTGGAGTGGGACTTGAACTCTGTGTCATTAGCACTAATCTGATCTCTCTGACTGTGCTGCCAACTAAACTAACCAGGTTTCACACAGATTTAGATATGGGCAAATAAGTGTGCAAAAATTTGGCAATTAGAATAAAACGTAGAAAATGGTGATATTTTCCACCTTAGCAGGAAGAAAAAGTGGAGAATAACTGCAGAACTCTGAGGTACAGAGGGATCTTGGTGTTCTTAAGTGTGAGTCACAAAATGTCAGCATGCAAGTGCAGCAAGTACTTAAGAAGGCTAAGGGAATGCTGTTCTTTATTACAAACCCAACAAGTCCACATCAACCGTCCAAAGAGTACCCCACCCAGACCCTATTGCTCTACATTTACTCCTGACTATAGCAGAAAATGTGTTGCTGGAAAAGTGCAGCAGGTCAGGCAGCATCCAAAGAGCAGGAGAATCGACGTTTTGGGCATGAGCCCTTCTTCAGGAATCACCTGACTATAGCACCCAACCTACACATCCCTGAATACTATGAGCAATTTAGCATGGCCAATTCACCTAACTTGTATGTCTTTGGATTGTAGGAGGAAACCAGAGCACCTGGAGGAAACTCACGCAGACACGGGAGAATGTACAAACTCCACTCAGTCACCTGAGGCTAGAATCAAGCCTGGGTCCCTGGTGCTGTGAGGCAGCAGTGTTAACCACTGAGCCACCATGCTGCCCTGCAGAATTGAACATAAAAATAAATATGTCATGTTTCAAGCTATCGAGTGACCACACCTTGAATACTTCTGGTCTCCATATTTAAGGAAGGATGTAATTGGATTGTAAGCTGTTCAGGGCAGGTTTACTAGATTGAAACCTAGAATGATCAGGTTGTCTAATGAGAAAAGGTTGGACATTTTGAGCTTGTTTTCACTGGAGTTCAGAAACATGAGGGGTGTCTTGAGGAAGTATTAAAATGGTTCTGACTAGGTGACACAGAAAGGGTCAAGATTAGAGTGGATGAGTCCTGAATTAGAGGCTCTGCTTTAAAATAAGGTGGTCACCCTTTAAGGACAGTGTTGAAGAGAATTCCTTTCTGAGTTGTATGCCCTCTGCCTTAAAGGGTGATGGAAGTTGGGGTCGATTAATATTTGTAAATGAGGGGTTGGTCTTTCTTGTTAGATTTGGCAATCAAACAGCTTCAGAAGTAAGTGAAAATGTGGAGTTCAAACCATAAATAGATCGGCCATGATCTTACTGAGTTGATGGAGCAGTCTTGGTGGACTGATTGGTCTACTCCTGGTCCTAATTCATATGTTTGCATCAATGTTTCTAGCTCTTACCATCTACCACTGGTGTATTTTGGAAGGATTCAAATTTGATACTCTGCCTGTATTATGACCACACTTTCCTTGTCCATTACATCCAGGGGTCATACTGTTCTCAGAGGTCAACAGCCCAGCAAACAGCCCTTCAATATTTTGCGTGCACTGATCAAAAGCAAGCACCTAACTATTGTCATCCCATTTTCCAATACTTGGTTCATAACCTTGTATGCATTGGCATTGCAACTGCACATCTAAATACCACTAAAATATTATCAGTATTTCTGCCTCCACTACCCTGTGTTCCACATTCCCATTGCCCTCTAAGTGAGGGGAAAGATATTCCTCACATTCCCTCTGAACTTCCTGCCCTTACCTGAAATCTACCAATTTCCTGGTCACTGATCACCATTCCCCACCTTTTCCTCTGTTACATTGTCGACTGTGTTGACGCCACCTTGTGTTCCCACGAGGAGGTTGAACCATTAACTTCATGAACACCTTCCCCCTTGACCTCAAATTCACCTGGACCATCTCTGACACCTTTCTCCATTTCTTGGATCTCTCTGCCTCCATTTCCGGCAACTGACTCAACATGGACATCTACTTCAAACCCATCAATTTGCACAGCTACCTAGACTCCCACCCTGCCTCCTGTAAAAACACTATCCCTTACTCCCAATTCCTCTGCCTCCACTGTATCCGTTTCTAGGAGGAGCAATTTCACTCCAGAACATCTCAGATGGCCTCCTACTTTAAGGACTATAATTTCCCCACCCATCTGGTCAACAATGCCCTCCAGTGCATCTCTTCCACTTCCCCCACCTCTGTCCCTGAATCCCATCCCTCCAACCACAACAAGGATAGAACCCATCTGGTCCTCACCTTCCACCCCACCAATCTCCGGATACAGCGCATCATCCTCCACCATTTCCACCACCGACAGTCAGACCTCAACACCAGAGATATATTTCCCTCTCCACCCTTATCTGTGTTCCACAGAGACCCTTCCCTCCGTGACTTCCTCGTTAGGTTAACACCCCTCCAATCAACCCACTGCTGGCACCTTGCCACTGCAAGAGGTGTAAAACCTGTGTCTACATCTCCCCCCTCACCTCCATTCAGCGCCCCCGAGGATCCTTCCACATCGGGCAGAGATTTTCCTGCACATCCAAACACCACAACTTCTGTGTCCATTGCTCTCGATGTGGTCTCCTCTACATTGGGGAGACAGGATGCCAAGTCACGGAACGTTTCAGGGAACATCTCTGGGACACAAGCGCCAAACAGTCCCACCGCCCTGTGGCCGACCACTTCAACTCACCCTCCCATTTTACCAAAGGCATGCAAGTCCTAGGCCTTCTCCACCACCAAATCCTAGCCACCTGATGACTGGAGGAAGAACGCCTCATATCCTGCCTTGGAACGCTCCAACCACATGGCATCAATGTTGATTTCACCAGTTTCCTCATCTCCCCTCCCCCCCACTTTATCGCAGTTCCAAACCTCCAACTCGGCACCGCCCTCTCGAATTGTCCATCCTCCTTCCCACCTATCCACTTCACCGTCCCCTCCGTCCTATCACCATCACCCTCACCTCCATCTACCTGTCGCCTTCCCAGCTACCTTCCCCACAGCCCCCACTCTCATCTTCCTATTTACCTCTCAACCCCCTTGCCCTGTCATTCTTGATGAAGGGCTTATGACCGAAACATCGACTCTCCTGCTCCTCGATGCTGCCTGACATGCTGTGCTTTTCACTACCACACTTTTCAACATTGATCACTCCACTCCACCCAGGGGAAAAGTTCCTTTGCATGTACCCTGTCCATGCCTCTCATTTTATACACCTCAATCATGTCTCCCCTCAGTCTCCTCTGCTCTAAGGAAAACAACTGCAGTCTTTCCAATCTCTGTTCATGACTGAAACTCTCCAGTCCAGGGAGCATCCTAGTGGGGCAGCATAGTGGCTCAGTGGTTAGCACTGCTGCCTCATAGCACCTGCGTCCCAGGTTCAATTCCAGCCTCAGCTAACTGTCTGTGTGGAGTTTGCACATTCTCCCTGTGTCTGTGCGGGTTTCCTCTGAGTGCTGCAGTTTCCACCCACAACCCAAAGATGGACTGGGGAGTCCAGAACCAGAGGGCATAGGTTTAGGATGAGAGGGGAAAGATATAAAAGAGAACTAAAAAGCAACTTTTTCACACAGAGGGTGGTACGTGTATGGAATGAGCTGTCAGAGGAGGTGGTGGAGGCTGGTACAATTGCAATATTTAAAAGGCATCTGGATGGGTATATGAACAGGAAGGGTTTGTAGGGATATGGGCCGGGTGCTGGCAGGTGGGACTAGATTGGGTTGGGATATCTGGTCGACATGGACAGGTTAGACCAAAGGGTCTGTTTCCATGTTGTACATCTTTATGACTCTATGTGCAGGTCAGGTGAATTGGCCATGCTAAATTGTCCATAGTGTTAGGTGCATTAGTAAGAGGGGGGTGGGTTACTCTGCGGATGGTTAATGTGGACTTGTTGGGCCGGAGTGCCTGTTTCCGCATTGTTGGGAATCTAATCTAAAAAAAATCTCCTGTGCATCCTCTCCTGTGCAATCACATCTCAACTTTAATATGGAATGGAAGTTTTGGCTCAGAGGCAGTGACAGTTCCGACGTCATCACAAGACTTCCTCCCAGCCTATGGTATCACGTTTTGTTAAAACTGTGATACTTCACACAACACCAGGTTATCATCCAACAGTTTTATTTGAAATCACAAGTTTTCAGAGTGGGGCAGAACCGGGGGGGGGGGGGGGGGGGGGGGGGGGCATAGGTTTAGGGTGAGAGGAGAAATGTATAAAAGGGACCTAAGGGGCAACTTTTTCCTGGAGAAGGTAGTGAGTGTATGGAATGAGCTGCCAGAGGAAGTGGTGGAGGCTGGTACAATTACAGCATTTAAAAGACATCTGGGCGGGTATGTGAATAGGAACGGTTTAGAGGGATATGGGCTAAGTGCTGGCAAATAGGATTAGATTAGGTTCGGATATCTGGTCGGCACGGACGAGTTGGACCGAAGGGTCTGTTTTCATGCTCAGAGCTCCGGAAGCTTGTGATCTCAAATAAACCGGTTGGACTATAACCTGGTGTCGTGTGACTTCTGACTTTGTCCATGGGCACTTCCATGTCAAGGTTACCACGGACACTAAAAAAAATGTTAAGCGTGCAAGTGATGTTTCTGGGGTGCAGTATTCAGTTAGTATGGGAGGGTAGCTCTCTGGCACTGTTTTAGCATTCAAGCCTCATTGAAACCGTGTTCTGACTTTCTGGTGAGGTTGGTAATTACAGTATCCTTCATTAACAGACTGTGTGTCTCACTGAAAGGAAGAAGGTTCCTTTTGAAAAATCTTGCTGAGGCCATCCACGGAGACAAGCTGGAGGAGTTCAGATGGCTGGGCGTGTGTTTATAATGACAAAATGAAGGGGGAGGAAACGAAAGACGTTTGAACTATTATAACTTTTCATATCCTATTGAAGGTGTAAACTGGTTGAAACAGGTTTCAAAGGGAGGGAGGAAACAAAGGGTGGGGGGAAGGGGAGTCAATCATACTTATAAACTTCTCAGTGTGGTGACAGGTTGGATATGGTAGTAATTATCTGGCTTATAAAGAAGGGGAAAAAATGGGCGTAGCAAAGGCACAATAGGATGTGGATTTTAAACTTTTTAATGATACATGGCTCGGGGAGTCATGGGGATAATACACTGTGATATCAGTGGCCTGTCTGATGTAGTTTATTAAAGGGAAGCGCCACTGAACAGCAGTGTGACATCCCGCAACTTTTCAAGAAACCGACTTATATTATTTTCAAACGCCAAGTCTCTACTAAGTTGCTAGAGAAAGTAAAACTCAAACCATCTTCTTCCCATTTTCAATCAGCAGCCCCTTCCCCGTGAATTTAAAATATTAAAAATCACCCCTCACACTTTATTTTTGGTGTGTTGTGACCTCAGTGGTTTCTTTCTGATAAATCGATCAGCAATTTCACAAAGGCATTATTCGTCATTTTTTGCTCGGAGCAAAGAGAAGGGGGAGGGGGTGGGGGGCGGTAGGTGTCTTCTCCAGAGACAATGTGCTGTTGAAGGTCGCTCCCATTAACAGCGGGCTGACAGGCAGGAGATTAACTTTATTGCAGGGGTTAACTCTGATGTTTCCGGTTAAATGTTCAGGAGGGTTTAATTAATCTCAGCCCTTTTTTTTGGTTTTAGTTGAAACGGTGCTGGAATCAGACTGGAGCTAGAAACTCAGTCCCAAACAAGTAGAGGATTTTTGTTTGCTCAAACCGGGAGGGTGACTGTACAAAGAGCTCAAGGGAGCATTTCAGTTAAAGCGAACCTGCAGAAGGATTTCTGCTAGTAAGCAGCATCTCAAACGGCAGAAATTGGGCAATTTGAATTGGCGCCACCGAGATTTTGTGTCGCAGGGGGGCTTGCAGATAGTTTAAAACCCTCTTTGCTTTTTTTTTGGCTGGGAGCAGGCAAAACTCAAGCCTCCCACTTCTTTTATTATGAGACAACAGCTGGTAACTACTCCCCTCTTCACTGCTGCAGGGTGGATGGGAAAGCTGGTCTCCACAGCAACCAGAAAGGCATTACAGCTGCTTCCCCCACCCCAAACCCCCTCCCCTCACAAGCCTCATGTCTCTCCCTAGACCCTGGCTGAAGACATCTGGTCAGTGCAGCCATTTCCCAAAGGAATCACTTAATTTCACCCAAGGCTGGCCATGGAATCTCTTCACTGAGCTATAACTGCGTGATGATGAATAGGAGAGGGCGAAGATGGCAGCTTCAGTGGTTTCAAAGGTCAGGGGTTATCAGTGATTTCGTGAAAAGAAACTAGTTACCCACTGTTTGGGAAGAAGGTCCAATGTGAGGCAGAAAAATCTGTTGTTAACAGGTAAAGACCCTGCTGTCAGACTGTGCCTCAGAATTGTGCTTGAAGTGCTAAAATTCAAATAGCAAACATTTACTTAAAATCCAGATTTTAGAAAGTGGTTCTCCCTGAAGACTTCATTATAATTCTAAAATTTAAGGGTGACATATTTAGACAAAAAGAAATCCTGATGCTTTTCATTTATTTTTCCCCCTAGAATAAAATTTGACACACTCTGTGGCCTGCGTTTATTTTTGCTGTCACCCAGGCCACAGTCTCTAGGAATTTCTGATTATGTGTTGGATTTGAAAAGAGATTTGTTGGATCAAATAAAATCTCTCTGCACTGTTAATTTTAAAGCCCCATGTGAAAGGAATGGGAAAGCAAGGGTTTGAAATGTTCATGGGTCCTTCAGGATGAATTACACAAGGTATTGTGTCAGAGAGTCATCCAACACGGAAACAGACCCTTTGGTCCAACTCGTGTATGCTGACCACATTTCCCAAACTTAAACTAATCCCATTTGCCTACATGAAGTTGGTATCCTTTTAAACATTTCATGGAATCACAGAACCCACTGTGAGGATGCAGGCTATTCAGTCCATGGAGACCACACTAACCCTCTGAACAACATCTCACCCAACCCACCCCCCTATCCTGTCTCTGTAATGCTGCATTTCCTATGGCTAACCCACCTAGCCTACTCATCCCAGGACCCTATGGGGCAATTTAGCATTGCCAGTCCACCTAACTTGCACATCTTTGGAGTGTGGGAGGAAACTGGAGCACCCGCAGACACGGGGTGAGCGTGCAAGCATGTACCTGCCCAAGTCTCTTTTAAATATAACTGTACCTGCAACCAGCCTTTAGAGCAACATGCACTCCCATAGTGTCTTTGATGTAATAAAATGTCTCAAGGCATTACGCGGGAATATTATAAATCCAATTTGATACTGAGCCACAAGTGTAGATTATTGCCAGGTCAAATGACCACAAGCTTGGTCAAGCACGGAAGTGGTAAAGGATTTTTTGGACATGGAACGAGAGATGGAATGATAAAGAGACTTGGGGAAAGAGTTTCAGAACTCAGAGCCTGACAGCTGGAGGCATGTTGGAACAAGAGAAATCGGCAGTGCTGAAAATACCAGAGTTAGGGGAGGACAGCTAGCTCAGAGGACTGAAAGGCTGGAGGGGGTGCAGAAGATTAGACTGGGAGAACATAGAGATGTACAACACAGAAACAAACCCTACGGTCCAACTTGTCCATGCCGACCAGATATCCCAATCCAATCTAGTCCCACCTGCAGCACCCGGCCCATATCCCTCCAAATCCTTCCTATTCATATACGCATCCAGATGCCTTTTAAATGGTGCAGCTGTACCAGTCTCCACCACATCCTCTGGCATGTCATTCCATACACGAACCATCCTCTGCATGAAAACGTTGCCCCTTAAGTCTTTTTAATATTTTCCTCTCTCACTCTAAACCTATGCCCACTAGTTCCGGACTCCCCCATCCCAGGGAAGAGACTTTGTCTATTTATCCTATCCATGCCCCTCATGATTTTATAAATCTCTATAAGGTCACCCCTCAGCCTCCAACGCTCCAGGGAAAACAGTCCCAGCTGATTCTCCCTTTAGCTCTAATCCTCCAACCCTGGCAACATCTTTGTAAATCTTTTCTGAACCCTTTCAAGTTTCACAAAATCTTTCCGATAGGAAGGAGAGGACATGGAAAGATTTAAAAACAAGAACATGGATTTGATTTGATTTGTCATGGTCACATTTACCGAAGTACAATGAAAAGCTTTGTCTTATGAGCAGAACAGGCAGACGATAGCAAACAAGGACATACAGATCATAGAGTGCTTAGATAGAGCGGGGCATACAGGTATTACTGCATAAGGTGTGCACATAGCAAGACTTAAGAGGTTGTTTAGGGTCCCAAGTATGACCAAATGCATCCATGGAGCTTTCTTCAGGAGTTAACCCCACATTCTAGCTATGAGTTGGCCAACACCTCCTTCATGGTGTGTTGCCTTCCTATGTTAACTGTAAAGCAAAAAGACTCATTGTCCGATTCAATGATGTTTGATTATCTGTCAAACAGGCTATTCCCCCCTCTGATTTCAATAAATTTATATTTGGTAAGGAGAAATGTTCAAGGGAAACAACAATAAAATCAAGATTTTTTTAAATGTCTTTAGGAAGTTTCTCTGGAATTGCACATAGCAGTGTCCTGGAAATTCGGCTTGTGGAGACTCCAGGCCAGTTCTAGTGACTAATTAGAAGCCAGTGTAGGTCAGTGAACACAGCTATAGGAATTATGGGTCTTGTTGTGAGTTAGAACTCAAGCAGCAATAGTTCGTTTTCCTCTTTAGTCTGAGCTTGTGTACAAAGGGTAGCAAGTGAGACATCAGCTAGTGATAAGTTGGAATAATTAACTCCACAGGTCTCAAATGTGTGGAGGAGTCTGAGAGCAGCAAATGAGCTGAGGCAGGAGTGAAGTCATTTAACCTAGGCAAATAGGCAACCTTATTGATGATGTGGATTTGTGATTGAAAGCTGATCTTCAGTTGGGGTAAGACCTTTGTTTCAGGGAGTAATATGACTCAGCTGAAGACACTTGACAGAGACAGGGAAGGAGTTGGTGGCTCAGGAATAGATGAGGACTGAAGACAAGATCTTCCCAATGCTTAATTGTCAGAATTTTCTGGTCCAGCAGTTTGGTCATCGAAAGACCTCAGATGAATTGAGATGTTGGGCTGATTTAAAGCTGGGTGTCGTCAGTGTGTAACTGGAAATGAGGCTGTTTCCAAATGATGTTGCCAGTCCTTGTCAAATGATTTTGGTGCTCCTCCAAGTAACATTAGACTTGCATCAAACAGCACCTCCAGAAGAGCAGAAGGGATTGGAAGATTGGGATCTATTTATTTTAAAAACACTAGAGATGTAAAGATTTTAATTGGACTCCATTAAAAACAAAAATTCCTTTCAAAAACCACATACTTTAAATAAATCTCCACAGTTTACAAGCTAGCAGTGCAAAGACAATGAAGTGTAATGGTATGTATTCTGTTTTACTTTTAGCATTTACTACGTTCTCTGAACTTGTAAAACTCATGACATTAACAAGATACTGCAATCTTCCTTGACAGTGGGGATGAGGCACATTTTCTCATCATTCAAATGGGGCAGGATCACTTGTTTCAGCCACACTCTCAGATCCCTTTGCCTGTTGAGACTTTAGCTCCTACGTTGCATGATTTCTCTACTTGTGTCATTCCCCTCAGGTCAACCTTGTTGGATCTTGTTGCAAAATTGATTTGATCAGTTCACAATGGGGCCTTCAGTCTTTGCCACATAGAAAGACAATTGGTTTTTGAGCAATTTATTACTGGCTTTTTAGTGTTTTCAACTGGATATATATATATATATGTATGCAGATAATACTCAATAGTTCTAAATATTTTTAGTTATGTTATTTTGCTGAATATTTTTGCATCTTTCACTCAGTATTGTGTAAGATTAGTGACGCTTGATATGACTAAATAACATTATTTAAAATTACAGTAGCAGTATTTTAGTGTATACACACAAAAATACTGTATAGGAGTTTGATTCTGTGCTGGCTGTTTCTAGCAACAAATCACTTGGTTTCATTTCCCCACTCTTTCCTTGTATCTTATCCTTCAAGTGTCTATCTATCTCCCCTTTGGGAGCTGCCAATGAATCGGTATTCACCATGCAATTTAATTTAACATTTAAAATGAAAATTACATATTTTACAAAGATATATTTCTAAATGCCTTTACTTCTTTTGCAAACTGCCTTACATCCCTTCCCTGTGGTCATTCAGACAATGGAAGCAGTTTCTCTTTTATTTATGCTCGCTAAACCTTCACCAATTTTAAACACCTCGATCTGATTTCCTTTGAGCTCTCTGTTGAGGACTCTCTTTAGAGTGGCACCCAAACCTGTGAGCTTCAGATTAGCAATTCATTAGCATTTTATATAAGAGAAATCATTTCAACAATCAAAATTGTATAATTTTTAAATATATTAAAAGCCAGTCAGAAGCATGAAGGGAGGTTTACTACAATCAGGTAGAAAGCACCCAAAGGCAGACAGCACACCAGGTAGAACCTCTATACCTTTTAAGAATAATTGCACCGTAGGACCATTTCTGGATCCCAACTCTGCATTTGCTTGCAACACATCCAACGGCACAGTCTTCTGATAGGCGACCTCCTGAATGACAGTCTTTGTGACCACCATTCAACTGAGAGCTCCCAATGTCATTAAATATCTACTCCACATTAAATATCATCTTTCATCCCTTCCAAAAAAAAACACTCTTTTGGACAAGTGAATTCTATCGTTTTGAAGAGATAATGTGCATGGGAGGTGCTCCTAGAATTATTTGTCTGAGAAAACACTATATTTAAAAAAAAAACAAATGATTTAGGCTTGTATTTTATGCCTTCTAATTTGATGGATAATTGCAATATTACAGAGTGTGGCCAAAATGAAAATTTACAGTCTGTTGGTCTGGATGCTATCATTTTGCAGCGCTGACAAAACTAAGCAGTTTCTTTTAAATATTTTATAATAGGATTTACTCGGTTCACATAATTATTCCATGATCTTTGTATTAATGCATTTGAATACACATTTGGGTTTTAGTGAATTGAGTTGGGGGTGGTGGGGGAATAATGGGAAATTGCTAATTATTTTTGATGTCCAGGCTCCTGAGAATCCTTAGTTCTGCTGATTTTATTTTAATACAACGCTCTCCCTGTCTTAGTTTAAAACAGAATGTCAGTTCTGAAGATATAAAAACTTTGGGTGAAATTTAATGCTGTCCCAGTGGTGCGTTTGGAGTCGGGGGCATTAAATCAGTTGTGATGGTGGAAACTGGGTAAACTCCTTCCATTGCTTCAATTTCAGTCTGCGGCAGCAAGGTAATTGATTCCCAATTACAGGTTTTATTCCACCATCTTTAGTATTCACACAGATGTGAGTAGGGAATATTATAATATGCTCAAGTCCCACCCGCTAGTATTGTTGGAGTTCCTACCGCTGACCCATGGCTGCCATGGCAGAGATGAGTTTGGGTTCGTGACGGGGTCTGTGTCAGGCACAGATTCATGGTGGCGAGAATGTCTTTGGACCCGGTAGGAGATCCCGTGGCAGGGGCTGCATCGGTCAGGTGGGTCCAAAGTAGACTTACGGTGGGGGTTGAAGTCGGGTTGTGGTGCCCTCTGTATTGGCGAGGACTCCTAGAGGCAAGGGCGTTCCTGGAGGCCAGCTGGCATCTAAGACTGGCAACTTGCGTTCGATGGAAGTGGCATGACGAAAGGAACTCGGTGCTTTTAGATGGCGCCAGAGAGTGGCAGCAATATGCAACACCTTTCACTGTATTTTGTAACAAAGTACACGTGATAATAAATCAATTCAAATCAGTACATTATCCAGAGGACTAAATCACTTCTTTCCCTTAGCAGCACTGATGAAATCCATATGTTTCAGCTAGGGTAATGGAGCAACGACAACAATAATATCAACAGTCAATCAGCAAAGGATTTTTGAAAGATGTTGCGAAACTTGAAAGGGTTCAGAAAAGATTTACAAGGATGTTGCCAGGGTTGGAGGATTTGAGCTACAGGGAGAGGTTGAACAGGCTGGGGCTGTTTTCCCTGGAGCATCAGAGGCTGAGGGGCGACCTTATAGAGGTTTACAAAATTATGAGGGGCATGGATAGGATAAATAGGCAAAGTCTTTTCCCTGGGGTCGGGGAGACCAGAACTAGAGGGCATAGGTTTAGGGTGAGAGGGGAAAGATATAAAAGAGACCTAAGGGGCAACTTTTTCACACAGTGGGTGGTATATGTATGGAATGAACTGCCAGAGGAAGTGGTGGAGGCTGGTACAATTGCAACATTTAAGAGGCATTTGGATGGGTATATGAATAGGAAGGGTTTGGAGGGATATGGGTCAGGTGCTGGCAGGTGGGACTAGATTGGGTTGGGATATCTGGTTGGCATGGATGGATTGGACCGAAGGGTATGTTCCATGCTGTACTCTAAGATAAAGGCTGTCCCGGAGGAAAAATAAACAAACAATCAACCAACATCAAGGTCAGTGATCTTCAATCAAATGATTACCAATCTTCCTAGACTGAAATGAACTTCTGGCAGAGCTTTCAAACCACCAGTTTGCTTAAATTTGTGAGAGGCTCAGTTGGAGAGGATGTGGGGAGGATGGTGATAATCCTGACATTGTTATTTATACCACTCTGTAAAGGGTTAACTGAGGGGAAAGAAACTTGGGAGTGGAAGATATTGGTTATGAATTTGAAATGGTTAATACAAGTCCTGGGCTCAATGTCTACCCATTCTAATATATAACACAGTTACTAGCCAAAACATGAGGCAGTTTGAACAGACTGAATGGTCTTGAAGTGATTGGAAAGAGGTCAGCCAGATGGATCTCATTGAATAGGAGTTCCCTGATTGGGGCTGTTAACTTGATCCCATCAAGGAGTTCTGACTAACAGATATAAACAGGAATGTAAGGGGCTCTGCTTACTCTGGGAGCTAGCTTTGAGCTAGTTGGGTCAGTGTCATGTATTATACATGTGTAAATAAAGGGTGACTTGGTGATGGGATATCCACCTTCATTGGAGTTATTTCATATTTGTTGGACACAGTTCCTGTTGGAAATGCATGTGCCTTTTCTACTTTTTGTTAATAATAATTACTACACTAAAGAGCTCATTTAACTTGTATACAATTAATGAGACGCAAGAAACTATCATTATTGTTAGCTATAATCTAAGATAAGAGTCCCTTCTATTGAATATTATTCATGTTCAATCTTCGCCATAGACTAGTAAAAGGGCCCTTAGACTGCCATATGACGGAGGATGGGGAGAGCACTCCAACAAAACAGTGAAAGGTGTTGCATATTGCTGCCACTCTCTGGTGCCATCTGAAAGCACCAAGTTCCTTTCGTCATGCCATTTCCACCGAATGAAAGTTGCCTGTCTTAGATGCCAGCTGGCCTCCAGGAATGCCCCTGCCTCTAGGAGTCCTCGCCAATACAGAGGGCACCAATGCCACTGGGCACCACAACCCGACTTCACCCCCCACCGTAAGTCTGCTTTGGACCCACCTGACTGATGCGGCCACTGCCACGGGATCTCCCACCAGGTCCAAACACATTCTCGCCACCAAGAATCTATGCCGGACGCAGAGCCCGTCGGGAACCCAAACTCCTCTCTGCCACGGCAGCCATGGGTGAGTACTAGGAACTGCCTCATGGATGCAGAAATAGCTGGGGAACCCAAACTGACCTCAGGAGCTGCCGCCTTGTGTCCACGCTGGGCCCACTCACTGCCATCGACACCGTTACCACGACCGAGCTCTTCAAGAAGAAGCAAGTAAAGCAAAAAAGAAAAATACGAAAGAAAAAGAAAATGAGAAAATAGGGAGGAAAAGAAAGGAAGCAAAAAAATCCAGACAGAGCAGACCAGCCCTGGGCTCAGACGCCCTCTTCCACTGCCATCTTAGTAGAAGATGGACATACGACTGATCTCTGTCAAGGCGATAGAGCCATTGGGTATCTGTGATTTTTCCTTCGTCTTAGGCTTAGTCATTAATCTTGGAAGGTCTATAAACTCACTCATTGATTATATTTTCCCAGCTTAGTTGATAGTAGTTTTCTTTTGAAATTTCATCGGAGAATTGGAGAATGTTCTGGCAAAATACATATCTCTACTCAAGAATGAGCATTGATGATTCTAAATGACATAGATGTTTTTGAACATCTGGTGTTCTTTACATTGTTGTGACATTTGTAACACTCCTTTAATATTAGATGTCACTCCCTACACTGCATATCTCTGGATTCATAGGCTGTAGCTCTTTTCATTCATTCAGGGAAGGTGAGTATCTCTGACCGGGCCAGAATTTGATGCCCATCCTGAAGTACACTTGAGAAGGTGGTAGGAAGCTACCTTCTTCAACTACTGCAATGCTTTTGGTGTAGGTCGACTCTAAATGTACTTAGGGAGGAAGTTGCAGAATCTTGAAGCAGCAAAAGTGAAGTAACAGTGATATTATTCTAAGTCAGGAAGGTGAGTGGCTTGGAGAGAAGCTTGAAGGTAGTGATGCCTCCATGTATCTGTTGCCTTGTCCTTCTGGATGGTACGGGCATCATTTTGGAAGTGGTGTATGAGCAGGCTTGGTGAATCTTGCAGTGCATCTTGTAGATAGTAGTAATAGTGTGTACTGAGCGTCAGTGGCAGAGAAAGTGAATGTTTGAGGATATAATCCCAACCAATGCACCCCACATGCTCTTAAAGACACATTGACGTTTTAATAAGACTTTATTGCCTCTAAATTGTTTGTTCTGGTTTTCTTCTGTTTTTTAAATACACTTACAAACTTCTGCCATTGGATTTAACTTATGACCCCATTTGAACATTTTTCCTTCTGGCTATTGTTACAGATTTTAGTGACTGCGGTACTGCTTTTACAGTCTCTCCGATCCTGGATTGTTTAAATCTGAAGTTTGGTCACTCACTTCTCATCAATTCCCAACTCAGCTTTACCCCTTCCAACCAAATGTGGCCATGCTGGCTCTTCCCTGATTTGACCTTTTCCTTCCAGCTCCGATTCAGCTATTTCTTCCAGCTGTTTTCTGTTGAAACAGTTTCAGAAGCTGATTGACTAAGTGTTTCTTTCTTAAAAGGGCAATATTTAAATTAGCAATTCACTGTTCTGCTGAAATGTTCTCATTTTTTCTTCAAATTCTTTTGGATTCTCTCTCCTCATGTTGAGGGTCAGGTCTGCATCTCT
Organism: Hemiscyllium ocellatum; assembly: GCF_020745735.1. Taxonomy (NCBI): domain Eukaryota; kingdom Metazoa; phylum Chordata; class Chondrichthyes; order Orectolobiformes; family Hemiscylliidae; genus Hemiscyllium; species Hemiscyllium ocellatum. The sequence goes on along the minus strand of NC_083418.1, from coordinate 24,563,677 downwards.
GCAATCATGTTATAACATGACATGATAACAACATTGGTGCTTATAGTAGTTGCCACTAGTTGTCCTCCCTATGCTGTTCTAAGGACTCTTCAATAGTCTGTGATAGAGGATGAACCAAAAATAAGACTCAACAGAACAGGATCTTAGAATATAGTTTATTACATCTCAGCATCTATATACAGGTTATATTAACTTTTAACAGTTATTATTAACAATCAGCAGATAAGATGTGCATTTCCAGCAGGAGATTGTATCTGACTGTTTGCTCAAACTGCCTTATTATGCAGCGAGTGCAATATAACAGAATGATCCTGCTTAGCTCATGGATGAACCCTTTCATATCTGTTACTATATACAACAGAGGGTTCAGCATGTGGGCAAATCAGAGAACCAAGTTTGGTGTATTTGCTTTTGTGAATGAGGAAATCTCTATCAGAGGCATCCATGGCTTTTTGAGAGAGTCTGCCTTGAAAAGCGACGGTCTAGTTGTAGCCTCTCTGTTCATGGTGCCAGATCCCTTCCCTAAAGCCCCCCCTCAATGATCCTTGCATGTCATTGTTGGCTTCAACTCAATTTTAGGCCTTTATAGACTCTACGTTGGCCCTGCCAATCCACAAAGAGACGTTGCCTCTGTGGAAGTGCTGCCTGGTCTATTGCTCACCAGCTCCCAGGTTCTGACGCTGGGTTTTTCGAGTGGAATGTGGTGTGGTGGAAAACACAGGAGGCAGATGCTTCAGAGGAAAACGATAGCAAGTAAACTGAATATATGTACAGAAATGGAAAAAAAATCATGTTTCAAAGCCTGATTATTATAGGTCAAAATCAGATGCCTGAGACTTTGTCTGTTAACTTGAACCCCAGTCAACCCTTGCAGCCCAGATTTAAAATCACAGTGAGTAATTGCTAACTGATGGGTGACAGAGAAAAGAGAGAGTGAGACAGAGAGAGAGAGAGAGAAACTCGCTAATCCCAGACTCCTACTCTGCTTCCCTTCCCGAGGGATGCTCTGCACCATCAGCCCCAAAGCCCATGCCCCCTTATCCTAACCAAGATGGGACAGAGGGTTCCGATGATCTGGGACTCACCCCTGGAGTCGGACATGGGCTTGGAAACTTATGTCCAAAGTTCAGAGGGTTTTGGTCCAGGGTATGTCCATAAGCTGATAGGCACTTTTGTCCCACCTTACACTTCTGAATGGCCTGCACCTTACAGCTGGCAGAGCATCATCTCAGGGTCCTTGATTCATAGAGAGGCCTGCGTCTTCCAAGTTACTGGCATGTAATGTAATAGGCCTTTCCCAGTGTATTTGACATGGAAAGAGTCGACAAGGGAGACCTCCATTGTACCCATTAAATACTGTTTTTTTTTAAAAAAATCTGGTTTTCTCCATCTTTCTGATCATATAATCGTAGAATCCCGACTGTGCAGAAAAGGGCCATTCGATCCATCAGGTCTGCACCGACCCTGCAATAAAAATTCACCCAGACCCTCTACCCTATTTCCCATGGCTAATCTTCCCAGCCCACACATCTCTAGACATTATGGAGCAATTTGCATAGCCAATTCCCCGAACCTACACATCTTTAGACTGTGGGAGGAAGCTAGAAGAAACCCACACAGACGCAGGGAGAACGTACAAACTCCACACAGACAGTCACCCAAGGCTGGAATTGAATCTGGGCCTGGCGCTGTGAGACAGCTGTGCTAACCACCGAGCCACTGTGCCACCCCCAAATCTCATCAACTCCTGCATTTGAGCTATTTCTCCAATTTTTTTCCTCTGCCTATAATACCAACATTTTAAAAATAAATTTTGATTTTTCTGCATCTGTTCCGTATGTGTGCAGGGATTTTAAAAAAGGGGTTGACTTTCAACCAGTAGGTTTATGTCGTCAGTTCATTGTTTTATTTACCCGCAGCCAGAATGCATTTTTGTGTAATAAACAATTGTTCATGCGAAGTTCAGGAATAGGGTCAGTCTTTTCTATGTACCTAATGCCATCATGAATGTAAAATTACATTTACGAGGGTGGTGGTGGAGACAAGATGGCGCTGAAGAGTGGCAACTTAGATCCAGCAGTGGTGGCATGGTGAAGGGGATTCATGTCTGGCCTCTAGGCCCATGGCTTAACAAAGACTGTAAAGGTGGACATATTTTCTCTATTTCTTTGTTTTTCTGCCTTTATCATTCTATGTTTTGGTTTAGTTTTCTTTTGTTTAAGATGGCGCCAAAGAGTGGGGACACCACACAAGCCTTTTTACTGTGTTTTTGTAGGATAGGATACACCTGACAGTAAAGAAATCAAAGCAAACTGGGGACTTTTGCGTGCTTTGACCAAATCGTTCACTATTGTGGAAACCCCAGGGGAAGTGGGCTCTCTAATCCACATACCGTCTCAATTGGGTTGTAACACCGTGGTGTTGAAGTGCATCGCAGTGATGTGACACATTATGTTGTTCGTCCAACATCGTGAATTCTGGAGAAATAGGCTGCAAGTTAGGTTCCATTGAACTTGCACTCCTCATCTGAGTTGCTGAACTGTTAGGGAGCCATTGAACGAGACCATGTTGTTTCCTCACCCCAGGACAGATGAAAAAAATCTATCACTGATGGAGTTAAAGGGAAATCTTTCCTGGGTTTCATAGAATCATAGAAGTCCACACAAACCTTCTGAAGTGTAACCCACCCCGCCATCCCCCTACATACACCCCTGACTAAGAGTAGAGTAGAATTTTTCATTTCTTTCATATACAACTGATACAATAAAAACGAGGCAGCGTTCCTTCAGGACTGAGGGTGCTACATGGACAGCACAAACTACACTATCATGCATGGCAAAAAGTGCACAAGAAGTGCAAAACACGCAAGTTGCAGTATAACAGAAAAATGATAAATAAGAGATATTTTTCTAGCAGCAATTCTAAGTCTTGCAAAGACTTTCAGGTGGGATCATCTGATCATACCATGTTAAGGAGCCTGGTAGCTTGGGGGAAGAAACTGTTGTGCAGTCTGGCTGTGAGAGACTGAATGTTCTGGTAATTTCTGCCAGATGGCAGGAGGTACAAGAGTTTGAGTGAGGGGAATGCGGGGTCTTCCACAATGCTCTTAGCCCTTTGGATGCAGCATGTGGTGTCAATGTCTGTAATGGAGGGAAGAGAGACCCCAATGACCTTTTCAGCTGTCCTCACTATCCGTTGTAGGGTCTTACGATCAGAGACAGTGTAACTCCCAAACCAGGCAGGGATAAAGCAGCTCAGGGTACTCTCAATGAGCCCTTTGTAGAATGTGATGAGGATGGGGCGGGTGGGAGGTGGATTTTCCTCAGCCTGCGCAGAAAGTGCACTTAATGTGGTTAACCTAAAAACCCTGAGCACTATGGGCAATTTAGGATGGCCAATTCACCTAACCTGCACATCTTTGGATTGTGGGAGGAAACCCACACAGACACGGGGAAAGTGTGCAAACTCGACACACTTGCCTGAGGCTGGAGTCGAACGTGGTCCCTGGGTCAGTGAGGCAGCAGTGCTAACCACTGAGACACCGTGCATCCCCTTGTCTGTGCACCTAATTACTCTTCTCTTCTAGCTGCTGTCATCTGGAAACAGCACTTTCTTATGGTGCATTAAGCACATTAAATATGCTGAGGCCCTTCACAAGAGCATTCTTAAATTGTACCAAGCTATATAAGGAGATATTAAGGCAGATGACCAAAAGCGTGTTCAAAGAGGTAGCGTTTAAGGAGCATTTTGATAGGGGCAAGTGGTTCATGGAGGGAATTCCATGGCTGAAGGCCTTGGTTGCTTAAGACTAATGGTGTGGGCATCGCCAGAATTGTTGACAACAAACAGTTTGAAGAGCTGCAGGGTTTGACATTACAGAAATGAGTAAGATTTGAAAGCAAGGGTAGTAGTTTTAACATCTCTTGGCCAGCAGCAAATATAAGTCAGTGAGGAGAAAGACAATTCAATAAATAGGCCTGGTGTTGTGAGCATTAGTGGACGGTACAAAACTGGAGGCTGTCCAACAGAGAAGGTCAAAGTTAGAAAAGGCATGGATGAGATTATCACCAGCAGATGAGCTCAGTCAGGCATGGAGACGGACAGAGTTAGGGAGGAGATTTAGGTGGTCCTACTGATGGAGGGGACAGGTGGGCTGAAGTTTGTTACAGGATCAAATACAACATTAAAGTAGGAAACAGCCTGAATGAGTCTCAGTCAGTTCCATGCAGTGGGTTATGGTTGGCAGTCAGGGAACAGAGTTTGCCAGGTACTAAAAGCAAAGACTTTGGTCTTCTCAATCTTCAGTTGGAGGAAACATCTGATCACTTAGTACTGCCAGTGGCGAGCTAGTCTGAGTGTTTAGAGACGATGGAGGGGTCAAGAGAGGTCTCAGTGAAGTAAAACTGGGCAACCTCAGCAATGATGCTGTGCCTTTGAATGGAGCCAGAACAGGACAGGGTGCAAATGAGAAATGGAATACTGCCAAAGATAGTCTCTTGTGGGGGGTCACTGGAAGTCATGATGTGATAATGGTAAGAAAAGCTATTGCAGATGTTCCTCTGGCTCAATCTGGGTGAGTGGGAATGAGCCTAGATGAGTATTATTCCATCCAAGTGAATGGCACGTGAAAAGTTGTTGGCGGGGAGAAGGTGGTTTGGTCAACTGTGCCAAAGATGACAGTCAGTTCGGGAAGGATAAGGAAGGATAGTTTACATTTCTCACCGTCACATAGGATGGCAATTGTGACTTTAGTACTGTTTTGCATGGGAGTAGCGAAGGAAATTAGATGTCCTGTATCTTAACCCACTTCCACGTTATTGGCCGAGAATTAAACTAATCAGATTATCGTTCAATTAAGAGTTTACTGAGGAAATGTTACGGCCAAATCATAAAGCTTCAGTTTTCAGGATCAGATGCCAGCCGAGTCACAGATTTCAGTTTACTTCGGAGTCCAAAAGAAAAAAATAAAAGGAAATCTCTGATCCCTCCAGCAGACAAGGGTAACAATGGTGTCTCACCACCCCCCACCCCCCCACCCCTTAAGCAGCATTAATCTCCCTGCTGTTCTCCTGCTTGTACCTTCACTGCACCCAGCGCTGCAGAGCAGATTTAAAAAAAAAGAAGGCGCCAGGAGCAATGGGTTTATGTAAAGCCATGGTGCTGCTAATTTGTTTTTCTGGTCAGAGCAACAGGTGCCCATGTTCCAGTCTGCTCCTCGACCAAGAGATTTATGAGCCCAGAATGTGCCCTATTCATCTCATTGCCTCCTAGGAGACAGATCCTTCCAAACATGTCATTAACTTGGATGGTTTAGGGGCAGGAATCAGTAGCTTGCCCGTCTCTAGTTAGCTACTGTAGTTGCAATTTTCCTTTATTTGTCTTATGCAGACCTTGCTGACATTCACTCTTTTGATACACAATCTTTTGCACCGTAATGTTTTACATTTTATTTGTTTTCTTTTTGTCTGTGCAAGTACATGTTGTAAATTGCATTTCCACAATGCGTACCTCACACCCATTTGCTGTTGCTAGAGGTAAGAATGGCTACAGTTTAATATGGGTCCCTCCTCCTTCCTTGATGTTCTAACTACTGTATATAGATGAAGGTCAGCTCATTGGCATCCCCGTATGTGAGTCTAGATTGCAAGTATTAAACTGTTTGGCTGTGTGACCACATCACAGTGCATCTTGTATAATGTTCACTCAGAAGGTGTCATTACCAGGAATTGTGGCTGTTAATTATTTTATTCTGCACTCACTGTCCCTCTGGGATGCTGTGGATTCTTGCAATTTCTATTAACTTAATTTAAAAATTCAGTGAAGAGATCTTTTTCATGATGGCTCAGTCCATGATAATACATTGAATCGTTGAGCTAAATGAGATGTTGGGCTGGTCAATAAGCACTATCCATGGATAACTATGTTCCTGCTTGATTGTTTCAGAATTGACAAAATTTTGCCAGAGATATTTTTGCATGTGTGAGTTGGAAACAGGGAGTTGCCCTCTTTATGGTATGTGGGGTCAGAGTGAACTGGAGGAGGAACTGTATCTCCTTAATCTTAACAAATTATAGAATTAATAACTGAATAAAGAAGTAACTTAGGGCAGTGAATTCAATGTCAAATTGTATGAAAACAAAGAGATAAAGAGAGAGCAAGAGATTGGTTGAAAAAAGTGCTAGAAGGAACAAGTTTCAAAAACCATTCCAGCATTAATTAAAACTTGAATGCATGAAAGTTGTACTAAATATAAAATATAATAAATAATACTGTAAAAGTCTCATGACTTTTAAAAATATCCTTTCTTGATGTCTCAATGGCAAGACAAGCATTTTTTGCCCATTTCTAATTGGCTTTGAACTAAGTGACTTTTCAAAGGGCAGTTGAGAATCAGCCACATTGCTGTAGATTTGGAGTCAAATCCAGGCTTTACTAAGAAAGGATGGTTCATTCCTTTCCCTGGAGGACATCAATGAACAAGATGGGTTACAGCAATCTCTGATCTTTGCAGTGGTCACCGTTACAAAGACAAGTATTTATATATTCCAGATTTATTAATTGAATTTAAACTCTACCAGATGGCCTATTCGGATTGCAAAGCATAAGCCTGGACCGCTGCACGCCATTACCACAACTCTACCATCACCCCCAGATTTATAAATGAAGGAATTTTTCCTGGTGTTCTAGCCAATATTAACCCTTTCACCAAATTATTAAATTAGAAATCCAGTCATTATTATTGTTGTTTGTGGGACAGGGCTATGTACTGATTGGCTACTGGATTTTCTACATTACAATAATGACTCCACTTCATTATCTAGATGCTAGATAAAAACAAGTTCTTCCTTTCTCACTGTTGACCTGAAACTAGATTTTATTGGAATTAACCTTTCTAGAGCTATGTGGGAGATTCCTGAAGGAGGGGAAGGCTCTACTGTCTTGGCCAGTCTAACTTCTATCATTGACAACCTGTGGGGTTTTCAGTCCAAATCTAAGTTAGGGCAAGAGTAGGTCATTTGGCCCCTTAAGCTTGCTATACCATTCAATTAGATCATGGTTACCCCCTTACACTTAGATTCCTAACTAGAGAAGAATCTGTCTACTCATGTGTTTCATATGAGCTCACCTCCACTGCAGTCCCAAGACGTGTTTTCCACTTTCTTTCCTCATGCTGCTCATCTCTGTCTTAAGTGGGTAACCCCAAATTCTTCAACTGTGTCCCCTACTTTTAGTCTCTCTCACAAGGTTAAATATCCGCACAGCATTTGCCTTGTCAAGTCCTCTTTGGATTTCGTATGTTTGATAAGATCATTCTTCACTTTGACTTTTAGCAGCTTTTCTGATTATTGCAGTGGTATTTAGATACAGCTTAGATGCAATTTATTTTTATTATCCTTTATTATTAGTCATTTAGATTGCAGTTCCTGATTCAATGAGGGTGCAGTCAAAGCTGATGATTGTGCAGCTTACACCGTGTCAATCTTTATCTTCTTAGAGTCAGAGAGTCATAGAGATGTACGGCATGGAAACAGACCCTTCAGTTCAACTCGTCCATGCTGACCAGATATCCCAACCCGATCTAGTCCCATTTGCCAGCACTTGGCCCATATCCCACTAAACCCCTCCTATTCATGTACTCATCCAGATGCCTTATAACTATTGTAATGTACCAGCCTCCACTTCTGGCAACTCATTCCATACACATACCACCCTCTGTGTGAAGAAGTTGCCCCTTAGGTCCCTTTTATATCTTTCTCCTCTCACCCTAAACCTATACCCTCTAGTACTGGACTCCCACACTCCAGGGAAAAAAATAACTTGGTCTATTTATCCTATCCACACCCCTCATGATTTTGTAAACCTCTATGAGGTTATCCTTCAGCCTCCAATGCTCCAGGGAACAGCCCCAGCCTATTCAGTCTCTCCCTATACCTCAAACCCTCCAACTCTGGCAACATCCATGTAAATCTTTTCTGAATTCTTTCAAGATTCAGAATTTTACCTTTTCCAGGATTTACCTTGCTAGAGTGTGTTTGTGAGTGAATCTGCATTGCGGCATCAATGAAGGCAGCAGTTTGTGAGGAGAAGTGTGCTGATCTCCAGTCTGTAGGCTTGTCGCTTGGTAGTTCACACCTGAGAGTGCAGACTGACCTGCTGAGAGCCCTTGATCATGCTGCTGCTGTGACCTTTCACTAGAAGGCGTCAGAGAGCTGTTGAGGCTTGTTCCCCAACTGTGGAAACACTCTGGCTCAGACATGCCTGACAGCCTGTCTCACATCAGAGATGGAACACATATGGAATCAGAGGGTGTATTGGTGTCCTGTCATTACCTTGATGCCTTCTTGTTTTTCTGACAAATTGCACCACTGGGACTGATGGCTTTGTGTCATTTTAATTATACATCTATCTCGTATTCCCCAATATCTGAGGTTCCACGACAGCTCTTTATCTCCAGGCTGTTGTTTTACTCTTCGCTCTATTTCACTTTTAATCTTTGATTTTGTCCTTTTTCCACTCACTTTTCCTCAATTTGTGATTACTGTTTCTTATTCCGATGAGCTCTGAGTCACCGGCCTTCCACGGGGTGCCTATTTGTTACGTGCATTGATTGACAGTGAGCACTTGATTTTAATTATAATTCCTCTGACAGAAATGCTAACGCACATATGCTCTGCGTAACAATGCTGTTGGATTGAATGGGTCAAATTGAGCAGATGTTGGATGTTACGGTGCGGTGAGAACCCAAGCTGGTCTCATCAAAGGGTTAAATCTCCTTGTTCTGTCTTAAGGATGCATGATTGACAATGTGTAACCTTCGTCCTATTCTGTGACCTGGTTTTTCTGACTGTGTATGGTTCGTGTCAAACATGAGTGACTTGTTACCTGGTTTGACAGTGCACATAACAATAGTTGACATCCAATCCACATGGGTGCCTGAACAGAGGCTACAAAATCCAATATTCATTTCTATTTAATTGAGAAAGAGAGATTTGTCGTCTGATTAATTGACAAAATTTTATTGAATCAGCCATTCAGTAGCATCCAATAGGCCTGATTATACAAACTCCATGTACAGGAACATAATGTGCCTTTAAGAATATCAGCAATAGGAGTATTCTGCCCTTTTGAACCTGTTTCTTTATTTAATATGATCGGGGGTGATCCGATTGAGGTCTTCATGCCATTTTCCTGCCAGTTCCCCATGACGCTTGACTCCCTTAAAGATCTAAAATCTTTCCAATTTAGCCTTGAATATTTTCAATGACTTAGCTTCCACAGCTCTCTGATGCAGCGAATTCTAAAGATTATCAGCTTATTGAGCAAAGATGTTTCTCCATTTTTAATGGGAGACCTTTAGCATAAAGGTGCGCCAATTCCCCCATAAGGGGAAACATTATCGCAGTATCTACCCTGTCAAGGCCCCTCAATATCTTTTTGTTGCATTAAATCACTTCATGTTCTTTTACACTCCGATGAATGTATTCCCAAGCTGCTCAATATTCCTGTCACATTCTGTTTATTCTTTTCCATATTGATAGTCTACATTATTGCTTTTTGTACTTTGTCTTAAACTTTTGAACTTTTTTCCTCACCTGAACTCGCCTTCCCCCACTGTTTAGTGTAAAGTTCTCTTTGCAGGTCTAGTTATCCTATTTGTCAGCATACTAGTCTCAGTGTACCTTCTTTATTTCAGCCATTCCTAATTGCACTGTTTTACCTTGTGTCAGGTATAAATGATGCTGAAGGCACATGATTCTCAGCCTTTCGAAAAGTCCTATATTGTGTGGCTACGGAATGGCATTTGCTTTTTTATTTTCCTCCACTGGTATATAATACCTTGTAGGTCTCATGCTTAAACCGATGACAGTGATCACTATAAGTACCAAGACTCAGGTATGGCTAGCCCAAAGATGAATTTTTGCTCAGTCTGTATTCATCTTTTCCTTCCTTGTGGGGAGGTCACCTAGGGGTCAATGATGTGTTCTTGCGACTGGAGAGGTGAGGCATGAGGAGGGGTGACTGCTCAAATCTGTTTCCCAACCAACACTCCATTGGAAGAGCTTCTAAGAAGGGCATTTGGCACAGTCCTCCATCTGGCCCTTCCCCAAGTCATTGGTCAGTGCTCTCTCAATCAATTTGCATGAATGTGTTTTACCTCATGTTAAGGAGGGGAAAGTTCAGGCAGGGCCTTGGAGACAGCAGATGAGGGTCAAATTGGCTAAGACACCTGTTTTGGAGTTTAGAGGAAGATGTACTGAGGACAGATTGCATAAAGTCTTGCGTTTATGACTTTTGTTTATCATGACTATTCAACATCCCAAAGCATTTCCCAGTGAATTAAGTACTTTATGAGGTATAGTTGCTGTTATAACAAAGGCGGATACGGTAGTCAGTACATGTTAAGAGAGCTCTCGCAGCAGCATGTTGATAATAACCATACGATCTGTTTGTTTGGATGTTGGGTTGAGGGATAAATGTTGGTCAGGAGTGACACAAGGGATAATCTCTTGGTATTTGTCATGATAGTGCTACAGGTCCCATTTGCACCCACGCAAGGAGATGGATAAGGCCTTGGTCTACCATTGCATTTAAAAGACAGTTTCTCTAACAGTGTAGTACACTCTTGATGTTGCACAGGAATGGAAACCTTGATTGTTGTGATGAAGCTCTGGGTTGGACATGAAGCTAGTGACTCTGAGGTGAGAGGGCTACCAATTGAACCAAGCAGGACTCAACAAAAAAAGTTTTGATTGCATTCCCTTGTGAGTAAAATATGAAGGGTGATTCAATTCTGCACTTCCAGGTTGGAAAGTTTAGAACTTGGAATCATTAGCCTTAGAAGAAAGGGGTCAGCTATTTAGGATTGAGCTGAGGAGAAACTTCTTAAATGGTTATGAACCTTCAGAATTGCCCACCACAGAAATCTGTGATGTTCAGCTATTGAGCATGTTTACGAGTGAGAGAAATGAATTGCAGAGCACTTCAAGACACCAAGGGGATCTAGGGCAAGGTAAGAAAGCAGAATTGAGGTTGGTGCATGATCTTACTGAATGGGGGAACAGGTTTGAGGGGTTATAAGGGCTACTCTTGCTTCTTGCATTCTCTGGAATGTTTTGAGCAGTTCATAATGATTCAGTACAGAGGAACTATTTCCTATGTTGGGTAAATCATAAATAAAACCATAAAGTTAGAATTCAATCATTCATGAGAGAAAAAGCAACCTTTTCACATCGAGGATAGCAGAAGTTGCAACTGCTCTTCCTTGACCACCCCTTTCCCCCGACAAAAACAAAAGACGGAGGCGCTACAACAGTTAAAGCTCCCAAGACTGAGCCTGGTTGATTTTTTTTTTGTGTAAGGACACCAAGAGGTCTGGAGAAAAGGCAATAATGGATTGGCCACTACCGAATGGCCGAACGGGCTTGAGGGGCTGAATGACCTATTCCCTGTTCCTTACATTCTCATGCTCTGTGTGATCAACTAATGTCCACTTTCACCCCATCACAAAATAGTACAGGAGCAGGCCATTCGGCTCAGTTAATACGTAGTGTTGACTGATCATAAGTTAAATGAAATCTGAGCACCCTGTACTCAAGGAGCAAGAAATCAACTCCGTCAGCATAGGCAATGGAGAAAAATCTTCACCAAGTAAAAACCATGTAAAGTTCATAGAATGTATGCGAACAACATCTTGCATCAGTGGTGCACAATTCAGAAAGTGCTGCAGGGTTGTCCATACACCAAGCAGACCCTTCTAATGTTTCAAGAGAAGTCATTTACTTTCTGTAAACGTCTTGCCGATTAAAACTGCATTAACTTTTCTCTTAAATCCTCGACTGGGACTAAGGATCCAGCGCAGAATGGCTGACTAAGTGATCCTGCCTTTTCCCTGGTGGTGGTGGCTTCCTGTCTGTGTCAGTAAAGAATCCACAACTTCAGCCACAGTATGGCAGGGCTAGAGGGCACGCTGAGTGTGAGCACTAATCACGCGCTGACGTTGACATTTTTCGCCAACTTGAACCGCCTGCTCTGCTGAGAACTGTTAAGTGCTGGAACTGAAAGGCTCGGTTTCACTCAGTGTTGTTGCAGCTGTGCGCTGGAGCATGCCCGGAACTCCCCAGAGCCAGCCGAAGATGGAAAAACTTGTAACGTTTACTGACATGGGGGGGTTTGAGTGTCCAGGCAGGCAGTTGTTTTCATAACTGCAGCTTAAGCAAACATGGCGACAGATTTGTTTGCATGTAATTGTCCCAAAGCCTTCATGGACTGCAGTTGCTACCATCAGATCAATCCTGTTTGAAACCTTTCAAGACGTGAGCAAGATTTGAAAATGCCTGTGGGCCAGACGGATTGAAATAATGTTTTTTTTAAAGCAATTCTGAGATACAGTTGGACGTGATTGCTTATTTTCTGCGTGCGTGTATGTGCTTTCACTGACACCAGTAACCTACAAACCCTGGGTTCTTCCAGCCTCCCGTTTGTCTACTTGGGATTCCAGCTTCTGCAGATTTTTTTAATCTCACTGTCCCAAGAATTTCCCCGTTACTCTGGTTTTGATTTTATTACTATATAATATGTAATATGCATGTGTAAATAAAGGGTGACTTGGTGGCAGGATACCAGCCTTCATGGAGTTATTCCAGACCAGTACTGTTTACCTCTTTAGGGGTACTGAACAAGACCAGCCTTCTCTTCTTCACCCTCAGAGCAACCCTATCGGTTACATTACCTCTATTCCTGATGAAGGGCTTTTGCCCGAAACGTCAATTTTCCTGCTCCTCAGATGCTGCCTGACCTGCTGTGCTTTTCCAGCACCACTCTGATCTAAACTCTGGTTTCCAGCATCTGAAGTCCTCACTTTTGCCAATATTACGCAATAAGCCCATTCAAGTGTTCGCTCGGAGCGTTTGGCCACATTGATGGCCGTGACTCAGTATTAGGTTCAAGTCCCATCCCACTCGAGTGTGCGATTTAGTCTGACCCTTCAGCGCAGGATTCTAATGAGGGACTTGAGGATAAATTATTGAATTTTGGCACCAACGCAAGCCGGGTATAAAGGAGTTGGCGGCTTATTTTGTTCATTCCATCCAATTGGGAAAAGAATGCTGCAAAATTGAGTATAGGCCACCAGATTCAAACTCCCCAAAACCAAACATTGTATGCTGTTGTTTATCAGGTGAACTCTGTGATACATTTTGATATTTTGTGTATTTCTGTCATGCTGTAATGTAAGAGCTTACTTTGCTTTCTCTGTTGAAATGTAAGCAGTAGTGAGGTAGACCAATGTCAAGAGCTCAAACTGGATGGTAGCAAGATGAAGCTACATAGGTAGAGAGATTCAATGAAAAATAATTCCAGCCAAAAACAGGGAAAATTTGGAATTGAAACAGGTGTACTCATTCTCACTCTGTCTCATATGCACTCTCTCACTGTCACGCTCTTTCTCATGTACGCTCTCAGGCATTGTCTTTCTTGCTGTCTCTCATGCTAATGCTCACTAATGCACAGTCTCCTTCATTCTCATGTACTCTCTCCCGCACTCTCTTTCTCATGCACACTCTTCTTTGCTCTCTCTAATGCACACTCTCCCTTGTTCTCTCTCATGCATACTCTCTCTTGATCACATTCTCCTTTGGTCTCTCTCATGTACTCTTCCTCACTCGCTTGTGCCCAATCTCTCACTCTCTCTCAGTCATGCTGTCTCACACGCACACTGACTCTCTCTCTTGCTTTCTCTCATATATTTTCTTGCTGTCTCTCACAGGCTAACTACCCGATGCCTTGTATAAAGAAACAGAACCAGCAACCAGCTAAGATACAGAAATTGTACCCATGGTTGGAGACATCCCCTGCTAGGTGTGAGAAATGACCAGATGAATGTGGTCTTGTTTAGTGAAGTTGAGATTGATAATTTGAATTGGAGGACCTGATTTAAGGCATTGCCTTATGTGTCAAGGGACTGGGAGAAGAAGTTCTTCTTCAACTCAGTCCTAAATCTGCTCCCCTTTATTTTGAGGCTATGCCTCAGTTCTAGTTTTACCTGCCAGTGGATACAACCTCTCTGCTTCTATCTTATCTATTCTTTTCACAAATTTATGTTTCTATGTGATCCCCCCTCATACTTATAAATTCCAATGAGTATAGTCCAAATCTACTCAGTCTCTCCTGATAAGCCAATCCTCTCAACTCTGGAATCAACCTAGTGAACCTCCTCTGCTCCCCCTCCAGTGCCTGTAAATCCTTTCTCAAGTAAGGAGACCAAAACTGTACACAGTATCCATTGGTGGCCTCACCAGTACCCTATACAGCTGCAGTATAAGCCTCCCTGCTTTAAATTCCATCCCTCTAGCAATGAAGGACATGGCAGCATGGTGGCTCAGTGGTCAGCAGTACTGCTTCACAGTACCAGGGATCCAAGTTCAATTCCAGGCTTGGGTGTGGAGTTTGCACATTCTCCCCCTGTCTGCATGAGTTTCCTCCAGGCGCTCTAGTTTCCTCCCACAATCCAAAGATTTACAGGTTAAGTGAATTGGCCATGCTAAATTGCCCGTAGTAGGTAGGTGCATTATCTTTGTCAGGGAAATGTCTTGGGCCTCTTCCACTGCCAATCTGTTGCCACCCAACACCTGGAGGAAGAACACTTCATATTCTGTCTTGGGACCCAGCAACACCATGGGATCAATGTGGATTTCAACAGCTGCCTCATTTCCCCTCCCCCCACATTATCCCAATCCCAAGCCTCCAACTTGGCACCGCCCTCCTGACCTGCCCATTGCGCCCCTTCTAACCTATCACCTTCATCCACCTATTGTTTTCTCAGCTACCTTCCCTCTAACCCCACCCCCCATCTCATTTATCTCTCAGCACCCCAGCCCACAAGCCTCATTCCTGATGAAGGGCTTATGCCCGAAACATTGATTCTCCTGCTCCTCGGATGCTGCCTGACCTGTTGTGCTTTTGCAGCACCACACTCACGACTCTGATCTCCAGTATCTGCATTCCTCACTTTCTCCGGGTTAGGTGCATTAGTCAGGGGTAAATGTATGGGGGGGTGTTGTGAATGGATCTGGGTGGGTTATTCTTTGGAGGGTCGATGTGGACTTGTTGGGCCTAAGGGCCTGTTTCCACACTGTAGAGATTCTCTGAAATTCAATGAAAAAATATTTCAGTTGCACTGCATACTAACCTTCTGTGATTCATGCACAAGGACACCCAGGTCCCTCTGTACAGCAGCATGCTGCAACTTTTCACCATTTAAATAGTGGTCCATTTTGTTTTTATTCCTACTAAAATGGATGATCTCATATCTACCAACCTGCCAGTGAAGCAGTTGAGATTACCTCATTGAATGTTTTTAAGGCAAAGATAGATTTTCAACAGTAAAGGAATTAAGGGTTATGCTGGGAGGGCGGGTATGTGCAGCTAAGTCCATGAAAAGATGAGCCATGATCTTATAGAATGGCAGAGCAGCCCCAACAGGGCAGATAGCCCACTCAAGCTCCTATTTCTTATGTTCTTATAAAATAGAGGTCAAAATGCCCAAAATTGTACATGTACAGGTCCTGGAGATAGCATTATCAGCAAGGACTCTTACCTATCCATTTCTGAGGTATCTAAAGTTCATTGTGCTAACATTAATTGGATTCCCAATGATTTCGTCATGACTTCCAGTTGGAGCAACCATCTGTATTCAATGTTACTGGAATCAGCCATTCCGGGCACTTTTTTCACTTTGCTGAAGCAGAGACTTCCCACATGAACAAGAAGCTAGAACAGGGCCGCAGTCCACATTGCCTGAGATGTTGAACTGATAAACCTATTGGTCAAACACTTTTTCTTTCATTCTTCATTATCTTCCCCCAGGCGTCTGGTGATGAGGGAGCAGTGGTGAAGGGGGACCAGGACCTCCATATCCTCGGCAGAGTGGGAGGGGGAGTTGAAATATTGGGCCACAGGGCGGTGTGGTTGATTGGTGTGGGTGTCCCAGAGATGTTCCCTAAAGCGCTCTGCTAGGAGGCATCCAGTCTCCCCAGTGTAGAGGAGACTGCATTGGAAGCAACTGATGCAATAAATGATATTAGTGGATGTGCAGGTAAAACTTTGATGGATGTGGAAGGCTCCTTTAGGGCCTTGGATGGAGGTGAGCGAGGAGGTGTGGGTGCAGGTTTTGCAGTTCCTGCAGTGGCAGGGGAAGGTACAAGGATGGGAGGGTGGGTTGTAGGGGGGCATGGACCTGACCAGGTAGTCACGGAGGGAACGGTCTTTGCAGAAGGCAGAAAGGGGTGGGAAGGGAAATATATCCCTGGCGGTGGGGTCTGTTTGGAGGTGGTGGAAATGTCGGTGGATGATTTGGTTTATGCAAAGGTTGGTAGGGTGGATCTCCATCCATAAATCAGCACGTGATCTTTCACTTGCAATGTAAAAAGGAGAAAAATCTATTCCAGTTCTAAGTACAGCCTGGCTCCTTTTGATGTCAGCCACAGTAGCACAGATTTTATTCATGAACCAGCTGGATCCTCTTGAGCAGAAAATATCAGACTGATTAAAGCAGTTTTGCTGCCAGGACACGGCTCAGACAGTAACCTTGCATAATCTGACTGTCCCTTGTATCTTTCTAACAGTTGAGCAAAGTTCCTATCACATTGATAGTATCTGTTGATCACTTTCCAGGGTTCCACATTAGGGGAGAGCATAAGAACTAATTGCTATCTCTTGTGATGAACCTCTTCTGGTGGGTCATGTCCTAAAGAGTTGCATTTTGGCTTTTACCCCTGTGTCGACACCTGAAATGTCCTGGCGGAATTAATGTTGCATTAAGAGTCAGGAGGTTTCACGATGTGTCGATGGTTACTGAAATGTGTAAAACGGGTGTCCGAAAGCCTCCCCCGCCCCCGCCACGAATGAGAACTCAGACTTGTAGTTTGCAATTCCTTTTCTAAAAAGTGTTTCACAAGGTGCCATGCCCTTTGGATCCACAATCAGCGTGTCCAAGCGATCCCGGCTTTTGATAGACAGCTGCTGCCTTTGCTCATTCTGTCATGGAAGGAAGAGAGGGAAAGAGGAAAAGGAGTATGGGAATGAGAATGAGGAGGGAAAGCAGTGACGAGATACCGAGAGAACAGAAAAGTGTGACTTTCTCATTGTTAAGGGGACATCTCCAAATGCTTCAGAGTCGGCTTTTGAGTGTAGTCACTGTAATTATAATGGGAGTGGCAACAAATTTGCTCACAATGATCTCCCTCTGCAGCAAAGAGGTGGTGGCCAACGGCCTGGAGCAAAGATGGCTGCTGTTTGGAAACCAGTGGAACATAGTCAAATCATGTGGAAGCCCTTATAGAAAGAGTATAGTGTCTGTCTTTTTGGCTTTAGTTCTTATTTTCCAAGCTTATACTTATACTGAGTATATCTATAATGTAGTGTAATTCTTTTTTTCTTTATTTTTTGTACCTAAGATTGTATGTAGGTAGTTTGTACCTATAATGGCACGTGTGTTGGTGACTTTTCACCATACTCCTGTTCTCTTGTAACTTGAGTACATGTGATAATAAATCTTCTAATTCTTCTAAATGACTGGATAATCTGTTTTCCTTTTGCAGTATTTATTGTATTTGTCAAGAAACCAGGAGAACTGCTCCTTGTTGGTTCTTGTAGGTGCAAGCCTGACTGTTAATGCCTCAACCAACAAAGACAGCATTATCTCTGATAATGAAGTTAATCCCTGACCACTACCCTGAACCTAGCCTATGTGCTCAAGTCTTCAGAGATGGGTTGAAATCCTGTTCCAAAACACGAGCGCTGCCACTGAATCAAACATCTGAACAAATTTGATCAAAAAACATGGAATCGAAAAGACAAAAGATTTTGGCAAAATAACAAACAAGAGAAGCATTAAAGAAAAAAAATAATGAAAACACAATTCCAAATGGGAACTAAAATCAACCTAAATAGTTAGGGAAAAGCAACTAGAAATGAGGTAACTCAAATGGCCTGGTGGCACCTCTGGAGAGAAAACACAGTTATTGTTTCGAGTCCAGTGACCGGTTGAGCCCAGTTGTAAAGAGGGTCACTGGACTCGAAAAGGTAATTGAGTTTTCTCTCCACAGACGCTGCCAGACTTGCTGAGTTTCTCTTGCACTTTGTTTTTGTTTGTTTCAGTTTCTAATTGCCTGTGACTCTAACATGCTAGGCAGAAGTAGGTACTGCAGATGCTGGAGATTAGAGTCAAGATTAGAGTGGTGCTGGAAAAGCACAGTAGGTCAGGCAGCATCTGAGGAGCACTTTAAGATACTACCCTGTTTCCTGGCCAACATCTCTGTCTCAGTGAAGTTCAGAGCAAGCTGGAAGAAGAGCACCTCATTTTCCACTTGGGGACCCTGAAATCCTCCAGACTCAATATTGAGTTCAATAACTTTAGGGCCTGCACTCCCCTAGCCTTCTATCACACACACATCAGGCCTTGTTATCCTGTCATCTGCCAATACACACTACCTATTGTCATCCACTAACCTTCTGCATTAATAGTCATTCACTCTCCCAGCCAGATTATCAAATCCTTTGTCTAACTATTGCTCTGTCTCTTTGAGCTCTAAGGCTACCTATCGTTTACTCCTTACCTTGTCACCCGACAGTACCTTCTGCATATAAACCAACATTTTCCTAGCTACCATCAGTTCTGAGGAAGGGTCACTGGAAAGTTAACTTTGATTACTCTTCACAGATGCTGCCAGACCTGCTAAGCTTTTCCAATATCTTCTGTTTTTGTGACCAGAAAATTTGTTTTTGATATTGATTGTGAGATACAAATTGGCCAAGTCATCAGGAAGAACCCCACTTATGTTCAAATTAGTGCTGTGGATTCTCCCATATCCACCTGGATACAATAAGGCTGTAGGATTGGATTGAATTAAGGAGAGTATGCTATATGAATCATTCTGGTCATCTCGCTTTTAACGCACACCATTGTAGATGAGGAGCCCAGGGAGATTTCTTGACTCTTATTCAACTTAATGCCTGATCTTCTAGCTTCACAAAGCAAAAACTTTGAATTGTAGAGCAGAAAAAGAAATGGCTTGCTCTCATCAGTGTGAGAAATGACTGACTTCTTGTGCTCTTCATATTCAAAATAAAATTTCAAAAACTTACGAGACTTTGGGGCAATGCTATATTTACTTTAGAAAGTCAAAGACGATTACTCAAAGAACATTTATTTCAAAATGTGTTTCTTGTACTTCTCTCTCTTTTCTGTGGACATTTTTTCATGTCATCTGTAACATCACTTCAATGGTCACCGTTGCATTTGTCACAACGGTGCAGTTTGTCAAATAAACCCATATATACTTTAGGGACTTAGGTCAAGTTTTGATCTCGGCCACTTGGTCAGGCTTTGTTACACTGCAAATGTTTGCATGGTTTCTCAGGCAGCAGCACACCCTTTCTTGAGGCCTTGGCCTTTAATCCATGCCTCAGTGGTCACAGCTGGCAGGTCTGCTGTTATCGTATTCTCATGTGCTGTATTAAAATGTAGTTTCTACCTGACATTTAACCTTTTAATGTGGTGTTACTCTTGACTCAGTTGGCAGCACTCTCACCTCTAAACCATAAGGGCATTTCAGGCTTAAAACCTCACATTAAGATTTGAGTGTGTTATCTTACAATAACAGCTTGCATTTATATACCATCTTCAATGTAGCTAAATATGCCAAGGTACCTCCCTTCATCAGTTATTAAACAAAATTTGACATCCACTCACTTAAGGAAATATTGGCTAGGTGATGAAAAGTTTGATTAAAGCATTTTGAGGGATTTTTTAAAATGTTGAGGGAGAGGTAAAGAGACAGACATTTCGGGAGCTTAAAGGCCTACATAGCTGCTAAGAAACCAGAATTGGAAGAATGCTAAGCTCTCGACAGGCTATTGGACTGACGGAGATATCAGAGATAAGGAGGGGGTGAAACCCCCAAGCAGGGATTTGAAAACAAGATGAAAAATTATATATCAAGGCCCAGACAAATTGAAATGGAACTTTTACCACAATAATGAAGCAGTGCCTGTGATTTGTTTAAGAGATGAAACTGCAGGGCTTTTATGTCTTTGAATATATCATCTCACTATCCTGGTAAACACTTGTGCTTCAACTCCAATCGTGAAAAGGAAAGGAACTGATTTTTTACCTCAGTGCTGTTTAACAGGATCTATTGATGACAAAATCTACAATAAAACAATGAGCTTATTAGAAGTTTGTCATATAACCAAGGGTTGGAAGATAAGCTTTAAACATAAAATTTTAGTCTCAGCAATGAGAAATTTTGTTTAATTCTCAACTTTCCATCATATATGAATTAGGAGCAGGAGTAAGCCACTCTGCCCCTCCATCCTGCTGTACCATGCAAGAAGATCATTCCTTATCTGATTACTTTATACTCCTACCTAACCCTGATGACTTTCACCTGTTTGTTTACCAATAATCTATTTACCTCAGCTTTAAAAATATTCAAAGGCTCTACTTCCACCACGTTTTATGGAAAAGAAGGCTTGTGACCCTTTGTGAGAATAAAAACATTCCCATCTCTCTCTTAAATGGCTGACAGCTTATTTTTAGACAGTGATCCCTAGTTCAAGATTCATCCATATGAGGAAACATTCACCCTGTCAGGATCCCTCAGGCTGATCATGACCTTCTAGCTGAATTTAATGGATACAACATTCCTCAGAAGACAATCCAATCCAGTCCAGGTATTCATCTAGAGTATCTTCTCTGAATTCTTGTCAATGCAGTTCCATCCTTACCTAACTAAGACTGATAGTGTACACTCAGTACTTGAGATGAGGTATCAGTAATCTGTAGTATAATTGAAATGTAACCTCCATGTTTATGCATCCAATTCCCCTTGCAAATAATGCTGACATTCTGTTAGCTTTTCTTATGACGTGCTGTACCTGCATGCTAATATTGTGTGATTCATGAATTAGGACACCCAGATTCCTCTGTATCTCTGAGCTCTGCAAACTCTCACCGTTTAAACAATATACATTTTCCTGCCAAAACGGATAATTTCACATTTTCTCACATTATCCTCCATTTGCCATTTCTTTAACCACTTATTTAACCTGTCTGTATATTTTTCCTTACCTCCTTGTAACCTGCACACAATTAATCTTTCTCCTCATTTTGTGTCTTCAGGAAAAAGTATATATGCAGACACACACATATAATTATCTTCAGTCCCTTCATCCAAGTCATTTATATAATTGTCAAGTGTGGAAGTTCCTATGGCACAACACTCAGGACACCTTGTCACTAGAAGCCATCCCATTTATCTTTTCTCTGTTTTTCATTAGATAGCCAAACTTCTAGCCATGTTATTCTTTCATCCCTGTGCACCATAACCTATTGATTTTCCAAATGCCTCTGAAAATCAAAGTACAGTGCTTTCACTGGCGCCCCTTTGTCCACAGCAGGTTACTTCTTCAAAGAATTCTATTAAATTGGGTAAGCATGGGACAGAAATTTCCCTCTTTCAGTCAGCGTCTTGTCAAGTGAGATATAGGGTGCCTTGTCTGTCAGACTTTCAGAGTGCCGTTTTTCATGGAGTCTTCCACTCTTCATCTCCTTAGTTATGCAACCAAGCTCGTGGTTGCCCTTCCTGGGAGTCACGCACCCAGAGAGATGGAAGTGCTTGCTGCTCCCAGGTTCCTTTGGGCACTCGTGCCATATCTAAGACCTGTCTGCATTACCACTTCAGACACAGTAAGCCCCTCATACTGTGGTCTTCAAGCCTCAACTTTCAAGACATAGTCCAGAGGAAAGGCTTACATTACACTCACGGTCAACGCATTATCCTAGGTAATGGAGGATACCTGGTAGTGACCTTATAGATGTTTTGTCCATTAAAGGCAGATTAGCCTTCTTTACAATTTCAATAATGTTGTATGTACCTATATTGTTATGACCACAGGTTTCGATGTCATTCAATATAAGTGTTGCATATAGCAGTCAATTCAAAGTTGTGTTGTTTTTAGATTAGACTTACAGTGTGGAAACAGGCCCTTCGGCCCAACAAGTCCACACCGACCCGCCGAAGCGAAACCCACCCATACCCCTACATTTACCCCTTACCTAACACTACGGGCAATTTAGCATGGCCAATTCACCTGACCTGCACATCTTTGGACTGTGGGAGGAAACCGGAGCACCCGGAGGAAACCCACGCAGACACGGGGAGAACGTGCAAACTCCACACAGTCAGTCACCTGAGTCGAGTGTTATTGAACTAACCTTTTCATAAGTTTGTTTTCAGAATCAAACTGGTACTTGTGTTGTTTATTGATATTGTTTGATTCAAACCATTGAGCCATCCAAATAATTAAATCGTCTTTATGTTTTGTAGTGCAATAAACAGCATTGGACTTTCAGGAGTATAGAGTACATACCGTTTTAACCACAGGCGCTCTGTTGTCATAGTTGTGCTGGTTTTGGAGAAGCTAATGTGATGGGAAGCATGATTTGACATGTTCCATAAGTTTACCAATAAAAATAATTGCAGTGGCACAGCATCTCATAAAGCAAGGAAAACAGAAGAACCTCATTCCTGTTGTGCACTTCATCATGCAGAACAAACACTCAATTTGGCTTTTCTTTATCTGATGCATTCAGTCCAGTTTTAATGAAGTGAGCTATGCCCTTGGGCAGGTTTCTCTGTTCACTGTGATATGACATTGTTAATATCTTTGTGAAGATTGCTGTTGCTTGGGGTTCAACTTTACCTGGAAATTCGTACAATTTCACTAGGCTACATGTGTGCACGCCTTAACGAGTTTAGAAAGATGAGGATTGTTTTTGCCAAAATCTTTAAAGTAATGAATGATTAAATAAAGTAAATACAGATAAAACTGTTTCCTCTAGTTGAGGAATTTTTCACATGGTGCATGATGTTGAAATGAAAAGTAGACTTTTGAGCAGTAAAAATAGAAAGTGTATCTGTATGATTTGACTCATTAGCTCCCAGTTTATTTATGTTACCAGCGCTGCTTCACCTCCAAAGTGGCACCTGTGGCAAGCATACTCAGTTCTAGTGTGAGCTGCATGGGATGTCATTTTGATAAGGGTACTAATGCACACACAGGGGATGACAACTGGAGGTGTGCAGGGTAGGTCAACAGTGATGTCAAGCAATGAATTGGTGGCAGCACTCCCATTATGAATTTCAGTCTTCCAACTCCAACGCCCTCTCTTTAACTTCATATGTGTTCAACAGGGAAAGGATCCAGCAGAATTCACCCTCCCCCCCCAACCTTGCAATCCAGAATAATGCAGAGAATAAGCAGAGGTTGCACGGAGCCTAAAAAACTGCAGAGGCAGAGGATAAGGATGTGGGTTGGTTGAGGAATGCTTTCGGCTGAGGAAACCATAACAACCCAGAAAGTTCAGATAGCCTACCTTAGCCTTAGCACAGAGCAAAGTATCAGAAATTTCCAATTCACTAAGGTTATTCTTCATGAAACCTGTCACCTGCTATGACTGCAACATCAGTCTGAGAGCAGGGTGAGGGTGGCCTTGCCAACAGCTATAAGCGTGACCGTGACTATGAATGTTTATTTCTCTGGCTCCTTTCGGATTGGATTCTACATTATTTGCAACATTTGCCAGTTTGCCAGATCACTCTTACCCATGAGAGATGTCTGAGGCTCTGCATTTCCTGAGAGCTGAATAGGTTTAATTCTCTCTGGTTGGAGAGAAGGCTGAAAAAGTGAGTGGAAGGTTTCACAAGATTGCAGGGTTCACCATGGTGCACCATGTCATTGGCAGAACAGGCATGCATTTTGCAGGCACTGATTTCAACTCTGAAGTGTATGACAACTAAAAGGTAGTGTATTTCCTTTATGTCCTGTCGATATGCACCCATTGACTACATAACATGCAGGGAAAATCTCTGTATCCTGGGTGCAGCCATGATGCCCTTATTCTCTGCCAATCCACTCTACCCTCCACATTTGAGACACGATGATTAGCATGAGAGTGGCTTCCTGATGGAAACGGCTATCCTTAGACAACGTGACGCATGTCAGGCATGCAACCGAAGTACACATGGACAATACACAGATAGCAGCACAATGTGATGTAGCAGACAATCAGCTTAAAAATGCTTCCAGTGCCTGTAAAGCTGTGGAGGAACCCTGCTGCATTTGACAGAGCACACATCAAGATTCCTGTAGACGTGTTGAATGTTGCTGAAGTTGACATCAAAAGCACATAAATCTTGCCACCAGTGATAGAGTGACCAGTTAAGGATGAGGAGCAGAAAGGGAAGCTGCCTTTCCTGACTAGGCTGTCTATGATTAACATATTCGACTCCAGCAAGCTCATAAGGTCATAAGAAATAGGCGCAAGAGCAAATCTAAAGTCCCTCAAGCCTCTTCCACCATGCAATAAGATCATCATAGATCAAATAGTGGCTTTAACTCCATTTTTCCTGCATGCTCTCCATTACCCTTTCCTCTCTTGGGTTTGAATCTGTTCAATGACCCAGCCGTCATTCCTTCTTTTGGAAGAGGATTTCCAGTTTCTTGACCACGCAAGGGAAGACATTCCTCTTCAACTCTGTCTAACCAGAAGACATCCTATTCTGAGAGTGTCCTCTTCCTCCACAAGAGGAAACATCTTCTTGCTATCCATTCTACCAATTCCCCAGGATATATTGATAAGATCACCTCTCATTCTTCGAAGTTCTGATGGATAAAAACCTTCAACCTTTTTTCACAAGATAAGCCATCCACCTCAGGAATGAGTCAAGTGAATCTGTGAACTGCCTCTAAAATAATTATATCTATCTTTAAATAAGGAGTCATACTGCAGGGAAACAGACCATTTATCCAACTTGACCTGTGCACACCAGGCATATCATTCTGACTTAGTCTCATTTACCAGCATTTGGCCCATATCCCTCTAAACCCTTCCTATTCATTTACCAATTCAGGTGTTTAATTTAAATGTTGTAATTGTACCAGCCTCCACCACTTCCTTCAGCAGCTCGTTCTATACACGCACCACTCTGTGTGAAAAAGGTACCCCTCAGGTCCTTATTAAATTAGCTAAAACCTATGCCTTCTAGATTTGGACTCCCCTACCTTGGGAAAAAGACCTTGTCTATTTACCCTATTGATGCCCCATATGGTTTTATAAACCTCTCTAAAGTGACCCCTCAGCCTCTGATGCTTCAGAGAGAAAAGCCCCAGCCTATTCAGCCTCACCTTATAACACAAGCCCTCCAGTTGCAGGAACATCCTTGCAAATCCTTTCTGCACCTTTTCAAGTTTAACAACCTCCTTCCTATAGAAGGCTGATCAGAATGGTATGCAGTACTCCAAAAATGGCCTCACTAATGTTCTGTGCAGCTGCAACGTGACATCCCAACTTCTGTACTCAATGCTCTGACCAATGAAGGCAAGTGTGCCAAATGCCTTCCTCACATCCTATCTATCTGTGACTCTACTTTCAAGGAACCAAGCACTTGTACCCCTAAGTCTCTTTGTTTGGCAACAGTTTCCATGGCCCTATCATTAAGTGTATAAGTCCTGCCCTGATTTGCCTTGCCAAAATGCAATACCTCACATTTATATAAATTAAACTTCATCTGCCATTCCTCAGCCAACTGCCCCTTCTGATCAAGATCCCGTTGTACTCTGAGATAATCATCTTCACTGTCTGCCATCTATTTTGGTACCATCTGCAAACTTACTAACTATTCTTCCTATATTCACATCCAAATCACTTGAAAAACAGTGGACCCAGTACTAATCCTTGTGGCACACTGTTGGCTGTGGGCCTCCAGTCTGAAAAAGCAACTCTCCACCACCACCCTCTGTCTCCTACCATCAAGTCAATTTTATATCCAGTTGGCTAGCTCTCCCCGTATCCCATGTGATCTAAGCGAGCTTACCAGTGTACCATGCAGAACCTTGTCAAATGCTTTGCTGAATCCATACAGATTAATATCACATCACCTTAGCAGATCTCCGGCCCCTGTTTTTCCCCGAGCTTGCTATTATTCTGAAAGTTCACCAATATTCAGGTGTTAATTATTAACATCAGCCACATCAAACAAAAACTAGAAGGTGCTGGAGAAACTCAGCAGATCTGGAAGCAACTACAGAGAAAACAAAAGTGCCACAGTTTTGTGTTCAGTGTGAATTTTCTTCAAATTTCTGTCCTGCTCTTCAAGAAGTTGCCATCCGAAAATTGTCTGTTGAAGTCACAGTTCTTGAGTAGGGAACGGAGAAAGGCATCAGGGTCAGGATATAATGGAGATGGAATGGGGAAATATGTAGAAGTGTGCTTGTTTCTGTCCTACTGCCAGCAATGCCTTTGATCATGGACATGCCAATGATGAACTGACCTCTTTCCCACAGTTGTAATGAAATGCAACCATGCTTGTCCTCACTTGTTCTGCTGCTCCTTCCAATTATACACCTCGCCTTGTTTTGCAAGATAAGGGCAAGTGTGACTATGAGTGCAGTGCAATAAGGCTGGATGATGCAGTTAAGATGATTAAACAGCTGGCAGTGTACACTGGCTGTGAGATGTGGGTGGGAGACAGTGTTAATACATGCAAGTGCAAGGGAAGCTATATAAGATATAAATTGTGATTAACAGAGATTTTCAAGTGAAAGGGATATGGTGGTGACTTTGGCACAGGAAGGAGTCCGTTCATTAAGAGAGGGAGGAAAGAGTCGAGGGAGAAAAGGAGATGACCATGACACAGAAGTGAGCCATATCCGTACAATCAGATGTCTCCTTCTTTCTATCCTCTGGGAAGACAGCCTCCCTCCTCTAACTATCTAACATTAGATACAGACTGACATCAATAAAGTGAGGGGTAGCTGTGCCCTATGGCCCAGACCTCCAGCACTTTTATGCTATCTCATTCCCCCCTGGTGCAGAGGAGAGCTTTAAGACAAACTGTGCGCATCTCTTCTCTGGAGAACCAGCCACCTCAGTCATGACTGCATTGGGTTGTCTAAATAAGTTCCACACTTCAGCTAATCTGCCTCTGTCCTCACCCCAACTGATTCTAAGTGGACAGAAGACCCTGCTCCATATTAGTTAAGAATTCAACACTGGGAAAGTGTGAACTTTAATTAGCTTCTCCCCCAAGGCAGGTTTCTGATCCCTCTTGTCTCCCTGAGCATTCACCTACCGCATTGTATTCCCACACCCTTTGTCTTGAGGCCCCCTCAGAATCACTTTGTGAATGACTTCCAGAACCTCCATCGGCCATATTTATGGTCCCTTAAATCGGTTTAACTTGCGCTCACTTATTATGGTTTTCAGCTCCCGTTGAGACATGCAGCCTCTAGACAGCATGATTGACACTTGCTGTACAGTGCAATTGTTAAAATTTGCAGACAACACAACGTCTGCATGCTGCTCACATCAGAACAAATGGACATGGGCCTGTTTAGGGCCCTGTCCAATTTTGCACCCTCATTATCACGCAACAGGTAATGGAAATCTGGGACTCTCATCTCTCAAAAGGCCAAGAATTTATAAGGATTGAGAGTGTCGAATTATTATGTAAGTCGATCGAGGAATATGGAAGAAAAGTCAGTAAATGGAATTTAAGTTTTGGTTGGTTATGAACTGTAGAAGAGCTGAGTTTGAGACCTGAATGGCCTACACTTGTTCTTATGATGTTGTTTCATACAGTAACCAAAGTAGTCCTTCTCTCTCCCTCTGTCAAACCACCTTTCCTGTAGTTACCATTATTAGAAGAGAGAACTGATTTGTTTTAGTGAGTGAAATGTTGTTTTGTATGTATTTTTACTTTTATGCAGGATGTGGGCATCGTGGGCAAGGCCAGCATTTTTTGCCCATCCCCAATTACCCTTGAAGTGAATGACTTGCGACATATTTCCAAAGGACAGTGTGAAGAGTCAGCTACATTATTGAATCCAGACTCACGTGGAGGCCAGAGCAGGTTAAGGGAAGCACATTTCGTTACTGGAAGGGCATTAGTGAACCAGACGGTAATGGGGTTTAGCTTTAAGTTCTTCACCAGCTGCTGTTGGATTTTAATCCATGTCCCTGGAGAATTAGCTTAGTCTGATCGATTATTAGCCCTGTGACACTGCCACTGTGCCACCATCTTCCCCCTCTTTGTTTTAAACTTGCATTGTAGTTGACTGTTCTGTGGAATAGAGGAATGAAATGGATTACTAGAAGGAGAAAAAGAATCATTGACTCTAATTAGGACACTCAGCTCTGATCTGATTTGTGAGTTTTACTTGCCTATGGAGTAATGTTCCCATTACGAAGAGATTTAAGTCCAATTAATAACATTCTGGAACCTTGGTTTTCTTTTGTTTTCATTTTCATTAACGTTGCACTAGTTGTTGTCTAGAGCTGAATTATTGCATTCATTATGGAGAAAAAAAAATCCATACTTTAGCTTATTTAACTCATATGAGCCGTCGCCAGAGATCCCAGATAAGGAATCTTGGCAGCACATGGCAATCTAGCCTTCTCATGCAAAGATAAAATCTCTCTCCTCAAGAGGCTAAAAGGCTTTGGAGTTGTTTTTCTATTAGTGTTCAAAACAGGTCTTTTCCTTAGCTTGACTTTCTGCCCCTCCCTGCTCCCTAAAGACTTAGTGCTAGCAATAATGTTCAGTGATCTACTCTTGAAATGACAGCACTTTATTTATGAGAAAATGGTCGGTTCCCTCCTTTTGGTTTTGCCATGCTGCATGTGTCGTGTTGCAGCCATTGGTTTTAAATGTCTGCAGACAATTATTGATTCCTCTTTTATAGTTTTTATTCCCTCAAATTTATTTTCCTTTTCATATGTGATCAATTAATATAACTTGCAGCTTTGGAAAGATCTGAGCTTTTTAAAACCAGCTTTATTTCCCTTACCTCAGTAACGTGATCTGCTCTGGGTCAATCTTGGCAAGCTTTCTGGGCTGCAATGACAGTGTATTCATCAAACTGCAGAACTGCTTGGGCTCATGTAAGGACAGATGTAGAAACATTTTCCGATATCAGGCAGAAACTGGGGGCATGTTCTTGTTGCTAACGGATACCTGGATCAGTTTTGTACAGCTATGGAGAACAGCTTGTGCACTTTCACCTCTGACCTGTTGTGAATATCTAAGGTCTCGTCGGGGTCAGTGGTCCTCTATTTAAACATCAGACATGAATAATGGCGCCTGGCACTCAGCCAACTAGTCCGCTCCTTTAAGTCATTCTAATCTCCAGCAGGATTGATGGATACACACTCAGCTTGTCTGGATGTACAGTAAGGAATTCAAAGACAGTAACTATTGCCGCTTGTCTTGTGCTTTGTCTTGCTGACAGTGCACATTTACATATTTGACAATGCTTTAGTTTATGAGCTGTACATACACAATAAATAAAACTGAAAGTGCTGTTCTTTCTACCACTATTCATTAAGATCTTTTGAGACATTCTGGCAACTGATGAAGTTTTATAGTGTGACAAAGCTTGTTCAAAACCTGAATTATTATTTTACAAAGAAAGGTTAACCTATAATCTGCCAGACAGAAAGAAATACATAATACAAAGGAGGCTTGAATGGGAAGAGTCCCCAGTGAATTCTAGTGTGAAAGGTGGTCCGTTCCAGTTAAAGGGTTTCTTTATTAACTAATGAGGAGACTTCCATCTGCCCATGAATGCTAGTTAACTTGTCAATGAAATAAGAAACATGTAAACTAGGCTTTTATACCAACTTCATGATGGATTTCGTCAGCCTGAATATTATGCGCTGAAAAAGCATTTTCAAAGCTGAACACTTACATGTGCTAGCTGTACGTGCACCTGATGCAGTGAAGTTAGCAACTTTTTTCTCATCCGTGAGTCAGATCTACTTCAAAACTCTTGTGCCCACTGGACATTATGTCGCTTTGTCAACACTTTAATGAAGAAACAGAAACCGAAGCAAAATGATGGACAACTGAAATAGATGAGTTTTTTTTGCTGACATTGAGAAGCACAATGAAAAAGAATAAGATTTACTAGCCTTGCGATCTTAACGGTGTTCCTAGCCATCAATGCTATGGGGACTCTTCAACTGATATTCCCAGTTACAAGTACCCTGGTGGCTCTCCTGTGATTTCCACCAACATGGTGGCCTTGTGATCTTTCTGTCATTTCCATTGACCCAATTCTCTGGTGGCATTCTGTGGTCAGCATCTTCCCCCCCCATCGAGCTGTAATGCTGGTCAGCTGTGGTGCTCATGGAGAATGGCCGTGCATGCTGGTTTTCCCTGGGATTGCCAATTTCAGGGTCAATTAGGGATTATGGGCAAATTTCCAAAGCTGGAAGGCCAATCAAAACACTTCCAGCATGAAAGTGGTTAGCAGGAAGGGTTAAGCAAGGGAAGCGGGTGCTTGAATCATCCTCTCTCCAACTTGGTTAAATTTGAACTGAGAAAATAGTGACATTTCCAGCCAGGCCACCACTGTGAACAGCTTGGTGTTGGCCCTACCCCCTTCTCAATCTGTTGTTGAAGCTAAACCCTACCTGAGCTCCTGCAGGAATCAGGTCTCCTTTAATTGGCTGTTTATAACTCTTAATAGCTGGCCTGGATTGAGATGACTCTGGGTCGAGGAAGAGTGATATTTTTAGCATCAACAACCCTAGCAGGAGGGTTAAAAGTCTAACCCTATTCCTCCTAACCACCAGAATCTCTCTGTTGCTTCTGGACATGGGCTAAAAGGCCTCTTCTATTTCAGGGTCCATCATTCCATTTCTGTTTCTTCAAAAAAATCTTGTCAAAGCAAAGTCATGCCCATTGTGATGAGTGGGCATAAGAATTTAAAGTAGTTCTGACTCATGGGCAGAGAACCATTTCACTTCATTTCAATTCACTATTTTAACAACCTGATGCCATTTGTATTTCTCAATGACAAACTGTCCCAGTGGGTAACACAATTTTCGCAAAGAGTGAAACTATTCCAAGGACACCAGAGGAGTGGTGTTCAGATGGGGAAAAAGCATGGTTAACTTGACTCCATACAGGAAACCTTGGTTGGATCTCAGCTGTGCTGTCAGATTCAACTGTAGTTTCACATAGTTGTGTGGCATTGTGTGACCGGTTAGTCGATGGAGTTCCTGACTGCCTGATTGTTTTTATTTTGACTGCATCTGAGGAAAGTTCTAAAGGTGGAACAATGGTGTAAGTCAAGAATGAAAAGCAAGTGACCAACCCAAAGGCTTTCTAATATGGTCTTTAAAATAAGTGCACAATTAGTCCCAAATACTTGAGATGTCCAAAGCCTTTCCCCATTTAGAAACTAGTCTGTGCTTCTATTTTTACAATGAAAGTGCACAACCTCACACTTGCCCATTTTGTATTCTAGCTACCACTTCTGCGCCTATTCTCCTAGCTTGTCCGAGACTGTCTATGTTTCTTCACCACTACCTGCCTGTCTATCTATTTTGTGCCATCTGCAAGCTTATCAACAACGCTGTCAATTCTCGCATCTAGATCATTAACGTACAATGTGTATAGTTGTGGTCCTAACAAGGACCCCTGCAGAACTTCTCTAGTCACTGGTTGCCATCCCGAAAAAGATCTCATTATCCCTACTCTCTGTCTTGTGCCAATCAGCCAATCATCTATGTGTGCCAGTATCTTGACTCGAACGTCATGGGCTGTTATATTATTTCGCAGCCTGCTGTGCAGCACTTTGTCAAAAGCCTTCTAGAAATCCAAATAGATCATGTCTATTCTGACTTATTCATTGCCTTCTCAAAGAATTCGAAGAGATTTTTCAGACATGACCTCCCCTTGACAAAGACGTGCTGACTCAACCCTATTTTACCATGCATTTCCAAGTACTCCACAGTCTATGCAGTCCCTTTGTCATTTCTTTATTCCCCATTCTTCAGCCTCGCTTTCTAGCAGTCCAATGTCCACTCTTGCTTCTCTCTTACCTTGTATACATCCAAAATAAGCTGTTGCAGTTTTCTTTCATATTGCTAGTTAGCTTACTTTCATATTTCATCTTCTCCCCCTTAATGCTATTTTAGTTGAGCTCTGCTGGTTTGTAAAGGATTCCCAATCCTCTGGCTTCATACTCAACTTCACCACATTATATGTTTTTTTTGCTTTTTTTTTGTTGTCCCTGACTTCGCTTGTCAGTCATGGTTGCCTCGTCCTCCCCTTATCTGTTTCTTCTTCCATGGGATGAATTTCTGCTGTGCCTCCTCAATTACCCCCTGAAACTCCTGCCATTGCTGCTCTCATTATTTTGCATGCAATTGAACCTCCCCACCCAACACACACACACACACACACACACACACACACACACACTTTAATTTAAAGCCTCTATCCACAGGCCTAGTTATGCACTTCACCAGGACTCTGGTCCCAGTATGACTCAGGTGGAGGCCATCCCATTGGAACATCTCCCACCTTCCCCAAAATTAGTGGCAATGTCCCATGAATCTGAACCCATTTCTTCCACATCAATCTTTGAGCCACACTTTCACCTCTTGAATTTACTTGTGACTCAAGTAGCAATCTGGAGATTGTTACCTTTCTTCATTCTGCTTGTTAATTTAGCCCCTAGCTGCTCCGATTCCCTCAGCAGAATCTCTTTCTTCTTTCTACTTATGTCATTTAGATGAACTATGACAAATGGATCTTTCCCCTCCCACTCCAAGTTCCTCTGCAGCCCACATGAGATATCCTGAACCTGGACACTAGGACAGGCAATACAGCTTTCGGGATTCTCATTCCCTGCCACAGAGAACATTAATGTCTTACGACACCATTGGGCTGCTCTCTCATTAGAGAGAGGCAACTGGAATTGGTTTAACCTGAGAGTCACCACAACTCAGGAGAGGAAAGAGCTTGAGGAGAAGTGTCCTTTATGGTAATCCCAACAGGTGCAGGAATTGAACCGCATTGTTGGTGTCACTCAGCATCACAAATCAGCCAGCCAGCTAACTGAGCTAAACCAACCTCCCTTAACATGCAGGTGCAGTTGGCAGTTCAGAAGCCAAATGCAATATCAGCATTAATTTCAGGAGAACATTAGAGCAGGAAGAAACTGCTGAGGTTGTATGAGCTCTGGTGTGACTGCATCTAGAATATTGTGAGCGGTTCTGGGCCCCGTATCGAAGGAAGGATGTGCTGGCCTTTGAGGGGACCCAGTGGAGGTTTCACCAGAATGATCCTAGGGATGAAGGGCTTGTCATATGACAGGTGGTTGAGGACTCTGGAGCTGTACTCGATGGAGTTTCAAAGGATAAGGGGAGATCCAATTGAAACTTACAGAATATTGAGAGGCCTGAATGGAGTGGATATGGAAAAGATGTTTCCGCTTGTAGGAGAAACCACAGT
The DNA here is from genome assembly GCF_020745735.1 of Hemiscyllium ocellatum. Classification (NCBI taxonomy): domain Eukaryota; kingdom Metazoa; phylum Chordata; class Chondrichthyes; order Orectolobiformes; family Hemiscylliidae; genus Hemiscyllium; species Hemiscyllium ocellatum. The sequence goes on along the minus strand of NC_083418.1, from coordinate 24,530,306 downwards.
CTTAGAGTGAAAGGACGTCCCTTTAGAACTGAGAAGAGGAGGAGTTTCTTCAGCCAGAGAGTGGTTAATCTGTGGAACTCATTATTGCAGAGGGCTGCCGAGGCCAAGACAGAGATAGATAGGTTCTTGTTTAGTAAGGGATCAAGGGTTACAGGGAGAAGGCAGGAGAATGGGATTGAGAAACATATCAGCCATGATCAAATGGCTGAGCAGAATTAATAGGCTGAATGGCCAATACTGATGCTATGTCTTATGGTCTCTTGTGCAAGAATATAAATCACACTCTCCATTCAACTGTCATACTTCTTAAAGGGGAACTGACAAACTTGAGGGAGGTAGACAGGCTTATTTTATATTGTATTAAAGATAACAAGGAAGTAAGCATTGAAAATAGAATGGATTGGAAAACAGCAATTCAATCTAACAAATCTACTTTTTATATCTATAGATCATCTGCACTTTACCCATTCTGGGCTTCTTCTCATCCCTAATTACTGAGGGAAGATTCTGACTAAACATTCTCTGATCTCTAAAGATCATTAAGCAGACCACCTGGCTATCACATAGTCCTTGTGTCAATCATTCAACTTTACTTTTCTAGTCAACTCATTTAACATCCCCTGTCCACCTCCAAACCATGAGCTCCTTCATTATAAAGTGCTGATTGTATAGCACAGCATCACTACAGCATTTCCTTCACTGCTGTAGGTAAGTGTTTAGGTGTACATAGGATCGTATTCATACAAACAAAGGGTTTGGAGTCTCTGTTTCAGCACAGATGTTGTACCATTTTGGAATGGCTCTATCCATCAACTTCTCTCTTTCTTTGTTCCAACAGGAGATTGTATTAGTGGTATTTTTTGGAACGGAATACATTGTCCGACTGTGGTCAGCAGGCTGTCGCAGCAAATACGTTGGATTTTGGGGAAGGCTGCGCTTTGCCAGGAAACCAATCTCGATCATCGGTGAGTCACGTTACAGTGACAGCTTTTACACAAACTATACACTCAGGGGTCAGCCCCCAGCACCTTTCAATGACAATGATCTGTTCAGCGACTGATTAGCCTTTTGGAGAAAGAAAGATGTTGGGGAGCACTACACTGGGGCATCGAATGACTGGTGCCCCAATATATTAAATTGCTAGTTAGACCACTGAAGTAGTGTATTCAGTAGGCATTTCAGGAAGCTTATTTTATAAAGCATTTCTGAGGATCCTAGAGTGGGTGCCAGGAAGACTTATTGAATGGTACAGAGGTTAAGTGACTTCAGTTATGTTGAAGGACTATTTAAGTTGGTATTGAGGCAGAGAAGGCCAAGGAGAAATTTAATTGTGAAAAATTTTGATAGAGCAACTAAGCAGAAAGGTTTTGCAGTGGCAGAAAGGTCTGTAACCAGAGGAGACAATGGCCTTGTGGACTGTTAATCGCTGGACTGTTAATCCACAGACCCAGGTCATGTTCCAAGGACCCAGGTTCGATTCCTGTCACAGCAGTTGGCGGAATTTGAATTCAACAAAAATCTGGAATTAAGAGTTTGACAATGGATTGTCGATTGTTGGAAAAACCCATCTGGTTCATTAATGTCCTTTCGGGAGGGAAGCTGCCATCCTTACCTGGTCTGGCCTACATGTGACTGCAGACCAACAGCAATGTGGTTGACTCTTAACTGCAAATTGGGATGGGCAATAAATGCTGGCCTAGCCAGTGACTCCCTCATCCCATGAATGAATAAAGAAGAAAAAAACAACATATATTCAAGATAATTTGCAAAAGGAGAGTGAGATGAGGAAGTCATTTTTTTATGCACTGAACTGTTAGGATTTAGAATGAAAGAGTAGATTCAACACTAACTTTCAGACGTGAATTGAATAAATACACAGGAACTTTGCTCAGATGCAGGGAAGGAGGCTAACTAAATAGCTCTTTAGAAAAGAGGTGATGGGCCACATGGCCTCATTCTGAGCTGTTCATTACATGATTCTGGTCATACAGAATGGAGGAGACAACTCAGCCCATCACACCTGTGCTGGTACTTTAAAAAAGCTCTCCAGTTCCTTTATTCCCCCCACCCAACCCCGCTCTTTCTCCTTTACATATCCACGGTGTACTTTTGTAAGTCTGGTTCGAAGTTCCTTTCTGAGGGTGCAGAGAGCAGTTATTTCCATTCAAGAAGGGCAACCCACTTTAACCTGTGTCTGTGCATCTCTCGCATTTACCTTCAGTGTGATAACAATAGGACATCTGGAGCGAACTCTAAGATATTTCAGATGAGGATAGTAAGTGGTACTGAAAACCTTGACAAAAAGAAGAGGCAAAATCTTGTAGTTAGGAGGAGTCCCAAAATAAGACATCGATTCAGTCTATTGTGAATGTTTACCACAGAAGAACGAATAATTGATGATGGCTAGTAGACTGATGAGCCAGCATGAAGTGCCACTGCACAAGTACTTGTTGCATTTTAACAAATAATACGTAATGTGAATCCTGAGTTTTCATAATCTCCCTGATTTTGTGCTTCTTCCTGGCAGATCTCATAGTAGTGGTAGCTTCAGTTATAGTCCTCTGTGTGGGATCAAATGGACAAGTCTTTGCAACATCAGCCATCAGGTAAGCAGAGTAAGCATGGATCTCTCTACCAACTGGGTTCAGGCATGGAACGCTGTTGCCGTTAATAGTGGTTTCAGCAAACTTGTAAATAGGATTTGTTTCCCCTCACCTCCTACGTACATAGCGTATGAATTTCCACCTATTTAGCAAATTATTTTGTGACATTTGGGTCAGGTGACCCACCAGCATCTGTGAGATCAAAACATTGCCCTGCGAAAAGCCACTTCTCCCATTTTGGGGTCACTCTTTGGAAGGTTTCTTTGATACCTCCCTGTACTAGACTATGGAGTTTTCTCAGTCATACACCATGACGAGTGAAAGAAACCAGAGAGTGACCTAGTACCAGTGAGGATAGTCTGTCTTTATGGTATAAAGGAGTCTAGCACAGAGTGAGTCACTGTCTAAAGTCCTCTTGTATCTTCACTTGCACCCTTCCTATTGTAAGTATCTGGTCTCGATAAGATGGTGTGGCTATGATCAGGATCTCCAACACAAATGCAAACATGAAGCATCTTTTTGGATCTTCAGCTTGTACCTGGGTTTCAGACTTTGGGCCAGAATTCTATGCCCCTCTTGGATTGGCAAGCAGGGTTACAACATTGGGGGTCATTGCAGCAAGGCTCCAGTGAAACCCTAGATGTATCTGTAAGTCAGAGGCTCCATGTTTTCCTTCTTTTTGAGAGGTTTGGGTGGAGTGGAATCTACCGGACAACCCAACAGTGCCACCGTTCTTGCGTTCCAGAAAACTCCAAAATCTGGAAATGACTTTGTCCCAAGTAATCTGGACTGAAGAGCTTGCAATCTGTTAGTGAAGGTCCATGAAGCTGTCAGGTTGTCACAAAATGCCTAGCTGGTACATTAATAGCTTTTAGCGCAGGAAACCTAAGCATGATTCCACTACCCTGTCAATGCGATTGAGTATTAATAGCCTTCTGAAATAGGCTAGCGAGCCATTCAGTTGTTTGTGGGACACCTTCACCATACTGACTGGAAAGGTTCAATAAGGTCTGTCACCAACAACAAGACATAAATGGCAGTGATGCTATTATCCCGATATCAACAAACTGAAAAACTCCAGGGCTGTAGCCAAAACATTATTTTTTCCGTTTTGATTGTCTCCCCTTTACATGTCAGCTCGGAGTTTCATTGCCAGTAGCCTAAACCACAGGCACGAGCACCCGCTGATGCATTTAATGGAGCATTGTTTCCCCTTTTGTTCCAGGGGCATTCGTTTCCTGCAAATCCTTCGAATGCTACATGTCGATCGACAGGGAGGCACCTGGAGACTTTTGGGATCGGTTGTCTTTATCCATCGACAGGTGGGGTGATCTGACTCCACATTCTGTGGGTCAACTTAAGTGCTGAGTCATAAAGACAGGTGGCTCCCATCAAAACCTTCATCTAGTTTAACCCTAGTGTGACAAGAACTTTCTTTAACATCCATCCTTTTTGTTTGATTCAGTTCTCAAGACTTATTTATTGTACCTATAGTTGGTAGCTGTTACATTCACTGCCAAATGCAATAATTTCAATCCGCAAGTTGTGCTTTACCGTTGAGGTTGATTAATGTTTTGCAGTGAGGAAATGTTAATGAGCCAGAATTCACTGAGGTGAGGCATTGCATATCAAGTCTGTGGATAGTTAGACATTTTCATAGAAAATCAGAACAAAATGAGGTAAAATGGCCCTTCAGGCCTATGCATTATTCAATATAATCAGAGTTGAGCATCCTAATCAGTACCCTATTCCCAATTTTGGCACATACCCTTTGATCCTTTTAGCCCTAAGAACTACATTTATCTTACGAGCTCTTTCAGCTCCTTTAAGGGATAATAATTTGCCCTAAAAATTGGAAGTTCAAGTCGGTAATGGGATATCTGGGATCTGTTAAATGAATAACCAATCTCATTACCCAATGAGATTTTAAAACCAAAATTTTGCAATTAAATTGAGCCTTGACAAACCACTTGACTTCTCAAAGTGTTTTCTTTACAATCAATGCAAGGCTTTTAAAATGTAATCCCAATTGTAACAAAGGAATATATTGAGAAGTAAACAGGAGGAGCTGAGAAGGAGGGTCAATTTGAGGGGCTAAATTTAATGTCAAATCAGATGCAGAAAAAGAAACTAAGAGAGGTTGAATTAAGAGAAAGTGTAAATTAGACTGAAGTGGCAAGTAAGAAAAAAAAAGTTCAGACTTGGCACTTCTCCAACAATTCACAAACTGAAGGGATGAGCTGTCACATTCTTAATTGTTCACTTTCTGAAGCAGCGAGGTGGTTAACACACTATAATAGTTTCATATTGTCCAAATGGTACTAATGCAATTAATTACTAGACTTAACTTGCTGTGCCATTTTCATCCAAACCTAGCAACTCCTTGAATTATATGGTGAAGTGAAGAATGTGATATTGTTTAGACAAAACTATAGCAGAGTGATACATATCAATCAATTTGTGATTTGCAATTCAGTACAAAGTCTCTCGTGGAAAAACTCCCAACAGCATAGTACTCCCTCAGTTTAATACTGGCCTGCAGTGCTTTAGCTATTTTATAATGCTACCCTTGTACCTATCTTAACTGTTTTGGTGAAAATCACGTTAAGTTCAATAAAGAGAACAAATTTTATATTTGACCTTCCACTGCCTGGGGTATGTTCATGCATGGGGGAAAGAAAAGTTATCATAAGACTGAAACAATCAGACAAACCAAAAATAAATAAATTAAAAATGAGCAGACATAATATGGTATGACATAGTGCAGTCTGTGGAAGAAACAGACAAGTTTATTATTTAATCATTGATCATAACAATGTGTATTTTGGAGATATTTGCCTTTTAAAGCATTTGCACAATTTTTAAACAATTTAATTTAAACTCTGACTAAGACTGATAAGATTAAAGCCTCTTATTGTTATGACTTAGCACATTCTTAGGTCAATTCCTGGTAAGGATAAATTTGTAACACTCTTTGCAACTAAGTTGTAATTGTCAGTTCTCTTCCATAGATGTGAAGTGAAGAGGTGATTTAGTGGGTGAAGATGTTAATCTGTTGTAGTAGGAGTACTGTTCTGAGATTGGTGATGATACAGGCTATTGGGCCAATCTAGAAGTAGCAATACTTTATATCTGAACTGAAGGAAATTGTTTCTGAATCTAGCTTCAAATAAAAGGTAGAAAATACTTCCTATTACATTTGGCTTTTATTCCTTTTTATATCAAAGCACAATGAATGGATTGAGAGATTTTAAGTATTTAAAAAATATTTGACTAACTAGATGCAGAGAGTTAAAAATCACACAACACCAAGTTATAGTCCAACAGGTTTAATTGGAAGCACACTAGCTTTCGGAGCGATGCTCCTTCATCAGGTGATAGTGAAGGAACGTCTCTCCGAAAGCTAGTGCTTCCAATTAAACCTGTTGGACTATAACCTGATGTTGTGTGATTTTTAACTTTGTACATCCCAGTCCAACACTGGCATCTCCAAGTCATGGATGCAGAGATGTTATTTCCACTAGTGTGGAAATTAAAAAAAAGATTAAAGCTGATTAGGAGGGCAACGAAGGAAATGTTTTTTTATATAAGGAGCAGTAAAATCTTGAATTTTCTTTCCTCATAAAGTCATGGATGATGGTTTGATATATTGGGAAAGTTTTCAAGAGTAGATTTATGTTCAGGAAGAGAGCTAAAAGGCATTTTGTCATTTATATATATGATTTGGATGTGAATATAGGAAGAATGGTTAGTACATTTGTAGATGACATCAAAACAGGTGGTGTAGTGGACAGTGAGGAAAGTTATCTCAGAGTACAATGGCACCTTGATCTGATGGGCTAAGGCGTGGCAGATGGGGCTTAATTTAGATATTAATTTAGATATTAGGTATTTTGGTAAGGCAAATCAGGGCAATTTTGTGCACTTCTTGGGGAATGTTGCCTAATAAAGAGAATGTATGGTGCAGATTCATAGTTTTCTGAAGGTAGAATCACAGGTTGATGGAATGGTGAAGAGGCATTTGGTACAAATTGGTCAGTGCATTCAGTACAGGAGTTAGGAGGTCATGTTGTGGCTGTGCAGGATGTTGGTTAGGTCACTTTTGGAATACTGTGTTCAGTTCTCATCATCCTGCTATAGGAAAGATGTTAATAAATTTGGAAGGGCATAGAAAAGATTTACAAGGATGTTGCCAGGGTTGGAGAGTTTGAGCTGTAAGGAGAGGCTGAATTGGCTGGGGCTATTTTCCCTGGAATGCCGGAGGCTGAGGGATGACCTTACGGAGATTTACAAAATCATGAGGCCTATGGATAGGATAAATAGACAAGGTCTTTTCCCTAGGGTGGAGGAATCGAAAACTACAGCACATTGGTTTAAGGTGAGAAGAGAAAGATATAAAAGGAACTTGAGGGGAAACTTTTTCACGCAGAGGGTGGTGCATGAATGGATTGAGCTGCCAGAGGAAGTGGTAGAGGTGGGTACAATTACAGCATTGGCAATTGGAGTCAAGATTAGTGTGGTGCTGGAAAAGCACAACCAGTCAGGCAGCATCCGAGGAGCAAGAAAATCGACGTTTCGGGCAAAAGCCCTTCATCAGGACTTGATTTTCCTGCTCCTTGGATGCTGCCTGACTTGTTGTGCTTTTCCAGCACCTCGATAATCTTAACTATGATCTCCAGCATCTGCAGTCCTCACTTTCACCAAGCATTGGCGATTGGATGGGTACATGAATAGGAAAGGTTCAGAGGGATATGGGTCAAGTGCTGGTCAATGGAACTGGATTAATTTTGGATATCTGGTTGGCATGGACAAGTTAGACTGACGAGTCTGTTTCTGTGCTGAACATCTTTAATGTGTCTATGACATGGAGCTCAGGCAACTAAATGGGGTTGCAATGCAGATCAGCAAAGATCTCGATAAATGATGGAGCAGACTCTAGGGGTTGAATTGCTTTTGTGATAGTGTCATGCTCACAGCATCCTTCACCAGTAATAGTAATGATTTGAAAACAACATTGAGTAGTAAATGTCTGCCTTTAAATTTTCTTTATCTTTGATAGGAGCTGATTACAACCCTTTACATCGGGTTCCTGGGCCTGATCTTTTCTTCCTACTTTGTGTATCTGGCTGAAAAAGATGCTGTGGATGACAGTGGCTCCCAACAGTTTGGTAGTTATGCAGACGCCCTATGGTGGGGTGTGGTAAGTATCTTTAAGCTGTCCGCTGAACTGAGTCGTTTGGGAACTAGGGATTACTTTAGCAATCTGACGCGATAAGGAAATGGGTTGTAAAAGACTGTAATAGGGGCCAGGGATAATTAGTATCTGCTGTTTCCAGTTTGAAACACTCCTGTAATTTTCTGCTGAGCTACAACTCCTGTCTTCTCCTGTTACAATTTTCTGATTGATATCTGGGTAGGTTAATGAGAAACTTGTGCTGTCTGTTCCAACAAGACCTTATAGGGAACCCAGAGGTCTGCTTGGTGTATCGTGGCTCTGAAAGCAATGTTGCTCCCTGACTTACAGTGGCTGAAAGGTGGGATTCTTTCTCTTCCCTATGACCAACTGAATTGGCACTGGAGTGAATGAGATCTGGCCCAGGGCTGTCTGACACTGCAAAGCACTAAACGAATGTTACCTAAATCCCTGCCAAGTTCCTTTTCTGTGTACTGGATGCTTCTAAATAAAAACTATATTTTTTTAAGGAAAACTCATTAAACTGACTGCTCTGGAGAAGTAATGCTTCTTGGAACCATAGCAATTTACAACATAAATTGATGCCATTTGGCTCATCATGTTTGTGCTGATTTTTTCCTGAAGCAATGTAATAGTAAACCCACTATTGTGCTGTCTCCTGAAAGCCTTTATCTTCCTCTGCTTAAAATATTTATCCAATTCTCCTGCAACATACACAATTATCTCCGCTAATCACTCACTGTGGTAA